>NW_024065904.1:0-1423947 GCF_011947395.1 Colletotrichum karsti
ATTTCTTTTTACTATTTATAGTATAACTATCTATATATAATTAGTTATACTTTTTCTATTTATCTAATACTTTTTATTCTCCCTTACTATAGTATAACTAACCCTAAGTCTTTAGTTATCTTTTATTTTTATACTTATTTATATTATTTATTTTCCTTTCCTTATCTATTATTCCCTCCTAAGCCCTTTTCTCAGCAATATATCTAAAAAGCCTACTCTCGCTCTTTATCTAGCTCATACTATAATAAGTATGTTAACTGGTAAAGCTGACTGCTCTTAAGCCTACCCCATTGTATACGGCCCCTGAGCTATTGGTAGAACCCGCTCTGGCCCTTATCCTCTTGCTCTCTAAAGCTGACCCCTTCCGCCTCTATCGCCTCCTCTATCACACGGCTCCACTGCGCCTCCGGCAGCCTGGCTATACTGGCTGAGAACAACCCCATGAGCGTATGGCTGAACTGGTATGTTGCCCCCTTGAGTTGATGGAACCAGCCTCTATCCTCTGCCTCTGCCTTCCACCGCGCGCATACGTCTTGTGGAAGACCGCAGTTGAAGCATCCTGAGAACCGCTCAAACCGCTTCTTACTGAACATCTCCCGCTCCACCAGCCGCACCCTCTCCTGGATTTGTCTCCACTCGTCCGCCTCCCTCTGTGGGCACTGCTTGAACTTGTGGCTGTCTTCCTCCCCTCTAGAGCATAATAAACACTTTCCGCACTGTTGGTATATCCTGTGTAGAAAGCTCTTAACTTCCTCGCTCTCCCTTATTATCTTATTAGATAGCTGCTATTGCCTAAGCTGTATCTGTTGCTCCTGTCTGTGAAATGCTGCCTGGCCTGCTGTGTTGTTGCCTCTACTGCTGTCCGTTTTATTGTCTTGCTCTTTATCTAAAGACCACACTCAGCAGACGTTGTACGGCTCTTCTCTATCCTCATACCTAAACCGGTCTATCCGTCTGTCTATTATGCGGTCTAATACCACCCGCTGGCACTTAATGCCTTGTAGATACTCCTCCGCCGTTGTCTCTCGCCGTCCTGCCATGTTACCTGCTGTATGGACTACTACTGACGCGCTTGGTCGTCCGTCCCGTCCTGCGCGCCCGCTCTCCTGCATAAACCGCTGTAGCTCCGTTGGCATGTCGGCGTGAAGCACTAGCTGAACGTCCGGGATGTTGATGCCCAACCTAAGCGCGTTCTTGGCTATAATCACTCCCTTGGCCCCGTTGCTCTGCCGCTACGCCTTAAGCTGGGCCGCCTTGCCTTTGGCTGAATCCACGCTGCTAAAAAACACGGCGTAGCTGAGTGCTTTGCCTATTCTTTCCACCCGCTTGATTGTACTGGCGTATATTACTGCCTTGCCCTGCCTGCTGTTGGCGAGAATTGATGCGGCCCACCGCGCGGTAAGCTGGCAGACCTCGACTTCTAGACCGTCTAGCCCTTTCTCTTCCTCCTGCTGGTCCTTATAAACTGCACCCTTATTAACTATAATAATGGAGTACTTGATATTCTTATGCGTTATTAGCGCCTGGAATATTGTTACCTAGCTTGCTGTGAACCTTATTATCTGAAAGAATGCTGCCTCGTCTGCTGGTGGGAGCGTGGCTATTAAATAGATTACCTGTACCCTAAACTCCCGGATGGCCTGGCCTAGCTCTCTTAGCTGCGGCTGGAAGTCTTATGTCCCCTCTAATATGATGTGGTACTTATCTATGACGATACGGTCTAACGCCTGCCTTCCCTGTAGCTGTGTGATGAAGTCCCTGAACCCCTTTGTTATGGCTGACTTAGGCGTTATAAATATGATTGATGCCGCTTAGTTGTTCTTCTAGCTCTACTATACGTGCAATGTGATGCCCGCCCTGACGTAGCGTATATGTATGTCTGTCTGGAGTGCTACTAATAGTGTAATTACTACTATTACCCCGTCTGGTGAGTAGAACGCTGGCAGTATGAATGATATGTTCTTTCCGCCCCCTATGCTTATAACCTGGATGATGGGGCTGTGGCTGTTGGTGATGGTAAGTACCGCCTTGTGCTGGTTGCTGTGGAACTTGCTTAAGTTATTGCCTATTATCTACCTTAGTTATCCCGTTAAGTCTGCTTGCCTTAGCTGCTTAAACTGCTGGAGCCTTGCCTTAAGCTGCGGTCCGTTATATACTTCTGCTTTCCGCTTTATCCCTATCCCGCTGCCTGCTGTCCTGTAGTCTTCTATGCTAAAGCTTAAGAACTAATACTACTACTAGCTAACTTAATGGAACTACTGCCGCTTTGCTGCTAGCCCGCTGCTGAACTGTATAAGCTCCCGCGCGTAGATTATACCTACTAGTTACGTACTATATCCAGCTTATAAGTCCTACGCCCTATCTTATAACTCCTTAACCCTAACTTTAGCTAATAGTTTATATTCTTTTATACTATACTAGTAACTTAAGTATAACTACTTTTTACTTTTATAGTAGCTAAATATACTATTTATAATTATTTAATA
This sequence comes from Colletotrichum karsti, assembly GCF_011947395.1. Classification (NCBI taxonomy): domain Eukaryota; kingdom Fungi; phylum Ascomycota; class Sordariomycetes; order Glomerellales; family Glomerellaceae; genus Colletotrichum; species Colletotrichum karsti. Next base: position 2,487 of record NW_024065904.1, read on the forward strand.
ATAACTAGTTATTATCTTATTATTACTTTATAGTTTAATATTTTATTTTTAATATATATTAGAATAATACTATATATTCCCTTAACCTCTATATCTTCTTAGAAATTCTATTTTTTTAATAGTATAGCTCCCCCCCCCATATTAATCTACTACTTAGCTACTCAATTTATATACTTAGTTATCTCTTAAAATAAATAACTACTTTAAGCTTATTATAATATAGATATTAACCCTTCTATCTTCCCTTCTTTCTACTTAATATTCTTATTATATAACCTATATCTACTTATAACTAGAATCTCCTCTCTTTACTACTCTCTCTTAATTATTATACTATAGCTTATATATTACCCAGCATAATTAGCTGCTCTCTATACCGCCCCATTGAATCCGCTCACTAAGCTATATATACTATCCCTTTATATCCTCTAATACGCCCCCTCAGCTGGCCTGCCCGTCTGCTTTGCCCAAGCTTATTAAAACCTCCTCTACTTGCTGTGCCCTATACCGTATAAGCCCTATGGCGTATAGCTCTATAAGCCCTCTACTATACTGGCACTATACTCCCTCCTGGGCCCTGAACTGGCCCCTATCTTCTGCCTCTGCCTCCTACTGCTTGTATACCTCCTGTGGTAGTCCGTAGTAAAAGCATACTGAGAAGTCCTCTAACCGCCTTAGATGGAATATCTTGTGCGTTGTCTGCTCTATGCTATAATGGACTATCTCCTACTTACTACCGCTCTTACGCTCTGGGTACCTCTTGAACTTGTGCTCTGCCTCCCTACTGCCCTATCTAAGATAAAGTACGTACTGTCTGTAGCTCTGCTATAAAAGATGTAAGAAGCCCTTGACCTCTCCCGCCTCTGTTATCTGCTGCCTCTTGAGCTGCCACTGCTGGATGATATTGCCCCTCTGTGCTGCTTTGAATGCTGCTGCTCTTGTTGCCTCTGACCCCGCCTCTGAGCCTGACCTCTCCGTCTCTGCCTCTAACCCTAACCCTGATGCTAAATAGATATTATATGTCTCCTCGTCTGCCTTGTAGCTGAACTGGTCTGTCTGCCTGTCTATTACCCGGTTGAGCACTACCTGGCGATACTCCTTGCTGTGGAGAAATGCTGAGTAAGCCGTCTCCCGCTGCCCTTCTCCCTGCACGACCACGACCGACCGGCTGCTGAGCCCGTCCCGCCCGCCACGCCCGCTCTCCTGTATGAATCTGTGTAGCTCCTGCGGCATGTCCGCATGCACCACGAGCTGCACGTCTGGTATGTTGATCCTGAGACTAAGTGCGTTGGTTGCCACTATAATACCCCCGTCCGCTCCATCTCCTTTCCGCTATGTCTTAAGTTGTTTGGCTTTGCCCTGTGCTGTGTTGACGTCGCTATAAAACACTGGATATGCTAGCATTGTCCCTAGCTGTTCTACTTGTCTAATAGAAGTTGTGTATATAATTGCTTTCCCTCTTGCTTTTCTATCTAACTACTCTCTAATTACCTTATATACTTCTTCCTTAATTGCGTCTGCCTCTTCTGGCTGCCCTACTCCCTTGCTTATAACCGCCTGGACCTCATATGTGATGTTCTTCTGTGTAGATACTGCATGAAATATCTGAACTTTGACCCTGTTGATGCCTATAAGCCTAAAGAACGCCGCCTCGTCTACTAGTGCTAACGTTACCGTTAGATAGACCAGCTGTACCCTAAACTTGCTGACTGCTGCCCTAAGCTCTCTTAGCTGCGGCTGGAACGTCTACGTTCCCTCTAGCACTACGTAATACTTATCTATAACGACCCTGTCTAGCGCCTGCCTTGCTTCTAGCTGCGCCATAAAGTCTTAGAAACCCTTACTTATAGTGGATTTAGGCGTTATAAATACTACTGACGCCGCCTGGTTGTTCTTATGGCTCTGCCACACGTGCGATGGGATCCCCGCCTGGGTGCACCTTGCGGCCATGTCTGTACGTAGCGCTACGAGCGGCGTTACTACTACTGTCACCCCGTCTGGCGAGCAGTACGCTGGGAGCATGAACGACAAGCTTTTGCCCCCGCTTGTGCCTATGACCTGGACGATGGGGCTGTGGCTGTTGACGATAGCCTGGAGTACCTGCTCCTGGTTGCTGCGGAACTTGGCTCTGTTGTCTCCCGTTATCTGTTTGAGCTGCCTGGCTATGTTGATGAGCTGTAGCTTTTTGAACCGTCTCAGCTGTGCCTGGAGCTGTAAGTTGTCGTGCGGCTCTGCCTTCTGCTTTATTGTTACTATTGCTGAGTCCTCTACCCTAAAGCCCAGAAACTGATGCTACTGCTGGCTGACCTTGTGGAACCTCTGCTGCTTGGCTGCGAGCCCCGAGCCGAACTGCATCAGCTTGCGCGCGTATACCATTCCCGCCAGCTGCGTCCTGTGCCTAGCCTGTAAGTCCCATATGTTGTCCTCGACCTCGTTGTCCTTGTTGTTAGCTGCCTGGCTCTCTTTGGCTTGCTTCCCAAACGCTTCGTTTAAGTACCTATTAGTAATACCAATAGCAATATGCTGCTATATACTGACGTTGACTTGGTTTCCTAACACCTTAGTGCTATGCTGTTGCATGATCTGCTGTGCCCGGTCCGTTGTCTATACCTGCTCTTCCTTCTACGTCTACTTGCCTATCTTGCTATCCTCGTCTTCCTCTCCGTTATTGTTATTATCCCCTCTACTATGGGACCTTGAGATGGCCCCTTATACCGTCTCATCCGCCTATAAGAACGCGCTATACCGGCTGGCCTCCTAACTGATCCCCTGTACCTCCTGCCAGAATGGGAGTATAAGCTATAGATACCACACTAGCAGCTCGCCCACCTCTCTTGGTAGATACCGGTGGATTACCTTAGCCTAGCCTATTGTCTAGTACCCTTTATGGTACGCCGTCATAAAGTATATTATCTTGTTGTGGGTGAAAATGTTGCGTACCTTGCTATTAGCTATGTTTACCGTCTGTAGCCCCCTAATCTCTATCGCCCGCCTGGGCTATCCTCCTAGCGTGTGCAACAATATCTATAGACGCTCCCTGAACTGCTTGGCTGTGTGGCTGTAGTCCTGCACTGCTTGCTCGTTGAGCCTTGCTGCTGCTGACTCTAAGTTGAGCCCCTACTGTTGCTGTGTCTCTACTAACTCCGTTAACTAGTAGAAGACCTACCTATCTCCCTTCTATACCTATTTATTACGGTTGTCTAAGAGAAATAAGTACCTAACCTTAGTCTCACTATGATCGTCCTTAATGGACGACCACGGGATGGCTGGAAGATGGCCTCTTTCAAGACCGTCTGGCTGCTGCAGCATTGCTAGCTCGTCCAGCAGTTCCCTGCCTTCCCTGGCGAGCTCGTGCAGCGCGTCCGACAGTTGGCCCATAGTGAATCGCATATGGCGGAATGAGACCTGGTTGCCTACCCAGTTGATGACGCCTGCTGCTGGCGTGTTATACTGGATATGCATCCCGTACGTCTGCGTGTTGAAAATCTAATCTATTGGTGTTGGCTCTGCATCTTTATTGCCTGACGTCTGCGTTATAAACCGCTGCACTTTAGACTGTACGTGCTGGAATAAGCTTGTGGCCTTTTCTGCGGCCTCATCCTTCCCCATCTCCTCCTCCAGTCCTAATATCTTATTGCGCTGCTCTATAACGGCCTAGGATATAATGAGCATCCTTACTACCTTAATAACGGCTGAGTACTTTGTTGTGTAGTCTGTGATCTGGATCTAACTTCTATCCTCTGTGATGCCTATTACGGCTAGAGCGCTAATAAGCGCGTTCTTATACTGGCCTCCCTTGAGCTGGTGGTCTAGTATGCTGATGAGCATGTCTAAGCCGGCGCGCTCTAGTTTGTCCTCTTGTGATGGCGTTGTTATGGCTGTTTGTGCTGTCTGCTTGAAGCTGTCCTATAGCTTGCCCTGCTTAGTTGTAAGCTTATATGGCGGTCTCTTATTGTCGTCCATCTCCTGCGTTCAGTGCTAGATATACAGCAAGACCCGCTATACGTCCTTGTACCTCGCCTATGTGTTGTCCTCTATATGGTTGTTGAACGGCCTTACCGGCTTTATGTGGGCTTCTTTGCGCTGCGCCTTGAAGAGTATAGCGTGTCCAACCCTGTTTGGGCTTGACACGGCCCGTGCTGTATCTAGCACTATGTCGATGGCCTTCCACATGGCCCCTAGTACCTCCTCGTCCTCCTGAATTAGGCCTGCTGTTGCTTGTAGCTGACCTATGTTGAGTCCTTGTAGATGGTCTGCCTAGCTGACATGGTGTAGCTATGGGTTGGGTTTAAGCCGTTTGGATGTTACCTAGATAAGCTCCTTGTGGCTGGTCTTTATATACTGCTTTTGGGCTCCCTAGAGCTGATTGATGCGGCTGGCGGCCCGTTGAGCTGCTGTCTGTTTGGGTGATATATCTGCAGCTAGTAGTCCTCGCCTAACCTTAAACTAGTGGCTGCCTATTTGGGATGGGAAGAACTGCTGGTAGAGAACGCCTGTTGTCTATAGTACCTCCTAAAGCTGCTCTGTCTTTTGTTTTATATTGCTACCTTTTACTTAGTTATTCTTCTAGCTATGCTCCTTCTGGTAGTGCTCTTGGATTCTCTGGACTTGCCGGTAGATATAGTGGTAGCTGTGGTACTGAATGCTATTTGTCTGTGGCTTAGCTAGATGCTCGATTGGAGTAGATGCTGGGCTTGGGAACTGGATCTATGATAGCTCGACCTAGCTGTAAGTAACTCCTAGGAGATTTAAGATAGTGCTGATGATTTGAGCCCGCTTCTGGGCTGTAATAGCTGGGTGTTAAGTCTATAAATAGGTTGCTACTTTATTAGTAATAATAGTAAACTTATATATTATATATATATAAAGAGAATACTAGGTATTAAAAGTGAATAGCTCTATCTTCTAGGTAGAAGAGGGCTATAGGGATAAGGGAGGAAAGTGAGTAAATAGAAAGAAGCAATAATGTAATATAATATTAAAAGGAATATCTAATTAGCTAAGCTATGAGGTTAATATGTCTATCTACTAATTAGCTATTTCTATGCTTAGACTAGCCTCATGAGAACTAGGTGTAAAAACAATTATGAGTAGATAATGCTGAAATGAGGTGGTATAGAGAAGATAAATAGATATCTAAATTAGCCTAACTCTTAGCTTTTATTGTATGCTGGTTTGACTGATTTTACTGTAGAAAACCTCAACGGACTCTACCCCCTGTTATTTTAATGGACTCTACCCTATGTCTTTATTGACTCCACTTTTTTTAACGTGTGGTTTTCAATGGACTCTACTAGAGTCCGTTGTGGAAGGTATGTTAGGGTTATCTGCAACTATCCGAGGTTAAAGCTGGACGTTCCCCGCATGCATCCACATAACTTTACGTCCCTTTCAGAAAGATACCAATCATTGCCGTTTATCATTGTCATTGATACCTTTGCCTCTGGTCGAGGTCCCACCTTTAAAAGCATAAAGAATTCTATCGCCATGTCGTTGGAGCAAGACCACGACGTTGTCGGTCAAGAACACCCCTGGGCAACAGTCTCCCGATTCCCGGGTGTCAAAGGCGCGAGCCCGAGCATCAACATATCAGCATGCTTCTCCGATGAGGAAATCATTCTCTTTGACACGCAGATGGAGAGGCACTCGGGTGGTTTTGAAACTTCGATATCCTACGACCGACGGGAGGGAAGATGGGACACGGAAGACGCCAGACGCCAGCTAGGAGCTTCGCGAAGTCCAGGGTCTTTGCAAGATCGTGGCCTCCTAGAGCTCCTTTCCTGGACCAGAATTGACAACCTACCTCCACTGGAGGAGCTCCGGTGGGACCCAGACAGTTTTTCGGGCTTTCCTATGGGCGGAAGCATAGAATATGCCATTCGAGCATGGAGACGAACGATTTGTCCAAATCGCAGCAAGACTTGATACTGATTTGAGCCTGCATAGAACACAGTCCCAGATCTACATGGACACAATGAGGGAAACCGAGAGCGTGGTTCTGGGCCTCCAGGCGTTACTGGCCATGTCTAGTCAGCAGAGGTTCTACATAAGCCTCACCGAGGCTACGTACAACTACACGGCGGTGGCCTCGTTCGCGCGGCCGGCGCTCGTGCCTGAACGGTGGCTCGGGGTGATCCTGGCCGGCTCGCTGGTGGCCGTGCAGATCAGTCTCGCGTGCGCCATCGCGGCGTACTTCCTCGCGCGCACACGCATGTCGGCCGTGGACAACGCCTGGCAGACGCTTGCACAGATGGTCTCTCATAGCACGATGGACATGCTGGAGCAGGCCGATACCATGACGGATGATGAAGTGAAGGCGCTAGCTCGGGAGCAGCTAGGCAAGGAGACGGCAGCGGGGCATGGGCTTTTGAGATATCGAGGCGGGCGGGTTGGCTTCGAGCCCCTTTAAATGTCATGCTGCTCCGGCACATTCGTTGCAGCAATTGTTTCACCTCGAGCAACCCAACTTACACGTAGAGGCTACTGGAGACTGAGAGGGAGTTGAAGCCTTCCTCAATGAGTGACCGCTGATCCCGCAGCCGTATCTCGGTCACGGAGACCGACGCCGTATCGTAGATATGAAATGGAGGAATCGAATATAAAGGAAACATTAGAACCATCGCTTCAGCACAAGGTTGAGAAACTTGGCCCCGTCACCGCCCAACATCGTGAACCCACCACCTTCGCGCCCACATCTCTTTAAGCCCCAAACGTCATCTTTTAACGTACTTAGCACAAAGCGGCGGATTGGCAGGTTTGTCGCCAACTAAGGTAATGATTATATCGCGAATTACGCTTCTACAACTGACTCCCCGAGCTTCCCAAGTCCCCTCCCCTTCACCTTCACCGAAAACTGAAATTTTGCAAGCCTAGAATAACACAATGCAGCCATTTCCACAACGTTACTCTAGTATGTTCCTGGGAATCTGTACAAGGACGCATCCACATACCAAGCCCTCAGCCGCCAGGCTGGATCCCGTCCAACGTCGCTTGTGAATTGCACGCTGACACTATTATGCGTAAGTCCGTCTAATCGCCACCATCCATTTCCAAAGTCCTGCCAGTCCGAAAAGACTTCAAAACCGACAATCACCTTGTTGGGATCGCCAAACGCTGAAGAGTGATGTGACCTCGACGGCCACGATACCGAATCGCGATCTACAATGTCATCGCTAACTTGCAGCTCGCTCTGGATTGCCAGCCCCATGTTTGTGTTCGTCACCTCACCCCATGTCCAAAAGTACGGCGCCTTGCTGATGATGCCGTACTGATCGTCGTCATACGGGATCGGGCAGCCTGGCCCCTGGTCGCCTGTCGCGTCGGTGCACTCCGACTGCGCATTTCCAAAGTTCTGATTGACACGTACCATGAAATCCATCCGCTGCGGTATGGCAGCCACCTCGGTCTTGAGAGCCGCGAACTGGGTGTCCCATTGCGAAAGCTCCGTGGCCTTCGTAGGATCCGCGCTGTCCATCGCAGCAATGGTTACCAACTGTGAGGCAAGGTCTTGCGACATGGCTGTGACTTTCTCAGCCAGCGGCTTGGGAAGGTTGAACATCTGCGCCTGGACGGCGCCAAGAGCAGCCGACTGCGTTGCAGTGCCCTGTGGGCCACAGTCACCTGGGACCGCCGCTTGGGTACTGAGCGAGCGGAAGCTTCGCAGGATGGCAATAGTAGGCACTGGCAGCTGGTTGTCGGGGTCGTTGAAGCTGTCGCATAGACTGTAAAGCTCGTCGATGGAGATGGTGGAGGGCGCATTCTTGAGCCCCAGCGATTCCGCGGTGATGCTCAGCGTGATTTGGTCCTCGACGCTCGACGTTTTGATGTCAAGACTAGCGGACGCGGCCATATTCTTGGCTTGGTCGTTTGTCACGGTGTTGAGGCCCTCAATCGAGTTGTTGCCGGCGATATTGGGCGGGTTGGAAGCACCGCCTGCGCCAGGAATCGGACCAGCATAAGAGATCTTGGCAGTGAAATCAGACATTTCTGCTGCATTTGTGGCACGGAAATCGGCGAGGGCTTGGATGTATCTGCTGCTTATGAAGCCGGCCACGAAATATGAGCCGTACTGGTCGTCAAACTATTCGAATTAGCTAGAAATGGGACACATTTGTGAGTAACAACTCACCTGACAAGGATCATTCTGGAGGAGCGCAGTCGCATCGGCCGTCAGTTGTGGATCAGCAGTAAGCACTGTGGTCTGGTCCATCTGCGAGATACTCAGATACGCCGCCTTGTGAGTATCCGAAAAGTCCGAACTCTGGGTGTAAGACGTTGAAAGATCGACTGTGCCGCCCTCGACAGGGACGCCAGCTGACAAAGAGACAGACATGGCGTGCTTCACGTCCGAGAAGTCATTGATGATGGTGAATTGGAACTTGCTCTGGCCACCGCCGATGATGGGCGGCATGGAGAGCGAGCTCTGCTCAAAGGGACTTTGGTCGGAAACTTTGCCCTCGATGGTATGGTAGCCAATGCCCACCTGGAAGTCAAAGTCCCATTTGACTTGAAGTTCTCGGTTCCATGGATCAACGTCCCTTTTCGTCGATGATTCGACGTAGGGGCGGGCGGTCACAGCCCGCAAAGTAACAGGCAACAGCCAGAGAAATTTTTGGGATAACATTTGGGTTATGGGAAGAGAATCTTTTGTGACCTTCAATGAACTTTCTGCTTGCTGTGATGATGCAGTTGTGCCGTATCATTTTCGAAAGGGCTCGGGAGTCGCAACTCTCTTATCTTGGTTCATAATCTGCGTCTCTTAACAAGCTCATTGTAGTTCAATTTGCTGTTTCGGTCACTCTTCACCACCAAGTCGCCGGATACAAAAAGTTTCGAATGGTTGCGTGAGTTTAAGGGTTTGGGATGCCTGACGGCCGGATTATCGCTGGTAGGCATCCTGGGAGAAATGCGGGTTCATTTTTGGAGATGAAAACTTGAAAGCGGGCCATGTCTCAAGCCACATGCTGCGTACAAGGTTTTGCTCTCGGTTCTGTTAGAAGAAGCCCCTGGGGCTAGACGGCACGAGGCTGATACATCCTTCGTGCCATAGAACCATGCCGTCATGTTAGAACTACCGGAAAGGGAGCCCGGTAGTGATATTCCCTCCTCGTTCGGACTGAAAATTCGTTCTCATGAAAGGCAGCGGGCCGATGAAAGTCACGTCTTCGGGCTGGATGCCTTGAATTCATCCAAACAAAACGAATTCAATATTCCCATTCTCATTATTAACCTCGCTGTTCATGCCTTAGGGGGTCGATCGAAATGTCCTGGAATGTTATCTGGCAATAGCTCTTCAGAAGGATAGCGGTAAGCTTCACAAGGCAACACCACAACCGTCAGCTTTGCCGTCTTAACTGTCAATATCTTATTGGTCACTACAAGGCTTCTCCGCACTCCGTGACAGTTGGGAGGTATCTTCTAGAGCCATTCTAACAGCCGCCACGCATATGGCAGCCATAAACAGCGGGTTTAAGACATGCAACGTGCAAGTCAAGGGATTCCTCCAGTGAACATTGCTATCCCGGCAGGAACACGTCGTTAGAAATTCCTTTAGTTTCAGAGTACCCATGAGAAGCGCAGCCGTCGGCGAAAGCTCTGTTCTAATCGCAAACTCGAGGCTTCCAGAATGTTTCACTTCCGGTACCATTCTAAGCAAAGAGTCCGCATTCGTAATAACACTCATGCAGCATCCGGCGGCTGTGGCTTCCCTGCGGGGCGAGCTGATGCCAAATTTTCAAAGACGTCCATACTTGCATGAACATTGTTGACTCGTTGAGCTTAGTTCTCATTGATGACCAGATTATAAGGGTGGCTGCATTATATTGCGCGGCATGTTGCATTTGTTGGGGTCGGGGATACCAATGAAAACATTGACACAAATGTCGCACTCCAAAACTGCCCGCTCATCTTTTGGCGACGTCCTCCGCAACCGAGCTACATGGGCTGATCAAGGTGTAAAACAGTGAGGATTGCCAGGACGGCTGCTGTTCCACACGTTCCCAAAAGCAAGTGTACCGCAGGGAGCTCTGGTGAACCGACTGCGGTACATTACCTGGTATCCACCGCTTTGGATGCACCTCGTGCCACACATAACCAAGACATCAATTAGACACGCCGCTTTCAGGGGTCGTTCAACCCCGTGCTCATAACACCACGAAACTCATAAATCAATCTGCTGTCTCTTTCTGCCATCCGGAAAGGTTGTTATCACGTACGTCACATCATTTCATCAGTTTCCACAGAAGAGACTGTTATGAATAACACTTGCCACAAAACTGGCTCTTTCAGCCAGTCACGACTTCTCCTCGGAGACCCTGTCGTCAGGAAACTGGAGCGGTGGTGCTCTAGCCACAACAAAGCACGCGACGGTGTCTTCCCCAGACTAGCAGTCTTGTACTTTGATACTGGCGATGATGCCAAGGAATACCTTCACATCAAGGCTGCCGTGGCTGCCAGAGTAAGTTCCTCTCTTGTGTATCAATAACTTGTATCAATGTTCAGAGATCTGAATCAGTCTTAGGCCGGCATCGAGTACACAACGCACAAAGTACTGCCAGACGCATCGATTGAGGAGGTGAACCAAACCATTACTAGGTTAAACCAAGATTCCCGTGTACACGGAATTTTGATCCAGCGGCCAATTCCACAACATCTGTGCGAGGCGCAGATTATGGATATAATCTGGGAAACGAAGCATATCGAGGAATACAGACTTGGAAAACGCAGTAACATTGCTGTTGATGGGCTGAGAAAAGTATTGGCTGTGTATCACAACACCTGGATGCTCGATCTCGACATTGTTCTTTTTGGCGGGACCAACATCATCACACCGGGGTTCAAGGCAGAAATGAGGCGTCGATTTCATCGAATTGATGTGAGAACAACACTGGATGGCAATATTGTTGGACAAGAACGTGACACCATCATCATCACTGAAATGAACAAAGGCGGGGCTATCAAGCCAAGCATGCTCGGTTCAAGGGTTCGGCTGGTTGTCGACGTGGGGTTTGATGTGCAAACCAAAATGGGGGATCTGGATCCTGTAGTACATAAGATGAAATGCATCACGGTGGTTCCTACCCCGGGAGGTGTTTTGCCAGTGTTGCTATGGCTTATGATGGAACGTACAATCAAAGCCAGGACGCATGTCGAGCCGGAAGGAAGCCTGTGCACCACAAGATGTACGGTCCTGTAACACTGCTTTCGTAGGGAGTTCGTCGAAGAGCTCTTCCCATGTCAGCTGCCCTTTTCACCAGTCCTTGTCTACTTGAATAAGCTTTTACCTTCGTAAACTCCTCAGCAGCACTTTTCCATTTGTGCGGTCCGCAATACCGACGTAGATCCAGTAATCTTGACTGCCCTCTACATTAGTCTACAGTGAGGATTGGAATGGAGCAGTGGAACTGGCAAGCAAGGACGCGGATTTCGACTTTAAATCGCACTTATGTCTATCTTGAGGAAAGTTTGACAGGTTTCTTTAGGCTACGCCTGAGATGATTTCTATCCCCCTCAGTGTATAAGCCGCGTCTAAGTAGATTACTGACCTTATTCTCTCAGTATCTCCTTTGAGTCTCTTATGCTTTATTCCCTTGTTCGGGCTGTCATGTTTAGAGTTATAAAGTTGTTTTACGCCAAAACACTTAACCTCATGACGTCGGATGGCGTAATAACGCATTAGAGACGAAGCACAATTTCAGCCAGCGTAAACGCCAGTTCCTGCAACGGCTTACGGTGAGGAATTTCTGAATCTAAACAGTCGGTTAAGGACCAAAGTGGGTACTGTTGCTGCTTGAACGCCATCAATCAAACTCATCTTCAAAGTGAGCAATAGGAACTCACAATAGATTTCTATTGAAACGCAGCCTAATGATACAACGCAGAGGAGAAGAAAAGACATCGAATTTGTAAATCTAAGAACCTCACTCTTCAGCTCTAATCTTTCTCATGAGGTTTGCAAGCTGTTCAACAATGCTATTGTCCTCTATGCCTTTAATACGAGCTAACTGTTTCTCAGGGGTAAAGACGGACTCGTCGTGAATGTTAATCTTCAATCTTACTGATTATATTATTAAATAAACAGGCGGTTCAACGAAGTCATTATATGTTGTGCATTCTGGCGTCTCTGAATTGCTACTTGAGTGATTTTGAGATGACTCTGAAATATTCTTATGAACCTTTCGTAGCCTTTAGAACAGTTGCCCCCATTTAAGGACTTATAACTAGAATGTCGCGCTCGAATGAACACAGCCACGCGTGGGTGACATGATATTCTTGTTGATTCGAGCAACTTAGGCAAATAAACTATCATGGCTCGGTGTGATACGTTAGCCGTCTGTTATCTGTGAAGTATTCTACCATTAGAAATCCCAATGTTTTTGTCTAACCCTCAAGTCACATCCGCATTCAGTCCAGTGGCAGTTAAGTGTGGTTAGTAATTAATCTCTACTGGCTAATTACATATTACGTCCCCAGTCATTCGCTCTCTCATCCTGAATCCGTCTTCCCGAGGTATCTCTTGTCAATTGTCGTGATACAATGGGACTGCCATGCCGAGACCTCCTGCTGTCACCTTCACATGTAGTTGTCGTGTATGAAGGCTTGCGCTTACTGGTAGGAAGCACGGTAGTTGTCCCAGTAGGAGTGAATACGAGTCTCCTGGCCCTCAGTGAAGTGGGTGAAGCAAGAGCTGAGTCCAAATGTCAGCACAAGAACTTTACAAGTAATCGTGGGATTCAGGGTCACTTACTCATCAGAGTAGTCCATGTAGTTGGTGACGGGGTCGGTTCCAGCAAGGGTGGGGCAGGTGTCGCGGCCGATCTCGCAGTTGTACGCCTCCTCGGCCTCGAAGGGTGTGTCAGAGACGTAGTCGCCGTTACCACCGCACTGGTAGCCCTCGAAGGTGTGGTACACTAGATCATGTAAGTCAACAATTTGGGTAAGTCATGTAGATCTCCATGTCACTTACGTCCAAGCCAGTGGCCAACCTCGTGAGTAGCAGTGTGGCCAAGGTTGTACTGGGTCAAGCTACCTCCAGGGACAGCGGCAGAGCGAATGACGACACCGTCGTAGTAGAAGGCAGAAGAGCCGGAGGTGACAGTCTGGGGGAAATAGGCGTACCCGAGGTAGGGGGTGCCGGGGATGAAGTAGACGTTCAGGTCGGCGTAAGTACCCTTGCGGAGCGCACGCTTCATGGCCAGCTCAGCCCTGTCAGCAGCCCAGTTGGAGTTGACGGTCCAGTCAACGCCAGCCTGAGCAAACTGGACATCGTGGGGAGCAAAGGCGTCGTTCATGACGTCCAGCTGCTTGTCCAGGGTGGCTTGGGTAAGGTACCCGCCACTGACAGACTGAGAGGTGGCAACAACGTGCCAGTAGACGTTGACGGTGATGGGAGCCAGGCGAGAGGAGTTGCCAGCGACGCGAGCGTTCTCTTCCTTGAGCTGGAAGCGCTCGGCAACCTCGATCTGCTCCTGGGAAGGAGAGGGGGTACCGCAAGAGCGCTGGGCAAGGGCGCCGGAGGCAACCGCGAGGGCGGAGAAAACGAGAGTCTTGAACTGCATCTTGGAGGAAAGACCGAAAACCTGATTGGAGAGAACCTGACCGAGAAGACTGGGATGAGGATGAGGGTGACAGAACACCTTGATGGCTGGTATTCAAGCAGTTTATATAACTCTGAACTGCCTCCATCACCGACCTCACATGCTCGAGGCCATATCTCAACACCCAAAGCATGTTCACTTTCAACCTTCCTTAAACGGACCAGGCCGAAGGTTTAGCACATTGCGGCGGATAGCTTTGTGGCATGCAAACTGGATCAATTGCAGCGGTCGTTTCCGCGCATGCAATTGCGAGTGGTCCTGTTCTCCATAACTGGGTAGTTGATTCATGGTCATGTTGAATGCACCTGCTCAGTTTGTCAGGTCACATCGAGTTCAATTGACGACACCGGTCAAAAGCTTGACGTGATAAGCCGGTTGGCCGGCATATCTTAAGATGCCAAGAGAAAACGCGGCTTTTGTGATGGTTCAGGAAATGCCAAGACGGTGGCAGTGGCCAAGAAAGGGGCATTTCCATGCTCTCAGTCGTATCTTGCACAACCGTCTGATTAGACCAAGCGACACCTGGTTATCGAGTTGCCTTTTGCGCCAATTCAGGCCAGTTTATTGGCCAGCAACACGCACAGCTGAGCTTACTTGCGCTTGATTCCCACCTACAAGTCTTGGCCAAGGTCTTGGCCTTCGATGTTGACCGCGTCTCTTTGGATGGGGATTGGCTCAATCAAGCTTATATTTATGAGTGTCGGGCATAGCCGGTCACCGAGATGTTACCTTCCTTAATTCGACTTCAGTCCCACTCACGGGATCCAGCAAATACTCCACGCAGGATCGATCCCCTTGCCTCCGACCCCGCGCCGGTCCAACCCACATCCCGGCGGTTGCGAAAAGCCCGCACATTGCATTGCATCTCATCGCCGTCCCTTGCTTTTCCGTGCCTCCCTCTACTTCCCCACATCTCCGGCAAGCGATCTCCATCTACCGCCTCCCGCAGCCGCCTCCTGCACCTGAATCCTTATCTTTGGTGGCGGTTTACCTGTGGGACACTAGCTTGTTCTCTGATCGGCCCAGATTCATTGGTTTGTCACTGACCAAAAAATGAGTCTTCTCAGCGCCGATGTCTTGAATGGCTTATTGCTTTCACAGTGTTCTGCTGAAGCAGCGGAGGGTCCCGGCCGATCGTTCCGGCCGGTCATTACTCCTTGCGAAAGACGGCAGCTTGGACCATCACGGCTGTTCAATCGGCCGTTCTCTCATGTCATAGGTGAACTTCATGACAAGCTCATGCACGCTATTCTTTTTCTCCCGTGCTCGTCATCTGCTTCCAGCGTCATGCACCGTAGAATGGTATGTTTAAAAACAAACGGGCGATTTGGGACCTACGCTTGAAAGAAACTATGCCAGTCAACTGGGAGTTTCCAGCGCCATTGTCTGAATAAAATCCCGTCCACCCATCTTTGAGGTTGAACCCGGGCCCTTGGAGCTGAGGCTCAGTGGCGATCATAAACTTGGCATCGGCGATCTTCTAGGTCGATCACGTAAAAGAGCGAGTATTGAGCGGGGAGATATCCAGGTTTACCACTGCAAGTTGAAGTTATTTCGAAGTTAAGTGCGGCGCGGGATTCAAGGGAACGAAGCACTTTAACTTGGAAGAATGGGAACCCGTTCTCATGAATGGAGGCTACGCGTGGTGGTTCACGCCCAGGAATGCAGTTCTTCGGCGCCACTGGCGTCTCAAGTATGTACGTACTTGCCCCATGGGTCAGAGATGCTATCAATACCTCATATTTTACTGCTTTTTATACTGGGTAGATGCAAGAGCTGCGCGAAGCGTAAGCCACGCAATAAACCAAACGGTACGTACTTGCCCTTTTCAGCCACTCGTGTCATTTGGTGATTCCATGTGTAGGAATCCATTATGATAAACACTGGCATCAGTCAGCTGAGACACCCTGTTCCAGTTTCTCATTATCCGCAATCTCATGCAAGAAACGGGCCAGGTTCCCCTATATGGCGCCCAACAGGTCCGCATTCCAGTCTGAGTGTTTTGACTTATTTTCCAGCACATCAGACACAAAGGGATGTCGGGGAATGTAATGGAGATAGATACATTGTTCTAAGTCCATTTTAGACTGTTGCCCTCGTACCCAGTATATAAGCCTGTATGCTGGCTATCGAGCGAGGCAGCGGTTTGCAGTCCTCTTACGCCGCTGGCACAGAATTTGTGTCAAGATGATCTTCGGAACAACAAACTATCGCTGGATTCCATTCGTTTTGCTGGCAGCCATCTGGCTATTCTTCACTCCACGGAGCTTGCATCACGTCAAGCATCAAACCTCAGCTGCCCAACATGTCGTTGCGGAGGGGCTGGCAGCAAGCCCAAAGGAGTCCGATACTTTTAGACTTTCGTCAATTGCGATAGCCAACACACCTACACCGACATCAGCATCTTTCAACGCAGCGGTCAACAAACAGGTCCATCAAACTCTGGTCGTTTTTTCATATTCTGAATCCGAGGACGCGCGAGAGAATCTCAAATATTTCGTCCAGCACGGGCTGCACAATGCAGCGGATTTCATTTTCGTGCTCAGCGGCCAGACAGATGCCGACAACGAGATTCCAACTGAAGATCATATTACTATCGTTAGGAGATCCATCACGTGCTCCGACTTGGGGGGAATAGGTGAAACTCTCAAGAAGGATGGTCTATGGACCTCTTACAATTACTTTATTCTCCTCAATGCCAGTTCAAGAGGCCCATTTTTACCGCATTGGAGCGATAGCTGTTGGTCTGACAAACTGTTGGCTAAAATCACAGACACGGTGAAGGTACGTGATAGCTGCTGATGGCCTGTTTTTGCTGTCTCCTGGGTCTTCTTGGATAATGCTTTGAGGGCAGGATGCATCTTTCAACGTCTCTACACATCTATGTTCAATGCTGACCTCATTCCTTGGTAGCTCGTTGGAACCACAGTCAAATGTTGGCCACAATTTCACATTCCTTCAATGATGTGGGCAACGGACAAGACCGGAATGAAACTCCTCCTCGACTCGACTCTGGGCCGTGCACACTCCGTCTTTGGCGGTCCTGAGGATCTTGTTGGGCTCAGCGGCTGCTATGATAACTTGCATAAGGCAGCTCACGCCGAGATCGGAGCTACCGCCATGATCACGGCAGGAGGTTACGAGATAGATGTTCTGGTCAAACCCTTCCACGAGCATACTGGTCACGAAGCATTCTGTGGCATGGGGTTCCCTCATCTCATTGACCCAATTCAAGAGACAGAGCACTTTGGCTTCAGCTTTCACCCGTACGAAATGATGTTTTGGAGAACAACTGACGGCGCCACATCGAAATTAATGCAACATCTATCCTTGGGAGCTGATAGCAGTAGATATATGAGCCGCCAAAAGTGTGCAATTTAATAGAATAAAAGCCATGTAGGAGAAACAAGCCCGAAAGCAAGCGCATCAGAGAGCTATCACGTGCTTAGTCTGCGAGTGATGGAAAACATGATGCCCGTCAGCTTCCTCATTGCAGCCTCTCTGTAGTCGTCGGGCTCATCATGGACCAAATCATCGATGTTGACGTCAAAAACAAAGTTCTTCATGTTATTTACCCGGTACGTTGGCCATTTCTGGCAGGTTACTACAACCAATATTCAGTTGATGAAACGGAACTCCAGAGAAAGAAAGGTGATACATACCTGTGCTGTAGTTTGAATCATCATTTATAAAGAAGCTTACCCACATACTTGACATGGTGTCCGCATGCCGTGAAAATTGGCTGAATTTGGGGTGCTCCTTGAACTGGGACACATCGTTGAATACAACCGGAACTTCAGCGAAATGATTGGCGCCCTGTTCAGGGCTTCCGGTAACCACATTCCAGTGGTAGTTATAAACTGTATGGTTATAAGCTGCCAAAGCGCGGGCAAAGAAACGACGCGGCGCGTGCATCATCAAGTCGCCCCCGTAGGCCGCCATGCGCTTATACTGGGCTCCGAGATAAGTAAGGTTGCCGGAAGGGCGGTGCTGGAGCGAGGCGGGAATACCAACATCCGGGTCCTCAGGGTAGACAGCGGCGATCTCCAGAGCAGCGGCTTTGCTTGCCTGGCTTTTCTGAATAGCGTCAAGAAACTGCTCTGTGGTATTGACTCCGATCTGACCAAAGCCGACACCCTCGTCGAAGTTTGTGCCTAGAAGAATTGGGACGCGGGGGACGGCCCCTTGGCTGAGTTGAACCTGAGTAGAGGTCTCGAAGAAATCGCCGTCGACGTAATGACCAAGATCAAAGCTCAAAGCTGCCAAGGACGTTCTGAAAGCCTCACTGAGTTGCTGGACCGGGACATTCCTCAGACAAGCCACAGTGTCAGTGATGTTGCCACACTTGACACTCTCTGCTGCAGTCTGGTAAATGGGTTCCCAGTTATTGGCAGTGAAAGTATGGTCAGGCTCAGCCCAGATAGGAGCGCCGCTTTGCAACACCGCCGCACGAAATAGACCGTCGTCTCGGCCTCCGTGGGCCAAGAGCTGTGCACCGACACTCCATGCACCCGCGCTTTTGCCAAATAGGGTCACCTTTTGGGAGCTTCCGCCAAAAGCACCAATGTTCTCCTGAATCCAGTGCAGGGCGAGACGCTGATCGCGATAGCCAAGGTGGTCGCTTCCTTCTTTAGCCATTGCGTTGCCGTACAAGAATCCCCAAGCAGAAAGGCGGTAGTTCATGCTAGCTGCAATGATCGGGTAACCCATCTCAACCGACTTTTGAACGATGAAAGAGAGGTTGTAGCTAGGTTCACGGGAGCTGCCTTCCACCAGCACACCGCCGTGAATCCAAACGGCCACAGGCAGGCTTGCGTTGGGGAGAATGCCGGCAGGACGAATGACGTTGATGGTCAGACAATCTTCTGACATCTGTTCTTCTGGGACCAGCTCATTCCCTGGGGAACTGTAGCCAATGTATGCCGATGAGTAGGCATCGGCATTCCGTGTTCCAGTCCATGAAGTGTTGAGGGATTGCGGAATACGTAGACGCAAATCGCCGACGGGTGTTTGAGCAAAGGGCATTACTAGGAAGAAGTCTTGCTCAAAATCCAAGTTGAAGACGCCTCGATAGGTGCCATTTCGAATTTGCACGGTGGGAGTTCCGTGGGAGACGGCGACGAAGGCAAAGAAAGCTACTGCAAGACGATGGGCAGCCATGATGGGCGGAACGTTTGGTTGAAGGCGATGTCAAACAGATCGTACGTGGTTGCAAAGAGGGTGAGGCCATTTTCATATTTCATGTTCCTGGCTTGCGATCCATCCGCAGAGAACGTGCAATTTCACTGGACCCCATCCTTTTTCACCAAAATGGAACGGACTTGTCAGCAGGCTGAGCCATCATGAAGCCCAGGTAGGAAAGCTCTATGCGGTAATATCATGTAATTTGCTGTAGATTTAGCGGTACGTGACACAATCCGCAGTGGAGGAGTTTGTGTTCGAGTTAGCAACGGAGGCCTAAGAGAAGCCGGGGCTTCCAGACTGCGGGTAATCTCCTTGCGAACCTGGATGCCCCGTTTAGGCATATCATAATAGCACAGTACACCTCGACATGGGCGGTTTCAGTCACGCGTGATCATGTGATCCGCGGCAGTACTCCTTAAGGACAGAGAAATCGTTTGATAGTAGTAGTAGCAGGTAGAGTGGTCCCGCCACCAAAAGGAACTCAAGTTTTGAAGAAGTCAGCAAATCAGGACACGAACTAAAGGCGCAGCCGCTTCGTAAAAGCACAAACTCGACATCTTTGTCTATCTTCATACCCATTCAGAGAATAAGACACAACTGATTGAGTGATGATTTCCAAGCCGGCATTGACAGGTTTCTTGACGGCCGATAGCAACTTTAATTTCACAAGCCAGATGCCCAACAGATTCAAGGTTCCCAATGCTGAAATCCGTGTTTGTGAAAGTGCCCATTCACTTCAGTTTAATAATTCTTCGCGGCGCCGTACCTAACCACCAACGCTCTGGTGATTGCAGGCTTGGCTTCGCGGCGCACTTGCTTCGATTGGCGCGCATTTCACTGCCTGAATAGGAAATCATAGTCACGCCACACACCTTAAAAACGACGCTGCTTCAAGTCTCCCTACAACTCAATCTTCCAGACTCATCTTCCATATGCCGTTACAAAATGCGCTATATACGGTCGACCGCTACCTTTCTGGTAATATTCTCTATTGAGACCTGGCTAGCACATGCCATTCCCCACGCCTCAGCACAACAGCAACTCATTTTTGGCGGACAACCTGCCGCGCCAGTACGACGAGAAGCCAGAGTCGTAGAGCAAAACGACAGTCTCTGCGATGCAGGATCCAAACAGTGGACCGGGTTTGTTCCTATCAATCCCACGCGAGAAATGTTCTTTTGTTAGTGGTTTTTCCCGTGCTATCGTCATCTATGTGCGTTGACTAACCTGGTCTAGGGTATTTTGAAAGTCGTACTGAACCTGAGAATGCCCCTTTGATTATTTGGGTTAATGGGTGAGCTTTTATCATACGTTCTCCAAATTCTTTTCTCTCAATCCTTGAAGCCCTCCGTCTTAACCTTTCGGTATGTTTGTAGCGGCCCCGGGGGCTCTTCTCTTCTCGGTGCCTTCTTCGAAATCGGGCCATGCAAAGTTGATCGAGCAGGTAACAGCACGTCTAGAAATCTTTGGAGTTGGACAAACTTTGCAAATGTTCTCTTCATTGAGTACGTAATGCAATCCCATGAGCCCTCCTTCTGCTTTTTGGTGTTGACTTCTTGAATTTCCCAGCCAGCCTATTGGCGTTGGATTTTCTTTCACCAATGATTCGAGCCTTTGGGCAAAAACTTTGGATGAGGCAGAAAACGACATTTCCAAGTTCTTCGACATATTCCTGGAAGAGCTTTTCCCAAATCTACTGGGTAGACCTATGCACTTCGCGGGCGAGTCTTTTGGAGGTCAATACGTGCCTCACTACGTCAGCAAGATGAGAAGAAGTTTCAGTTCTATCATACTTGCAAACGCTCTCATCAGCTTTCCGAAGTCTATGATGGGCTTCTACGAGCATTTCTGCACTTCGGACAGGGATTCCAAACCTGACACGCCAGCTACACTGAAGCATTTCAACGAAACCGATTGCACAGCTATGGCCGCCGCGTACCCAAACTGCTACCGCTCCAGCCGCTTGTGCGACACTACATATCAAAGTGAGGCATGCATTGCTGCATACGACGCATGTAGGCCCATTCAGGATGTTGTTATGGAGAAGGTTATTCCTGGCGGCCTCAACCCATACGACGATCGAAAGGACTGTGTGGAACCTCCTCTTTGCGGACATCTGGGTAAGCAGCCTTGAAATTTCCTGGTCGAAGGATGCATCATTGATCAAAACCAGGAATGGAAGAGATCACGTCGTTTCTTAATTTGAATAATGTGCAAAGAGCAATCGGGCTCGAGAACAAAATCGACTACGAAACAGTGAATATGGATTTGAACGAGCAGTGGTCAAATGGGGCCGATATGTTCATTCCTTCCAGCCGTGAGATAACTGCCGTTTTAGACATCAAGCATACTCGAGTTTTAGTCATCAACGGCAACAACGACATTATTGTGTAAGTTCCATTTCGAATCTGATGCCTGCGGTTTGGTTACGTTCTGCCTGTGGGAGTGTTATTAGCTAACACTTGAACTAGAAACACTGAAGGCATTAAGAGAACTTACGATGATATAATATGGACAGGACAAGCACAGTTTCTGACCGGATCATATACGCCAATCTACAAACAGCGCACAGAGAAACTCAAAGTTCATATAGGAGAGTTCAAGAGGAGTGGCAACTTGACAGTTGTTAGTATTGATGAGGCAGGCCACATTGCACCTCACGATCAGCCCCAGACAATAGTGCAGGTCGTTCATCAGTGGACTTCACATATAAAGTCTGCTGACTGATGTTCGAAGTCTCGATTTCGAGCATGTCTTTGGGCGGTTGCCGTAGTTACTTGAATCTCATCCAATTTAGATTAACAGCACAATGCCTTGCTTGTTGCCAAATGGCTGCTGGCAATGCTGACCTTTTACCGAAAATTGCTCCCTCGACTGAGTCTTGGACAGCTTTCGTAGCGTGGAAGAAGGAACCGCCTTCTGATATCTAACGTTTCGGAATACACATTCCAACCTTTAGGTGTTGATAGAGACGAGACATAGCACATTATCAACAATCAAAAACAGGCAAAAACCTCAGGCACTCAGTTGCCTAGTACTCAGAGTAGAAAGGGTTCATGTCTCATTGTATTCAATCTCTAACGCCCAACCTATTTGCCGCTTTGCACACCAGTGTGTCTAAGCATTCAACCTCATCCCCAGAAAATTCAAAACCAGTGAATCAACTATCTTTACATCTAGAAACGGACGCGCACAAACTTGCCCGCCGGAGGTGGAGGTGCAGCGGCGGGAGGGGCAGCAGGCTTCGGGGGAGAAGCAGGGGGAGCCGCGGCAGGTTGTCCGGCGGGGGGAGCAGCAGGGGCGGGTGCTGGGGCTGCGGCCGGAGGCGGTGCCGGCTTACCAGCGGCCGGGGCCGGAGGAGGGGCAGCAGCAGGCGGTGTGGCGGGCTTAGGGGCACCGTTCGGGGGAGGGGCCGGCTTGCTGGCAGCGGGAGCTGGCGGTGGGGCAGCAGGCTGAGGAGCAGGTACCGCAGGCTTAGGAGCTGCGTTCGGGGGAGGAGCAGGCTTGCTAGCAGCGGGAGCCGGAGGAGGAGCTGCAGCAGGAGGAGCCGCAGGCTTAGGGGCAGGTACCGCTGGCTTTGGGGCCGCATTTGGGGGAGGAGCAGGGCTGCCAGCTGCGGGTGCCTTGGGCGCAGCAGCAGGAGGGTTGGCCGGAGGAGCGGCAGCCGGGGGCTTTGGAGCCGCGGGCGGGGCGGCAGCAGGCTTTGATCCAGCGGGAGCGGCCGGGGCGGCGGGTGCAGGCTTGGCCGGGGATGCGGCGGGCGGGGCCGGGGCGGCCGCAGGTGGTGGGGCTGCAGCACCGGCGGCCGGAGCGGCAGCATTAGGAGTAGCCGCTCCCTTCTTCTTAAGGACACCTGCAGCTGCGCCGAGAACAGTGTTCAGAGGGGCGGCCAGAGGGTTGGCAGCGGCATTACCAGCGGGAGCAGCAGCATTAGCAGGTTGTCCCTTGCCCTTAAGCACTCCGGCGGCGGTGCCCAAAACAGCTCCGATAGGATCTGCGGCTTGGCTGCCAGCAGGAGCAGCGGCACCAGCCGGCTGGCCACCCTTCCCCTTAAGAACACCAGCAGCAGTTCCGAGGACAGTGCCAATAGGGTCAGCGGCTTGGCTACCGGCCGGGGCAGCCCCACCAGCAGGCTGGCCATTGGTCTTGCCGGTCAGAGTTCCAAGAACTGAGCCGATTGGGTCCGCAGCCGGTGCAGCTGCGGGTGCCGGTGCGGCGGCGGGAGGAGGGGCAGCAGCGGGGGGAGGGGCAGCAGCGGGGGGAGGGGCAGCAGCGGGGGGAGGAGCTGCTGCCGGTGCAGCTCCAGCTGCCGGTGCCGTAGCAGCTTGTCTGGCACCGAGGGCTGGAGACTTTGCCTTCTTGCCCTTGGCAGTCGCCGGAGCAGCAGCCGGAGCGGCGGCACCGGCTGTCTTGCCCTTGGCCTTGGCTCCCGTGAGACCACCAAGGAGCGCTCCAATAGGATCGGCGGCAGCGGCGTTTTTGCCCTTGCCCTTGGCCGGGGCAGCACCGGCTGCTCCTGCAGCCGGTGCACCAGCAGCTGTGCCGCCAGCGCAGTTGCTACTCTCATCATTAGACTTGAAATGCATGATGGACGCAAAAGAGGGTGATGCTCATGAATCAGGTCGGATGTCAAGTGAAGTAGCTTACCCAGTCAGCCCTCCGGCCTGTGCTCTCACACACTTCGCATTTTGCCCTCCCTGTAATGAATGGTAAGTGACTTGTTTTTGATTCCCTATGAGGGAGGTTGGAACATACCGATAGTAGGCAGTCCAGGTCGTCGAAGCATACAGCTCCTTGCGCGGAGACATAGCTAACGCACAAGGCGGAAGCGACGATGGCGAGTCCACGCATGATGATGGCAGTACTGTGATCGAATGATTGAGGTGGATCGGTTCTTTGTTCAAACTCGATATGTGTACGAGTGATGATGATTCGAATCACGAACACCAACTAGTCGTATTGGGAGCTCCCGTCATTTATAGAGGTGGAGCAACTGAACAAAAGCTAGTTTCTGCAGGCCAGCTTGATCTGTAGCCAGTAGTTCAAGTGAATACTCGCTCCGTTCTTGAAAGCCGAGGCTGTCTTTCGTGTACACGTGGATGCAGCTTCTCTCAAATACAACAGGAATGCCTTCCAAACGTCTCGAGATTTGTTTGACCGGAATCGCTGCCGACGTCCTCTGAAGATCCCCGTCTGTGCACTGCATCATGGCAAGGATCCTCCGAGCTGACGATCGAGGCGGAGGCTCAGCAGAGGAAGCGGGAGCTAAGGGTGTAGCACTGACTTTGATAGGAATGTCAGTCGATTCTGTCAGTACCTTAGAGAGGCGGGTTCATCTGATCTAATTGACAAATTTGCTTGCCGCGGAAAGGCTCGTGCATGCAGCCGAATGCGCATCTCTAAACACAGCACTTTGAAATAGACATGGGCCCTG
This sequence comes from Colletotrichum karsti, assembly GCF_011947395.1. NCBI lineage: Eukaryota > Fungi > Ascomycota > Sordariomycetes > Glomerellales > Glomerellaceae > Colletotrichum > Colletotrichum karsti. The sequence continues at coordinate 26,700 of NW_024065904.1, forward strand.
CGTTGGTGTCTCAGCTTACTGACGACGTGTCAGTGCCTGTCACACCATCAGTAGCAATGACGATATTTGTCAAGACCAACAGACAATGTTCGCAAATGGAGTTGTCCCAGAACGCAACCTCAATCAGACGCCGTGTGTCCTTTCGCTCGGTGGCTTCGGTTCCGGACGACTGTCGTCAACTACCGATTGACGGCAACGTCGAGTCCAGGCAAGTTTTGATTTGAATTTGGCTCGGGTACATCTGCTTCTCAGACTCCTGCGAGTCCTCCGCACGAGACGTAGCGGGTAATCAACTTTGATGACCAAAAAAGCTCCATTGAAATGCTGTTGCTACTCTGAGAATCTCCAAACACACTTCCTGCTGGAGATCAGTTTGAATCAGGTCTCCTGACTTTACATTAATACATTTGGTTTCTTTTGCAGTACACGATAGCAGCTGAATCAAGCTCTTCTATAACGTGCGCATTATGCCGTCTATTTGTAGCTGGTCCTTACCAATACGCGTAGCACACTGTGTGAACATTCCGTTTCCAGTCCTCTGGTCCATCTGCGTCGCATTAACTCGTACCCAAACTATGAGTGGTCAAGTGCCTTCAAGATCTGACAAATCAGGATGATTTACAATTGTGCGTCTGATAGATACCACGGGGAAGCTTTATTTGACCTTAACCCCCAAATTTTGGTTCGGCCTCATAGATTTCACTAAGGAGAGGTATCTGATGTTCAACTTTAGCTTTAAAGTTCCTCTAGACCCTGAATATATCACGTCTATGTTTATGTAAATTCATTCTCATTATCGGCTTAAATTTGATCCTCGATGCGCATGCTTCTAGATTCCAGATTTCTGCTTCGGAATTTTCTTGCTTCGGGTAGCCCTCATGATTGGGTCCTCGGGTGCACGTGTAAGTTGGAGCCCAGAGCGTGCACATTTTACCGCTTAGTACATTGAATACGCGTCTTTTCTGCTCGAAATGAGAATACGTCAACGAAAGCTCCTTCATGTGCGAGAGTTACGTATTACTCATACCGGATGCCCGTGGAGCATTTTCATCCCGGTGGCTGGCCTAAAATTCCCGGCCGGGCCAAACTCGCCGGCGCTTTGCCGGGACGGCGCCCCACTTGGCGCCGCCCAAATTCGCCGGTGCTCAGTGCAATGATCGAAGCCTTCACGGCGAAGTTGGCCTAAACTTCCACGTTGGCCGCAACTCATTTATAATCTGTAAGCTATTGGTCTTGTCATTTGTAATCTTACACGTCGAGGACAAAGAATAAAACACTGAGTGTATTCCAATCATTGAGCAGGCTTCTTGCCCTCATCATCAACGCAAAGCAAATTCATCGCCTTAACCAAGTTTAAATCTCCAGTGCAACTACTGCTACTTTTTCTTTCGATTACGCCCCAACATTCAAAATGACCGTTGCTCTTATCACCGGAGGAAACGCTGGCATTGGCGAGGCTGTCGTCCGCCAGTTGGCCAAAATCCCCAATTTCCATGTCATCATCGGGTCGCGCAGTCTCGAATCCGGTGCTAAGGTCGCCGACTCTCTCAATCAGGAGGGTCACTCCGTCACTGCCATCCAGCTCGACATTACCTCCGATGACTCAGTCGTAAAAGCTATGGCTGAAATAACTGAAAGTCACGGCAGGCTTGACGTCCTCGTCAACAACGCCGGCATTCTCATCGACACTTCCGAAGATGCCTACACCTCCATCCGCGATCTTTTCTCGAAGACATTCAACACCAACGTCTTTGGCACCGTAGCCCTGACCGAGGCAGCTCTACCCCTTCTGCAGAAGAGCGACCACCCCCGTGTTGTCTTCGTTTCTTCCACCATGGGATCTCTGGAGTTCGCGGGCAATCCGAACACCCCCTTCTACAACATCGACTACAAGGCGTACGATGCTAGTAAGGCCGCCGTCAACATGCTCGCCGTCAACTACGCGCGCATTTTAAAGCCATTTGGTGGGGTCTCTAATGCCATCTGCCCTGGCCTGGTCCGAACCAAAATGAACGGGTTCATTGAAGCCGGTACCCCAGTCGAGATAGGAGCTGAGCGAATTGTCCAACTTGCGACTGCAGCTCCAGGTGGTGTCACCGGAACCTTTTCGAACAGGGAGGGTGGTATTGCTTGGTAAGTGGAGGTGAAGGACTCGCTTTGACACTGCGCATGTACTCTCGTCAAAGCTCTAAGGGGAAGAACAGAACAGAATGTAGCTTATCAATACACACTTGTTCAAAATTGCCTTTCATGTGAATAACCATACACAAGCAAGTAAAGTTCCTCTAAATTACATATCCTCGCAAATATAGGCGATTTATAGGTGTCACCGCAAGACTACGTGCCGCACCCGAAACGTAGCCCCCCTCCCTTCTCATAAAAATGTAAAACAAACTACAACATTTGGGTTGCTACGTTCAACAACATACCAACATTATCCACTCCTGCATTCCAGGTATTGAGCCTGTCCGTGATATCCTTCGGGTGCGAACTCTTGTGCAAATGGTAGAGTTCGCCAAAAGTAACGGGTCTGTTTACTCGATGTTGTTGCCTTTGAAACGCCTCAGCTTCCTCCTTCCAGGTCTCTGGTGTTGTGGCGGTCCATAATGATTTGTGACATGGAAGCTGAAGAGTATTCCAGGAATCTAGGATACAACAAGTCATGCCCATCCTGACGGAACTTACTTGAGCAACAAGGAACCAAACACATGCAATCCTAAGAAAGGGTTAGAGACTTCGTGACAGAAGCTGGTACTTGACAAACCTTGTGAGGGACTCTCCCAGAACCCAGTCTTGCCATTCAAGGCTATCGACTTCCGGGCTCGCACTGCAGGAAGCCACGTCCATCATTACCAGTTGTGACCGAAATAGCTGTCCCGAATTAGCAGTCAAACTCGCACATGGCTTGTGTTCTCCAAACCTTATATGCCATCAGCAAGTCAGTATTGTACTCGCGATCTTGTGCAGTCTTCCCGCAGCCATCTACGACACGCATAGTGATGTAAATCAACTGGGCTTGCATGGCTGCAAACACATCATATTTCGGCCAGCTTGTCATCTTTGTCATATCGTTAACGTTTAACTCGCATTTGTAATGGAGATGGGATTGTTTACCTTTTGAATACATCTCTGTTGCTCTTCTCTAATAGATTTCCACAGGAAAGGCCGCGTATCGTCATTTCTCGACGCAAATAGCACCGCAATTGCCATACAGTTCGCCAATGGCTCTGGGAGTCGGCTCTTGTCCTGATGAGGATGTATGAATGGCGGAAAGGTCGATCGGCGAAGCATCATTTCTGGGTACGCCGATAGTGACTGTCTGATGAGACTCGCGCTGCTTTCTGCAACCGGGCTGAGGTCTCGGATTCGGCTGAGTGGGAATGAAAGCTGACAGATCGATGATATTGTGGTATCATTGAAGATACCCGAAAGCGCAACCTCTTGAAAGCTCCCCTTTGGAATCGGATTCATGTTCACCCCGATGGTATTTGGAATGCAGAAGCCAGTGCTGCTTTTGAGGGCCAGATCGTTGGGAGTTTCCAATGCTTGCGAACCCGTGCTTGTCCAGAACTGATCATCGTTTCCGATAGATTCAAACACCTCAATCGGAACATGTTGCAAGCTGCCTGTGGATAATACGTCGGGTGTAACTGTAAGGGGGGTTCTTGTCAAGGCTCTTGAACTGGAGCTGGATTCCGCACGAGGATTATCAGGATAAATGCAGTCGAGTCCCTTTTGAGTGCAACGAGTGCAGCCTTTTTGGAGGCTACACTTGCTCTTGGCTGCCTTGCACTCTGTGCAAGGCTTTGGCCGGATACGGGGGCGATTACGTGCCTTCCGGCAGTATGCAACATGTCTTTTGAATGCAACTTCTGTCAAACAGTCGGTAAGTACTGAGTTCTTTCAGAGTCTCGAATACCAGGTGCAAACCTTGACTGAAGGGTTTGTTGCAGATGCTACAAAACGAAACCAATGAACCGGACTGCTCTAAACTGAAGTTCAGGAGGTCTGATGCAGTATCAAGATCCATGGCTAGAGCGCAATGTGCAAGTTAGATACAGTCGGGAGTAAAGCGCGGTTAGGCAACTTCAACGACGTTAGCCAGCACTGCAGTCTACAAAGTCGATAGAATTGTTCACAATCGGAGAGATGACGAAGACGCTAAATTAGTAAGACGACCTCAAGCACAGCAGCCAAAATCTCACGTGGGTGAGATGCTAACCGCGAACGGTGCTTCGCAGGATTTCAGGTTTGTCAGCACATATTGGCAGGAACGGCAGAGCGGAGATAAAGCCACAAGGCCCGATCATTCCTGCAGCTGTAAAACAACAATTCAGACATCGATTGAAGTGAGTCCTCATACGCGCGACGGCGATCATCATTGAAGGCAAAGGTCCGAATGACAACAGCAAGCCCTCCAGAAGCGGGAGAATAATTGAAGGCACACGCGCGTTCTTTTAGAAAAGCAACCGCAAAAGGTCGCGGCATTGGCGCCTGAGATATTAATGGAAGTGCCAGATGGAAGCGGGACGATGGCGCAGTGACATGAGCCTGTCAATTATCATCTTCCAAACCAGTCACGGGACCCAGCTCCAAGGCGTGAGGCTGGTCGCAGTATGGGCGGTTAGCGGGGATATGCATAGCTCAACCAACCGCGCAACAGACAGAGAGACTTCTCCCGATGTGTGTTAACATCAATATGGAGGGCTCCTCCTCTTGGCCCACGGGGATCCAATATGGTGAAGCGGTTGCTAAGAGGACAGAGGACCGACAGTACCACATTTCGCGAAGAGCCCGGCCAAGTACTTTTGCAGTCTACCAACAGCATCCGTCGGAGGCTTTCTGCATCGCTCACAGGCTTGACTCCCGAACGCAGCGGAAAGCCGGTTTTGAGTTCGACTGTGCGCGCGAGGTGATACTTGCCACCTGCTGTCGTGTCGCGCTCTCAGCTGCTGCGAGAACGGGCAAACAGGAACATGCGACGGCGGACAGGTGATCTACCAGGACCGAGACCACGGGCGGCGGGTGAAGCTGTGAAGTTGGGGGTGTCGCGGGTGCATAGCAGCCCAATGGAGAGTATGGGAGAGCCCGATGGTGGTGTGGCAGGATCGGCGGCTGCAGTTGATGGGTTTGGTGATGAGTATGCGGATTGACAGGGGAACTTGAACCCAATGGGAAGAGCCGCGGTGGGAGGATAGATTGGCGTTTAATGGTGATAGGCGAGTGAGGGGAATGGTTTGGCTTTTTTGTCCGTATTGCTGGGTATGAACTGGTGGGTTGAAGTGAGCTGGGAGCCCGACTATGAGGTGAGCTGTTTGATGAGTGAGATGGAGGAGACACGTTTGTGTTAGTGAGAAGATGCCGAGAGGAGCATTCGGGCGTTTCCTCCGCCCCGCAGTTGCCCGCCCGCTCGCCCACGTTCTCGCTGTCAGTTCATCGTCAATGGCAAGTCAATCCACCATGACGATTTTCGACGGTTAACGGCTCGCGGCCAAGCTGTCGGTGTTGTACACACGCGACGTCAGGAACGCAGCATTGGGTGCTAGGTTGCAATGGTGAGCAGTACCTTGCTGGACGCGGTTGGAAGGGCTATCTGATTTCAGATTGGAATGAAGCTGTACGACCTCATCGACCTCATCGTGCGTGGTGCGTCATGCAGCAGGAGACAGCGCACCACAATATCGAAGGTCAGGAGAAGGGAAAGGAAGACCCCAAAAGCGGAAACCGCGACGGGACAGCAGGGACAGGCAGGATCCATCGGGGATTAACAAGCCAAGCCAAGCCCAACCGGCAACGACACGCAGTTGAGAAAAGAAACGCGTGAGTTGTGCCATGTCAGCCCCTGAGCTGAGCTGCTGGCGCTGGAAGATGTCGCGATGCGGTGAGGAGGGCTGGAAAGCGGGTGAATGGGGGGCGGCAAAGGCACGAGACAAGCGCGGCCGAGGCAGCAAATTGCCAAAATGATGGTGAAGGGGTGCCAGGTGGAAGGCGGGAAGCTGTTGGTCGGAATGGGCGGGAAGAAGCCGGAGACAAGATGGACAAGGACCGGGACTGAAGGCGAGGTGAGCGCGGAGTGAGGTGAGTGGTGAGCTGGCTGAGAAGTGAGTGGGCCTGGCCCATCTCATGTGAGAAGCTCATTGATTGAGTGAGTGACAAGTGAGTGAGCCAACCGCGACTGGAGCGAGAACAGACTCCAGTCGACTCTGAGGTGTTCTCCGGCGGTGGCCAGCTTCCCAGCTGCCAACTTCCAGCTGCAACGGCGCCCAAACATTGCAAAGGGGCGTCGCGGGTTTCCACCACGGCCAATCGCTGGCATCTCGCCTCGCCTTGAACGGTCTGGCCTGGTCTTGTCGCCGCCAGGGGCCGGCGTCTCCTCAGGGGAGGGGGAGTGAGAGTGAGGGGTGTTTTCAGAGAATTGGAGGTGACTGTGACTGTGATTGCGACTGCGCGGCTGCGGTTGGAAATCCACGGCACGATTTTCAAAGTTTCGCTCTGATTGCTGGAAGTTATTCACTCAAAGTTGATATACGGAATGGCATCGATTGGGCGTAAGAGGTTTCTCTTTCACTGGTGATTCTCACTGGCTCGCATCTAGTGATAACATAATGAATGTCCAATTGCCAGGTATTTCATCGAAAAAGCCCCCCCGTTCATTACCCCCCTCCTCCGCGTCTCTTTTTTTTCACTTTCCTCCCCGCTCTTTTGCTCCCATCTCAACCAACACATCGAGGCGGTCATCGGGGGGCGCATACGGAACATACACGTACCTTACCTTACCTTACGATACCCTCACATATCCATATCCATACCCATACTCATATGCTCACACCGTTATTCCGTCATCTGCCCATTTGGTCATTTGTCTACTTGTCGGTGTCGTAAACGACATCTCCATCTCCAACCTCTCTGACCTCCACATCTCGGGACGGCCTCACCGTCCGGCTAGCTTCCGTCGCCGTCGTCCACTTTAGCATCGGCTTTAGCTTCATCTCCAACATCCCGGAGCCTTTGATCTGAAGATCCTTCCACTGGCTTGAGAGAAGAGGTGGAGACGATTTGCAACGCCCGTCCCTCCTCTGGGCTCTTCCGTTCCGCTGCCGCCGCCCCTGTCACCCAAGTCGGTATTCGCTTCCGTTTGAACCTTTGACGGTGGAGTTGTTTTAGGGGCCTCCTTTCCTTCACCGCATCGTCGACAGCGAGGAACCCTGCCTTGAACGGCGCCCAGAACCGCCAACTGCCCCGAGTGCCCCCAAGTGGCACCTCGATCACCGCGTGAAGAGACTTTTGGCGGTGGACGGGCTCCCTCTTGGACCAACCTCCCGCCCTGGGTTCCCTGTCGTCACTTGAAGGAACGGGAGCTTCAAAAATCGGCTAGTGCCACCTCTAAGACAAGACCAACACCACCACACTGGGTCACCGCCTGTGTGAGTGCATCACACCTTTGCTCTCTTCGACATCACACACACTCTACACATACAAGTCTCTGTCAAGTCTGTCACCGGACGAGTGACAGATACTCAAACATCATGGCACCGCAGGCCCTCACGCAGACGGTCACAATCATCAACAACTCGGGAAAGATTATAAGTACCGTAAGTCTCTCTCTCTGGCTCACACCCGTTGCATTTCCCCCCACCGCCCCTCTCAAATTCCAAGTTCAGCCCTCGCCTGGCCGCGTGTTTTGCAACATTCGACCTGCAACATGCAAACGCACTACAACTCCAAGATGACCGTTGAGGCCCAAAGCTGACGTATCACCTTTTGTGATTTTGCAGGGCAAACAGCTCGCTGGCATCTTTAAAGAAGCCAAAGCACACTACCAGGACAAAAAGGCCTCTATCAGGGCCGACCGCGAACTCAAGCGAGCCCAAACCTTCGACACATCCCGCGATCTTCCTCCCGAGGCCTTCGAGCGCAGACTCTCCTACGATGATGGCCAATCCGTCGCCAGCTCCCGCAGGAGTTACCGCTCCAGGCGGTCCCATTACCCGGACCAGGAGTATTATCCTCCCGCGAGGCCAGCCCTGACCGAGAACAATCTCAAGACACATTCCGAGGTGTCGAGCGTCACTCCCTCGAGGGCGCCTCCCGCCGTATACCGCTCCCCCTATGCCGAGACAGCTCCTCGCGATATGGCCATGAGCCGCCCGACGATGCACCACTACACAACCGCCCCACCATGCAGTGACAGTCTCGCCGATTCCGCCACGATTCGCGGCGCCAACATCCCCCGCACAATGTCTTCGCCCGCGGTACCGACGGGCGGCAAGAAGAAGAAGGAAATAGACATGGACCTCGCATACGGCAACATCCCCCCGGATCTGGCCGAGCGCACCGACCTGGACCCCAAGGAGGACCAGGCGAAGAGCCTGATTTCCCGTGTCGAGGGACTCCTCGAGGAAGCCCACTGCATCCAGCACACAGCGACGGCCACCATCGCCCACCTGCAGAAGAACCCCGATGCCGCTGCCGCCGTGGCTCTTACTCTCGCCGAGTTGTCCACTCTGTTGAAGGGCATGTCCCCCGCCTTCCTTTCCGTTATCAAGGGAGGTTCGCCCGCCGTCTTCGCCCTCCTCGCCTCGCCTCAGTTTCTCATCGCGGCCGGTGCAACTCTCGGCATGACGGTTGTCATGTTCGGTGGCTGGAAGATTGTGCAGCAGATCAAGGACGCCAAGGCCCAAAGGGAGGCCATCATGGCGAATGCCATCGCCATGGAAGCCCAGCCCGCGCCGCTGCCGCCTCCTACCGAATACGCCTACGAGCAATACGACCCGTACGCACAGCCGCGTGAGGGCAGCGTGGTTTATGAAGAGGCCGTCGTTCTCGATGAGCGTCTGGAGGAGGAGCTAAGCTCCATCGAGTCCTGGCGCCGCGGGATCGCTCCCATGGGCGAGGACGAGAGCGTCGACATGGAACTCATCAGCCCCGAGGCTGCGCGGTCCATCCGTGGCGACCCGGACACCCGCTCGGAGCGAAGCTTCCGTACAACCCGCACTGCCAAGACGCACCGCAGCTCAAGGACCGAGAGGTCGCACCACTCGACTCAATCACACAGGTCGCACCGCAGCAGTGCCAGCATGCGGGAGTCGGAGATCCCGGAGCGGAAGAGCAGCATCGCGCGATCGGAGCGGGGTGACGCTGAGAGCGTTGCCAGCAGCCACCGCAGTCACCGAAGCTCGGCGTCGAAGCGGACCGGCCGCGTGTCGATGTTGACCATTGAGGAAGGCAAGAGTGTGAAGGACGACGAGATCATCGAGCTTGCATCGCGCCCCAAGAAGAACAACATGCTCAGGTCATTGTTCAAGAAGAAGGAGAAGGAACACAGGGAAAGAGATGAGAGAGTCTCCGCTCTCGTGTTCTAAGATGACGAGACTATGAAAGACGACCAACTAAACGACAGAAAAGACGATATAGATGACGACGAAGAGAGAGAACGATGCATTCGGCTAGGGCGGTGACCCAGCCTGGACGGAGTTGGGATTGTAATGGATATGGACAAGCACAGGGTATGACTGGACTAACTCGCCCTCGTGCTCTCGTTTTTGGGCTTTTTTTTCCTCGGTTTCTTTTGCATTATTTGGGGGAACATCATCAGAAAGGTCACACGTACCTACAAACAATTGTTACATCAACTAGAGCGATCACACATCAATTTCATTTTGGTAGATATTATCGCAGCATACATAAGATTTATTGTCTTTCTACCACCGGCTACGTCCATCTGTCAGAGCATGCTTGAAATCATCTGGGGAGAACTCGAGATCAGCAAGCTGATGATGTTCAACCTGTCAGTCAACCTGTCAGTCAACCTGCATTTGAACGCCAGGGTGGCAGTGCTTTAAGGCCACCTCGGTTGAATGCGACACATCGTCAGCTTGAGAGAGCGGCGTAGGGCTGGATGAGGATGAAGACGGTTCGGGCGGGTTGAATCATGCAGTCGATGCCGAGCCCCGCCGCCGTTGCTCAACTAATCCTCGCAGCACACGCCCTCCTCTACGAGAGGAAAGACAAAAAAGGGCTCTACTGGCATCAGATTACGAATATGGCACACAAGATGCATGTCAGCTCCTCCCGCTCTCATCCTGTCTTTGTACTGGCTACCGACGCCGACAGCCATCTAGCAAAGTCACTAATTCTCGGCAGTGTAGCCACACCATGCATTCTACACCAAACTATTTGCCAAACCTGCCCAGCCTGCCTTGGGCCGGTTCCCTCCATGTCAAACAATTCTTTGTTTCTCATCGACTGTCTCATCTATCTTGTTCGGCTGGCTACATCCCTCTCCGCATCACCCGGTCCCAAGAACCGCGATGTTGGGATCAGCTCAGACTTTATTTAATTGGTCTCAAACTTGCCGCATCCACGACGAACTCATGTTTCTGTTATTCGAACAGGCCAGACCTCGCAGCCGCAGGAGTTGTGGACATCCCATCACTGCTACATTGGGATGGATTCTTCAACCTTCGATGCCGACACGATGGAGAAAGGCGTCGCAGCCCTTCAGTCTTACAGCTGGACCCCTTCGCCGCAAATCTCTTTTCCGTCATCTCACCTCATCACAAACCCTGCATTGCATCTGAACAACCCTGGCCACGTACTCAGTCTTACCCATCCTTCTCCCTCGGCCCCACGAGGAGCAAAAGAAACCCGGCCATCCTTCCTACCGCAACGGGATGCTTGGGATGATGTCCCGAGTCCGAGGCCCATGTCATATCGTAGCTTCACAGCCGAGAAGCCCACCCCATCAATGGTCGCAATTGCTACGAAGGCAGCAAGAATTGTCCCTGTGTCAAAGACGACCAGAGAAGGCTCTGGCCCTCGACCGCAGACCAGGCCCCCGAATTACCATGTATCGAGATGCATACCCAGCCGCCACACCCATGCGACGCCAATCACACGAGGCATTCAAACCCTCGGCCAACCCAGAACGATGGTGACGGCCGACGCCAGGCCTGCGCCATCACCTCCAGCTGAGCCAACTTGGCTGCAGATGCCGGTGACAGCCCCGAGCATACGGCCCCCGGGCAAGGTATAGCAGGATCGCACCAACACAAGTGAAGACGAAGAGACGCCGGGGAGAACGCACAGCTGTGGACATGTACCACCCCTCCGGAAATCAATGTTGGTCGTCTTTCCCGTCCAGCGCCGTTGGCGGGAGGGAGCGCAAAATTGTCATCTTATTAGTTTCACTGTTTCCTTCCTTCCCACTTTTCTGCTGCCCTTTTCTGATCATTGCTGGTTGAAGCCCTGTCTCTCGCTGAAGTATTCACATTCCCGCAAACCGACGTCCACATACTGCATCCTCAATCCGCAAGGCGTCTGTCTGTTTCAGATGCCATAATAGCCGCCTCATTCGTTCAGTTTTGCATAGTCTTCGCCGTCCTTACGGTATTCATCCATCGCCTCCGATATCCTAATTGATGCGTTGCGACGCCCACAGCGTCCGTCCTCTTCGCCGAACATACATGTAGCATCACGCTACCGAGTGGACAAACCACCAGCCTGAATCTATTACCCAGCTGATAATACCTAATTTTCCAAATGGATAATCAACCAAAAGACCAAGGCCTCGGTCTACGGCAGGAATACTCCGAGATACCATTAATATCATCCACAGAATGGCACCCAGCTCGTCAACTACCCCGAAAACCGGTCCCCCAAACACCGACGACGCCGGCACCGATCGGCAGCCCGTTCGCGCCGCTCCACGGACACTCGCGAACCCCCTCGACGCCCTCCGTCAAATCCCCCCAACCCTCATTCTCAGACCGGGCGGCCGGCGCCGCCGCGTACTTCCCGGCCCCGACCTCCAGCCCGTACGTCGACCACACTCGGCCGCGGCCCGTGCCGTTACAATTAGATTCGTACGAGTACTCGAATTACACACCGTCGCAATCGGGCTTCAGCTCGCCGTACACCGGAGGCCTGCCGCCGAAAAAGCAAGTCCGCATCGACTCGCACTCGGCCCTTCTGGGATCCCCTCCATGGCAGCCGCCACCGCCGACGAACCGACAGGCGTCGTATACATACCACCCGCCGGGCCACATCGCCTTCTACAACAAGTACTGGCATCCATCATGGAACATGTACTTCTTCCTCTTCGCGGGCGTCGCCTTCGCCCTCGGCCACCACTTCTTCTACCAAGGCCTCCACGGCATTGAAGCCAAAGAACAACTCCGCATGCTCCGGTACGGCGCCGCGCTCGCATTCCTCAGCAAAGCCAGTCTCGCATCGGCCGTGATCCTTGCCTTCCGCCAGCGCGTCTGGATGACGGTGCGCCGAAAGATGTTGACGCTAGCCGCCGTCGACTCCCTCTTCGCCGCGGCGGAAGACATGTCGGCCATCTTCAATTTTGAAGTCTTCAAACAGGCCCGGGTGGCCATGGTTCTGGCTCTCTACGTCTGGTGCACACCCCTCGTCGTGATCCTCACCTCTGATACCCTCGCCGTGCAGCCCGAGAAGATGACGAAGAACACGACGTGCCCCTCTGTTCGCACTCTTAACTTCGCCAAGGAAGACAACAACAACTGGCGAACGCCGACCAAGATCAAAGGTCTCAGTGAGCTCTCCCTGTCGATATGGAACAAGACTAGAGAGGAGGTGTCGGATCCCAACTATTTCGATTATTACGCCGCATCCAGCGACCAGTTCGACGAGGTTGCCACCACCGCTCTCTTGCTCAAGAAACCAGTCGAACGCTCCAACGCGGCTTCGCAGATCTGCGGCCTGGGCTTCAATTGCACTTTCACGATCAACTTCACGGCGCCGGGATACAAGTGTCAGGAGGTGGCAAACGGCCTCGGCACAGACCTCAAAGAAGTGAATGGCGAGGTGCCCCCCTTCAACACAAGTTCGATCGTCCCATACGGCAACTTCTCGTACAGGGTCGATGCCACTCGTGGTGAATACCTCAACCCTCAGATCAATGAAACTCTGTCCGGCGGAGTACCGAAAAGGCCTGGACCGTGGCACAGAAGCTTTGGTGCCCTTCGTACGGAACCTGTTCTATGGGTTGGCTACGCCCATGTCGACAACACCTCAGAGCCGCAGCCCGAGAACTCTTCCGTGCCGGGCTGGGACACAGCCTATACTCCCAAGATATTTACTTGCGTGCTTTACGAGACGAAATATGAAGTTGAATTCAACTACATCAATCTCGTCCAAGCCACAACTATCAAGAACCGCACATATCTGGATCCAGTCATCGACACCCAATACGTCTTTGGCCCTGATGATGGAACCCAGGACAACACAACAGCCACCCCCGAATCCAACTATATCCTGCCAACGCAAGTACAGCGTTACCGCAGAGCGATGGCTTATCACTCGAGCGCCTACCGATTCCGTCAATTTATCAACGGTACAATTATCAAGGTCAACAATATAGCCAACACGAAAGCACTCCAAACCAGGTTGATCGATCAACATAACTACCTGGGCGTCAATGATCTCATGACCCAGATGATGTCCGTCTACGAGGATGTGATCCTGTCTATGTTCAGCAACCCTCGATTCCTTGCTGTCGTCTGGGCTGGGAATACAAGCTCAGTCACAGGACACAACCTCGGTGACGATACCGCCCACCCCTGCACCCTTGAACGGACCGATAACCGGTACCATTATCGCGTCGGAGATCTGTGGGCAGTATACTCTGTTGCCATTCTCCTAGCAATCGTCGGTGTAGGCTTTGGTGTCACAGCTGTGTGGGAAGAGGGGCTGGTCCGGAACACGCGCTTCAGTAGCATCGTCGCGGCAACGCGCGGACCCGGACTCGAGAAACTGCCTTGGAACCAAACGGTGCCCGGCTCCGACCAACGGCCGGTGACCGGCGCCAGGGTGGGGTATGGTCTTGTGCCGACGGACATCAACCCCGGCAGCACCGAAAGATACGGGTTCGGAGTCGAGGGGGATGTCAAGCAGCGTGCCGAGACTCCATCGAGAACGCCGACCGGGTTAGGCAGTCCGTTCAACAGAGCGAGCAGGAGATGGTCGAAAATCGCTCAGCCACCACCTAATATTTGACGATTTAGTTTTGTCGTGCATAATTTCTACTGCATTCTATTCCACGCCGTTTTTTTCTTCCGGTTCGCTGAGTTGTCGTGACTGCTACGAAGCATCACGGCCTCGAGTTTCGCAAACATCACGCCTGCTTCAAGTGTGGAGAAAGTTGTATGTGCAACGACCAGTCTCTACATACTACGCCGTGTAAGACAAAAAGCCTCCCTCTTTTCCTTTTTTTCCGGAGATAAAAACGCGTGAAAAGCATACCATAAGCCTGTCCAGTCGACGACCGCCTCACCCGATATTTACATTAAACCATACAAGGACGTGGTATATGCGCTCTGCGCAGACAAAAGATAACGCCCCCTATTTTTTCGTGTCCCACCTGACGCAACTCAGAACGCCGCGAACCTGATGATGAATGTTCCCATCCAAACCCTCCCTACCAATGTCATTATGCACTCGTGAGGTTTGCCCTTGTAATGCTGTGGTTTTCTCGTCGTGATATACTGTTTCGTAAAAGCTCCCGTTGTGCCTTCCATATAACTCCCTCGTTGCTCGTTACGCGTCTTCGGCTAACAGCGCGCGGACCTCTGGTTCGTTGAGAAGTTTGCGCTGGCCAAGCTCTTCGGGTGGCTTGCCATCGCGGACAGCACCAAAGTCAAGGATCTGGAATCGGGCAGTTAGCGTGATGTTTACTCGTTCGACGACGCGGAAATACATACCTCGACGTAGGTCAGACTGTCTCTTTGGACAGCAGCCACACACCGTCGCTCATCAAACTTGACCTGCCAGACTCCACTGAGGTCTGTCAAAAGGTCCTGCACGCATTCGCCAGTACGAATGTCCCACATCTTGACCGTCTTCTCGCTGCCCGAGATGACCTTGCGGCCGTCGTGCTGGAAACATGTGATGGCGCCCGTATGAGCCGTCAGCACATTTTTGCACTTGCCATTCTCAGGGTCCCATATGCGCAGGGTGCTGTCGGCGGCCGCCGACACAAGCCTCTCGTCGCGAAGATCGAGCAGGCCGACAAGAAGGCTATGTCCCTCGAGGGTGTGAAGGCATGCACCGGTGTTGAGGTCCCAGATCTTGACCAGCGAGTCCATGGAACCGGAGATGCAGCGGTTACGTTCATGGTCCAGGACGACGCTGTACACCTTCTGAGAGTGGCCGTGGAGGACATGAAGAGACTCGCCAGTGCTGATGCGCCAGACTCGGACGGTGCTGTCATAGCTTCCGCTGACAAGAGTGTCGCCGTGGGCAGAAATGGCGCGAACAGAATGAGTGTGACCAGAGAGGGTCCGGATGAAGTACGGGCAGTCCGTGTCATTGGCTGGAGGACCGGTCTGGATGTACCTCCTGGAGCCAACCTCGGGCAAGCGCCAGACGCGGAGCTGGCTGTCGCGAGATCCGGTAATGATCAAGGGCTTCTGGGGCGCCACGATAGCCTTACCGTCGTGTGTCTTCCCGGTTTCGGTGGGCATGAGGATTTGCAGGCAGCGCACAGTACTAGTGTGGCCGTAGAAGACCTGGGTGCAGAAGCCCTTCTCGATGTCCCAAACACGGACGGATCGATCGGTGGAACCAGAAACCAGCATGTTTCCCTCGTATTGCAGGGCCCAGACCCCGCCCTCATGTCCCTCAAGCTTCTTACGGAGCTTACCGGTCTTGGTGTCGTAGACGTGGATGAGAGTGTCGTCGCTACCGGTGATGATTTTGTCTTCGTCGAACTGCAAGCAGGTAATGACATGACGAGGATGGGCCGCAAAGGCGACGTGTCCAGGCTTGACCTTGCCGCTGGTCCAACTTTGACGGATCATGTAGTGACGTCGGTAGAGGGACTTGAAAAGGTGAAGTTTTTGCAAACTGGGCATGCCCAGCTGCGGGTTGGGCACGGCAGCCGCTGCGGCATTAGCAGCCGAGAGTGGCCCCTCTGACTTGTGCTGCTTGACTTCCGCCTGCATCGCTTCGTTTCGGGCCGCGTCCTGGCCGCTGACTCTGCGCTTCGATCGGTCACTGCCAGGAATGTTAATACCCCGCTTGCGCTTCGAGCTGCGGAGCTTGATCGTGGGGTCTGGCTTGACGACAGCCTTGGTCAACTCGCTATCCGCGGAATTCAACCGGCTCGTACGGCTCAGGTCAACCTCAGCACCCATGACACCGACAGGATCTTGCCATCCCCAGCCATGACAAATGGCCTTCATGAGTTCACCCGGAGGAAGCGTGAAGCCATCGCGGTCGAACAACTCCTTCCAGCCCGTCTCGTTGGTGTCTACAATGTTACGCCAGTGTTTCGATACCTGG
The DNA here is from genome assembly GCF_011947395.1 of Colletotrichum karsti. Taxonomy (NCBI): domain Eukaryota; kingdom Fungi; phylum Ascomycota; class Sordariomycetes; order Glomerellales; family Glomerellaceae; genus Colletotrichum; species Colletotrichum karsti. The sequence continues at coordinate 43,008 of NW_024065904.1, forward strand.
GCAGCTCGGCAAAGGTCGCGGTGGTCGAGGAAAGACAGCACGTGGAAACTCAGTTCGAGGGGGAGCTGCTTGAGGAAGTCGCACTTCAAGGCCGGAGTAACAACATCGGAGACGAGGCGAAGTGTCTTTCTGGGGCAGCGGCGAAGAAAGTTGTACATGATGAAACTCTTCATCTCGACAGGCATGGCGTCGAATCTTTCCATCATGGTGCGTGCGTCGAGCATGGCGGTGTGAGCGTCAAGGTTGTCGAGTTGGGACGTGCTGTCGTCGGCCACCATGGAAAGATCGGAGGCATAGCCGCCGTCGTCGGTGATCTGGGACTCGTGGAGCCATGACTGGTTCCTGAAGCTGGGGTTTCGTCTGGTGAGAGCACTGCTTTGGGTCGAGTCCTCCTCTTCGTCGTCGGAGTCCCTGGAGTGCAGCTGGGCGGCGGCGAGTGTGGGCGAAAGTCTCGGACTAGGCAGGCTTGCATCCTGAGCAGCCACGGCGTCGATGGATGGCCGGTGGCCAACGGCACGGATGGATTGTTGCAGGGACTCGTCGGCATCAGCAAAGGGCTCGGCATCGGCATCGGTGATGGGAGGAGTCGCTACGTTGCTGCTGAAGGCGGTGAGTGCATCGCTGCCTATGGGGCTCGGTGCGTCGTGTAGGTTCGTCTGGCTGGGACCAGACTCCGGGGTGTGGCTCTGGCGGGAGATTTGAAGACGGGGACGGGCGAGCCGTTGCTCGGAGCCTGTTGCCGCAATCTCGGAGGTATCTGGGGTGGCGAGGCAGCCGGTTTGTTTGCCTCTGGAGAGGTGGCGTCGAAGTCTTTGTGATGTATCCTCGGTGAAGGACAGGGCGGCTGACCTTGGGTTTCTGGACGGCCTTGAGGGAAGGGGGGACGCGGTGTGGGAGGTAGGCGAAGTGTCTCGAGGAGCAGAGCGACGAGATCTCCTCTGGCTCGCGTCTGAGGGGGACTTTTCGGTGCGTCTCGGGGACTCTTGACTCGACTCGTCTTCTTTCAGGAGGCCGGCGGATTGCCTGTCGGCGGCGAGGGGGGTCTTGCGCTGCAAAAGACGAAACGTCAGCATTCAGGGAGGCGAGGCGAGGCAAAAAGGAGAGACAAAGACGGCAAATACCTTTGTGGGGACGAAAAGGTCGTCGTTGGTGGCATCGGAGGAGGAAGGGGCGGAGAATCTGAAGGAGAAGTTTGCGAGTTCGGGAGGAAGAGGTTTCGAGGCGAGAGGGTACTCTTTGGAGTCGAGTTCGTGGAGCGGTCTCACATCGCGAAGGTAGACGGGAGGGAAAGTGCGCTTGGTGGTGGTGGTTGTTGTGGTCGTGGTGGTCTCGATACACTCGGAGACGTGGTACTGAAGGCTTGACGAGTCGGAGGCGGTCATGTTGTTCTTCTCGTCGACGGAGAAGGAAACGGTCTGGCTGGATCGAGGCCGATGAACCTCGACGGCGTTGGACGGCGGACCCGGCGAGGGCGTCATGGCGGGTGACACGGTCGAGAGGTTGTTGCGAATGTTAGATGGAGAGGAATAGCAGGGAGAGTATTACGGCGATGTCGAAGTGTCGGGAGGGGAGGCGGAACGAAGGGTTCGGCTCAGGTGGATGGAGAAGACGGGAGGTGGTGGTGGTGGTGGTGGTGGTGGTGGTTGTGTTCTGTGAGTGTCCCAGGTTTGAGAGTGGGTGGACTTTCCAGATGGGTGGAAGAAGGTGGCGGGCGGGATTACGGGCAAGGCACCACTTTCCTTGTCGCGAGAGCGGTGCGGGAGCGGTTGCGTGCAGCGTAGGTCGGGTACGGATACAGCGCGGACGGGGATGGGTAAGGTACCGGTAGTGTACGGGCAGCCCTGACCTGACACTGAACAGCGCGACAAGGTGAGGAAGGGCGAACACGACTCGCAATTTTTTTCAGTGAGGTAGACGCGCAGGCGACTGTGAAAAGTGCTGTAACTGAGGTGAGGTGTGTGTCACTGCCGCGAATAAGGACCCAGTTAGCGGACGTATTCTCAGGCGCGACGCAATCCAGCAGCACACCGCAACGCAGCAACGGGTTAAAGGGCTTAGGTATTAAATTTCGAGCAATGTAGCCGCAGACGTAAGTGGAAGGGGGAAAGCGTAACAAGAGGTGAAAATGGCGGCGAGGAGAGACAGACGGGGTCCAAATCAGTTCGGTTCAGGTTCAGTTCAGTTCACTCCATCTCAGTCAAGTCAAGTCTCAAGGTCGAGAACGAGGTCTAGGGTAAGGTAGGTAGGGCTAGAATGCCGGGGACGGAGGAATGTCGAGTCGAGTCCAAGTCGAAAGGGATGAAGAATGCAGGTTGAAGAGCTTGATACGTATTTCGTACTCAGTATCTCATTGTAGTTTGCGTGTTGGCAGTGAGAGAGTCGGGAATGCCAGTGACAGCGGCGGTGGGTGGAATGGCTGTGACGGAAGACCAAATGGAAGCAGTGCGGTGCCCGCAGTGCAGTGGCAGGCTGGAAGTCTGAGGCAGGTACCTAAGGTACCTGAATAACAGGGCTTCCTGCTTACATCAGCCCGGGCAGATCGAAAAACACGAAATAAAAACAAAAGAAACAAACCTACCCACCCAAGTACTACCACGCCTAATTTGTATGGAAAAGTACATACTACTCGTGATTGCACTTATCAACATGGTAGCCAAACAAAGTTCTCGTCCTTCTTTCACGTCCGAGTCAAGATAGTTTGTCATCGACATCAAGTTCCCTGCCTTTTGAAGCGAGTGATGTAACTGGATGGTGCTTGCTTTCGAATGTGAGGATACAGCTGAATGTTCCCTTCTATCCTCCAAGGTATTCTCTTAAAATCCCCGCTGCTTGGCCGCGCTTGCCCTGGGCGATGCACCGAAGTCTGAGGCGTGAGGTCGTGGTGCCCGTTTGATGGAAGTGGGGATCGAGGTGGAGCAGTCGAGGTCTGTGCCTTCCGCCGTGGTTCGTCACCTTCCGCTCGCCGCTCCAGCGTCCCTTCCACCTTCCAGGTTGCTTCCAGGTTCCTTCCACCATCGCCGCGATCAGTGCGTTCCTGTCATTGGCTCTTTCTTCCCGAGCCCCTCGCCATAGGACCGAGGCCAATGATAGAGTAAAAGGTATTTTTCAAGCCATTTCACGCCTGAAAATACCTCAGCCTCCAACATGTACACCGGCTAGTCCAGTCCATTCTTTCTCTCAGTGGCAGGCGTCTGCTCGCGTGGACTACCTTACCGCACTGAAAATCGAAGACGACGATGACCTGGAACGCGGGTGGCCTTGTTACATGAAGTCACTGAACAATTCTTCTTCTTCTTCTTCTTCTTCTTCTTCTTCTTCTGTTTCCCCCATACCTCATCCTCTGCCGTCAGTCTCGTCATTCGGTCTGACTGGAAGTCGGTAGGGTCCCTTTGTCTCCTCATATCCCCACGAATTCAGCCAACCTGGAATTCTCCAGGCGCCGCCACTCCCCCTATTATTCGTCGTCTCGAGTTGTTTTCTGCACAATGGAGATTCTCAAACACGCGAACCCATAACCTGCCCCATTCCAACAACACATCCAAGAGTCCAGGGGTCCCCCAATTGTGCCCCTTGTTCTCCGTCACTCACCCAGCCCCTCGGCCCGCTCCCCTTCCATGCTCCAGTCCGATCCATCCTCTGTAAAGTCCTCGTCTCGCGTCAAGACACCATACTGGTCCTTCTGCACTGCCTTTGACATGCTTGACGGATGACGCCCCGTGGCTGGCGCCCCGCGTAGCTGAGCTAGGTAGGTACCTGGACTTGGTTGAAAAGATTCTTACCGCGAAGCCCGCACCACTCGTATGCCTCCCTTCAAACCACCACATCTGACATTGCAGCAGAGACATCGCGTCTGCCTGGCGAATGCTTACATTATACAACTTGTCTCCCGCGTTTTATCGACCTCCTGAACGGGTTTCAAGCAATGCATCCCCGTTTTCAATCGTCTCACACAGCTATCTCTATCTAGCACATTGACGGCTTTTCACTCTTACTTATCCTGATCGGTGAAAATAAATGTCTGCCGGCATCTTCATCGCTGGAGGGACACAGTCGCGAGACAACTCGGCAACGTTGACGCTGTATCAATGAGACCTCTAAAGGCATGGCAACTGGACAATCATTCAATAACTTGGTTTTCATTGCATCTATACACATTCTTGACCTGCGAAGATGCACCATTGGGGTCTCGGGTATTGGGAATCATCTCTGCCCCTCCACACCTATGTTGTCAAGATCACTTTGCAAGTCTGTACGCTGATGGAAATTGAGTTGCACTATGCATCCAACTATCGGCACTGCCTGCACACCAGTAAACCCCCAAATACGGATGGGTTCAGACACTTTTTTCCACGTTGGAGAAGGGTTCCATCGCGTGACATTCATGTCCATCAACGTCACAGCGCTGCGTCTCAATCACGGCGCTCAAAAGACTCTCCACGTACGTACGTACCATAATCTCTGCTGACAAACCACTTGCTCGACAGTTCAAACACATTACCAGAATTCTGACGCCATCAAACTATCAAGGACAAGAAAAGACTTCGTAAGCAACTTCAACCCGGCCGCACTCGCATCCTTTGCCTCAGATCTCGCGGCACGGATGAATAGCTTCAAACTCTTACGGATGCGCCTTCTTTGGCTCCCTCCTTGCCCTTTGTCGCTTTCACTGGCTCGGTGCTCCGCCCGCCCGCCCCCTCTTTGTCACCGCCGCCCCGATCCTGCCTAGCGGCGCGGAAAAGCGCCGCTCACCGATCCCGGAGGCCGCACGCCGAAAACAAGGAACCAAAAATCGGGTCTCTGCAAACCACAATCCTGCCCCAACGATAGACTCAACGACCAGAGACTCCGGCCGTCATGCTCATCGCTCAGTGATCACAGGTAAAACTTCATGGCTCATACTTGCTGAACTGAATCGGTCAGCGATGTCTCAAAGATCTCATGGAGACGCCTTCGCCGTGACCCGTAAAGGTCTACTTCACTTGCATCTCATTTGGAGAATTGGCGGACCTGCCGCCTGACAGTGTTCGTAATGTGATTATCGAACTATCAAAAAGAGAAAATTGTAAGAGAGTCCGTCATGTCTTGAGTTGTAGAAGACCCCGAAGCACTTCTTTCACCCTCGGAGTTGGAGTGCCAACATAACCCTCTGCAAATTGCAACAAATTGCCCTTCATCCTTTCTCCATGAACAGCCAACGGCTCCGCCTTCTTGAGGAGCCGCACATAATAGTCCCTCAACTCCATGTTGGTCAGTGTGTCGAGCCGCTCGGAAAACCCGTATTCTCGCGCCGCTGAGGCAGCGACGGGCACGACAGACTCGATTGAATGCTCCATGGCAAGAAAGTGGCGCAGCCTCCAGATGGACGGACGGGGTGCATCTGCCTTGAGGAAGACATGCAACCGGGCAAGGAGGTCGTATTCACTCTCCATGAACCATGTGTTTGCTGAGGCTGGCCAGCATTTGTCGAATAAGGCCATGAGCTTACCTCGTTCCCACGCCCCCCAGAACTCGTCGAAACTGCACGCCGGTAGTTTCTTTCTCGTCGTTTCCATCCTGGCCGGGGATCCGAGACTTGCCATGTAATCCTCGTGAGCAAGGCTTCCGAATAGCATGGTCGCGTACATTGATCCCAGCTGTCTTTCTTCATACTCATCGCGGGTGACAACGAACCCAAAGTCGAACCAATGACAATGTTCCCAGTTCATAAGTGGCGGGTAGCTATTCACTACCGCCATCGAATAAAAGATGAAGCAATGCCTCTTTGCAAAAGGATCCAGGTCCTCGACGTTCTTAAGTTGATCCTCTGGGGCCAAGTATTTCCGTGCTTTGGTCTCCATGTTCCGCATCTGAGTCGTAGGGCTCGGGGCTCGAGGAATCAGCTCATGTGCATCTGATAGCTCAAAACGGGCACGGTGTTTGAGAAACCAAGGAAAGTATTTTTCCCTGCCAGTGGTGGGTAACTCCTCGTACTTCTCGATTATCTTGGCCACAAGGTAAGGATTGCCGCCTGTGTTCAATCGCCACTGATGTAGCTCTTCGCGTGTAATACGGTTGGGGTGTTGGACGAAAAGTCCAATAAAAACCCCAAATAGGTGCGACGCTTCCTTATGGTTTTCACATCGGTCGAACCAATAGTCCTGTTGTACTCGTGGATCTGTCGGAATGTCATCCATGCAAACGTCCTCGTGAAGATAGTCGGCAGAAGTGACCTGCCGCACATTGCATTTGAGGAGGTCTGCCAGCGACATTTGTTGTCCACAGGCTCTGTTACAGGACCAGCCTCCTCCGCATTGAGAGCATTGTTGAGTCGTTTCTTCGGGGCAGCCGGCGCAAAGTTCCACGGTGTCTTCTCTGGGCATTCCATTATGAGGTTGACTTTCCGAGGCTTCCTCGTGCTCAACGGGGTGAATAGCACTGTACACAATAACATCAGCATGACTTCTGTAGATTTTGAGAATAGTGATAACCGCTTCGCCGAGAACTCAAGAAGCCCACCTTTCGTTCTTGTGCTGTGCCTGAGCATTTTGAGCCCGTTGTCGATGAAGGTGCTCATATATGGCATGACTTTGGTAGAAATGTTCTTGGCCCCTTCTTGCGATGATCGTAGAGTTGTGGCCAACTGTTGACTCCTTAACCTCCGTTTTCCTTGGCTCGGGCTCTGGCAAAACTTTGCTCGTAGTCAACTCCCTTTGCATCCATGAGACAACCTTCATCACAGCTGATAACAGCATATGCTGCTCATCTTTCCCTAGGTCGTCTCCTATCGGAACAGTCCAGCTGTGGCTGTAAAGCTTGCCATGACAGCCACGCGTTCTCAGATCTTGGAAGAAGTGAAGAAATTTCGAACACAACAGACAGCTGTATCTGCTACAGCCAATGTAATCAAATCTTTTCCCGTTGGCAACCTCCCCAGGATGGCCGAGAATAAACAGGATAAGCTGGATTTCAGCGTGTATTTCCCAGGTTGGGGACTTCAATCGAGAAAAGTCGGTGAGCAATTTGTTCTTCGTCCACTTCGCTCGAGATCTCGATGACTCCATGAGTTTACCAATCTCTACATCGTTGAGCTGAAGGTTGAGTTCCTGGAAAGTCTTTGCCAGACTCCATTCCCCGCTGAGTGGGCTCTTACGAGTCTTCAGTCCAACCATGGGGACCAGTACCAGGTTATTGAACTCGGATATTTGTCTCGAAGCGGCCACAAGGATGCGAAAGCACGTTCGAAGGCGGCCCAAGAAGCCGATTGCTTTATGGAGCTTGCCACCCCCCTCGACCGAGAGCATGGAAGTGCTCAACTTGAAATGTTCGGTATAAATCGTAGCTAAAGTCCACCAGATTATGGTGTCTTTCCGAGTCCGAGTAGCCATCACTGAAAAGCAACACAGCTAATAGTTCCAGGCTTTCTTCAAAGTCAAGCACAAATAATTCCACGTCTGGAATCACACCGTCACTCTTCAAGTCCTGAAGACAGTGGTGTTGTGGAAGAAAGTGCTGGAAGCTGTTCTTCATTATTTGGCGCAACTCGGCAACATTGTCGTTCAGTCTTGGGAGCTGGTGGCGGAGTATTGAATCCCAGAGCGCGGCCTCGTACTTTTCGGTTTGATTTTCTGTTGAAACTGTGTTAACTATGGGTAATTTCCAAGTGTGTTGTTTGTCCAGTTCAGACCTGGAGCCGAAGCAATATTCTTCAGCGCGGTACATAAGTTGCCCATGAACCTGGACAGTTCATCACCTTCAACGAACCCCGAGTTTATCGCAATAAACACTTTGGCCTGATCGCGCCAGTAGAACATATGGCTGGCAACCACATAACGGCCCCCCTTCGCCGAGGAAATCGTCTCAGACAGCCTGTCCAGAAATTCGCGACGCAAGGTGTCCAAGTCAAGATCACCAAGGGGAAAGTTCTGGGAGGACCCGGGCCCCGGATCCATCCGCGGATTGCTCGTCTTCGGGCTCTCGATAGGAGGTCTTGTCTTCGAATTGGCGACCGCTTCGTAGGGAAAGCAACTTAGCAAACGCGTGAAGCTCCTTCCGTGCGGTTTGGGCCGCAGTCTGTCCCGTTTCAGTCTTCATGACCGCGAAATGCAATCAGAACTCAGAATAGACTTTTCAGTAAACGTACGAAAGTCGGAACTACTTGGTCTTGATAAGGAATGCCATGTTGGGCTGGTTAGGCACCTGTCCCCATGCACGCTTCGAGCCAACCAATGATCTATCAACAGAACGCTGCCCGCAGACAGTTCCTTCAGGCAATGCAGCTGCAGAAGATTTGTCCTATCAAATATGACACACCCCTCACGGCCTCAAACATTCCCTACATATGAAATCCGGCTCATGTAAGGTCTTGGCTTTGTTTCTCCTTGATAGGATCTTCAGATGGCTAATCCTCCCGGTCCAGCTTATTCAACTCGCGATCCAGCCTGTCATACTTGCGAAACTTCCACCAGAAAAGTGCTGAGCATATCGCCATAGCACCCGCAATTGAGGCGTAAACGATGACTAAATTAGGATCCCTTGCTGCAGGACTGAGGGCCATGGCCATCAGAGACCCAAGACAGGCGCTTAGCTGCACCATGGCTTGCACAATACTCCTCATATCCTTGGGCGCCTTGGAGTATGCGTACTCGCTTGCAGTGACCAGCCCGAAGATCTCAGCAACTGCTAGAGCCACGTAGACCGGTAATTGGGCCCAGACGTTCACCTCGTTGGGCAACCGGCCACCATTGGAGGCGGCACAGGCGCGAGGAGTTTCGTAGCAGGGGCCCGCGTTATAGATGATCTGTTGGAGGCCGGCGGCGTAGGCCATGCCGCCCCCACACACCAGAAAAGCGGTCGTTATACGGGCCATGGGCCTGAAAGAGATGCGTCGCTTGGCGAGGAAGTTGTATAAGACTTGGATAACGGGGCCGAAGACAACGCAAGCCACGCCGGCCATGGCCTGAAGCATGTCATTCGGCACACCGTGGAGCTGCATCTGACCAGCCTGTGAGATGAGGTTATTGAACATCTGAGTGATCGCGAGATAGAAAAAGGCGAAGGAGAAGCTGGTAAAATGTCGGTATCAGAACAGAACGAGGGCTAGAGTTGAGGATGACAACGAACATGACACGGCAAGCGAGAAGGCCACGCTTCAACTCGTCTATGAACTTATCGTCCCATTCGACAGACTTGCCGCGCGACTCCAATTGATATGCCTGTTTCGCATGGTCGAGGTCGAAACCGTTTCGAACTGCGATAGTCATGGCTTTAATGGCTTTAGGGAGGTTATTTACCCCCGGTCGGGCCTTGACTGAAATTCACTTGGTCAGCGGCATTCCCTCCTAACATCGACATAGTTCGCATACCGAGGCGCGATTTGAAAAGAATCAGGAGACTCGTGGCAATCATTAAGGAAATAGCTGCCATAAGGTAGGCTGTCCAGAAATCAAATTTCTTTTCCAAGAACGTCGCTGGGATGGATGAGAGTGAAGCGATGTTGGTGAACCTGCTGGTGGTCAGATATTTAGGTCAATAATGAAAGCAATTTGGAAACAAAATCACCAGTAGAACGCGTTGTACAGAAACTGTAGCGTTCTGGTGCCATCGACCACAACAAGGTTCCCATCCTTTTGCCTAACAAGCTGGGGGCTCTTTTGATGGTACTGATCGCCTGATAGAATGAAATTAGACATCAGACAAGTTGTCACCCTCAACTTCATTCTCGTGAGGGTCCCTCTCACCGATAAACGGCGAAACCGATGCTTTAGTTGCCCCGACGCCCAGCCCTACCAGGACCATCGCGATGATGAGGCCAGGGAAACCGCCGCCCTTGTCTAGAGAAGAGGGTAACGCTGTCGCAAACATCACAAGCGAGCCGCAAAGAGACAGTCTAGACTCTGTTAGTATATTTCCTCAACTGAATATCTAGTTGGAGGACATATCCTTACACAAGTCCCAACAAGAGAGTTTTGTAGCGTCCAAGCCATATGTCAGAGATAACGGCGAAGCAACTCGGCATTAGGAATAAGAAGACGAAGAAGCCATTGGATATTGCTGTGGCCGTCGCCTGACCAAGCCCGAGGGCTCCTGGCACAGCATGAGAACCTCTCTCATTCTGCATATAATTTTCTGAGATGAACACCAATGTCAGCTTTTGATACCGCAACCAGACTTGTGTTGTAAAGGTCAAGTTGCTTAGGAAAGAACTTACGCCAGATAGACACAAAACAGTAGTAGCTAAATCTTTCCGAAGCCCCTATCAATGCGGCCGCCCATGCCGCAGAAGGGAGTTTATCAACAACATGCGGGAGCCTCTCTATCTCGTCGTCGGTTGCATCTCGAGGGGAGACATCGATGGCCTCTGCTTCAAGCGGTGAGCTCACTTTCTCTATGACACCCATTCTGTCAAATCCGAAGCGTTTGATTCTGTTGTTCTACACAAAGCCGAAGATCCAAGCCCCTATTCGTGCAAACAGGTGAACGCAGATGATCACTCATTGCACCATCGAATGCCCATGATATGTAAGCAGCTGGCTTTCGAGTACCTTAAACGAAATATTCATTGGTCTGAATTCCATCCCCAAACATTCACAGTGCGAATCAATGTGAGCAAGTATTCGGAATGCTGTGGCCAAGACTGGGGATGCCATCTCTGGCCAGGGGTGTATCTTGGCGTACAGGATTGGCGCATATGCCAAGCACTTTAAAGTGAGAAAAGCTCTCAAATGTGCTCGCGATGTCTCAGCGGCCCCGAAAAGAATCACCACATGGCAAAAAGTCACGGAAGCATGGAACCCAACGAGAAGACATTGAACCGAAGAAGGGAGGCGGGGGATGGTTTCCGTGCCGCGTATTTGCGCACCATCACCAGTCGGAGCCATGATTTCTTCTCCGCTCCTACTCACGAGGACTACTACGCAGAGTACTTATTCATAGAAAGCTGGGCTAAGACCGTGAGTGATGGCATGCTCTGCGGCAATCTCGACGGTCTTCACCACATCACATCAGCCATGTCATCCAACAACGAATCCAGTTATCACATTGGGTTCAAAAAGGGGACTATCAAACTGTTTGAGCTACGTAATGTCTCGACGTGTTTACAGTACCTCCTTCCAACTCTCAAGTCGCAGCCACCAACTTTCTCACTCTTGGATGTCGGCTGCGGCCCAGGCAGCATCACGTTAGACCTGGCGCGCCGCTTCCCTCAGGCCAAAATCATCGGCGTTGACCAGAGCGCCGAGGTGACAGATCGTAACCGTGCCAGTGTTGAAGCACTCGCTCCTAATACTCGCGTTGAGTTTCGCCAAGGCGATGTTCTCAAGCCGGAGACGTTTCTCACTCCAGAAGAGATGCAGACCAAGTTCGACGTGGTCCACGAGCATACGACGCTCATCTGCATTCCCGAGAATGCGCCGGTACTCAAGAAGATGCGAACGCTGGCTAAGCCCAACGGCGGCATCGTCGCCTGCCGCGACGGTGACACCCAGTCACAGGTGCTATGGCCGCCGTGTCCGGAGAACGCGGAGCTTCAAGAACGCATCTACCGGATGAACGGGCTTGAGACGCAGACCGGCCGCCAGCTGATTCATAAGGCCTTGGCTGCTGGCTTTCGGAGGGACCAAATCACGGCATCAGCCAGCGTGTTGTCAAACATCACGCCGGAGGAGAGGTTCGCGTACGCAGGTTCGATGCTCGATATTCTCGCGGATGAGAATTCTGAGTATCGTCAGGCTGCCGCCAAGTTCGGATACACAGCGGAACAGATCGATGTGCTGCGCGCTAACATGCAGCGATTCATAAATGCCGAGGACGGCTGGAGACTTCTAATATGTACGGAAATCATCTGTCGGCTGGATGAAGTATGAGGGCAAACACTTCGTTATCCCGAGTTTGGTAAAGCGGTACCACCAAGCATTGCTTGGACTTCTCTGGTCATAAAGACAGGTTAGAGGAATATCAAATGCAAAATCTTTGGTTGGCCATGACTGAATCGAGGCGAGCTGCTTTCCCACTACCAGCGGGGAATGACAGACATGGGGGTACGTTACTTTCCTAACCCTTTCTGATGCTCTTGGGTGAAAGCCACATCAACCAACCGCAGCGGCAGGCATGTTTTTCTTTAGGTGTACAGTATGAGAAGCCAATCGCTCTCTGATAGCTGAGAAAACTTGCTCTCGGTGGCGTGTTGGCCAAGCCATTCGAAGCCCTCACCTTCATTTTTCCGGGACACTTTCATGACAGTCATAGTTGTCAGGTTTGACTTCTGATAACAGTGTGCAAGGCTCTATCCATGTAAGAGTACATATATGTCCATCGTTCCTTCCGCTCCAATCTCCAACCCCCCTTGTTCGCGAACCCTTTCTGCTTTTGTTCAACACTACTTGCATCTCTGCCACCAACACCACCAACCCCACAAACCTGGAGAGATGGTTCAGACATCCCATCTGCTCTCGTTAAGCCTTGCCGTGGCCCTGTATGCCACTGGCGTCCAAGGCGATGGCATCGGCCTCATAGGCTGGGGCAAGACACTCTACGATCCGACCTGTCCCTTCGCCTGTCGCAGCGTCATTAGAAAACAACAGCTTTCTTGTACTCCTGTTGACTCGACTGAGAACCACGGCACAGCACATAACCCTGTCACCACACCACCTGACTGCTTCGTCAAAGACCACGCCTTCCTTCTCACCATGGCCCTCTGCATCGACACATATTGCCCTCTAAGCGACAACCCACCGATGAGCAAGCTGGAAGATTACTGGGCCTCTCATCTGGCAACAGGAACACTCGGGAACTATAAATATGTCCCCGTCATGTCGTATCAAGAGGCACTTGCCGCCGCCCGGAAGGACGAGTCCCGCGCCGCTCAGAACGGCAACTCCTCGTCTTCTGGAGGAGAAGAGCACACTACTCATCAGAGGCAGGCGAGGGCAAAAAGTCTCAAGATCCGTCAACACAGTTCCGGCACGCACTCCGAGGTTCCTGATGGCCTGGTCACTTACAACGTCTCCAGCCCCTTGCCCAAGGCAGCCGGCGGCTCGAAACCGCTCAACGTGACCAGCTTTGTCGGTCCCTCTGAGTGGCAGTTGCAATGGAACTACCTACACGACTTCGAAGTAAACGAAGCGGGTCATTCTACCGTGACCATTGTCATCACCATTGTCGCCGTCTTTCTCCCGGTTGCACTTTCCCTGCTACGTTTCATTCCCGGATTCACAAAGAGCTATGCTTGGGCATTCTGGCAGTCCTTGCTGATTCATCCAGCTGTCTTCGGTCGTCGTCACCGAGAGCCCGCCGCTGGCATTGGCAATATCCCAACGCGCGGGCAGGCCTTGTATATTTGCCTGATCAGCATCCTCAATATCCTCCTCTGGCTTGGCCCTTACACGATACACCAGCCTCAAGCCAGCTTTACCTCCCTGAAGATGCAGAGCATCAGCATCATTGGGAACCGTGCTGGTGTGATGGCTATGGGAAACGCCGTGGCTCTCTTTCTTTTCGCCGCCCGCAACAGCGTTTTACTTCATGTCACAGACTGGAGCTACAGCACTTACCTCCTCCTTCACCGTTGGTTGGGATATTGGACTATTTTTCACACCATCGTACACTCTTCCATGCTACTGGCCAACTATATCTTGCAGGGAACCTACGAAGATGAGCTACTTCGCAAGTACTGGATCTGGGGGATTGTTGGCACCGTCGCCGCAAGCGCGATCCTTCCGTTCTCTCTGTTGTGGGTGCGACAGCGCTTCTACGAGTTCTTCCTCGCTTCTCACATCGTTCTCTCTCTACTTTTCATCATTGGCTACTACTATCACATCTGGTACGTCTACGAGTACAACTGGGGTTACGAGATTTGGATTTTCATCGCCGGCGGTATCTGGGGCGCCGACCGTCTTTTTCGCCTTGTCCGTACCTTTTTGCAAGGTCTTCAATGGGCTACTGTAACCATGGTTGATGACGCCGATGGCGAATACATCCGTATCCTAGTGGAGGGTAAGTCTTTCGACAGCGGCGTCTTCTATCTTGGCTTCCCGACCCTCACTTGGAAATTCTGGGAGACTCATCCCTTCTCCGTCGCCCACTCCGGGTCAGGCATCATCAATACCCGGCCCCAGGCTCAGTCTCTTGCAGTCTCAACTCCTAACCGGGATGACAAATTGACCTCAACGCCACTGGCTACGGAAACCGATCCGGAAAAGGCTACCAGCGCCTCCCAGAATTCAGATGGCAGCGATGCACCGGAAAACATCAATGCCACAGTCTTCTACTCCCGAACTCGCAGCGGCATCACTAAAGCTCTAGCCACAAAGGCATCGCCTTCTGTCCGGGTCCGCGTACTTCTGGAAGGTCCCTACCATCACTCAGGTCACACAACTCCCCAGCTCGCCCACTGCAAAGATATGATATGCATCGCTGGCGGCGTCGGAATCACAGCTTGCCTACCTTTTGTTCGCCATAGCTCAGTCTCTGGCAGGGTCAAACTATTTTGGTCCAGCCGGCAGCAAGGTCTCGTCACAGCTCTCGCGCCTGTGCTCAATGGCCTTCCCAGCAGTGTCCTTGTCGAGACTGTTGTGGGGGAGAGGCTGAAGTTGGAAACTATACTCGCCAAGGAGATGATTCCAGCATCCGGTGGTCCTCTGGCTATCATCGTCTGCGGACCACCGAGCATGGCGGATGATGTGCGCAAGACGGTTGTTGATTTGGCGAGGGCAGATTCCATCAGCAGGCCGTATGTTCTGGTGGACGAGGCGTTTGCATGGTGATTAGATCGTCGATATACACGTTTAATCTTTAATACCGGTATCATGGTTCATACTTCAGCTTCTCATCTGATCCCAACCAATACTTTCCATGGTCTCAATACGCAGCTGCAGCACATGCACGCTGCCTAACCACCCACTAGTCAGAGAAACCGATCTTTGCAGCAGGCGCCGCGGGAGGCATTTGATTAACGTATCTTCGCCTAATTCGAGTTAAGAAATACTTTTGGTACGATTTCAGATTTTCTAATCATCTACTAGGTTGTAATCGAATCGCCTTCTGACCTCCCGATCCAGCTTGAGGCAGTCCCTACGCCCCTGTTTGCTGGCAACGATGACATACCCGACGCACCATAATTCACTCGAGTCCGGTCCCTGTACTACATCACCCTTTTCCTTGACCGTCTGGAAATGGACAACGTGGCGCGTGAGATCAGGGTTCGCTTCAAGGAAGTCTTGAACGGCATCATCTGACCCCATGATACCTGAACGTGTAGGAGCCAGAACAGAGATTCCCAGTACGTATTGTGGTTTTCCGTGGAGAAAAGGCTGTGAAAGAGCTCGTACGCGAGCGTCTTCTTTGGATCCAAGACTGAGAAGCAACCGTACGGCGTAGTAGTCGACGCCGTGGGCAAGCAAGGCCGCCACACAATTTATGTACCCCGGCGGGCGGGCGTTGATCTCGTGCAGGAAGCAAGATGGAGCTTCAGCTTGGGCCGTTTCCCGAATATGCAAGTCGAGAATTCCGTCGGTAGCATCGAGATCATAGTAAGCGCGAGATCCACGCACTCTAGCCTCGCAATGAAAGACGCCAGACTGGAAACCGAACCGCGAAATGCTTCTAGCAAGAGAGTTCCGCATCATGGTCTTCTCCTCGTTCGGTAGTGCAGACGGCACGTCCATGAGAGTCTCCATGAAGTTGGCTGCGTTGTTTCTCTCTGTTCCTGGAAGGTCACCCGAGCAAGGGAAGTCGTCGGTAATATCGCAGAAGAGCACCTCTCCATTTAGCACAATGAAGTTGGCATCTACTTCAGGCCCATCGACGTACGGCTCGACCACCACACCGGTGCTTCTTGCTGCCGAAGCTGCGTGTCTCTCTGACGCACGAAGCACGCCGGCACGCAGTTCCTCCTCGTTGCGCACTTTGATTACGCAATCACTGTTCCAACCGGTACAAGGCTTCACGATGAGCGGGTAACTCAGCTTGCTGCCCTTTTGCGCCAATGTCTCGTCAAGATCCTGCACCGACTGGATGACGAACCCGTCTTCATCCCCTATTGCAGCAGACTCAATCTCTCTTGAGGCACCTTTGTTACCAGCTCTTGCGTATGCCGCAGAGAGTGAAGTAGGAAGTCCCAAGATCTCACAGGCCTTTGCAACCAGCGGCAGTCTCACATCGCTAATGCACACAATACCATCAACAGGATATTGGTATGCACGCACGGCATCTACGACGCGCTGAGTGAGACCATCATCTCCCGCGATGCTGACAGGAATAAACGCCTCGCGATAGTGAGCGTAAGGACCGCTGTCATCCTCTAGCCAGTGGCCAGGCTCGTCGAGTACAACAAGCGCGATGCCTAGAGCCTGTGCCGCTTTGTAGAACTGTTGACTTGCCTCGATATTGGCGCGGCCTTGAACCCAGAACACGCGTTTTCGAGTAAGTGTTTGGGGAACGGTCCATGGAATGGAGAGACGTTTGGTCAACTCGTCGTCCAAACGAGTGCGGAGAGCTTGGGTGGCGTCTTCAGGAGATATTGCCCGAGCGATAACACCGCCAACTGCAGTCTCTAATAGAGAGAGAAAATCGTTGCCCGTCTTGACATTCTTTGCTTGAGCTGGAGCTGCCGCTTCCACACGAGACATAGGGCCAAGAAAACTCATTAAGAGACAGATTTCTTCGTAGCCTTGAAGCCTGTATGAGAGGAAATCTGGCCTGATAACAGTACCTGCCTCTTCTGAGAAAGCAAGCCGGGCGATGGTGGCATGCCCCACACTTTGGTGAATGAGATCTTTCAGCAAAGTGATAACCGAGGTTTTGCAGGTTGACGCGAGGGTACTATCGTCCAAATCGATGACGAAAGTCGAGTCTCCAGAAAACACAGCTGTTGCCTGCTGTTCAAGGTCTAGATACCAATGGCGCTGCTCATCCTCGGTGTTGGCAAGCATTGCGGCTGTTTGAGAAGCCCGCATGGACACTATGTTTTCAAGGTCAGTCTGGATACTAACCAATGTCAATCATGATATATCATAATTACCGTGCTTCTCGTCTGCCTTGAGGACTAGATTCCAATCCAAGCCGATCATTTCGTATGTCTTCGCTGCTTGATGAATAGCAAAATCAAGACGGCAAGTTGATACTGAACGAGAATCTGTTATTCAAAGTGCGTAATTAGGGCTTGATTGTGACGTTGTGTGCTTATCACGTCTGTCAAAGATGATATAAACAGATCTGATTCTGCTCACGATGCACTATCAAAAGACGGGCGGAGCTTCTCGTCGGGCACCCATGGAACTTCCTCAAGTCTAGGCTAGGGTTCGGTATGCCCCGATGCCAAGGACATCAAGTGAGCAAGTTATTCTCCTCGTCCCTGCAGGATGGTGCAACACGCGCACCATTGAGCAAGTTAATATTAGCCGCGGAACACCATTCTAAAAAAGTCCCTCGGAGGGTTGCTTTCTTACTCTTGGCATCGTGCACTGTGCTGCAACATCCCTACAAACGGAGAAAAGGTTCACACATCACTCGTGACATATGTGGCTAATCCGAGCAAGCAAACAAGATCCTCGCTGAAGAACTTAACGTGATGATACTGGACACTGCTTGTACACAGATACTCAGCCTGGGGCCGTCATCAAATAGTATATGGGTTCTTCGGAGCCCGCAACCAGACGTCCTGGGCCCAGGCAAGCAGCGCTCTAGCATCATATTCGTATTATTCTCAGTCTTTGGCCGCAGCCAATGCAGGTCCTGGTCATCATTCTTTTGTAATCATGTCAGATCATAACAACGTCTTCAGCGGCCCCCGATCGGTTGCCGACTACTTCGACCCCGACAAAACCCCCCCTCTGCCTTTGGTTGAGATTCCGGATCGCTTAAACCCCTTTAGAGAAGATGGTGTGAGAATATACGCAAAGATGCTTACCTGTCTGCCGGCCCAAAATGTCAAGTCTCTGCCCGGTACGTGCAGTTCTTCAAACCGAACCACAACTAAAACGTTGACAAGCAACTCTACTAGCCCTCAAGATGTTGCGCAACGAGTCCGATGCTCACAGCAAAAAGATCGTTGAAGCAAGCTCAGGTTCCACGGTTCTGTCACTCGGCATTATCGCCCGGGTTCTCTGGGGCAATGAAGACGTTGATGCCTATGTGACAAATAAGAAGTCCCCAGAGTCGTTGAACCTGCTTCGATTCTTCGGTATCCGACCGTACGACTCTCTGGGAGCATCTGCGGATTTCATTCTTCGTTTTCAGTATCTAACGTCTTTATTTCACCAGGTGTCTTTACGGTGGTCTCGCTCAACAGGAACCCACAGATCCTACAGGCATCATGTGCAGACTGCGGCGGAGAGCTGCTCAGAGTGAGGAAGTAGTGTACCCTGGGCAGTACGACAATCCAAATGTAGGTTTCCTTACCTTTCACATGAGGTTTCGTCGCTGATACTTTGACAAGAACTGGAAAGCTCACGAGGAATGGACTGGGCCTCAAGTATTTCATCAGCTTCCCCAGATCAACGTCTTTTGCTCGACGGTTGGCACTGGAGGTGTGACCGATTGTCATCTTCTTTTCCTTTTACCTAGCTAACCACGGAAACCAGGTGCAATCACAGGTACAGGCGTGTATCTAAAATCTCGCAAGCCAGAGGTAAAGATTGTCGGGTAAGCTTGTTATATTCCGTTTACATCTTTCATTCTCTCACCTTGGATTAGTGTTTTCAACAAGTTCGGAGATCCCACTCCTGGGCCTAGACATTTCCACGGCTTCTACACATCCGGATTTCCATGGCAAGGCACAGTCGACAGCCGTATCGAGGTGTCCTCTGTTGACTCATACCGCATGTCCATGCAACTTTCTCGAGAGGGACTCATTGCCGGTCCATCATCCGGAGAGGCTCTTCATGGTTTGCTTGAGTACATCTTGCAACTCATCAAGCTTGAGGATATAGCTCAACTAAGAGATAAAACGACGGGAGAGATCTCATGCGTTTTCACATGCAGCGATCTACCATACCAATATTTACCCACATACTTCCAGAAGCTCGAAGCAAACGAATTCCCTCGAATCGAAAATGAGGTGAGTCGCAATTCGAAGAGTTGCGAGTTCATACTGAATGCGTTCAAACTCAGATACTGCTGCATTGTGACCAGACCAGGCATGATGAGACCTGGGTACTAGACGTACAGACGGTCGCCGCAATGCTCTTTGGTCCAATTGACATTGGCTCAACGCAGAAGTCAACGACCCAAATCGTCGAGGAAAAGATCGAATTGAGCGAACCCGTTCCAGCTCAAAACTTATCGACAAGTCGTTCCTGGCTGTCACGTCTCCTCACCATGCTCTTTCCAGAAAATCCTCGATTAAGACTTAGGTGTTGCCCAGGTCACTCAGATAACACCTTTTCCCCGTCAGTCTTGACCTTTGACCTTCGCAGCGAGGCTTCTTTCAGAACTCAACACCTCCCAGGCTCATATTCGATGCCTTTAGAAGGATTGTCGTCTAGTCTGGCAGGCGGCGACCTCTTCGGGGATGCGGAGTCTGTTCATATGATCTGGACACAGATACAAAGGGCGTTCGACAAGCCAAATGCGTCAAAACTGATGCAGAGTGCGCGGGAAAACCGGCATACCATCATCTTTCTGTGCTACAACGGTGATGCCAGCAAGCTTGCATCATCCACTCTCCGGGCTAAAGGCTATGAAGCTTATAGTGTAGGAGCAGGTTTCAAGGGACTTTGGGATAATCTGGAAGCCTTCAAGCTTGTGTAAATATGGGGACAGAGTGATAGCTATAAGATATCCTCAGGTCCAATGTGAAGAAGACTGCCAATCATCAAAGCTCCCCATCATTGCCTCCCGGGCGTTATTCTCAAATCATGACGGCTTCAGTGACAGCTTTTGACGAATGCTGCCGAAAGCGGCCACAATAGTGTAGTTACTGGAAACGCCCTGGGTGGGCCGTCCTCAACACATGTCACGGTGTTGACAAGGTTCCTGTCTGGGGCCAGTGTGCCATCAGCTCATAGAGCATCGGTGCTATCATATGCAATCATCATTCATTCATAACTAGGACTGAAATCTATGTGAGATGCAACCGTACGTGATCATGCCGAGAGTCGCTGAACACTATCATGCGGAGAGAATGGTACCCTCAACCTCGATCGTTGCCAACTTCCAAAGGCTTACCACCTGGCACACGGCGAAGGAGGAGTCCGCCGATGGCCTCCGAGTATCAATGTCATCTTATCAATGCCACCTAAGCAACATACACCGGCAATCGGCTACCAAACAGTTCGCTCTTCGGCAATTGAACGTCGTTCTTGTGGAAATCATGAAGCATAAGCCAGCAGATCATCCGGAACACCAGCGTGCACCAGATGTCCTCATGAGTGGTGTCATAGAAATAATCCTCATCCAACAAGTCGATCGGTTCATCATCATCGTCAATCTCAGGCAAACGCTCCAATGGTATGTCCTGCTCTGAGTCTCCACCCGACGACTCGGGCGCGACGGGACTGCGAATAGTTTTCCCTGTCTGTGCGCGCTTCAGAGCAAATCCCTCTTCTGGTGCCGGCGGCGCAGACTTGGGGTTCGTGAGCTCTTCGTCTCGCCGTTCTGTCGACTTTTGTGACTCGTCAATGACCTTCTGCCGGACCGTTCGGAAATAAACTTCCATGAGCTTGGCTTGCTTGACCTCGGGAGGCGCCGAATCGATATCCTCGAAGCGGAATTTGGGCTTGGACGGCGGTGTCGTGGTTTTCTGGCCGGTGGCTTCTGGCGTTGTCTTTCCAGGTCTGGGGTTGAAGCCGGACAAGACCTCCTGAATGTGACTACGAAGCACAAAGCGGACCGTTTCCCGCCGGTCGCTTTCAAGCTCCGTTTCCTGATGTTCTCCTGCAACATTTCCTGTTTTCTCGGAAACCTGTCGCAGAAGCTTCGACTTAGTTGTGTACTCTCTGTGAATGACCGGCCGATTTTCCTTTCTTCTGAAAGTCAGGATCTCATCCGTATCATCCAGAGCAGTGTGCAAGGCATCCATTAGCGACAAGCTCAACTCGCTGCGGCGGTCTGTCGGCAGCGAAGCTTGCTTGAAAAGTTCTTTTTGTAGAATCTTGATGTGTCTCGAGATCTGCCTCGTCACGTTGCTGGTGATTGGAACGTTGTTGCGGGCATCCTTGAATTCGCTGGGCTTCTCCTTCATGTCGTTGGTGTCCTTACGGCCGAAACGCTTCCTCATTTGGTACTCGTATGCCGTTAGCAGTCTAGGCAGGCTGAAGTTTTTCGTGTCCCATCGGAAAAGAGTTGGGTTCGGGAGCAAACGAAATGCACTCTTCTCAATGTGCAGTGTTTGTCCCAACATTCCCACAATCTCAAAAGCAACTGAGGTACCCCCTGTCAGCCTCTATTCAGCGCCATTTCTGTCCAGGGCGGAACTTACCAGGAAACACGTGGCTGACCGTCGTGGTCGTCTTGTTGTCGGAAAAATATCTGACAGTGTTGGTGTTGCACCCGATTAACACTAACGTTTCCGCAATTTCGTTCATGGTCGCAAAATTCAACGTTGATAGGTCCCTTGACTCGTCGATGGGAAGCTTCAGTCGCCGTTCGTCTGACTTGGACTTGTAAATCGTCGGAACAAAGCCAAAACACAACTCCTTGACTTCGTCAACTGGAACAACGCGATTGGGCCCAAATCGATTCCGTCCATGGACTTGGAAGGTGAACATTATCCCAAGCTCGCTGACCTTGGACCCAGTTACTGTGTACCCGTTTCCTTCGGCGCGGTACCTGTCGTTAGTTCTATCGAATTCGACCCAGTATATACCAAGCAAGGCCAGCATTTCGACAATATGACACCAGGTTGTAGTGGCATAAGGCTTCTTCACGCTGGAAGGCATTGTGTCCCAGCTCTTGACCTTCTTCTGCAAGGCTACGGCCAAGCTGTACTTTCCAGCCACCTTAGCGAGAGTTCCTTTGGTGTCCTCTGGAGAGTTGATCTGGGTGTTGTCTTTTGGAGGCTCCCTTGGTCTCAGGTCTACATCGTACTTCTTCTGCTGCCATTCCCTGGATTCGTGTTCCATTTGTTGGAGGGCGGACAAAAGCGTCACCCACGATGCCAACTCATTATCGGCCGTGTGAACTGCTCGTTTGATTTCCTTTTCGGTGGCTTGACTTGATTGACTTGAATCCTTGGAAGGGGCTTGCGGCAGAGCCGTCCGCGTCTTTTCTAGGCTTTCTGGGGATCCATCAATGAAGAGAATGTCGGCGTTCTTGACAGGGCCCCTCTCGTTTTTTGGTGGACACAGGAATATGACGGGAGCTTCGAATTGGACTTCGAAGCGGAATTCGTAGGGTTTCAGCACTCGTTGCCTCCCCTCGGACCATTTGCCTATGGCCTTTTCGTCGCAACTTGAGTAGCCAGCAGCAGAGGCGTAGTACTGCTGGGCAACTTGTAGGAGGGACGCGAGGAGAGCGACAACGGAGATGACCAGGGCGGCAATGGCCACCCATAGTTCGTTGTCGTCGTCATTGATGTTGTTGTTGATCAGGTCGAGGGTCTTGTTGAACTGCGCTTCATCCATGCCCGTCGTCATGCTGGCGGTCAGGAGGAACCGCGGGCCAAGAGGTAAGGTTATGCCGCCAATTGCCGTGCCTTTCCTTCTGCAGGGCTCTCTCGAGTATGGTATTACAATCGTGTGTGTTCGTTCGAAGGGTCGACTCGCTCGCGGAGGTCAAGAGGGATCGGGGTCGAGGAGAGATATGGTCGTCGAGCCATAGACGAAGGAGGTGTGAGGGAGCCGATCCTCCTGGCAGATCAATCTGACGTTCTCAGCTCGAGGGGCCCAGGAGGAGACCTGCAGTGTCAGGCGTGTCGTCCAGTCGAAGTTGACGTAGAGCAGGGCAGGGTAGGGCGAGGCGAGGCTGCACGACAAGCTAATGCGCGCAACGGCGGCGCAGCCGCTGGCAGTGGAAGGGTCTGAAGGGAGTGGACGGTCTGGAAAGCGTTGAATGGACAGGACGAGTACGATGGGCTGACTCCAGCTGCGCTACGGAGAGCGTCGAGGGAGGAGAACGCATACCTACTCGTAGAAGCGACTTTCGACGCTTCATGTCAGCCTGTCTGCCCAGCCATCCTGTTTCTCCAGAAAGGGACGCCGAGCCCCATCACCAACAGACAACGTCCCCCTGCCGCCGGCATGGTACCCCCATGTCTTGCCCAATAGCCAGCCCTATCTGTCGCTAGCCCGTGGCTCATTTGGCGCTATTTTGCAGTGTTGCCGGGTCTTGTTTGTGGAACAGCAGCAGGCAGCGGCATTCATTGAGGAGAACGACGAGTTGTCAAGACGAGCCCGGAGTTGGCGATGCAGAGGTGCATCGCAGCGCAGCGCAGCATGTACGTTGACGTGGAAGAAGGCAAGATGTTAACGTCCCGCAGTGGCAGTGCAGAAAAGGCAGCTTGAACCGCTCGTCCAAACATACCTATCCGTACCTACACATGGAATGGATGCCAGGCGGGAACTGGTTCGCCAGGGCAGAACTAGGAGCGGCCCGCCGTTCGAACCGTACGTCAGTGCAAAATAAGTAGATTTATTACGGAGGGCCTCCCGGAGCGGGAGGGCAGTGCAGGGCAAGCCGTGGCAGTTCCGGACGAAAGCTTCATTGCTGGATCCCGATGGCTAAGCTTCCCATCTGATCGTTAGTTCCCCGTCTTAGCGCTCTCTTATCCACTGTTTGAAGTCCACCTCGCTGCCGATTTCCGTTCGCAGCCACTCCGGGCCAGAGGTTTTGGACGCCTGTTTCAATTGAAAACGTGTTCAACCACAAAATCATCACTCATTAATCTCCTCGGCTTAATTCCTTTCTTGATGAGTTTGAGTTCATGTAATGGCTAAGGGTAGAGTTGAGAGCTGACAGCCGGCGCTCGGTCACACGTCAACACCCAAATATTTTTCACCAGTACACCAACAGTGTCTGCCATGAATGATGACCCAATTCATGGTGTTACCAGCTTCTTCATGAAGCTCTTTGTACTACGATGACTTGAATGATGTATCACTATCGAAGCGTTCGAGACGCCTCGCACAAGGTTCCTCTAGTTGTCATGACAGGCAACCCCTCACCTCGGTCTCGCGACGAGCGGCTCGCCCGGACTTGAAGAACGAAGTCTTCTAGAGTCGGCGCTCAATTTTGACATATCTTCCAACACATCGCTTCACCAGCGAACTGAAGTCAGAATGATTTGGCCTTTTGGGGTCACATACCCGCAGTGCCGGGTCACTGATGTCGAGGGCAAGACCTTTGACTACATCCTCGTTGGAGGTGACGAAACCACGTAAGATTTGGATGCAAATGAAATCTAACACTCATTAGGCGGCACGGCTGGATGCGCAGTCGCTTCTCGACTGAGTGAAGACCCTCATGTCAGCGTCCTTCTCATCTGCAACGGCAAGATCGAAGACAGTTGGATACACAGTATTCCTATAGTCGGGAACGCGAGAGAGAATCGTGGCGCTGATATCGATACCATACATTCCGAGCCCGATGAGCAATGGGATGGTGTCAAAGTCAGATGCTTCACTTCTCGGTCACTCGGCGGCGCCTCCAACCTCAACGGGCTGATGTACACGCGTGGTCCGCCGAGCAACTATAACCAGTGGGCGGCTCTTGGAAACGACCAATGGAGCTTTGAAAAGTGCGAGCCGTACTTCAAGAAGCTGGAGAACGCTTCGTCCCAGCCGGGAGCTTCTTATCGTGGTCACAATGGTAAGCGTCGGTGAAGACCTCTCCTCGTTGGTGGAGGCTCTTGCGCTGACTTTGCCAGGGCCAATTCATCTAAGGCAAGATCCGCCGGTGACTTCGATCGATGCATAGTACGAATGCCCTCTTCTTGATGTCTAATGTTGTGGACTAATCAGACAGATAGCATTCAACAAGCAGCAAGGGACATGGATCTTCCTGTTCGTAACGACATGAACAACCCGAAGGCTCCTCCCGAAGGTCTCTATACCATAGAGCATATGATCGATCAGTCCGGATACCGCCACTCGGCCGTCGCTGCATACTTGCCAAAGTCGCTTGTGATTCAGCGTCAAAACAGACTTACAATTTGCAGTGGGGGAATAGCTACTAGGCTCCGTTTTAGCGAAGACGGCAGTGAAGCGGAAGGCGTCTATGTTTTGGATCACCTCAATAAGAAGTCGGGAAAAGAATGCTTGGTCCACGCCAGACGAGAAGTCATCATTTGCTGCGGCTCCCTCTTCACTCCTCAACTCCTCATGTTAAGGCATGTGCCCCCCCCCCTCATAATAGACCGTGAACTAATGACATACCCAGCGGCATTGGTCCAAAACAACACCTCGAAGATCTCAAGATCCCGTTAATTCGAAACCTTCCCGGAGTTGGCGCAAACCTACATGACCATGTCTCTTTCGGCATCTCCTTCCAGGTCCGCTTCTCGGACTCCTATCTCTGCCTCCAGAACCCCCTCGTGGCAATATGGATGCTCTTCCTCTTCGTCTTCTACAGGATAGGAATTCTCTCAACGTGTGGTGGGAGACTTTGCGCCTTCGTACAGAGCAAGAATATCGACGACTCAACTATGAGGGTGAAGTCATGTGAAAGTGGTACGGACCCCTCCCTGCCAGAGAACCTACCAGACGTCGAAGTCCTTTTCGTCAACGCAGCACATAACCCTGAGATATGGAAAGGATACTGCGCATTCCTGGCCACGCTTGTCCAGCCGTGTTCCAGAGGCCGCATCGAATTAGCTTCTTCGGATCCTCTAGCCCTGCCCAGATTTCACTTCCAGCATTTCAAGGACCCGCGGGACATGGTCGTTGCACGAAAAGCAGCCCGTTTTGCCATGAACTATGTCGACACCTTCCGCAAGACCAAGTATCCTTACAGTTCTGCATGGCATCTGGCCCCGGGAGTCACCAAAGGGACAGGGGAAGGCAGCTGGAGGGACGTGACCGATGACCAGATTGATGATTACTTGAAAAGGCAAACGGTCAATTTCTATCATCCAACTTCGACATGTCGTATGGCGCTAGAGGGTGATGGAGGTGTCGTGGGACAAGACATGAAGGTTCACGGCGTCAAGAATCTGCGGATTGCGGACGCTAGTGTGTTCCCAACAAACACGAGTGCGCACCCGGTGGCGGCTGTCTATATGGTTGCAGAAAGGTGCGCCGATTTTGTGAAGTCTGGGTGGGCAGAAAAGGCTTGAGACGTCTCACTTGGCCGTGACTTCAGAGGTTCCACCGCAAAATGATCTGTCATGGCAATGGGCCCTTGTCCAGTGATGCGTTAAGGTCATGATTTGGTATTATATTCGTTACCGGCTGCATTCGTGAGCCCGCAGCTCAGCATTATTTACAGCTTCAGACAGTCCCCCATTTCGTTTTCACTGAGTCACAAAAGGTGCTCGTCGAACCAAGAAATAGCCTGGTAGAAAGCCTGCTCCTTGGCATACTTCTGAACCTTTTTGCTAATGTCGCAACGCACAGCGAAGCCATGCTCGACGCCAGAGTAGAGGTTGATCTGGTAAGGCTGTCCGGTCTTTTGCAGAATCTCCTCGGACCTGTGACGCAGAGGGGCAGGGAAGATGCTGTCGGTCTCGGCGGCGGCGATGGAGAGGGGGCCAGAGATGGCAGCGAGCTCCTCGTCGTCGACGAAGCTGGGGTGGGCAGTGAAGCCGACCTTGATGCCGTCCTTGTAGTGGCGGACGACGTACTACCCCAAAATGATTAGCATTACTCCGTACTACGGCTTCCAGAAAGACTTACTTTGGCGCCAAAGCAGTAGCCGACGGCACCGAGGTTGGTGATGTTGTGCTCCTTCTTGAGGTAGTTGATAGAGTCGACGATGATGGGGTCGACGCTCTCCTTGCCGTGGGGGTGCTTGCCGTCGCTGCCCTCGGCGAACCACTTCATGATGTCGAATCCTTCGGGCATGGGGAGGGACAATTGGTCGCCGTGGAACAGGTCGACGATCAGGGTGGTGTAGCCGTTGGCGGCGAACTGGTCGGCGACGAGCTGGCTGTTGTTCCAGATGCCGAAGACGTCGGCAACGAAGAGGATACCGGTGTTCTTGTGCGCCTTGTCGGCGGGGGCCTCGGCGAGGTAACCCTCATACTTGCCGGCGACGGAGATCTTCTTGCCCTGAGGGGTGCCTCTGCGTGTTCAAGAGTTGATTAGCAAAGAAGCGTAACCGCAACATCGGGATCGCAATGCCTGCATTGAACGGGAGCTTGGATGCCGGACTCGGGGAATCAAGCTTTGTGAAGTGGGGGAGGGGTAAACCGGCGGGGTCATGATTCGGTTCTTACGTACTCGTGCTTGACGCCGACAGTGCAGCACTTTCCGGGAGGGTTGGAGGCCATTTTGATAATATTTGATTGAGATAGGATCAGTTCAGAGTGGAAGAATCAATTGGGCTGTTCTGGAACGAGGAGGGCGTTGGCGTGCTTAAGAGTCGGAGGTTGCAGAGCTATGAGGGGCTCCTAGATCCGCGGATCAAGAAGGCCGAAGCGTTGACGTGAGGCATTACCAAGCAATTGGATTCCCATAGCGACTTGGCCCCTCCTAGACGGGACATTTTTTTGCCTTCTTGGACATTCGACGGGGAAAGGTGTGGGCCGAGATCCGATCCGATCCAATGCAATGATGCCGTAGCACGTCAATTGGTTGAGGAGGTCTGTAACTCGGACTCAACGTCTCCTCCAGCTGCCCCTCTTGATGAGACAATACACCACACGGATGAAGACACAGACTTTCGGAGCCATTCTTCAAGCTCCAATCTCCAATCCCCACTTCACCGAACCTCCCGCGCGTTGCTTCGGCTTCTAGGGTGAAATGAAAACTTGAGACGGCTGGAGCTCCGTTGGCCGACACGACACGACACGGTCCCGAAGCGGCATACAGCGCGGCAGTAGCGGATATAAGGCGGGAGGTGTCCGTCACGGACAGATTTCCACGATCGGCACACGGGGTTAGATTGAAGCCATCTTCAAGTGACCCTGGATTGTGGCTGTCAGTGCCGGTCCAGGTGGAAACTGCCCCGATTTCTGGGATTCTGATTCCGCACGTTCGGAATTTAAAAGTCGATCGTCACCTTCAGATCCAGACATCGGGACTTTTGAATGCTAGTGCAAGGCACAGCTGGCTACACAGGCGGTGACGGACGTCATGATTTCATAATTGCATGAATGGTAGAAGGTCCGGTCTCGGTGAATCATGGAAGGTGACGGGAGCTCACCTGGGGTCACCGGAAGCGGAGAGAAGACCCGCAGTATTTCCGTAAATCCGTGCTGACTCAGACCGCCCTTCTTATCGATAAGATACAGACAGAGACGCACGGACTCTGTTCTTACGTCACTCCTGGCCGTGGCTCCATCCGCATCCGCATCCGCATCCAGTGTCCAGTGTCCAAATCCAAAAAAACACAGGTGCACTCGGTGCAGTTTAGCGTCTCCACTGTGTTCTCTTCTCTCGTGGCCAAGGTTTCCTTGTCCACCAATCCTGTAATTCCACACTCACTGCAGTCGAGCTGGCGCACCCTCTTGGAGATCCCGCCGTCGGACAGTCTTTCCCCCCACCCGCGATTTGCTGCTGCGAAGAACTGCAAACTGCGAGGCTAATTGCTTGGATTCTCTGGCACAACGTTCTTGACCTCGGCTCACCTTCTTATTCGCCCACCCGACCAGCCTTGCTTGCGATCCAACGAATTGCCTACAACAAACAGCGAATGGCGCCGGCGTCTCTCGACTAGGAAAGATAGCGAAGGGCTTGGGAATGTCGGAGAGCGAACAGGATACAGATCGCGGGGCCGACGATAATCATGGATCGAATGGAAACTCTACCACCATGTCTCGTGAGCCGGTCGAGGCCTTCCCGGCCATGCCAGCATTCCCTCCCGAGGGCAAAGCTTTCGACGACAGTGCAATAAACCCGAAAAGCGACATCAAAGTCTCCCACATTCCTATGCCGCCGCTGCCCACCGTTTCCTCGAGCGCACCGCCTACATCGACCCTCCCTACCATCCCCGGCGGTCACTCCGATGAAGAACAATCTTCCGATGGCTCCTCGACGCACAGCAAGCCCGAACGGCAGGAATCATCCAACTCGTCGTCCACATCCGAGCCGGCGACATCTTCGAACACAAAGGAGACCGATCCGAAAGAAGATGCCACACAAAAGACGAGAGCAAGGACTGGATCCAGTTCTGCATCCAAATCTCAGAGCCACGATCATGTTAGGAGGTTATCGGCGGCAGGGATACAGCAACTGCAGGCGCCCGAAGCTCTACCCATCGCCGTTGTCCTGGACGGCGCAGCCAACGACCAAGATCGACCGGTTCAGATTGCGGAGCAGCTGCAAGCTATCCGACAGTCGATTCTCAGCCAGCCGAATTCTCTGCGGTCGAATGGGCCTGTCACAGACGGAGGAAGTAGATCGCGACAACACGATGAATGGCGCCGACCGACCTCTGGAAGAACACTCTCCACGCCGCCGACGAACCGGCGGCAATCTCAGTCTCAAACGACATCGCCCCGCCGGAATTCCTTCTACACCGTTGCCAGGCCACCACCGTTAAATCTCGAGGCCGCCACTCACTTCAACGCCGTGAGCCCCCTGCCGCCGACTCAGAGCAAACTGCCGCAAATCCAAGTGCCGCCGCCGTCGTTGCAGCAGCCGAAAACAACGAGAAATGACCCCATTCCGCCGTCGCCTCTCCCTCCTTCGATACCCCTCCCACCCATGTCCATACCAACGCACCTGCAGCTGGAACTGGCAGCTCAACGGCCGAGTCCTTTGTACATACACCATTCACATACCAACGATATTCCATACGAGTCGTACGCCGTTAAGTGGGAAAGGCTGAAAAACGTCCTCATGCTCCCGACCTTTCTCGAGCGGACACTGTACTTTGGGGCGCTGGCGTGTCTCGATGCCTGGCTTTACAACTTTACCATCTTGCCGATGAGGTTTTGCATTGCGTTGAGCGTGCTGGTCAAATGGTGGGGCTATCTCGCTGCCAAAGAGGCTCGTTGGATGATCGGCTTCGTCTGGTACGGACTGGGTAGAGTATGGGCAAGAGCCCGGCGGCCAAGGTCCAGGGCTATGTCGTCCGCCCAACACGAGAATCCCGACCACCTCGTCAGTCGGGATAGGAGCCAGAGCCGACCTGCGGAAAGGAGAATACCCATGGAAACTGTGGACGTGCGGCCTCCTGGCGATGTCCCTCCCGTACGTGTTGATTCGGACGTCAAGACAAATGGAGGCAACGTGATAGAGCAGGAGGTCAAGATGAATGGTAACGGACACGGAGTCACTTATAAGGTGAATGGCCCTGCCGGTCATCATCCTCCACACATGTCTGGGCATCGAACACATCGTCACAGGCGGACAAAGTCGATACCTTCAAACCTGTCTTCGTTCCACAAGGCCGATTTACTGCAGGGTGCTGTTATCTTGTGCAGCTCGCTGTTTCTCATGAAGTTGGACGCCAGTCGTATGTACCACTTTATTCGAGCTCAGGATGGAATCAAGCTCTATGTTATCTACAACGTTCTCGAGGTAAGTCCGTAGAGCACATTTCATGTGTTCGTTTTACTAACACACTCCTAGGTCGGCGATCGTCTTCTCTCCGCCCTCGGACAGGATATCTTCGAGTGTCTCTTCAGCTCCGAAACTTTGTCTCGAAACAGTTCCGGACGGTCAAAGGTGCTGCTGCCCATGGGCATGTTCGCACTTGCTCTCGCCTACAACGTTATTCATTCCGTCTCCTTGTACTACCAGGTCATCACGCTCAACGTGGCCGTGAACTCGTACTCCAATGCTCTCCTGACTCTGATGATTTCGAATCAGTTCGTCGAGATCAAGAGTACCGTCTTCAAGCGCTTCGAGAAGGACAATCTATTTCAACTGACCTGTGCGGACATTGTCGAGCGTTTTCAGCTATGGATCATGTTGCTGATTATCGGCATGCGTAACATCGTCGAAGTCGGTGGTCTTTCTGTACCTGGCGCCGGATCCGAGAGCGGCAGCGACATGGGCGGTGGCTCTATGCCTCTCCACAGCCCTTCAATCCTGCCTTTCAGTTTCACGGTCCTGCCGTCCTGGGTCTGGTCCGGCGAGGTTTTGTCTCCTTTCCTCATCGTCATCGGTAGCGAGATGCTTGTAGACACCATCAAACATGCCTACGTCAACAAGTTCAACAACATCAAGCCAACATTCTACAGCCGTATCCTTGATATCCTGTGCAAGGACTACTACACAAATGTAAGCATTTCCGTTCCCCAGCTACTTGCTTCCGCTGACATTCTTGCCAGGCATTCGTCACACCATCCTTGACTCGACGACTCGGCCTTGCCGTCATCCCCCTTTCGTGTCTCTTCATCCGCGCTTCAGTGCAGACATACCACATGTTTCTCTCGACTCGTATTCCCACACCGCTCCCGGAATCAACGCAGACGTCTCTTTCCGTCGAGTCTGCCACGCCGTCTTCGCCGGTCATGGTAGCCGCCCTCGACCGCCTCGATACCCTTCTTCGCGATGCGCTCGGCCGCGCAGTCTACGGCTACCCCCACGGGTCCCCTACGTTCAAGGCGCGGTCGTGGTGGTCCTGGACAAGCGACGACGTCATTGCAGCCGTCACGATGATCGTTGTCTTCTTCATCGCCTTCCTCGTCTTGCTCATCATCAAGCTGCTGCTGGGCATGGTCCTTTTGCGGTACTCGCGCAACCGATACGCCAAGATGAAGCGTAAGGAGCACTTGGTGGCGATGGGGCAGGAGGAGCGTGAGTCTTACGACGCCAAGGGGAAGCGTGTTGGCGGGTACGGGCAGATTGAAGTCACGGAGGACAGACGGAGATGGATTCACGCAGACGACAAGGAGGGGCTGAAAGGTGGTAAAGGGCGCGTGCAAAAGCAGGAAAAGCCGCCAGAGGGTGATTACAACGGCGTCTACCGGTATGAAATGGTTGCGAAGAGGATCTGGTAGTTGGCGCATCTGGTCTTGGCTGTACATGATTACTCAGCATCATATCGCATAGCATAGCTTGGGAGAATCGTGGGATTCTTTGTTTCCCGAATGTTGGCCAATGGAATTACATCACGATCTCGAGGACTTGACTGGTGCGACGAGCTAATGACTCCTTGCTGCGGCGGCGGTAGCTCAACCTGTGCATCCGATCAGTCATAACTAAACGAGCGACTGGGTTGCGAAGGAGACGACGTGGTAATTGCAAATTACCTGGTGCGGTCTATTCTGAACAATTCCGAAAAGGTAGGTTCGACAGTGGTGCGGCAAAGAAGCGGCATGGCATAGAAGGGCATCCAGGTCGCTGAAGCGACCAGTTCGCCAGGTTTCCGTCGAACTCTCGCGAGGCAACCTAATCTTGGATCACCTGGATAATTATTAAAAAAACTCAGTTGCACCGAGACATTGCGATAAAAGTCTTCCCATGCACATCATCGCGGCAATCCTTGGCAGACATCAGCACAAAGCGCAGTGAGACCTCCACAACACCCAACTACCGAGACACCAGGCGAGAAACCACGAAAGCCGAGACCATGACGCCCCAGGGCACACATGCCAGCGGTGGCAACGACGCCGAGAGCACCATCAACGCCTGGGAAATTCTGGACAAAATGGTGGAGGCGAGTCTATGCGGCATCTGCTGGAAACTGCTCGACAGAATGTACACGGCGACGTGCGGACACAGCTACTGCATGAAATGCGCCGAGGAGCTCCTCAGCGGCGAGACTCGCAATCTTCAAATCCAGGCAGGACTTGGAAAATGTCCTACGTGCAAGGAACGTATTTCGAGCCCAACGAGACTCTCTGGCGGGGTGATAAAGCCCGCTCTGAAGCATTCAGTAATGGTGAGTTACCACCTTGGTTGAAGCCAACTGGTATGCGTTGTATGTTGACGGTTTAGGAAAGATCAGGCATAACTTCGAACAGCTCAGGACGTGGGCCATCTGGAGAAAGGGGCAAGACGACAGAGCTCGGGCGGCTGGGGAGAGCATAGGGGAGACGAGATGCAACTGGCGTCTCCACGGGTGGGAAATTAACGTCGCTGACGTTCCTGATGAGAACGTTGGCGAGGACGATGACGATGACGACGACGTTGATGCAGATGTTGACGGCATTGGCGAAGACGATTCGGACGACGCCACGCAGGCCTTTTCGCAGGAATCATTCGAAGAACGACGGAGGCAGATGCAACGGAGGTCCCGATCTCCTCCATCCGAAAACCCCCTAGCTTCTTTGGCAAGACACAACAGAGCCATTACTCGGGCGCCTGCTGTTGTTCATACCACTGTCGCTTCTGGATCGTTGTTCCTGCACTCTACTCGACAGCTCGAAGCGCACTTCCTGACGGGCCGGAGGCAGGGCGACGAAAGAACGGGTGGGCTTTCGAGAGGAAACAGTGCTCCTCCTACTGGTGGCGATGCCCGTAATATTGATTAGCGTTGAGATGTCCTGATGTAGGCGTCCGATTCCATGGCCTGTACGGATCTCTGGACACCTAGTGATAAGTTTCATGGAATTACCTTCATAGTCGGTAATTAGCTGGTCACTCGGCTAGGGGTGGGCGAGCAGACGGGATGTTCGTTCAGCGGCGAGTGTCAGGGCAGTGGCACGCCGGGCAGCAAACCATAGGTTAAACCGGGGGTGTCTGAGTTGTCTGAGAATTACCGTAAGTAGCATGGATAGTTGAGACAGTCCTACATGAAAGTGATCAAAGTAATTAGATTCCCATATGGTGATACATTTCACACGCCAGTGGCCTTCAACGAGTCGGCTGTTGGCGGGAGTGTCTTTCATACCCAGCGATTGTGATTCTTGCAATGGAAGGTACAGACAGGTAGGCAGTATTCAAGGTGAAGGGAATTTAGGCTTTCCAATGTCCCAGCACTCGCAGCTGTTAATGCCCGCGAGGTGGAAAGGACACCGGCCGTTCATTCCATCCCAATCGCATGTCTCGAGGTGCCTACCTTGGTACGCTATCTTAAGTAAGGTAGGTAGAAGTCAAATGGAAGGAGTTAACGGGCATTTGGGCAAGAGCGATGAATCAAGTGTCTTTAGGAAGGCCCTGGGTAAAACAATTGGGAAGTTGTTCTGATTTGGGGAAGAGCTTCCCATGCGACTGCTGCTTCAGGGGCTGCCCGAGTGCCCGGTGCCTTCCGACCTAAGCTTGTATGCCTATCTAGGTCGGCAGGTACTCTGCGAAGGACATCAAAAGGAAGGCATCACCAATTTGAAGGAAGCTACCACGTCTCTGTGCATGATTCCTTCCTTGACTCCCCGCCCGTCCCTTTCCATGTCGTCAATAACACCCCCAAGAATGCCCACCATCGTCCTCCCAACTTCGATCAAACACCTCCATTCCCATTTCTGTCCATCCAACAACTACTACATACAAGACAATATCAGAAGTTTGGCTTCAGAGTTATCAACAGCAAGCCACCGTCTTCACCTCTTTACGTCCACGATCCTCTACTGTCGTTTGCAAAATTATCTTCTCCCTCCCTCGCTCAACGCCTTCTCTGGACCCTCACAGAGCGACGACGCGCAACATTCGACACATCCGAGAACGGGAGACCTAGATTCACGATGAGCAACGTCGCCCTCGCTGGTTCACCGCCCAAGTCGACCCGCGGCGACAGAGACCTGTCTACCGTCGCCGAGCAGAGGACGGAGCCGAGCACCCCGGCGAGGTCTGCCTCACCCAAGAGCACCGCTGCTGCACCTGCATCTGCACCTGCACATGAAGATATGCCAGACCACAGCCACCAGTGCAGAGAGTGCCGGGCATCCTTCTGCCAGCCTCTCAGCTGTGGTCACATGTACTGCGATGAGGTTAGTCTCTCTTGCACCCCACGAACGGGAATATCGACCAAGCTGACGTGCTGCCAGTGTCTTCCACCACCCCGCCTGTCCGGCTGTCCTGAGTGCAGACGCCAATCGATTGCAAATCGGCCACCTGTCCAGCCATCCCAGCCATCCCAGCCTGTACCTGTAAGTCTCAAAGTACATCTTTTACTCTACCCATTTCCCATACTGACGCTCTCGTCCTCCGCTTTAGCAACCCGAACCAAAGTCCAATCACGATATCGAACGCGACACGACGTTCAATCCTCCAGGCGACAAACGTCACCACAACACCCTCAAATACATTGCGGCGATTTTGACGATATGGTTACTTCTTGAGGTGGTGGTGTTGACTCTTGCAATCTTCGTGCTGCGTGGACGCATCACGAACTCAGCGGCCCCCTGGAACAGGGACTAAGGTAGTAAATACGGGAAGGCAACATGCACGATTAGACACAATTACAAGTAGTTTTAGAACACCCTAATACCAGTAATACGCCTGCAGACTTCTGAATTGTTCCATTCGGACCATATCGAGCCTTGTTGACGTTCGTGAGCTATGGTGCAGCTGGTAATCTACCAAGACCTGCACCCTTGGGGTTTCCAGGCAATGACGTTCAGTTCATCATAGCACATGTTCTCATTTACATATCATACCAGGTCAGTACCTTGCGCCATCCAGCCCGCTCACAGAGCGGAGCGTCAAAGCCGAGCATTCGCAACCCCATAAATCGTATACATCGTCCCATCCCTCTCGCCCGTGCCGTCGCCTACCGGAAGCCGACACCGTCCCCTCTCGAGACCCTCTCCCAGAATCGCCTCAGCCGCCAGACCCTCCCGACGCCCTTGCTCTCCTCCCACTTCCTGACGCCCTGTTCCCTCTGGCGGACCTCGCCCTTCCAGACCCCCTCAACCCACTTCCTCAGCCCGTCCTTGACCTTTTCCTTTTCGATGGCCCGCCTCTTGGCCACGAGAGAGGGCGCCACCTGCACCATGCTCATGCCCGGGACGCACTCCGGGGGGAGCACGGCCCGCTCGACGAGGGCTTCGGCCGAGGGCCTGGCGGCGAGGCGGCGAGACAGCCGGATGGACACGAGGGACCGGGCCAGGCGGCGGGAGACGACGGAGGTGTGAGTCAGGAAGATGGAGCGGGCGATCAGCTCCGCCAGAGAAGGACGGGAGGGGGAGGCGAGGAGCGGCGACAGGATGGCGCGCGTGTGCCGGAGCCGATAATGGTGGAGGATGGGCGACAGGGACAGGTGACGCAGGTGGTGATTGGTCTGTGCCATCAGCAGAGTTCTTCAACAAGCTACGGACCACACTGCGGCGATACTGGACAAAACCCTGACGGAAAATTCAGGCTGGTGGGAGAGACAAAACATGGTAAACGTAGGAACAAAGATCAAGGTCCGTCACTGGTGCGATGCTACGCGATACGTGGGGGAAGGAAGCCTACCCTCGAAGTGGACAATAGATCGTTCACATCCAGGTAGCCGAGGATGTGAAGTAAAAGCTCGTTGGGTAGTTCCGAGAGAACCACGTTGGCAGCAGCCGCGGGGCGTTGCGGCCGCTGAAAGAACGTCAAATACGACGAGGACGAAGCAGTCACGAGAGTCTGCTGCTGCTGCGGTTGCTCGTCACAAACTCCACGGTGCGCTGGTGGTGGTGGTGGTGGTGGTGGACATGGTCGGGCATCAGTGGCCGCTGAGGACGTGGGCTCGATCGGCGGGTGAAGCGCAGGGCCAAGGTCACGATGGCCGACGTGTACTGGAGCGGAGTGATGCGGATGTGATATGGCAAGCTGGCGGGTCGGGGAGAGGAGCTGGTCTGGGGCGGCCATCTCGTCGTGCATTGCGTCCATGGGGCTGACTCGGTCGCCTGCAAGACGAGATGGTTTGACGAAGAGGGTATAGAAGCGCCGAGAAGGTTTTCTGATTTCCCTCGCTTGCCTGCTATGCTAGCGACAGCTACAGCGACAATAGTAGCGAGGGGCGCATTGAAGTCGTCACGAAAGGTCGATGGGCGTCAAAGGTTGACCGGTGATACCCGCAGCCTCTTCCGGGGTCCTGCCAAGCGGATACCTGGGTTGCGTAACAGGTCGCGTGCGGAGGCGCTGCCGCAGAGTCGGCCTGGACAAGAGAGCAGCAGGACGGCGTTTAAGAGAGAGAGAGAGAGAGACGAAGCGGTTGAGCCGATGTAGTCGAGGCGGCATGCGCTGCTGGTTTTCCGCGAAAGATGCGCCGTACGCGACAAGTCCGCTTGTCTCGAAGTGATGGAAGTGGTGGTGAGGAACGTAGAACCGCGCGGTTCTGATTGAAACAGAGAATATTCGAGTGAAAGTGGTGCTTGCTTGCGCGCGCGAAATGAGACGCCGTTGGCCGTCCGAGACCCGGCCGAATTCCAAACGGCTCGGAAACTTGCGACCGTTGAGATGGGTCGATATATGGTAGCGTATCAAGAATATTGCTGGCCAGGAGGCAGGCGGCGACAGAGATGTGAAGTCAAGACCAAGCTAGTGTCGGAAGGTGGTTAGAAAAGCTTCATGATGAGGGGAGATGTACTCCATAGACCCCGCGACAGGGCGAAAGGGAGAGAATCTGATCTAGCCGTAGGCAAGGCGGAAGACGAGACGAGACTAGATGACGGGGACGGCAGTATGAGGTCAATGGTGAAGTCCAAGGCAGAAAAAACCACACTGGACGGCGTTGTTGTTTTCCCCAGATCGCAGGTGCCTTCTGCCCGAGCTCGGTGGGAGATGACGACGGTGACCTGAGAGCGTGACGATGCGTATGAGGTGTGGGGGGCAGGGGCGGCTTCGGTGAGGCGCGGGCGTGGTGGATATGGACGTGGTGTGCGTGTCGGGTGCGTGTGCGTGAGTGTAAGATGCATTGCAGCTTGCGCCTCCATCGTTCCAGGCTGCGTCACACGGCACCAGCAGAATATGGACAGTGCGTATCAACAAACGCAGTCTCTTTTTGGGGCAACCGTTGCACCCCGCACTGTCTTATTTCGGTAGGAACGTATCTTTGTATTCGGAGCGGGGCTTGTGCATTTTATGTTTCTGCATATCGGATATCTCAGGATATGCATTAGATATCTCAACTGTACACCGTAAAGTACCTGACAGTTGCCGCCGCATCTTTGCAGCTATTTTTGCAAATGTCCGCTCTCGAAATCTCGAGATGAATTTAGCTCTCGATTGCAGCTAAATCGGCGCCGAGTATCGCTCTGGAAACAAACCAACAATGCTCTATTTCAACAACAAAGGAGCCGGTGCCTCAGAATGCATCAGTGCCGCCACCTCGTGTCCTTCAATCGATAGTCTGGACGACGGGAACTCTAACGCGACCAACTTTCAGGACGCAGCGCAGGATTGGGTGCACTGATTGGACCGGTTACTCTGCCTTTGCACCTTCCACAACTCCAATTCGAAGTTCCCGTCCCTTCTTAGATCGGGCTAGTCGGGTAAATCTAGCCGAGAGTGGTGTGGGTTTAACCGTTTCTCCGGCGGACCCGCCTTTCTACGGACGCGGGTCCAGGGTCTAAGGTATGCTCAACCGCGACTTCAACTTCCGACTTCAATTATTTACCACGATAAATTCGCAGTGAAGCTGCCGGCATCCTCTGTGAAAATTCAAGCTCATCGCCCGAACGAAACCTTTCGCTCACAATACCCATGGCTTTTTCCCAATATAGTGGCGGAAAACACTTCTGCTGCACGTCGCCCCTGACCGCAGGGCGTGGCCGTCGAGTCGGACAGACGCGGTCTCAGAGTAGGCCGTCAACAACCTCATCACATCCATGACCTGGCTTCGCCTGCCCGATCTACGCTGGGCTTTACCGAAACCTACAATATCCTGCTTTACGGTACTTCCTTGGACTGAGCATCGGGCATTCTATTCACTGACAAATGCGCCTGCCTGGCGAAACCGGCCTCGGCGTTCTTGCTGTTTTGTCATGAACTGACCGATTTGGAAGCCTTTGCGAGAGACGCATATCCCACCTTGACCACCAATCGTCGACGGAGTGTGACTCCGCTGACAAGTTCTGACTTGGCCCTCATTGCCGTTCATCCCAAGATCCATGGCGTGTCGTCGGCGACGTCACCTCCCTCTCCGACTCCATCCATGCCTGTCCAGAATGAACAGCGCAGTCTCTGCGCTGTCTGCTGTGCAAAATCCACATTACCAGTCTGCAGACTGACGTTTCAACGGTATCCAGAAGACTTCCAAGCACACCAAGACAAGGCTGCATCCGGTCCGGTACCCGCTGCAATCTCTCCGTTGCATGAACTACACGTTCAAAAACATCGACATGCGTCACCACCGCATCGTCACACGACATGGGATGTACAGACTGACACGGTATCGACGTCGGGCAGGCAGCTCGAGAAGCCCAACTTACCTCTCCGAGACACAGAAACACCAGATTCTGCCAACTCCCGTCAAGCCCCTCACCCTCGTTATGAGTTTCTATCCCATCCACCGTAGCGGCTCTCAAAGACCACGGCGTGTTGTCAATATCTCAGCAACCATGTTATGGTGGTGCGGCCCATTTCTCCGGCCCAACGCCTCGCAGCTACACCCCAACCAATCAGATGTCGATACGGCATCCTTTGCGGCTGCAACAGAAACACGTCTGGCCTCCCCGGCCAACGTCCCTCGTCGCCCTAGTGGGAACGTCATGTTCGTTGTTCGCCTGGAGCCTTTCTTTCCCGTCTTGTTCATGGCTGAATTGTCGCAATTGGCATTCACATCATCGCTTTCACGTAGACGGCGCTTACTCACACCCTTTGGTATGGGATATGATCTGATTTGAATGCTCCGGGACGGCTACGTGCGTGGGGTTAGACCGTTTCCCGGACGCGACTCCGGTCACTCGCTCGCAGCTTCCATGCTGCTGTGCCGTGGCCTCATCAGTGGCCGACTGACGTGCTTTTCTAGCGCCCGCAATTGGCCGTTAATGTCGTCTCTTTTCACTTGCTGTGTCGAATCATGCTTCAGAGAAAGGTGCGTCGATTCTTCAACGCATGATTCGCATAATCCCGACAACTCGGATTGGCTTGTGGAGGTATTCTGGGATCTCGGCAGACCTGATTGGTCTTAAATCTGCAGGAGTCCCTTATACCATCCTACCACCGAACTGCTACTGTCTTGTGTCCAAGTGGCGACATCTTTCTCGTGGGCATACGCCCTGTGACACGACATGACCAGCTTCCTCGCTTCCCACAACTTCCGCCGTATGGTTTTCTTTTCGTTCTTTTCAACGGGAGCTTGCTGGAAATCTTGCCATCGGCAAACGGGACGGCCCGTTTGTCCATCCGGTTCAAGTCAAGGTCACCATTCAGGCGTGGCCGGGCAATGGCCGACCTCACAGGTGACAGT
This sequence comes from Colletotrichum karsti, assembly GCF_011947395.1. Lineage (NCBI taxonomy): Eukaryota > Fungi > Ascomycota > Sordariomycetes > Glomerellales > Glomerellaceae > Colletotrichum > Colletotrichum karsti. The sequence goes on from NW_024065904.1 coordinate 83,232, forward strand.
CGCTTCCAACCCCTACACGAGTCGGTCGGCCTGGCACCAGAGCCTGGCCGCTATCTCTGGCCATGTACACGCTCACGGTCTTTCAGACAGAGTTTTCCGTACCCCGCTGGCGGCCTCAAAGGCCGGTTTATCAGTCCACGGATCTTAACGAACTGGTGGTATGAGCACTGCATACCTCCCGACGCCGTTGAACTTCCGGCAGCGTGAAGGGCAGCCTATAGCCTGACAACGCATCAATGGCTTGCACAGGGAACCCTTCACTCAAGAACCCTTCAATGGTCACCGTCGCCAGGGTCGAGCGGATGTCGAGGTGTTCGCGGGGCCGCTTAGCGTGCGCAGACGCCCGTCGTTCCTGTCATTCCACGTGCCAAGACATGGTTGAAGGATCAGATCAAACCCCCGCCTCGGCCTACCTGTGCTAAGAATGTCAGGTCGCCAAAGCAAGAGCCTGACGCGCCCTGAGCCTGTCGTTCCAGCGAGGCATGTAGCTCATGCCAGTCTCATGCGAGGTTATACCTGACGATCAAAGCCCTGTCGCGGCCGCTGATGGTGGCCGTAGATCTGCCGTCCACGTACCTCGTTCTCAATCACAGTGCTCTTTTCGACGTGGGGAGCGGACGTTGTGTTCCCCCAATGAAACCTCCCGCCTGTCAATATGTGAGCTGCGGATGGTGGTGACATGTAGCCCAGTCAATAGGATGCCGCCGGAAGCTGTTGCCCGGTGGAGCGCGGAAAGCCACCTGTTGAATAATTAGCAAGAACGGCTAAAGAGCAGATGAAAACCGCGATCCCGCATGCTTGATCGGCAACTCAGCCATAGAGTACACGACCTTAGGTTTGGCCCGTGGAGGGGAGTGTACGAAGAGGTCCATCCGAAGCATGTAGTCAACGGCTTCGAGTACAGCCGATGTACACACACACACATGTTTATTGATGCAAACCGAATGCAATGCAGTGTGGAACATCCGGCCATGGCCAGCGGCCGGTCGCCACGTTGCCCTGCCCAGGGCCGCGGCCAGCGCCCAAATGGCTTCGTCAAGACCGTTCTCGACTCATCTGCCCACCGTAGCCCAAGACCGGCCCGGTGAGCGAGCGAGGGAGACGGAACGCCCTTATCGGGATAAGCGTAAGCATTCATGTGAGGAGGACGGCCTGCGGTATTTCCTAGTTCCATAAACGGTCTATCTGGATACGCAGTGGTCCGCATGGCGATGATAGCCATCGTTCCGGCCCCGTTCAAAAAGGGGGGTTCATCCCCGGTGAGGCGAGGCCAGAGGAACACCCCCATCCAGGCAAGGACATCATGCATCTGGCATGGATGGCCATCTTCTCCGATCATTCGTCAATGTCCAACTCAGAAAACGGGCTTCCGGCTCTGGTAAGCCTGGTTCTGGGGAGCGAGGCTTCGAGTACCTGGCTCGCTGAGATCGGTGTTGGCTGCATGTTGAGCTGGCGTCGTCTGGGATGGTCACTATTCTGCCCGTCCGTCCGTCTCTGCTGCCCAATGCCCCCCAGGGTAACAAGACTTTGGACTTGCTTGACATTCTCGTTCCTGGTCACTGACTGACCCCGGATTCAATTAGGCTCAAGTTGACCGACGCTGACCTCCATGTACGGTGGCGAGGCCATGTCAACCTTGCAGCCCATGTCACGCAGATGACGTTTCCGGCAGGCAAAACACGCGTGGTGGTGAGATGCCGGTTTGTCCGATTCTTCGACGCCGCCCCGATTCCTCTGAATAGACTTCTTCTCGTTGTTCTCCCGCCCACCATCAGCAAACAAAGGTGAGACACAACCACAACCAACACGGCTATACATCAGGCATAAAATGGTTCATGCCGGCTCGCGTCCTTCTCTCGCCAAGCCCGCTGCCCCTGAGAACAACGACCGAACACCCTTGATCTCCACCATCGCCTCGGCCCTTGACATCCACCCTGGGCTGACAGTTGTCTCCTGCGGGAGGAACCATGAGAATAGTCAAAACGGAAAGACGAAGACCCCACATGGTCCGCGCGCACGCAAGCCTTGCTTCGAAGCGGGAGGCTAATCTGGCCCTGTCGCTGGCCGGGGTCGCAACGGGAGACCTCCAGGCCCTTCTTCCCCGTTTCCAGGGTTGTTCCTGGAATCTCGAGCTGCAAGACTTCTGCAGTGCGCACATACATGTTCGTAAGTAGTGGAGCGCTTCCGTCTTCCGTCCGCCTTACCTGTGCGTTCCCTTGCATGGAAGCATAGCGGCCCAGACGGGTTGGCACAGGGTGAAAAGGAATATCAAGAAACGAAAAGAAATAATACATGGTGAGTGTTTATCTGAAGTAGAGATGAACTAGGTGGCGCGGGTTGCAAAATCGCAGCCCAATGAACGACAGCAACAAAATGGGAGGCACATGTTACCCACCGTATGCATCATCTCGTACCTGAGTTCGAAAGACACAGGCGTAGCATTTCTTCCTAACCCATTTCTTCCATCACAGCCCACACACACACATGCCAACATCGTTGACGATATTTCGTTTGTCCCCCTAGTCTTAAGCTGCAGTCCAACAACCACATGCTTCTGTTCAGGCTGGATGGACCCTTGTAATATTTCTCGAACACGTCTGCGTTCTATGACAACATAAGAGTACTCCTCCCTCTTTGAGAGCCTCTGAAGGTGGAGAAAATGTCGGTACAAGGTCGTCCTCTCCTCCAGACCCCTGAATGAAGTGATCCAAACCTAGCATCGACGTGGCAGGTAGATGGTGTTCGACGGAGGTTGCTGAGGGGAAGAACATGGATGCTAGCCTTGTCCGGGACGGTTTCTGGCATATCTTGTCGTCCGATATCCGTTCTTTGTATCTGCAGGGACACATTTGACGTCTACGGACATCCAGCCAAAGCGGAGCCGTGACCAAACCACCAGTCGCCAATGCAATATCATGTACATCTTTTCCTTTTCTTCTCTTGCTACGATGTGTAATTCGCGGACGACGAGCGGATCGAGAATGGAGTTGTTTCGTTGGCTGCAGCCGGAAAACTGGGAGGGTGCCAGAAAGAATTGGATCTTTCTCTCCCAGGCCTTGAGCAGAAACAGTCGTCGAACAAAACGCCCTGGCGCCCTGGTTCGTGCATCATGTGCGTATGGATGTGTGCGTAAGTGTGTATGTACGAGTGCAGTGTAGAGTGTAGTGCGGTGTAGTGTGTGTCTAGGTATGGAGGCAACGTATGGGATGGGATGGGTTCGACGTTGAGGCGGTCGTGACAACACATCGTGCGGGTCTCCAATGATTGATCATGATCTTTTTTCACAAAGTATAAGTTAGCCCTGAATCCCTCTCCAGTCAGGATGAAGAAAAGAAATTGTAAATAGCCAACGATCTGTGGTGGCGGACACAAACACCGAAAACGCAAAGCCTTCTCTCGACAAAACACCAAAACGGGAATCCAAAGATAGTAGACGAACCGTCCGAGTCCACGAACAACAAAACGGAAACGAAGGAAACGAATCAACCTCACCTCGAGCCGTTCTGGACGAATACACACCCCTTATCCACACACCCAAACGACAGCCTGGGAAAATCGCTGCTGCCGGCTGCTGCTGCCCAACCACCTTCGAGCCAAACACCAAAAAGAGACTTCTCGATCGCGGTTGCGAACGAGTTTTCTACCTCTGCCGAAAAGGGCTGCTGCGCGCTGCCACTTGCTGCCACCACCGCGGCCTGTCACCGCTGTCACTCCTGCTGAGCTGCTGGCCGCTTCCGCTGTTTCCTGCGGCCATTTCTCAATAATACCACCGGACAGTCAATTCAGTCAGTCCAGTCAACTTTCAACAAAACTTTCTGTTTTACACCCCCTCCCCCTCCCATCTCTCTCTCGATTTCCTGGTTGTAGTTTCTTGTCCATCCCGCGTCCAATTCAACCCCCTTGACAACAAAAAAAGAGCTACCCCTGAAAAGGAGGAATCATCATTGGGCACAAGTGTCAAAAGACATCATTGTATCCGCATGGTGTTGCATATTGTAGCCGATGATGAGAGGAGGGGTGGGAGGAGGGCGTGATGATGGGGAATAAACGAGATCGAAAAAGATAAATAAGAAGATGGCTAACAAACCCTTCATTTTTGTCCAGTCCCAGCATCAGTGACTTCATATCGCACCGAGACCCCCGAGACGAACCACTTCTACTCTTCTTAGTTGCTTGCTGCTGCTGCTTCTCCTCCTCATCCTCCTCCTCCTCCATTCCCCCCCTCTCATCTTTAAAACCTCCATCGAGTTCTCCACTACCTGCATCGACGACCTAGTTACCTTGCCCAGCAAGCGAGACGGATCGGCCCGCAAGGAGAATAAAACCTCGCCCCGACAGAAGACAAAGAGGAAAAGAAACGGGATAGAACGAAACGAAACGGAACGACGAGATAAAAGGGGTTTCGAGAAGACGATATAAACCGCCGAAACGGGAAGCCAAAAAGAAAAAAACCAAGAGGGGAAGAAGAAAGAAGAAAACGATGTGCTACTTTTACCAAACACGTTGGGTCTGCGGGTATTGGAGATGGGGCCAGTTCAAGCAGCAGTGCAACAAGGAGTACCGGACAGGCGAGACTTGTGGGCTGAAGCTGGTTTTCGATACTATCCAAGACCCTGACAGGTGCAAGCTGTGCTACGACATGGACAAGAAGTACCGCCGGCTCGACAAGATGCAAAGAGACATTGACCGGTGGTACCGCGAAGGGAATCGCAAGGCAACTATCGAGCGGACGACCGCCGAGATGAGTGAGGTCCAACGCCAGATCGAGGAGATGAGGACATCGCACTATAATAGGGAGATAACGATATGATTGTCGTTTTTGTGGCCGTAGGGTCGACGTCGAAAGACGGGGGTTCCAGAATGGGTAAGTTGAATATTTAACTCCTCCGAATTTTTACCTTTTGCTAGCCTGCCATTTTGCGTTGTTCCTGACGAAATGGAATTTTGCGTCTTTTTCTTCTTCCCCCCTTCCTCTCCAAGTGATTTGGGGGTCTGTGGTGGAAAGCTGCTCAGGGGTAAACCGAGTCGGGTATGGCCATTGCTAATGTGATTATATCAGTGGCCCTTGATATCCGATACGGAATACACAAAAGACGAATGTGGAAAGCGAGCAAGGAGCCAAGAAGCCAGAACGTCGAATGCCGGAATGGGAGGGAAAGGAAAGGACGAGCACTGCAGGATTGGGGAGGATGTTTTCCTGGTAACCCCAGCTTGGGGGTTTTCCGAGTTCAACCACGTAACGGCCGTTCATTCGCTGAGTTTTCACCATGTTTTTATTTTGCTTTTTGGTCTCCTTGTGTGGCTATTCTCGGGACGGTCCTTTCACATTCGAGAGGAAGAGGGTAAAACTTGGGAGGGTTGTTATTGTATCACTTCAATGGATTATGGATCAACAGGACGGGCTATTCTGGAAGGCTAATTTGTGCGCGAGAATCTGGTGGACTCTGTGTGTGCGTGCGCGCAAAAGGCGGAATCAGTGCTCGTCTATGTTATTTTGTCGCGAAGGCCGGCCCGCCGCCCAGATGGTGACAGGGACGAGAGCAGGGTCCTGACCCCTCTTAGGAGTTTGGTAGAACGGAGACAACTCCTATGCCTTCATGCTACGTCCTCCTCCTTCGCCTCATCCCCGTGGTGCTGATGATCTAGCTTGCTCTGATGACGATTACTGCAAACTTACAAGCTTGCCTCCACAAGTATTGCCAGAAACTTGTAAAGTCGAATGAGACCAACAAAGCGGCGAAATAGTTTTGCCTCAGTACGCGACTGAGGGGTCGTGACAAAAAAGTCCTCCCACTTTTTCCTGCACAGCTGCCCATCCAGCAGGTTTTGGCGTGCTTATCAGGCAAGAAAACGTTGCAGAAAGCGGTCACGGCCGACGAATTACAGCGGCATTCCGATGACTAGAGGCGAAGGACAGCAGATGGTTTTGCGGCGATCTGGCCGAGGTATAGAACGAGTCGATATGCCCAAGGGGAAGCCCCTCCTCGACCTCATCCAGGCTCTCAGTCTGCGTTCCTCGAGCCATTGCTCTCACCCCTGCTTCTTAACAGACAGAGGCGGTCTATTAGCGTCAATTGGAAAGAAACGTCATCGCTTCTCACGTGTCACAATGAAAGCATACATTGCGAAGCGGCCCCGGCCCTGGATGAGACACAAGACCTTCTTTTTACCACCCCTTATTCGCATCTTGACTATCCTGAGACGGACTGGCAGGCGTGCCTGTCGTCTGATTCAAGGCCCAAGTGGAGGGAGGAGCAGAAAGGGAGGGCCTACTGTGAGGGAACGGAGACTGCAACGGGCGATAAAAAGGTGTGGTGGGTTGTATCGGGCTTGATGGACTGGGACTGGGAGACCGCCCCATTCGGCCGCAGCATCACCCCTCCTCTTCATGTCGTCCATCCCACTTCACCTCAAGTCACCATTTCCTTGTCCCTTCTCCGCCAATAAGACACGGGAACCGCACAGACTCCCGCACAACCCTGAATGGCGGGCATGAGAGTCGATATATGAGCCTCCAGATACTTCCCTCCTCGACTCAAAAGAGCAACAATCCTACTGTACGGAAGGCCGGTGGAAATCGTTAAAAAGACGTCTCCAACCATGAAGCAGACTAGGATGCAACGTCCCTTGTCAAGGGGTCCACACTAGAAAAGGTAAACATGAGCCGGATGTGCACGTGGCCATATTTCAATGGGCTTAGCTACCCATGGCCTGCTGCTGAAGAATCTTCGAGACGCATTCATTGGCCCGCCATGGTGCGAGGCAGGGGGCCGCCAAAGTGGGATGGAGGGAATTTTCATTGATTAATTCATGGTACTTCGGGCCCATCGTGTCCACCTTTCCTCATAACCTCGTTGTTGCCCAGGCGTTTTATACAGGGGTGGACGACCAAGTACAGGGGATTGACATAGTGAAGAGGAAGCGATATGTGAGAGAGTGTGGGTGCTTATGTGAATGTGTGGATTTGACGCTGTGTGAGTTTCTGGCTGCATAGTGTAGCCTGCTTTCGAGGGGTATCGAGGGGAAAATAGGATGGAAAAAAATGTCGTCACTCCAAGCAGTCTGTCCCTGTTTGCCGTGATACCGACAGGACCCAGGCCCCTGTGTTGACCAATCCGAATTTTGATGGCAATGCAAGGATGAAAAAGAGAAAAACAGAGGGGAACGCATAGCCGCTCTGGCCGTGGAACAAAATCCAAGACCGACAAAACTGACAAGGGAATGATTCATGACCAAAGGTATGTCATGCCATGGCGGCCGCAGCATCTGCAAAGGTGCCAACAAGGGGCTTGTTCGACTCGGCCTTGACCGTAGGGGCGCCGCGTTGCATCTCGATTGTGTCGTCTTCCTGGGGAAGCCAATCCACTTGGACGCCTGCCGGGGCCTCATCCTTGGAAGTCAGTTTCGACAACAAGTGTTGGTACCGCACGATGCGGGCTTCCTGCCCTGCATACGCAAACGTAGTTGGCGCAGGCCGCTGTGCGTGATCCTGCGGGGCAATCTCGAAGATGTCGACCATATTGCTAGGAAGACCGATGTTAGCATTCCCGGAAGGGACATGAAGACAAGCCCGCCGTCCCGGAGCTTGGGTCGGAGGGGAGCGCAGTACGTACTCGGACGTCTTCGCCACGACTCGCTGCAGAGCCTCAGTCTCCCGCTGCACCTCCATCGGGTCATCCTGACCATTCACGCTCTGCTCTGCGAAGCTTCCATAGTGCACATTGTTCGGGTCGTCGTAGAGGAGTCGAGATTCTTCGTCCTAAAGGGGGTGCAAAGAGACAGCCTGTCAGTCGCCGCTGCATGCTACGCTGCGAGTGCGCAAAGGGCTAACACAACCCACCTCGTCATACACGTCCTTGTTTCCCCGCCCGAGACATGACGCACAAACACCCATCGCGATCGAGTGATCCGGCGGCGGCCCGACGTTGTCGAGCTGCGAAACGCTGTCGTCGGCGAAAGAATCGGCCCTCGGAACGTGGGCGGCGGTAGGGAAGCCGTAGCTAAGAAAAAGATCGCATAGAAAAAAAAGAATGGACGAAGCTGTAACACCGGGCCTCGTGCTGCGAAACGATAGGCAGGCGCTAGGCTCAGGTTATGGTTGATGGCGTGTGTTGTGATTGTGATGCTTTCTGGCAGAAATCGTAAGATTGCGACGATGAAATGACGTTCCCATTTTGGCAGGCGGTCGGATGACGGCATCGGAGAATCGCAGATGCCGGACATGGATCCACAGCGGGACGGGTCGGCCAGCGCCGAGCTCCATCGAGTTTGCAGCTTTTGGGACGAATTTCCAGACAGCTGGAAAAAGACCCGGTAGAGTCTTTGGAACCTGGACCTTGCAACCATCCCGAACTGATCCTCACCTGCTCTCGTCATCGGACAGTCGCCGAGCATTGCTGGTACGTACTCGGCCGGAGCTGCGATGCTTGACATAGCAACGGCATCTCCACAGAATAGAACAAAGCTACGACCTACCATCGCCATCGCCATCACTTTTACTTCCATGCTTGGTCATGGCGGATTATCTCATCGGCGAGAGGGCTGATGATGTCTCCCTTGGAACGCAAACTCCAATATCGCCGGACTGATGTCAGTCTTTTTCGCAACATTGATTTTCTCCCTGATCCCTTCAGGCGTTTTGACCTTGTCAGACTATTGATTCGATGAAACCATTTCTTCGCCCCCAGATTATTCTGTATGGCCCTCTTTGGCTAAAGAATGGCATCTAATTGGGTGACCAGCCATGATGCGCGAAAATGTTACGCAATTCTCGCATCCCTCTTGAGATCGTTGTGAGGGTTCTATCTCCTGCTCCTAGAAGATCATAGGAGGCTCTATTGCTGCTCACGGAGCACTAGGACGCCATACAGGGCATCGTCATTCCACCGACCCTGGAAGATCATGAAGATGAGCAAGACCATAGTAGACATGTCTTCCTGGTTTTGCAATACCCTAACTGACAATGTCGGGCTGCATATATGTTGCGACCTTCGCTCATCCAGATGTTTTCCCCTCACTAGCATCGACTTCTCTCATTAAGATATCAGGCCAACCGTCATCACCGCTTCTGCTCACGCTCATAATCGCTCACACAGCCGTCAATCTACTCGCCGCCTCACTACGGTACTTTCGATTCGCATATTCACCATGATCAGCCAAGGTAGCCTGTTGGCTCTGTCCGTTCTCTCCTTCACTACGTTGGTCAGTGCTAGACCTGAGAACTTGAGGGGACGCACTTATCCCGACACCAACACCTGCCCATGCGTGCCCGCACCGGAACCCATCACCGTCACTAGTACTACTACTGCGACGGCTACCAGGACTGAGACGGTTGAGGCAACAGCTCCAGCAATCAGGGAAACCACTACAGAATCTCAGATTCTCACTCTGACCATCGTACGTCCGCCAGTCACCGAGACGGTCCACATCAGCAAGGACCATCCAGGCGAGACGGTCACAGTCACCTGCACCGAGACTGTCAGCGAGAAGCCTGATGGATCAGTTACTACCAAGACACAACCTCCTTCGGATGGAGAGCACACCAGTACCCGCGGACCTGAGAGCAACTCGGAGGTCACTACGAAGACAATCCCTCCATCGGATGACGAGCACACCAAGACTTACGGAACTGACAGCGACTCGGAGACAAAGCCCCCGCATCATGAGACCACCAAGACACCCGACTCTACCTCGACTGAGAGTAGTCCTGCGGTAACCAGCAACGAAAGCACGCCCACAGCACCATCTGGGCCGAGCAGCGACAATACGGCAACCACCACTCCTAGGAGCTCTGCAACAACAGTCCAGTCTGTGAAGCCTACAGCCCCAAGTGCAAAGACCAGCGAAAAGCCAACACAGAGCAGTGTCGGCGACGACAGCAGCTCACCACCCGAGCCCACCACAAGCAAACACCACTGCGATCACTGGGACGGCAACCACTGTGTCAAGCCAACAACCGCCTCTGAGTCTTTTGTCACTGCTACTACGACCCGAGGTGCTCGGCCAACAGGCTCAATTTGCCCTGTTTCCGTGGCCTTCATCACTGTGTATAACACCGTCACTGCGACCGTTTACCAGAGTGGTGCTGGGACGGCATCATCGACGGCACAGGCGAACGTTCCTCGCGCGCCTACTGCGGTGGGCGCATACTGATTCGATTCACTTGGAATACGTCTTGAGTTGGTACCGAGATAATTATTGGGCGGCCCTATTTCTTTCCTCTTATGAGGATAATCTGGCAGAAGTAATGGTTACAAAATCAGAAATAATTTCTATAGTAATACAGTCGAATTCTCGTCGAAATCCCCCAGTGTGGGAGGACCCTCGGATTTTCAGCATCGGCGAATAACATAAACAGGCGAGTATGAATAAATGCAACTTCAACTGACTTCTACCTCATTCACTATGGTCCAAAAGTTGAACCTCTCGAGATACAGAAGTCATTTCCCCTGCCTGGGTGATGTCTTTTACGACCGAGCGAAACAATGGCAGAAAAGTCCGAACTTGTTGCCGTTGGAGGCAGCACAACTAACGACGCAACCCTTCCTAGTGACAGACGAGCTTCTATTAAGGCAGACCTGCAAAGGCTGACCTTGTCAAATTGGCTCGACTTCGTACCAGTCCCGTCAGACCTACGAGCACGAAGACGCGATACACCATAATCGCTAATCCAACAATCACAAGCCATGTCGTTAGGCGAAGTCGTCTGAAAGGAGGAGCATTCCAAAGGCACAAGTTGTTTTCAGGCAAGGTAGCCGGCTTCTACCAAACACGTCTAGAACTCGAGAAATGGTTTCCGGCGAAACTGGTAATGAGCATTGTTGGACGTCCACAGTTTATGAACCTGAAGAGAAGGTGATATACAGTAATATTATACAGAAACAGGACGCCGCCCACCGCCGCTCAAAATCAACCGTTTGCTCCTTTTGAAATGGGCTAGAGACAACTTATCACACTCGGCATGTCATGAACGATACCGGAAGCCCATGAAGTCATCTTCCTCGTCCTCATCCTCGTCGTCGTCGTCGTCATCGCCGCCTTCCTCCCCATTGACATCCGCAACATTCTCCTTTCCAGTCGCCTCGACAGGTTTAGCAGGTGCAGCTGCGCTGGTACCGGCATCACCCTGTTGTCTCAAGGCTTCTCGCTTCTCCTTCAGCCTCCGCACCCTGGCCTCCAGCTCTTCCATGTCCTCGAACTCTTCCTCCAGATGACGCTTTGCCTCTTCTTTCTCATCCTCGAGGTCTTTCTCCGCAGCGAGCCGCCGCTTTTGCTGCTCTTCTTCCTCCGTCTTTGCCGCCGCCGCGTGCTCTTCTGCCGTCATCGCCGGCGCCGAAATCACCGCGTCCTCGGAGAACGGCGCAGTAGTCGCCGCGATATCCGCTTCGAAGGCAGCCCATTCGTCCTCGTCTACCTGCCCGACAGGCGCGGGGGGCGCCGCAGTGCCGTTCTGCTGTGGAGGTGCCTTCGCCCTCGCCAGTGTGGGTGAAGCCTCCCGCGGAATCAACGGCGACGGGCCTACGGGATGATTGAGAGGTGTGGAATTCGAAGACGTGCCATCTTTATGGGCAGGAGTTGCGGGCCGCGAGGGGATTTGAATCTCAACGCCGTGGACCGGTGTGGTCGAGGTCCGACGAGTCAGCGACGGCGGCGTGAGTGTCGCATCTTTCAGGTCTCGGTCCGCTTCGCCGGCGGACAAGCGAGCAGGAGTGCTCATATTGGTCTTGCTCCTCTTCTTCCGCACGGCGTCGGCCATGTCGTCGCCGTCTGCCATATCCTCGTCCGAATCGTGTTTCCTCTTGTTCGATGGAGCGGAATCCGCGGTTACCGGACCATTCGTGGCATTCGGGACAGCTTCCCGCGTGGCCTTGAGCTTCGCCGTGTGGTTTGGTCCTCTGATATGGCCTTCCCAGAGCGATTCGGACTTGATAGCCTCATGGCAGAGGGTGCAGAGGAGCTTGCCCGCATCCGAGTAAGCTGCATGAGGATGCTCGATGCGTCGCGCAGCGCGTTGCTGGCGGAGAAGTGAGCGAACGTCGGCCATGCTGAGAATAAATGCGTCTTTCCGGACGCCAAGGAGCGTAGGGCTAAGTCTCGCGGTCTCAAAGGGTAGTATGGGGTTTCAATGGCTCGTTTGCTGAAGAACTGGAAAGGGGATGAAATCATCGCTCGGCAAGCTAATTATCGCCAGAGCGACGTAGCGCTATTCTTCTGCTGGAGAGGTGGAGGTGACAAGGTGCAGGTGCTAGGTGAGGTGGGACATGCTGCGCTAAGCCTGATCTGGAGTAGGTGGGCTGAAAGGAAAGACCTGCCGACGCTACCCTGGCGCCGCCTGCTGCCGCACCTGCCCGGGTCGCGCATCCGTAAAGGTGCCTGACGAACTGAAAACCATCACCATCCTGCTGAACGTCGACAATCTTGCCCCTCCCTCCAAGGCAGAGACAGACAACCCAGTCTGTAATTCACCTTGGACGTGCGCAAGGGGGACGATGACAACTCCGCCGGGCTGAACTCATTCTACGCTTTCTGCTGACCGGATCCCTCCGTGCCACCTTACGACGCCGTCTACCATGGCCGACAACCCCGACGAGCCGTCGCAGAATGCGCTGGCTTCGACGTTCCCGAACCCGCCCCCGTTCTGGCGGCAATTCACGGCCGAGAACGTGGGACGAATCGAAGAACTGCGCAAGTCCCAGGCCGAGAAGGATGGCGTCGCCGTCAAGGACCTACCTGCTCGCCTGCCGAATATTCCCGAGGAGCTGATGCACCTCCAACCTCCAGCCGAGCCAGCTACTGGGACTTGGAAGGTCCTGGGAGGCAACTACACGGTATAATTGCGTCTGTCCCAGCCCATGTCGATGGCCATTAGCTGACGCTCTGCCTAGCTCGACGACAAACTACCGTCCCTGGAGGAAGGAGAGATCAAACGGCTTGTGCCAGCACATTCCGAAGAAAAGGATGGCAAGCACCTCGACCGTGCATTCGAGCTCAAGAAAATGGCCAAGTCTTTACTCCTCAACTTCCTTGAGCTGGTCAGCGTCATGGCCGTTATGCCAGACGACGTAAGCACCTCCCTGTGCCTCACCAAACCCACCAAATCCATTACTGACGTTTGACAGGCGGCCGCCAAAATCGATGACCTCCGCACCCTATTCATCAACTTCCATCACGTCCTCAACGAATACCGACCCCATCAGGCCCGCGAATCGGCCATTGCGATGATGCAGTCCAAACTCGACCGTACACGAGCCGAGACTGCGGCAATCAGAGCACAAGTGGACAAGGCGAAGCGTGTGCTCGAGGGCCTGGGCAGCTTAGACACCCCCAAGGTCCCACAAGCGACGGCATCGACTCTCGAGGGAGAGCTAACACAGACGGAGCTCAAGAGTTATGGCACGGTACGAGAACACGAAGTTTGGGATGCCGCAGACGCGTTGTTTCTCTAGAACAGGACAGATACGGTGCCGGGCATGGTGCCACGAGGAAGTTGCAGCGTCAGGGTCGGCGAACAGTGCAGCTGGCAATCAAGTGCCAGATAGTCCCTTTAACCGGTTGGATGGAAAGAAATTTCTTGAAGGGACGGAACTACCAAATCATCACTGTTGTTTGGGCAGTAAGGGCGACAGCTGGATTTGATACCCATTTGAAAACGGGGCAGAGGAACATTTGGCATTCACGATCACGTGCATTGGAATGGGAATAGAAGATTTCAAAAGCAACTCATAAACTCATATCAGGCAAGCTGTGGTTGCCGCCAACACCAATAACAAGGCTCTACAACACGGTATCAATATCGAACGAACCGTTCATCAGATCCAAGCACACCCCCCAAAAGATTCATCGGTGACGCTTTACATGACGGTGCAGGGAATGGGGATGCAGCAGCATTCGTAGCCATCGCACTCTATGCATCAAAAGTCGGTTAGCCTCAACCCCTTCCCAGATCTGTGGCATCCAGTATTGAGCTTACCGATGCACTTGGTCTTTCCGCCAGTAGCCTCGGCGGGCTTGACGATGCTGCCGACAATGGAGGTGGCAGCGCTGCCGGGTCCGTTACGGTTGACGAGGCCGGAAGAAGCAGATCCGCAAGCCATTGTGAAGTTTGTGTAAATCGGTTATGGAGTGATTGTTCTGGAGATGTTCGTTAGATCACGACCGTCGAAATAGGGGGGGATCAGTGGAGTGACGTCACGTCAGCAACTCACAATAGGCGTAGAAGGGCAGAACGCGAAAGTTGCCTCTGGATGGAATGGACGTTGAAGTGTGATGGGGAGAAGTTGGAAAAAGCGCTTCTGAGACGGAATAATAAGGTAAATTAAGCACAACACCAATGCTTCCCAAAAGGAACACAAAAAAGCGGTTCCGGGGGGACCAGCCTTAAATAAAATGCTTGTCGCTGCTCGTCTGCTTGAAATCCCCAAGGTCCCGTGTTTCTAAATCCAGGAGTTGTCGTCATGTTGGTGGGTCCTGTACAGCTCAGTTAGCGGCGACCAGTGGGCAGCTCGCTCAGTGTGTGGCTGAACAGCAGCAATTCGTCGTCGTCGAACTGGACCTGGCTGGACTGGACGCTTCTAGCCTCTAGCACAGCCAACCAGTGGCAGTGAAGCTCTATCGTATGCACGAAGTACACAGCCAGGTGGGTAGGGGGAACCGGGAGGTGGGAGTGACGTTCAAGGGTGAGCTGGGCTGTCTGCGCCGTCAGCGTTCTAGCTGACTCGTTGCGACTCCAGTGCTGGAGATGACCGAGATGAGATCTTGGCAGGGTCTTGCGATACCTACCTACGGATAGCATGATCAACTTCAAGTCTTCGACACTCGTGCGGTCACTTCGGCATTGCTACTCAATACTTTGCTCACCGCCATGGTCAAAATCTTAATTGTTTGCGACCAATAGCATACCGGTCGACCAGAGACGATCCAGTTACGCAGGAAAACCCAACTCTAAGTTGAAGCGGCTCGGGCCTGAATCTGAACCAGTTCCCTTGGCACGACACACGTCTCACTGGTTCTCAAGTCTCATTGCGCTGCAAAGGTCCGAAAAGAGAAGCCTGCCTTGGATTGTGACTCTGACACTGCCTGGAAAATAGTATGAACACTCAATGAAACTCTTTGCTTCTCAACGGCCGAGTTTCCCACGACGGGAAGTGGTATCTCCAACCTCAAGAAACTCCAATGTGAATACTCCGACACACAAAATATGTACTCTGGATACCGCAGACTGAAAATGAAGGATAGCTAAACTCAAGCTGGCGGCGCAACCCCCTGAGGCCCCGCAGCTGGCACACCTCCAGTCTTGCCAGCGACTGGAGGCTGCTTTTCAAGCAGCTGGCTCAAATGCTGCAAGTCCTCTCTGGCTTTCGGGTCCCTCTCATATATGCCCTTGATCACCTCCCATTCTGTGCGTGTCATTGCGTGAGCATGTGGCATCAAAAAGGGAACAGTCCTGCTATTGACAAGGGGGCCCAATACCTCATGAGCCAGAGCTTGACCCTCGCGTTGGCGACGTTCCTGATTGGCCTCCGGGCCTCGGTCCGCGGTGTAACCCGCCGGTGGTTGACCCGGGGGCACAGCTTGGTGTGCGCCCTGTGTGGGATGCTGCTGGGGCCCATGGGCGTTGTGTCCGGCAGGAGGCTGACCTGGATGCTGGAACGGTCCCTGAGGAACCGTCGGAGAGAAGGCGGGGCCTGATATCGAAGGATGCCTTGGAAATCCACCCTGTGTTGGCGTTGGGGAATTTGTGACCGGTGACTGGGTGGCACCCACTGGCGGTTGGCTTGGTCTAGAAGGATTCCGATAAACGAACACACCCAAGAGCATAGGCTCAGTTCGCTTTTGCGGTACGAAGTTGTCCGCCAAGTTCAACAAGAACTCGGGTACGTTGCCTTCACCTGCAGGGACCGGGACGAGATATGTGTCGCGTACATTGCCCAAGCCTTTGTCACCGATAACGGCGTAGCGCTTCTTGTTGACAAAGTACTCGAAGAGGGTCTGGAACTCCTGGCGAAACGTGTCAGAGGCTGGTGACAGTGCCACGACGACGATATCGGTCAAGTCAGCATATCGCAAACCGCAGAGGTATTCGATAGCTTTCTGCTCGTCAATGCGCCCGGCCACCGTTAGCTTCTTCGGAATCAAGCTCGTCCAGGGCAAGTTGATCGCTCTCGAGAGGTTGGCCCCCGCAACATACTTGGCAGCGGCCGGGAAGTCGGCGATGGAGCTCATGACAAGATGGCCCCGCCAAACCACATCTGGATCAGTTTCGTCCGTCGGCGAGTACGGAGGGGAGTCTGTCTCGTCCTGAAGCAGTCTGTCAACATCGGGGTCAACGCCAGGCCCGTGAAGCGGTGCCGATGGCCGACGAGTGTGGGACCCCGTAGGTGTCTTCGCAAAGACCTTGTTAATGTCGAAGTCGGGGTGTTTCGGGGACTGTCGAGCTCCTTGTGTGTCGATCTGAAGACCTCCATGCGCAGGCAACTCTACAGAGTTGTCATACCGTTGCTCGCCGTCTGTCTTGTCTGCGCCTCCCTCCCGGCCACTAGGCCTCCTGATGAACGACCGTGCTTCGTCAGACTGCTGGAAAGAGTCGTTCTCGACGATTTCCTCGCCCTTGTGCGTGCGGCGAACTCGGGGACCCTCGTCGGTGATGAGAATAGACTGTTTCTCAGAGATGGCCTTCAACTGCGCGTTGGCATCCTGTCTCTCCTTCGTGGCCAGCTCATCGGCGGTCATCGTGGCCAACATTGGAGGCGACAAGGTGCGCTTCACCAATCGTTTCGTCAAATCAGCATTGATCTTCATGTTGGCGTACAGTGCTCTGGCCTGGGCTGCGTAGTGGCTACGATCGGGATGCGTATCGTGAACCGCACGTTCGATCTCGAGGGCGAGACGCTCTGCCTTAGCCGCGACGGTGGTATCTTTTGGCAGTGTCACACTCTTGTCCTTGACGGCAGCCGTGAGTATAGCACTAAGGGCCTTCTGGAGAAGCTGGGCAGAGCCTTTGCGATCATCCGGGAGGTCCGCGACCTTGGCGGTCAAATCCGCCGGCGCTGTGTACTCAACAATGGGGGCTTCGGGCTCGGCAACCTTGCGAATCTTGGGGGCAGGAATCTGAGTGGTCTAGGGTCAGCAATTTTCTACTCAAGGGCGCGATACTGCCACTTACCTTGGTTTCCTTCTCTTCATCTCGAACCTTACGCTTGCCCGTGGTGGCTTTGGCGCCACTATCCTTCTTGTCCTTCTTCTGGTTGGTCTCTGAAGGCGCGGGGGAGTCTTCGGCCTTGCTACTCCTGGCATCCTGTGACAAGTCTTCCCTGGGGTCGCTGGCGCGCTTCCCAACCCTGCCGCCCTTCTTTTTCTTCTTCTTCTTCTCGGCTTGTTCGTCCTCGTAGGCCTTCCTCCGCGCTTCCCAAGGAAGTTCTCCCTTGGCCATGGCGGACAGAAGCTCCTTGTGATCCTGCGGCGCACATTGCTCGCAGTAATAGTTCTTAGGGAGGTCCTCAGAGAAGACACTCATCCCCATACAAACGTTGTGCTGCCAGGCGCCGCATTTGTCGCAGGCAATCCAGGGCTCCTCGGAGTCGCCATCCTGCTCTGTGGCGCCGCAGACGCAGCGAATGATTTCATCCTCGGGCTCTTCTTCCTGCTTCTTCTTTCTGCCGCGCTTCTTGGGAGGCTCGATCGGTTGGTCGTCGAAGGCCTTGGTATGCTGGCCCTTAGTCGCGCGCACCGAGCGGCGGGGTTCCGGTTCTGCGCGCACCATCTTGGTCAGTCTCTCGTGGTCGACGACGACTTGAAAGTGTAGCAACAGTTTTGTGAATCCTGAGGAACAGGAGGGCGCGAAAGGATTGGCGAGGTAAGGTGGCAGGCGGGGTTGCGCGACGGGAGCTGCGATACTTACCGGACATGTTCGCTTTGTCGTAAGCGGGAAGGGCAGCTGTATTGCGTCTGGCTCCCTTCGCTACCTAGCTAAGGTATGCAGTGGCGCGGGGATGTGGCTTTCAAAATTGGGCTTTAATCTGTATGTCGATTCGGTGCGAGGAAGGGTGGTTCTCTCTTAAGCATGCATTGGTTTTTTCACAACGAGAAAAAGAGCTAAGATATGTGACCCATCCACCACGCGCCGCGAAAGGTCCCAAAGCTGTTGCTCAACGCGAGCGCCGGGAACGCGGTTTCCCTTCCCAGCAGTCCGTCGAAGGCTCGGTGCGTACAAGACGGACAGAGAGTTGTCGCGCAATTGAGTTTGCTACAACCGAATCAGGGTCCAATATGGTTGTTGAGGTGTTCGCGTGCCGCTTTTTTCTGGCTGCGTGAGGTGGATTGCAAGAAGGGAGCTTGCGCAAAGGTGGAGGTGATGCGAGTGGGCTGGCGTGCGATGCGATAAAACGGCGCGAGGTTGGGGGGAAAATGCCGAAGCACCTCCACTTATTGGAGTTACTTATGTAAGCCAGGGCCGCCGGGCCTGCACCTTCAGTTCCTGCCCGGATGCTGGGAATGGCCCGTGCGCCAGCAGGGTGGCGGGGCTGAGTAATGGATGTTGCCTCAGGCGTGAATTACAAGAACACTGACCGTTCGGGCTTGACCGAAAGCTCTCGGTGAAAGGCAGGGCCGCAGTTGCTCTCGGCTAAAGCTCGGCCCAATCACGTCGCAGCTTACCTAGTTCCCGGCCTTACCTCAGCTGGGGTCCAGGCTGGCTGGGCAGGCGCAAGCTAACGCGTGCATCGATTGCCTGGAGCTTCAAGCTGCACCCAAAGTGACAGCCTTCCCTGCAATCGACAAACAATCCATTCCGCCTCGCATCAAATCGTCCGTGTCGTCGACCTCAACCCGAGCTAACTTGCACCACCAACACATCACTCGGAACCAGTTGACGACGATTTGGTCTTTCGCCCGCCATGTCTCGCCGTTACGATTCCCGCGTATGCCCATCCCGTCCCCCGCTCTTCCCTTGCCTGCGTGCCCACTGGGTCTACCATATACCAAGCAATAGCAAGCTCACATACCTTTTTCCCTCTAGACAACCATCTTCTCTCCGGAGGGCCGTCTCTACCAGGTTGAGTATGCGCTCGAGGCCATCTCCCACGCGGGTACCGCCATTGGCATCCTGGCCAAGGACGGCATCGTCCTCGCCGCAGAGCGCAAGGTGACGTCGAAGCTGCTGGAGCAAGACACATCGGCTGAGAAGCTCTACATCGTCAATGAGTAGGTCACGTTCTCGAAAACAACACACCAGTCCAAATCTGACGCTCCTTCCCTCTTTAGCAACATGCTCGCTGCCGTCGCTGGAATGACCGCCGACGCCAACATCCTCATCAACTACGCCCGCCAGGCCGCCCAAAGATACCTCCTCACCTACAACGAAGACATCCCCTGCGAGCAGCTTGTTCGGAGACTGTGCGATCTGAAGCAAGGCTACACACAACACGGTGGTCTCAGACCTTTCGGTGTCTCCTTCATCTATGCCGGCTGGGATCCCCGCAGACAGTTCCAGCTGTACCAGAGCAACCCCTCGGGCAACTACGGTGGATGGAAGGCGACGGCTGTTGGTGCTAACCGAGCGAGCGCCGAGAGCTTGCTGAAGCAAGATTACAAGGAGGATTGCACCCTGAAGGAGGCGTGCGGAATGGCGGTCAAGGTTCTCAGCAAGACAATGGACTCAACGAAGTTGAGCGCCGAGAAGCGTAAGTCATTACTACCCCTGACACTTCATGCATGCTCTGATCACCTGCGACAGTCGAGTTCGCCACGGTTGGACAGACGGAAGACGGCAAGATCTACCACCGCCTCTGGACGGCGGAGGAGATCAAGGCACTGCTCAAGGAGCACGACTTGGCGAAGGACGAGTCCACGGAGGACAAATAATGGCATAACGAGGATCAAAACATAGATAGGGCGTGATGGTTGCCCTTTACCCTGATGTACCAATAGAACTGATGCCCCCAAACCCAGGCAGACCGCTGCCAAGATGCCCATGCGTTGCCGGGGTATCCTTGGTATCCTTATGAGAGAACTGTGACAATTACAGCGATGTATGAAATCATACCAGAACAGACGAAGCAAGCGCAGAATGATAACAGAGGCAGACGAGATAATGGTACAAAACGATGCAAGAAAAGCTTAGATGTGCTGGCTGGCGCTGTTTCGATGCCGGTGCTGATGCTGGTGACGATACTGACGATACCTTATTGTTTCATTCGAACTCTACGGCGGACCCTACTCCCTGTGATTAGCGTCTCTGCCTGTCTAGCTGGGTCATCTCGTAGCCTACGTCGGGTCGTGAATCCCCAGCTTCCTCCTCGTCCCGCAATCGATTCCATCCCGTCTTTGGCTCCGAACCCGGATATGGATGCGGCTCATGGCAGTCCTTGGCATTCAGTCTCGGCCAGTGTCGTCGATAGCTCCAATACGCAACGACCCATCCCAACAGGGACCCAACACATACGTCGTAGACATCATGTCGATAGTCCTCGCACCGACTGATGGCGATCAAAGCGGCTCCAAGGAGAGGCAAGAGGCATACCAGAGCCCTGCTCAGATCGCGGCCACCGCTGTTATGACGGAAGATGTGCAATTGGCCGGCAAGGAAGATGCTGAGGAATCCAAGACCGGCGAAAGAGAAGGATGAATGACCAGACGGGAACGATCTCCAACCGTCGTGCAGTAGATGGTGCGCTTTCTCGGTGCAGACATCAATCGTAACCAAGACGTCGGGCTTGGTGCCAGCTGCTGGCTTGCACCGAGCCAAGAGGTCGGGTCGCGGTCGGCCTACTGCGTTCTTCACAAGGTCCGTGATGAAGGAGGTCATGATGACTGAAATGCCGAGACTCAAGTACGTAACCTCATGCTTATGAGGCGAGGCCTTGGTCATCAAGTTGTAGACAATCAAGACCGCTAACGGAACAAACAGAGCATACACGAAGTTCATGTCTTTTGCCGTCTGTCAGTATCGCTTGATCTCTTGGTTGGTGTTATTGGACGAACTCACAGACTGGCACGCGCTCGACTTCCGCATGAGGGTATGAGATGTGCAGGTCGTTAATGAAGAACATGCGATGAAACGGCTCGAGGAATACCAGCATCTAAATGAAAGGTTCGTGAGTTGTGCGAGGCAAACAGAGGCGTATACAACGTACGGTCATCCAACCACCAACGAGGATGGCGAAGCCCAGGTAATCCGGAGCATGGGTTCTCTAGTATCACAGTCAGATGAGGCGTAAGTCTTCTGTTGTCAATTGAAGGTAAACAAACCTTCCAAAATCTGGAAAAGGCGGATGCAACAGCATTGCCGCTGGACCCAGCACGTCCAGGAGCCATAGGGAACGTTCAAAGTTCACCAAGCAAGTTCGCAACACTTCTATGCATCGACAACTCGTGTATTGATGAATGGAAGTTGGAGATGTGACAGAGAGCTCGGCTGAACCGCCCAATGTGCAGAGCGGGATGGGCAACCTGGACTCTGGCTCCCAGGCGGCAACAGCGACTTGAACTGTCACTTGACCAAATTGCAGAGTCCCTGAACCAATGATCTCTCAAGCTGGAGGAAGCTCAAGGGGGTGTTCAGCGTTGGATTGAGTATGTGGCGTCTTTAGTTGGAAGATACGACAGCTGGTCACTCGACGAGCTGCGACGGCTCGGAGATACAGGGGTCATTGGGCCAGCTGAGCAGCAGCCCAGGCTTCCTGGGCTGGACCTTCCTACCTGAAGATGGGTAGGGATCTTATCTTATCGGCAGCCGAAGTTTTACCGCCTCTGATTCGTCACTGGGGGAAGCTGTCAACCTCCAAAAATCAACAACCAATTTTCTTAGGCATTGACGACAACAGGTTGTTGACGATCGCGTCGTCCGTCTAGCATGCTCCGGTCAACGTACAAGCCCTCCGCGAACGCGCCGGTGGCGCCGCCGCCTCTTCTTCCCGGATGGACGGAGCACACGGCGCCGACAGGGCACAAGTACTACTACAACGCCGAGACGAAAGAATCGACATACACCAGACCCGGCGCGCCTGATGCCGCCGCCGCCGCTCAATCGCCCGCAGTACCGTCGGCCTCAGCCAGCTTCTTCCAATACCAGACGATTCCTCAACTCTCCGATCCGAACGTCGCGAACGCGTACCTGGCGCAGTACAATGCGCAAAATCAGCCACCCGCCGCGCAGCGAGGCGGGTTCGGTCATGGAGGCAGGGGTGGTCGGGACGGTGGTCGTCCACGTCCGGAGCCTATAGACAAGCCCAAGTCAAAGACTGCCATCCCCGGCCATGAGCCATGGATTCTCGTCGAAACCAAATACAGCCGGCGCTTCGTCTACAATCCTGTCAAGAATGCCAGCTACTGGCGCATCCCCGAAAAGCTCATGCCGGGCATTCTGGAGCTCGACAAGGCCAGGATACGGGAAAAGGCAGGCATCCAAGACGGTGCGTCTGAGAGCAAAGACGCGACCCCCACGACGCAGCCGAAGCCTTCCCGTAATGTTAGCGAGGCCGCGCCCCAGGACGACAATGACGACAGCTCGGAGTACGAGGAAGTCGAGGTCACAGACGACGAGGCGGAAGGCGAGGATGGAGAGGACGGTCACCACTCGAAGCGACAACGCACAGAAGATCCGGCCGATGACGCACCGGTGGAGTTCAGCGAGGCTGATATTGCCTTCCAATTACAAGCAATGGGCGAGGCGTACGGACTCGACCCTGGGGAGTATGACGACGGAAATATGGACGAATGGCCCGAGGGTGCAGAGGGCGTGGAGTTCTCCCAGGATGATGCCGTTGCACTTTTCAGGGACCTTCTGGACGACTTCAACATCAACCCATACAACACGTGGGAAAAGCTTATCGAGGACGGGCACATCATCGAGGACCCGAGATACACAATCCTCAACACCATGAAAGCAAGGAAAGAGGCATGGCAGGAGTGGTCCAAGGACAAGATCAGAGAGATCAAAGAGCTGCGGGCAAAGGAAGAGAAGAAGGACCCTCGGATACCGTACATGACGCTACTGCAGGAGAAGGCATCGCCCAAGCTCTACTGGCAGGAGTTCAAGAGGAAATTTCGCAAAGAACCGGCCATGACGGACCCTTACGTCAAGGACAAGGACCGCGAGAAGTGGTACCGGGAGCACATCAATCGTCTCAAGATGCCCCAACAAACTCTCAAGACTGACCTCGCTGCGCTTCTCAAGTCACTGCCACTCCCTGCGCTCAACAACAAGACGAATCTGTCGCGCCTGCCGCCGCAGCTGCTTGTTGACATCAGATACATCTCTTTACCGCCGCAGGTCAGGGATCCTCTGATTGAGGCGTACATCCAGACTCTAGGCCCACCACCGGAAGGCGAAGCGACAGCGGAAGAGGATGAGGCCACGCGAAAGGCTAAGGAAGCCAGGGACAGGAGAGAAAAGGCACTGCAGGAGCATGAGGAAAAGGTCGCAGAGCAGAAGCGCAAGCAGCAACGGAGTCTAGAGATGGGCAAGGCCCGGCTGCGGGAGGAGGAGCGCGAGATTGAACGGGCGATGCAGGTTGGCAAACGTGGTCTACAGAGCCAACTTGCGAGCGTTCAGCGGAACGATGCCGATGCATCATAGTCAGCGTGGGGCTGGGCAGCAATTAATTAACTAGGAATCCAAATAATCTAGACGGCATTTTTGTCTGTCACCACATCGATCCCGCCCGTTCATTGTGACGGCCTGTCGCTAGCAGCCACAGATAAAGCTACTAACATAAGCAGCATTAAAATAATCCGGTCATTCTATCTCTTCGCCGACTGCTGCAGGAACCGTGTTTCATGCACACCCGGGACGGCTTCACCACCCACACCGCCTCTTGATTACATCAAACCAACTCGAGCCTCACCAGACGCGTCATTCACAGCCAGTCCAGAGAACAAGACACGTTCAACGGTCCGATTGCAGTAGGTCAGCGACGGAAACCTACTGTTTCTTCCCTTCGCCAATTATACGCATTACACAATTGTGAATCTCGGCGAAATCATTCCTGTCAGCAACACCGGACGTGCTCAAGAATACGCTTGAACCCTCGGATCCTTCAGCCACAACCGGCATCGCAGTCAGCGTTCCTCACGTCGGACCATGACACTTTCCACGAAAGATTAGAAGAAACAGCATGTTCGGATCGACCACCGCTGCAGTCACCACACGTGCTGTGCATCAGTTCCTGTCATGACACCAATGACACAATCATGCCGCGTTTGCGCGGGCCAAGATCGACTGAACATCGGCGGCCTGGCCATTGGTTCGTTCGTCGGCCACTCGGTCACTCGGTCACCGTTCCATGGCCGTGCTCGCACATCCCCAAGCACAGCTCCGTAGATGCAAGACAGACGCAAGAGACAAGCCCGACAGGAGAGAACGCCATGTCGATGGTTCCGTTAAATGACAGACGCCGCCTGTCATCTTCCCGGCTTTTCTCGATTTCTGAAGTCTAGCCGTTGGCTTACACACAAACTCTTCGATTTTTAAGATCATTGATCCTGCGACAGCCTGAGACACATCATGGGGGCAACAACATTCACATTATTCGGCCTCGTGGCCTTGGGTAAGCTTTCCAATTTTCTCCGACAGTGAGCATTGACTAATATTGCATCAGCCTCAATAGTAATGGCCCAACAGTTCCCAAATTTTCCAGGTAATGGAAATGGAAATGGGAATGGCGATGGAAACGGTTTTGGAAATGGCTTCGGAGGGAACTTCGGCAACTTTGTGGGCTTCAACATCCAGGAGGCGATGCAGATTCGGAGAACACACGGCGTGTTGGGAACCATTGCCTTCGTCATCATCTTCCCCGTCGGCTCGATTGCGATGAGGCTCGTCCCGGGACGCTTCGGTTGGATCGTGCATGCCCTCATCCAGATGGCCGGATTCGTTCTCTACATCGCTGCCGCCGCGCTGGGTATTCAACTCACTCAGATGGTCAGGCTAGGCGGAACAAGTCTGGTGAGTATTACCAGCTTTTTGTATGCGGTTCCAATGACTGACCTGCATTTAGTTCGAGATCAACACTATCAATTTCCACCCCATCATTGGCCTTGTACTTTTGGCTATCTTCTTCTTCCAGCCCATCTTCGGATATATCCACCATGTCCAGTTCAAGAAGTACGGTCGCCGCCAGTTCTGGTCTCACCTGCACCTTGTTATCGGTCGCGTCTTGATCCCCCTTGGCATCATTAACGGAGGTCTCGGTCTGTACATTTCCAACTCACCGAGAGAGTTCAAGATCGCCTATGCTGTCCTAGCGGCCGTTCTTGGCGTGTCGTGGATTTTGATTGCTGCCGTCAGCGAATTCCGTCGCAGTCGCCAGCCGCGCACGGTCGTCGTGGAGGATGACAAGAGAGCGGCAGCTCCCCAAATCCCGCTGGGGCCCATGCCGCCGCAGATCGACACGAGCCGTGGTTCATCGGTCTCGGATCCTTACCGCAAGGTTTAGATGTTTCGAT
Organism: Colletotrichum karsti; assembly: GCF_011947395.1. Lineage (NCBI taxonomy): Eukaryota > Fungi > Ascomycota > Sordariomycetes > Glomerellales > Glomerellaceae > Colletotrichum > Colletotrichum karsti. The sequence continues at coordinate 108,672 of NW_024065904.1, forward strand.
ATGTATGATTAATGACAAGCAAGTGTGTCAAAATGACATCTGAAATGTTTTTTCCAACATGGGAACAGAAACACATCGGTTGTTGGATGCGAAAGAGATACATATTTCCAGGGCATGTTGTTTCTTTCACGATGGTAGGGAGTTGGGTTTGGCGTTGAGATATATCCGGCATGTAAGACAGTCAATTAGATGAAGAAGAAACGAACATCTTCCACAAATTCACACTTACCCTGGTGGCATCAACCAACGTACGTATCGCAAAGATGGTGGATTCATTTGATACGGATTGAAAGAAAATTATCAATCCGACTCGGTAGCCGTGGAACGACATACATACCTGCCAACATAGTGGAAAGCAGCTTCAGGAGCATGCGAAGGACTGGACCGGTTGAATTAGACTGGCGCTACTTTGATGGACCCGAGTAAGTAGGAAAAAATCAATGGTTCGTTTGATTGACTACTGGGGAGAGCAGGAGGAGATTTGCATCTTGACCGATTCACTTGAGAAGGTAGAAGTACACCAGAGGGATGCTATCAACATACACCAACGAGAAGCACCAATGTCCAGTATGAAGGATACGGGAAAACGATCATTTGAAGCCTCTCTTTCGGTACAAAAAACATACCTGATACTTATCTCGCGCGATGCGGGCAAAGGAGGAGGAGGGCGGCAAGAGATCAAGCAACAATTTCAGTGCAGAAGAGATGGCGAGAAACGACAAGCTGGAAGCGATGGCACCATGTAGCGAGTGGAGGTCGGGGATGCTGACTTCGATTTCACCAGATAGTGCTGTGTTATCAAGCTATCGGCTTTGAACCGTGTATTGCCTGAACGACATCTTCCACGATCGCAACAACAGCTTCTTGACTATTACATGGTCTTGTGAGGTCGAATTTCTTTGACAGAACGTGTAGATTCTAGTTTCAGTCGTCAGCAAGATAGCTTCGCTGGTTTCCTTGATTGAACACTGCCGTTTACGCCGCATAATCAAATTTCAGTGGGAGTGCTGACCCTAACCTATATTCCGTAGCCCACGAGATTCCAGCAGATCATTAGTAAATACTAACTTGGGCATGTTAAGCGCCCGTTGCATCATTTGACACGTCACTTTGCACAGCAAATTACACGCAGCAGGGCCTGGGTCCCTCTTCCAAACCGACTCATCACATATATCGTACATAGTCTGCTCAGATTCTTGACCACCGTGTTGCCAAGAGACTCCCCTTGGTTCCACACAACGTATGTGCGCTTTCAATCAGCCTGATTGCGTCTTCGAGTTTGCGTTCGCGAGATTCCCGCGACACTAAGGGGCGACAGACTGCTGGTTGAGTCGTGTGTCACGCCATTTACCAATATGGCAGGCGAAGTCGAGTCGTGGAATTGCCAGCTCTGCCATGCGCGTCAGGGATGGAGGCAGTTGGATGCTACCAAAGACTCAGGAGTGCCCTATTGTCGTGCAATATCTTCCATTGAGAAAGCTGACGTATGTCGCGTCGGCAACTTCAGAGTGTCTAAGCTGAGTTCAGACTGAAGGGATATCACGAAATGGTGAATGGAGAGATTCAGACTCGGCGTTGAAATCTAGGCTCCTTCCTACTTTCGACCAAGGGCCATCAGAGACCCGGGTGACGCTTAGCTTCCCGGTTCGGAAGTACTTGATGTGTTTCCGCGATGACCCGTTGGCAGGAAGTTCAGGAATCATGCTCCGAGCTGCGAGACTATCCCGGGGCAGTATACTTGGGATCGTTCTTGAAATCATCGGTTTACCGTAATTAGTCTCCCTGAAAGTGTCCGCAGAACCACTTGATGTAAAGCGCTTTCAAGACGAGAATCCTTTAAGGCAACCCCTATTCACAGCATCCCCGCCGTATCTGCTGCGCTATTTGAGAGAAATTGCGGGGGCTGTGAGGTTGACAGAAGTCACGCACAGGGGAGCTCTTCTCTTCAATCTAGACTTGGCTAAGTCATGCGTAGGGACATACGAAAACCATCACGGGACAAATGTGTGGCCCGGATCGGCCACAAGGTAGACCGTTATCTCCTGTGGATACAGAAGTTCTCGTCAAAACCGTGCCAGCCAGCAGGCATGCCTCTCGGCTCGAGACCCATTGACATCGGCGATACGGAATGAGAGATTAAAGAATCAGACATGACGGTGGCTTCTCCGATATTAGATTGTGTTGTATGTCAGAAGGCGACGAGTCTGAACCCCAATCGATTTAGCTTATACGGACTAGAGGTTTCCCGGCTTCCGCATACCATAGTCAAAGCCGATTGACTGTCATTTTGCCATTGAAAGTTTAGAACAATAACTCTGGGGCTCTATCAATTCTACATTGTTCGGGGAAAATTAGTCCCCTCTGACCGGCGCAGACTGGAAACGAGGACAACACTTAGCACAAGAGACATTCGTGATTCCGGCAGCAATGCACGGCCGGTCAGGAACGGGGCTACCAGGATTTTGCGGGCGGCCGAGAACACGGCGCTCTTCGGCATTGAGAACACCAAGACAGCCAGAAGTAGAAGGACGTGGTGTCGAATCAAGGGCTCGATAGCGGCAGTAGACCGCTCTTTGTGGAACAAGAGGGGCTGGACGTACCAAGAGATAGTTCAGTCGCAGAGACGGCTGTTGATAACCGACCATCAGGTCATCTTCGCATGGTCTGTCTCGGCTACAGAGGAATAACCGGACAGGGATTTTGGTTAAGTAGAACCAGTCAAGTCAAATGCTGGTTCCGAAACCGAATACAGCAGGTTTGAGCGGACGAGAAGCCGATCACTTTGCTTCGAAGTTATGGGAAACTGTGAGTGGCCACAATACTGGGAAGATGTCGGTGTGTTCCTAGGTAGATTGCCAATGCTCTTCACTTGCGGAGTACTGAACTAGGTAGATAGTCATAACTCGTGACAGCTTCCTTCAAGATCAGACATCTTCATCGCCCTCACAAGATACCAGCAACGTTCCCAGCAACACATTAGTGATGCGTTTCTTGCATGGACCGCCCGAAATTAGCTCACCCAGTGGTTGATGTGGAGTTGCGAAGGTGATCATGCGAGACAAGGTAATGTCCTACAACTTCTTTACTTCCAGGCTAAAGCTTCGTCCGTCCGGTTCGAGATTTTGTTGGGTATTTGGAAGAAGGATCGACCAGATGATTTGTTAGAAGTGACAAGACTCTTAGGCTCCTACTACTACGAAGATCCTGACATAAGTTTTCAAATGTTACAAGCAGAGAAACTCAGGATAGAGCGCGAGGGAGCATCGCAAAAATTGCTCGTCAGGCGGAGCTGCCGCCGCATACGCGCCAAGAAAAGAGGAGACCTGCGACCTGGAGCAGCGACCTGGTCCGGAACAGGTGCCCTCGCAGCCCGCGGCAGGCAATGGACCAGTCGCACATCAAGGCCGAGGCCGAAGGCTCGCCGTTTTATTCCCAGGCTCCATTGTATTCAACACTACCGTAACCTCGCAGAGGATCAAGCGCATCGAAGGGCCGGAGGGCAGTCCGCACCGGCGTCAGGATGCGGCAGTGGTGGCACTGCAGACAACAGAAGAGGACAGTAGCGTCGAGCTCGTTGACGTGGCGATCAGTACCGAAAGCGGTGAGGCGGTGGGCGGTATGAATCAGGTGAGTCTGGGTTGATGTGCCAGAGTCTGCCGATGGCAGCCGGTGGTCATTCGAATTCATCGTGATCTGCAGGGCGCTGGACATCGTGCAATGTTCGGAACGGCTTGCTTCTGTGCGTGAAAGGAATAGATTGTGGAGGTTACACGACATCAGGATAGAGCGGTTGGCCTGCTCGGCCTCTGCTGGCTGACACAGAGAGATGAGAAAGACGTGATGTACTTACAGATGGACAGAATGTAACCCCAGATAAGAAGTAGTTCTGCTTTGTTGAGAGAGGGGATGTTTCTGGAGTTGAAGACGCAGATTTGATGTGTCAAAGTCCAACCAACAAGAAATGTTTACGTCTTAAGAACAAGGAAGAAGTGGATGTCGGAGTGGCTCCGACATCGTGTGGGCTCGATCGGCCTGCGCAACATTCACGCGCCCCGAGGTGGGTTAGGTTACACAAGCTCAGTTGACAGAAAACGGTCTGCCGAAGAAGCCCACAAAGACCGGCGTTGGCATGGGAGGATGTCCACAACACCAGCCAATGATCCGATTCAACCGATTGAATAGATAGGGGTCCGGAACAGCGTAGACAGTTGAACAAGCCTGTTCCTCTGAGGACACGTGGGCGAGGTCATTCAAAGATGGGTTGAACTGAATATCGTACCATTTTGCGCGAAAAGAGAACGACAAGGCAGCGACAGCTGGCATACCAATAGCAAATGAAGAAGGTCAAATTGTCAACTCAGCGCGCTGCGACGCTACATATTAAAGACGACATGTTCCCCAGCTAGAACGACGGATCAGTCCGGCTCTTTGACACTACTAATCTCAGGGCTTGCCAGCCACCTTCACGACCCGCGGAGCCGGGCATGATCTCCGGAATTTGAAGGCGCCATCGCGGCTGGGCAAGATCTAAGCTGAACGAGAGTTTCCTTCCACTCCGCACACACCCGTTTTCTCCTCGGTATCTAGTATCAAACTGCGAGGGGTTCACCTTCGGCAGGCAGACCGACCTCCAAAGTATATTCGCTCACAGACCTCTTGCCAAGTTGGGGAGATCTTGTTCATGATCGTGAATCTCGTCTTTCACATTTGGAGGTTTGGCACTTCCAACCTATCAGAGCTAGTCTCACCTCCTCTTGCCATATCGAGTACCCCGTGAATGCACGAGGGGACCGGCACCGAGCGCCCGGGAGATAAGTGAGACATGCGCCGAAGGAAGCACACCCAATCGAAGACCTAGGATCTGGGACTTGTTGTAGTATAGAAAACAGGGCTGATAGTTGCTCCCACATACCGCCTGGTCCACGTCCCAAACCCCCGGCGCCGCCATCAGATCTGACTCTGCATGGGACTTTTTCAAGCTCACGATCTGGGCTGAGCTAGACCGGGCTAGGTTGACCGTCGGGAGGTCGCCTGACCAGTATAATCCTTACCAGCGAACGTGCAAATCGAGGCGTTCGTTCAATCTGAAAACAACAGAGAAATAACTCTCTGCGCGGCACAACTTTCCGAATAAGAAAGCCCCTGTGGCTCAACAGCGGAGGTCTCCTGTTCCCTATTCAATCAATGCTCGTCAAGTCCGGCCGGCCGGCGCCCACAAGCAACTAGCTCACACCCCTCATGACATAGCCAAGATACCAACACAGCCTTTGGATTGGACAACAACAGGTAAACCCCTGATCCATGGACGTCAAATGTCAAGTTGAGTGATGATGCTGCCCACGCCTGCCCACCCCCTCCACTCTGAATTTTGCCTTTCTGCCCATGTTCTTTCGTTCCCCCGTTTCACTAGCCCCAAGTCCGTCCAAAGACTAAAATCTACAACGGTGTGAGAGGCTAATGCCCCCCTTCGGAGCTGGAGGGATGGCGCACACGCCGCCGTGCGAGGGTGACTCTGGCCGGCCGTGGTCCCACACGGATCAAATGCCCCTGGGGGCCAAAAATTGGTGAGGACCCCGTCTCGAGTCCTTGACGCCGAGTCTCCAGTCAGACGAGAAGTACTGTGCAGTAGAACGCCTTCTCGAGAGAAAATGTTTGGAATCATTGACGGAGAGGCCGGGCAAGGTTTTTATTTTTCCTTCCCTTCACCGAATTCCTATCCCCTGTTCCTCGCCGTCGAGGAGGGGGAAAGACGCCATAAAAGTAAGAATGCGTCAACGCGGACTGGTGGAAGACCGGCTCGGCTCTGTACTGCTTACGCGGTACACTCTCTGCTTCGTTTAACCACTCACCCTTCACCTATTCCTTATTTTGGTGCCATCCCAGCCGGCCAGCCTCTCAGGGCCGAGGACAGGAAATCATGACCGCAGCTGCTGCCTTATGACTGTTAGCATGACATCAATTGGTCGAATGGCGAACCACGCAGGCGATTGAGGCTCAAAATCCGTTTTCATGGTACTCGGTCTTCCACCAATACGCGGAGGTGTTCTGGAACACTGTACACCCATGAGTCTATTAGCTATAAAGAGTCATTTCGAAGCAAGGGGTATTGGGGCCCTCTAGAAAGCTACATGCAGTTATCAGACCGATGTCGACGGAACGGAAAAAAGGAAGCAAAATGAGCCGACTATTCAGCAGTCCCGACCCCCAGGAGACCATCTCTTCGTTTCCAAGCGGGAAGGCCATCCAAGTCCAGGAGGTCATCGGTTCTGAACCGGTCAGCGAGCCGGCCATGAATCGACGTATCAACCGGAAGATGGACATAGCGCTACTCCCTCTTCTTTCCCTTCTTTATCTTTTCAATGGCCTTGACAGAGGAAACGTGGGAAATGCTCAGACTCAAGGTGCGTTGAAGCGAGCCTCCGCGACATGAATCTTGAACTAAGTCACATCACTCTTGGAATTGCTAACATACCATCTCTCCTCAGGCTTTACCACGGACATCGGAGCTGTTCCAGATGATCTCAACCTCTCAGTATCTCTATTCTTCATCACTTTTGTTTTGTTTCAGCCCCCTTCCGCAGCTGTTGGTCGATGGCTGGGGGCGAAGCACTGGATCCCCATAATGATGGTTGGTTACACAAGCAGGAACCAAGCCCAAAACCCGAACCCAAATTCCCTAACGAACGAACAGATATGTTGGGGATTCATTACCTTGGTTCAAGCATTCATCAAAGGCCGAGGTATGTCATTTTTGCTATTGACTATGGGGATTGTCTAATCCGCGTGCGTCAACAGGCGCTCTCATTGCCACCCGCCTCCTGATCGGCGCTTTCGAAGCAGGTTTTTATCCTACGGCTGTGGCCTACCTCTCTTTCTTCTACAGTAGATACGATCTTGCTGTCCGAGTCGGTCTTTTCTACGGACAATATGCGGTTGCTGGTGCTTTTTCTGGGGCAATTGGTACGTTGACAAATTTGACAAAATCTCTGTCGCTGTGGTTCCGCAACAGTTTCACGATGCGTTTCGCGGCATTTTCTTCGATGACCACGAAAGGAGAACCATCGCTACAAACCCCAGAAATTTTGACAGAATCACGAGTGTTGAAGTGAAGCCCTGAGAGGTTGGATGTTCGTGCTGACGCAGAATAGCCTACGGAGTCTTCCATCTGCGCGACGGTCCTTTCAAAAACTGGCAATATCTGTTCATAATCGAAGGAACTCTGACAATCTTCTTCGGCCTCTTCGCATGGTTTCTGCTGCCATCTGGTCCCGGATCAGCCTGGTTTTTGACCCTGGAAGAGCGCGAATTCGCAGCGGAGCGGATGAGACAGGAGAACGCATTGTTCGTCGAGCACACATACGGCCAGAACGGAATCGAGAACGATAGACTGAAGAAGCGAGATTTTATCGAAACATTCAGAGACTGGAAATTTTGGTATGTTCTAGTATTTAACATCTGCGCCAGCGTTCCGGGGCAGGCGTTCTCGGTGTTTCTCCCGCTTGTCGTCCAGGGGCTCGGATACTCGTCCATCGAAGCAAATTTGGTATGTTGAAGGAATCGGATCTGCAGGATATCGGAACTGACTGTTCGACAGATGTCTGTTCCACCGTACGTTTGCGGCGCGCTCGGTCTATACTTATTTGCACTGAGCTCAGACTATCAGTTCGTCTTCCAGACCATTCCAGACTTGGCATTTGTCCGTTGACAGTTGGATAGCAAGGAACGTGGCTATCATATCGTGGGCGGCATTGTCATTGCACTTGTTGGCTTAATCGCAACGGTCACCGTCGAGTCACACGCCGGAAAATACGCGGCGCTCTGTGTGCTCCTCCTTGGTAGCTATATTGCTGCGCCTTTGACAGTTGCTTGGTTAAGCGGAAACAATCCAGGTACGCATGGGGTTCACTCCTTTGAAGAATCAAGATCACTTGACTAACCTAGCGTTCAACAGAACCCGGCAAGAGATCCCTCATCCTCGGCGTAAACGGTTTCGGAAACCTTTCTGGCGTTATTGGCGCGCAGCTGTACCGCGATCGTTACAAGCCGAACTACAAATTACCCTTCTACGTGACCTTGGGTTTCGTGGCGGTGGCGCTCGTTGGATATATTTCATTCAGGTTCATCTTGGTGTCTATCAATCGCAAGAAGATTCAGATAATGCGACATAAAACCCAAGAAGACATCGAGAGGGAACGTGTTGACAATACACGATATGCCGACACGAAGTGGACATTCATCTATGGTCTTTGACGAGGGTCTGTCTAAGTGGGGGTTACGTCAATAGCTAAATATCTTCGAAGAAGGCATCTGCTTCGCGCCCAATGTGGCCTGCCAGCTCTGTAATATCCTCTGCATACTTCGGCCCATCCTCGAACATGTAGCCATCAATGAGGTCAGTCGGAACCCATTCAAAGTACACGTTCTTCACGCTCGCCTTCAGACCCTCCTCTTCAGGTAATTCAACTTGAGAATACCTCAGGACAGTTGTTGCGGCTTCTTGCAAGGAGGCCTCTCGCCTCCAAGAAACCACTACCTCGTCAATGTCGTTCTCCTCATGGCCAGGCGGTTCATACGGCAAAATCTTCTCGTTCTCAGCCAGGACAAGAACTTTGGCGTTGGGGGCACAGTATCTAGCCGAGAGGACCGCTGGCAGTGACCCGGTCTTGTTGCTCGTCGAACCATCCTTGCGAATCAAATCGGCGCCAATGAGTACGAGTTTTATGCCATCGCTCGCGATTGCGGCCGAAGCGTCGGTGAATATCGAGACATTAACCTTCTTTCCTTTCTCAGCGCCCGATTCTCGTAGGCGGCTGACAAGTCTCGATGCCATGGAGACGCCCTCGAAGAGGGGCCGCGATTCGAGGATCCGGATGTCGAACTCGGAGTCGAACACAAGGACAGCCCGGTGCAGGCATTCCAAGATGGTTGAACTTGACGACAATGTGAGGATGCGGATCGGGTCGCCTGAATCGTGGTTCTCTCGGAGGAACCCTTCGAAAGACTTCCAGATGCCATCGACGGACTCGACCCTTGACAGCGCGTACTGTTGTAGTTTCCGCGCAACTGTCTCCTGGAATTCCTGAGACACCCTGTCAATCTTCTTCACCTCATCGTCGATAATAGAAAGCGACCTTGTCAGCACGTTCAGAATTGCAGCACCCATGCTCTCCCTTCCGTTTTTCCACAAATGCCACGCCGCAAGCCTCGTGTTCCGCCACCATATCTCCAACGACTCATCTCCTTCTGATATCACGTCAACAAGCACATCGAGTGCCTTTCCCGCCAACTGCCTTGCTCCGCTCTCATGATCTCTTTGGAGCGCAAGCAACCCCTCGCTCAAAACTTTCCCACTTCTCTCGCCTAGTTCAATCTCAAACCAGACCCTTCGAAGACTTTCCGCCAATTTTGGCACTCCCCCGAATTCATCAACGTCACGGACCTCCCTTGGATCAAACCATTGGAATCCCGTATGCTCCCAGTCGATCTGAATCCGTCCCTCATCTTCAGGAGACTTCAACCGAAACGCGAAAGGATGGATGATCCACTCACGACCAATGCTTTCGTCAGAGAAACGGTAGTCTTTGCCTTGGCGGAATAGCGTAAGAGCCGCCGGCGTCAGTCCCGTTTCCTCCTTGATCTCGCGCCATGCTGCGTGCAATGGTGAAGGGTCGTCCTTATCAACGCTGCCAGATACAGGTGCGAGACGGTTCCTGTGGCAGCTAGTCAGCATGAATCGGATGGACCACGAAGGGATGCGGCCTCACTGATAAGTTCTCACTCTGTCGCTGCGCCGGAACAATGCGACCTGAGGCCCTCCATCCGACGGAAACTTGAAGATGAAGGACGACACGACAGTGCGTCGGGTCATGGGTTTGTTCGCTGAATCCATCACGGCTTGTTCAATTCATCTACTCTTGATTCTCGTTCTGATGTCTGTGATTAATGGCCCTAGCGCGGCTGGTGCATGGTTGATGCCGTTGCGTCGCGTGGTCTTCCGGCCGAGGAAACACTGACTATGAGGTCATCATAAAAGTCTCGGCCGGCACGGACGGAAATCATGAATTGGCTGGCCGGGATTGCCAGCTGGCCGCAGCTGCCACATAGCAACAGCTGAACTCTCAACAGGGCTAATAAATACGGGCTCGCAAGATGAACGTTCAGTGGAAAGTCTACATAACACTATTTCATGTATCACGAAGTAACATGAATGCGCAGAAAGAGAGAGAGAAGTTGTTCGATACTGGAAACATCTTTAAACCCTCTTGCCACAAACGTTCAAGAATCAACATAGAGAGGCATAAATATCTCGACAGCTCCCAGTACGCTCCTGAAAATCTTGTTTTATTGAGGGAAGTAGGAAATACAAAAGAATCTTAGTGAAGATCTTCAAGACGCCCAGCTTTTGTTATTACGTATTGAGATCAGTAAACTCAATAAAGAATACTTGTATATAACTGCTAGATTCACAAACTACAGTTGCAGTCAGTGTAAACCTATATGAACTATGAAATAGTAAAGCCGTGAAACATTCGTCGACTGTCAAAAATTTAACTTAAACGACTGCTAGGTTAATGACCTAAAAATACAGCCCATAAGACTGTCCTCGAGTTTGGAGTGTCGAAACCTGAAAGCTGTACACTTGTTATCGGGACTCATGATACTTAATAGGACAAACGCGACAATCAATCACAGTAAAACTACGTTAAACGTGATATGTAACGTCTTGAAAAGCTGCAGACGTTTTGTGCCGTTGAAAAGACTGACTGGCCTTCTAGGAGTTGAGGCTGCCCCAGGGTTATAGAGGCGAGGCAGCGTCCGTAGCGGCTTCCAGATCATAGAGCCACACGGCCCAGTACTCAACGTCATAAACAATGCATCATTGCTACTTCAGAGGAGCATAATATACATACCGCACTAACATTATTATTCCTGGTCAAATGCTTATCTAGTCAGTGACAACGCATAATGAGGGTAATTGGATAGGTAATAAGAAAAGCTAGTTAAAAGGCAGCTCTAAAAGCGGTTTCATACTGGCCCTTGTGCAAAATATTCATATCTCTCCTTCAGCTCTATGTAGATTCCTTCATATACTATGGGGCTTGCTTCCACAACCCTGCTCCAGGCTCCTAGGAGAAGTTCCCAGACAATGAAGTCACATCTGGCAGCTAGGTCAGATGACGATCTACCGACGGGACTGAGAGAGAATAGCGGGCTACCAAAGTTCCAAATAGTCGCCACGGCCAGGCAGAAGCGGAAGCGGAGATGCCAGTAAATCGTGGTCAATGTTGGTTTCTGCTGAAATTGTCTTGGGTTCATCGTCACAGCTACATAACCACATGGAACTCATGGTTCAAGACCTGCATCAATTTATCCAACATGCAGACGGATACACAATTGAACAATTCTCAAGGACCCTTAATAAGTTCACATGGTCTCTAGGGCACCAATAAAATAGCGAAGGTATGAATGCCTGCCATTAACCCTGCAGGATAGGCACTGCCTAAAGAGACGCATTACGCTTCTTGTCTCGACAGACCTGTACTGGCTTACAATAAGGGCAAGTGCATAATACCAAGTAGCCAGCAGGCTACAAGATGCCGACTGAACTCGGGGCTGAAGCCCCCGCGGCGAAGACAGTCACAGAAGACGAACACCAGGCACCAGTATTTCAGACACGCTGACGAGCAGGCATGAACAGACCAGACAAGGTATTGATAAATACAGGGAGGCTTCATATTATTCACCATTCCGCTTCGGAATCTCACATGCTAGGGTTCCCGGGACCTGCGGGATTGCCGGATGGGATCGTTCCGTACATGGAGGTAATATCAAGACTGTGTTCTTTGTGGCTGCATCGGAAAGCAAGGATGGTCTGCCGTCCAGGTTCAATCGGTCATTCCATGCGACGATTTCAGTGATTGCGAACCCATCAGCGTCTATTTATAAACCTCCAATGAGACATAAAATTATTCAAGTCTCTTGACAATGAATGGAAATTGTTCCCAGAGGGAGATCAAGGCTACGAGATCATCGTGACACGGAGGTGCTACGAGTTGAAAAGTAACCCGGCCTCTCTGGCTCTTTGCAAATATGATATCTGAACTCAAGGGAGGTTGACAACTTGCCGAAGTCTGGGAGTCGGGACTCGGACTTTAAACCAATGAGTCTTCAGATGCTGCATGGTAGCGTTCCTGAAGGATCTGCAGGGTAGGCACATACGGCCCGTCTCGCGGATAACTGAGAAGATAACCGTCTTGGCTCTTGGCAATATGTAGACTTGAAGAAGCACACCAAACGTCCACTACACTCTGTACTAGCAAAAATAGCCAATCCTCCCACCGAAAAGCATGACAGGAGTAAGACTAATCATACTATGGTTGCTGGCAAGAGTTGACAAATGTTCAACGAAGGCTTTCCAGGGCTTAGCTTTCTTGGCTTAAGCTTAATGTGAGGAATCCACTACAGGGGTTGGTTACACGTGAAGGATTCGATAACTCTGCTGCCTGGCAGCACTAACTGCAAGGTTATCTAGTTTTCGTCACATCAGATGACAGAAATTTCACATTTTTCACTCTCTTTACTATCGGAGGTTGTCCTGATGGTTGTTGATTTTAGGGTAGATGGATGCAGCCCTGCAGCTGTCGGCCAATACGGATCTGGCAGGTTCAGATGATGTCTCCAATAGTTTCTTCAAATAGAATCTCATCAGCTGATTAAGAAGGAACTTCGATGCTCACGTTACATTGGTGGCTAGATCAAGCTGTGACTACGCAGCTTAATCCGCAAAGGCCAAGTGGAAGCACGACAAGGATGGTGAACACTAAGTGACAGTCGGCCGCCTCCAGCTCGGCTAGTCGTGACATGCCTGCAAAAGTACTTCTGGAATTCGTTCTAGATCGCGTTGTGGATGCACTCAAGTGCAAGCTTGGCGACATGGAATGATCAAGTAGTTTGAGTAAGACAGAAAAGGACATCGGCCTGGTGCCATGGCGGAGAACGCCGCGGTATGTTGAATTACGAGAGCCTCGGAGCAATTACCAGTGGTTCGCGCTGTATTAATATGAATATCTAAACGCCCTCCCACATTGAAACCGTGAGCGCTTCGTCTTTGACTGTTATCTCAAGGCGCGTTCTTTCACTCGTTATCCATACGCCATGTGGCATTCAGCATCAACCATGTATTGTGGTTTATGGCTCTTCCTGCTCCTTGAGTGGGCGGTGGCCTTGCCAGCGCTTCCTGGAGACCTCAACAGAAGATTTCTCGACCATGATTTGCCCCATATCAACATAACCGAACATTACGGTGCTTCCATGTCCCCGCGATCAAGCCTGGAACGTCGAGCCAAGGACTTTTACCTGCGCATCATGCCTCTGGGTGCCTCCATCACAAAAGGAGAGCCCGCTCCGCCGGATGACCAAGAAAAGAACGGATACCGAAAGCCTCTCCGTGATCGACTGAGAGAGGATGGCTGGGAAGTCAACATGGTCGGCTCGGTGGAAGACTGGGGCACAATGAGTGATAGAGTAAGACCAGACCTCATGACTCCCAAACTGACCACAAGATGAGGACCAAGATAGACTGACGGAATCAATCAGCAAAACGAGGGTCACCCAGGCTGGAGAATATCCGAGATTCACTCGCTTGCCCGAGACACTGTCCGCAAGTGGAAGCCCAATCTCATCCTCATCAATGCCGGCACCAACGACGCAACACAGAATCGCGATACTGAGCCCGCGAGCGAGTCACACATCCGGATGGAGAAAATGATCACAGAACTCTTCTCCATTGTGCCTGAGACAACCATCATTCTTTCAACTCTCTTGCCTCACAGCAGCACGCCCGAGGCAGCGGAACGAATCAAGGCCATGAACCAAGAGACGATCAAGCTCGTCAAAAAGCTTGAACAGGTCCCAGGATATCGCATCTCCCTGGCGAACATGGACGACGGTTTCATCACCTTAGGCGACATCTTCGACGGAACTCATCCCACGCTGCTAGGTCGCCGAAAGATGGCGGCCGTGTGGCACGAAGCCATCAACCGAGCTGAGGGGAACATCACCCGGCCAAGCAGCGACGTTGACTTTGACGACGGAGCATCGGATACAACCTGCGACAAGAAGTATGGCAGTGGTAACGCCGGAGGCCGGGCGGGCTGGCAGGTACTCGGCGCCGCCGATCCGTTGATCAGCGATGACGGAACGTACACGCACAAGTCTACTCCTAGGGGGAAACTCGACCATCCCATCTTTTGGCCCGAGACGACCAAGTTCTATTTTACTCAGCTTGTCAACCAAGGTGCTGATCGTGGCGGGGAGTTGGATGAGTTGGTCATTGCTGCGCTGCACGAGAGTGGCTCCAGAACAATTTCCATGGCCATGAACAGGGGAGATGGCACCTTTGACGAAGGTGTTAAGTTGGACATTTCAGATGGATGCATACCCAGAGGTGAGCCATGTCCTGTCAATTCTCTCTGACAGCTGCTGACAAAAGAGCATAGGAATTCGCTGGGGCGACATCGTGAGTCATGGCTATTACTTGCTTTCTTAGTGATATTTGATTGACAAGTATTACAGGATAATGATGGCTTGGATGACTTTATCTGCATCGCCCCCGACGGCGCTATGTTTGTATCAAGGAACATGGGAGGAAACCCGCCCAAGTTTGAGTCATTGGGACAGGTAAGAGTCTACTCAATTCGCTTCCGTGTGGCGATCATTGTCAGATCATACGCTTACAACACCTAATCTCCAGGCAAGAGGTCCTACTCTTGGATACAAGCAAGAACATGTCAGACTCGGAGGTACGTTATGACTCTGAGATCATTCCAGCTCGTAGGCCGAAGAGGGCGGGCTTGGGAGTCGTGGAGAACCCTGAACGCTAATGGATGCATAGATATCGATGGCGACGGCAGACTCGACTACTGTGTTGTTGGCGACGATGGCAACATTCGCTGCTGGCGTAACGGTGGCGTTGGTAAAATGCCCGAGTACTGGCAGGACATGGGATCAGGTCAGCCCGTCTTCCTGGCCAAAGGCATGGGTGACATCAGAGGTGTAAGATTTGTGGACGTCAACGGAGAGTAAGTGTCTTCAGATCAATCTAGCTCTGCAATGTGTTACTGATGTTGACATTGTAGTAACCGCGATGATTGGGTGTGGATCGATACCACTGGCAAGACGCGTATCTTCATCAATCAGAGAGGTGAGGGCAAGGGAATGATTCCTCACTGGGTTGAAGCTGCTGCTGGACACGGCGGTGGCTTTGATGTCAAAGACGACGGCTCTCGAGACCTCATCCAGTTTGGCCGGTTGTATGGCAGCGGCCGTGCTGATGTGAGTGAATTGTCGTCGAGATGTTTGATCCAAACTGACCCAAACGCTCACAGTACGCGTTCATCGACAAGAGTGGATGCAGGAAGTATCTCAATACGCAAATGATCTTCTGCACGTGGGACATCAATGTTTGGGAGAACCAGGGGTCTGGTGGAAAATTCCAGAAGGGTAAGTCTTATGGTTGAACTTCTTGATCGCGACTAACGGGATGAACACAGGAGACGGAGCTTACTGGGGCGACATGAGGGGCAGAGGTGTAGATGACTACATCTGGATCTCCCCCAATGGTGTCGTCAATGTCTTCCCGAACCAGAACACGAAAGAAGACACGACCAAGGACGCCACGCGTGGCATTTGGGGTGTATCTATCCGCGCCCTCGAGACTGGCATGGACCGCCGTGCCCTCCATATCGGCGACTGGGACGGCGATGGCAAAGACGATGTCATTGGCGTTGATAAGGCATCGGGTGCACTCACAGTCTGGTACAGTCGCTGGAACGGCGGCACTGACTTCAAGTTCGATCGCAAATCCATCGAAGGCAGCGACAAGTGCAAGCAACGATGGGGCGTGGGGTACTTTGATAACGGTCACCACTTCGCCGACATCACGTAAGTTCTATGTCCTTGCTGTCTTTTTTGATTCTCGAAAGATTGACGTATTTCTCCTGATCAACAGTGGCGAGGGCAGAGTTGACTATCTTTGCATGGAACCTGACGGTCGAGTCACAGGATGGATGAATGACAAGGATTCGACTCTGCGATCCGTCGGTCAGGTCAAGTTCAGCGAAGAGCTTGACAGAGCCAACTTCCGATTTGCCGATGTCGATGGCGACGGCAGAGCTGACCTCATCTGGACCGATAAGTTTACCGGTGATGGCAAGGTTTGGAAAAACATGAGGGAACTTCCTGAAAATGAGCGGATGAGCGGCAGCAAGTTTCATTGGGATCCGAAGGGAGCTCTTTACCTCGGGTCATCGAGAGGCCCAAACTTGCACTTCCCGAACCTGGGAGGTCAAGGGCGAGCAGACATGGTCGAGGTCAATCCAGTGACGGCTCATGTAAGTCCTCATCTTTCTTCATCAGCTGCATGCTCTCTGTTACTGACGTTGGAATCAGGGCTGGGCATGGTACAACATGTGTACCATCGGCGGAGGCGATGACGCCGAGTCGGACCCTAACCTCCCCGAGTACACGCCTGCACCCCCAGAGGATGATCCCGAAGTACCCGACGATGAGGCTGATGCGTTCTGCGACTCCAACGCCAGTCTCAGGAATCCTGCTCTTTGGAACGAGCTTGGTATGGGCACTTGGCTGGAGCAGAGGTAAGTCGCATGCTGAGAGAACGTTTCGCAGTAAGAGGTTTGGAAGCTGACTGAACAAAAGGACTCGATACTACGCCAACAGCGAGGAAGGATGGCCGCGACTGGCGGAAAATGAAGACGGAGGAGTTCCTCGTGTGATGGCCTGGTTCAATTTGCGAACAGAAGACCGACGGTTGAACTGGCCCGGACAAAAGTGCCAAGAGTGAGTTAGAAGCTGCCTCCCACCGAGAGAAACACCATACTAACCAAAAGCAACCAGTATCACGGGCGAATGTAGCTTGGATTCGTCTGATTACCTGGACAATTGTCATGGCAGAGGGCGTCGTTCATTCGCTCTGTGGACCATGGCCAACTACGCCCATTTCCGCCAACTTCATGCTGAAACCATCACCATAGAAGGGCTCAACACAGCCCTTAAGCTGCCCCTCTTGTCTACCACTTTCATCAATTCCAAGTACGGCAGCGACCTCTCGATGGGTGCTGGAGCATGGCTCACTCTCGCCGCTGGCTTCGCAACCACGATCTCGGCAGTCGCTATACCGGCGACCGGTCCGATCGGCGCCTTTTTCGGGGGTCTTTTGACGGTGGCGAGTGCCATCGCCGGCTCCTCCAGTGATCCGACGTTTGATCCCCGATTCGATACTTGGGCGCAGTTGTCAGCGGACTTTGGCAAGGCGCAGGAAATGGCACGCGATATGTTCGCAGCCCAATACAACAAGCTTCTTCGCGACATGCCCCCGGACCACGACGAGAAGGCGGGCACCGAACTAGCTCTGCTCCTCAAGTCCGGCGCCTTTGCCAGCCAGGACATCGGTACAGGCTCGACCGAGATTGACACGGGCGTGCAGCGGAGAATGCTCACGGCAAGTCTGATCACGGCGATGTGGAACAGTCAGCGGGTTTTTGCTGTCAAGTTCGGCAAGGACAAGGTGAAGTTCAAGGACAATCGCGATAACGACATTCACTACGACCCCTGCTTTGGCAAAGGGATTGACGAAAACGTCGCCAAGCACGAAATCTGCTTCGACGAGAACACGAACTGGTTGATTGTGAGTGGCCGATGACACACATAGATGAGATGGACACATGACTGACCAAGATGACTTGTGCTAGATCGAGCACCCGAAGGAACTGAGGGATGATGGTGACCTCTGGCGGAACTTTGGCCAAGACGCAAAGAGCCTGGATACCTTTGACTTCACGCCAGAACAGGTGATCCGCTCCGCCGAGCGCACGCAACAGCAGACGGGCGGTTTCAAATCGACGGACCCGAACACCATGGCCGACTATCTCCTCAGCATCGGACAGGACCCCAATCGCGAAGGCTTCGATATCCAGGAGCTTGTTCGATTCAACATACCCGTGTGCGACATGGACAAGTTGGACCTCGAGGCGGTCTACTGCACACCCAGCAGCCATGATTGGTGCATCTTCCAAGCGATCATCAGGACATGTGAAGGGATGTATCTTTCAGAGACCGTGGGATGGCCGTACAAATTGGGGGATGATTGAACGGGCTTGTTGACTGGGTCTTTCGCCGTCGGCATGCTATCCAACAGGCGGTAATTGGTATCGTGGTGTAGTCTTTTCTTCTTCCTGTACATAAGATAGCTTTTACATATAGAATTTGAAGACGTGCTGGGGGGAGCATGGGAATACGATAATGTGGCCCCTGAAACTCTGTAGCACCAGCATTTTAGCCGAGCCGAGGAACCCAGCTTGCGTACCTATCCGACCGTAACGAATGGAGGGATAGCCTCTGTCTCGAGAGCAGATATTGTGTTTAGGGAGAATGATCGACAAAACAACATCAATGAATTCAGCAGAAACGGAAGTGAATCACACGAGACGAGAGCCTCCGCACACAGTCGACCACAGCAACACAACTTCTCCACCGACCCGAGCACAACCGGCCGAAGGATTGACTGTGAACTGCCAACTGAATGAGTCTGGATCACCACTAGCGGCCTTCTCCCGCCTAAGCGAATGTTCCTGTCTGGGTAGCGTAGCCGTAGCCGCCGGTCAGGCGTTCCGGGGCGTCCAATTGTTGGCTTTTCTGGCAAGCATTGACCGTCGAGATTGTCAGAAATATGTGGAACATGAGGTGAACATGTTAGCGATTTGCATGTCTGATGTCTCTCGTCTCTCATTCTGAGGCGAAAACCCATGCTGAGGCGGCACGGTGAAGTTCCAGTCTTGGGAAGCCGACGGAGGACAACGTAAGACAGACAGAGCGCCGCCACATACCAATCACTCTTGGGGGGTTTGTTCCGTTTCCCTGAGCCTGGCCGTCGATTTACGGTTGGCCGTTGGCAGTCGCGGTCCTCGGCAAAACAAGACGTTTTGATGGGGTTGAAAGGGTCAGCCATCTCATGAAGAGAAAATCGAATACTACATCGCACCGTTCACAACACATGGTGTCCATGTCCATGTCTTCCTCTAGCCAGGGCTGGCCCGGGTACGTTAGGCATTAGGGACAACCCAATCAGCCCAGTCCCAGGGGTTTGAATCAATGATCAACGGCCCCCGAATCCGCCTTGGGGTATTGGGCCGGGGTCATTGGCTGGCCATTTTTCCACTGACCATGAATGGCCTGTGAATCGTGTTTGGTGTTTGTGTGATTCACCGAGAGGCTTGCAGCTTGCAGGCTGCATGTTGCACCTTTAGAGTAATGAGAGGAGGACGATGAATAGGCAGACGAGGGGAAATGCCTTAGAGACAGAAGAAAAAAGCGACAGAGCATAATACACAGTAGCATTGCGCGTACCTGTAGAGGTATGTAGAGGTATAGCTCTGGCCCCCAAGTCGAGCTCGTGTTAGTGAAATATGTGTATCTCACACCTTGGAGACTAACACGGAGCTTCCTCCGCCCCCAATGAGCAAGCATTCCCTCCCCTCAAGCATTTCCCGCCCATGACCCCCCAGCAGTACCCTTTTTTATTTTTATTTTTGTTTTTTCTTTACCAACGCTACGTTACCTTGCGCTCGCGACGGCAAGCCGACGCTCTCAAAATCTCGATTCTCCACGTCCGACGTCCTCAACCAATCTTCCTCCCTGGAACAGCCCTTTGCGCAAGCGAGCGAATCTGAATCTCGCGTCCACACAGCTAGACGCGGACAGCACGAGGACAATCGACGACAACACGACGCCAACTTCACCAACGACGTCCAGACACCAGAGCCGAGTACCCTGATCTCGAATTCTGCACAGTCAATAGTGGTTGCTACTCAAGGGCGGCTCATACCGGCGTCGACTTTCATACCCCGGCCGCCAACTAGCGAGATAGACCGACCAGACGCCAAAGTCAATCAAGGCCAACTGACGACGCCTTCGGCCACCTACCTAGCGACAGCACCAACAGCCATCACCGACGTCGTCCACCGCCAGAGCTCTCACCCGCATCTCTCACTCATCCAGTCTTACGTCTCATCCTCTTCCCGTGATCGCGGCCCGGCGACGGTGACATGCCGTCTCACTGGTTCGCACCGCCAGGATGCAGCAGCACCAGGAGCAACAGACGGAAACCCCAAACCGTGGAGGCGGCCGTTTGCCTGTCAATCCTCGGCGACACAAGGTAGCCCCGGAGCAGAGAAAGCGCGTCGCCACAGCGTGAGTGATATCATCTCCTATCCCATTCCATTCCGTCTCGTCATCTCATCTACCTCTCATCCCGCTATGGTCTCATATCCTCGCATCTCATTGGTCTAAATCCCATTTCACATGGGCCGACCTGATATCTCACCCACGCTCACTCATCGCCCTGCCTGCCCTACTGCTACCCATGAGCTTATTTACGAACCTCTCCGCAGATGCAATAGCTGCAATGTTCGCCGCATCAAGTGCTCCGGCGAGAAACCATGTCGCCAGTGCCGAAGCTCATCCCGAGACTGCCACTATCCCGCTCCGGTCGAGAAAATCTCAGTCACCCGCGGCGAGCTGGATGACTTGAAGAGACGATGCGAGGCGGCCGAAAGGGTTCTGCAGATCAAGGTACCCGATGCCGCCGAGAGACAGCAACTTTTGCAGCAAGAGGGCGGCGATCCGGTAGGGTCCCGGGCCGGCTCCAGCTCATCCTTCACTCCTCCGCAACAGCAGTCCCAGCAGCAGTCGACGCGCGGCCCGAGCGACGCACCAAACGAGGACGAGGCCGACACCGCCGCCGCCGGCCGTATGTTGCTTGATCCGGACGGCAACTCCCGTTTTCTCGGCGAGACCTCCGGCGCCACCTTCTTAGACTACCTCAAGGAGTTCATGTCCACCGTTTCGCCTCTGGCTTTCAATCGGCCATGGCTGTCGCCCACTCCAAATAACGGCTCTGCCTTCCTGGCGTCTCTCGGCAAGTACCAGACGTACGACTCCCGGCCCATATACGAGGACGCCAACGTCAGCCCCCTAGCCCTGCCGTCTCGCGCCGAGATGTTGGCCAGTCTGAACGACCTGCGGTACTTCATCCAAGACGGCAACGGCACCTTTCCCTGCGGCGGCATCTACTGGTGGGGCGACCTCAGTACCGTCCCCGTCGTCCCGGAATCCATCTCCTTTCCGCCCGGGACTTCACCGCAGAACATCTGGGACAAGTACCGTCACCTCGCCTTCTATCACACCGCTTTCGCCGTCGCCTGCCAGGCCAATACGACTGCCGCTCACATGCCGAACCCTCCGGACCTGAGCCAGACGTTCTTCGCCAGAGCCCGAGTTCTCCTCGGCAACCCGCTCGATATCACGAGATGGACCATCAGCGATGTTGCTGTGCTCGCTCTCATGGGCTTCTATCTCATTGAGATGAACCGCCGCGATGCTGCCTACATGTGTGTCAGCAACGCCATGCACATTTCCATGATGCACGGCGCCCACCGCGGCTGGGTGGATGAACGAGGCAAACGTGTCTTCTGGACGCTCTACATTCTTGACCGATGGCTGAGCTGTCTCATGGGCCGTCCGCCAACCATCTCGGACGACGCAGTCCGTCTGCCCTTACCAAACGATGCTCCGTAAGTCCTACCCGAAACCCCTGCCCCCTCCTCTTCCCGTCCTACACCGACCGGCACGTCTCCGATGACGGCCCATCTTCCAACCAACAAACGAACCTCGTCTGACTTGACGGCCTCCGCGCGCCTCACCCATGCAGTTCCCTTCCCCCTGCAGCCGGCCTCCGAGCCCACGTCGAGTTGGCCCGCATTTCGGGCCACATTGTGTGCAACACGTATAGAGTCGCCCCCTACGACTACCATCCCGGCGGAGCGGCGCGCCATGTAGAGCGAGCTCTGCAGATGCTCCAGGACTGGCTTGCCTCGCTACCCCCTGCCTTGCAGATGCCCGCCGACCTAACAAGTACCGATCCCGCATGCTGTCTCCTGCATATGGGATACAATCAGGTAAGCTTCTTCCTCCCCTACCCCTCGCTTCCCTCGACCCGGGTCCGGCTTGTTCTACGTTCCCTCCCCTTCCATGGCTGTTTTCTACCCCCTCCCCGAACGGGAATACGAAGAAGGGAACGAAAAAAAGCATCCCTTGCTGATCGACTGGGGTTCTGTAGCATCTCATCCTCCTCCTGCGCCCCATATTCTTCATCGCCGTCAAGAAGGCCTTTGCCGAGCGCTACATCACCACCGAACGCCGGTGGAACATCGAGCACCACACCTCCCGAATCCGTTCGTGCTCCGAGGCAGCCCGCCGGAACATCCATCTAGCCCGCTGGCTCATCGACCTCACCAATGGCACCCGAAAACTCCTGCAGGCGGGCCTGCACTACGTCTTCAACGCCGCCATCATACTCATGCTCGAGGAGCTGCTGCCCCCGCAGCAGCAACAGCCGCCGCCGTCTCCGTCACCGGGCCTGGAAGACGTCAACTTCGCCATCGGCGTCTTTGAGGAGGAGGCCAAGACCGGGAGCAACTACGCCATCGATTGCGCCACCGTCCTCAAAGACCTCAACTCGCTCATCCAGCGGCTTCGCCTGGCCCCTCCACAAGCCATCCGCATCCCGGGGGCACCATCCACGCCAGGCCTCGCGGAGGACATGACGCTTTCCAACAGCAGCAGCAGCAGCACGCCCACGAACGTGCCCCCTCGAGATCACCGTCTTCACATCCATCACCAGACGCACCAGCAGCAGACATTCCCGCCGGGGCCGGGTCTACGCCAAGTAACCGAAGGCGACGCCCTCTATCGACAGCTGGCGACGTGGGTTGACAACAATGATTTGCAACTATACAGTAATAATAACTACCTCATTTGACCCAAGACGTCAACAAATACAAGATAAAGTTCAGACATTCGCTCCAAATAAGAGAGAGACAACCCCGACCTTGAACGATCAAAAAGTGTTTTTATTTCTTATTTTTTTCTTCGGATATCAAGAGAGACGAAATGAATTTGAACTCCGCGCCATGTCTTTTTCAACCCGACTCGAAATGATGAGAACACACAATCCAAAATAAAGAGATATGTCGTCAGCACATCATTCCATGATCCCTTTAACAATAATCCCGTTTGAACAAGTCATCCCACTCTCTTCTATGCATCAATGCTTCACATTCTCTAACAAGATGGGGGATAATGAAAATTCAGGAAAAAAACAACAACAACAACAAGCTGCGTCTTCTCTAGTTGGACACAGTCTTGGCCTTGGGAGCCGAGAAGATGGAGTCGACGATCTCGGACGATCTGACGGCGAGAATCGACAAAAGGGTATCACTCAACTGATTTATTGTTAGTCGTCGTGTTCGTCATAATTGTGGGTTTCTCATGTGAAAAAGCAGGGGAGGGGTTTTTTTGAGAACTTACTCCGTGGGTCGCTTCGCAGCATCCCTGCAGGTAAACACCAGCCTCCGGCGCCACGGTGCCGGGGGCGTAACGCACGCGGTAATCGCGGCCGACCTCGAGCTTCCTCGAGCCGGCGGTCGCGTCGCCCTCGGCGATCTCCCAGCCGTCGACGATCTCCCGGTCGCCGGCGTTGGAGGCGGGCGTGACCTGGGGCAGCAGGCTCCAGGTGTCGCGGAGCATGTCGATGTGGGCGTTGCGCTGGTAGCCGGTGGCGGCGACGATGAGGTCGACGTCGAGGATCTCGTCGCCGGGCAGCTGGGAGACGAAGCCGTCCTCGAGGCCGTCGTGCTCGATGCTGCGGACGTGGATCTGCAGGCGCTCCGTCTCCTTGCTCTCGTTGACCTGGACGATGTTGCGGCCGAAGAGCATGCGGTGGGGCCACTTGCGCTCGTCGGTGCCGAGGAGGCGCTTCTGGTGGTACAGCATCTCGTAGAGGTGGTCGATGAGCTGGAGGCGGACGACGCCGTAGTTGGTGGCCTTGGCCTCCTTGATGAGGGCGCGGCGGTAGTTGTGGCTCTTGGGGTGGAGCTCGTCGACGTAGCTGGGGTTGAAGATGGAGTTGACGAAGGGCGAGTCGTCGGCGGGCTTGAGGAAGTTGCTGCGCATGAGCATCCACGTCTTGGAGTTGGGGTAGGCGCGGTGGATGTCGCGGAAGATCTCGGCGGCGGACTGGCCGGCGCCGATGACGGCGACGCGGTACGGCCTCGTGCTGTCGTTGAGGATCTGGGGCACGAGCTGAGCGTACTGGGAAGAGTGGATGATCTTGGGGTGCTTGGCCGGGAGGACCTTGGGGATGTTGGGCTGGCCGCCGTTGGCGATGAGGACGTTGCGCGTCTGGTAGGACGAGACCTGGCCGGTCTTGATGTTGCGCGACTTGACGGTCCACGTCTTGACGCCGCCTTCGGTCTGGGGGTCTGGGGAGATGGAGACGACCTCGCGGCCGTACTCGACGACGTCGTTGAAGTGGGAGGAGCACCAGCGGAGGTAGTCCTCGTACTCGGCGCGGGCGGGGAGGAAGGTGTCGAGGTTGGTGAACTCGACGAGGCGGTTGTTGCTGTGGAGGTAGTTGAGGAAGGTGAACTGGGAGCGCGGGTTGCGCAGCGAGGCCATGTCCTTGATGAAGGAGATCTGCATCTTGGCCCCGGAGAGGAGCATTCCCGGGTGCCAGGCGAAGGCAGGCTGCTTCTCGAGGAAGAGGACCTTGGGGGAGGCCTGGCCAGTGAGCTGGCGGCCGGCCTCCTGAGCATCGTGCATAGAGACGGCGACGGCCAGAGAGGCCGGGCCGAAGCCCACGCCGATGAGGTCGTGGATCTCGCTGTGTTCGCTGGGACGCAGGTAGGGGGATTGTTGGATGTGGGAGGTGTTGGAGTGGCCGTTCACGCCGTTGCCGTTCTGGTAGACGGCTCCGTTTCCGTTGGTGAAGCCATTGGAGCTGCCATTGTACTGAGAGAAGCCGTTGACGGAGTCGGAGGAGCCGTTAGTCGGCGAGTCGCAGTGAGGAGACATGGTGGGGTGTTATTGTGAGGGGTGGAGGGGGATATGTGATGTGATGTGGGTGTGAGTGAGAGTGAGTGTGTGTGTGTGTGTGTGAGTCGGGTCGCAATAAGAGCTCTCTCGCGCGCGGTGCGATTAAGGTAGGCAAAGATTCCGTGCAGATTCTGTGCTAATGCCAAAGCTGCTGGGAGGGCAGATCGGTGGCTTTAAAACGTCAGCTTCATGGCTCTCCATATACCTTCATTGTCGCTTTCCTAGGGGAGTGGGAGCATCAACTGACCTTGATTCCGTTACTTTTTGAGACGGTTCAAAAGAGACGATGCCCGGTGTAAATGCGGGATGCGGGTGCGAAAGTGCGGGGGGTATAATTGGGGTTCTTTTTTTTTTTTCTTGGTGCCGGTTTTTTCCCTTGTGATTGAGGTGAGATGAGAGGTAGATTCAAGCCACACTCTTCGTCATCGACTCGCAAATCGAGTGGCGCTCTGGGTCTGGTCTAGTCCTTGGTGGTGGAGGAGGAGGAGGAGGAGGAGAGGGAGATGCAAGCCGCAGGTTGAATATGCGGATTAAGAGAGAGGGCAAAAGAGGGAAACCGAGTGTGAGTTGAAAGAATCAAGAGAAGCACAGGAACAGGAGCAGATCGGAGGAGGAGGGGCATCGAGGGGCTAATATGTAGAACGGATGGAGGCCGATGGCAACCTCCATCTCTCTTGCGGCGACGTGATCGACCGAAGCAGCACGAAGAGACGAACAGCTGCTGGACCCTCGTCCCTCATCCTCGGAGCTTCGACACGACGACGGACGACGCTGCGGTCTGATGGAGATGGGTAAGGTACAAGAGTAGATAGAGCAAGGTACCTTACCTACGAATACCTACATGTGTGGTGTCGTCGCATCAACAAGTTCCACGTTCCCAAATGGCCACATCCACGCCCTCTCGCCCCAAACCTGGGATCGCGACTGGGGCGCTGCGACTGGAACTACACGCATTTGGAGGAGTCTACTCAAATTGCAACATTCGGTTCTTCGCTCAAATGGGGCAACGTCGATGCCGCGATCCTGTCATTCTGCCGGACGACGCCTGCGGCCCTGCGCTCGAACCCTTGCAAAGCAGCTGGGCAGACTGGGCTTTCTTTGGTGCCCTTTTTGGGGGGGAGTGACTTGAGTGAGGTGATGTATTATTACTACAGCTTTGTATCGCGGTAGCGCCAGCTCGGCTTAAAGCAAGAAGCCATCCACAACGGAAGCCTTTCCACATCCAGGGGTTGGGGCCAGGGACAGAGTCGCAACGGGCTGACTCCAGAGATGGCTCTGGCTAGTAGGGGACGCCCTTGACCTTGAAGGACTGGGTCTGGGTCCCAAGACTGGGAATGGTTTGAGTGAATGGGAATGGGAATGGAAATGGGGACTGGAAACTTGGCGAATGAATTGGTGGATTGGGGGACTTTCGACTGGAACCATACTAAAAGGCCATGTTCATGTACCATTGCCGGCGCCGTCTGTCTGTGGGTGTGCATATGTTCGTTCTGAAGCGTCCGTACGTGTGAACACACAGACTACGGGCGGGAATTCCGCCTCGGTTGACGGAGAAAGAACGCTGCAGCATGCCATCGATGAGGCAAATAGTGCTGAATAGAAAAAATAGAGTGAGTGATTGACATCCAAAAAGGTGGTGGTGTCTGGCAGCATCAACGGCGGCGGGCGGCGGTCGCAGGACTTGGCATCTCGTTTGCATGTGCCGGGCCACAGGAGTGGAGCGGACGGGAGGGATGGACCGGAGGCACAGAAGACAAATTGGACAAGACAAGAGAGAGCAAAAAAAAAAGTTCCTGGGCGGGCGGACTGACGACTTGACGAACAGATTTCCCAACGCGGGGAGATCGAGACTGGACCCTGAAGCTCATTGCCGTGATGATGTGAGGCGCAGCAGCTGGAAGGTATGTCTCCGAGTTTGATTTTAGCTGCAGAGCCCGTGTCTCTGATCTGATTGATGGTGGCTTGAGTGACTTGATAAGATTATCTTTACTCGATAGAACGAGTCCTAGCCCCTTGTCCTTGTCGAGGCCGTTGCCCTTTGTTTTCTACTAGGCTCTTGGCTGATGCCGTCGCCGTCGACGTAGGCATCGACAAGGCGAAACATCAAGGACCGGGTCGTAGTATAGTACATTCTCGGTCAAGTAAACGGACCGCGTCAGGCCCAAACCCGTCGGTTTACGAGGACTTCTCGCCGACACTTGGAAAGAAGATGCAGATCAGCTGCTGGGCAGGCCCACTCCAAATTGGTCGCGATGCAGAAATCGAACGGGACCAGATGCAAGAGAGACGACACGATGTGTGGGAAAAATACAGGGAGGGAGGGGTGAAACGAGAGGCCACAAAAAAAAGAAGCGAAGGAGAAAAAAATTTAAATCGTCAACGATGAACAGTTTGCACGATGAGTGGAGTTGTGACGGAGGGGCCATGGTGCGATTTCGGGGTTATCTTCGGATCTGATAAGATCAAATCTCGTCCTGTCACCAGCGTCTCAGGCATTCACCCAGCAGCCCGGACGAGGAGCGAGAAACCGAACGAGCTTAACTCGGTGTAGGAGCCTAAACGGAAGGTCGCAGATGTGTCAGGTACAAGAACGAGTAAGTATCCATACTCGTACGCTAAACGCGCCGGGTTCAGCTAAGACAAGGGCGATGAGTTGTGTCGAGAGAGGTACCGCGCTGTACCAGTCGACAATACTTGAAGAACCCGAGGATACACAAAACCAAGCGGCAGGTTGCGTCTCAGACTCGCATATGAGAGGAGCACGCAGCACAACGCGGCTTGATGCCGATGGGAAGAACCGGGGCAGTTGCGATCAAAAACTGCATTCTGCAGATGCAGAGCCTTTTGGTGTGGAGGCGGCAGGATCACTAAGAACAACATGAGTCGAGGCGTGCAAAGCTTGCTCCGAGAGCGGGCAAAAGGACCAGGGGTTCACGAAGAGACCTCGGGATTGGGGTTCCAGGGGGGGCGAGCAGGGTGGGTGACATTTGTGCCATCATCGACGCCAGTCATCCACCAGTCTCTATGCAGTACCAGACTTGCCAGCGTCGATTCTCTGAAGAAGAAAAAAATAGAGCACAGCAGACGGGGTCGTATTGTGCGGTTGTCCTTGGTAGACTAGCAGCAGGATTTGCCCCCGCTAAAGAAGTGAGTGGTGAGGATCTAATCTGACAAGATGGATCAGATAATCTTTTGTGTTTTCACATGTACCTCATTTCCACATGGCCCGAGACGAGATACTTCACCCGTCGGGTACCCGATCAGGCCGAACGGAAATCGGAGGTCGACCGGCAGTGAGTGCCGGCTCCGCCGTCTCAAGCCGAGTGAGTGAGTGAGGATATCCGTAATTCACTGCGTATTCGTACGGAGTGAGAGAAGAGATGGCTGGGTACGGAAAGGCTGAGCGGTTAAACGAGACGAAAAAAATCAGCATCGACAAGGACAAAAGAGGCAGACTAAATCCGTCGGAGCTTGCGGAGGTGGGCACTTTTGAGGGAATTTTGATGGTGTTACTCGGGTGTGAACATCACTTTGGACGAGTTATCTGATGATCTGATTATCTAAATCTGATAAGATCCGGGTCTAATTAGGTAAGGCGTTCGTACCTGCTGTATTGGGCCCAGTGACGATGCCACGATGGCCATAGCTGACGCCCCTGTAATGGCCCTTCAACCCTGCTATGGTCCTGTTCTTAGCGCCTGAGCCCACTGACATCCACTGACGATCATCCACCAGCGTGCATTGGGCTGTGTGTAAGTGAGTGGAAGTGAGTGAGAGAGAGGAACTTTGAGTGAGTGAGTGAGTGAATGAGTGAGTCTACCAGTGAGAAACCACGCACATGAAGAAACCTCGACATGTACGGCGGGCATCAGGCACAGTATTCTTTACATGCTGGGTAACTTACATAGTACATTGGATACATAACACAGGAATTAAACGAGGCACACACACAGACGCCGGCCGCTGCACGACAGGGAAGGTGGAAAATTTCTTCACTTCCATTCCCACCCTCCTCCATCCTCTCTCCATCAATCTCTCTCCATCTCCATCCATCTCCTCCATCTCACTCCCTCTGTTGTCACTCTTGTCACTCTGTCTCTGCCTCTGCCTCCCCTCCCCCTCACTAACCGATCCCTGTCCATGTCCATGAGGAATCCCCCTCCTCCGTCACACTCTTCACACCCTTCAACGATTCGGTTCTGTAGCGCCAGAGAAAAAAACACCACATCCAAGGCGTCAAGCCCGCATTTTCCCTCGTTTCTTTGCGTCCCACGCATCTTCTACCCATCCAGTCGATGCTCCAGTTGATCCATCCATCCATCATGGCACATTGGCGGCATCCACCGACATCATCCCAGCGCTCCGTCCCTTGCCTTGTCCTCCACCACTCCCAGCCATGCCACGCCGTCCCTGTGCCTCCCATGGAGGGGGACGGACGATGGATCCCTTGAAAAATGCTTGGAAACCCGAAAAGAACCTCCTGGTCTGCCGGGTCGAGAGGCTTCTCCCAGCACGCCGCGCCGACTCGCCGAGTATCAAAACTACTGACCGCAACATCTCGACCACCTTACCTTGTCTTTATTCAGTCCAGGACGCGCACTCACCGCAGCAAGAAACATTCGAGACCGTCCAGACACCTCTCAAACGGGCTTAAAGAATACAAGAGACATCGTTCATAGACGCCATACACGCAGAAACCACGCGGGATTACGTACTTCGTTCGACTCAGTCACCCCCACATCTGGGCCACTCTCCCACGCCGCCTTGGGTGAATCGACGATACCTCGACTCCGTCAACCCCTACGACGGCATGCCCAGACGGGCCGCAGAGGTGACACGACCGACGACTATGTGACAGGTCCCCACGCTGTTCTGCCTCCCAGCTGCCAGTACCTAGCATTCCTGATGGATGTTTCTCCAATGTCGCCCGCCGCATCCATCAAGAATCCAGAGGCGAACGGTGTCAATCTGCTACGGCCGAGCTCGTCTATATGCGAGCACATGAAAACATCCCTCCTATGTTGCTACATTCCGTGGTCTAGAGCCTTTGGCTTTCAACCATTGAGGCCACTAGACCATCCCACCGGCGCGCAGTTATGGCTGATGCCACATCAGCCAGACCTTTCCATTCCGCAACATCTGGCTCGGGCAGGTGAGATGCATCATGCCCACCATCTCTTGACCCTGATCAACATCTCGAGCCAAGTACCTACCTCCACATGTGATGGCGAGTGGCTCTCCAAAAGAGCCCCGCGTCGAGGTACACTGTACCACATCTTGGATGCCCTCCAGAGGGCAACTCCTCGGAGAGTTTGCCGATTCAAGAAACCGTTACCCGGCAGTCAGACGAGATCGGCCACCCGCCGCGAACAGTGATGAACAAAGATGCGGATCATGGCGTGGCATCTGGGGGAGAGTGGCCTGTTCTGGATGCGCCGTCGGATTCCGCCACGCTGCAGAACCCCAGCAAGTGAGACTTTTTGCTTTGGGCCCTTTTTCCGACGTTGGAGATTCGGAACTCAATTGTGATCACCTATGGAGACCCTTCGAATTAAGCCTCGATGATCATGCGTCGCCTGCCCGGAGACTGCCGTCAGGCGGATTCATCCTTTCTTTTTCTTTCAAGAAAGCCTCTTCTAAATCAGCAGCTCGGAGACGGAGACGTCGGGACAGCTATGATCGGCCTTGATACAAATACGGACGGGGATGCATGTCGAGCGATCCAACAACGCTCCACGTCTCACAGCAGCAGCTCCTGTCAGGAACTTCTCCCGGCCACAAGATCGGATAGGGCTGCCGGCCATCGGCATGCCATGCTCCTTCGCCTTACCCTACTTACTTCATGCCATGCATGCTCGCCACTGCAATCCTTGAATGGCAGCTGCTCGGTATGTTTTGTTGCGTTGCACGTCTCTCATCAGTTGGACGGCAGGTCATCGGAATTCTCGCCCGGCATGAGATGGCACATGTGCCAAAGAGGCTCTGGACGGGCCGCCGAAGCTTATCCCGCAACGCCGTGCCATTCCCCGGTGACGGCGGCGCATTTCTTTAGTCATGACGCCATAAGCGCCGCCGGATCTGCCCCTCATGCCCTGGATCCCCGTTCGGTCCAAGGCCGCCGGTGGGCATGGAGCATCTTGCTTGCTCGCCCGGCCCCAACTCGGTGTCCAGCTGCGCGTTGCGTTGCGTGCCAGGTCCAACGATGGTGGGATGGGACGGAGCAGGATGCGTGTTGGATGGGTGAATCCCACAAGCCAAGTCGCCACGTGAACTAGGGACACCAACGCAGATATTCCCAACCCAGCAGCTTGCCTCGAAGCAACTCAACAGGCAGCCAGCCAATACACTAGATGCTGACTACCGCAGTAGTCGCCCAAGCCGCCAGCAGCTGACGCCATCCCTTCCGCAGCTGCCACCTCCTCCACGTTGCTCATGGTCAGCTTCTTTCCGCCGAGCTCCTCTCGGTCTTTATTAGCATGGGAATAGTAGCCAGGCTGCAAGCGCAAGCGTAACATCCAGTCACAGTAGTAGTTTCCCTTAGCCCCCTCCATGTCCCGTCTTTCCCGCCGCCCACCCGCCCTCTGCACGACTTCTTAGTCCCATCCCAAAGCTTCGACGGTAGCATCTGCGGTAGATCACCAGAGTCCATATCTCTCTTTTGACTTACAGCGCCTCGTCGTCCGTCCATCTCTCTGTCGCTACGAAGACATACCCTGGCCCGGAATCACATTCCTGCCAGACATACGCACAGGTCAAGAGTGGCACCTCGCACAGGGCCGAGCCGTCTTGGAACTAGGCCGTCTTCTACCAACACGCCGTCATCATCCGCGAATGAACGATCTCATATTTCATCATCGACTACACGAAGCTCTGGCGACAGACACCCTTTCTGCACTTTACCCATTCCCGCTGCAGAATTTCGCTGTACGCCGCGTCCACAGCTGAGTAATTGCTGCAATCTTACAGGTCCGGAAGCCCACAGCCGACCCCGTGTCAACCCCTCGCCTGGCCCCGTGGCATTCTGCCCAGCGACCCAAATAAGCAAACACGCCGTTGCAGCCACCAGATCTGTGAATCATCATCATTCTTATTGGTCCACCGACCTTGCAAGGGACGCGTTGTTCGACGTCTCTTGGACCTCTTGTCTGCAGGTCCGTCTTGATCTGTCCCGGGGCGCATGGACCGTTGTGCCTGTACCTGTGCCTGTTTCCGCACGTTCAAAAGAGGGCCCGACTAATACGTGAGTCTCTTTCGTTGGTAATGGAACGAGATTAACGTACAGAGCTACACACATCGAACCACCCTCCTCCTCGAGCTCCCAGGGAGCTTCTCTGGATCACCTCACGAGCTTTGGAATAGCATCAGTCTGTTTTTTCTCCCTTCAGCCATCATGGACGACACCGAGTCTACGACCGAGCTTAGACTCTCGATACTGAACCCAGACCCGGAGAGGATCCCCGGACCTCGTCTCCTTCACCAGCTCGTGCATTCCACATCAGATGATTCGGTGCCAGCAATCCACTCTCTGGATTCCCAGGGACGACAGTCGACATGGTCGTATTCGCAGCTTCACCGTGCCGCAGACGCTCTGGCGCGGAAGATATCTGCTGCTGTAAGAGGAGGACGCCGCTCTAGGGACGACGAGTTCGTCGTGCCTGTCCTCGTCCCCCAATGCCCACAACTCTACATATCGATGCTGGCTATCCTCAAAGCAGGTGGTGCCTTCTGCCCTTTGCATCTTGACGCGCCTCCCGAGAGAGTGAGGTTCATCCTCCAGGACGTCGGTGCCAAGGTTGTCGTTGTCACCCGTGACTTGGTATCCAAGATTCCAAAAGATGAGGAGGAAAGGACCATCCTGATAGTGGACGGGGATGATGATGTAGAAGAGCTGCCTGCACCTGAGGAGGCATCAGAGCCGGCGGCAATACCTCAACGCCTGGCATATGTCATGTATACATCTGGATCCACAGGTACGCCCAAGGGTGTTGGCGTCTCTCACGATGCCGCAACCCAGAGCCTTCTGGCTCACAACAAGCACATTCCGAGCTTCAGGCGCTTTCTCCAGTTCGCATCCCCGACCTTTGATGTGTCTGTGTTCGAAATCTTCTTCCCACTCTTCCGCGGATCCACCCTCGTCACCTGCGACCGTGGCCGCATGCTCAACGACCTGCCGGCCATCATCAGGACACTAGAAGTCGATGCGTGCGAGTTGACGCCGACTGTGGCTGGTAGTCTGCTGCGGTCGCGAAAGAACGCTCCTTGCCTGAGGCTACTTTTGACGATCGGCGAGATGTTGACGGAGTCGGTTGTCAACGAGTTTGGTGGTAGTGAAGAGGCTGAAAGCATACTATGGGGCATGTACGGTCCGACAGAAGCGGCCATTCATTGGTAAGTCACCGCTCCGCAATACGCAGGCCAAGACTAACAGCGTGCAGTACCCTTCGACCACAATATCCCACGGACTGCCCTTCGTCGAACATCGGCTTTCCTCTTGAATCGGTTTCATGTTTTGTGACTGGCATCCCAGAAGAAGGCAGTCCTTATGAATTCAAGATTCTCCCGCTCGGCGAGATCGGAGAACTCGTCGTTGGAGGACACCAACTCGCAAATGGCTATCTCAACAGACCGGAGCAAACCACGGCCGCTTTCTTTGATACCCCGTATGGCCGTGTGTATCGCACCGGAGACACGGCCAAGATGAACAACGATGGAACTATGGAATGTCTTGGTCGAATATCAGATGGCCAGGTCAAGCTTCGCGGTCAGAGAATCGAGCTCGGTGAAGTGGAACAAGCAGCAATGCGTACCACAGGTTGCCACAGCGCTGTTGCCATGGTTCTTGGTGGGATCCTGGTCATGTTTTGCGCAATCGACGACGATTCAAGCTCAGATGCCAAGGTGGAAGAGATCACAGATACTTGTCGCGAGTGGTTACCGTCATTCATGGTCCCTGGCGACGTTGTCCTCATGAAGAGCTTTCCAAGACTACCATCAGGGAAGGTTGATCGAAAACAGCTCAAAAGCGACTACGATTCAAATAGACAGCATCAGCCTACACAAGCTGCAGAGCCGATCGATTCCTTTGAGCGAGAAATCGCGGGAGTTGTGTCGGATCTTCTCGGCTTTCAGGTCTCACCATCAACGAATCTCGGATCGTCTGGTATTGATTCACTGATGACCATCAGACTTGCATCAGCACTAAGAGAAAAGGGCTTTGCCATCTCGGCAACGGATGTTCTTGAGTCAAGAAATCTTTCAGGGTTGTGTTCTCGGCTTCGGCCAGCTACGTCAGATCCCACGAAACGCACCCAAGAGAATCCCACGAAATACTCGGATATTCCGATCGGCGAGATTCTGAACAGCCGACCAGAATTAGCATCAACTCAGAATGATATCGAGGCTGTTCATTGGTGCACGCCGCTGCAAAATGCTATGCTTGCTGAGACTTCCGTCAATTCCCAAGCCTACTGCAACTGGATCGAGCTTGAAGTTCCGGCCGGGTCCACATCCGAAGCTGTCGAAAGTTGGATTCGCGAAGTTGCCATAACTAATGACATCTTTCGATCCGGATTTCTCCCCTTTGAACGGGGTTTCGCGCAACTTATCTTTCGGCAATTACCTGGATCTTCAATTCGACATGTTGCGCACTTGGACAGAGACTTTACCCTGGAGTCTGACGAGGACTTCCTCCATCCATTCAGGGTGCAGATTCAGAAGGAAGGTTCAGACAGGGGTGTTCTCGTCCTGTTGCAACTGCACCATGCTCTTTACGATGGATGGTCCGCCGACATGATGCTGGAAGACCTCTCGAATCTGGCAGCGGGAAAATCTTTACAGCCGCGTCCACAGTTCCAGGACGTTGCCAGTTTTTTCAGTGACCCTTCTACAAAGAGTCTCATGGACGAAGCTCGCACGTTCTGGGCTGAAAGCTTGCTCGGTTGGCAAAGGCATGGTTTACCGCGCCTCATGGGCCGTCTTCCAGACAGACCAGCAGTTCATACCGCAACCAAGAAGCTCAACATCTCACGGGCTGATCTGGACGAGAGTGCCAGATACTTCCAGTGCCACCCGCAAGTGTTCTTTCAAGCGGCTCTTGCATGGCTCTGGGCAGGTCTTCAGGGACAATCCGACGTCGCCATCGGTTCCGTTTCCTCGGGAAGAACCATCCCAGTTACAAACGTCGAGCGAATCATGGGACCGTTCATTTCATCGACGCCTCTACGAGTCAATCTCAAAGGCATGACGACTATCGCTGATCTAATCCGCGCAGTGCATTCCACCAATCGTCAGGTCCTCCAACACGGCATCTTGCCATTAAATGAGATCAAGAAGCTGTGTGGTCTCAGTCTCGGGGATTCAATCTTCGACGTTCTCTTCGTTTACCAGGAGTCTCTATACAGCCAAGCCCGGAACTCCAGTCAAGTAAGAGAGGTAGCACATCAGGACTTTCTCGAAACTTGTTTACTTGTCGAGATTGAGCCTTTGGCCGACGGACCCAGCTGCCGCGTCACTCACCACACGAATGCCATCTCCGACGAACACGCAAAGCTGTTGGTGGATCAACTTGAATCTGTCGTGTCTTATCTCCTCCACCAACCCAAGGCTAACCTCGATACCATTGGAGACTGTCTTGCCCCGGAGCTGACGTCCGTCTTCAACGCCAACCCGTCGACTCTCACGACAGTACCTGACTTGGCTGCCATTTTCGAGCAGGCAACGGACCTCGCACCCAACGCAACTGCAATAAGGTTTGCGAATTCTCTCAAGGACGACGCGGTCGAGTCGATTTCATACAAGAATTTGAACACGTCAGCCAACCAGATTGCGCGATACCTGCAGCAACAAGGAGCCAAGGAAGGCGACATCGTCGGTCTCATTATGGAAAAGTCGATTCCACTTTACGCAGCAATGCTCGGGATCTTGAAGGCTGGCTGCGCATACCTCCCTCTTCTACCAACAACACCAACCGAAAGAATACGGGCTATCTTGAGTCAGGCAGAGGTCAGCCTCTGCGTGGCTGACCAGCAAATCTCAGCTGCTTTGACAGATCTCCCTTCCTGTCACTTTGTTGACACCCGTTCAGCCGACACCTCAACACAACCCCGCGACAACGTCTGCATCGCTCCCAACGGAGAACGACCAGCATACGTGATCTACACGTCCGGCACCACTGGCCAGCCTAAGGGCGTTGTAGTCACCCAGAAGAACATCGCGGGCAACCTCGACGTTCTATCCCGAATCTACCCTAT
Source organism: Colletotrichum karsti (assembly GCF_011947395.1). Taxonomy (NCBI): domain Eukaryota; kingdom Fungi; phylum Ascomycota; class Sordariomycetes; order Glomerellales; family Glomerellaceae; genus Colletotrichum; species Colletotrichum karsti. The sequence continues at coordinate 144,929 of NW_024065904.1, forward strand.
CACCAGCAACTCCCGTTTCCTCCAAGCATGTTCACAGGCGTTTGACGTTTCGGTTTTTGAGATTTTCTTCACTTGGAAGGTTGGCGCTTGCCTGTGCCCCGGCACCAATGATACCCTGTTCGAAGATCTGGAGCGCGCCATCCGCTTCTTGGGATGTACTCATCTCAGCATGACTCCCACTGTTGCCTCTTTGGTTGAGCCTCGCAACGTACCCGGCGTGGAGTTCCTCGTCACTGCAGGCGAGCCGATGACCGCGGTCGTGGCCAAAAAATGGACTGGATATCTTTACCAGGGTGAGTGGATAATGAACGAGGCATCCAACATCATTCCAATACTAACAATCAATAGGGTACGGCCCTGCTGAAACTACGAATATCTGCACTGTCAGAAAAATGAACCCCGGCGACTTCATCGACCACCTCGGCTTCTCGTTTGAAAACACTTCGACAATCGTCCTTGGTCCTCACAGCCTCAGTCCCCTTCCCGTCGGATTCGCCGGTGAATTATGTTTTGGGGGTGACCAGGTTGCCGCCGGCTATCTGGGCATGCCAAAGCTCACCAACTCCAAGTTCATCGACCATCCCCAACTCGGCAGAATCTATCGTTCTGGAGACATGGGACGCATGCTTCCAGACGGTTCTCTGATGGTGCTGGGTCGCATGGACGACCAACTCAAGCTCCGCGGCCAACGCATCGATACCGGCGAAATCAGCAGTATCATCACCACATCTGGACTTGCCACATCAAACGCAGCCGTTATCGTCAGTCGCAATAACTCGCCAGCTACACAGCTGGCTGTATTCTATGTCCCGGCGAATGGAAGCAGAGCCGATTTTGAGATTTTGCCTATCGACGAGAAGCTTGGTGAGGCAAACAACACCCTCATTGGACTCCTACGGTCTCGACTCCCCGCCTACATGGTCCCAACCTATCTGTTCCCCATCAGCTCCATTCCTCTTACTTCAAGCGGCAAGATCGATCGAGCCAAGTTGCAATCATCTTTCCGCGACTTTTCTCAAGAGTACTTGAGCCTCGCTGCTGGATCTTCTGGGCAACGAGAAGAAGAAAGCGCATGGTCTGAGAAGGAGAAGACAATTGCACAGGCTTTATCTCAAGTCTTGAGCGTCCCTCTTGAAGAGATTTCTCGCTGGCAACCGTTTGCTGCTGTAGGACTTGACTCAATTTCTGCCATATCTTTGGCAAGAGCTCTGCAGAGCAGTTTCCAACGCAGGATTCCCGTTTCCTTGATTCTGCGGTGTGGAAGTGTGGCTCGTCTGGCACAGGAGATCTCGTCGCAGACATCGACGGCCGACAGCGAAAGCGTGAATCCTACAAATTCCCTCTTTCCTTCGAAGTACGTTGATGCGGTAAAAGACGAATTTGCAAGAGCCGGGAAGCCAGTATCGGCTGTTTTACCTTGTACGCCACTTCAGGAAGCCATGCTTTCGTCAACGGCCACATCTTCTTACTCGAATCAGCTTCTCTTCAAGCTCCACATACCTGAGTCGGACATGATAAAATTCTGGAAAGAAATGTGTCACCGGCACGGCATTCTCAGGACTTGCTTCATCACCACCAGAGACTCGAAAAGGGCAGTTGCGCAGGTAGTTCTTGAGTCTTGGTCGATACCATGCCGGACGTTCGAGTGCAGCAACTTGCGTGAAGCAGCCGACCAGCATGCAAACGAATTGACCAACCCACTCGACTCAAAGGTACCCCCAGTGTCACTGGCTTTCATCAAGGTAGATGGGCAGACCTACTTCTCCTTCGTGTGTCATCATGCGATGTACGATGGCGTCGCAATTGATGTTCTACTCTCAGAGGTTGAAAGTCTCGCTCTTGGAGAGTCTCTGGAGCCACCGGTTGATCATCTGCCAATCCTCCTCGAGATTCTCGAGTCTCGTGATGTCAAGGATACTTTCTGGAAGGACCACTTCAACGGCTTCAAATCTGCACAACACAAGATCTCCTCCCGTTTATCAGAAGGCGTTGGACATAAAGAGACACTGGTCGTCACAGATTTGGTTGACGTTTCCTTCAGCAATCTCCAGTCCATCTGCAAATCCACTGGTGTATCGATGCTTTCATTCTTCCAGACAGTTTGGTCTGCCTTCCTGAGCCTCGCATACAATGAGACAGACGTCTGTTTCGGCAATGTTGTCAGCGGACGAGCATTGAACGTCGAGGGAATCGATCGCCTGGTTGCACCATGCTTCAACACTCTACCCGTGCGCATCGAGCTGCCGCCATCAACTTCATTCGCCACGTTGCTCAAAAAGTTACAAAACCTCAACCCCCGTCTCCTGGAGCGCCAGTTCACTCCTCTTCGCTCAGTTCAAAGTCAAGTTTCGAAGAGTGGGGAGCAACTTTTCGACTCTCTTCTTCTGCTACAGCAACCTCAGAAGGAGCGTGTATCCTCCGTCTGGGAGCTGATAGAAGACAACGGGTCTATGGATGTCCCTCTGGTGTGCGAGGTTATCCCAAACCCTCACGATGATTTTGTCTCAGTCAAGCTCCACTCCAACGGCCATAACATAACGCAAGAGATTCTCGCGGGCTTGCTTCGAGTGTTTTTACATCTTGTTGCTGACACGGCAAAGCATCCCGCAGCAAGCGTCCCATCAAGGGAGAACCTCCCCGATGACTTGAGACGAGCACTAGAAGACGTTGTTGTGGCAAAAACTGCCGATGACGGCGATGGCCAGGTCGATCTAGACAACGACAGTGTTCAAGATGAGGAGTGGAGCGACGCAGAGAAACAAATCAGGTCTATTATGGCCGAGCTATCAGAGACCCCAATCTCCAAGATCCGTCGAAACACAACAATCTTCCAACTTGGTCTGGATAGCATCAATGCCGTTCAACTAGCCGCGATCATGCGAGAGCAAGGCCTGCAGCTCTCCGCCCTGGAAGTCATCGAGTTTCCCACCTGCGCCAAAATGGCAAGCCATCTCGGGACTTCAGTCGAGGAAGAGATTGTGGAGTACGACTTCTCGAAATTCGAGCGAGAGATCAACCGATCTTCTGCCGGTGATGGTGCTGAAAAGCTCTTGCCCTGTACCCCTCTGCAGTGCGCCATGTTGAACGACTTCATCCAATCTGGCGGCAAAGACTACTTGAACTATATGTCATTTGCTCTAGACGCTGGCATCTCTCTAGCACAAGTTCAGAGGGCGTGGAACAAGCTATGCTCCCATCATGAGATTCTGAGAACCGGTTTCTTGCCGACGGAACACCGTGATGCCTCGTTTGCCATGATTCAACACCCTGCTGCCGGCTCAACTGTGCCACTCACTACACATGACAACGAAGCGGACTCTTTCAACGTCACGAAGTGGAAGCTTGATACCGCACACAGCGCTCTACAATCGCTGCAAAACCCTCCCTGGGCAGTGGCACTTGAGAGCAGGCAAACAGGCGTTCATATGCAAATCATTATGCATCACGCTCTCTACGATGCATACTCACTGCAACTCATGTTGAGAGACCTAGCTGCCTCGCTCGCCAACAATGCCCCTCAAGAACACCCGCCGCTCAACAAGGCCCTTTCCAAGATTCTGCAGGCAGCTACCAAAAATGGAGACTCGGAAGACTTCTGGAAACAGAAGTCGTCAGAAGTTATCGTCAACCGCTTTCCAACTTTGACTCCGCTGTCCGAGGAATCTCCAGAGCTTGCTTCGATGACCAAGACCACCGACACAACTCTCAAAAGGCTCACTGATCAAGCCAAACAAATTGGTGTTCCCATCCAAGTCATCCTGGAAGCAGCCTGGACGCGAGTTCTTTCTGCATACCTCGGCGAAGAAGATGTCGTCTTCGGAGTCGTTTTATCCGGTCGAATCGATGATGAGACCAAGAGCGCCGTTTTTCCTTGCATCAACACCGTTCCTGTGGTAGCACACAGCAGGTCTTCGAACTCGGAACTCTTGCAACAAATGCTGGAATACCACAACCAGCTTCTCAAGCACCAGCATGCTCCTCTTGCCCAGATTCAGCGGTGGCTTGGACATTCGAATTCCCAAGTGTTTGATACGCTTCTTGTGTATCAACGTATGCCTGACGACAACAATGAAAAGTTCCCTTGGCAGACGATTAGCGATGAAGGTAACCTCGACTATCCCGTGTCTCTGGAAGTCGAGCCGTTATCTACAGGAGAAATTCAGCTCCGCGTTTCACACCGGACAGATGTTCTTCCTGTGCCTCAGGCCCGTCATATGCTAGACCAATTCGATGCCGTGCTTCAACACCTCGCCCATAGTCCATCCGGAAAGGAGGACGACTTGTGGACTGAGAACGCTTCCATTTTCTCCATCACACCTCCAGCGGAACCCAATATTGCCTCGGAAGAACAGTTCCTGCATCAATTTGTTGAGACCAAGGCCCAGTCTCACCCGAACAAAACTGCCTTGGAGTTTCTCACCGGCTTCGATGGCGAAGATCCGATTTCCAGGGAGTGGACTTTTAAAGAGCTCAATGAGAAGGGCAATCAGGTCGCCAACCTACTCGCTCCACACTCAAAGGTTGGACATGTCATTGCAATTCACTTTGACAAGTGCCCCGAGGCGTGTTTCTCCATTCTCGGCATTCTGAAGTCCGGGTGTGCGTTCTTAGCTCTGGACCCCTCAGCCCCGAAGGCTCGAAAGGAATTCATTCTGAAGGATTCTGGTGCCCTGGCGCTTTTGACCAATACCAATATTGACTTTACTGTGGAACAGCCTGTTCTTCACGTTGAAGAGGCTCTGCTTGACGACGTTTCCAAGGAATTTTCCACCCCTCAATCGCTCAGCATCCAAGACAACTCTTACTGTCTGTACACTTCTGGTACCACAGGAACGCCCAAGGGCTGCGAGATCACCCATGAGAGCGCCGTTCAGGCCATGAAGGCATTTCAAAGACTGTTTGAGGGTCACTGGGACCATAATTCTAAGTGGCTGCAGTTTGCTTCGTTTCACTTCGACGTTTCAGTCCTGGAACAGTATTGGAGTTGGTCAGTCGGGATGACATTGGTGGGCGCGCCCAGAGATCTCATCCTCGATGATCTCGCAGGCACGATCCGGCGGCTTGAGATCACTCACATCGACTTGACACCCAGTTTGGCTCGTCTGTTGGATCCTGCAGAGGTCCCAAGCTTATCTCGCGGAGTTTTCATCACCGGCGGAGAAGCCTTGAAGCAGGAAATTCTCGACGTCTGGGGCCCCGTCGGCGTCATATATAACGCATACGGTCCAACTGAAGCCACGATTGGTGTCACTATGTATCAACGCGTTCCCCATAACGGCAGAGCCTCCAACATCGGCAAGCAGTTCGACAACGTGGGATCTTACGTTTTCCGACCCGGAACCAACATTCCTGTGATGAAAGGCGCAGTCGGCGAGCTATGCGTCTCAGGCAAGCTTGTCGGCAAGGGATACCTCAACCGGCCTGAACTTACTCAAGAGCGGTTCCCTCACCTGGACAATTTTGGCGAGCGTGTCTATCGCACCGGAGATCTTGTCAGATTACTTCATGATGGATGCTTTGACTTCCTTGGTCGTGCAGACGATCAGGTCAAGCTGAGAGGCCAGCGTCTGGAAATCGGCGAGATCAATCACTCCATTCGGACACGAGTTCCTGAGGTTTCCGACGTTGCCACTCTGGTCACGAAGCACGGGAGCTTGGATAAGGACCTGTTGGTGTCCTTCGTCAGCTGCAAATCAACCGCTGCTTCCAAGGCAGACCTCCAAGTCGTCAATGAGACGAACACGGCTTCTCTTGTTCGCTCTGTGCAGAAGGCCTGCAGAGACACTTTGCCTGGCTACATGGTGCCGTCCTACATCTTCCAAGTTTCACGTATCCCACTCTCCCCCAACAACAAGGCAGATGTCAAGCAGCTGAACCAGCTATTCAAAACCCTTACACCCGAAAAGCTGGTGCAACTGTCACCCTCATCCAGATCTTCAGCTGAGCCGACCAATGAATTGCAGCGTCAGATCCTTTCAACTATGGAAGAATTCCTCGACAATGATACTCCGGTTTCTTTGTCCAGCAACATCTTCGATCTTGGAGTCGACTCAATCTCAGCTCTCAGGTTATCGCGACTCATGCGCAAGAACGGGCTTTCTGGTGCTGCGCCCAGGGTGATTCTGAGAAACCCTGAGTTGGGAGATTTAGCAGAGGCACTACAGCAAAGTGATTCCGCCAAGGAAGGGAACGGCGTTCATGAAGCACGTCAGCTCATACAAGCTTTTGGTCATAGATACCGATCTCTGGCCGTCCAAGAACTTTCGCTGCCAGGGGACGGAGACATCGAATATGTGGCGCCGTGTACACCACTGCAAGAAGGCATGCTGTCAAGATTCATGTCTGATCAAGATGAGGGCGCCTACTTCACCGCTTTCCGCTTGAAGCTTGCACCCGAAATCTCCATCGACAAGCTCAAGACAGCGTGCGAGAGCCTGGTGCAGTGCCATGCCATTCTCAGAACCAGCTTCATCCAGACGCCAGCCGGGTTTGCCCAAGTCGCTTTGAAGTCCATCCAACTCTCCTGGCGAGACTTGAGAGACCTTGACGACGCCGAAGTCGAGTCGCAACTTGCAAGTGCAATGCCGAACCTGATACACAAGAACAGCCGATGTGTGTCCAATCCTCTGGAGTTGATCATGGCACGCCTCGGCAAGGAGACCATCCTTGTCGTCCACATCTTTCATGCCTTGTACGACGGTGTGACGTTTGAGACAATGCTTCGTTGGGTTTCTGAAGAATACTCTCACAAGGAGCACGCGATTGCTCCGTCATTCTTGGAGACTCTTGCGCATGGTCCACTCGCAAACTACGACTTTAGTCGTCAGTTCTGGGTCGAGCATCTTAGCAGTTGCTTGTTCGACACCATCCCGAGACTACAAACCGGCGATGCTACGACAATTATCACCCGGACCAAGACATACTCGGCTCGAAACTTGGAAACACTGCGCAGGTCGCTCAACGTTACCCTGCAGTCCGTCGTCCTCGCACTCTGGACGTCGGTCTTCAAGAAGCATTTCCCCATCAACGCTGGCACCGGCGTAATAGTATCAGGCCGCTCGATCGACATGGACCAGATCGAAAACACCATCGGTCCCCTGTTCAACACACTGCTGTTCTACGCCGGTCTCAAGGAGGGAGATACCTGGTTGTCTCTGATTCAGAAGTGCCACGAATTCAACACAGCCGTTTTGCAGTTCCAGCATGTACCTCTTCGAAACATTCAGAAGTGGTGCACAAAGTCCAAAGGTCGCCCAATCTTTGAAAACCTATTTGTTTTCCAGGTTGAGACAGCTGGGCCAGCAGAACCCTCCGGCATGTGGTCCATCATGGACGACTACAGCGTGTCTGACTACCCTCTTGCGTTTGAAGCATCCGCAACACCAGATGGCCAGCTGCGAGTCCAGATCGTTGCTCATGGAGACGTGGCCGATGAAGCGACCATGAACTCTCTCTTTGAGGAGATTGACGAGGCTATGGTGGATGTTACTTCGAGGGCAACGTACTCCCTGCCCGTCAGTGCGAATCATTCGCGCGAAGCTTCAACGGCTGCATCACCCAGAACACCATTGACTTCACGGCCCGAGTCCATTGATGGCGATTTCAAGGACCAAGAACTTCTGCACACGTCGGACTTCGAGTGGACACCCGCAGCTCTTGTCTTGAGGAGGGAGATCGCAGCTCTTTCGGGCGCGTCTGAGGAGAGCATCACCGAAAATATGGCTCTTCTTGAGCTAGGACTTGACAGCATCGACCTCGTCAAGCTGTCTGCCCGGTTGAAGCACTTCGGTCACCACCTCACTTTGTCTCAGCTCATGAAGTCTCGAACAATTGCCGCAATGTCCACGATTCTCAACCAGACCAGGTCATGTTCTGAAGACTCCGATTCACAGTCGAGTTACGAGGAGCTCAAAGCCAAGTTACGGAAGGCTGTAGAATTGACACAATTTGATCTTGAGCGGGCGGAGGCCGTCCTGCCACCTACACCTTTGCAAGAGTCCATGATTGCCGATATGTTGCAATCAGACTTCGAGCAGTATTTCAATCACGACGTGTTGGAGTTGGCTGATGGGGTGGACATTGACAAGTTTGAGAGAGCTTGGCAGCAAGTTGTCGAGCAGTCACCAATCCTCCGCACAATCTTCGTTCAAGTTGAGGATCCAAGCGTGGAACAGACTTTCGCCCAAGCCATTTTGAAGTCGAATCCTCCGAAAATCAACAAGTTCTCATCTGGTGCCGTGGCTGAGGTACAAGATGTCATCGACAAGCATACCCAACTTGCGCGCGACGCTCAGGGCGGCTCCAATTTGATTCAGCTCTCTGTCATTCCGGTTGAGGCCAAGTCACTTTTGGTCTTGTCAATCTCACACGCTCTCTACGACGGGTGGTCTTTGTCTCTGCTTCATCACGATATTGCCGCCGCTTATCGAGACCAGCTTACCGAACGCCCTCAGATTGAGCCATTCCTTCAGGGATTAGTCAAAACGCCCACAGACCAGTCAAAGAAGTTCTGGTCTCAGTACCTCGCCAACTCACAGCCATCTCTGCTACCTCAGAAACAAGCATCCAGTCAATCTTCCAAAGATGCAACCTACCGATCTGAAGCGGTGTCCACTGTTGGTCTGGAGAGAGTCACCGAGTTCTGCAAACGCCATGCCATCAGCTTGCAAGTCCTAGGCCAAGCCTGTTGGGCATCGACGCTGGCAACCCTACTCCAGAGTCTCGAAGTCTCATTCGGTGTTGTGCTCGCGGGCCGTGACTCGGAACGGGCCCAGACCCTCATGTTCCCTACGATGAATACCGTAGCAGTGCGCTGTGTTCTTCACGGCTCCACGACGAACTTCCTGCGATACCTCCAGGAGACCATGGGCGACATCGTCGAGTTTCAGAACTACCCTCTCAGGAAGGCGCAGGCTATAGCAGGAGGACGTCTCTTCAACACCCTTTTCATCCTCCAGAAGAATCCCGAATCTGGACCCGAGAATGTTCTAATGAGGTCGGTTCAAGGCTCTGCTGCAACTGAGTTTGCCGTGTGCGCAGAGCTCGAGGTCACATCTAAAAGCCTCATCTGGCGTATTGCAGGACAACAAGCGTACGTCTCTGAAAAGATGACGCATCAGCTGTTACATCAACTCGACCGGGCTCTGCAATACATTATCGGAACGCCGGACGGAAATCTTCTCAATTTCGACGGTGACAATGTCTCAATATGTCAACTGCCTTCATTCCAGGCCAGAAAGACAGGCCCTACTGGACCGTCGAAAACGATCGCGCCCGGAGACGAAGACACAGTATGGACCGAGACAGAGAGCGTTCTCCGAAAAGTCCTCTCGACAGCAGCGGGAGTGGACATCCAGTCAGTCCGGAAAAGTCACACTCTCTACAACTTGGGTCTGGATTCAATCAGCGCCATCAAGGTCTCGGCACTTCTCCGTAAAGAAGGTTTCCAGCTTGGTGTACGCGCTTTACTGACATCAAACTCGATTCGAGATATGGCAAAACAAGCTCAGAGCATCAGTAAGGGCGAGCATTCTCAAACAACTAGCCCCTCTTCAGCTTCTTACGAAATGCCAAACTCCATCGACCGCGATGTGCTTCTTCTGAAAGCCGGTCTCAATGGTTCACAAGTGGTTGAAGTTCTCCCTCCGCTGCCCATGCAGGTCTACATGATGTCAGCCTGGCAAAACTCAGAGGGCCGAGTCTTCTACCCCGACTTCTTCTATCGGCTTCATGGATCCGTCAGCTTAGAGCAACTTCAGTCGGCATGGGCTGCCGTGGTTGACTCGGAGCCGATTTTGCGGACCTGTCTGATAGCAACCGGAGACCGTTCTTTGCCTTTCGTCCAGGTCGTTCTTCAACCTACCTACGACGGACCACATCGTCATGTTGTGGATGATGAGGTGGTCTCTTCAAGAAAGCCCTCGTTCGAAACTCAGAGAGGCCAATGTTGGCCCCAGGTGCAGCTCATCGCAACACGAGACGACGAAGATTCGTGGCTCCTTAAACTCAGAGTTCAACACTCTCTGTACGACGGCTTCAGTCTTCCAGCAATTTTGCAGGAGCTGCTGTCCAGGATAGAGAATACGAGATCCGCCGCAAAGCCGGCGCTGAATGCTTGGAAATCGTTTCTGGCAGCACACCATACCGAGGACGTCAAGAGACGCAACAGGACGTTTTGGACTAAGTACCTTGAAGGCGTTACGCCCGCTAAATCGTCCAAACCAGAAGAGCATGCGACGTCTTTGCAGCGTGTCTCGCTTCTCAAATGCTCAGCTGTCACAGAAGTAGCAAAACTTCAAGATGCCTGCTCACGTGTGGGCGTAGGGTTACCGGCACTCTTCTTCGCGGCAGTTGCAAAAGCACTCCAGTCGTCTAAGGTATCTTCGTCGTCATCGAGCGCGACCTCGATCGTCTTTGGCATCTATTATGCCAATAGATCGTTGGCCGAAGACTTGGAACCTACTTTCCCGACGCTCAATTTGGTGCCTCTGAAGGTTCAAGTTGAGAACAATTCCAGCATAATTTCTGTTGCAAAACAGGTGCAACAGGACCTACACCTGATTTCGTCTCACTCCACGGTGGGATTATGGGAGGTCAGGGACTGGACTGGAATTGACATTGACTGCTTTGTCAACTTTCTTCATCTAGGTGATGGAAACACCGATGCCCTCCAGCAAGGCAATGTGTCTTTTGAGCTCGTCTCAAACGGGGACCAAATCGAAGGTCTCAGCCAGAAGTTGGACGTCGCAAGCTTCTCCGCAAGCTGCTCATCTCAATGGCTATCGGACAATGCAGTTCGGGATGCGTTCCCAGTGAGTTATCCGCATCATTCAGAGTCCACAACTGAGCTAACACTTTCGCAGGATGCCCTGGACATTGAGGCATCAGTCAACGAGAAGGGTATGGATATCGGAGTGTTTGGTTCCGCGGCCAAGGTGTCGCCTGACTCTGCTGGGGAGTTGATTAGTCTGCTTAGTCGAATCTTGGTGTCAGACTGAGATGGAACGGAGCACACCACCCGTTATTTGTTTCCATCGCTTGTACGGTTTGCATATCGTGTTTCTATGTTAGGTAGTTGTGTTATCGTTTGTTATGAATCAAGTCGTCATACAAAGTTCGGAACGGACCGAATTCTCCATCCGAGTGACCAGGTTAGACGCAGTATCCGAACACCTTCTCGAAAGAGTCGGGGTTACACACGTCCAAAGATGACCCGAGCTGGGAAGAATAGCCTCCTCAACCACAAAGTTGCATTGAACTCGACTTCGCCTCGTTCCCGAATTCCGCTCATACTGCTTCCCCATAATCACTAACCGAGAGTCGCTGCATTTCTCAAATTCGGGAAGGAGGTAACCGCGGGGATTTTGAGCGGTGGGCGTGGCATGGTCGGATATCAACCCCGGATCGATAAGGTCGTCCCATCGCTTCGGCAGGCCATCCCGAATCAGGCAGGTCTGCGGCTCGCCGGGCACAGGCGTCATCTGCCGAGACCATCACGCGGGCAAGGGAGGTAAACCCCGTACCGATGCTGACCTACCTTCTCCCTCATCATCGTATTAGTTCTCGGAGCTGCGGGAGTTGAAGGTTGGGGAAGGCACGAAGGAATTGGGCAGCATGCGCACGACATCTCTCAATCGGAATCCTGATGGTGGTGTTGCCCTTGGCATCTCATCTTCACACGTGTGGATTATGCCGCTTACACCAGTAACCGCCCATCATCTGGCCATGTGCGTCCAATTCCAGCAAGTGGTAAAAGGGGGACATGCGACCTCCTGTGTTTGTCTGAGTGTTGAGCATCCTGTTCCTGCATCATGGCGTTTTTGCTGACCCTCATGAGAACTTCTGTATTGCGACGCTGAGTTGGCCAGAGAAGGCAACTGAGTCAATTACGAGCCCAGCAAAACGGCATGCCATGGCGGCAGCACCATCAATGTTACCTGCTCAAAATCAACACACATTCCACCTGGCACTGAGATCCCCTAGTCTTCGCTTCAAAAGTTCAATGTCCGTGTAAGGCAAGTCAAACCCGTTTAAGTTTATTTTAGTCACGGTGTCAATGACTCGCCGGAACGACGAGACTCTGGAGATCCTCCGCCAGGCTCCAGCGGCGCTATCCAACTGCAGTTTTAAGGTATCGATCCCGCTGTGGACTCTATGATATGTGGACCTTCAGTGTTTTCTCCGAAATGATTTGCAGGCTTACTTGTTACGTGATTGCCTCTATCGCGCGGAACCGTCTTGTAGCACGCGACCGACACGCTGGACTGCCATTCCCTTCCGTGACATGACTCGGCTTGTTAGTATGCGGGCGATTTTGAGCTAAATAGTTCAGTTCTCAAGCTATTGAAGACTCTAAAGTAAGCTTATGTTCTGGATTTGTTCATGCCAACTCTTCCTCCAACCTCCCAACTCCAAGTCCTTAAGGGCAGCTATCTCCATCACGCAATCAAAGACCCTGGAGCGACAAACCTGGAGCAATCCGAACCGCCTGTTGAAGACTACCGAAGACCCCATATCGCCAAGATTCCACCACCAGCTAAGCCGACGCCAAGGCGCCAACAGCGCAAACGAAGCATTACTGTAACCCTCCCACCGCTGACTTCCAAGGATGTAGGCAAATGACCTTCCTTCTTGTCTCTGTAGGGGAACGATAACCTCGACTTACGGTATTGGGCTGCGAACAGGGCGCATCACGCAAGCACGACCAACCGTTCTCCAATCCATTCTCCGCCAGGCTCTGAGAAGGAACACGCTTAATTCTTGGACTTTTGTGGATTTTACATTTTCGCCCACAGGTACACAAGGAGGAATAGCACTAAGCCGGGATTTCATGGTATTCATTATTTGGATTGAATCTGCCTGCTTGGCCCTTCCTCTTCCTCCTTGTCGATTGGTACCTTGCATCGTATCCCGATATCGACATCAACCTCCTTGACAATGCTCCAGTCCTGTTGGACGGGCTCACCCGCAGAACCAAGACGATAATGGCAACTCCATAATCGACTTCCATGCCCCTTTGGTCAGGGGTCTCGTGCAGGATGCAGGTCTGAAAAGGAAGCTCTTTGTTTATGGAGCTTCGACTGGAGAAGTCGTTGAAGGCCTCAACAACATGGGCTACTTAAAGCCCATGATGACCTCCCCCATAGCCCGTTTTCTAGGAGCTCAGCAGGCACTCTCAAGTCCCCAGCCCTCAGTCCCTTCTTTCCCTGCCATTCGTTCCCTTCCCTCCCGTCTCCAGTCGCCGCCATGTACCGCTCAATGAAGTCCCTGGCCCTACTTGGCCTTCTGGCCCCGGCTTACGCCCACCCGGCCAGCGGTCATAAGTCGACGCTCGCTCGCCGCGGCGTTGACATCGAGTCGTTCCGTCTTCCCCAGCTCGGCTCTTACACCAACGCGACCCAGACGGAGACGAGCCCGCCCATCGCGCTTCTCAAGCGTCAGAGCTACGTCGACACGGCCACTGAGCTTGTCAAGAAGCTCGCTCCCAACGCTGAGTTCCGCGTCGTTGGAGATCACTACGTTGGCACCAATGGCATTGCCCACGTCAACTTCAAGCAGACTGCTCACGGACTCGACATTGACAACGCCGACTTCAACGTTAACGTAAGTGTGGACACGCCTCCAGATTACACATAACGAGAAGCTTACACCAAGACAGATCGGCAAGGATGGCAAGGTTTTCTCTTTCGGCAACAACTTCTTCTCCGGAGAGATCCCTGAGGCCAGCCCACTGAACAAGAGGGAGTTCAAGGACCCCGTCTCAGCTCTTAACGGCGCCAAGGATGTTCTCCAGCTGCCCGTTGAGTCCGCCGATGCCTCCGCCGAGGCCAAGGAGGGCAAGGAGATCTATGCGATCAAGGGAACAAGTGGTGCTGTCGCTGATCCTGAGGCCAAGCTCGTCTACTTGGTCAAGGGTGATGGCAAGCTTGCCCTCACCTGGCGTGTTGAGACTGACATTGTCGACAACTGGCTCCTGACTTACGTCGATGCTGAGACCAGCGGTGAAGTTCACGGTGAGTCCCCAAGCAGCACAAAAGTCACAGTCCGGGAGCTAATCATTTGACAGGCGTTGTCGACTATGTCTCCGACTTGGCGAACTACCGCGTCTACCCTTGGGGCGTTAACGACCCTACCGAAGGTAGCCGCTCACTTGTTACCGATCCCTGGGACATCGCCGCCTCCGAGTTCACTTGGCACAGCGACGGCCCGGGATCCAACTACACGACGACCCGTGGCAACAACGCTATTGCGCAGTCCAACCCAAGCGGCGGAAGCTCCTACCTCAACAACTACCGTCCCAACAGCCCTTCCCTCAACTTCGACTACGAGTACTCCACGAGCCTAACGACCCCGTCAACCTACATTGATGCATCGATCGCACAGTTGTTTTACACGGCCAACCACTACCACGACTTGCTTCACGAGCTTGGCTTCAACGAGCGGGCTGGCAACTTTGAGATCAACAACAACGGTGCAGGCGGCGCCGGCAACGACTACGTCATCCTCAACGCCCAGGATGGATCCGGTACCAACAACGCGAACTTCGCTACGCCTCCTGGTAAGTCTATCTAAGTTGTAGAGCCCCGGCCGTATGAAGTGGAGACTACCGGCAGGTGCACGTGCCACCCGTTCCGGAGGTGGGGCCGTACCGCACATTCGAGCATACCGCTAACTTTTGGCTTAGATGGACAGCCCGGACGCATGAGGATGTACCTCTGGACGACCGCGACTCCCCGCCGCGACTGCAGCTTCGAGGCCGGTGTCGTTATCCACGAGTACACCCACGGCCTGTCAACTCGTTTGACTGGTGGCCCGGCCAACTCCGGCTGCTTGAGCGCTCTCGAATCCGGTGGTATGGGTGAGGGCTGGGGTGACTTCATGGCCACCGCCATCCGCCTCAAGCCTGCCGACACTCGTGCCAAGGACTACTCGATGGGAGCTTGGGTTGTAAGTGTCGCTATCTTCAACATTCAACAAGTGCCTGATCTAACACGTCGCAGAACAACAACCCCGCCGGTATCCGTTCTGTCCTCTACTCCACCTCTTTGACCACCACTCCCAACACCTACTCCACCATCAACGGCCTCACTTCTGTCCATGCCATTGGAACCACATGGGCGGTGATGCGTAAGTTCAATCATCTTCCTACAGGTCTCACAGCGACATGAAACTGACGGATCTCAGTGTACGAGGTCCTCTGGAACCTGATCGACAAGCATGGCAAGAATGACGGCCCTCGCCCTTCATTCGACGCCAACGGTGTCCCCACCGACGGAAAGTACCTCACTCTCAAGCTCGTCATCGACGCCATGGCTCTGTAAGTTGCCTCTTTCCTGAACACTTGATGACCACATTTGGCTAAGACTTTCCTAGGCAACCCTGCTCTCCCAACTTCATCCAGGCCCGTGACGCCATCCTCGACGCCGACACTGCTCTTACTGGTGGTGACAACCAGTGCGAGATCTGGACAGCCTTTGCCAAGCGTGGCCTTGGTTCCGACGCCGTCTACAGCTCCTCGAACCGCCGCAATGGCTTCACGATCCCCACTGGCGTCTGCTGAGTTTGAAATGGCATGTAATCCACGTTTGTTTTGAATACATATCAACATAAGCGCAAATAATGAAATATAATGTGTAACGAAACCCAATCATTCAGCAATGTCTGTGTCCTCCGGCGTGACAGCTTCCACACAATCCACATAGTTGGCCTTGACATCCGCTTTCCACTCCTCCATGGGGATGAACTTGCCACCGACTCTTATGTTGCCCATGGGAATGTCTTTGATCCATGCCTCATCACATTGGGGCAGTTGGAAGAACTTGTGGTCTCCGGTGCAGTGTAGGTCTCTGACTGCCTTGGGCCCGTCTTTGATATAGCAGGCATCATCGACATAAACATGACCGACGCAGTCCTCACAAACCCAAATTCTGTCTGGAATCTCTGGATAGCTGTTGCAGCCGCCTCGGCAGTAACATATCCACTTCACAGGCAGTTCGGGCTTCTGAAGGGGAGCATCGGCGGACTTCTCAGCAGTAGCGTCATCCTTGGCTGAGGCCTCCGGCTCCTCATTGCCGGAAGTTTCCTCTTCAGTCTTGGTAGTCTCGTTACCGTCAGCCACGGCCTCAACATGTTCAGGTATCGGATCTGAATGTGTGGTGGTGTCGCTTTCTGGAGTCGTCAAAGCCTCTTCGGCAGGTTGTCCGGTGGCAATAATGACTTCCTCAGCAGGGCCATTCTCATCCGAAGGCCTCGACGTCGAAGCTGTGGAGTCCTGCCACGCCTTCAGCTTCCGCTCGTACTCTTTCATCTCAGCTTGTCTCGAGTAGCTCATCATCTCCCAGCAGGCCTGGCGATTGGCCTCATCATTCATGGCGGTGAAGATCTGGGCGAGCACCCGGAATGAATTCCAATCATTCTCGACGTCGTCATCTGACAACATTTCGAGCATCTGGGCCGTGGTATCCCGCAGCAGTCTCTTTCCCGTCATGATATCGCCGTTGAGTCGGGAAAACCGCGCAAACCTGAGCGACGAATCAAACCCTCTTATCAGACCTGACCTGAATATCGCATCCAGGGTCTTAACCTTTTCAATACCAATCGCTCTCGCCTCCGGTGTGGAATCTTCCTTGAAAGCCCGCTTGGTGTAAGCTGGGAGCAAAAACGCGGCGAATTCGTTCAGGATTTCCGCGTCCCAGTCTTGCACCCACTCTTCCCGTAGCACGCTCTCAATCGCACTGATGCCAGCGTTCTTGTACCCGGGTCGGTGAGCCAAGCACCACTTGTACCACTTGTTCATGTGGGCTATCCAGTATGGCTCACGTGTTGGGCTCTCTGACTTTTTGACACCTTCTTTCCAGAGATTCTCAAGGATATCCCATCGATCAGTTTCGAGGCAGGTGGTCAAGAGGTCGTTCCAAAACCAATAGCCATAGTTTTTGGATGCGTGCTGAACCACTTCGGCTGCAACAGTAGTGCCGTTCTTCGTCGTGGTTCCAACCAACTTCTCGCAGTAGGCCACGATGTGGCCCCAAAGGCTCCGTTTCGCGAAGTAGGAGACGATGATGATAGCGAAGGATTCGATGAAGAAGTGAGATTCGTCGATCGCTGCCAGATATAGCTTCGCTGCTTTCTCTGTGCTGGCTTCGTCTGACTTCTCCCAATAAAGATGACCCAAGTTAATAATCACGTTAGTGTATGTGCCCAAGTTCGATCTGGCCGACCTCCACTCTGGGTCGTTCTTCACATCCTTAAGCTGTTCGATGACTTTCTCCAGCATTGTGATGCTCTCATCAATCTGGTCTGCAGAATCTCTGATGACGCCCATGTAGGACATTGCTACCCAGTGATCTGGGTGAAGCTCAAGGGTTCTCCTCGCTCTGGCCTCGACATCTTTGAAGCTGACCAATTCTCCATCCTCTATCCAATAAAGAATATCCATCATCACTTCTTGCCATACGGCGTCGCTGATTTCGTCCTTGCCGAAGTTCTCGTATGTCCAAGCCTCAACCATGTCGAAGTCGTCCAACGTAGGTCGCCAGAGCTTGTCTTCGTCGATACTGAACTCTTTCGTTGTTTCCTCGGTTGATTGAGTCAACTAGTAGTGTGTGGCGTTAGTTCAATGTTAATAGTAACGCCCAAGTCACGAATTCACTATACTCACCCTTTTGATGAGACCAGTGAGTAAGGTGAAATGATCTTGCATGACTCTTCCACGGTCTACTCGGTCAAAAAGTTTCTTGGTTGTGATCCTTGCGGCCTTGCGGTACCAGTTGTTTTCACCGCTGGCCACGTTCTTCAGGGCGTTCTTGTCTTCCAGATGCTCAAGAACCGTGGAGTCTTCGGACCACTTCTGGAGTAGTTTGTTGCCCGAATCATTGAAAATCCAAGGTCCCCAGTTGCTTGGCAAGCTTTTGGTTTCACATGCGCTTTGTATCTCCCAGTTGTTTCCGTAACTCCGTGATATCAGTGCAGTGATAGCGGCCTCCTCGACGAACAAGCGAGAAAGGAGGGCTCCCGCCTCGACCTTAAGATCACGATTAGACAGAGAGAGGTCGGTCTTCTCCAAGTGTTGGTAAAGGTACTCCGCGGAGTATGTGAGGAGCTTCTGGCTCTTTTCCGTCTGTGGATCAACCAGGCACCGAAGACACCTTAGGGCGAGTGTGATCTGCGCATTATTCGAATCCTGGCAGATATGGTTCTGTTTGCGCTCCATCTTTCTCTCGAAGAAGTCCTTGAACCCAAACTTGTCATAAACATCTTTGGGACAGACAGTTGTGAGGTAATGTTTCACAATGTAAAGTTCCTCGGGTAAGATCGATTCGGGATTCTTGGGCCCTGGAATGTTTTGGTCCTCCCACATCTCGTCGACCTTGAAGTCAATTGTGTCATCGTCCATTCGAAACAGTGGGGAGTACTTGGTCCTGATCTTGGATTCAAGGGAGCGGAGAGAAGTTTGGCGAGTAGCAGATTCTGGATCTGCCTTCAACTCCAGAGCGGCTTCAACCTGTTGCGGCGTCATCCACTCCAGTCCCCATTTCACCCAAAGAATGACTTCGTTGATCTCCTCGATCTCCTTTGGCTTCATGATGTCATCGAGTCTCTTGAATTCTTCGAGAATCTGTTTAGACCTGGTTTCGCCAGCCTTTTCAAGACAGTCCTTTACTTCCTCGAGGGAGTCGACTCGGTCGATCTTGTCAAGTGTTGTACTTGCAACATCGTAGTCGCCATTTGCGGAGTCCAGAAGTTTTTCCAGGACCATCTTCCTCGTTTCTGGAACGTCGGGCCGGCTCAAGTCTTTGAGAATTTCCATGTCGTTCATTCGAGCGTCGATATAAAGCTCCATGTCCTTCTTATTTCGCGTGCCCAGAGTTATCTTTTTCATTCTGATACCGTCTTCACTTTCGAGCTGCTCGAATGTGCTTTTGGTGCCGGTCACCAAAACCCTGGTGCGAAGTCGAGGAGAGTCCTCGGACAACTTCTGAAAGAGGGTCGTGAGCCCGTCCAAGTTCTCTCCGAGACCGTCAAGCACGATGAAAAAAGTGCTTTCGATATTGCTTCGATCGCCATTCTCGAGAAGAAATTGCTTCCATACGTGGACTGGGTCATCGAGTTTCACCGTCACGCAAAGCCCAGCGACGGACCTGAGGAAGGGACGTTCCTGTTGCGTGAGCTGCCACAGCAGACTTTTTGAGATCCTTCCAGCTATTACATGCTTCTTCCGGAACCCCTGGTTGGCATCTTCCTTGGAATCGGCCTCCTGAAAGTAATATGCACAGACTGATCTCGTGCTTGAACCATCCACGGTCTTCTGTTTCTGGAGTCGGTTGATAATGTGCGTGGCAATACGTGACTTTCCCGAGCCTTTCTCTCCTTCAATACCCAGGATGGGATCTGTGTTGTCGTCGCCCGTCATCCATGAGGTGAAAAGCGGCTCATCGTTCAGCCACTGACCAGTTCCGTCAATCAGATCAGCTTTGTGCTTGCGTAGGGGACTTTCCCATTTCTCTATCGCGTCTTTAGAGTTCTTGCCGAAGAAGGCTTCCTGGACTTTGTCCTTGAACTTTTGCTCGGCTTTCTCTTGCCTCTGTGTGGCGTTCTGTTCTACCAGGGTATCGAGCTTAACTGAGCTCTCTTTTGTAGTTTGCGCAGCCTCCTGACTAGCCTTTGCAGCGTCTTGACTGATCTTGAAAGTTTGAGCAGAGACAAGTCCGTGTTCTCTAGCTGTCAAGTTCTCCATGGCAGCCAGCAGTCCCTTGATGTCGTCATCATCCAGAAACATGTGCTTCAGGAACATGGTAACCTTGTGCCGTTTCTTTTTAAGTTGAAGAGCTTTGTCGCATACGTTGATGAAGAGCTTGAATTGGCACGAGATGACTTTGCGAAGAGACGCGTCCATCGCCTTGTAGTATGTGAGTCTCTCGAAGAACTGAGCGCACTTTTCAAGCAGCTCTGCAAGGCTCTCAAACGCCGCGGAATATGACTGCCATGCTGCAATGACAAACGTGAGAGCGTTGAAGCAAGTATTCGCAGGCCCAAAAGCCTACAGACCTTGTTAGCTTGATTCATGGAGAAGAGCTGGTGGGCCTTTCTCACGTTTGAAGCGCCATCGGCAATCATCCCCCCTACTTTCGAAATGAACTGGAGGGTCCGATTGAAGGCTTTCTTGACTTGGCCGTGCTTCTCAGCAGCCTTCTGGTCGGACGCCTGCACCTGCTCTAGGTGACGCATGACTCCGTCGATGTCAAGTTGCTTGTCAATCTTGCTGGGGTCGCCTCCAGCCATGCGAACTACCATGACCTGAACCTCTTGCCATATTGACGTAATCTCGTCATTTTCAGGGTCAACGGGCTCGGCCACAACGGTGACGATACCACTGGCCTTGGCACCCACCGCTGTCATGTTGTTGATGGTCAATAATGATCGCAGTCTCGCAGATTCTTACCCAGAAAATATCGGAGTGGTGCGGAGCGGGACTTTAATCCCTTAAAACCTCAAACCACGCGACAATTTAAGAGAAACAAGCTTGCGATCATCTCACTAAAGGCCAAGTTGCATTTTAGTGCTGATTATGTTGCATTAGACCTAGTCACCCGCTCAGCACCCTGGCGATCATAGTAGCTTTGATTGGGTAAGTAGTCTGACCAAACGTTCAGCTCCGAGAAACCCATGTCAGGCGATGGTGCGAGCTGAAAGTGCAAGTCCAGACAAGTGTTGTCACGACGTCAGCCTAATGATGTGCCAAAGGTGCATAGTCATTGGGATGCAAGCCGCTGTCGCTTACTTTACTATAGATGTAGAAAGAATTTCATAAATGACCACCTTCCTCATTTGGTTCGACGTATCTGCACTAACCTGCAAGTTTTGCAGTATTCAATCCGCCATAATCTGACATAACGCAGCACCTATACGTCGCATGGTTGACTCTTTCTGTGATTCGACTTATCAAGTCTAATTTGCCGGATTCGCATATGCGCAAATTCAGGCTGTCGCTGCCTAACGCTTGTGCCTTTCTTGCACCCCAGTCTGACTGGTTCTTGATTGAGGATCCTTCCACTGGTAGTTGGAAAGTCATGATTATGAGAGAAAGGTTAGATGTATTACTTTACTGCGTGGCTAATCGCTATTGCTGTTGCTATGATCGTGAGATTTCGATAAAGAAAGCATTGCAAGGTTCTAGGGTTATGATGAATTTCGCTGCAGCTTTACTTCAAATCATTTATGGACTGCATTCTTTCAACTCCACATACACATTTGACGCGCAAAACCTCTGGCCACAATAGATGATATGAAGAAACGTTAGCGACAACCTATTCTTGTTAGTTAGGATAGCAACATGCCGCATGCCCTGGCTCAAAACACTAGAGCTTCGGGGTTTTCTTATCGATATATTGCTGGCAGAGGAGGTGAAGCCGACCTTGAAGATGACATGGGATCTGAGGATAACCTTATCCCACAATGAAGGAGTCAGTTCAGGAACGGCTACTTGTCACATGCTTCTCTGAAGATCTCCGGGAAGAGAGCTCTAGATGGTAAACAAAACAAAGGGGTATGCGGACTTCAAAGCCTCCCGGCTCACGATACATATATATGATTCGGTACCCAAAACTCATAATACGAACTATTATTATTAAAGCCTTCTAGCTTAGAGTCGCTTACTCCTCGATACCTTGTTCTATGTGGACATGTGAATTTCGTGACAGCATTATATCCTCACGCCGAGATACTAGTTGCGAACATACTCGACAGGCTCAAGCTTGGAATCATCGCAGCCCGCACCTCCAGTGATCGGGTTGCAGCGAGCAGCAGCACCTCCAGCAAGACGAACAGCGTAGTCAACATTCCAGCGGGTGCTCATGCCGTAGGCCTGGAAATCAGTGGAAACGATTTGGGCGCCGCTGGAGAAGGCCGCCTTGCGCATGCCGGTGGTGTCGTTGGAGAGCAGAGTGTCGAGGGGAATATCGGCGCGGGTGCGAACCCAGTAGCCGGCCTTCACCTGCTGCTGGATGTTGGCCTGCTCCGTACCGGTGGGATCGTTGAGCTGTATTGGTCAGCAAGAGCTCGCATCGGGCGGAAAGAAACAACAAAACACTAACCTTCTGGAAAGCACAGTCGGATTCACCCGGGGCGGAGTTGGTGAACAAAACACGGCCCTCGAGGTTGGGCTTGCCGGCGGTGTAAGCGTCACGGACGGGGTGGACAGGTCCGTTGTCCATGAGGAAAAGCACGCGCCCACGGGCACTCTCCAGGTCAGGCCAGCCGTGCTGCAGAACGGACTGTTCCAGGGTCAAGTTGCCTCTGCGGATGTCGTCGGGAGTTACGAGGTCTTCGGGACCGAAAACGCTACGGATCTCGTCGTCGAGCCCCTGAAGCAGCTTGGTGTCATTCCAAGGGATCACGGAGGCTCCGCCGAGTTCAGCGATCATCGCCTCGGAAGTCTTGAACTCGATCATGAAGGGGATGGGGACATGGTCAGGTTGCGCCTTGCTCCATGTCTTCACGATATTCAAGCACCCGACAAAGGTTTTGCAGGTGGTGTGATAGTCCGCGTCAGCTACGTGCATGACCTTGATACCAGGCTGCTGAAGTTCCGGATCGGGAGTGGTGGAAAGGTTGGCCAACTCGCGGATTTTCGGGGAGGCATAGTGGCCGCCCTCGGGATCGGCAAAAATGTCAAGCTCAAAGTTGCGAATAGACTGGTATGTCGCCTGAATGTCGAGGGCCGGGTGAGAATAGTAGTAGTTCTCCACCGAGGGAAGAATACCGGCCTGCGTAGGGTGCTCCTCGAGAGGAGCCTCACGGTGGTACGAATTGTGAGTGCCGACGACCTGGATCTGGTTCATGCGGAGGCCGCGGGACCAGGTAAGGCCGTTACGGGAGTAGGTGTCGTTGGAGGCCGCGGATGCGAACGGCAGGAGAACTTGAAGATTCCGTTAGGGTTTGCGCCGGAAAGCTTGGGTGGAGCTGGGCTTACGGAGGGCGGCCTTGACGGCCATGGAGGTCATGGGCGACATCGTGAACTGGAATTGGCCGGGCTAATGCGCAATGGGATGGCAAAAAGAACAGCAAAGTTTTCGGAGGGATTGAGGAGATTCATATTGATGTATTTGTAGGGTTGCTGCGGGCATCATACAGGTACTCAACCCATGCATGTTATGACGGAGACCTGGTTGAGTTGCGCCGGCGAACCGGCCGGGTGGGCCAGGTGAACGCACGTGGGATGAGAATGGCAATGCTACCGCAATCTACGGGCTAATCCAAGCTGTTGGACGCAATAAAAAAGAACTTTGAAAACTAACAAACTTGTTCCTGGCTAGGGGAGACGGCAAGCAAGGAGAAACTAGAGGCGGGACTTCAAGGAAGGGCGCTCCGGAGCGAACGGCGATGAGGGGAATCGCCGGGGAGATGAACTTGATGGGTCTCTCCACTGCCGATGCCCGTTTGCCCCGCACCATCGAGCTTCCCGACTCGGCCAGCCTAAGGTAGGGACGTATCAACCAATAGGCGACTTGAGGGCCAGCATGTGCCTGGAGCTGCCCGCATTTTCGCCTGAAAGCTGGGTGGTTTTCATTTGGCGGTTCCCGAGCCGGCGTCCGCGGCAGTGATACGTGTTGCCAAACACGTGGGCAAAAACATACGTAGGGACGAAACCATGCTGAATACTGTCGATTTCTCGATATGGGAGAAAGTCCGATCTGACTACGCAATCGTCGGATGAGCAAGGCAAATGGTGAAAACCAGATCTCATCGATGACATGGAGACTCTCTTGCGAGGAGCTAACCCTCCACGCCGGATACCTGTAATCTCTGCAATTATCCTCAAAACGACGGCATTGAGGCGTTCACCGAACAGCGGCAAAAAGCTACGTGATAATGAGGTCATGTGAAGACCAACTGGGGGAAACATGTTGGAGGAATAGCCAGTGCTCAGCGAAGTGTGTTGATTTGATAACTTCGAGGGAACAAGTGAAACGCATCACTTACCTAGTCTCCGAAGACAACAGAGGTGTGATTACTTATCTAGTATATAGCTCATTTAACAGACATTCAATCATGATTTGATACAGCCCAATGCATGAGAACCCACGCGATTCCTTCCAAGGCATCGGAATTACCAACGCTATGCCAGCCACGACGCCACACCCGTCTTTCCACAGCCAACAGAAGCTCTGGCCCGCTCCTTTCAATGAGTTTTCAGCCCGCCATCGGCCCCGGCCCCGCTTTACGGCGCCATGGCGCACCGTCCGGCGTTCCGGATCTTTGACCCGCCCCGTCCGTGATGCGATATGGATTGCCACACCATTGACCATTGCATTCCATCGCCCGCATCCTGACATTCTGTTGATAGATTAGACAATTTGGCATTTGAAGCGGCGATGTGCTAACAATGTCGATGTTGTGATAATACTTAATCAAGTCGAGAGCCCAAATTCTCAATCTCATGTTCTCCAAGCCAAGGAGCGCACAGCACCATCGACTCATTCTCTCTAGATTCAACTCTCGTCGTTTCTTTCTGAAGCCCGATTGATTCAGGCGTCCATTCTTTCACCGATCCACCGAATCTCAGCACGAGATCATTCTCGTTTCCCCTGTGCATCAATCACGTTACTCCCCTCGAGCCGAGGTTGCAACCCAAACAATCGAGATCGACTTTGCCCATCATGCTTCCCCACATGACACAGCTTCTACCCCTCGCGGCGGCGCTGCTAGCTGGCACCAGCAACTTCGCCAACGCAAACCCGCTCTTGCGCAGAATGGACAACACGCAGTCCGTCGGGACGAACCCTATTTCCAAGCCAAAGGTTGACTACCTAGGCTTCCAAAAGGCCGACAACAGCTGTTCCCATCGCGATCTCGGATTCACGGGCGCCATTGCCGGCAAGTACTATGCCGTCTGGGGAGATGTTCTTTGGTGCGACGCGGGTGTGACGGATCCCGATAAGGACACGCCTGGCTTTCACGGCATGGTCCGCGATGCTGTGTCCGCCACGACGAACAACCCACTCCTTGTGCACGATTTGAACCTCGGGAGCAACGGACGTCAGAACCAGTTCATTCCTTTCAACGCCTCCTTTGGAGAGAAGCAGGATACTGGATTCGGCGGAACGAGCTTGGTAGAAACTGACGCTTCTACCAGCACCGGTGCGGTGTTTTACTTGGTTGTAAGTCATTATGTCCCGACCCAGTGACACTCCAAAATCGATACTGACAGTCTTTCCAGAACCAAAATGCCGATGGACTGAAAGGCGCCGGCATCGCCAAGGTCAACGTCATCAACGGCACTCCCACAGTTACCCAACGCTTCGGCGACCAGGGCTTCTGGTGGGCTGCCAACAGCAACCCTCGCTACGGCGATATCGCGGCCTTCCGCGACCCGCGTTCCCAGTACATCTACGCTTGGGGAGGTCCACCGACGACCGCCACCGGCTTTGCTGACAGCAACTACGTTTACATGGTTCGCGTCAAGACCAGCGATGCTTTCGATTTCACCAAGTACCAGTACTGGTGGGGACGTCAGCAGGGCTGGAAGTCGGATCGCTTGATAACCTTCTCATCCGAGACAGCCGTCATGTGGGGTACGGGTCAGGGACAAGTTGTCTGGAACGCTTTCTATCAGTGTTACATCTTCGTTCATCTTGGTGAGTACACTCGGATGGTCTTACTTATGCTCGTTGCATGCTAACAGATCTCACAGGCGTCGGAGGCGGTGCAGTCTTCTTGAGGACAGCTCCTAGCCCTGAGGGTCCTTGGACACCCGATATCCAGATCTTCCAGGCTCAGCCTATTGATAACGGCCTTGTGTACGCTGGCGTTGCTCACCCATACCTCGACGAGTCTGGAAAGACTCTGACCATTTCGTTCACCAACAACAACCACATTCAAGTCATCAAGGCCACGTTCTCTAAGTAAAGAACATCCAGGGTATCTTTATTTGACGTAAATGCTGGCTGGGACATATCAATTATCTTCATGTACATAAAAACTTAGATTCGCGCTGTGAGCCTTTCACATCCTGGAACATACATTCTTTCTTTCCCGCGAATTTTACTTCAAGTACCTATTTGAATCCCTCAGGGTTGATGACGGAGTCTTGATGTTGTTGACCAAGCCACCAGCATACACAATCTTTACCCAGCCGGTGCGAAAACGATAACGAGAACGACAACTCTTCGAATGCTTCGACTTAGTTGACGTCTTATTCAGAAACTCTACAATAGTAACCATCTATGGTTCTGAGATTGGCGAGGCCCTTTAATCACCTCGAAGGCTTAGCGCCATATTGCCTCGACTCCAGTAGGCAACATATACGTAAGGCCGAGCCTTCTTCACAGCCTTCTCGTAAGGCGGAATCCGTTGTATCTGAAGCTAGTTTTTGATGGTATGCACCAGGGGTTCTTGACAGAAATGCCGTGCAGAAGCGCTGCCGCAGTGATAAGTCAACTGCTTGATTTGGCTTTTCGCCGTAGACTCATACGGCGGGCGATAGCCCCAAATAAGCAGGACAGTGATAAAGTCAACAAGCACTACTAAGACATTGTCATGATTGAAGCCACATTTGGTGGAACTTAATGGAGAAGTTGATGCGAGTTTTGTAGCGCCTTCTGCGTGGCAAATCCCCCTCATTATGAACCGCGTATCTTGCTGCGCGTGCCAATTGTGCCGATTGTGATTGACTAGCAGATCAGCCGTTACTGGTTTCCTCTTGGCAAAAGAAGTGATAAAGGTTGAGAGCCTGGTCCCAAGAAATTTGTCTTTCAGCATCGAGGCATTCTTCGAATATGGGTTTTGGCTAAGCAACATAGGCGTCATGATGCCTTGGCAAGTTTGCGAGAATCAGCCAGTCATCGCGCTCACCTGCTCGTGGCTCATCGGTGCTGCCGAAGAGCACTTTCTCACTGGCTGGTCGTTGAAGTTGATGAGCAATTGCCCGCAGCCATTCTTCGCTCCGACTGCGAGAGGCCAAATCCATCGTGTGTCCAACTGTCGTTCACATGTTGATTTGCCCCGGGATCATCGCCACCCGAGGACGATAGCAGGCCTTCAATTGCCAGTCTGCCTTGTGCTAACGAGATTTGTCTCTTGATTATCGCCAAGAAAATCACGATAGACATGCTACGGATCTGCATCCTGCTTTGGGGACCTCCGTGACTTGCCAGGTTCTGAAAGAGAAAAGCGGTGTTGTGGCCAAGTCGAGATGGCTTGGCGTCAACTCTCTTCGCTCATTGAAACATGCCGGAGGGGATTGGTGATAGTCCCATAGTCTTTCTTGACTGAGTCCAATACAAGGCCGAAGTTCCATGAAGTCACCGGTGCCAAGAAACGTAGAGAAAGACCTGACCTCGACAGCCGGAATTTCGGCGCTGGCGCCAAGAGACAAGAAAAAATGCCAAGACCTCGCGATGTTGCAATCGGCGGTGACCAACTTCATGTGATGAGGAGGCAATGCTCATTTTAATCTTACTCGAGCAGTTGCGGGGGAATCAAACATTTGGGGTACGAAATTAGATAGATAGGGGTCTTGGCACTGGCCGCTCTGCCACGCTGTGCCATCATTCCAAGGCTGATTGCAGGGACACGAGGGGTCCTTGGTCAAAGCTGTCAGTCTTGCGCCACAATCCCAGACTGCCATCCCGGCTTTTGGAGGGTACGGAGGTAAGGTGAGCTCGGCTTATTGGGAGGGGAACCGTCGATCAGCATGCAGAGCCAAAGCTCCGTTGCACTCGGTTCCGACGGTTCGGAAATCATATGCATGTCAGAGGTGTGGCCATTGAAGAGCCGAATATGTCTAGACTTCTTCTGCGTTCCACCCAAGTTCGTCTCCTTGTCAAAAGTGCCCGACCAGAGGAGCTAATGGGCGGAGAAAAGTGTTAGGTTATTCATGGGCTTGGCTGTTCAAAGCGTGCGACGTCATCCCAGGGTCCACCCCGTTGAAGGGTTTCACGACTGAAAGCTTAACGGCCCGTTCCGAATGCCTTCATAGAAGCACTATAAATAACACCGCGTTGATAGTGAAAATGCCTGGTCTGCGCCAAGACAGCGCAAAAGCTACGTGGACTTGGCGTTTCTTTGTGCGTGCACCAGATACAAGCACGACTTGTGACGAATAAGCTCGCATTGGGTTCATCCTTGGTATCAGCATCCCTTCTCGTGAGCTCACGATGAAGTTAGAAGCTGCCCTCCGGCCATTCGGCACACGGCGTCCGGCACGTCAATACCCTGTCATCCAAAGCAAGTTCAACCTGGCAGCCAAGACCCTGAAGAGCTACGGGCACATGAGGTTCTATCTGATGCACATTACCTAGACGTCGATCCCTGCGAAGCATGCCCCGCGTCACCTATGTTTTCATGAGGCTCTTGTGATGCTTGGCGGGCCGAGTAGAATGTTTCGAGCCGAGGAGCTCGGCCGCCGGCATGCTCTGGCAGATACCGTGGATGGATATTCGCCAAGGCAACAACGTACGAACTCGGAGACTTATTTCAGCCGCAAAGACAATCTTTGGGGGCAGCTGACAACACGTCCCGCCGTGGGGGGTGGTTGGCATGGGAGCACGTTCGAAAACTTCGTCTCATGTTATGTTGGTGCCCCCAAGCCAATACATGCAACTAAGGAGCGGACTTCATACTTGCATATCATGCTCACACGCAGGGCTTGGATATCGGTAACGGCGTCCAGTCGAGTTGGTTGATCTGCAAGGTAACTTTAAACTTGCACAAGGTTTGCTAACAAGACTAATATCCACTTCCCACTAACACAACCTCTGTAACATTACACTATCAATTTGATGATCGAATTTAGCGACAACTCAGGGTTGTGTATTGTCTCTTAGTTATTGGGTGACTCTGCCTAGCGTTGTCAAGTCTTCTTCTCCGAAGTGATTACGAATCCCAATCACTGACGGCTTCTCAAAGCCAAAGGCATCAGGGGCAAGGGGCATTTGCTAACTTGTGTGGAGTTGGCCAGAAGCTGCCAGCCGTGATCCGTTGTGATGGGATAGTCGGCTTACTGAAGTCATTGAGTAAGAGCGTAGCTGATTCTCTGAGTCTGAGTTGGGAATGCGAGTGGCCCCGGAATGATTGATGATTCGAGACGGATGGAAGAGGTTGAAAACTGCCGAGACAGCAAGCATCAACAGCGCATCAAAGATGTAGATGTAAACCTCTTTGGACTGAAGCTCCCCATCTTCGCCAAGGACGTACTCAATGACTCTGAAAACGGAACGGACCATGATGAGAAAACTTGTTCCGTAGAGGACTTGTAGTAGTTGACGCCAAGGAGTGTGGATGTTGAGGCTTGCAGATGTGGGTTTGCGGTTGATACGATGATGGAAAAGCATGGTGACGGCCATGAAGAATCCAAAGAACGCAATTTGAATACCCAGGCCAACGATGATAATGATTTGGCCTTGGTCTCTATCTTTTTGGGTCTCGGCACCTGCGAGCTTACCACCGCCTAATCAGGTTAGCAAAGGGCTGTTCGAAGCATATGGCAGCAAATATGCTTACCAATCGCTTGGCCAAAGCTTGACGCAACATCACCAAAAAGAAACAGTTTCGTAAGCCATCTACATGGAATAAGGGAATGCTTTTCGGCGTCAAGTAGCTTGACTAGTCGTCCAAAGACCATGTATATCGAGGCGGCGTAAAACGGGGGTCCAAGAAGTAATAGTAAAGCTTGGATGATGTACGGACCCTTAGTCCAGTTGGGTGTCTCCGTGGCGCCAATAGCTCGTCCGATATAACCAACAACCTCAACTAAAACTGGATCGTTAGCCACCTTCATACTTGACATTTCATGGTGAGTAAAGTTGGCAAAGATTACCGAGACAACCAATGAAGAATGGCATGAAGTACCAAGTTCTGGCCTTCACAAGTTGATATGCATGGCCCGCTGCCGAAAGAGAGAAGCATACTGCAAAGATAATTGCCGCAGGAAGAGAAGGGTCATAGCGGTAGTAGTCGTTGGCCATGATGTCGCGAAACTGACCGCACGGGATTGGGACTCCGGGTGTCTCTAAAAACGGATGATGGAATTCAAGATACTTCTGAGGCGCAAAGGCGAAAAAGTCGATATTGTGGCATTCGAGTTCAGTCTATAGAAATATGAACTTCGCGTTCCAAAACTACGATTTTCTTTCTTTATGAAATGCATTTCTGACCACCTGGAAGTCAGCGCCCGGCATTTAGGAACTGTCGGAGAACATCTCAACAGCTGAAAACTAGAATGAAGCTATCTTTGCTCAGCCTCCGTGGTCGTGTAAGATGACCGATGGTGTTTTCATGATAATACGACTTACGAAAGTACGAAAGAGAAATCGAAAACGAGGTACACGTGGTGTTGTGAGGCGTCCACGATAACATGATTGAATCATCTCCTTCTCACTGCGCCCGGCGTGTAGTGTACTGAGCCCCATATATTCATAAATCTTGCTCATAATACGAGTTGCATAGATTCCATATGCTCCAGTCCATTTGAAAGTTTATGCTTCTGTGCTGTACTCACTCACAAGTTGTCGTAGACTGACAGTTGTCAGTGCCCTGAATTCAGACCCAAATGATGGGCTAGACATGCGGTACGGATAAGGCAGAACTACGATGCTAGGCTTACTCAAGACTAGAGTAAGTCAAGACTAGAGACCTCCGCCCCTTTAATTGAAATAATCAGACTGATGCCGCTCATCATTGGGTGACGGGGAAGCTAAGTCCCTACCCCCGTATCAGTTTTTACGGTATTCGATACAGAATGCTGGTTAAAGTCGTGGAGTATTGTCGTTTTCGGATCGCATGTTGATTGGTCGGGATTCTTAATCCCGAATCAAAATCTTCCCGGCCGGGGATGGACCGGGGATTGACCCAAGAGGGGCCGCGGAGCGCCCGGGTCCTAGCCACGGAATCCACGGGCACGGGCTGCGCGTGTGAGCCCTTTTTTGCGCGTGTACGTCTTCTTGGAGTGCCAAGATCTTGCCATGTTTCCCTGTCAATCCAAATTGGCTGGCAGTCGCCGAATCGAGGCTTAACTCAGAAAACCCCATCTTTCAGAACTCTAATGATGAGACCGCCGCGGAACATCGGCGGACGATCTGGACACGGCGACGCAATATTGAGGCTTAGATGCCACCTGTTGGGCTGAGCCTGGTCTTGGCGATGGAGGCAGGTTTAATGACACAAGTTTGGCTTGACAATCGTGAGGGGATTCATAAAAGCTTTCTACTAGATACAGAAACTCCAACGAAATGGCTTGGCGATTTGCGCCTTCGTTTCCTTCTTCAGTCCCAACTTTGATTCAATTGTCTCTTCTTCGTCCCGTTTACCGCGGCCGCCACATCGACCAGAAGACGTTTCACTGGTTCTAAATTCAGCCTGTCCATGCAAGGCTATCAATGCGGTTAGGAAGCTCATAGAAGCACTCTGTACCAAACGAGAGAAGGGGTCCCCCCTATGACGCACACGCTCAAGGCTTTCTCGGACGACTATTCCCACTGGCCGTCTGGTCGCCGTCTGTCCCGCGGAAAGCGTCGCCCCTCTTTAGGGCGTAGCGACGGGCGAAGATACACTACATAGTATGTGCCATATCCAGGGCTATTACCGTACGTATCTGTCGGGGTGCGGCATCTCCGCTCACACGACGGAGAGAGAGGAGGGTCTTGGCGCGACTCAGTTTCCGCGTCGCTGACACCGTTACCCCTAATCGCCGGTCGTGACTACCAAGGAACCTAGTAAGCTTCACTTCTCCAATTTTCCCTCCCATCTCCAACAACCCTCCTCCCTCCAAACTTCACAGGTATCTACCTTCCCGGACCCCCGTCCGGCGGAGTGATCAGATTGTTGACGGCTAAGTTATCCAAATGGCAGACTCAGGGCTTGGCATTCCCGCATATGTTATATCCATATCTCTAAAGTACCTCCATGTTCCCTACATATCAGTAGATTCTACAGTACTGAGTGAGGTATATGTGCCTGACTGCCTCCCGGAAGATCGGACGAAGACTGGGCGTACCCGTTGACTTCCCCTTCCGTCTTAGCTTTGTTTAGTCGGCGAGCGACAGGCTTCGACAAGGCTCAACATAACAACACCTACTCTTGGCCACAACACACATCATCTAGGAAGGGCCGGTACTATATACAGAGGTCTCATACTCCGACCAAGGCACCAGACCACCCCCACCGGCTCGTTCTTATTTACTGGACCTTGTCCTCGATCTCGTCGTCGTTGTCGTTTTCGGGTCTTACAAGTTTTCTGAATGTGTCTACTCTGCAGTTGAGTCTTAGCAAACGCCGACATCTCATCATGAAGCGCCTAGGCTATAGGAAATCTCGCAATGGGTGCTTGAGGTGCAAGGAAAGAAGAGTCAAAGTATGTTCATGGTAACATCCATTTACTCCTTACTCCCCGAATGCCCCTGAGTATTCGGCCCTTTATCTGCCAACAAGGCGACTGGAACTAACGGAGGAACCTCCTGATGCAGTGTGACGAAAACAAGCCTTGTAGCGCTTGTGTACGCCACGGGCTGCCGTGCAGTCTGGAGAACGCGGGAGCGTCAACAAGCGGCTCGTTCCAAGGATCGGCACAGCCGCCGGCGGGAACAGCAGCGCATCGAACCAAACGATCGGGGTCGCGGGTAAGTTCTGGTCACTAAACTCACTCTTTGGTGTTGAGGCGCCTCGTTCTCGGTTCTAACGCGGTGGGGGTGGATAGGGCTCGGCATCGGTTAGGCGGCGGCCAAGCGCGCAGTCACCGGCGTCTCTTTCGCCACAGTCTGCAGCCGGTTCACTCGGAGGTGCTCATGGCGCGTCAAGCCCAGGAGGGCAGACATCTCCTTCTTCGCAATCTGATCCATTCCCCTACTTCTCGCGGTTCCTGACCGATCTGAACAAGACGGAGACGGCCAGCGGCTGGATCTCAGATCTTGAGCTTATGCACCATTACACTTCGGTGTCGTACCGAACCTTTTCTCACTCCCACCTGGCCCAGAAGACGCTCCAGTATGATGTGCCCAGAGAAGCCCTATCATATCCCTTCCTTCTTCACCAATTACTTGCCTTCTCGGCTTACCATCTCGCATACCTTCAACCAGACTGTCGGCATGCCTATCTCATGCAGGCAGCCCAACACCAGAATGACGCCATCAACGGTATGAGAGGAACCTTACTTGGCACAATATCCTCTACGAACTGTCATGCTCTCTTCGCGTCTTCCATCTTCCTGACTCTGAGCGCCTTCGCCACCTATCCCAGCTATGAGAAGTACAACCCCTCCTTCTCACCCATCGACAGTATGCTCGACATCTTTACTTTAACGGATGGCATGAGCGTCATTCTCCGCGCTTCCGATGATGATCTGCGCAAGGGCCCGCTGCGCGAAATCTTCATCAAGGGGCACGGCGATGCGGCTTCGGCGGTGGAGGCTACCCTTCAACCCCTGTTTGAGCGGCTACCTCGGCTCAGTTCCCGACTGGCAGAGATCGGTCTTGTCGAGAACGAGGGCAAGTACACTATCAACAACGCGGTCATAGCCCTGAGCGAGAGTATCGCCAAGGTTTCCTCCATCAACGCCATGTCCGCTCCGGTGGAGTTCCGCGCAGTGTTCCTCTGGCCCGTCCTCATGTCCAGCGACTACCTGGACATGCTGCGTCGCCGCCATCCCGCGGCCTTGGTTGTTCTGGCCCACTACTGTGTGATCATCAGTATGGCCGAGCCCTTCTGTTGGTTTCTGAGCGGGTGGGCCAGAGCCCTGATATCGACTATCTCAGAGCAGCTCATGGGCACGCCGTGGGCAGAGCTCATCATGTGGCCAATAGAAGTCATTGGGGTGGGAAGCTATGAGTTACAGGTAGACCATATTGCCCACGCCATGCCCATTGTACTTTAGGTTGTGGTTACTTGGTTCGTCTTTATTCCAGATGGAATCTACAGCAGGGCGGAACGGCACGTTATTGGGAGTGGATATTCACTACAGAATCAGATTACAGCGTCTTCACGCGTCATGAATATGGAGTCATCGGTCACGGCGGTATCGGTATGGATTTCTAGGCTAGGATGGGCCAAGGAAGATCAAAGGTTGTTTGGAGTTTAAGGCTTCTACGGCCCTGGAAATCCGAGAACGGCTTCTTGGAACTTGGCAAACCTTGAAATGTCTTAAAGTTTATGATTGTCAACTCTGTCGTTATTTATATGGAAGAATACCTATAACATTTTAGCCTTAAACGGCCCGTTCGTTCCGAGCCATTAGTTCAGCCTTGTGTACTTGCTGTCTGCCTCGTGTAAGTCAACAAGGCATGGAATGACTTCGGAATAGTTCAACGTCGTGCTAATCATCCGTTTACAGCTAACATTATTGCTCGCCCGCATTTCCTTTCTTGAAAGATTATTGTCACTAGGAAAGAAAACTACCGTCCTATTCTCGAGTAATGCTGAAGCCAGAGCTTTCCTTTTCGTTGACTGCCACTCGAGGACGATCTTCCCACAATTCCTTGATTGAAACACTTCCTAACCGGGCATTTGGACTGATAGCGAAGATCCCAGAAGCCAAGTGTAGTGAGACTGTCCCTCCTGAACGTCGTTGTACATGTTGACCCAAGCTAACCGAGTGCTTCACAGCAGGAATAAATGTCCTCTGCGACATCAAGTTTGTGTTGGGATCGGCCCTCAGCACCAAAACCTCGCTTCGAACATTCGACCCTCCCTTCGTCTTCCCGTTTTTCCCCACGTCATTGTCCCCCGCGAACAAATCAGACACTCCGCTCGCACCGGCGGCTGAAAGAACGAGGGCCTTCAGGTGTTCCTGTACAAAACAATCACCTGTTGCCCCTTGATAACTGTCTTGGGTCAGAAAGGTGCCCCTAGATGTATGAGATGTTATAGCGAATCCCCCGTCTACCAGTTGAACGTCTTCGATCCAAGGCGGAATCTCTGCTGGGTTTCCCAAACGGATTCGGTGTACTCGGACATGCCAGCCGGGGAAGCATTCCAGGGCTACAAGGGTTGTCTCAACTTGTAAGTCAATATGTTTCCATGGCTTCCAAGTGCTGACCAAGGACGGTACTTTGCAGGGCACGCCATCTTTCTTGACGACCGACATGGACTCGACTCGAACATCCGCTGGCTCCCACCTAGCTTTCCAGCTCTCGCCACCGTCGATGCTAGCACACAATGTGCTATCAGGGGCTAGCTGCATAAGCAGGTTTCCAGTTGGGACACTGAAAGCAAAGGCGGACGAGTACGCGAACTTCCCGTACTTGGCTTCTCTCGCTTTGAAAGTCTTTGTTGTCATCTGTCCGGCAGACAAGAGGAAGTGGTGAACAGGGGTGCTGCAGAGGATTTGTCGCGGTGGCCAAATTACTGCGAGTTGTGTTGGCGCTTCCTTACTCGATGTCTCTTCCTTGCCCAATCTGGACATGTCCAAGGGATGGAGTAGCTCGTCGCTTGTCCAGAACGGATGGTCTTCGTCAAGTCCCAAGACTATGAGGCTCTTCAAACACCAATACACAGACTGTGGAGAGTTGTAGTCCTCGCTGAGATACATGTTGGGATACACGAAGCCGATGTTCAGGGTGCCGTCAGTGTTGAACATGTCTGGATGCTTTGCCCACCAACGAAGATGGCGGAGAAGTAGACCTTTCACGGCACCAATATCGTCAACGGGTGCAGGAAGACTGATGTCTGCCGTTGCTGCTGCTGCCCAAAACGCTGCAAAGGCGAATCGGTATGTCAAACTCCTGCCGAATGGTATAGCAGCCCCTATCAATTGTCAATAAAAGCCATTCCACCTTTTGCAGGAAAGAGATCTTACCGTTGGTGTCAAAGTACCTCCAATAGCTTGACGCAAAGTCCTTGGCTTGTTGCTTATATCTCTCGATCCTCTCTTCGTCATCAATTGCGAATCTGATGTACAGCAGCTGAGCAAACTGGATGGCGAAGCTGCCGGAATAGTAATCAGCCTGCTTCCTCTCTTCTCCCCATAGACCATCACTCGACCATCCCTCGCCTAGGTAGAACGAATCCAGCAACTTGAAGTCAGCATCCATGAACTGACGAACATCTTCGAGCTTGACGCCGAGAGCCTTGACAAGAGCCAGGTTGACAAAAATCCGGAACCAACGCCAGTTATTCTGCGGCATCTGCTTTCCGTTGATCTGTAACAGCCAACTCCGCAGTCTCCCTCTTGCCTCTTCGTCGCATGACCTCAAGAACGCAGATGGTGAGGTCAGAAGCGTAAAGGCAATGGACTCCATTTCCACCATCCGCTGGTCAATGTCTCCCACGTTGCCCCAGTACTCTTCCGACTCAGGATCTGTGCCTAATTTTATTCCAGTTGTCCATGAGGAGAGATCAACGCCGGCTGCGGCGATGGCATCCTCATCATCTTCTTGCAGCAGATCAGCCACGATCCAGAGTGGCCGCGCAAAACCTTCTAGCTGTGCGGAAACTTCATCGAAGCCAGCTGCAGTGTTTGTGGCCAGTTTGATACGAGCTTTTCCGGCGGACTTGTACGGCTCTAATGGCCGCAGTAGCGCCAACGTCGCCCGCAAAAGGTCAGAACGGGTGCGAAATTGATTATCTGAGAAGCCGGGCAATGAAGGCATATTGGAACCAGACGAGTTGGTGTTGCCGTTGGTTGGAGCATGAAAACCTGGAGCTCAGTTTTGATATCGGATGCGACAGCTGATCCAATTCCCCCACTTCAAATGGATGAGGAGACGGCGGACCAAGTCGGCCGGGCATCGGGCCAATTCAGGGGCGAGGCCAAGAAAAGCCGTGTGACAGTAATCAAAACTTCGAGTATGACCATTCGTAGTACAATAAGTTTTCAACTTGAAAATTGAGGTTTCACTACCTCTTAGGCAACGGGAACAGGAGCATAACGGCTGATCAAGGCTACATCTTGGGCTACAAATCACCCGACCTAGTTCCGACACCTCATTGTCCGAGGTCAACAGAAAGGGCCAGTTATAAGCATGTAACAGCATATAACTTTATAAAGGTAAACCGACTGCTTGATTTGAATTTTCGCAGTAGACTCATACGGCGGGCGATAGCCACAAATAAGCCACATTCACAATATGAGGGTACTCTAGCAAGTAGTAGATCTCAAATAACTACATCAAATGGAACCATAAAGGTACGCCGACCATCAGATTAAGTTGATCAACAAGGAGATACAATCAGAAATCTGGTGTATCTGCTGGAGATTCTTTTAAGCTGATATCGAACAAGCATCCGGGTGATCTTGCTTAAAAGCCAAGTGGCCCTTCGTTAGGAAGTCTCCCATGTAGCCTTCTTACTTAATTTCGCAATGATAGGGCAAGATTTTCACAAAAGAGGAATGTTAGAAACGAGCGAAAAGCTACCTAGCAGCGTCTTGCAGGAAATGTGCTCAACTCTGTCAGGTTCAATCTCAGCCGCCTCTGGAACCCCTTCACCTACCGAAAGTCCAGGTCATCACCCAGTGTGTTTCAAGGCGATCTGCCTGGAGGAGCTTTTCCGCAAAAGAACTGTAGAATACAGTCGAAAGTTTAACACATCTGGAAGACGTCAACTCTACAGTAAAGCGTGGCGTTCAACTAAGTGGCAGAAGACTTCATAACATGTTCAATGTCGTCGACGCCTGATGTAACGGAACGTGAAAGACGCAGTAGACGTATTACTAAAGAGAAGCTCGCTATCGCTACCGTCGTTGCTGTTATGTATTGTCTGTTTCCCATTCATCCCTCTTCATCGTTGCCAGAGACATTGCCCAACGTTAGGAAAAGTCTGACTATCGCTGTTCATTGCCGCCACCGTTGCTTGCTCCGTTACTCATAATGATCGCAGTCACACCCATCAACGAAGCCCTAATCATCGTCGCAGTCGTCGCACTCGTTTCGTCCTCCGTACCATCCACCATGAGTTTGCATGTGGTTATATATCTCGTCCAATCCCACATTTTCGCCGCAAAAGAAGCACCAATGCGCCCCGCAGCCCGGCACACTGCAGGTGATGTGATCGCAACCGCCCATTTTCTCTGTTGGAGTGTCGCATCCTGGGCACCTCCGGACTCGCAGGAGTGTCTTTTCTGTTGTCCTCGCCTTGCAATCGTCGCAGTCCCAGCCCGAAACCTCGGCAGGGGCGCCTGCGGCACACACGCGTTCAATGTAGCGGCGAGCAAAACCGCAGCCATTACACCAAGCATAAATCCAGGAACCGGACTCTGCTACAGCAGTAGCCAAGTCTCCCAATTGAGGCAGGCCGAATGCAGAAATCGTCTTGGGGGTCGGCTGACGACGACAGAACGGGCAAGAAAGGGCGGCGATATTGATGAGCTTGCCACGTCCGTTCATGCCATACCAGTCTTTGAGACAGCCGCTGCAGACGTTCTGCTGGCATCCTGATCGACCACATGCGCGACGAAGATCGGCCTTTCGGATATTGGAGAAACACAGACTGCAAACCCCTGCCTCTGCTCTTCGGGAAGCCACCCAGTCGCGGAGTGAGCCGATAATCTCTGTCTGATTATGCACAATCTTTCCTCTGATGGTGAGAGCAGCAGATTCCTGCGTTGGGAGAATTTCGACGTTCAGAGGCACCGAGGAAATGGGCTCTGAGACTGAAGATATTGTGTGGAAGAGGGATCGGCCGTTGAACGGATCTTTAATAGTGGTCTTCTCGTTGCGCAGAAGCCACGACGTTCCGTTCTCGCCACTTAGACTCTTCGCCGAGGTCTCATGGTCAACAAGAGTCACCTTGTTGGTGTCGCAGCCGGGACATTTGAAGCCAGACGCATCAAAACCAGCTGGCCGATACATCTTGGGCCAGATGATGCGATTGAAGCACTGAGAGCACTCCACCCAAGGTGCATCAGTCGGGCTCTTCGCGTCCGTCGAGCCCTTGTGTCGGCAGTAGTAGCACTTTGGGCGTACATTCAGAGCATCGGGGTTGTATACGACGTACTGAGCACGGCAAGTCGGTGTGAAGCATTCGACCCAGGTGCCCTCTGTCTTTTCGTTGTCGCCGTTGGACACGTTCATCCTCCGTCGAATATTCGAATCAGGTGCCGCCTTGCACATATTGCATTTGCACTGATGTCTTGGGGGGCAGAGGCCACAAACACCGCCGGAACCCATGATGGTGACCGACCGGGGGAATTTGCACGCCCTGCAAATGGTTACAGGCCCGAGAGCGACCTTGGACTTATCTGGGCGCCAGCCGATCTTGGCGTGGAGCGTTGTGTTGAGGTTGAGGTCAAGCAACTTGTAGTCAACAATAGTCGAGAACAGGCGGCGGTCCTCGTCTAGTAGAATGCAAGCACCAGGGGGGCGTTGAGTAATACCATTGGCAACTCGCTCCTCGTAGTCCTTGTCAGCGTCTAGTAGTAGCGACAGACAGCTCGTGTTCCATGTCTCAGGGATATCCAAGTTGTTCCACTTCTTGCAGAAGAAGAGAAGCTCTTCGTCAGCAGCCTCCCTCAGAGGCTGCATTCCCATGCGTAGTGACAAAGCGGCGAGCAGTGCTCCTGGACGGGCAGCCAACATGGTCCCCGGAAGAATCAAGTGAAGCAAAATCTTCCAGAACTTCCGGTTGTACTTGTCGGATGCAAGTGCCATAGGTATTTGCTGTACCTCCGAAACACTTTTGATGTGGGCTGGCAATTCGCTCTCAGACTTGACGTAGGTTAGTCGGGTCAATACTCGACCAAGTCTGCGAAGAATACGATAGTCGCATGATCGACCGATCTCGAGGAGCTCGTCTCGGGTGAACTCCGTCGCAGCGCGGTTGTCCGTTTGCTCGCCTCCGTCGTCCTTTCCGAAGATTTCAGTTGGATCCAAGAAGACACAGGGGTATTTCTCCTCTACAGAAACCTTGTCAAAAATGTCAAGAATCTCAGCGGCGTAGTCGTACGACTCTTCCAGCCAGACCTTCATGCGGCTCTTTTTCTCTGACTCAGGGATACGATCGACGGCTGATCCAAACGCCTGAATAAGACCGTCCCTGTTTGGGTTCTCCCGGTCGTTGCATCTGTTGTTGTCAGCAACCGGTCTGTATTTACTGTGAGTTGGGAACTTACACTGTCCTCCATAGACTTCCAAATACAGGGTTAACGGCAATTGCAGCAACGTCGGCCTCGACGAGGGACTGGAGTTGATCGACCACAAACTCGCGGTAATCTTTGTCGACAAGATATCTCTTTGAGAAATCGGTGATCGGAGACGTCCGTGATTCGATTACCGTATGTAGTTGATCGAGGGTTGGATCGATGAAGGTAATGTTCTGCTTCACAAGTCGGTCTGCTTCTGTTGTGTTCTCTAGAGGAAAGTAGGTAGCGGCATTCTCGTCCTCTTCGTTGGCGGCATCCTGTATCTTCGAGATATCCTGATACTGCAATACTCGACCGAATCGACGCTGACCAGATGTTGCGCTTTGCTTTCCGGCACCCATCCAAGTGAGTAGAATTCCGGCTGTCAGCTGAGATATGGCGTCAGATGTTGCGATGCTGGCGTCGCCGACCTCGAGCTTGAAGCAAACGCCTCCAGTCATGTGTGAAAGATACAAAAAGGGGGAGATCGTGTCCGCGACAGAGCCTTGGATGACAGAGAAGACCTTGGCCTTTCTCTCCCCTTGAAGAGCCTTGGCTCCGGAGATCCAATCGGTGAACAAGTGTCCGACGCCATTGAAAGACCCTGGAGTGGAAAGGTTCTTGATCTCGGTCTCCCTGTTCTTGGTGCTGGTGCCAGGAGTATGGGGAGGGGCATCGGCATAGAGAACGACGATTGTGGTTGCCTCTGGTCGCATGACGCTGTAGGCTCGGGCCAGGCCGGTCTTCGCAGCCTCGGGCCAATCGACGTTGTTATATCCTGAGGCGGTGCGAATATTCTTGGCCATTGACAGTAGCTGGGACTGGGTGATGCTGTCGGAGTCATTTCCGTTCCTGTACCAGCCAGACCACTCCGTGACTCGATCGGTTGAATAGTCGCGGTAGGCCATGACGCCTATGCGAGAGAAGCAGTCGGTCAAGGCGGAGATGCGGAGTATCTCTGGAAGTGACTGATTGAGAGCCCGGAGATAGCTGTTCATCGACGCAGTGGCGTCCGTCAAGACCAACAGGTCGTAGAGCTCCCGCGAAGGAGCCATCTTGTTCGTCGATGCCGTGGTCATCGTAAGCGAAATGATGTTGAGGAATTCTAGAGATAAAGGTCTAGATGGATGTTGAAGAGAAGAAAAACTAGGAAACCAACAAGACGTAGGTCTATTTATGTCATTTTCCCAAGGGAAGTGCAGGAGAGGAAGGTGAGGCCAAATACCAACGGTGGTGGCTTTGACTCACGCCGTCTGGAGCTGCCCCTGAACCGGTACCTTCAGTGTAGGCTTTCTGCGTCACTCGCCGACACCGAGCGGAAGATGCGCTGAGGCCTACCTACCTCATTACCTTGGAGATCCAGCTGCATCTGTGAGTCAAATGCCGGGCTCTCTTGAGAAGACCTTTTGGAGGGTATTGCGATGAAAACGCTAGATTCTGCCCAGGTCGCCGTTTCTTGATGCTACCTTAATTGGACATTCGCTTGTTGGTCAGTCGGCGCCTAAATCCAAGTTGGCGCCAAAGTCCAAGTCGGCGCGTAAGTTCAGTGCAGGCATAATGCAACATCAAAATCCAGGATACTGAAGCCTTTTCTACCTTGAATCCAATTGCAATCCACTCTTGCACTCTTGTTCAGGATGCGATGTATTGTAGTTATGTTACGCACCCGCGCGCTGGACTGTGTTAGCCGAGCTGGCCCGTCAACTATCAGCGCTGCCTGCAACGCGCGCTTCGTCCCTAAGGTAGCATCAGCAAGCGTGAAAACGATAGCTTACGACCAACACTCATCAAATTCCCAAGGCACAGATTGATGGACTCCATGCAAGAGACAAACTCGATTGTGACAGTAAGCGTGTAATTTATTTAACTGGTTGTAATTATCTGTTTTATCTAGCTAGATCAGTTGCTACGTACTAAACAACTGCTTCTCGGTTTCTTGGAAAATAAACTCTCATTATTGCTGGGTATTGCACTTATATCGCGTTGTATGGGAAGTTATTCTCAAGGTGTTGCATGATACGAGAGTTTTGCTTTTCGTGCCACGCGATGATCACACCTTTTGGGTCTGATAAGACGGCATCGATGGTTGTTCGAAGGAAGACCCTCAGCGCATGTGGTCATCTAGCTTAAATACCCTTTTTCGCCTGCTGACACCTCAGTCTCTTTCCGCAAAGTTCCCACGCCTATGACATTTGAAATTCGCCGGGCAATACAATACAGCAACCCTTCCTTTTTTGACTCTTTTCGAAATCTCGCCATACCATCTTTTTCCATCACGCCGCAGTTGTAGGGTCGAGGCGAGGAAGTATAGTGAATAAAAGAGGAGTGTTAGCCAGAATCTGCGAACTGGGCACAGAGGCAAGTGATGATATGGTTATAGACTCTGCAACAGACGGCGACTCTATGCTCGGCGTAGCTGAGCTGAATGTCCCAGATACCACAGTAATCGAGGCTGGGGTCGTTTTTATTATTGATGGAGTTCCCGATGACGAGGTCGAGATTGATGCCGGAACTGTGCTTAGTGATGGGTTTGACGGTGAACTTGGTGCGGATATCAGAGTTAACAAAATGCTTAACGGCGGAGTTGGTAGACTTAATTGAGAAATTTCCTGAGAGCTTGACAGAACGCCTGATGAAGTAGTTGAGGGAGAGCTTATCTAGACAACCAAGGTGCTAGTTGACGGTGAACCCGACGGCGCGTTCAGGGATGAGCTGAGTTGCGCACTGGCCGGGGAGCTGATGGAACTTTGGCTCGTCAAAGTTTGAGAAGCACCTGGGCTAGTTGCTATTACAGAGCTGGCAGATGTCAAGATTGAGGTTACAACTGATGTCGTAGTTGAATCGGGTATTGGCAGCGGAGCAGAGGTGACAGATAGCGCCGATGAGTTTGTTAAAGGAAACGGGGGTGAGAAGCTGGACAGCCCTGTGCTCACAGGATTGTTGCTGCTTGTTTGACTGGTCGGAGATGATGTGGCCGACTGAGTGGCTTGAAAACTGGATAAACTCGCGGGCGAGGAGCTTGAAATTTGACTGCCGGAAATTGATGATGACATGGGCAGAGACTGCCAGGTTTGACTCAAAGCTGTAGACTAGCTGGAAAAGCTTTAACCGGTTGAAATACTTCCGGAAGTGGGCAGACTGAGACTGCTGGAAATTGAACTCGATGTAGAATTAATAGAGCCTCCAGTGCTGGTGCTACTGATGCTTTGCGATGGTGACACTGAGGTGGCCAAAGAGCTACCAGAACTTGATGAAGATGTGGTGCTGGAGACAACTGCAGCATTTGAGCTACTTGAGGCGGCGTCTGAAGAAGTTGTGGCAGCATCAGAGATGGTGCCAGTGGTACCTGAGACACTGCTAGAGCTCGAAGTTGAAGTGACAGTAGACGTAGACGTAGTTGCAGGCGTGGTTGTTTCTGGGGCAGGCGAGGCGCTCGGGGATGTCGGGGTTGAAGAGGCTGAAGTTGAGCTAGCGGTGGTTGACGTAGGTGATATTATAGAAGAACTGGAGGATGAGGTTGAGGTTGAAGATAAAGAGGAGGTGGATGATGTGGAGGTGGGTGAGGAGGAGGAGGATAATGACGAGGAACTTGAAGAGGAGCTTGAGGAGAAACTTGAGGAGGAACTTGAGGAGGAACTTGAGGAGGAACTTGAGGAGGAGCTAGAGGTCGATGTGGAACTGGAGCTTTCTGTGCTTGAACTCGTCGTTGTAGTGGTAGTTGTCGTCGTTGTCGGCTGCGGTGGTGGTGGTGGTGCAGTTCCGCAGACGCCGAAAACGTTATAAATTCGCCTAAAGACGTCTTGACCCCCGCAAGCATAAGCAGGAAGGCTTTGACAAGACTGATTGCAATACTGGAAGTCTTCCTCCGGAGAAGGCGCCAGAACTGGAAACCACTCGTGTCCTGCCGTGCCAAAGGAGCAATAGCAGTCGTTCCCGTGTCCCAGGGCTGCGAAATGTGATTCTCTCCTAGCACACTCCTGCTGGCACCCACTAGGACTCAGTCCTGAGATAGACGTCAAACTGTCAAAGATGATGCTGAACTCATCGTCTTTGATGGCGACGCAACTTCTGTATTTGAAAGGGAGGATTGCGACTTCTTGGAGAAGTGTAGCATGTGTCGCTACTAACAGGTTGCCGGCAGTTACGAGGATATGGGCGAGTCCTTTCTGCATCTTGGTTTCTCTGACACGCTGTAAATGCAATGTGAAGCTTTAGATGAGCCCTAAGAGGTCGAGAACCATGCGACGATTCTAAGAAATAGAATGCTGGATTTGTTTGGGACGCGCACTACAATCTGACAATGTCTCGGCCGTTGCTGGATGACTTTGTAGAATGACTGAGAATGCCTCAATCTCAAGTTGTTTCAGCAACATTCCGCCAGTCTGCGTCGGGAATACTCGCCTCCTTGATTCCCCCCTCCCCCTTGCATGTACTTGGCCTTATGGTTCGCAGCAGTAGACATTGAATCTGATGACTGGTTGTCTGCCCAAGATAACAGAATAATGCTCTGGATCACCCGTAAGCTGGTAAAATATTGCATTCAAGACGAAAAGTGACCATT
Source organism: Colletotrichum karsti (assembly GCF_011947395.1). NCBI lineage: Eukaryota > Fungi > Ascomycota > Sordariomycetes > Glomerellales > Glomerellaceae > Colletotrichum > Colletotrichum karsti. Next base: position 189,532 of record NW_024065904.1, read on the forward strand.
ATCTCATGTCTTTCTCGGTCGTTAACTGAGGAGTCAGGGCGACCAACTAGGCAAGCCAAACCTTTCGCAAATTTGCCCGTCTTGCAAAGGTTCGCCATTATATGTTGGGGTACTTCCTCGAAACGAAGAATGCCAGTCAGAATCAAACAAGATAAAAAATCAATGCCTGAATATGTTGCTTGATGAAGGTAGGGAGCAATTGCTGAGGGTGTTCTAAAGTAGGCACCTACGTCATGGTACCTTCCTGGCGATAAGAGTAAGGAGATAAGATAAGATAACATGTGCACGGGCTCCAGCGCCGATGTCAACGGATGGCTTCCGCTCCGCGAGCTCTAAATTTCAGAATGCGCCCGACGCGCGACCTACTTCTATCATGCCAAAATCACAATTCATACCGGCCCGCAGCTCACGGCATCGCATTGCTGTTATAGCTCTCTTTCGTGCTCTTCTTCGTGAGGGTCGCAGCATAAACCTACCCAAGGATGTACATAGGAAAGGCAGGAGCCCCGTCGCGGAGCTCGTCAAGAGGGGCTTCGAGCGCAACAAGGCAGACGTGAGCCCACGGCTGGTGTTCGCTGCTCTGTCGGCAGGCTACAAGGTAATCTTTCCTATGTCTCTGGGCACGCTATTTGGTGATTGCTAACGTATCGCGCTTGCCGATAGTTTCTCACGTTCTTCAAGAACGCCCAAACAGAGGGTTCGAATGAGCACAACGACATCCTTGCCTACCTCCGCGAAAAGAACAAATTGATAGCGAGAGCGGAAGCGAAGCAGCGCCCACGACGGAAGCCACGCCAGCTCAAACCGGATTACAAACCCCTCCTCCAAAAGGTGTCCAAACCAGACGAGCCGCCCGAGTACATCTCGCCGATATTCCCCCGACCGAGAGATAGCTTCAAGGGTCGCAGGAAGATCCCGCACCTGATCGCGACGGCTTCGCAGCATGTTTTCCTGCGGCACAAGAGAGGTCCGCAGCCGCTTGCGGTGGGTCACGTTCTGCGTCGCAAACAGGCCCGCAAGGTGAAGCTGGACGAAACGATGCTCGACCTCAAGGACGACATGCTATTCGAAGCTCGGTCGGAAGATACGTGGGACAGGATTGTCGAGGAGACGCTGAGGGAAAACGGCGCCGGGAAGGAGGAAAGCATGAAGCGTAACGATGGTCCACCGCCCTTCAAATACGCCGACAGCATCAGCGATTCGTACGAGCACCTATCGAATTCGATCACAACATGGCGAGCAGAGGAGGTGGCGAAGATGAAAACGCTGGTCGAAGCTGTGAGAGGGGAGGAAGAGCTACTGGCACAGGAGGTTGAGGAGGCCAAGCAGTACGGCGTGAGAATTATACCGACTGAGCTGGAGAGGATTAAGCCGTACCTTGCGCATCGGAAGGCGAGGAAGACGAAGAAACGACTGGGTATCAAACAGCGCAAGGTAAAGAGGTGGCAGAGCAGATTTGTTGGTTTGCAACCTGATCCGATCAAGAAGTAACGATGGAAAGAGGTCTACTCTGTGCTACTACTGTATGTTCATCATCTCAATCAACCGTGATATCACACTTGGATGTTTGCTTTAATGCATAAGTCGTGATCCACGTTATGAAGTCAGGAACCAGCTAGGTTCCTATCTCTACTTCTCCCTCGACCAGCAACTGTCGCAACTGTCGCAACTGGCGGCAGCATGGCGCTTGCTTTCGACGGCGAGCCGATGATAATCTTGGCAGACCCCTTCGCTTCGCCAGCCACAGCAGCCCAGCTCTTGGTCTGTTGAAAGGAGGGTATTCTGACCGGAGACAGTCCCTCATACAAATCGCTACCCGCAACAGACGCCATCTCCACATTGGTGGTGCGCGGCGAGGACAAGACCGATGTGGCAGATGGCGGGATGGATGATATTGGACTCGACGGCTCGTCTGACGGAGCCGGCTGTGCTGCCATGTCTCGCACAGTGACACCGAAAGGCGCCTGCTTGACCACAGGGCTCACTGCCGGCGGAGTCGGCGCGGTTTCCGTAGCGGTCCCGAAGCTGCGGCGGGAGAATATGGACGAAGACATGCTGGCTTGGGTGCTGTCTGTCAAGCTTGGATCACGAGCAAGCTTCGGCGTGCCTAACCGCGGCGTGGCCGGGGTTTTCAGGATCGGCAACCGAGACGCGGAGCCGCGGGAAGGTAGTGGGGCCGACGGATTCGGAGACGGGGATTCTGTGGGCCGAGACGCCGGCGGAGCCGGACCGCTCGTCATCACCGCCTGGTTGCGGGTCTGCCATGCAGTTCTCACTGGGTCAGTTGGAACTCGCGCCGCGATGGTCGGGCGCAAAGGGGCTGGAGACGATGGGCCTGAAGTTGGCGGAGGTGGCTGCACTGCGGTATTCGGTACCGGGTGCGTACGCGGCCTCGTCCGGATCCCGAGTCCGCCATTTTCGGAATTGGGGAGCGCGATTCGACTTTCTCGGGGGTTTTCCACGCGAGAGATTCCCGTCCGACCGAGCCTCCTCGGTCGCATCTCCATCTCCGTCAGCCTTTCCTCGCAGCTCTTTCGTTCTTTCTTTTCCTCTTCCAGCTGCTTCATCAAACTTTTGATATGCTTATCGTACCCCTTCTTCTCGTTTGCTAAGCGCATAGTGTACGTCTCTTCCAAGCCATTCAATGCCGCGTTTCCCTTCCTGAGGCGTTCATTGTCAGCTTTGAGCTTCAAATTTTCACTTTTGACTGCTGAAAGCCTGTTGTCAATACGACTAGCGACGTGTCTGGTAGGTTTACGACAGCATTGGCCATGATATACCTGCTCGATGCCACCGAGGTCGACGAGCTCCACGTCTACCTGGAACGCATCTGGCCGGCTTGCTGGCTCAGGCGAAAGCATCCGCTTAGTCAGGTCAAGAATATGTCGTGGCGTGACCGTTGGGGCTTTGGAGTCATGGAATTGCTGAGTGGCCAAAGCCTCAACAGCCAGTTGCTCCTGGTAGTTACGGAGCTTCTCTACTCGAGATTCCGGTGCTGGGTCTTCGAGAATGGTGTCGAAGGTTGATAAGTTGCCGTTGTAAACAGCGGTGGCAATGTTGAGATAAATCAGCCCCAAAGAGTAGATCTCAGCAGCCCTCATGGACCAATCTTCGGGATCGCAAATCTCAGGTGCGCGCCATTTCGGCGTCCCCTGATGCCCAATTGTAGTCGTCCTCTCCTGGTCTGTAACATCTCGAGCGATGCCAAAATCGGCCAGGTACACCCTCTCCGGATTCAGCAGGATGTTCGTTGGTTTGATATCGAGATGGCGGATCTTTGCGCGATGGCAGTATGCAACAGCTTGGCCAACGCAACCCATGATGCGTTGAAGGAAATTCAGAGGGCACTTGTTGCCAGCAGCATCTCGGTTCCTGCTTTTGATAGCCCGAAGGTCCGTAAGATCCAGGGCTTCTAGTCTTCTGATGTCCTCTCCGTCACCTTCTCCGTTTCTGAAGTACTCGATGTCGGCCAGTATTTCGCTGAGGTTGCAGACCGCAACGGGCCATAACAGAAGATAGAGCTCGCGCTGCCTGAAGGTATAGGTGCCAATCAGCTTGACAATATGCTCATGGTCAAGCTTTTCCATAACGTGCGACTCGGCGCGTATGATTTCAAGGGTCCGATTGCGTCGCGGTTTGATCCATTTCCGCGCAAGGCAGACCGAGCGGTACGTGACCTTCTCGACGCTACCATATGCGCCACAGCCAAGTAGGTTGTCCTTGGGAGCGACGATCTTGTGATGTAACTTCTTAGATTCGACGAAGTCGGGATGTTTGCCACTATTTGGATCCAGTGTCAGCTTCGCAAGTATGGCGTGTGATCTCTGGACGGAGACGACACCGACGGGGTTAAACTTACATTCCAGACCAATGGCCATCCGAGGCTTCCCATTTCTTGATCAAGGATCTTTCGTAGGGCTCGCGCAGAGCCGCCGGGAGACGGTCGGGATGCCCCTGGCTCTGTCCGTGAACTGTTATCCAACCAGCCTCGACATTTTCGGCGGCCATTGTTGCGTCGCGATCCTCTCCTAGGCTGGTCAATCAATCTCGCGACTCGCCGACTGCCTGTGCGCTCGATGAGGTGTCGCGCTCAACGCCGTGATGTTGCCATCGCCTGGACCACGGGATCAAACACGACGAGATCAATGGGATTGTTCGCAGCCGTAAGCTGAGGTTTGTTGAGGACGGGGAGGGATGTCAGCTCGGTGGTCAGGATGGCCCGGCGAGGATGCAGATCGTGGGGGAGGTTGAGGGGCCATTGGACGACCGGTTCTAGCGGGGTTTCCGGCGCACCGCCCCGAATCTGGCCCCTCTCCATCCCGTGCGGGGGCGCTGGTTGTTCCAGACCAGTCCGCCCCTGAGCTGTGTGTGTTCATTTTCTCTATCTTATTCTGTCTTCAATTTTCTGAATAACGCGGTCAAAACCTGGGAGTATCACGATATGTGAATCTTTGATGGCAGTTTCAGTCATTTAATAACCAGTCGCTTAAAAAAGCGACTGCCTGGAGATGGTAGCAGAATCTAATATCGCTCTGGATGAAGATGGATTGTTGCCAGGGCAAATCTCATATTGCTGTTGCCACAAAAGCCATAATGACACTAGGTAGAATTCAAATACCATGCTCCATTGTTCAATACTAACGGTTCTCGACTTTCTGGCGATCTAGCCACAATGCGCTGACTTGAAGACTCGCATCCGACGCGCCGATCTTAGTATCACCGCTAAATGCGCTAACACATTTAACGAAGAAACGGATACCAAAGTCGTATCACCAATGAACCAACTGTCAATAGTGACCAAGGAACAAAGTCTCAACGGAGCATCAACTGACATCATTTGCAACAGCTCGGCTGTCGAACTCCGTGGAAATATCAAGTACGGATATATTGCGGGTTGAATAGAAGGGAACACGATGATCTAACGGTTGTGGTTACGCCAGAACGCGACACTGAGAGGGAGCTTCAGAATGAATACGTATCTCCGACGAATTCGCCCCCGAGCCGGCCATTTGTATCATTTGCGCCAGGATCGTCGGTATCCCGCGCGAGGTGAGGCGGGCAGCTAGGATCAAGTTGTACCACCAAAAAGTGAGGAGAGTGACACGATCTCTCTGCCGTTTGACAGAATCCAGATCGGACCCGAAGAAAGCCCCGGCCAGGTGGTCACAATGATGACATCCCCGCGGTTGCGGGGGTTGACAGGGTTCGGAAGACATGTTGAATTGCCATGTCATGAATGTCTTAATTGAAACACGATATCATTTCAGTAGACACTTATTCAATTGCGGGATCTTGCACCAACGAGTCCGCGCTGCATAGTTATCTCAGGTCAATCCATTGTGCCAAACACGGGCGGCCAACCGAGACATTTCCGGGGCCGCGCTGCCGGAACTGTTCGACACGAGCATTGCTTGGACGATTTCATAGAGACCATGAACCACGTCGAGATCATGAGGCTGCCGCAATGCAAGATTGTCCAATCAATCCCGCCTAGAGCCCGCCACTGCGTGTTCGCCATGGCTGAGGAGAGAGGTTCGAGTCCACGTTTTGTGTGCGCCCCCAACCTACACTGTGAGCCGGCCGGTGTGCCTCCGGGTGCATGAGCTGCCCGCGGCTAGAATACCGTGGCTCCCGGCCGGGGATGGTCAGAACGTCATTCAAGGGTCCCTTACTGTCTCCGAGCGTTCTTCACACCAGAGTCGTGGATGAAGAGCCTGCACTAAGGCTCCCAGCTTGCTTCTTTTTGGATGATTCCAAGGACGTGAATTCTCCGCGTGGGATATGGCGTGTTCGCGTCGATCTTTGCTGATCGCAGGAGTTACCACCCCCAAAGTGAGGCTGGCCAGGCCGGTTACATTTGCCAGGCGGACATGGCTGCAACTGATCTCGAACTGGTCCTTTGCCGTTGGCCCCCGATCCAATCGAAGTGCCTAGCTGCTGGGTACGGGTTACCATCACTTGCAGTCTCACACACCAGACCAGCCGACCGGGACCCAAGGCGATAACAGAGTTCTTGGTTGAGCAATTCTCGCCCCTGGCCCATTTTGGGCGGGAGGCGTTCTCGACGACATTATTTCTCTGTGCGTTAACCATGCTCATGAAAAGCTGCAAACCGCAGATCTCATGCGGCAACCATGCTTGTCGGGGTCTACGAAGAAAACGAGGCTCGCCGGAACACCCTCGTCGAGTTCCCGGACCGACTTCAGGAGCCAATCCCTCACAGCTGGGCCGCCGGATTCCCTGCATTGTGGCTTTCCTCCTAGTTTTCTCTCTGTGACGAGACGCATGTCAATGGCGATGTAACGGATTCGACATGCCTCGACCATGAGGCTGGGCTGGACACAGCAGATCTTCTGCTCCAACGCTGTCACCCACTTCTCTCGATTGGGGACGAGGGAGGAGGATTCTCAGCATCATGGCAATATTCACCCACACCAGTGCGCCGTGGTGCAACTCTGCCTTCTGCCTCTTTCTTTTTCATTGATTCAATTTCGTCAGATATTATAGAAATTGTTCCGACGCACTGCACATAAATCACATACAGCCCTTCACCAGATAACATCCTTTAGAAGTGTCACGAAGTTTGAGGTGCTGTCTCATCCATGAGTGACGAGTATCAAAATACAGCTCGCCAGGCCCTTTCAGTACTTTATTCTCCACCGTCTCCAGGCTACTCGAGTCCATTGAAAAAGTTTCACGACGAAATATCTAATAACCTCTCTTACACTATATTCTGGGTAGCTCCGTTCATACTTTCAGTCCTACGAGCCAATCCCGTCGCCGACTACGCGAACTGCCGGTCGCCCATCTGCAGGGCGCTGTCCTGTATTATTGCATGGGCTGGTCTGGTGGATGCGCCCTATCGATTCAGCGGCATGACAGGATGAAGGAGGTTATCAGACCTTAACAAAATCCATCCAACACATGCATACCTCACATACAAATCGGACAACTCCGAGATCAGGTGTGTTAGTCGGCATCTTTTAAACTTTGTTAGATCAATCCTCCATCGTTGCTGGCGCACCCACCATACCGTCGGCAGAGATGAGTAATCTTGTCCGTTCCAGCTCCTTGGATGCGCAAACCGAGCCGGCCGAGGACGGGGACGACCCTCCTCCTCACTCCCGTGAGACCCATTTCATCAACAGGTCTCCTGAAAGTGGTGGACGCGGGACGTTCGCGCTCAATCGACGCCCTTCTCAACGACTTTCAACGTACCGCCGCCAAAGTATTAATCAGCACGAACAAAGCCAATCTGGCGACATCAGCGTCTATGAGTTCTGTGGTTTAGCGTCAGATACCCAGGGAGAAAGTGGCACTTCTCTTTCACATCTTGATTTCGATCCCTCGTCTACAACCCATGTCCACCAACCCCATCGACAACAGTACCATAATCATCTTAGAGGGCGGCATGGCGAGGAGACAGTAGTCATTTACGATCCCCAACAGTACCATCAGTCCCAGCATACTCCTCACCTGAACCCACCGCAGCAACAACAGCAACCGTCGTTCTCATATACATCGCCTCCTGAGTCCCACCAGTCCGCTTCTCTCACTTCTTCCTCGTCGGACTCGTCTTCTTTCCTCCGTCATCCCCACGATCCCAGATTGCTCCAGGCCCAGTACGAGGCGTCCGCAACTAGTTACGACTTGCCTCCTGACCCCAACTTTTCCCCTACCGTCGGAGATCTAGTCCCGATCCAGCTTCAGGGTCTAGTGGCAGCACACATCTCTCAGCCCCAGCCGCCCTTTCTTGGTTTCTCTCATCCGGACCCTGCTGGACCCGCTCCGTTCATCCCTACCGGCGACGACCACGATTTCTTCCATCAGCACCGACAACCCGGAGTTTTGCAGTTTCCTGGTGTTTATTCCATCTCATTCATGCAGAACCCAGAATTATCAATACTCAATGCCGAGTCCTTCGACGATGGCACTGGAGGCGCAGGGTTTCGCGCGCCGAGGAGTTTGCCTCCTGGCAGGTCTCAAGCCGTAGCTGGTGATGAGTCTGGGCGGTCGAGGAAACGAACCAAAGCTCAGTCCACTGAAGGCTTTGAGCAAGAAGAAGAAGAGAAGAAGCGGTCCCGAGGTAGACCGAGGCTTGACACCAACGACGAAACTGCCAAAGATGTAAGTACACGAGGGGGGGCATGGATTTTTGGTCGCTAGAATCTACCAACATGTCCTGCGTTCTGAATCACAACTCAGATGTGTGCATAATTCTAACCACGTACAGCGTCGTCGCACACAAATCCGCCTTGCGCAAAGAGCCTACCGCAACCGCAAGGAAACGGCAATTCAGACTCTTGAAAAGCAAGTTGACCAACTCAAAAACAACAATGAGGAAATGAGCAAGGCCTTTATGACATTGTATGACTTCGCCGTCAGCAAGGGCATGCTTGATACTGCACCGGATTTTGGCCGACAGCTTCAAGCTACGACTGAGAAGTTCGTTTCTCTCGCGCGCAGGACGAGTGAAGACCCAGGCAAAGACGGCGATATACCTGCCAGTCTTGATCAAGAGTCTGAAGGACACAAGTCTAGTCCAACTAGCAACCCTGAGAAGCTTAACGAAAAGTCCCATTCGCCAGAAGCCGCCCAATCGAACCAAGTTCTGTACGGAGGATACATGGTCGACCAAGATCCCATCGCCATCCAACAGTCTATTCCTCGAACTCACGCCTTAGCCGCAGTTCACACAACATCATGGGCACATGATAGTCAGGCTCTCGGGGCCCGCGCATTATCGTCCCAGGCTCCGCTAGGCTACGAGATTGTCACGGAGCCGACGCCCGACAATGCAAGCTTTCCATTCGGTATGTCCCTCGAGAGCGGCCTGGACACGACGGGCCTCTTTGACTCGTCGGGCCAACCTCCCTCCGAGTCTCCTTTCTCCCTACTATCCGCGCCGAGCACGTACGCGTACCAGGAGCGGACGTTCGGACGGCGACTCCAGCGGTCGACGTTGGAGCGCGCCTACCTCCTGATCCGCATGCCCAACCCGCCGCCGCACCGCATCGCCGCCGTCTTCGGCTTCTGTCTACTATTCGAGCCCCGCGAGAGGATCTTGGAGAGGGTGGCTAACCGGCTCAGCGTGAACCAAAACGAGACGATGTTCAACTGGCGGTTCCCGTTTCTGCACCTCGGCGGCGGCGGGACCTTTTTTGATGAAATGCACAACGAGATGGACACGGCGGACCTGCCGCGCTTCGGAAACCCCAGGCGGCCCGTGGGAAACCAGGGCACGCTTGAGCCGCATAGGCAAAAGGTCGACTCATTGTACGGAATAGGACCTTGGGATGCGCATACGGAGGAGATGAGGGATTCCAGGGTCACCCGGACGCTCCGTACATCTGTTCCTGGATTCGAAGGCGACTTTTACGACGCGGACGAGGTTGAGTGGGTGCTGCAGCAGAGGGGTGTGATCATTCCCCCCGCTGCCGACTTCGTCACCGCCGAGATCGACCCTGCTGACTTCCCAGTCTCTGACGACGCGAGTGTCGGGGGTTCGAAGATCGACAACTATATTACACGTACCATTGGAGACCCAAATGCCTTTGGTATGAACATGAGTGTGGGTGTCAGCGGACAATCGACATCGTCGTCACCTAGCCAGGGAGTGACATTGGAGTCGACAGGCACACCGGCGCTGGACTTCATTGGCACAACGGCATCTGGTATCCCGACTACACTTGCGATGTCGACGCCGATGAATCTTGATCCCAATCTGGGCGGAGACTTGTTCGGCATGGGCAGCTCTGCGACTAGCGGGACGTCACCGGTGTCAAGGAAAAGAACAGTGACCATCAATGTAGGGATGCTCGTTCATGGTAAGTCATTCTCCTAAAAATATGGAAGACGAGTACCGGCTGACATTGTGTAGAACTTGGATCACGATCAGTCTGTTTGGGCAGGTCACCTGGCGTTCGACCGAAAGACGTCAATGCTGCTTTTTGGAGTTCGCTGGCTTCATGACAAATGGTTCACTGCCATGAGTATGGGAATCCATGGAGTAGCTTTCTGAGATTGGACAGGAGCTGGTTCAGTTCCTTTGGCGGCCACGGTCTGTCTGTTGGTTTGATGCACGGTTTTGTGTTTTCTGGAGCATGGCCGTCAGGTGAACACAGGAACCGTCGGTCAAGGATCTGGCGCAAGACTTACTGGTACATGCATGTGTTCATTTAAACTTCAGGCGCCAGATGCCATTCTGTCGCGGTCGACATGTAGTATAGAGAAACGGTCAACAACTTCCTCTCCCAGGTTGAGAATGAGTAGCCGTGTAGAGTATTGACAATTTCTGTGGCGCAAGGAAGGAATCCCCACCCTTATCGTTCCATGAGCCAACGAGGAGCCTACAGGTATTTGCAAGATCTGTGCTCATCGTGCAGAATAGGAACTTGTGAGTTGCAGTATATTTTCCAAGAAACTCGGGGACGGCATCTACGATGCTGCTGAAAGGTTCATGTTCAGTACCAGCTCATACTATCACTTTTATTGTACGCAACCTGATTTATTACTTTCTATGTACATCTGCGTCGTCTTTCATTGCTGCTGGGCTGAAGCAGTTTGCGACCAGATCTTTCAGTCGAAGGCGCTCGCAAAAGCTTTTCGCCGTCGGCACCAACTCGATGTCAAGAACCGTCATGACTTCTCCAAGCCCAAGGCCAGTATGTGCTTCCGCCGCGCTCATCCACGTCTTTCTGACTCGTTCATCCAATGGAAACCCTATAGTAGTCTCTAACGAGAGTTTTGCCGTGCCAAGCACTTCGTATCGAAGTATCACTCCAGCGGTTGCCGTATAATCCCAGAGCTCCATGATCTTGAGATTGGGGATACGTGCTGCAGCATTCCCAGCCACGAGAAGCATTTTATTTTCAATCTCGGGACTCTGAATAACTTCGGGAGACTTGATCGAAACGAAAGTGAGACTTGGCCACAGGGGTGTCTCTGGTTGCGCTAGAGAAGCTGTTGTAAAGCACCGGAAGTATTCCTCGGCGTCGATTACATGAGCAGCGCTAAAAGATTGCAAATTGCGGCATGCATCTACAGCAGCATAAGCAATATGCTTTTTTGTTGTAGGACGAGGTGCCAAGTCGAAGGAGTGTGTTCCGATGTTGTGGTTGAGAGCGAGACGGTTGGTGATTTTGGTTCTCAAGCCTCGAAGCAAACTCGTTGAGCGCGACCACTCGTTTACGTATTCGATCTGTGTTTCCCAAAGACTTATACTTCGTACTTTGGGTGCAATATTTCGAAGCAATTCTTGACATGCGAGATCCCGCTGTATTATGTTACGTGTCCCAACTTGAAGGCTGGACATGGGCTCGTAGGTGATCGACCGCAGGTCTGTGAGGCAAGGCAGTATCTTCCGAATCGCGCTGCCCGAAAGACTCCGATGAGAATCTCTGTTTACGATGAATTCCGTGATCACCGGTACTTGGAGTCCGTCGTACTTTACGTCGAGGCCTTGGAGCACGACGCAGTTCGGGTCGAGTTCCGTCTCTAGTTGAAGTAGATTCCCAAGCGCACGGTTTTTAACCTCATAGAAGAAGTTTGACGGCGAATTCCGTCTTGAAATCCCGAACGGTTGGCGTCCTGGAATGGCACCATATTTGGCGCGTGAATTCGAGGCGAATAAGTATTCCGTATCGCTAGGGGAGGCAGCACTGATCTGAAGCGTGAGGCCGCCACCACTTTCTCCTGCATTCCAATGTGACAGGATATTGAGAAGCGCAAGCAAGCGGCCGCTGAATGCTTCGTTGTTGACTTTGATCTCAGTCTCGTCCTCGGGTCTATTGCAACTTCTGCAGTCGTAACGTGGTAGAGGTATGTGCAACTTGACTTTCTGTAGCATTTCCTTCCGACGTTTGGTAAGAAGAGATGAGAACAGCCGGATGTCTGGGAAAGACACCAGCCTCAAGCTGGAGAAATTACGGCGCTCGAAAAATTGTAGCCATTCCCAGCATACGCTGGGCCATGACCCTCTTTCTCGTTTCTGAACTTGTAGATTAGCCACGTGCTCGAGAATCATCAACCGGATCTCGGGAGGAAGAGTCCGCCATTGATGTACCGGCGGTTCTTGTGTGTACTTACGCATCTGATACTTTGGCAGCATCTTCACTGATTGTGCGTGCATTGTTGTGGATGATTTTCGTCGCCCGGGGTGAATAATTAGCGTAAAATCAGGTGCAATGATGGAGGAGGGTGGTGCGAAAAAGGGATTGGACGAAGGCGGGTTTATATAGGTAGATTTTGAATGGCTTAGAGTTTCGAGGGTGCCAATGACTAGCTTTTCAGCTACCAAGGTTGCTGAAGATCCTTGAGGCAACTCCTTTAGCTGGAGGTCAAATTTCTATTTCGCTGGAGAACTTCCATCAAGGTCCATTTCTGAACCTTGATGCATTGCTATTGATCTGGGAACACTGAAAATCCACGTCTACGGCAGCTCACAATCTCCGTTTCAACCTATTTCAAAGTGTCCATTTCACTGATAATTTCCTTCAGAACCTGACCCTGTAGTACTGTAAAAGACGACATCAATTCAAAGAATCTTAACCGCGCCGCCGTTGGCACCCACGACACTGCCGTTGATCCAATACGCGTCGTCACTAGCGATTAATCCAACCACACCGGCGATATCCTCAGGCCGCCCAAGCCCCTTGTGCGGCGGCTTCGTTTCTCCCAAAACCGCCAAAGCAGCAGCTCGGAGCTCCGGCGTGTTGCAATCCATGAAGGCATCTGTCGCAGTGCCACCAACAGACAGTGAGTTCACTGTGGTGCCCTTGATTCTCTCGTCTTGACTGAAGACGTCTGCCCATGACCGGGTGAGGCTGTCCATGGCTGCCTTGGCAGACGCAAAAACTGCCATGCCGCTTCAAGAAGTAAGCAACTGAAAACTACGCAGACCAGAGGAACTCACGAGAACGGCAAAGGAGCCCGAGTGGCGTCGCTCGAGATGTTGATGACGCGCGAATCTTGCTGGATGTATCCCCTTTTGAAGAGAGTATCCATCAACATGATCAGACACTGAACATTGCCCAGAAGAATCTTTTGGACGTATTCAACGTCGAGCTCGCCGATTGAGCGGAAGTCACAGTAAGCCGCGTTATTGACGATGATGTTCAGCTTTCCGTCGAAATCACTCAAAACTTTGTCGGCGATAATATCGTGAAAGTCGGGAGAAAGAGTGTTGGCCGCCAAACCAACAACTTTGGGTGCCTCATAAACACTGGAGCTGTAGATGTCTTTGACGCTTTGGTTCAGGGATTCGATTTGATGCATAGAGCTTGGAGAAGAGCATGTGCCAAGGATAGAAGCTCCCCTTCTGGCGAGGTTGAGTGAGACAGCTCGACCGATACCGCGAGTTGCTCCGCTGTAGTTGAAAATAGTCAGCCACAGTCATAGCTCGGTTTAATTTTGAACCGCATAGACACATCCATCAAAGTAACAAAGACCGGCATGAAGGTATGATAGTTGCTGTCGGTCGAGTCCGTTGCAACCTCCAAGAACTTACGTCACAAGCGCTACCTTTCCCCTGAGGTCTTGGTTGACCACTTCTAGCGTCGCAGAAGCAGTCTTGGATTCGGTTCGGTCCGCCATGTTGAAGGTTCGTCTTCGCATACACGTTCTTGAATAGGATGTGACATCCAACGCCGTGCCGACTTGGCGTCAAGTTATGGCTCTTTAATAGGAGCGGTTCAACGAAGCTGACCCCGATTTTACGATTCCCCGTATCTGATACATCACTCGATAGACGTCACGCAATTTCACTATACGTTCATGACAAACCGAGACCCGCCTCGCCATTAGCCACAGTTACGAAGAAGGCGAAACCGAAGTCGTTAGTGTCCGAGTGCCGAACGGGACGGGAGGAAATAAGCTTAAACTCCGCATCGCTGCACCAAGAGCGTCAGCCTGGCCCAGTATCATATTGCAGGGATGAGGCGAGTCATAGAGTTCATCCGGCCTCGGCCTCTCACATCACGTTGAAAGTCGGAACGGAACGGACTTCAAGCGTGGGGTTACTCCGAATCAAAAGGACTTCTAACGGCGGGCAGAACGTCGCGAGTTAATTCCAAGTCTCCGTTATACGTACGTCACTAGTATTTGGAGTCCGTACCGGCCATTTAGCGGTCTCGGAGTTTTAGTGAGAGTTCATACTTGGAAGGCCGATGTCCGAAGCGGCTTCTCACAACGACGACACATGCGGTGGTCAACTCTTCGTCACAAATCAGTGACAATTGTAAGACAGACTGCGCTCAGATTAATTCAGTGACATCAGATGCCATCGAATACGACGCTTCTAGGCCAGTAATGATCAATGTGACCCAGGCTCGCTCTTCCAAACTTGTGGCGACAAGCGAGAACATGGTGAATATTCCACCCTGTCTCATTGAATATCTAGTTTCTGAAACACTCTAAGTTCAAGTTATTCATCCCATCAAAACATCAAAAAGACGACGACGCTCCTTAACCTCCACCCAAAGTCTCATCATCATTATCATCATCACCGTCATTTCTCCTCATCCCTCGAGCGCAACAACAAGATGACTTCCGACACTCATGCGAAGACATTCGCGGCCTTGGAGCCACTGATGCAAAACCTCAGTTCTGGTTCCGTAGTGACTTCCAAACATGATACCTACGCATTTCACTGTGAACCGTACGCCATTCAGAAGCAACTCTACCCGCCGGTCGTCCTCGTCCCCAGTTCCACGGACGAACTAGCAACAATCCTGCGCTTCCTGTATGCCTCAGACTTGGATTTCACCATACGAGGCCTGGGCTTCAAATCTCCTTCCGCCAAAGATGTCGTGGTCAGCATGATGAACTTCAAAGACATCAGCTACGACTCAGTCAAGAAGATCGCCACGGTTGGCGCCAGCGCTACCTGGTCGGAGGTGGTAACATATATGGAGAAGATAGATCCAGAGTACTCGGGTAAGCGAGCGTCATCCGGAGAACACATCTCACCGAAGTCGCGAACTGACCCCACCAAGTCCCCGTTGCTCGAACCCCTTCAATCGGCGTCGCGGGCACCATCCTCAACGGCGGCCTCTCGTGGATGTCGACTGAGTTCGGTTGCATTTGCGACCCCGTCAACTTTCTCGATGCTGAAGTCGTGAAATATGACGGCACGGTGGTTATGGCATCGCAAGAGCCTGAGCTCTTGTGGGCTCTCCGTGGTAGCGGTGGAGGCTTCGGAAGTGAGTTGTCTCACCCGGGATGACCTATGCGTGTGTAATTGACGATTCCAGTCATCACCAAGGTTCTTCTACGAGCCCACCAATATCCGACCGATATCTGGTCAGGTCTCGTTCTCGTCCCGCGAAAGTACTTGCCGCAGCTGATCGATGAAATGGTTGAGTTCAACCGTTCATTCCCTCACCCCAAGATTACTTACTTCATGTACATCATGCCGGAGAGGCTCCTGCACACGGTCTTGGAACAAGAAGAGCCCAACGCTAGCGACTCTGTCATCTTCCACGTCTACGATGCTCTTGGAGAGGCTCACGGGCGATCCGCATTCCGCTGGGTACTTGACAAGCCTGGTGCAATCGACCGAACCAGGATTACCAACATGAAGGGGGTAGTCGACATGCAGAGTCAGTCTTTCTGGAAGGCTAACAAGGGAGGAAGGCTAACTTCCGTCTTTCTCCATAGGAAACGCAGCTGCGCTTCGTGGCAAAATGAAGACACTATACGCGCCAATGGCCCTAGCTGATGTAGACCGAGGCATCCTCACTAGAGCAGTCGAGTTTTACGACAGACTCGGCTCTTTGGACAAGTCTATTCAAGACATATCAACAATTGTGTTTGAGTGTCTGCTTTTTGTAAGTCAAGCAAGCTTAGTTTGCGTGGCTGCTCCAACTTACATGTTCCTTTCAGAGGCCGCCAATTGGAGGCACGGCCGAAGTTGCATGGCCACGATCTCCTGACTTGAACCATCTCCTGCTGCTCATCGCAAGCTGCCCAGCCGACGGTTCGAAGGACCAAGAGGAGCTACTGCGTCAGATCTCCGTCGATGCTCCGAAGGATGTTCTGCAGGATAAGCTTGATGAGGTGGAAGTCAACCCTGCTGGTCTTGAACCCGACTATCACAGCGTACAGGCCGTAAGCATTGACTCTTTGATGACAATCTCTTTAGTCGGTTCGTTAAGCTGACGATGTGTAGGTTTACCGGGAGCATCATGATAAGCTGCTTGAGTTACGGAAGCGTTACGACCCCAAGAGACGATTCAAGTCATTCTTCTAATCAAGTTTACTGGAATGGTCACCAAGGGAACGTGGCCGCCGACCACATTGTATAGTAGGTGATGTCTTCTCGCTCTTATGTTAGCTGTAGTTATTTGTTCTCGTCGCTCGACAGGGCTCTGGAAGTGGAATCTCACTTGCCTGTGTTGTGGAATTTGAAGAGACTTTCTTGTATCTCGAACGGAGGCTCGGCGGCTTGAGGCTGTGTTGGACGGTAATCCGGAGCTACAAAATTGACAGACCGCTCAATGAACAAGCCCTTGCCACTCCCATATATGTTCGCATCGCCGCTGTGTCATCGGCGTTTTCGCGTGTAACCTGCCTCAGACTGTTGGAGTCCACCCCATCGCCTCCATCGCAACTGATCCGCAAAGTTCGCTTCTTAAATTATACCAGGTGCGCAAAGGGCACGTCCGGAGGCACCGGTTACGTGGCACCGCCGATCCGGGCCTCCGCGGCCTGCCGTGCCCCCACCGAGACCCGAGTAAGTGCGCTCCCTTCGGGTGATGAGACGAAAAACCTTAATGCTCTGTACAGCCGCAGCGGCGAGCCATTTTTTGCATCATCAGCGTCCTGGCTTACGAGCTTCCACCTGTCAGTTAATATAACAAAATGTTATGATTCCCGGGAGAAAAGCGACGCTAGCGAGATTCAGCGGCGGCAACATTTCCATATTTACCATCGACCCCACGGGAAGTCATGTTTAGCTTCGTTGGTCGTTCACTAATCGAGTCTTCCATCGTGCCATGATCATGCATTCACGAGCCTTCCTCCTCTGTCTTCTCGCCCTTTCCGCATCGGCGACGGACGTAAGTCCCATTCAGGATGTCGCGGCCGCGGATACTCACGACGCTCACGCGACGAACGGCCCGGTCACGACGACAAACCTCCGGCGATCGAGCCGTGTAATCAGCGTCCACCGCGGAGGGCCAAACGACACGACCGTCCCGCTGAGGAACGGGGACTGTCAGTTCCAAGCCTGGGACGAGCTGTACATCACCGACTTCCTGCAAGAACAGTTGGATGACCTCTCAACCGGCGACCACTGCTGGATCATCAAGGGCGTCAAGGGGCTGAGGGAGCTGTTGCAGAGGAACATCTCCGCGAACCCGTTGAACAACGTCACGATTCCGACGTGTGTGCCGCTCAACATCACGAGCTCTGGGAACTCCTTTTCCATTGACTTTTCGGAGCACACCTATCATGTCAACGGCTTGGCTGAGGATACGTTCGTTCTGCTGACCTACGTGCATCGTACGTTGAAATATCGTTGCTTCTAGTGCGTAAGCTGATGTGTAGCCGCCGGTCAGTTGTGTCTATGACGGCTGCGTTCTTTCTAGCATATCCCATCATCCTGGTTCTGGCGTCAACCCCCAACCTATGCATCATGATCGACCGGCCTCTTGGGGAAGCCTCGAGGGCAAAATTCGAACGATGGCAAACGATATTTCAGACCGTTGTGTTTGCGCCCTTCATGGTTGTGGGGTTGGTTACCGGGATCGTCGCGATGGGGACGTCCGAACACGCCAGGACGCAGCACGGGGTAGGAGCTCCTTTCAGAAAAGCCTACGTTTCGATCTCAGTTGTGGGCTAACTCGGGAGAACCCAGATTATTGGATACATCACCATAGCTCTTGCAGCCGTCGCCATCCCACTCTACCTGTACCAGCGACGCTTGAGTTCGCGACCAGAACTGGCGTTCTACATGTACCGAAGACTCAAGATGATCAACGGTCTCGACTTCATGATTTGCCAAGCGATACTGTTGATATCGGGCTTCGCTCTTCCGGACGGTATCGACGATTTCGGCATCATGACTCTTTGCGGCACTAACACGCTGTCATCGTCCTTGATATTCTCCTTGGGCATGATTGTATCATTTGTCTGGAACTGCGCTATGGCCACGATGACGGTACAATGGCTGCTTGGGCAAAGAATCAAAGGGGGAAACTTCAGAGATCGGGCACCGCCATGGATGTTGAGGGTTCTTCGAAAGCAATCGAGGTAGGATACTAAGTGAACTGGGGCCACTGTTCGGCGTATGACTTCTTGTTAAGAAACCATAGATAGGACATATTTTCAGAAAGAGCTGTTTAGATTTCATTCAAGTTACTACAAGATATCACATGTTGTTTCGTACTTGTTACACATGAGGTAAACCAGTCACTGGGGAAACTTCCGTTCTACTGTTGGGTTTGGTTCCCCGCCGCACCTCACCCGGCTGACTAAACCAATTCACAATAGCGTGGCGAGATAGATACCACGCAAGTAATAACTATGGACCCTCTGATTCATTCTTTCACTACATTTCACGAGACTAGGGATGCCAAAATCAGTCTGCTTGGTGCCGAGCCGGCAGCAGGCAAACTATGGGCCCGGACTTCCGCGGGTAAGGTAGTCGGTCAATCAGTGAAATCCTCGGGACAGCGTCCACGTAAGCTGGGGCCGGGAGTCAACCACAACTAGGTATACACAACCTTATGGGCACATGGTCATACCTACTCAGTGAACCTACAAGACGTCTCCAGATCCTGGTTTCGTATGCGTGTCGACGAGCATCATTTAGAACTCATCTCGGCGTAACTTAAGACAGTGTACAGCATTTGAATCCTTGGTCTTGTCACTGGTCTCGTCACTACATGGCACTGGGGAATACTTCGTAACGTGGGTTTATTCGGACCACGTCGGTGGTAGTCTTAGGATCTTAGGATAGGTAGTGGCTGAAGTCTACATGGTGTCGCAGCCTTCCGGTGGATTCGGCTCCTAGTTGCCCTTCCTAGTGACACCGACCTCGTCCCAGGCAGCACGGACGATCTTGCCTGCCTCGTTGCCGTAAAGCTCCTCTGCCACCTCGACAGTCACGTCGGCGAACTGGACGAAGGTGCAACGCGCGGGAATGCGGCCCGAGTTCATGGTCTTCCACCAGATAGGACCTGCCTTCTCGTATGAGAACCCCCCGAACGCCTTGGCGGCCAGATAGAAAGCCTTGTTGGGTATTCCTGAGTATATATGGACGCCGCCGTTATCCTCAAAGGTGGGGACGTAGTCTTTGAAGTGATTTGGCTGTGGGTCCTTTCCCTATTGTACCTCACTGTTAGCAAATACGTCGGCGATGACGAGAGGCAATAACAGATATGTCGACAATGACGGGGAGCAGAAACGGTGAAATGGACAGGGACAAGGACAAGAATAGCAAATAGCAGGGAGAAAGGAGAACGGGAAGCCGATATGATGAAGAGCCATGATGGCGAGAAGAAACAATAAACCTTGCATCGCTTGGACGGACGCCAGAATCGAAAACAGAAATGAGAATGGTAGCGGTAGGAGAGACTTACGAAACGGGGGTCATTGTAGGCGGTTCCGGGCTCCTTCATGCTCCGCAGAGCAACACCCTTGACGCCAGGCATGATGCAGCCTTCGCCAACCAGCCAGTCGGCTTCATCTGTATCCGGTTAGAATACTCAAGTGACGACGACGACGACGACGACGACGACGACGACGACAACGGCGACAACGACGATGATGATGACGACGACTGGGGAAGATACATACCGGCATTCTCTTTTTCGACGATTTGCTTGACCATGATGCCGAATACATCAGAGACGTGCTCGTTGAGGGCGCCGCTCATGCCCTGGTATGTCAAGGGGCTGGTGTTCTCGGTCACGGCGTGGGTCAGTTCGTGGCCGATGACTGAAGAGGCAATTAGCTCGTACGGGAGACACGAGGATGGGAAAAGGGATATCCATACCATCAACAGTACCCGTAAAGTTGTTCAGAAACTCGCCGCCGTCTCCGAAGACCATCTGGAGACGCTCAGGATCCCAAAAGGCGTTTTCGTACTTTTTGCCGAAGTGGACGGAACTGACGACGTCCGTATTCTTGTTGTCGATAGAGACCCAGTCGAACTTGTCCTTGTACATCTTGAGGACTTCGCCAATGTTGTCGTAGGCGTCGTTGACGGCTTTGTCTTTGGCCGGTTTCTGGCCCTCGACCCGTACGACAGTGCCTGGCAGGGTGGCCTCGTTGTCGCTGTTTTTGGCGTCGTATACAGCTCTGTATACCTTGGACTTGTCGGCGGAAGAGGATGACAGACTCTGGGGCTGGGCGTCGGCTTGCTGTGATTGTTGGACGCGACCCAAAACACTTTGCAGATGTTCTAGATCCCGACGGGCACATGCTCTGGTATCTTCGTCAACTTCGTCGCTGTCGGCAATATGCCGGAGTAAGGTATCCGGGACGATGCCGTGACGGTTCGCCGAGCGCCGGGTGCCGGGCGCAGACAGCAGAGCCAGGCGCTCGATGCGGCGGGCAACGAATGCCTCGCGCAATTGGAGGGCGTTGCGGGCAGCACTTCGGATGGGTTCGCTATTGCAATCGGCGTCTGCAATACCCTGGAGGAGATAGGGAGGGACAACGTAACAGACGTGGCCGTCCATGGTTTATTCAGTGGTTCTGGTGATGAATATACGGCGGGTAGAGGGACGGACAGACAGAAGGACAGACGGACAGACGGACAGACGAGAGAAGACGATGAGGGGCGCTGATGGATTGTAAATGATGATGATGATGATGATGGACAAGGAGAGAAGAGGAAATGAACAGACGAGAGGGCAGAGACCTGGATTTATAGACAACAGCAGGATGATAATGACAGGAGGAGGCCACTACCTGCCTCAGCAGTGTGCACTTGAGGTCCATTTGGAAGCTCTTGCTGTTGCGGGCTGCGCGCTTACAGTAGGTAGCAGTCGATAGAGACCTGCATGGAAGCTGCAGTTCAGCCTCTAGACTGAGATGCAGCTACATCTCCCCAGTTGGGCAACCGGGGCAAGCCATGTCAAACCTGCGGGCGAATGGTGTTCGAATGACAGGTGCGTTTCGGGGCTGGACTGTTTGTCTTGCTTTGTCAAGCGCGAGAGGTTGCACTTTCGTCATGTCTCGCCGCTTGGTTTGATGTCTGTTCAGATAACCTGAAAGCCAGGAGCGATACGAGATAAGAAGTCGCAGAGCAAGACAGGCAAGTCAAGATAGCTGGGTAGATGCCTTGGATAGCTGAAGGACAGGGGCAGGTGTCATTCACCCACATACCGTGGCATGTATCCGTATGCGTATCCAGTAAGATAGCTGGTGTGCCACTCAACATTTGATACTTGGCAAAACTAGGAAGAGGCGCACCGCAACGCAATCGACGTGCCATCCTGCAGCATCGTCTTGACGCGTCAGAGTATGTTCGGTGCGACATATCTGAGCAGGTACCTGACCTTGGGTCGACAGTAGAGGATGTAAGCTTCCGCCATGGCGATGACGCCGGTCGTTTGTCCCACGTGTGCAACCTTCCCAGTCATGTCTGAGATTGGGTAGAGGACAGAAGATGCAGAACAGGAACACTAAAGCGACCTATGTTCACAGTTGGGTGTGCTACGAACGGGAAAACCGTGGACCCACTCCCTTGTGTCAGCTGCACCAGGGTCACAGTGGCTACCTAGTCTAGACCTTAGACCTGATCAATGTCACATCGCCGGCGCCGGGGCAAGTGCCGAACAAGTCCCGGCGTATCCCGGGCCATCCCGCCGCCCCGTCCCCACAGGAGTCCGGGTCCACCTCAAGTCCCGCCTACGGCAGACCGGCATGGGTTTCATCGGCCGAAACACCATGATCAACGAGATCAATAAGCACAAAAACAACCTTCTCCATGCCAAATGTTGCGATAACCGATGTTTTGAATCTCGCTTTGTTGGGACGAATGTACTAAAGTCGTGTTTTCTGGACTCCACTCCGGGCGGAGGCAAGGTTCGGTCCGTTGGCTGCTGTGCGACGGGACTGTACTCGTGATGATACTTATTGCCACCTGCTCAAGTTTGCTACCTACGCGTTCGAGTTGATCTCCGCTATACATTAGATGCTCGCCTGCATTAGATATGAAAAATGCACTTACTTGCTTTGGATGCATCGTAGCACAGCTTCATTGCCATTCTAGTGCACTTGGCCTCACTGTCCACGCATTCTCGCGTCTGTCGCCATGTCTCCTGCCTACCTGGTGTTCGTCGTCGGAGTCCGGCTTAGCTAGGTGCTTGATTAGGAAAGCATAATGTGTCTCCAATCACCCAGGTAGCACGATCGGAGGCGAGGAGAGAATTGCGAAGGAGGGTCTTGTTGTTTCTGGATGCAAAAGGGCGTACCTACCTTCCACCCGATATCTTATTTGAGGCAGGTACCTACCTACCTTCCCTTCCCTTCCCGGGAGTAAGAAGACAATGGAAGGCAAGTACTACCATGGCTTTACCGAAAATGCAAGTGCGAAAAGTCCGCCTCATTTTCAGTCTTCAGCAAAATTCTCCTAACAAACTCCATCCATCTCTGCCGTCGCCAACACCGACGTGTCACCTCATCCTCTCGCACGCCACGCAGCACAGCCAACATGCCTTCTCCGGGCCCCTCGCAAGCTGCCCAGCCAGCGAGCCAAAATGCACGCAAGACCGTCGATCTGGCCCCAGAGCATCAGGCCATAATGCTCCGGTACGCCCTCTCGCCTCCCACCATCCGCGCCCTCGTCTGCCTTCCCCGCGGTGCCGAACCCAACGAGATCCTCCGCTGTGCCTCCTCGGCAACTGAGCTTCGCTCCTTCAACTTACACGCCCACGAGAGAGGCGCCTTCTCCGGCATCAACAGCCACCCTACCACACGCTGGCCCATCAAGGAGAACCTCAGCCAGCCGTGGCACAAGGCCTTCCTGATCGCCCAGTGTGAGGCCGCCGGTGCCGACTATGGCGAGAGACTCAGCCTCATGGCCCGTCAGGATCTCATGGCCACCAAGCCGAAGATCATCAGAATCCTAGGCCAGGTTCTCCGCGCCTGTGCCGACATTATGGGCACGAGAAAGGACGCCGCTGGCCTCCGACGGACCCTCGAGACCTGGCGCGCCGTCGCTTCCAAGAGCTAGGAGGGGAAGGCGACGGAGCTACTCCAGGTACCCGGCATCGGGCCAAAATCAGTCGAGGTCTTGGTCAACCACAACATCAGAACCGTCCGCCAACTGGCCGAACTCGAGTTCTTCCACATCGAGAGCATCATGTCCCGCAACCCGCCTTTCGGTCAGAAGATCGTCCGGAACTTGAAGCACTTCCCTCGCCTCATTCTCGCCCTCGACATTCCCAAGCGAGAAGGAGCTCGAAGTCTCGTCGTCCGAGCTATGCTGGGCTGTACGAATCTGGAAGTTCCTGCCTGGAAAGAGTCGGTGCCTTGGGTCACCTTGGCTGCCGAGACCACTGATGGCCGTTTGGTGTTCTTCTGGAGAGGACGTGCTGGTAGTATGATGTCGGGCAAGGAGCTGGTGTTCCCCGTGGAGGCAGTCCCCGGCCAGACGGTATTTGTGTGGGCAGCCTGCGAAGAGATCGCTGGGACAGTGGTGACGAAGGAGGTGTCGGTCTGATGGATGTCAACGGGTACGTCGGTTTCAATGTCTTTTTTGGTAGGGTTCTTTTGTGACCTTTCGAACACTTGTTCTGGCTTTTTGAGAATACAACTCGTATCACGTGTACGTATTCCGCGCTTTCGAGCATTTCAGACGTGAATATTATTCCAGCGATTCGTTCTTGATATCTCACAGTATTCATCTCCAGAAACGATGTGCACCATAGAGAGCAGAGCCGAGATTCAGCGAGTAGGCATGGAAGCATCCCTTTTGAGAAAAAAAAAAACATGTAAGCAGTGCTGTGACGCTGTTGGACCCCGAAATTTCGCTTCGTCGCAACTCATCTTCGTCTACTGACCGGGCCGAACATCAGAAGAGACCGGAGCGGAACAGACATTCTCAACCATCCATCCACACCAGAGACACGAATCTGGCAGGCCAAACGACGCAAGATTCCAGGCCGGGCGCTGAGAGACGGGAGCAAGCCAAGGTGAACGCCTACCTCTTCCACGTTGCGCCGTCTCTACTCAAAGACAGCCATCAGACGCGATACAATTTCAGACGCGATGAGATCAAAAAAGGCAACGCGCCGTCCGAAGACGCGCGTGATGCGCCTCACCCCAACCAACCTGTGCAACTCTTCACAGCATTCGTGCATGGTACACCACAGGCGGTCAGGTTGCGCAGGTCATGGGGTCGAAAATGGGTTGGTTTGGTGGCTGCACCGGCAGCGGGAGATCTCAGCCAGTAGGAGCAAAGCAAGCGCCGATTTGCGGCAGCAGAGGCGGTGGGAGAGAATTTGAGTAGTGTCTCTCGCATAATTGGGAGTTGCGCTGTTGCTAATTTGGCGGTTCCAGATCGAATTTTGGTCCAGAGGGTTTGAGGTGATGATTCTGCCAAGTGCCACCGGTGACGCCATGCTGGGCCCAGATCCAGTCAGGACAGTTCACTGTGCATGGAGGCGCGGAAACTGGGGGAGCTTCCCCGCCCTTTGGCCTGAAGCTTGCCGAGCTTTCGATGTTGGGTTGACGGCGGTCGGTGAGAGGTGCTATTGAAAGGAAGATAAAGACGGTCGAATCCTTCGTCCGCAGCAAGTTGGTTTATGCCTGTTGGGTATAACATGACCAGCTCACTCACCACTCGACCTCGATCTCGGCCCAGCATACAGCTATCATCCAGCAGTTTCCCCGGATCTTCACTGAGGGGAAGAGAGACAGGAACAAGGCCAAAAAAAATAGGGGGCCAAGAGCAGAGGTGATCCCTGTCAACCGCATCTGTCTAGTCAGTGATCGTCGGCTTCTGTGGCCTCTCGATCAATCAGGTTCTGGCACAGGGGAATCCGGGACCCGGTTCTGGGTTGCGTGCTTCTCGAGCTTGCGTTGCTTGCTTGCGCATCTCATCTCAGCACTTGGGATTCTGTTCTGTGGTTCTGTGGTCCCGTGGCTCTCGGCCCCTGGGACGATCCTCTAGGCCGGGCAACAACGACTGCAGCAAACATCCCGCTCCCGCGGTCTGGGCATCGCGGCACAGCTGGGCAACGGCAGGGCGGAAAGGTCGGAGCCCAGTGTGTGTTGTTGGCATAGCAAGAAGAAGAGGTCGAGGGAAGGATCAGCGCAATTGACACGGCACCGGGCTTGGGCGGGACGGCGGCACGCTCGGGCGGTCTCTGCGGCTCGTGGATCGGACTGAAGTCAGTTCTGGAGGCTATTTTCTCGGCCGGCTCTGCCACTGCCAGGGCGACTGAACTTGGTCTTTTGGCGTTTCCAGAGCAAACAAGTTGCCAGTGAGCGTCTGCTGGGATATCCGTACTGAGAGCGTTTCCCTTCGCATCGACTTTCCCACGGACGAGCAGGGTGAATGCTGCCACGAGGTACGTGTTTCCAAATCTCCAGTCGAGGATTGGTTCGAAGAGGGAGAAAAGGTGTGGAGGGGAAGAAAAGATGAAGATGAGGTGAAGCGAGGCGAGAATGATGGGCGAATAGGGGGTCGAGGAAGCTGAAGCTCTGTCAATGCTAACCGAGGTGGCAGTCAGGTTTCACACAAGTCACGGATACTTGGAGCTGCTGCAACGTCGTGAGCGTTACCTCAGGTAGTTGTGAGTACCGGCGTCTTTCGATCCGCAAGGTTCGGGTTGATAAGGTATTCTCCGAGTCTGTCTTGTGCTTCTTTACCTCGAGACATTTGAATCTCTTGTTTGGCTGTTCTCGAGGGAGACACGGCGAACGGACATCGGAACACCGGACTACGGCACGGATACGGCATAAAGATAGTGCCTCAGAGCACTTGGTTTTCCTGTTGTTCTGGACAAGATATTGGACACAGACGCTGGATACAAGCTGCAGCTCAGCAACCAGTCGACTTTGAACAACACATCAGCATCCATCAGCACTTTCTCAGGCTGCAGTGCTTTTTCAGCAGGACAGGGCCACAGTTGAAGGAGTGCAAGCTGCAAGCTGCATCTGCGAGGTACGTACTCCCTTACGTCAGGGACTCAAGGGGGCCAGTCAGGGAAAAAGGGGACCTGCGTCACAGCAGCACAGAAACACACCCGGCCTGGACTGGACTGGACTGGACTTGGCGGGGGGGACTGGGGCTGGAAACGTCCCAACTTAGCGGTCACTAATACTGAATACTAGGTGATACTACAAATATTAAGGTACGAATACTCACTGTGAAGGTACCTTACCTCAAGTCCCGGGGGCCTTGCCGCATGAGAAACGCGACACACTTTCGAACCCTCTTCGAAGGCTTCAATGCAACCTTTTCCTTCTCTCTCTTTTTTTTTGTGATCCTTATTTCCTCTTCCTATCTATCCGTGTGTATCTGCAGCGGACTCTGACACGAATCATCACGCCCGGTCGACGATATCACGAGTACCCCCTTTTCAGTCCTGACATAATACCTTGCTTCTAGAAACCAGGAACCCCTCCAGATCGCGCCTGACGCATAGCTCACAGCAGATCGACGACGAGGGACGAAAGGAGGACAGGACTCGAAGAAACACAGGGGAATAAAGAAAAAAAGAAAAAAGAAAAAAACCCACGGCCAACGAAGGGAGAAGCAGAAAGCTCAGCTAAGCTTCTCGTCGCATCATCCCTCCGTCATCCACATCCATCCATCCACCTACCTGCCTAGGTACTGCTATCAGCTATCTGCAGTCAATCGCCTATCGCTTGTGCTTGTTCTTGTCGCAGCGCCTGTCTCCTTAGACGCGACCGAATTCGACGAGACAAGACTCCCACTTCCCAGAGGAAACGAAGGACCCCCGGCGAAGGAGACGAAGCGCGGCACACACACACAAACACCCCCCGAACAAAACATTCTCGCCCGTACTCGATTTTTTTTAACCTGAACATCGCGAATTGGCATTTTTGTCTGTTTTGACACCCTCAATTCCCCCCTCGACAGCCACAATGGCTCTCCTCGACGCAACAACGCCGCCGGCGGGGGGCCCTACGCTCTTCGGCATGTCCATGAAGCAGGTCTCCCTCATCACGGTATGCGACCACTCTTCCCGCCGCCTGCTCTCTGGTACTTTCTGCTTTGCGATTGCAAAGGCAAAGGCCACGACGATGCTCCTCACTGCGCAGTGCTGTACTGACAATGGCTTCCTCCGCAGCTGACGTTCCAAAACTCGGCATTGATCCTGGTATGTCCTCCCCGTCACTATCCCCAGCTTCCACGACGTCACAAGCTAATCCGACCTGCCAGATCATGCACTACTCTCGAATCATGCCTCCCGTGAGCGACCACCGATACTTCACCTCCACCGCCGTCTTCCTCAATGAGGTCATCAAGCTGTCCATCTGCTTGACCTGCTCCATCGCCGAGGTCTCGCGCACCCTGGCTCCCTCCACCCCCGCCACCGTCATCTTCGAGCAGATCTACAACCAAGTCTTCTCCGGCGACGGCTGGAAGCTCGCCATCCCCGCCACTCTCTACACCTTGCAGAACACATTACAGTATGTCGCCGTCGGTAACCTCGACGCCGTGCACTTCCAGGTGCTCTACCAGCTCAAGGTACGCAGATCTTCTGCCTCCTCCAGACGTCATGACTCTCCTAAACTAACCACCCGGCCCACAGATCCTCACCACCGCCATCTTCTCCGTAACGATGCTCCGCCGCTCCCTCGGCACGAAGCGCTGGATCTCCCTCATCATCCTGACCCTCGGCGTCTCCATCGTCTCCCTCCCCCAGTCTCCCTCCGGAGGCCACGGCGATGCGACTGTCGGAGGCAACATCCTCCTCCACGACACCACCGACCACTTCTTCCCACGGTCCGTCCACGAGCTGGGCCAGGCCGCCGAGGGTGCTGCCGAAGTGGCCCGCGAATTGACGAAGCGCGCCGCCGTTGGTCTTGCCGGGGTCGGCGAGGAAGTCGGAAACGTCATCGCGAAGCGCTCCGCCTCGTACCAGGGCATCCAGGAAGATCAGGACCTCGCCCCGCTGATGAACTACTCAATTGGTCTCTCCGCCGTCCTCGTCGCTGCTGTCGCATCTGGACTGGCTGGTGTGTACTTTGAGAAGATGTTGAAGGACTCCGCTACCCCTGCGTCGGTCTGGACTCGCAACATTCAGCTGTCCTTCTACTCGCTCTTCCCCGCCCTTGCCGGAGTCATCTTCAAGGATGGCGAGGACATTGCCCGCCACGGGTTCTTTGAGGGCTACAACTGGGTTGTCTGGACTGCCATCGTATTCCAGGCCGTCGGAGGCGTGTTGGCTTCGCTGTGCATCAACTACGCGGACAACATTGCCAAGAACTTTGCTGCGAGCATCAGCATCGTGATCAGCTTCTTGTTCAGTGTCTGGTTCTTTGACTTCAAGGTCAACTTTTCGGTAAGCTCCCCTACATCTTCTTATTTCCTCCCCCTCGCAATCCTCTTCTGAGGCGCATGCTGACTCTCTCAGTTCATTGCCGGCACCGCTCTCGTCCTGGCCTCGACCTATCTCTACAGCATCCCCGACCGCAAGGGCCGTCCACCACCGATCACCATCGCGAGCTACGAGAAGCCCATGGTCGACCCAGCCTACACCCCGCAGACCACCGACGAGACCAAGCTGAACCTGGACCCTCTGGAATCCGTCCGCAACATGGGTCTCTCGACGTCTAGGCCATCGTCGCCCATGCTGCACCACCACCGAGCCCCGTCAGCCAGGGGCAAGAACCGCGACGATTAATCTAGGTGTCGTCCGTCGCTCCTGAGTACCTCGTTTTTAAAGGCTTTGTTTACGATTGGGAAAGTGTCCTGGAGTCGAGA
Organism: Colletotrichum karsti; assembly: GCF_011947395.1. Taxonomy (NCBI): domain Eukaryota; kingdom Fungi; phylum Ascomycota; class Sordariomycetes; order Glomerellales; family Glomerellaceae; genus Colletotrichum; species Colletotrichum karsti. The sequence goes on from NW_024065904.1 coordinate 218,450, forward strand.
ATCGGTTGGCGGGGGGGGGGGGGGGTTGACAAGGGGAAAGCAACAAAACTGGGTTGGATAATAAAAGGATCGGGAGGCGGGGTTGGGTTTTGTTTCTTTGCGTTTTCCCGGAATATTTGGGCATTGGGTCCTGGAAATAGAGTCCGGCTTGCACTCGCACACACACACACCATACCACACCACACACCCACAGTATCATCAACAGCGATACCCGGCCGAGTCGCAAGGCGGAGGCATAGGTGCATTGTATATTGGGCACTCCACTACTAGGGGATTGGAGCCAGCGTTGAGAGTTTGTTCATATCGCGAAAGAGTTATGTAGCTGAGAGCTGATATTGTGTGGTTATACAGCGCTAGCCGCTCAACGAATACACTCATGTCACCTATAGGAGTTGTTTCTGATATCAACGAGTGACCAGAGAAAGTCATGGCACTAACGTTACTACTTGTTTTATGAACAGTATGTGGTGGATGAGCTTCATTGACATCGGCGTCAACCAATGCAGCTTGGGCCTCTGCCATATCAGCCTCGGGTCAGGAGACTCAAAATAGAAGCAGCCATACGATGCTTTTGGGTAATTTGGCAGGACTGCGTTTCTTTCGATCCTCACAGACTTCCAGGAAACCACTCGAGTTCTTCCCCGCAGCCTTAAGTAATGCATCTCAGGCATCGGCGACTGGATGTCCAACGTGCGCACGGGCCCTTCAAACGCACCCATGTCGATGAGGCCTTCAAAGGGCATCCCACATCAACGACTATCACCTAACTATCTCGCAACCAACCGCAACACGAATAAAAGCCATGGCAGCCACCACATCACCACAGGACCCCGAAGAGGGCTGCCTCACCAACTTCACCCACGACACCTGGCGCTTCCCCGAGTTCGAGAAAATCGACCCGGACGCGGGCCTCCTCGGCGACCCCTTCTACGAGGAATCAGAGGACCGCTGGTGCCTCTTCGCCGAGATCGTCGACGTCTCGCTGCTCCTCCGCGTCCGCCTCGTCGCGCGCGACCGCGAGGGCGCCACGGTCGTCATCGCCTTCTACCCGGACAACGCCGACCGCGCGAGCCTCGACACGCGCCAGTTCAAGGTCGGGCACACCATCGCCCTGGTGTACCCCATGCAGCACTACTTCCTCGACGGGACGCAGGGTGTTCGAGTGGAGGACTTGCAGAGCTTTCGTGTGAGTACAGGTTTATGTTTCTTTGGTATGTGTATCGGCTGATGATGTGCGATAAAGGTGTTCCCGGTCAAGATGGCGGAGGTGTTCCGCGTCAACGACGAGCTTTGCACCTACTGGGATTCGCGGGAGTCGCCGAAGAAGTGTCATGCTTGTGGGAAGCAAGATTCGAGCCTCGTCAAATGTGGACGGTGCGGGTTCTACTACTATTGTAACAAGGTACGTTGTCAATGTACTCACCTTCCGCCGGCGGCCATGAGGAGAGGCCGGGACTGACTTAGGAGAATAGGACTGCCAGACGACGGGATGGAACCAGAAAGGTCACAAGGCGGCTTGCCGCGTGCTCAAGGATGCCAACTTGAGGGCTTTGGTCAGGATCACCGACGGCGAGGGCGAGCGGAGATTTGCCTTCCCTTCGTGAGCGATAATCGAGCTGCTGCGGATGAGACATCGCCCTGCCTGGCGCGGGGGCAATTTCGAGGAAGCGGTGTACTGGAAACATGTTGGCCGGGGGGCTAGCTAGCTGCTTTGAGCAGTCTGAGTGGCTGCTCCGCGAACGATTGATCTTTCTATAGGGGTGTTATCGAGATTCCGACGATCTGTCCACCATGACGGCCCTTGTCACCATAATCCCGTCCAGCTTTCCCGGATACACCAGCTCCTCCTGGCTACTGCTGACCGGTTCGGTCCGGGAGATGGTCGTCGGCCGTGGATACGGCCTCAGCTGGATGTCTTGCTGTTCGTCAATCGTCCGTCCATGACTCCTGCTCTTCGAGGCGTTGCCCTTGGAATCGGATTCGTTGAGGTAGTACTTCTGTCGGCTCTTCGAGTACAGCTTGGCCGTGCGGTAGAGACCCGGTCCGGTCACGATGATGACCGCTTCACTCGCGTGGTCAGCGGAACGCTTTCGAGGCGACAGACAGATCTAAGCAGGTCCTTACCAATTGCCGATTCGATTGTTCCCCACAGCGCGAGCCACGGCACCGTGGGCTGGAGCCCGTTGTTACCGATCTGGGTCACGCGTACGGTCGACGCGGCGATGCAGACCCATCCGAGGCAGAAGAGGGTCGCGATGCTGAACTTTCGGGATAGTGGCATCTGGAGCTTGGCGATCAGGCGGAGGGGAAGAAGCATGACTGTGCCCACGGTCAGCTATCTTCACAATCTCTTGCGGATTGATAATGATGGGGTTGCCTTACTCAGAAGATCTGTGACAATGTCTACTATGTAGGCAAACCACATAATGATGGAGGCGGCGACGACGTCTCGAGGCGTGGTGCAGGCTCCGACGGAAAACCAGGCCTCCATACTGGAACACGCCATGAAAAGCGAAATGATGTTGCCGACCAGCGTCTAGAGCGAATACCACGTCAACCCTTCACGCTCAGCATGACGACGAAAAAAGGGGGACCCTACCAGCGCACACAGCCCGACCAAAGCCCACCACAACCGGATGTAAAACGGCAGCTTATCCAGGAGTTTCTTATACACGCAGAGAAGCGAGAACTTGGCCGACCACAAACAAAACCACAAGCTCGCCGAGGCGGTGAACAGCCCCTTCTGGATGAACAGCGCGTCCTCGACAAAGCTCTCGTACGGCTCCGTCAGCCCGGCGGCCATGTCCGTCATCCTGAAGAAGGCCGGCACGATGAAGAGGTAGAGGGCGGCGAGGACCACGAAGAAGACGTAGCAGGCGACGAGCCAGCCGTCCTCCGGGAGGAACTTGCGCTGGTTGACGGCCGCGAGGACGACCCTGGTGCCGACGACGATGGAGGTCAGGACGATGAGGGCGATGCCCGTGTTCCGGATTGAGGCCCTCGACACGGGGGTCGAGACGGGCGACGGTCTTGAGTCGTCCATGAGGCCGCAGTGTTTTTGAGCAGGACGGGTATCGAGACTTCACCTTACACCTTACGGGGGCGGATTTTTTCATTCTTCCTCGTTGTCTTTATCTACGAAAAGTCTTCCAATGGTTCTTTTGGAAGATACTGTGTCTCGGCACCGGGGAGGAGGTTACCAGGACTCCTGGCATCTCATCGCACAGAGAGTTCACACAAGTTGGGAAAACTAGAGCTCGTCGGCGGCACAGCAGTCTAGCGGACCAATGGATCACGTCCGCGGTGATTAGATGTCTGCCGTTGTCGCAGACGAAGCAGGGGCATCAGGATCCTCGAGTTGGAATCTTGCTTGTTGGTTTACGCAAACCTGGAAGCCGGGGTCGAGGTGGATCTGATGCCTGTCCTCGTGCATCCTGGCATCGCTGAAGAGATGTCTGCCGCCGCACCAGTACCACGCTGTATTCGTGATAGGCAGTCGAAGGGGACATCCTGAGTTATCCGTACAGACGGAAACGAAGACTCGATCTGAGCCCGGCTTACATGCGCAAGCAGTGAAGACTTGGATCCGGTGTAATGGACTTCTGCACATCCCCCATACCCACCATCAGCCCACTCGAGGTCCGGGCTCCAAGATTAGGTTGTTCGGTCCGTATCCGAAAAGTTGTAAGTGTCCACGACATACTCATCCTTCTACAACGCGCTCAGCAGCGAGGCGAGCTCTGGACCGCTTACCAAAGTCCCTCCCACTGCTACTACTCCTCTCAATCACGCCACAGCAAAGCCAAAGGAAAGAAGAAAGTATCATCCCCTGAATGACTTCCCAGTCCGGCCCCACATTGTGATGGTTCGAGGGGCACCGATTCGTCGATATCTTTGTTGTTGGTTCTTCGCGCATAGAACCGAGATCCCGCATGTCTTGGCCCTACCCTTGAAGTCGGATAGGAACTCCGGTGACCGGGTTGCTAGTTCAAGAGGACACTGCAATCTTACCGTTGATGATAAATGCGCTCCAATTAGCGGCTCTCGCTGGGAATCTCTACGGACAATTTGCCTCATTTGAAGGGCATGTCTAGTATACCAAGACCAAGAACTGAACTTATTTTGGCGTGGTGTATCAGAGTATCGAGCTCTGAAAACCACTCACCCGGCTCAATCTCCCACCATGGGTTCCAAAAACGCGACAGCAGTGGAGGTTGATAGCTCATGTTGGCAAAGCTTCGCTAGAAGCAGAAGCCCCAGACCAATATTCTGTCTAGTCCTGCATGTTCATATGCCAGCCGTAATTGCTCCATACAAGGGAAAACGGGGGACCCTGCAGAGTAACCTTGCTGCAGGACATTTCCTCATCGGGTGTCCAACGGGACGTGATAAATTGACCGCATCCCAACGTCGACGACCCAGTGCGTGCCAGCTCTGACTGCCCGCCTCTCTCCCGCTCGTGAAGAATAGTGTGCCAGCCAGCATGCCAGCACCAAAGTCTCTCATCCTCGCCGCGCTGGGCTGCGCCGCTTTGGTCTCTGCCCAAGAGCCAACGGACGTCGCATCCGTGATCGAGCCATCGGACTTCAACATCACCGAGGCACTCCTAGAGCAAGGAGTCGACGTCGCCGAGCTCCCCGGCCTAAGCGACCTCACCAAGCGTTCCGAGCTGGGCTGCTCCATCGCCGTGAGTTTCAATCCGCCTCGCCGCCTCGCAAGTGCTTCTGCTAATCAACATCTCCAGTGCAACTCACTCAAGCTCGTCTTCGGAGACGACGCCGTCGAGACCAGGAACGAGGCGTCCTTCGCCAACTTCACCGGCTCGTACTGGTCCTCGAACCAGGCCGAGGTGACGCCGTACTGCATCGTCAAGCCCTCGAAGCCGGCGCAGGTCTCCATCGTGGTCCTATTGTCCCGCCTGACGCAATGTCCCTTCGCGGCCAAGAGCGGCGGACACGCCGCCATGGCCGGTGCCTCGAACATCGAGGGCGGGATCACGATTTCGTTCATGAACATGAAAGGCGTCGCTCTGTCTGCCGACAAAATGGTCGCCTCCATCCAGCCCGGCAACATCTGGGGCGAGGTCTTTGCGGAGCTCACAAAGTCCGATGTCACGGTCGTGGGAGGCCGTCTTTATAACATCGGTGTCGGAGGACTGACCACCGGAGGTGAGAGCTCCTGGAAGATGCTCCGTGGTTACCTGTGCTAACGTCTTCTCAAGGCGGAATCTCTTACTTCTCCAATCTCTACGGCTGGGCCTGCGACAATGTCGAGAGCTTCGACGTGAGTCCAAACACCAACCAACCCTTAATGGATTCCTTATTGACAATCTCACAGGTCGTCATCGCAAGCGGCGCCATCGTCCGCGCCACGCCCACCCAGTTCCCGGACCTCTACTGGGCCCTCCGCGGCGGCGGCAACAACTTCGGCCTCGTCGTCAGCTTCAACCTCTGGACCGTCCCGCTCCCGGGCGGTCTGATGTGGGGCGGCTCCCGCACCTACACCGAGGACAAGTTCCCGGCGGTCTCGAAAGCGTACACCGACATCCTCGCCGCTTCGGCCTCGGACCCCAAGGCCGGGCTGTACGTGGTGTGGGCGTACGACGGGGGCAACAAGTTCGCGATCCCGGCGCTGTACTACGCGGAGCCCGACGGCGGCAACGCGACCATCTGGTCCGGCTTCGACGCGATCGAGGCCGTCGCCGACACGACCAAGAACAGGGTGCTGCACGAGTGGGGCCGGGAGACGATGGGGGACAGCCCGCCGGGGCTCCGGGAGGTGTACTACATGATCACGACCAGGGCGGACCCGGCGATCTTCGAGTTCGCGAGGGATCTGTTCTACGACAACGTGGACAAGGTCGCGGACATACCCGGGATGATTCCCGTCCTCGCGACGCAGGGGATCACGACACCGCAGAAGGAGAACATGAGGAAGCACGGCGGCAACCCGCTGGGTCTCGATGTGGAAGACGGGCCCGTTTATATCTTCCAGCTGTGCGCCATGTGGGACAACAAGGAGGACGACGCGACGGTGTACCGGTTCATGTCGGACATCCTGGAGCAGGTGACGGCGGAGGCGAAGGCTCGGGGGGTCGACAACAACTACATCTACATGAACTACGCCAGTCAGTTTCAGGATGTCATTAGCAGCTACGGCGCCGAGAACAAGGCGAAGCTGAAGAGCATCTCGGCCAAGTACGACCCGCAGCAGGTTTTCCAGAAGTTGCAGCCGGGGTATTTCAAGCTGGACCGGGCGCCGGTCCCGGACTCTGGGTACTTTTCAACTGGTGTTTGATTGTCTCTGGGCATTGGGAAGAACATATGTATCTGAAGCAGTATAATAGGTATCTTCCAGTTGTGTGATGTCTCGGCTGACGCTATACGTGTCTTGGATTTGAAGCTTCCTAGGTCGTGAACTGCATAAAACCACAGAAACCAGTCTTTCAGTTCACAGAAACGTCACTCGAGAACACGTCACTCGAGAACAGGACGTGAATTGATGAGGATTATGTATTAGACAGGCCTCTGTGTAATGTTGTCAAGTGCAGGCGTGATGGATGACAAATTCATCGGTTCGTTGTCCTGCACCAAGACCCTTCAGCAGAGGAAGAAGCGCTGATTGGGCAATTCGTCCAGGCACCAGCAGGCACCAGCTGCACAAGGGAAGATGTGACTAAGCCTGCTGAGATAAGCTGCCTACAGGTCTCGCGGTCCGCGACTGCCATACAAATCAGAACCATATAAATTCTTCCTGAAAATCAGGCAACATTTATTTCTTTGCAATACACACAATTCCGAGCTTCGGTTCAAGAGTATCTAAAGTCAAGATTGGTATACGCAAAAATGGAGACCTCCCTCCCATCCCGGTCCAAGGTACATGCTCTCCCCCAAACAGCATGAAACATCGACTTACACCAAACAGGCGCAAACGAAAACCACGAAGCAAAAAGCCCCAACCAAACCCGACAACAACGACACTAAGTCCACCAAAGCACCCACGAAACGACCCACCACGAGACTCGACGTCTTCGTCCTCGGAAGCGGCGAAAATTGCGAGCTAGGCCTCGGCCCAAATCAGACCAATGCTCCGAGACCGCGCCTGAACCACCTCCTCGACGCCGAGTCCGTGGGCGTCGTGCAGGTTGCCGTCGGGGGCATGCACTGCGTCGCCCTCACCCACGACGGGAAGGTGCTGACATGGGGCGTCAACGACGATGGTGCGCTGGGGCGGGTGAAGCCTCCTTCTGGAGCTGAAGAGGAGGAGGACGACGACGAGCCTATGCTGGATGCTTTCGAGAGTACACCGGGCATTATCGATTTCGAACATGACATCGATGTGGCCCAAGTCGCGGCAACCAATAGCGCGTGCTTTGTCCTGACTACGGACGGCAACGTTTACGGCTGGGGAAGCTTTGCTGTAGGTAGCCATGGTGATTTTGAAAAAGTCCACACATACTAACTCTTGATAGGGCGGAGATGGCAACTTCGGGTTCCTCCATGAAAAGCCACCCAAGACGACGGAGCGCTTGCCTGTCTTGATACCCGGTCTCAAAGACATCAAAGAGCTTGCCGGCGGTTCGAACCACATCCTCGCGCTCACCAACGACGGGAACGTTCTGGCGTGGGGTTCCGGAGAGCAAAACGAGCTTGGGAGACGCATCATGGCACGTCGGCGCTTCGAGACCCTGGTCCCTCAACGCGTAGGGCTGCCAAAGAACAAGGCGACCAAGATCTTCGCGGGGTCACACCACAGCTTCGCCATCGACAACGCCGGAAAAGTCTGGGCGTTTGGTCTGAACAACTTCGGCCAGTGTGGCATTTCCACCAGCGAGGATACGGGATTTACCACCGTCATTTCTCCGACCGTTGTGAAGAGCCTCGAGAAGCACTCAATCACCCAAATTGGCTGTGGTTTACATCATTCCATCGCCTGTACTCGGGAGGGTGATGTGCTGGTGTGGGGCCGATGTGACGACGGACAGATGGGGCTGCCGCTCGACGACGTGCCGAAGCAGAATATGATATTCGACTCCAGAGATCGACCTCGCGTGCTGAACGTGCCAACTGTCGTTCCCGGTAAGTGTTTCAGTCCCGCCTTGGAGACTTCTCGAACTGACCTCGGCAATTTAGACTTGAAAGCCGTTTTTGTCGCAGCAGGCATTGACAACTGCTATACCATTTCAAAGGAAGGCGAGCTGCGTGCTTGGGGCTTCTCGGCCAGCTACAACACCGGCTTGGCCACCACAGACACCGTGAAGACCCCAACGCTGGTTCGCAGTAAGCAGCTCGGTGAGAGGAAGCTCAACTTCATCGACGCCGGTGGACAGTTCGCCGTCGCTACGAGTCCCCGACTATAGACGCGATCTTCCCCCTTCACACGATAAGGAAGTTCAGGTCCGATGACTTGAGCTTCTGCACCCAACTCCTCTCAGTTTTGGTCTCTGGGTCGTACGACTCCTCCAAACTCCAAATGGTCTGCAGAGTGTCCATGGCGGTTGTGATGAACCCCCAAGGCGTCGCAACCATCAACCTCTTGAGGCGATCGAGAATCCACGCGCGCTGCTCGGGATCGGATGTGCCTGCGCCGGCTATGAAAGACGGCCAGCACGTAGCCTTGAAGTTGGGGTCCTCGTCGGAGATGGAAGAAAGATGGTAGAACATTTCGGCGTCCAGTTCCTCGCGACGGACGGACACGAGTCTGGAAACAGCCGGGACGCTGTGCAGGATGTACAGGCAAGCGGCGATGCGATGCGCTGAGCCGGCGTGGATGCGGCTTTCGACCGGAATCGTCTTGAGGTACGAGAGTTCTCGCTGCTCGTACGCCCACTTGTCAATGTCAAAAGCCAAGGCCTGTTCCAGGAGCTGTGCTCCGGCCTGGGATACGAAAGCCGTGGATTCGGGGTCGTCTCCGGCATTATTGGACAGCTGCGAGGCAGTGAGTAGGATCTGCAGGATGTCAGGCGGACAGCACAGATAGCTGTTCGCGGCGGCCCTGCCAAGGACAGAAGACGCCTGTACGGATTGGTAATACGACTTGGCGGCGGTTGGCGGCGAGGTGTTGAAAGCCGAGGCCAAGATGTAATATCTGTGGTCGAGAGGATTTAGCTTAGATAATTCATTACCCAATATCAGACACACCAAATCCAAACAACAACAATAATCACACGGGAAACTCACATGAAGCAGTCGGACATGACATAATCCCTCAACGCCTCGTCCGCCGAGCCTACGGGCGGCAGAAAGGCCATGATCCGACCAGCGCCTTCGAGATGTGGCTTCCACCCGTTCCTGCCACTCTCGATGAGCTCGACGTTGACGAAGAAGAGCACAGCAGCCAACACGACATCGCCGCCTACGCCACCGCTGTTGCCCATGTCCTGGATGGCGGACGAGAGCAGACGAAGGGCCTTGTGCTTCGCGACCAGGGCGTCGGTGAGGGCCTGGCGGGCGTTGTGGTCGGCGACGGAATCCGAAGACACGGCCCGGGACAGGTTGGACATGTGGGCGGCCGAGGCGGCGACGATGATGTGCTGCAGTAGCGGGTGGGCTCTGGTCAGCGGGACGAGGGAGCGGAAGGGGTTGCGGTCCGGGACGTCCCAGGAGACGAGATCCCTGCAGACGCGGGTGGTGACTGTTCGAGGCGGTTAGCTTGCCTGCTCTATCGGGACGTGAGGTCCCAAGAGGTTGGTCAGGAAGGGAGGAGACGGGGGGGAGTGAGATGTACAGTAGGAGAGGTAGTGGCGGTAGTGAAGCTCCACATCCTGGAATAGAGGATCGACGAGGGACCATGGGGCCGACTGGGGCCCGGGACGGGCGGCGGAAACGACGAGGGCGTTGTTGTCTCCGGAGGAGAAGGTCGCCGGAGTGTCCTGGGTCCGAATGTCCGGGGCGGCGACGGCGGCGGCGGCGGTGGTGATAGCGGGTGGTTCGGTCTCAGCCACGCGGGGTGACGGTTCCGGGCCGGAGGAGAATGTGATGGTGGACTTTCCGGCCAGCTTCCCTCGGCTCGCGACGCCCTCAGTCCAGCGGAAGAGTTTGCCATAGCCCAGACACTCCTGGCCGGCCGCGGTGCACTTGTGGCAGTGCGGGTAAGAGCGGTCACAGCGGAGGCGGCGACGGCGGCAGTTGTGACATGGTTTTGTCGGGGCATTCAGCATATCGATGCGGGTCATTGCAGACGCGGGCTATCAAGGTGTTTTGGGGGGGGGGATGGATGACACGACGGATGGTAGATTCGGTTGGGGGCTCGCCCAGCCTCAACCAAGATTCCTTTCAGGTGCTGCAGGTTCACAGCTTGAGCCTACGGGGTGTAATTAAGGTAGGTTACTGCGGTGGTAATGATAACGTAACAAGCAGGCAGGGCCGGGGAAGGTAAGGTGAGCACCGAGATAGTTAGAGGCTGAGGGATGAGAAAGCTATGGGCAGACGTTGAAGTGACCGGGGACTGGATCGGTTGGCGCAAATAGTGCCTTGATTGAGATAAAAGCCATCAATACATGCATGACAGGTCGACGTCGGGTTGTCCAAGATTGGTAATCGAGGGGTGGTGTGTGGAATCTGCGGGAGACCGTTACCGTAGGCGTCTGTCAGTCTGTCAGAACATGAGAGGAAAGATCGGGCTGAGGTCGTCAGAGAAAGCGTTGCGTTCTGACAGTGGCGGACGGTGACGGTGAGGGTGACGGGATGTGGAATCCGAGAAAATCAGATGGACTGCAGTTGGATCGGAGAGCAGTTGGAATCTTCGGCGGCCGATGGCACCGCCAGAGCGCGGGGCACGTCGTGGGTCCCGGTCCGGTGGCTTGTACGCTAGGCCGTATTGGGAAACCAAGAAGCAAGACGTGCATATGGCCCCCATAATTATTTCTTCGAAGGTGGAAACACTGACGCTCGGTCCAAGTCTTGGGTTGGTGGCTGATTCGTCAGGTCACGTTTTTGACAAGCGTCCTGACCAATTAGCTCAGCGCCTCTACACGGGCTAATCCGATTCCGGCATCCACCACCCCCACTTCTGCAAGCCAACAGCCAAAGAGAAAACAGCATCAGCCACCGCCTTCCAGAAAAAGAGATGTCTCGGGAAAGGTCTGGAATCAAAGGAGCTTCAAAATGCCCCAGATTCACCATTTTCATTGTGTCATCACAAAGGGCGTCATTCCAGGTCCTCAGTCCACGACGCTTTGGCGCCCTGAGCTGCCCGAAAGAGGCAAAATACGCGGTGAAACTTGCTCTCTTCTCGTAATCACCCTTCGGCCTCGCCTTTGTCCGCGCTGGTAGACCGCAAACTGTCCACAGATCTAGTGTTACAGATTCCATTTGCAGACAGCAACGCCAACCGGCTTCTGCTTCTTCTCTTACACGTGCTTCTCAAACGCGTCTTGACAAACACACCTTGGCCGAGAAAGGAAGCCAAGACACACGCCATGCCCACTCCAACCGCCGCCTTGTGAGGCTCCGTTGCGCCAGAGGTTCTCTCCTCCGGCGGAAGATGGGGTCAATGGCCCCATCCCGGCCCGTGTGTCTGGCGGCGTGGGCGTGGGGTTTGCCAGCCTTGGGCGTGGGCGTCTTGCAAATCCTGACGCTCTTGGCTCTCTTTTCTCCACCTCAATGGCGACCGATTAGAAATTCTTTGCATCAGTGACTCGAACCTCAATGGCCGACTGCTCGGCAATGTTAGTATTTAGCCATCGGAGGGTCCCGTAACGGTCCTCCGGCTGGGATACTACATAGATTCCCTTTTCATGTTTGTCAACGATTGTGTTTCTATGACTACCTACCTTAGCAGACACTCTTCTTCCCCTCTACGTCATAACAGATAGGACGATATACCGAATACACGAACCCTTCCTTCACCAAGACCCCTACCACCGATGACCCGCGTCGACACCGAGCGGGACGCCGGCTCCGGCGGCCGCGCCTCCGAGTTCGATGTCGAGTTTCTCGGCCGACAACGCCCCGCCGTCTTCAAGTCGCAATGGAGCGAGCTCGGCTTCTGCTTTTCCCTGTTAGGATCCATGTTGATGGCTGTAAGCTTCACCCAGAAGTAGCCGCTGCTCGGGCTCGATACTGACTCCTGTCGCAGGAATACTTCGTCAGTGGCTTCCACATCATCCTGCCTCCGCTCGCCGAGGAGCTGGACATTCCCGCGGCCTCGCAGACATGGCCCTCGAGCGTCTTCTCGCTCGTCACCGGCGCCCTATTGCTGCCGCTCGGCAGATTGGGTGACATGTACGGCGGCTACTACGTCTTCAACATCGGCCTGGCCTGGTTCTTCATCTGGTGCCTCATCGCCGCCTTCAGCAACAACTACCTCATGTTGATCGTCTGTCGAGCCCTCCAGGGTGTCGGCTCCGCTGCTTACCTCCCGGCCGGCATCATGCTGCTCGGGAAGATCTACCGCCCGGGTCCGCGCAAGAACCTCGTCTTCGCGTTGTACGGTGCCTTCGCCCCGATCGGCTTCTTCTTCGGTATCCTCATCGGCGGCGTGTCGGGCCAGTTCCTCAACTGGCGCTGGTACTTCTGGCTCGGCAGCATCGTCCTCGGCATCATCGCCGCCGTGTCGTTCCTGACCATCCCCAACGACTTCCGCGACAAGCGCCAGGAGACGAGCATGGACTGGTGGGGTGTCGCGACCATCGTGCCGGGCCTGTTGCTGCTGGTCTACGCCATCACGGACAGCTCGCACGCACCCCAGGGATGGGCGAGCCCCCAGATCATCGTCACTCTGGTCCTCGGCGTCGCCCTGCTGGTGGCGGCGTGGTACGTCGAGGCCAAGGTGGCCACCAACCCTCTCCTGCCCGCCGACCTCTTCACGCCCAAGTCGATGAAGACCCTCTCCGTTGCCCTCTTCTTCGCATACGGCACCTTCGGTCTCTTCCTCTTCTACTCCAGCTTCTACATCGAGACGGTGCTGCACATGTCTCCGCTGCTGACGGCAGTCTGGTACATCCCCATGATCGTGGGCGGCCTCGTCATCGGTACGGTCGGTGGCTTCACGCTGCACCTGCTGCCGGGCCGCGTGCTGCTGGCCATCTCCGGAACGGGAAACCTGATCAGTGTGCTTCTCTTCGCCATCATTCCCGACAACCCCAACTACTGGGCCTACGTGTTCCCGTCCATGATCTGCGCGACCATCGGCATCGACATCACCTACACCGTCAGCAACGTCTTCATCACGACCAATCTACCCGCCCACAGGCAGGGCCTCGCCGGAGCACTCATCAACAGTCTGCTGTTCCTGGGCATCAGCTTCTTCCTCGGCATGGGCGACGTGGCCGTGGGTCAGACGAGCCACCTGGGTACGAAGCAGAGCTACAAGACGGCCTTCTGGCTGGCGGTCGGTGTCGCGGGCGTCGCGCTGGTCCTGTACGCTCTCGTCCGCATCGGGCAGGCGAAGAGCGACTTGACGATGGAAGAGCGTGCGCAGCTCGAGGAGGAGTACCGCCAGTCACAATGTCTCGAAACCCCGGGAGCCGGACACATGACCCCGAACCTCGCGGCCGGTCAGGAGACCTCGGGCACGATGACCGACAACGAGACGGACAAATCGAGCGCGCCATCGCCGGAGGGAAAGACTCCGGCGAGATGAGCAATGAGCTGGATTTCAGTGTTGCATGAATTAGACGAATAATTGACTCACGTCACGGACGAAAGCGACACTTCTGCTCTCAAGATGCAGCATGATCGTGTAGTCGGAAGCCCTGGGGCAAATCGAACTTTGTCAGGGCGAAGATCGGCCATCACGAGGATGAGATGCGTGGCGGTCAGGAGGAGACTCGGAAGCCGCATCAACGGACATCGAATTTCCACCCATCAAGAGTTCGAAATGGAAAAGGGGCCATGACGAATCCCCAAGGGATACGGATACAGACCTGCTCTCGTCAACAGCGCTCCGATGCCCGAAAGCCAGCGTCACCATGTCGCAAACCGAATCCCGCCGCCCCGGTGGATCCCATACGGGCGGCCACTGAACGGAGAAAGTCATCCATATACCATGGAGTCGTGATCCAATATTCCAAAATTAATCGGGGGTGGCACCCGTCTGTTGGCCGTGGGTTCTTTTCTTTTCTTGGCGCCCAGGCCCATCCAGCCTGCCACTTCGGGAGCATTCTTGGCGGGCCTCGTGGGCTTCGGTTCTTCAAAGGATTGGCGTTTTTTGGCTGGGCCAAGACGATCAGCTCTCGATGGTCTTGGGACTCCCAGGGGTCGAAACCGCCAACTCCCCGAGATATCCGTCTTGGCAGAAATGCTTGGCGCATCGATCATTCCAACGACGACCGTCGAACGCGCCGATGATGTTGGGGAAAACACACGCACGGCACGGCAGTGATGATGATGGGTGTCATTGCATTCAGAGCTTCAGAAGCGTGGTGGTGTGCAGACTTGTGGGGGCGGTGAGAGGCGGCGGGAGCACGAGGTTAATTGCGCACGTTAGTTTTTCCGCCGCTGGTATTGCGTTTGTAATAATGTCTACTACGTATTGGACAGAGACTATTAGATGGAATAGATTGTGCAGGGCAGGGCGGGCGGCGCATAGAGCCGGATATGACTATTGGGGATATAATAAAGGAGTACTCCGTAAAGAGGGGCACGTTCCATCACCTTAGTCGTCAAATGGCACAATTTCCAAGTTTCACGATTCATCAAATCTGGCTCTCTTGGCTAACTAAGCACCTCGGCATGAAATGATGGCATTGCAATGGAAGAAGCGCCTTATTCGATGCTGATGGTTGACCGACCGCGCCTCAGTCATACTCATTCTGAGAGGAGCCGGTGCATCTGATGTCAGGCCGAGAACAGGAGGAGGTCGTCCAATATTCCCCTGGATAGTGGAGCTTGGGCCGGTGGGTTGAGTCCGAGGGAGAGGAGATATGGGCGCTCTCCCGTCCTATGAACATCAGTCAGGGAACATCATTCGGCTACGTACCGAGCGACGCCCTATGTATTCGAGGCGAGAGAGGGCCTGCCTCCTGTCGCAGTTGAGCATTAACGGGCGTTCTTAAGATGATCAAAGTTGGAGCCACCGCCAGAATAAGCTATGGTAGTGTACCTGGACAGGAGCCGGCAAATGGGATGATAAGCTGCGTCGTCTTTTTTCCCCAGAAACATGCCCATGGTAGCGTAGGCAGGGACCAAGAAAACGACAAGACTTTGCCGTGCCGATTTCCATAGTCCCAAGAAATGGTGTGCCCAGTTGCCAAGTGCTCTGCCGCCGAGCCTCGAGGGGGGACTACACGAGTCTGGAAGCTGTTGGTACCTGACCGTGAGTGACGACGGTAGCAATATGCGACTCGCCTCCCCCCTCAATTTCCGACCCTGCTCCGTCATGCTCGACAAATCCCGTGTAACGCCGCCAATGAGCAATGTGTCGTCTCTCCACGCGCGCGCTGCAAAGCAGCCCGAGAACGAGCGCGCCCCGAAAGCACCGGCAGACCAATTCAAGTTACGAGGGAGCAACAATAGCCAGGGTAGAAATCATCAACAAAGGTATCAGGTACAAATGCGGACTGTGCGGAGTTGAACTCAATTGAAAAGAGCTTCCCGCCAGAAGCACAGTATTCCGGGTCCGGCCAGCAGCTCCGAACGCCCCGAACACAGCTGTCGTTGTTAAAACTTCTAAAGTCCTGTTAGCGCCAGCCTTTGGATATCAACTCGGATTTCCGGCTATCGTTGTTTTCTTTGAGGGTTCGTTTTAGCGCGTCTTTCCCACCAAAAGACGGAATTGCGGCAGCCGTTGGTTGCTTGAGTGTTCGTCAATCGTGTTAGCGCGCCTTTCTCACCCAGCATCCGGCCGTCAAGTCGGCATTCCGGCAGTCGTTGGTTTCTTTCGAGCGCTCAGGAAGCTAGGGAGACAGAAAATCTCCTGAAATACCGTGTTGTATCCACCTTAAACTCCACGATCTCGTTGTCGTCTAACGACGGACGAAAGCAGACGTGTAGTGTAGTCGTGTACCGTAGCCGCCGCCGCGTTGGCCGACTGACAGCTGTGACATATGCATTCAACCTGCATCGTGGCGCGTACTGGTGCGACGGCCTGAACCTGAATATCTGGGGAAAAGAAATGATTCCACGCGGCTCCCGCATTGTGAATTTCGCAGCAATAGGAAATCGGCAATGCGTCAGAGAGTCATCTATCCGCTGAATCAGTTCTGTACTCTGTACTCCGTACTCTCTACCGCTGCAGAGTACATTCGAGAAGGCGAACAGTGAGAGGATGAGTTGTTGACGCTACCGACGGAGAAAATACCTTATCTGAGACAGATCCTTGCCCCCACAACTCTACCTGATTTTAAATTTAATATACGCCGGGAGCAATGGCTCCACCCGCCATTCCCGTTCGGTCCCCTGACCCCCGACCTCTCGACCGCTCCAAACCCGGACCACCTCCCGGGACCTCCTCCGAACGTGGACGGCCAGCAACAGAAGCGGCCACGACAGGGACACCTGACTTCCCGATTCTGCTAGTCTACAGCGCCCAACTCGCTCAACCGGCGGCGTAGCAGTCGATTATCGTTAAGCGACAGCTATTTTGGTGCTGGAACCCCGCGGCAAGTGGGAGGTTCTATGGAGAAACCGACAGAATCGAGTTGCTTTTGCGAAAGTCCGGTTTCCATCTTGTCGAGTTTCCGAGCCCGCAACAAATTGCAATATTGCGTACTATTGACTGACCGCTGTAGTGCAATCAATGATGTTGATACCCATCGCACCTGACAAGCCCCTCGGATAACGAAATCGCCTTCTTCCGATATGGTTCTTGAGCCTCGATCAATAGCAACATCTCCACCCGTGGTACTGGGCCTCTCCCCGAGCCGCCCCCTTTTGCCGCTTTCGAGTGAGCAGAAAAAACCTTTTCCTGCGAGACCCTGGCTCAGCCCGTCTAGAATCCTTGTTATTCGAGGTCGTTCGCCCTTTCGGAACCCCATGTCTGCCATCTCATCCCATCATTCATCCCCTGACTTCATTTCGCCGTTGGCCACAGCCCACATCCCTGGCCCCCGGTCCGTTTCCAAACGTCAACTCGCTCTTACTGGCCTAGTCTGCCTGATCAATATCGACAAACACCTCCTGGTCTCGTTTCCCCTAAACAAACGAACCACCATCATCTCGTACCACATGTCCATTCCTCCGTCCCATGCTCGATTTCTCATTCGTGCGATTCGAGCAAGATCGGGGCCCGGGAGACCGCTTCGTTCCCAACGTGTCATTCACAGACACGTTCCTCCCTTCGAACAAGTCTTCCTCGCCGGGATCGTAGGCACAGTGTACAAACCCCATCTTCCTCAGACCGATGCAATGTACCACCACTTCTGCGTGATATGTGAAGTCACTTGACGACGTCCCTTCACATCCCTTCACCCCCCGCCAAGGATCACCATCATTTGCCCGCCCTGTCCAGGTCCAGGACGTACGCAAGTGCCAAGACAGCGTTGCAATGGCCCCAAAGAGCCTCCTCGGTATGGTTCCGCTTGGCACCACCATGATCCCGGACCAAGACCAAGGAGACCACGCATGCGCAAGCGCCCAGCCAAACAGAAGTCTTCGGGAAGAAAGACAGTGAGGGTGTGCCTAAGCTTCTACAGAGATGGTCTTGGCTCTTGGCGGCAGAAGCTTAGCCAAGAGATTCCGTCGTCGACGTCCAGAGAAATACTTAAGAGCCTCCTCCGTCCAGCCTCATACCACTCTTTTCTCTTGCTCCTCATCCCGCTTCACTTCTTCAGTCTTTCAGCTCTCGCGCTCTTTGCATTCATTCCCTACCTCAATCTCTCACTGCATACCTTCGTTCGACGTAGACCGTCAACACATTCTTTTTTCAACGAAACCACGTACCACAACAACTAGCCAAGCTACAGCTCGAAAACAACAGTCAAGATGAAGTTCACCGGCATCGCCTCTTCCCTGGCCCTCCTGGCTTCCATCGCCAGCGCCACCCCCACCCCCACCGTCGTCGAGGGCGCCGCCGTCGACCCCCGCACCGTCGAGAAGCGTGCCTCCATCACCGACGCTTGCGACGTCGGCTTCGGTGCCGGCACCACCGGTGGCTCCGGCGGTACCACCACCACCGTCTCCACCCTGGCCCAGTTCACCGCCGCCGCCACCTCCAAGGACAAGATGGTCATCGTCGTCAACGGCGCCATCACCGGATCCGAGAAGGTCAAGGTCGGCTCCAACAAGTCCATCATCGGTGCCAAGGGCTCCTCCCTCACCGGTGTCGGTCTGTACATCAACAAGCAGGAGAACGTCATCGTCCGCAACATGAAGATCTCCAAGGTCAAGGCCGACGCCGGTGATGCCATCGGCATCCAGGCCTCCTCCAAGGTCTGGGTCGACCACTGCGACCTGTCTTCCGACAAGAACAACGGCAAGGACTACTACGATGGTCTGCTCGACATCACCCACGCCTCCATGGCCGTGACCGTCTCCAACACCTACCTCCACGACCACTACAAGGGCTCCCTCGTCGGCCACTCCGACTCCAACGCCTCCGAGGACACCGGCAAGCTCGAGGTCACCTACGCCAACAACCACTTCTCCAACGTCGGCTCCCGCAACCCCTCCGTCCGCTTCGGCAAGGTCCACATCTTCAACAACTACGCCGAGAAGCTCGAGACCTCCGGTGTCAACACCCGCATGGGCGCCCAGCTCCTCATCGAGTCCTCCGTCTTCTCCGACACCAAGAAGGCCATCACCTTCCTCGACTCCAAGTCCACCGGCTACGCTGTCGTCAACGACGTCGACCTCGGTGGCTCCACCAACGACGCCCCCAAGGGTACCTTCACCAAGCCCTCTTACTCCTACACCCTCCTTGGCTCCGCCAAGGTCAAGGCTGCCGTCGTCGGCACCGCCGGCCAGACCCTCTCCTTCTAAGTGGTTTCGTTACCTATGCAGTGGAAATGAAGAGAGCGCTATTGCTGTCAACCGAGGGTTACGCCCGAGGTTGCAGAGTACTGAGAAGTACACAATTCTTGTAAATACTTTCAAAGGCACCAGGGGCTCTCAGTCCCTGGTTCTGTGAATATAGTTGCCGGTTTCAACGCACAAACGTCTCTTCCCATATGTGATCGTGAATGTCTTAATGCCTCTTGAATATCGTGTCTCAGAAACGATACATTGAGCATTAATGTGAGCTTATTACTTCGAAATCCTGAGTCCTACTTCCAGTGGTTGTAATTTTCATCTGAACCACAATGCAGTATAAATCTGAGTTGCCGTGAAGGAAACCGAAAAGCTACTACAGCTGCCATTGATTTTGTAGAGAGTATCACATCTAATACAGTAATGCCTAGCTTCAATCATCTCTCGTCTCTTTCTCCTTTGGTTGCGGAAACTTCTCAAAAACCCACGGGTCACCACCCACCAAGAACCCATGCGAAACCTTCTCATCAATATCCAACGAGAAGTCATAGTAACCCTCATACAGCACCCGGTTCCCGAGCTCGTCAACGCGAACCAGCCGCTCCATCGTGATGACAACATCCTCCTGCTTTGTCTCGCCGGGCTTGATATCCCGAAGACGCGTATATCCGACAAGCGTCTTCTTAGGCCGTGGCTCCGGCCCGGCTTCAGATCGCAGGAATATCAACGCCACGTAGTCCGACGTGACTTCTCCCACGTTCTCAGCTGAGACTGTCAGGGTAATGACCCGTCTATTCAGGTCTACCTGCCAGCTTGGAATACCAGCAACGTCCTCTTCGTCGTCGATCACGGCCGCTTGATCCGTTCTCGTGACGAGCGGTCCCATCTTGGAGCTCATGTCCACATTGAATTTTGTGTAGTGCAACCCGAATCCGTAGGGCACCGGCGTCCGCCCGGTGTACCACCTGTAAGTCCGCCCAAGACCGGAGTTGCCAGGCACAGGTCGGAGGTTCATATCCGTCGACGGAACAGCTTCGTTGTAAGACTCTGGATACTGCGTGACGGACAATCTTCCAGCAGGCGCCGCGCGACCGAAGACAATGTCGAGGATGGCTTTGCCGCCAGATTGCCCAGGATACCCACCCCAAAGAATGGCGTTGACGGAGTCGTTGGCGAGAAGCTCCGTGTCGTCAACCTGTCCGTCGCCAAATTGAAGAACAACAAGCGGCTTGCCGACATCTGAAAGAGCGCGAATCAGCTTCAGCTGCGGCTCGGGCCAGGCCAAAGTCTTGCGGTCAAGAGTCTCCGCTTCCAGCGTGTTATCGACGCCGCCCATGAAGATGACGACGTCCGCCGCTTCCGCTGACTTGATGGCCTGCTTGAACGACGAGTCGGAGCTGTTGATTCGCGACCCAAGGAAGTAAGTGAAGTCCAACTCCAAATCCTTCGCGGCTCGGCGAGGAGAAATCAGATACGGGGCTGGACCGAAGTAGTTGCCCTGCATCTGCGTCGTGGCAGTGACCCAGGGTCCGATGAGGGCGTACTTCTTGGGAGACTCGAGCGAGAGCGGGAGAATGCCGTCGTTCTTTAAGAGAACGGCTCCTTCGACCGCTGCTCGGTACGCGAGGTCCTGCGCTTCTTTGGTGTTGACGTCGTCCCAGCTCAGCGAGCGTAAAGGGTCTTCTTTGGCGGAATCGAATAGCCCGACTGATACGAGGGATGTGTACATGCGCGTGAGCGACTTATCGACTTCCTTCTCGGAAATGAGAGAGTTGTTCCAGGCCAACTGAAGGGCTTCTGAGCCGGGAAACGCGTTGCATTCTAGGTCCGTCCCGGCCTTCATCGACCAGGCAGCTGCGTGTCCCAAGTCAGGGGCGTAGTGATGATATGAGACCATGAGCGCGACGCAATCGCAGTCAGTCGAGATATACTGCCCCTCCCCGTTCCACTCCCAGTGCTTCCGAAGGATATCTTCCAGCAGGTAGGAATTAGCACACAGCGGCGTGCCGTTAATCCCATTGTAGCTGCACATGAAGGACCCCACATTCTTCTCGACAGCGCACGTCTTGAAGGGCGGTAAGTAGTACTCCGAGAGGTCTTGGGTGGTGATATTGGCGTCAAACCCAGCACGATCGACGCCGTTGTAATTCTCGAAGTCGTTGGCGGCGTAATGCTTGCAAGTGGCGATGAGCTTCTTGGAAGGGTCGGTGCCCTCCAAACCTGTGAGCATGGCCGAGACGTATTTCTGTAGGTGGAAAGGGTCCTCGCCAGGTGTCTCCTGGCCGCGTCCCCAGCGAGGATCTTTGAAGGCGTTGATATTTGGGGACTAGTTTTCGTCAAAATGCTGCATGCCCCCAACCGTACATAACCAGGAGTGACTTACGTATAGATCGAGTCCAGACCTTCCAACATTGCTGAAAGCCCTCGCCTCCTTACTCACAATATCCCCCACAGCTCTAACCAGCTCGTCGTCGAACGACGAACCCAGAACGATGGGCTGCGGAAACGAAGTTGCATAGCTGAACTTCCCCTCCGAAGCAAACTTCGTTCCCGGCGATGACGCGACTCCGTGAAGACCCTCAGACCACCATTCGTACGGGGGAATACCCAGCCGGGGGACGCCAGGCGCCTCGTTGACGAGGTTGTCAAGCTTCTCCCAAATCGTCAGCTCTGCCACCAGCGCCGCGGCTCGATCCCTATCTGAGAGCGACGCATCGCACACGTCGTGGGAGCAGAGAGGTTCACGCGCGCAATCCGGGAAACTGCTACCGGCCTTCTCATTGATAATTGGGTTCCGAATCTCATAAACCTCAATCCTAAACTTTGTGAGCATTCGACGGCCAAGTGCGTCTCGAGATTTGACAAGGGAGAATGAGATCGGAAGACTCACATATCTTCTTCGTCGCATGGTATCTGCGACACTTTGCACTCGAGTCCAGACTCATCACAAGTACTCTCTGTATCAGCGATCTGGTTCGTCTTGATGTTGATCTCATTTCCGCAGACACATAGTCGGTTTCTAGAATGGCTTTAGCAACATGAAGGAGGAAATCTTGAAGAACGCGTTGTCCATACTGAAAATGCTTGATCCCGGCCTGCGAGTACCCAAGACGACCACACAACTCAGCACAGGATTCAACATCATGATGCCGTGTCAGTGAGACCGTTCTGCTGAAGGCTCGTAACCCGGGCAAATTCTCAAAACACTGGCGACTTCCAATTTCCGGCGCGTATTTCAGCGCTGGAAGACAGTCTCCCGATGTGAGAGGTTTCTGGGCATCGTCCGCGTACGCCGCGGTAGCCAAATAGGCACCTTGAACGAGGAACGTGAGTCTGCTGATGGTTTGGAACTTCATCGCGACCGCGGTTTGGAATGATGTTGGTCTTGAGTGAGAGGTCAGGTGAGGTTCACCTGTGCCTCACTCCCTGATAACGGTGTTGCATCCCTACCCCGCGGCTGATGCGGGGTGTTTGGCCAGCTGCATAGCCGGAACGCCCCTTGAAGGGATGCCGGTTGGTGTGCACGAGGGATCGCCAATCATCGATCGCATCTCTGTCTTATCAACAAACATCCATGTGTTGGATCCTTTCGAAGCCTAAGCCTGAAAAATATGAAGCGCTCAGTTACGAATTTGGTATCCATTTTCACCAGTGAATATGTAGGCATGGCATCAAAGTCGTAGTATCACGTTTGCATTAATGAAAATGGTGAGAAATTTGTGTAGTGTTGCCGACCCAAAAGCTGCTTTTTTAACGAGGCATCTAGTTGCAAATTGGTTCCGACGGACTCGTGCAGAACTTCCCACCAACCCTCCAGGGTCCGACATCTTCTTATTCCTCAAATGTTGACCTTACCAAATATGTATGGTTTCCTCTTCCACGTCAGATGGTAAATCACAGTATTCGAATTTCCAATGATCCTTTGTTCCTACTGAGCAGAAACCGCTGACAAACTGCCACATACCATGACCAGAAGGCCGGGGTCGAAGGAGAACGGGGTAGTAAGCGCCCACGATGAAGCACAGCCTGTCGCCTGGAAGTGCTTCTTTGGGGACCAGACCTATTTGATTTCTGGAATCTCGAAAGAGGCAAAAGTCCTGCAGTGATTCCGCCAGAACCTCGTTCACTTCGTCATCATATTCCGGAGTCCAGTACCATGGGCCCTCAAGTCTAGTGAGCTTCTTGCAGCACAAAGTTGGGTAACTCCGAAGGGTCTCACCCGTAGCAATAGATTCAATATGTCAGCCCAGCTGTACTCTAAATTACGAATGCCTGGAAATGTCAGCACCTTGAAGGAATCGGTATTGAAGACTGAGACCTCCATACCTTGAAGAACTGGCGTCGAGAGACTTGGGTGGACTGTGGTCGACTTTAAATTATCGTCCGCGTGCGAAGTTGTAATGCTCAGAATCTCTTCAATCTGTTGTCTTGCATCTGATAAATCCTCGAAAGAGAACGGAGCACCTAGATGTTGAATGTGGGATATCATATAGCCCGTGACCCGAAGGACGAGGTGGTCGCCCCAGCTGCAGCAGTCGCACTCGTATCGCCGTAGGTGGGAACTTTTCCCTTGATATGACAACCTGTCCGGTTCTAGTTCGTTCTGCTGACAATGTGGAAGGCGCCATTTCGGCAAAGGCTCCTGCCAATTCGGTGCCCACGAAGGCATGTTCATGCCATGAGGGCGAACGACGGCTGTAAGGAGCCAGAGGTCAACTTCATATCGTAGAAGGAATTGGCCAACGTTAGTAAAGGCTTGCTCTGTAGTGACGGTATAGTCGATGATCGAGTCAAGTTCTGATGCCACATCCTCCACAACTTCAAAAGGATGGATGTGCTCTTCCACTTTGAACAGAGCACGAAGAGCAAAGACCTTGTCCCGGGGGTCTGAAGCCAAGCATGGGGTACTCCAAAGGAGCGAAGACCACAGATTTACCGTCAAAGGAGTTTGGTTAAGTGGTCTCAAAGCCAACGGGCAATTGGCTGTAACCAAATTCCCACAGTACCCAAATGCACAGGCACGTAAAACTTCTGCGGGTGCTTGAGCTGAGCCACACATGACTATCGCACCGGGTAATGTCGATAATCTCGAGTTGCGTATCTCCTGGAGAACCCAAACTCTTTTGAACCAAGGCCTCTCGAAGAGTTCTTCCATCGCATGGATGACCTTGGGTCCCGGCTCTGGCAGATCGGGCACGTACTGTCCCCAGTGCGTATGATATACTCGAGGCGCGGACATTGCCAGCTTCAACTCTTCAAATAAGAGATGAGATGATGGTGTCTCCTCGCCGAGATAGACGACGACGCGGTGAGAAGCTGCATACACGCGTCCCATCAAGCGTACTTGTGACGTTCTTTCCGACACGTTCTCTTGGTTGACGCAAAGAGAGTCGATCCATAGCAAACGCTGCGAGTTTCGATTTCGGAGGCTCAGGAGAACCTCTAAGCAGTTGCGGGTGACCATGGCTTGGGATTTGAATGATCCTGATACGACGGGTACCAGGTCTGAAGCATTCCCCCAAGTGTATGACACGGCTTCATACTCTGGGAAACCCGAAGGCCGAGTTATGGTCTCATGCCATTTCCTCTGCGGCGCAGTATCGCCCTCGGTACCTTGTGATTCAGTATCGCCCTGGGTGCTTTGGAACTCGGCATCGTCCACGTCAGAATCGCTGGACCCTTCATCGTCGAAGCATTCGGCGGAGCAATCCCACGGTATATCAGATCTGCATTTCCATTCTCTTATGTGTGGTAAAACAGGACAAACGTCCAGAAAAGTGCACTCGACCGGTGCGCTTCTATCAGGCGCTGGGTGCAAGACAAGGATTCGAATCGACTCCGGATGCTGAAGAGGGGCGTACTGATATGGTACGGCCGCCATGTCGTCGCTTGCGTTCTACTTCGGCGCTCGCGTACTCAAGAAGGAGATCGCGACAGCTTCTCGTCGTAAGCCTGTCAGCTGCCTCACATAGGAAGCAAAGAATGCGGTTGAGAAAGGCTGGCGAGTGCTGACGAGAGCCCAGGTTGAAGCTGACCAGTAAGACGACTTCGTCTTACGCCCCACTGACAACTCGTCCTGCACTGCACTGCTGCAGTCATGTCAGGATGTCACTGGTCCGTCTGGACCCTGGCTGAGATAAGAATTGCACTGAGCCCATTCGGAAGCAGAGGAAGTCACCGCTGCTGATTTGCCGAGTCTAGATGAGTAGACGTCCTCGCGCCTCTCTATCATAGGTCTCCAACTGCAGTCTCTAACTGCGGTCTAAGAGCAATGAGGTCTGTCTTGATACCAGCAAGGAACATATCCCATTTCGTATGCAAGACATCTTACATTGCGCCCAGACTCGGCAAGGGCCAGTCGAAACAAACAACAAAAGAAAGCATCAAGCTTAAAACCAAGGAAACCGGCAGGCAGTTTGGAAACGCAGACCAGGCACCCAGCATCCGGGCAGTTAAGCCAAAGCCCAACGGCTGGGCCACGACTTCGGCAAAGTCGAAACTTCTCGTATGACAACTTTCCCCGCGGCCTCCCTTCTCGCGATATCTACCCCGCCAGCTGGAACACCGGGTGCGGGGGCGCTTCGAGGCGACGTTCAAAGTTTTCATTCGAGCCCGGTCGAAGGCCGCTTCGATCCCCCACCATGAAGCGGGCGAGCGGGGGCGGACTGCTTCGACTCGTCTAGCGTCTAAGAGGTTGGTTGGTGAGGCCGGGGTACGCAAAGCGGGCGGCGTCGAGTCGGGTGGTATCAATCAGCCATCGTACATGGCGAGATCTCCCGGAGTACCGATGGCCGCACGGCGGGGGCCTTACATGCGGCCTGTCTGACCAACAAGCCCCCGCGCTGAGGCTTGCCCACACGCTTGTGTGGCACAGCAGAAGAAGAACTTCCCGTCGTTTCGGATGGTTGTTTTCGCATGAGGACTCACCGGGCTGTTTGCCCTGACTGAGATGCTGTGCTCGGGCAGCTTAGATGCTGGCGAATATGCCGCAAACCGGTTATGCTTCATGAGACACCGTCCAGAGCCGGGGACGGACGTGTAACAACATAACTGGCAATGGGCCGTGGAACTCAGACCTTTGCAGGTGGAGCTTTCAGACGGGACATCGACCGATAGAGGCGGCCCAGGGGAGCAGGAACAGACTGGCGAAGCGGGCTGGGCTGACAGGGCATGCTCGAATTCTGTTACATCCAGGCATGAGAGAGACCCGTTCTGGTGCAGCAAAGGGGTCTGAAAAAAAGTGAAGGGGATATGGACAAGATACGGTCAACAAGCGTCTTGCGCAAGGTGCGAACCGAGCTCGGATGACCAACCTGGCTACCTAGGCCGGGGCTTGGGGGCACAAGGAGCGGTTATCTTAACCTTCATTGCTTTTGCAACGATACGCATATGCATCATTGGGGGATCAGCGTTGGGGGCGGAACTGTAAGAGGTGGAGGTTGGTTGCGTTGCGTTGCTTTACGCATAAAACTTTGCGGCGCAAGACGTCTGATCCTCATCGAGTCGACCGGTCGACATTCGAATGATGACTGCCTAGTAACTCAAGTTCGTGCAGTCTGGAAGGAAAAAGCAAAAATTTGAGTAGCCCGGCTGCCGAAGGCAAAGCTCGCTTCCAACTGCATGCACTGCAATGCAGGTCTGCAGGATCGTCTACTACTGCGTCGGCAGGCTGTGTCCTACCGGAATGCCTTTGCCTCTTTCAAGTCCTGATTGCGAAAACCCACAATCCTGGCGGCCGTACTGCGGGATCCGGACGAATCGTGTATCGGCGATATTGCAAAAAAGACGATGAACAGGGTGACGAAACGACGTTGCGATGGGGCTGACGCTCGCCTCGTCCACTACAGATCTTGGTAGGCGGGGCTTGGATCTGGATCGTCGACTCTTCTTCTCTTCGAAGGGTTGCAGCTGCCGGGGGGAAACAGGGAGGAGAGGTTGCAATCCAAGATGGAAAAGAGACCATCCGTGCTGCGATGACGGAGGGAGGCCAAAGCCCCGTCAAACTTTTCAGCCGGCGAGCGGGAGCCGTCCGACGGGCTTCTATCGGCGGTTCATGAGGCGAACTGATGACCGCTGCCGGCCGGCCATAAAATATCTCGAGACATTTGCTTTTGGACTTCCGAAAGCTGACATGGGCGATGCGTTGAATTAGACTTTCCAGTACCGTCTCCAGGTCTTTGCCACGCTTGCAGCATCCGAGTTTTGTCTCACGACGGAGGTGTCTCTCCTGCCAGCGTTTTCTTTTGTCTCTCTCTTTCGGTCGAGGTTCTCTGCACGAGGAAGAGAGTCGCTTTCATGCTTAATGTCGCCGCCCCTGAGGGTGATCAAGTTGGCTGGCCGCTTGGTCCCCCAACAATCGAGGTCCGTCTCTCTCAATTTCAACTGATGTTTTGACGTGTCGTCGCACTGACGCAGATCGTTGACAGGTAATGCGCCTCACCATCGGATAGACCGTCTGAAAGGAGAACCGTGGGCATCCCAAAATTGTCCCCAATTCGTTCAGCTGTCAAGATCGCAACGCCCGTTCACCGCATGGCGTGTTAGCACTTTGCCAGGTCAGATTCCTCTGGGGCAATGTGGGTATCATCACCACAGGCTGCTACTATTATTGACAGGGCCAATTCTTAATCATGTGGCCATAGTATCCCGGTCGGGTGCCTTGGCCCCTTCTGGTCGTTAATCTCACCGTTGATGGACAATCGAGAGAAGCGAAATGCGGCCCATCATCGATTCTCCAGGGGACCCCCAAGGCCAAACCATTGAATCCTCTGACTTCCCAAGTCAGCACATTGGGGAAAGAAGACGCTGCGTGTTTGCGCAACGTTTGAACCATCAGTTCCTTATCTGAAAATATGGTTGAATCTTTACCGCAGAGTTCTTAGTCGCACAATTTGACAGCCGCAGACTATTGGCTTAGGATACTGATGGTGTGTTCGCACGTTCCCTGTCTCTTCAAGATATTTGCCCGGCTGAGGCGCCATTGGCTTTGGCCTCAGCTCGGAGCATGACACGCCCGCGAAGGAACGGTGCGTCCAATTTTGTTTTCTCGGGGAGGCTGCCTTTGACAATGGTTCCCTGCTTTCTTAACGGCCAACTCCTTTGGCAACCCAGGATGCCCTCGGCAAAACTTCTTGTCTGGCTCGTGATGGGAAGTGTACACGGACGCCAAGGCAGCCCGAATACATCATCAAGCATGGAATAGCCACCTCAAAGGTTGGTGGAGGTTTGGCTTCGCCGCTTGCATGCAGCCTTGAGTGCCAGCGACCATGTCGGCACAAGGTCAATCCCCAATCCCACAATGCCCACCGAATTGCTCTTGCCAAAGTGGGTGAAAGCCAAGCTGTCATCACATACCTTGTCGTGCCCCAGCAGAGGGCGATCTACTCTACCCTTCCTGGTCTTTTCCCCAAAGACTATTGGAAATTCAGAATGCGATTTGCAGATTCTCTGCCTTGTTGCGAGAAGCTTATTGTCAATATCATAAAGTCGTCAGTGAGGACATAGGATAGATCGTCGCAAGCTTCGTCCGGACCACTCCAGAGATGGGATGGCGGATCAATTGACATGCACCCCGAGAGGTCTGTGAGCTGCAGAAGACACTGCCGTGATGTCCGTGTCCGCCCAAAGACGAATGGTCAAGAGACGAGACTTGCGCCTAACCCAATGTAGGCGGTCCCTTTTGTCCAAAAGGAGGCTTGTTCGCGAAGACCCGACGATTTGGACCGCCTACGTGGAAACGCTGGATGAAGCCCGTAATACTTGTAATAAGCGACGAACACCAGCAACGCCAGACCAAGTGCTGCGAGTCGCAGAACGGAGTGTATTCCGTTTGCTTTTGCTTTTGCTGATGCGCTGCCCCTCCCACTCAACTCCAAACAGAATATTCTGCACTCGACGACGCAACGAGTCATTGGGGGGCTGCAATGATGGACTGTTTCCATCGCCAACGGCGCGCCGCCAGCGCAGCGGTCGATTCGATCGGGAAGTTGCTTTTCCGCACCCCCAACTCTTAGCACAAACTGGCAAACAGTCCGCCGGTAAGTTAGGCTGGGCGGCGGCATCTCTCAGACTTGCTTTTGGCGGGTACTTGCTACTAGCAAACTCGGTTGTTTCTTGCAGTACGACTGAGACTGGCGAGCAGTCGTAAATTGCTCCCAAGTCCTGAGCAAGCATCTCAGCCACGCCATCGTCTCCTGGCAATCCAGCAACTTGCTCAAATGGGCGGTGGACACGGAGGCACAGAGCAGACCAATGGTCTAGCCCCTCGTCCAGAGAGACATTCCAGAATACGTGGAGCAGTCGTAAGGCCCCGTCATCGACCAGGTTCAGGGGCGTCCAAGGCCACCTGTGGTGGATTGTTCCCATGTCTTTCGCAATGTTGCTGGGTTCGGAAAGGGCGGGATCGCAGAACGAGACGGGAAATCCATGAAGCAACATGTTGAGCTGGCAGCGGGTCGCCTTCGTGCGTAGCCATCTTTGCTGAAGGAGAAGAGCGTTTGCATAATACCACAGGACTTGTTTATGTTGTGCTGCCACCGGGTTGCGGGCTTCTCAGCTCAACACCTGTCACCACCGGCATCCTCCCAAACGGTGGATCTCCCGAGGTTGGCAACTTGGCCGTCCCGCATCAGGCCGTTTCAAAAGATAGGTCGCCCACTACGGCCGATGCTGGGGAATTCTGAGACAGAGCCAGGACGGAAGCGGACGAGCAAGACGCCTCTTCGCCGGCCAAAGGAGCAATGCCCTAACGGCTAGAGCCTGCGAATAGAGAGGTACGGGTATGTCCCTGGCGTACGCTTCTGCTTCTATTAAACACGGATCTTAGTTCCGGGCGATTGTCGAGGGAACAAAACTAGTGGTTGTCTGGCCATGGGTGCGGCCACCCGATGCTCCGGTGAAGCTATTGCCAACAAGTGCCTCGACTATGGCGACCGGCGTCGAAAAGTCTGGAAACCCGAGCTGAACCTGACATTGAATCAAAGTTGGAAATTTGCAAAGAAACGCCCCCAAAATCGCTGCCGTCTGCGGTGGTTGACGACGATGAATTATGGCTGTGATGCCAGGGTTTATAGTGAATGGCGTTGCTGATCATCCCCGATGAGACCGTCTTCTGCCGTAAGAGGCAAAGATTCCTCCACACTCCCTCAGGGGCCCCGGCGATTGCCTGCAGAGATCATTCATTAGAAACCTTGACGAGCATTCACGAGCTTCAGTTGACGGCCAGGGTCGGGTTTCGCACGTCGTCTGCCCCCTGGTCGACCGCCGCTGTCAAATTGATTAAAGGAAAAATGGGCAGAGTGTCAGCGATTGCGACTGTTGTTGTCGTTGCCCGCCCGCCCGCCCGTCTTCTTTCTTCTTTTCCTCGGGAATCGTACGTATTCATCAGTCGTTCGGGAGGTGGCTCCATGGATGTTTCCGTTCCGCGTCTTGCCTGGCCGTCCCATGTGGCTTTTGTTGTCTGTTCCCCGGATGAAGATTAAAAACTATGCGTCCTCTTTGACATGCCCATCTCATAAATCAGGGGTGGAGGACCCCTGCCTTAGCCCCGGGTGTCGTTGTGCGCGGCGGCGGGAGGAACCAGGAAAGTGAGTGCCAGGCCGACGACCGACCACTGAAGGCGACGTAGGGGAACCGGACTTTTTGCAGTGATACGGAGTAGAGAGAGGAAATGGAGGTTCGCGGGCAGTCCGACTTTGCTCTTTTGAATTCCCACCGTCTCGTGTGGCTTGCAGGGATCGAGTGCGGTGGACGGCTAAGATCCATGCAGAATCTAGACGGCTTCCCACCCTAATCACCTGCAAGTCAGGCAGTCCCTAGCCAAGGAGGGGGGGAGGTGTGCGGTCCAGAGGTGGATGACCTTGGAATATCTGTAAAGGCGTGCGGTGTGTAAGGTTCAGGTGGCCATCGTCACGTCAAGGTGGTGCTTGTTTTCGTAGGCCACTTTTCCATCCATTCCCCCATATCATAACCACTATCCCCTCCTCGTCGCACATGTTCATGGGAGGAAGAACCTGCTTCTGAACCCTTTTCTCTTTTGCTTGCTCCAAGGTTCATGCTCATGTTCGACACGTGGAGGAACGGATTGTACGGATAACGGAAGAGAAGAAGAAGAAGTCTGTCTGGACCGGACCGAAACTTGGAAATTGTTTCCCAGTGGAGACGCAAACGGGAGTCTGGCTGATTCCTCACCCCCCTCTTTGGTGCTGGTGCTTCGTATGACGGCAGTCGCCTCATTTCTTTCCATCATCGTCGGAGGAGGACAACACCACTCGGGGGACATCTGCTCAGCTGTGCAACCGACAACACTTTTCGTTATCAGCAACGTCGCACGGGGGACGAAACGCAAAATTGCAGCTTGAAGAATATTCCAGCAGCGAGGCAAACGGATGGAGCCTTGTGTGGCCGCCGACTGGACCCTCAGAAACCGCATGCGTCGCTAGCCGCGGTTGTCAACCTTCTTTGACAAGGTAGTTCCCTCTTGCAATGACGGCTTCGTCCATATGAAATCCCCGGGTCACCCACGCATCAGACGAACTTCTTCCCTATGCGCCGCGCCCCAAAACATGTTTCCACGACTGAGCTGAGCTGACCGACCGGACAGACCTCCCCTTGACCCGTCGCGCTCGTCAAGATGGGTCGATCAAAGTTCACATTTCCTGTCCCGGGGAGGAAACAGAAGCCGCCCTTTGGGCCGATCGTGTCGGGACCGATGTCGAAAGCACAGAAAATCTTGGGCACCGCCGAAATCAACATCGATGCGCCTCGACAATGGGACAACGCCTCGACCTCCGGCATCAGCGTATCCGTATCCGAGAGCACCGCGACGTACAATCCAAGCGAAAGGAGTCGAGTTCAACAACAAAGCGAAGAGAAGGCGCCCGCTGGGAACCATCGTAGAAACAACAGCCAATGGGAACAGGAATCGGAGATTGTGCCGGCATATCTGACGAATCGGTTTTCGCAATTGAATACGGACGCCGGCCCGAGGGACTTCACCGAGACATCGAGCCTCACCCGCCGAGGATCGAGTTCGACAATCACCTCGTGGTACGACAAGTCCAAAATGCCACTTTCCATATCGCAGCAAACGTCATCCTCGTCCATGGCAAAAGGTCTGCCCCAGAAGGCGAACGAACTCCTGGACATCGAAGGAAATTCGAATACTGTCGCCCCATTGGCGCTGAAACCGAAGAAGAAACCGAGTAGATTGGACTTGGGGCCCCTCTTGTCCCGACACAAACACGGCAGCCTCAAGTCCCTCCGTGAGGGAAACCAGGGAAACCAGGCTCCCAGCTCGGACTACGATGCCAGATCCCCCTCTCTCGCCTCCGTGACGTCGCCCAAATCCACGCCGCCACCCATTCAGCAGCGGACAGAGAGGAAGCTGGTGAGACGAAGCACGTATGAGCGCATGGTTGAGAACTTGTCATCGGGTCGCCCTAGAACCGGTTCTAGCAGCCGCAGAGGTGCGAACGACATAAGCCCGCTGCCCAATCTGTATGAGCATTATGAGCAGATGTCTTTCGATCAGGTTCTGGGACACGACGGGCCTCTGGCCAAACCAGACCAACCCATGGCAAACGCCGTTCCGACACCGCTGAGATCGCCACCATTGACTGAACCGAGGAAGAGCGCGTCCGTCTTGAGACCTGGGATCCGTCCGCATCAAGCACACGCAGCTGCGCCGGCAGCCAAGCCGGCACCTCGGACTTCTCCAGAAATCGCCAGTTCAGCCATCCAACAGGGTACACTCCCAGATCGAGATTGCGCGTCCAGCGTGTCGAGTCGGTACACCAAAACGTCGAAGGCTTCCAAACGAACGAGTCGAAGCATCACTGGCTCCGATTTGATGGAGAGAAGCGTGCTCTCCCTGTCGTCCGATTCCGAAGAAGACGATGCTTTCCCCGATACCTTTTCTTCGAAATTTACCGGTGAATCTCAAAGCAGCGACACGGGTAGCCTAGCGCCATCTTCACTGAGGTCGAATCGATCACGCGAGGCCCCCTCGCTCGCCTCTAGGAAGTCTGTCAAACATGCCAGCTTCGCGCCGACGAACACGTACCTCACGATACCGAGCAAGTCACCTCCGTCTAAAGCCCCCAGCCCCAATTCCCGGATGAGTTCCCTGCCGGCCACTCGGTACCAACCACCTGCCCCATCGAACCGTTCATCCATGTATTCGACCAAGTCGACGTCGACGACGAATTCTGGCAGTGACAGGCATGTTCGCCCAGAGTACGCGGCTCAGGAAGCGCGAGCCACTCCCCAAAAGCCCGTACAGCAGCCCCAAATCAAGCCTGAACGAGTGGTGGAACCGCCGCGGCGCATGCTGTCCACCAAGTCTTCGACTCATTCAGTCGACCAGCCAACACCTCCCTTGAGTCCGACATCCATAGAATCCTTCACGACATCGACGGAGTCGATCGAGGCCAACGGCGGATCTGACTCACGGTTCATGGCCGTCACACGGCAGGAGGAGATGCTGTTGGCCGCCCTGCGCATGAAGCGAGCTCGTATGCGAGAATCTCTCGTCTCAGAATACGAAGAGGAAACTCAGTACGGTTCGTCTTATCACCACCAGCGCAACTCGTCGCAAGGCACCATCAAGGAAATGCAGTGGCCCGAGCCTCCTCAGATGCTTCGGCACCAGACATCGACGAACTCCAACAGCACCATCAAGGCGGGTTCGCGGTCGTCGGAGGCACGCCCAGGGTCGCTGGTGGGCAGCCGGAATCACTCTCGTAGCAATTCTCGCCGTCTGGACATTCAGTCCTCGTCCTCCCGACCCGGCTCCATGCCATCGTCGAGAACAGGCAGCCTGAGGCGAGCAAGACCTTCCCTGGAAGTCCCGGCGGCAGAGGCCAAGCACGAGCGCATACTTCTGTACTTGGACCGGCCCGTGGGCAACGTCAGTTCAATGGACTTTGCCGAGCCAAGTCCCGACCTGAGCGATTTCATGGACTTTGACAATGGAAGCGACGAGGAGGACGAGCTTTCGAGCGACCCTTCACTTTATCGACACCGTCTTCAGGGATTTGGGTTTCCCAACAAGGGCCGAGGACGTATGCTGAGGACGAGTGAGCCTGGACGTCACGATTCCTCGCCTTTGAGACCGCGAAACTCGGCTGAACTCGCCGAGCAGGTTCGTGTAGTCGAATCCGAGAGCGATATCGAGCCGGTGGCTGGGATCCCGAGACCGGATTCTCCTGTCTCGCCTGAGGGGACACTGCCCTTGCCCAACCATAGACTATCGTCGAAGAAGGCCGTCAGGTTGAGCGCTGTCGGTAATGCCGGGGTGGAAGCCGGCTGGTGGGATGACGATGGCTGACGGGTTGAAACGAGGGAACGGAAGCTTTGCCCGCAAATGGTTCGGATAATCTCTTCTCGATACCCTGCACATGATAATTTTTCTTTGTCGATTGATCTTGTACAAATCTCGGACGGATTAGAGACAGGAGGCGTGGTGTTTTGTTTTGGGTTCGCAGAGGCGGCGGGTAATCTTTTCTTCTGGGACGAAGCGGGAGGGAAAGCATTTTTGCATGAGCCATCTGATTTTTGCTGATATTGTTTCTGCTGGTTTTGTTGCTCCGATGGAGCTGATGGCATCACGCCTGGATCGTCTCATTGAGTCTGTAATTTTATTACAAGAGATGCTTGATGGTAGCATAATGTGTTTGGATGGAAGAAATGACGGAGTTTGAAGCTTGGAGAAGTTGGGAGAAGGCAAAAAGGCAGAACATCTCATGAGGGAAGAGAGCATTCTCTCTCTCAGTAGGTACGTACGTCTTGCTAAGGTACTTACTACCTTCCGTATAAAAATCTATCAACCACCTACCTTCCATGAACTAAAGCTTCCGTACCACGGGAAATCGCTACCTCTAGCGTCCAGTGGTTACCTCTTGATTTACAACGTACATCATTGCCTTCTTCTCAACTCGACCTTCGGTGATAGGGACCTAAGCATTATTGAGCAGCAGCACCAATAATCCGCCGACAGCATCATCTTGTCACGATCGGTTGCAAAAGTACGGCCGTTATTGTTTAACACGTAAGGGCGATTCCGGCCCATCTCTAAATTGAGTGAGATAAAGTACTAGTACATAATGTCACATCCGGCTGTCCTCCCGTGCAGTGATCCATCAACGCCGGTTCCGTGTTTTGTAATCATCTCTTTCCCGCCGCTTCGTCAAAGCTCTCCAAGACAGTCTCCTTCAGAGGCTTGTCCTCATCGCTCTCGCTGGCCTCTTCGTTGTTGACAATCTGCTTCGCCATCGTCTTGGCTTGCGCCTCGCCGACCTTGCCGTAGACACTCAGACCTGTGGCGATCATGCCGCCGATATCACCCACGTTGCCGGGGACGACCACAGCCGTACTCTCCTTGGCCAACTTGGCAAAGGCGTCCACGTACTTCTCGGCGACGGATAAGCTGACGGCACCCTTAGCCGCGTCCTCGCCCTCGGCGATGCTCTTCGCAATGGCGTCAATGCCAGCAGCAGTAGCCATGGCCTTCATGCGGATAGCCTCAGCTTCACCAGACGCCATGTTGATCTGCTCGGCGCGCAAGGCCTCGGACGCAAGAATAACGCTCTGCTTCTTACCCTCGGCAATGTTGATGGCTGACTGGCGCTGTCCTTCGGAATCCAGAATCTCGGCTCGCTTCGATCGCTCGGCAGTGACCTGTCGGTGCATGGCTTCAACGACACCGGCCGGGGCGTGGATATCACGGATCTCGTATCGCAGGCAGGTGACGCCCCAAGCCTGGGCAGCCTCGTTGATGGCAGCGGTGATGTTGGTGTTGAGAGCGGCGCGCTCCTTGAGGACGTGGTCGAGGGTCAGTTGGCCGATTTCGGATCGCATCGTGGTCTGCGCCAGCTGGGAAATGGCGTATTCGGCATCCTCGACGCCATAGCTACAAGACAGTCAGTATGTTTGCGCGAGAGAACCCAGAATTCGCTTGGGGCGGCCTGACCTAGCCTTGTAAGCGTCGAAGACGCGTGTGTAGAGAACACCATCCAACTCGAGGGTAACGTTGTCGGCCGTAATGGCGCTCTGGCTCGGAATCTCAATGGCGACTTCCTTGAGCGACTTGACGTAGGAGATACGGTCGATAAAAGGAACGAGAATAGCAAGACCAGGGTCGAGAATGCGGTTAAACTTTCCCATGCGCTCGACGATCCATGCTGTCTGCTGAGGGACGAAGCGGATCACGGTATTGGCGGGGAGAGAAGGCTTCTGGAAGTAGGATGGAGGAATGCTGGAACCGATGCCAAAGCTTGATGGGAGCAGGCTCTTGGTGCTCGTCTGGAAGCTGCGCGACTGAGTGAATGCCCTCCGCAGAGGCGGGGAGAGGGCCGCCTTGGTTACCGCCGAAGCCATCTTTGCTGCAGCATTGGCCCAAGTCGAACTGAGTGCGTGGATCACGGATGGTGGAGGTTGTAAGCTTCTGGGGGCAGCTCTCTGTCATGAGCTAAGCACCGTGGGTCGTCGCTGCCGAGAAAAAAAAAAGGCTTCCATGGGAAGTAGGATGACGGAAGCGGCAGATGCCTGCCGGATTTTAGCCGGCGGAATGGGCCGAGGCCCACCGGCTTCCAGGTCGTGGTTCTCGATGTTCCTGTAGTTTCCAGCGGCCCTACTTCCATTG
Source organism: Colletotrichum karsti (assembly GCF_011947395.1). NCBI lineage: Eukaryota > Fungi > Ascomycota > Sordariomycetes > Glomerellales > Glomerellaceae > Colletotrichum > Colletotrichum karsti. The sequence goes on from NW_024065904.1 coordinate 254,939, forward strand.
TTTCCTACCTTGCTGCTCTGAACCATACTGTCAATTTCCAATGGCTGCTTCATTGCATTTCACCGAATACACTATGGAATGCCCATGAAACCCAACTCATTGGGCGTTGACTATGAGATGCATCAACAGGTTTCAGTCTTGATGCCCGCCGCCAACACTGAAGGCGCAATGGCATCTATCGGTGGTCCACTTAGGATGATACCGCAGGGCAGTCATCTCGTGCTGCGACGGATACAGATTCACAGTTTCCAATGGAATGAGGCCGTTGAACTCATCACTATGTCTGAGCCATACGCAGTTTCAACATAGCTGCTGTCACTGGCAGGAAACCTCTCCGCCTTGTTTGGTGCACACATGCCAAATGGCAGAGTTGAACGGGGGGGAAGTCGTAATCATTGAGCCGTACTACCAATGCCATGTATACCGGGAATCAGCCCTTGCAATCCATCCATACCCTTTGTCGCACATCCGGGGAATCATGAAATCGGCTACTGGTAGACAGAGCCCTCAGGAGGCTGGGGAATCTTCTTGTTAGCGGGAGCCGCCATGTATCTGCAGAGCTTATTAGCAAGGCGTGCGTCGAGTATTAGACGGCGTGTGCTCGGACGCACCTCCTGAGCTCGATCAAGATAGTCTCCATGGTGTTTTCTCTCTTCCAGTTGGCAAGGCAGGGCAGCTGCTTGGGGTCGACGACGCCGTTGCGAGGGTTTACGCAGGGCAGGTTGACCTGACTAACGAACTGTATCGTGGGGGGCTCGTCAGGGTAGTTCGGGCCGCAGTGCATCTTCAAGGAGTAGATTCGGTTCTCGTGGACACTCTGTTGGGACAACTTATTAGAGTATGCACAACACAAGTTGCAGCCGGGGGATAGAACGTACGTGGGGAGGGCCCAGAATGGTACCATTCCAGTCAGACATGAGAAGATCTTCGGCATCGTTCAGACCGTACGAGCAAGCCTCTGCAAATGGGAGAGTCAGTCAGAATGCGCGGGGCAGCAGGACATGTGTCACAGGGTCTCAAGTACCTGCTCCAAGGCCCTTCTCGCCCTTCTCGAGCTCCTCAAGGAGTCTGAAATTGCGTGGAACCTTCGCGCCCATGATTGCTGGTCTTCAGATGTCGTGGGTAGAGGGAGGTTGTGGTGGGTTGGAGGCGAAGTTGCGATGTTCGTGATGGAGGGGTCACAAAGTGAGAGGGACGACGCAGGGCAGAGCAGAGCAGTCCGGCTCGGTCTTACCTAAGGTGACGGGAACCTCGACCCGCAAACGGTCGCTGGTGGTAGCTCGTCTCAGTGAAGTCAGCTCTTGCCAGAGGGATCCCCCGTACCCCGCCGGTGAGATAGGTACAGCGCCTACCCGTCGTCAGTTAGGCCGCCCCGGCACCTAACGTGCCTGATACGCATGCACGAGCCAGCGCGGGGCATTGGCGACCTTACAGGCGGTGAGTTATTTCTGCCAATTGGAAGGTCACCGTGGTAAGAGCAGGTGGGTACCTTTATGCGAGCTGAGTCATCATTCAAGGTGGACAGCTCACCTCAATCGGGAGCTCATGTTGGGATGGACACCGAACATCGCAGTTAATGGCTAGCTCCCTTGGACTTTCCTACGAACACCATCCGTTTTCTTACCTCACCACAACGCTGCTCAATAGGTTTTCTGGCAAATTCGGGCTTTGTCGACCACAAGCTTTCGTTTGGTGTCTTTACCCGATGATGGACTGCCCTTGGGGCCACTCGTGACGAAATGACGACCCAGCTCCTAGCTACGGAGCTAACGAATCTCATCCAAGAAAGCAAGCGGAAGCATAATGATCTTCGACAGGTATGTTGTTTATCTGCTGATGAAGAGTCTCTCGATTGACCCGACATCTCCAGGCCGCCGAAAAGTCTCTCGATGAGCTAAAAGGGCTTCGAGGGGCCAATGAAGCTCAAGCTGCTAACGGTATTGCCGCGTCTCCCGAGTTCCGAAAGTGATGATATCGACCTTGTCTGACCTCACAAACAGAGCTGGCGCAGCGCCCCAATTTTGTCAACCCCTTCATCATTGCATGTGGCACCAAGAATGCAAAGTTCACCGGCATCGCTATTGTATGCCTTCAAAGGCTCATCGTCGCCCGCGCTCTACCCAGGGGAAAGTTGAACCAGGTTCTGGAAGCACTGAGTGAGGCGACCTCTGCCGGTCTTGATGTCCAGCTCAAGATTCTCCAAGCCCTGCCGTCCCTCTTACAGAACTACGCGACCGATCTGAAAGGAGGCCTCCTTGTTACTGCCTTGAACATCTGTTTCATCCTGCAGACCAGCAAAAATGCTATCGTCAACAACACCTCCGCTGCCACCCTGCAGCAGCTTGTCGTTTCGGTATTCGACAAGGTGGTAGCCGAGGACAAGTCCGGAACGTCAACACCTCCCGCTGGCGAGGCGCCAATAGGTGATGGCACGGTTGAACTGCGCGCGGCTGCCTTGGATGCGTATAGGGTAGGCGTTGTCCTCCTTAGCAAACCGCTCCGGTTGCTGACTTTCTCCTAGATATTCATGGACCTTTGCCTCATGACAGAAAACCAACGCCCCGAGTACCTCAGGTTTTCCGGGCTCCCGCAGACCTTTGGGTTGGAGCTGATAGAATCAGTTCTCACCAACCATGCCTCCGTATTTTCGTCGCACAAGGAGCAAGCCCACATCCTCCAGACCCGTGTCATGCCCTTCATTATCAGCGCTCTAAAGGGCAAGCCCAACTTTGCAACGTCAGTCAGACTAGTTCGGATTCTCTATACGCTCTTGCGACGACACATCAACATTCTTCCCTCTGAAAGTGGCGACGCCCTGGACATCCTGACACAACTACTCGACCAAGAAACGGCAATATGGAAACGAGCTCTGTGCCTCGAGGTGTTCAGGGGCATTTTTGCTGAGCATGCTCTGATCAGACGCATTTTCGTCAACTATGATGCGAAGGAAGGAGAGAAGAATATCGTGAAGCACCTGACGGCAACCTTCGTGCGACTGAGTACTGAAAAGCCGTCTGTCATCGGCCTGGGACATCAATCCACAATCCCCGTGGCGAACCCATATGCGAGCATCGCCTCGTCTACGGATCAAGCTATGCTCGAGGCGAGCGGCGTTACTGGCATCATCAGCGGATCCGTTGGCTCAGATGGTTCCAACATCGGAATCAGCACCCAGTGGAGCAATGTCAGAGTTCCCTGCATCGACCAATTGGACAAGACCGAAGCGCCTTCCATTCCAGAATCCTACATTTACAGCTTGACGCTCTCGTGCATCTCCTCATTGTCGGAGGGTCTTGCCAAGTTTATACTTCCCCTCACCGTTCCAGGAGACAGCCGCGGCCGCAAGAGAAGTGGAAAGCAGGAGCCAGGTCGGGATTCTCCCGCTCCCCCGCAAGACGATGCCGATGGCCAGCGCGGAGCTTTGGAACGCTCGGCATCTTTCAAGAAGAATCCGGTGCCCCTTAACCCGTTAGTTTTGGAGGACCATCCCCTACACAATGAAGTCAAGATTTGCGCAGCCATCATTGAAGAATGTTGGCCAGCCATTCTTGCTACTTGCTCAACGCTGCTATACGCTGCCATGGATTCTGAGTACTATCACAGCCTAGTAAGGGCATTTCAAAAGTTTGCCCACGTGGCTGGATTGCTCCAATTGTCGACACCACGAGACGCATTTTTGACGACACTGGGCAAGGCTGCAGTTCCGCCAAACGTCTTCACAGCTTGTCTCAACGCCGGTACAGCCCGACCCACGACACCAACACCGACCACAGAAGCCCCAAGCAGTATTTTCAGCAATGCGCGAGGGCTATTAAGTGTCGACAGCTTGAATCAGTCGACTCCCGTTGCTGACAAAGGCCGGCAACAGAGTGTCGATGGAAGTCAGATGACCCTTAATACTCGCAACCTGCTCTGCTTGAGAGCACTTCTTAACCTCGGCATCGCGCTTGGCCCGACACTTGGCTCATCGTGGCGGATCATCCTCGAAACGCTACAGCAAGCCGACTTTGTTCTCTTCTCCACAAGTAAGACTCCTGGACGAACACCTCTTGCCACCAAGGGAACCGACCATCAGGCCGAGGGTGAAGCAAGCGCCCTGCTCTCAAACTTTGCTAGCGAAGTGAGAGCTGTCGAGACTGCAGCCTCGAGGCTGATTGAAAGCACCATCGATTTCCCCAACGACGCCTTTGGCGAGGTTGTAACGGCGATATGCAATCTTCTCGAGAGAACCAACGACGATAAACAGAAGGTTGAGGCCGCAAGTCAACCACAGTCCCCTCAGTCTGCCAGCATGAAGCCTCCAGTACAGCAGCATCGCCGCGTTCTGAGCGTCTCTACCGCCGCCGCAGCGGGCCCGAACCAAGAGGATCATTTCGCTCTTGCTAAGCTTGGCGATATTGCGACCATCAACATCGACCGTCTACTGTCGTACCCGCCTGACATCTCTGGCTGGACGCCGTTGACATCCGAACTCATTCACATTCTCAACGCCTCGTCGATGAACTCCTCTGTTAGACTGCGTGCGGCAGACATTCTAGTCAGGCTAGCTCTCGAATCAGCCAATGTGGCTGCGACAATGGAGCGCGAGCAATGTGGAAAAGTCCAGCTTCTTCTTCTTGAGGCCCTTCGGGACGCACTTCTGCCACTGCAACAACAAGACAGAGAGGTCACTGTATCTAGCCATGGTACCGACATCGAAATCCACAAGGCGATTCTCGAGGGTCTGAAAAATTTGCTCGAGAATTGCGGCGAAACCCTTGTGAGCGGTTGGGAGATTGCTTTCGAAATCATTGGCTCCATCTTCATCGACAAAAAGTTCGCCCCGGAAGAGCGCAGGGGCTCCCAGACGGTTGTTCTCATGACACGATCAGCGAAGCTCGTCCGGTCTTCTTTCAATTCTCTTCAACTTATCTGCTCTGACTTCTTAGCGTCTCTGCCAAACTCTTGCTTCCTTATACTTGTTGATACCCTTTACAAATTTTGCTCGCAAGATGACGACCTCAACATTGCTCTTACGGTAGGCTCAACGTCCGCAGTCTTCTGAACATCAGCTGACGATCACAGACTGTGACGTTCTTTTGGGTCCTTTCGGACTTTCTTTCCGGAAAGACAGAGTACCTGCCAATTACCGCTGATCTGATGCAAGGCTCAACCATCTCAGAGCTGGCCGCGCTCGCCGCGAACTCGGAGCACAACGCGTCCGATGCGGCACTCTGGATGCTTCTGCTTCTCAGACTCACGACTGTGACAGCTGATGGGAGGCTGGAACTGCGGAATAGTGCAATTCAGACTCTGCTGAGAATATTTGACGCATATGGCGACAAGCTAAGCCCGGAAGCCTGGTCGGTCTGCGTCAAATCTGTGATTTTCAAACTTATATCATCCATCGAGGAAGAACTGCAGGCTGCAGCCAGCGACAGTTCAGTACATCGGGATCAAAAGGAATGGCACGAAACGGCCGTTGTCGTATTGAACGGCATCTCGGAACTTCTAGCCACCTACATGGATTCTCTGTCGAGCCACTCTTCCTTTAACGCTCTCTGGCAAGAGCTTCTTGGCCACTTCACAACTCTCCTTGACTTCAAGGTGCTCAACATCAACACGGCAATATACAAAGCTCTCGGAAAAGTCGTTAAGCTCGAAGACGACCCCGACCGGGAAATTTTCGACGCCACCACTGTCAATGCTGTTTGGGAAATGTGGTCTCGGGGCACACCAGTTTCCTCAGACGAAGAGGACGGAAAGAAGGCAGACAATCAAAATTGCCTGATCGCTTTCGTCGCTGCATTCCACGACGTGTACCAGCTTGTACAGAAGGATTTGACGGTTGACCGAGTTCGTCAGATGCTAACGCTCTTCCGCGAGGCGCTACAACAAGCAACTGTGGCGGCCTACGTCAACGATATCGAGTACGTTACTCCGCTGCAGAACCAGGTGCTCGAGGCAATCAAGATGGTGCGAACAGATCTCGCCGGCGTTCCATCAGCAATGATATCCCAGGTGGCAGAGTTTGTCCGTCTGGCATTCAGCGACGAGGTCCTCAAACCGCAAACACCTACACAGCGAAGGACCTACGTCGCAATGTCAAAATCCAGCATGGCCATCTTGCAGACTCTGATCCTGAAGAACGCCTCCGACGCAGACATTTACTCTAGCGAAGCCTTCTCCGCCGCCCTGTCCGCCCTGTCCAAGCCCGTCGTTTTGAAATACGGCTTCCCGATCGTCACTAAATCAGTCCAGCCATGGCGTCTCGCTACAAACTCTATCCTCGCCGTTCTGGAAGCGACACTGCCTCAAATCCGCACCCTCGAAGTCCCTCGTTCGACTCTCCAGAGCATCTGGCAAATGATTGTCGAAATAGCCGACGGCATCGTCAGCGCAGACTGCCATGCGGCCCCAACAACTGCCGACCTCTCAGACGACGAATCCTTCGACATCACAGCCTTCCACAAGCTCCGCGAGCTCATAATCCCTTCCCTGGGAGCCGAAGCGATTCCCGACAAAACCCGTAAGGCCTACGCAGAGTCATTGTTCCGGACATCCATCATCCACGCCCCGTCGCCGGCCGAGACCTCTCTCCTCTCCAGCAGCGACGGCACCGATCTGGCGGCACTGTACAAGAAGCGAAACGGTCGCACGATAGATCCCGCTCCCACCCGCCGCGAGCGCATGAGCTACGTCTGCCTCGACGAACTCTTCTCCCTCGTCTCCGTGTACAGCGAGGACTCCCTGCGCATCGTAGTCCAGCCGCCCACGCCCGCATTCCCGCCTCCTCGCTCCGTGCTGTCCGAGGCGCCTCAGGCCCTGCACATCCGCATCGCCCGCACCGCAGCCCCGTTCCTCATCCTCCGCACGGCACTGACCATCCGCTCCTACATCGCCGACCAGCCTCTCCGAGGCCGCATGCCGCAACCCCTCTCCCAGCGCAAAGAGCTCCTCCGAGTCCTCCGGCAACTCGTCGATCTCACCTCCGCGTCGGACGCCATCCCGGATACTCCCAACGTCGAGAGCGAGGGCCGAAAGCATCTCCTACGTTTGTACCCTCTCCTCGTCAGCGCCGTGCAGGTAGCGGGTGGCTCCGGCGACGAAGCCGTTCTAAAGCTATGCACCGAAGCTCTCGAGGTTGTCGGTGGTGAACTGGGGCTTTAGAGATTGTGTTTTTATTTGCGGACCGTGTATAACTACTTAGACGACTAGACAGACACGCCGGCCAGTACCTCATTGTAGATCATTCCTCTGTAAAAAAGCTCGTATACCGAATTTGTCTCCGTAACCTGCCTGAACTCCACGGTTCAATGACCGACCTGATACAGCTCACTAGATGTCGCTCAACAAGGCACAACGTCTCCGACCATCTAGTCTCACCTCTCACTCACGTCCCCAAAAGCAAATCCCACGCGCTGGCCGTGACCCCTTACCAATGCAGCACTCATCCATCCCCGGTCCCAAACGAGTAAACCCGCATGTACGTCTCCGGCCCCCGCATACAATCCAATATCCGTCTGTCCCTAAGCCTTACGTCCACCAAACAAAACCCAACCCATCATCCAAGACACCACCACTCACAAGGCCGTAATAAACATCTCAATGCCGTCTCAGAAACCCTCCCCCCTCAACCGCTTCCTCTCATAAACACAAAACATCCTCCAAAACCCGTACCAAAAGAAGAAAAGAGAAAGACAACCTCTAATCAGCCCATCCAACACTCCCTCCCTCCCCCCTCCCCCCGCATCCCCCGTAAACATGCGACCCTTCCCACCCCTTACCCCAACGCCCGTCTTCCGCCGCTTGATTGGTCCAAACAAAGCGGGATCCCGCCGGTCTCACGGCCCGCGACCCCACGCCTCCGGCCCCCAAGCCAAGTCCCGCGTGCATCAGCAAGCAAGCACCCGAGAGAGAGAGAGAGAGAGAGAGAGAGAAGGTCCACCAACCCGCGTCGCCCATTCCACAGAGGACAAACATGGTCGCGTTCCCGTGTCCTTGTGCTCTGTGCTCCCCAGCCTGGATGCCGGCAGTAGCGCACCGATGAATACGATCCGGGGATAGAGTTCCTGGTGTAGCAGCAGGTCTTGGGGGGAAGGGAAGGGGCCTTGGATAGATTGGCTTTTTCGCGGCGCGGCATTGGCGGAACATTGGCATATGCAACTAACTCACTCGAGTCTGGGAGATAGTGTGAAGAGTAACAGGTCAATTGCTATTGAACGGCTACTTGAAACGAGAGTAAGTGGTAAGACACGGGCTCGGCACGCTCTCCTTCCGGTGAAGGGACGGAGGGCCCACGTCGCGCGTGTCTCTGGTATCATGATCAAACCACCTCCAAAAAGCCCGAGCCCGACCGGCGCCGAGCCCGCATTACATCCACCACCGGGCTAGAATCCAAGCGGGATTACAAAGTTTGACGTGGAGAAGAGAAAACATTTGATTTTTGGAGCCGCGACGGGAACTGGCTCAGACGGCGGTCTTCTCGGTGTGCGCGGCCCGGGTGTTGATGTCTTCCTCGTGGTCGTTGTCGTGGATCTCCTTCTCGACCTGGTGGAGGTCGACGTGCGCGACGGCCGCGTCGCCGTCGAAGATCTTGGAGATCTCCTCGAGCGTGGGGCCCTTGGTCTCGACGTAGAAGAAGTACACGAAGACGAGCTCGCAGAAGTCCCAGAGGGTGTAGAACAACATGAAGTTCCAGTGGTTGGGGAGGCTGTCCCACGCGACCTTGTTGGTTTGGCTAGACGGACGTTAGTCGGGGGACGTTGGCAGGGGTTGGGTGGGATTTGACGTACTTGCCAATGGCCAGGATGGCCTGGACGGTAATGTTCATGATCATCATACCCTTGGCGCGGAGATGGAAGGGGAGGACCTCAAGGGCGTATGCGATAAGGAGACCGGAGAAACCAATGTCGTAGAAGATACCAAAGACCCAGATGAAGACCAGCTGAGCGTAGCCGGAGCCCTGGTTGGTCGATCCGGAGTTCTCGTAGACGGCACCGGTGATGGTCCAGCAGACGAAAGAGGCGACCATACCGGTGATGGCAGTCAGGAACAGAGGGCGACGGCCGAAGTAGTCGACGGTCAGGGCGGCACCGATGGAGCAGGAAAGATCGAGGATCGATTTGCCGGTGGAAATGGCGAGCTTCTGGTTCTGGTTCTTGATACCGGCTCCGTCGTAGATGGCGTCCATGTAGTTGGAGAAGAGAGCGTTACCGGAGTACTGGGAGATGATACCGAGAGAGATAATAATAGCCAACCTCCATCGGTTACCCTTGGTCTTGAAGAAGTCGATGTAGCTAGTCGTGCGGTCGGCGTCTCTCTCCATCGTGATGGTCTCCTTCATCTCGCGGAACTCGAACTGTACGGTGGCATTATTGTAGTCGCCTCCGGCGTGGTGCTTGGCCAGAACAGCGAGAGCCTCCTCGGCGCGGTCCTTGTTGATGAGGTAACGCGGGGACTCGGGCACCCACCAGATACCGATCAGCTGGATGACGGAGGGGACGATCTGGATGAAGGTGATGGATCTCCAGCACCAGTCGTTGTTGACGTAGGAAGTTCCCCAACCGATACTGGCGACGATCAGGGCACCCAAGTTCCACAGACAGTTGTAGATGGCAGTGACGGGACCACGGTGTTGAGGGTGGCAGATCTCGGTAAGAAGCAGGGGAGAGGACATCTGAGCCAGAGAGTTACCGAAACCGAGGATGAATCGGCCGCCGACGTACACTAAAACTAGTAAGCATGCGGTTTGTGATGAGAGAAAAATGCCAGAGTCATCGACTTACTTCCCCAGCCATTGCAGAAAGCAGTAATGCAACCGCCGATGACCATGAAGATACAGCCGGAAACAATGGCTACCTTACGTCCGTAGCCGTCGGCCACGTAGGGAGTGATGAAGAATGAGATAATGGAACCGATGTTGAACATGTTGATGAGAATGCCGAGCTTGTTGTTGTCGGAGACGCCGTCGCCGAAGTAGTCTTTCCATCGCTGCATCTGCTGGGAAGTGTTGACGAGCATACCATCGTAACCCGTGGTGGCCGAGGCAACCATGAGGAAGATGGTCGAGAAGTACAGCTTGCGAAGGTGAGGCTCCTTCAGCCAGTAGACCTTCTCGAATCGCGGAGCCTCAGCTCGCGCGATCTCGACATTGTCAGCAACCTGCTGGGAGGCAACGGGCTTCTTCACCATGGCGGCGGTTGTAGATGTTGCTTCCTAAAGACCGGGGAAGAACTTTCTGATGATAGAGAGAGGATTGAAGTTGATTGACCGACTCGCGGGTGGAGAGGAAAGGGTAGCAGCCGGCATGGGAGAGGACAGGGTCGAAGACTTATATGTCTTTCCCGAGTCTTGCATTTTGGGCCTTTGGCAACGGCTGAAAGGGTAGGTTTGCTTTTGATCTGCACGTTTAACCCCGGAGCTGCCTTGGTCACCCCATTGGGACATGCACACCCCGTGAGGAGGGATATGGGGGAGGGTCAGGGTGTGGCCAGAACCGGGGTGGACGGCGGCGACGGCACGAATTGGCGAGGTGCGGGTAAAACTGGACGGTCAGAGAGAGCAATGGAAGTTTTCTTCCCCAGAAGCCACCACGTTTGGGCTGGATCCAGGTCTCTACGGTGGTGGGCGGGCGTTTTCTCCCATCTTTGTCTAGCCTCTCGGGAAAGGCCATGCATCAAAGTAGATCTCTCAAAAGATAGGTCCAGAAAGGTCGCCAGCGAATTGATGGGTGCGGCACAGGAGCAAAACACCCAGGTCCGGAACGGATTTCGACAAGGGTTCGCCGCTGCTGCAGGATTTGATTCGTGGGCCGACTTCAGTCATGTTGGATGAGTGCCCTTCATGTGGCACGGAAGCCGGCGGCCTGTCATCCAACAGGCGAAATGGTCAGTTGAGAATTCTCTCTCATCTCCGTGCCGTTTACGTGACAGCGCAGCTCTCGGGCACTAGGGACATGGATGTCGGGAGACGTTCCCATGGGTTGCTCTGTAGGAACTTACTCATTGTAAGCTTCGTTGCTCTCAATTGCATCCTAGATCTACCAAAGAAATCATGAGGTTGCAATAACCAGCCACTTACCTTCAGGCCCAAAATCATAAACAACCATCCCTCCTCGTACGCACATCTGAGTTGTTGGCGCCGCTCACAGGCATCTCCGGTCCGCCGGCTCATCCTTCAAGACCAGGCGTGGAGCGCAGCCAGACGATATCGCTGGCGTGATGACTTCGAAAATAGAATCTTTCTGCCATGTGTCAAACATTTTTCCAGGCAGACCTCTAACGAAATTGCGGCAACTGGCAATGGCATGGCAGCGAAAGGAACTAGCTAGACCAGATGTTGGTCCGATGTACTTTCATTCCTGGTCTCGTGCAGATTCTTCGCCACGGTTACAAGATCGGATTGAGACCCTTCTCTCGTACACGTGATGTCGTGTTGAATATGCAACAAGACAGACCGTCGATGGAGGCAAAAGGGTGGTGATAGAGAACGTCCAAGGACCTAAAGTGAGTAAGCTTCCACCAGGCGCGAGGCACTCGTACCCAAGAACACCAATGTAAAGAGTCTGCAAGGAATTAGCGTACCAGGAAAAAAACATTCAACAGCCCTGCCTGGCCTCCGGAGACGTGCGATTTAGGTGTCAAGCCGATCCTGGACAAACCATCGCATGTGGCTCAGCAGAAGGTCCGTCTGGCAAAAGAGGCCGGCAAAAAGAGCCTTTTAACCACTTGAGGCCTATTGGTTGGAGCTCTCGTGATGAGCAGAAAACGGTTAAGGCAGATCTCTCTAAGAGATGGAACTCGTGAAAGAAGGTGTGGAGGAGAAAGCAGAGAGGGTGTCTCGCTCCTCTGGCTCGAAACGTGGGGCCTGGGGAAATGCTCCTGCAGGCTGCAGCTAGTTCGTTGGTCGACTTCGGCTATGAGAAAGCAGGCAGATTAGCTGATGGAAGTCGAGATGGTGGCCGGCAAAGCGTCATCATTGGACATGCCAGGGTTCAACCATGCGGGTGTAAGGCGCATGGCGTCCTTAGCGAAGCCAGGCATTGGGACCCCTCACCGGTCAGCCACTTCGACAACGGTTGTGCCCAGGTTATCAACCTGACCCTTCTTGACTTGTTCAGTGAGGCTATTGACATGACAAAAGTAAAGAGGTACTTACAAAAATACAGAAAATCGAAGGAATATATGAGCAATTATACTGGGTCGTCCTGTGCTGCCAAGTGATCCTAGTTGCTCTTGGATGGTCTTCTTCGAATGTTGATCGTGATCCCTCGACACGGGATCTGTAAGACCATTCAAATTGAACATTACAATACCCAAAGGTATCTGAGAAATGAGTCAAACAGGCGTTACCCAAGGCGGATCTTGCCAGAGAACCTCCGTCGACGAAGATGTCGCCAATGGGCAGCAGACCGGCCCCTCCCTTTCAGGTCGATCTGTACCAACATGGTCTCATGAATCATCAACTCATCAGGAATACAGATCCTGCGCTTGACCTTTGGGCTGCAGGCTGCAGGTGAACAGCGTGCCTCATCTTCGTGATTTTCGGAGGTTGCCTTGATGTGTCTTGATGAGGCCGCCCGGAGAACTCCCATTTCGCCGGAGCCTGTAATGCCCGGGCGGACGTGCTTCAACTTCAGGAGACGTGTCGAGAGGTCGGAAGCAGACGCTAGACGAGTGCTGTTTTCTCACCCGTGACCCTGCAGTCAATATTGAGCATGGAACGACTAAACGCCACAGGGAATGGAGAGTGGTCAGCGAAGCGCCTCCCCGGATGGTAGGGCCGACGACAATGCCATGTCTGACAGGTGTTCTAGCTCCGTTTGGGGCTAGCTTGAATTGCTTCGTGATGTTTCTGGGACATCCAGGAGACGCTTTGATAATCAGATACCCTCAACTCCTGTTGGGTCTTTACCGAGATTGGACCCAGACTGAAACTGCTTGAAAGCAAACATCAGTCAGAGAAATCCGGTTACTAAACTCAGTAACATTGAACTTGGTAGGAAATCCACTTTTGTCGACTGTAATTTGCTTCGGAATGGGAAACTAGCGAAGTGTGTATGATTTTTCATTGCCCATCGCGGCTGTTTGGTGGTCGTCTCGCTGCCAGTCGCGCCCCTGGACGTATCCACGCTGAACCTGTCTTTGTCTAACTTCTGGATTGGAGATGTTCGACCTGGCTAAACACGCGACGCAGTCATTTCTCGGGTTGGGAACGAAAGTCGCGGTCGTTGTCAATCTCTTTCCGGCTCTGGGTAGTGAAGTTCATACGTACAAGACGTATTCGTCCAGTCGACAACTCTTTACAGGCGATCAAGCCCTCCATTCAATGCCATCCATATGCCAGGCACGCTGATTCGGTATGGTCTCGACTCTGTTCGCACCACATTCGTGACTAGCATTGATTGCCTGACAGACACGAGCACCTTTTAGCTCGTAACGTATTGGTGCATCCCCATGGGGAAATCTGGGGTTTCCGTCTCGACACGTTGGTCTATCGAATCATGACCAGTTCCAGTTCATCACGCCATGCTACCTCAAACGCGGTCTCATGACCCTCCTCCAATGATTATTTGGAAGCATGAATCGACGTTTCCAAATCCGGGGAAGAGCCATGGTCCCCTTCAGACCCGCTGAATTAAGGTGATGGAGGGCCAGGAAGAATGGAATTCTGGGCCGGACGCAACGCTCGTCCGTTGGAACGATGCTTGTTCGGGATTAAGTCCATCCCGACAGCCAGGAACGTCGTTCATGCAAAGCCGTGCTTCAGCTCTTATTCTTTGCTCTGTCTTGGAGAAATCTGCGCAAATAGCCGGTTGCTCTCCTCTCAAGTTGGTTTGCGCGACTAGCTCGCTACTGACATTAGCCGAGTAACATTAGCGTCGCTAAACACCGCGATGTAAGGAGCCATGGCTGGCTGGCTGGCTGGCTGGCTTCCGTTCGGGCGGTCCCAGGTCTGTGGAAGCGCTGCGACGCCGGTTAAAGTCGAGGTGTGGCTACCCCAGACCCTGAATCCCCACAAAGTGTCAGGGCTAAGGGAAAGGGGCAAGGCGACTCGATGCAACTAGAGGCAGATTCGGCCATGTGGTAGGGTTGATGGCTTTTGGGTTGCAATGCAACCAAAGCTGAGAATTGGAGGAGAATTCTGGATATCACGACGCTGGCGAAGGATTTGGGATGACAGTGCAGGAGAAGCAACGCGAGAGAGGAAGATGTGGCAGGGATGAACTAGGCAGAAGACAAGGCGTCCCTTCTTTCTCAGTCTCAATATCGCCATTTCCTTCCATTCGTTCCCGTTCTCCCAGAAAGGCCCGACCTGGGACCCCTGAGGCTGTGGCACGGCAGGCATCACGGCACGTCTTCCCTCCTCCCGTGTCCACCTAAAGCATCCTTCTTGCCAAGAGCAGACGAGCAAGTCCAGTTAGAGTATGAAGGAAGCAGCCGGGCTCTCACTTTCGTCCCCTTTCCTCCTGTCAGCATCCAACACTTTTCACATCTGTTCAGTCTCATTCGATTGGTTTATTGACACAAGTCTATGTCAATTCTAAGCTATCTACCTGCAATTCTTGGTATCATGGCTGCCGTGGAAGGTTCCAATGCCTTCTGGCGAGCAAACAAAGCAAATCCATCCATATGGTCTCGAGAATCCGAAACTCCAATACGCCGAGTGACGTTTCCTCCAGTGTATTCCACAGCTAATGATCTTTGTCCAGTATCATTTCGCAGCCATCATACTCAAACCGTTGTTGATCCCATACCGTCCCAAGACAAAATTACCGGCCAAAAGCCTTGTCGCAAAGCTGCTCTTCTTCGAAGAGCAACAAAAAGGAGAACGGTCGGTATCAGATCGAGTCATCCACCTCCATGTTGTCAGCCACCGACTCCTCGTACGAGTCGTAGGGCGTTTCCTGCGAAGACGGTCCAGCGACGACATCCAGCTCATTGTTGGTTATCGACTGCAAGGCCTTCTTGAACTTCTCGAGCTCGCCTCTCAATCTCTCCCTCTTTCTCGCGGTGGCATCATCTTCTTCCATCAGACGCGAGAACACAGTTCCGTCATTGGGGCCGACCAGACCAAGCTGACGCTCCAGGAAAAAGTCGAGCTCCTGAACGATCTTCGGCATCATCCGAGATGTGACTGAAAGACAAACCGTGTCGGCGAAACGAAGGGCAGAAACAATGTAGTAGCCGCGAACATATGCCGCGACCTTCAACTCCTTGTCGAAAGCATCCGGGCCCATCTTCGCCAGCTCGACGTTGTGCTTCTTCTCCTCCTGGTTGCGCTGATCCGGAGTCATTTTCTCCCAGTCATGGAAGTCTGAGTGCTCTCCGGAGAACGCCTGCCAGCGCATAACATGGCGGTACCGCGTAAGCATCCGGCTCTCTGCACGCTCATACTCCTCGAATGCCTTCTTGTTGACGGTGAACAACTGAAACGTCTCCATGCGGTACACGTCCTCCAAGAATGCCAGAGCCTCGGCACGGCGCTCCTCCAGGAATTGGTTCATGTAATTCCTTGACTCCTTAAAGATGAGGCGTTTCTTCAGCGACCCGAAAGCTTGATCCAACACGTAGTCGACAATCTTCTGCAGTCGAGTCATAGTCTCCTGCAGGAAGGTTGCCATAGGCTGGTTCCAAGCCTTCACAGCCTCCTTGCACAGGTCCTCGTACACCTCATCCGGCACGATGCTGGGCATTCCGGCTTTGGTCTTGGCCCTGATATCTTCGTTGATCTTGCGAAGAGTGCGGAAACCAGCGCCGTACTTGACATACTGTTGGAATGGTGGTGCCAAGGGGGATGGGGGGACAGGGCGCCGATGAGTCGGCGTCGATGGAGTCGAGCCGTTGTCCTCTGTCTTGACGGCGACGGAGAAGGAACCACCGTTGACTGTAGGTCGAGATCTCTTCACACTGGCGCTACCTTGTGTCTGAGCACCACGCTTTCGGTTTCCCGGGGTCGCAACGCCGGCGGCATCGTCCTCATCGTCTGAAATCTCCAAGACCGGGATGTCGGACCTGTCCTTGAGGATGAACTTCGGCTTCATATGTAGAATGCAATCCCGGAATGCATCGGACAGGGCTCCGTAGTTAGCGGAGAAGTCTCTGCCACGAAGCGTATCCTTGACGGCATTAGAGAAGGCCATCAGGCTCTTTCTGACTTCCAACTCGACATTGTTAGGCAGCTCCGGGAGGGTGCTCAATTCAGCCTCGATCTCTTGAAGTCGTGTAACGACCTTGTGCTTGATCGATGGCAGGCTGCATAGCGTTAGTATTAATCGGAGGGGGCGGTGTGACGAGCAACTTACTTCTTGGCAAACTCCTTTCCAAGCTTCTCCGAAAGAGCAGCCTTGAGTTTCTCAACTCCACACCTCTCACGGAAGCGGTGAAATTCCTCCGGCCAACGTTCACTAGCGCCGTCGTGGAAGTATGCTTCCTCCCAACGCTGCTGATCCTCAAGTTTCCGATCTGACGGGCGGGAGGTGATGAAGAACTCATGACCAATTCTGTGACGTTGTCCATCCAACATGGAAAGCCACTGCGCGTAGTTCCCCTCGGGGAGAAGGTCCGCCTTGGTCATGACACCAATTGTGCGCTGCTGCGCCTTGAGGTTGCGAATGATGGACAGGGTGGAGGAGGTCTCGGCATCGACATTCATCGGAACAGCCCAAATGATGAGAGCGCCCTCATGTGAGATATACTCCCGAGCGAGATTCTCCACGACAGAAACGAGATACTCGTCCTCCTCTCGGGCCGAGTTGCGGAAGATGCCAGGCATGTCGAAGAATGAAAGATCAGGCAGGTCAGGCCCCCTGATCTCGAGGGCGACGGTGTTGGGGCTGAATTTGGCGGCGGTGTGCTCCGCCTCTTCGTCTAACAACCTTTGCTTGGTGATGGCGCCTGTGCCGGGGATGTACAACTCATGATTCTGGTCGTGATTCAAGATAGCGACTTGAGCCCATCGAAGAACGGTGTCAATGTCAGACTGGTCGTAGATAGTCATGAATTCCTTGACAACGCGTGGCTGCTTGACCCACGGTGGAAAGGGGTTTTCGGGCGTGACATCGTCCTTGGTGATCTCGTAGCCGGCAGGGGGCTGGAAAGCGAAGTCCTGCTGCAGGGAGACGCGGCAAGACCACTCAGGGCCGCCACGGTCCCTCGCCAGGCTGCGAGAAACACGGATATGGATGGGACAACGGGTACAGACGCCGTCGCTCCGCGGCAGATTGAGGCCGGCCAGGCCGGACATGAGGCTGGACTTGCCGGCCGATTGATCACCGACCAAGACCAGCTGAGGTAGCGGAACGTCGTGAGAGACGCCAAGCTGCTGAAGCTCACCGAGCGTATCGTTAAACACCTTCAGCTTGGCGCCAATGTCGCGGAAGGAGCCATCAAAAATCGATGAATCGTTCTGAGTTGCGCCGGCGGGCGGCTCCATGTCGAGGTTCCTAACCTGCATCAGGACAGGAGCTTCGCTGTCATCGACAGTGGGGTTCGTCATAGCTGTCCGCACAGAGCGAGTGGCTAGGGTCTTGGCCATGACGGAAGGTGTAGCTGCTCAAATTGTTAAAATCTGGGTAAGGAAGTGGTATGAGCGTAGACTTACGAGCGTCGGACCTCATAAAAGTCTGGCTGTCGTCTCCTGGCGCAATGGAGTTTCGCGATCTGCGCTGGGGAGGGGAGCCGGCGACGGTGTGAGCCAGAGTAGGCGTAGGAGAGGTATTGCCGGGGTTGAGAGCACCAGGCTCGGCCTTAATACCTCGTTGAGCCCTTGCCTTGGTCATATTAGGCAAGATGAGGCGGCCGAGATGTTGCAAATGGGTGTTGAGAAGAAGTTAGGAGAAGGATGGAAGTGGGTGGTGGAATTATTTTAAAGACAGACAAAAAAAGAAGGACCGTTGGCAGCCTCTGGAACAATCCCCTTAGGCAACAAGTGAAAAAAAGGATCTGTTTGAAAAAGCGTGGTGGTTTAAGGCAGGAAGCTGAGGGCGAAGCTCAAGGAAGGAGCTCGGGGAGCAAAGCTTTAAGAGCTCTTTCCTCGTCTGCGTTGACCAGAGCACCATGAAGTCCCCATGCTCCAGGGACGCTCATTAAAGTGGTTGTAAGTGTTAGGATGGACTTGAGCAGAGTGACTATCAAGTCTGCTTTTCATGACACAAAAGCTCATTGACTAAATAAAAATTGCTGAACACACTTCGAGGTTGCTCTAGAAGCTACTGGGTATCTTTGAATGGGTTCCATGGCGGCGTTGCTGGATATATCTGGTGATGTGCACCTCCGTCTCTTGTACTCGGTAGCAGGAATTATTGCGGACTGGAGCAGACGAGGTGCATCGTTGGAGTTTTCGCGAGCAGGGGTCTTAAGGAGCTCCAGAATTAGCACGAGTGGCTAGCGGTGGAGCTTGGCCGCGACGATCCCCTGAGAAGCGCGATTAGGTACCTGACAGACATCCCAACTTGCACGGCAGCCTGTTGAAAATTGCGGGCGAGGAGTGAGGACTCACCCGGTCAACGAAGTCGCCTTCGAAGCTTGCCAGGCGCATCCAGTCGCGTCTGCTGCTGGCAAACACGCTCTGACGCGGTTGTGTCTCTACGCGTAAAGTGCCTGGATCTCCAAGTTTGTTTAATGGGATTGGACAGAGTTGCTGCGACTTACATGCACACTTACACATCAGAGTTGCCTTTCCAAGAGTGAAACAGCTTGACGATCCTGCCTGAGGATGAGCTCAGAAGAGCTTGTCAATGGCATTTTCTCATACAGTCCAAGATCAGAGATGTCCATCGAGAGAAATTGAGGACACGTCGCCAGACCTTAGTGATAAGAACTGCAGCTTGTAGCCGCCAGCAGAGACAGAAAAAGCATTGTGAGTTCTGAGGGACACGAATGAGAAGTGAAGCTCATCGCATGTGTCTTGTGCAGGTGATGAGGCTTGCCTCAATTAGGGGATACATTATCTTTCTCCTAAATTATGTGTATGCATCAGTCTTCATCTAACAGCATGGGAACAGCCGCCACAACCCGAGATGACACGAGCCACATGGACCCCTGCTGGCATACATCGCCTGTAAATTATTCTTAGTCCAGACCACCCGCCCACCCGAGCGTCCAGCTGAGGTGGACGTCAAGGTGAACGAACTTCTCAGGGGCCCTCGAAATCCACGAAGCGGTGACGTTGCAATTCGCGACTTTGCTCTTTCTCCCCTCCACCTCACAACCATCACCCCAAAACCTCCTCGTCCCGCCAGAATCATGTCGCTGCAGGTTCCCTTCCGCTCAAAGGCGTCCCAAGAGGGTGCCACCAAGGCTGTTATCCTGGTAAGAGCATCGCACCTTACCCAAGCGCTTCTTATCGGCGGCGCAATTATCTCCAACTCCCCCGCTTCGGCTGTCACTTTCCTCGATCCTCAGCCTTCCCGACCAACATTCTCTGCAAACGGAACTGTAGCAAGCTAATCGTGACTCTTTCAAACTCTAGGTCGGTGGTCCCTCCAGAGGCACTCGATTCCGTCCCCTCTCTCTCGACGTCCCCAAACCCCTCTTCGAAGTTGCCGGCCACCCCATCATCTGGCACTGCCTGACGGCCATTGAGCGCGTCCCCGGCAAGGAGATCACCGAGGTCCTCATTATCGGTTACTACGAGGAGTCCGTCTTCCGCGACTTCATTAAGGATGCTACCAACGAGTTCCCCAACCTCTCCATCAAGTACCTGCGCGAATACGAGGCCCTGGGCACCGCCGGCGGCCTGTACCACTTCCGCGATGCCATCCTCAAGGGCCGCCCCGAGCGCCTCTTCGTCCTGAACGCCGACGTCTGCTGCTCCTTCCCCCTCCCTGAGATGCTCCAGCTCTTCCACGACAAGAGCGCCGAGGCCATCATCCTCGGAACCCGCGTCTCCAACGAAGCTGCCACCAACTTCGGTTGCATCGTCAGCGACGCTCACACCCGCCGCGTCCTCCACTACGTCGAGAAGCCAGAGTCGCAAATCAGCAACCTCATCAACTGCGGTGTCTACCTCTTCTCCACCGACGCCATCTTCCCCTCCATCAAGACTGCGATTAAGCGTCGCACCGACCGCCCCTCCCGCCTCGTTTCCTACCCGAGCTCCGAGAACCTCGAGAACAGCTTCATCCTCAACGACGATGACGAGGAGCGCAAGAACGAGGTCATCCGCCTCGAGCAGGATATTCTCGGTGATCTCGCCGACACCAAGCACTTCTTCGTGTACGAGACCAAGGACTTCTGGCGCCAGATCAAGACGGCTGGATCCGCCGTCCCTGCAAACGCTCTCTACCTGCAGAAGGCATGGCAGAACGGCTCCAAAGAGCTTGCTCAGCCCAGCGCCAACATCATCGCTCCCGTCTTCATCCACCCTACCGCCCACGTTGACCCCACCGCCAAGCTGGGCCCCAACGTCTCCATCGGTCCTCGTGTCCACGTAGGCCCGGGTGCTCGCATCAAGGAGTCTATTGTTCTCGAGGACTCCGAGATCAAGCACGACGCTTGCGTGCTGTACTCCATTATTGGTTGGGGCAGCCGCGTCGGTGCCTGGGCCCGTGTCGAGGGTACTCCCACGCCTGTCGGCAGCCACACGACGAGCATCATCAAGAACGGTGTGAAGGTCCAGAGCATCACCATCCTGGGCAAGGACTGCGGTGTCGGCGATGAGGTCCGGGTGCAGAACTGCGTCTGCTTGCCGTTCAAGGAGTTGAAGAGGGTGAGTCTAGCTCTGACCCCAGGAGCAGCACGATTTACTGACCATCATACAGGATGTCGCGAACGAGGTCATCATGTAAGCGGGAGTTTCAGGGATGAGATGGGAAGACGGGACGACGTAATGATGAAGATATCTGCATCGGGGTCGGATACAACTCCATTCTTCATAGATGCATGCGTCTTTGGTCACAAAAAGCAATGGAATTCAGCCAATTCAAATTCATCAAACTCTTGTGTACGTCCCCCGGATGGTGAAAGACGGGCGCATATCAACGACTGCTACTGTTGTCGCTCCGCTTTCGCCCGTGTCTACTCACCACAACGACAATTGAGCCAAAAGAGAGAAACCCAAATCCGCTATATGGTCATATGGTACCACCAACAGATGAAAGCATGTCTTCAAGAGTGGGCGTGGCCAGATTGCAGCGCCCGCTATGGCGCCTCTTTACCCGAGGCCACCCGACATTCCGTATCTGTATGTTATCTGCTGATATCTAACACGTGGTCAGCGGTCGTTCTCGGAATTTCTCGAAGGCAGGGAGGATGACGACAACAATGGCAATAGTGGTGAGAAGGACAATTAGGACGACGACAATGAGAACAGATGACAAGGATAGCGAGGAGTATAACAACGAGAACAACAATGATAACAACGAAAGGAATGAGGACAACCAGGACGACAAAGAAAACAGCAAGAATGAGGAGGCGCGAGGATGGCGGACGACGATGACGGATGCCGACGAAATAGACGGCGATGGATGATATAGACGACGATGATTTGGACGACGGTTAAGACAGCTACAACAGGCCGACTTCAGCACGTGTGTTATAAAGCAAAAGCCATCCAAAACACCCTGATGTGCGGTGGTGCTTTGCCTAACCTCACGCGAATGAAACCTTTAACCTAAAAGACAAGCAAGCCATCGAAGCATCAAGGTCCCCTTTCCACATTGTTTCGGAGTTGCGAGGTTGAATTATATAGTAGTCCACTCATCCCTCCAAAGAATTTCCGCTTCGCCGTCTCACACCTTGGTCAACGAATTCCATCGACAATGTCGCTTCATCGTCCCAACCAAGGCGGCCCCAAGAAATCCAAACTGGGTGATTCCACTCAGTTGGATGATACCTCTCCCGAAAGCCCAGACGCTCTCATTAGATACCGCACCACGGGCATAGATCAACTCGGCCAAGCAATCCCGACTGGATTCTCGACATCATGCTACCGAGCACGGCGAAAGAACTTGCAAAAGTGCCCCATCTATCGCATCCCTCCGGAGATCCTCATCGAGATCATGAGGGTGTCTGAGCCCGAGGATCTCTACCTCCTGAGGCAGGCTTCATGGATTTTCTTCTCGGCTTTCCTCTTGCCAGACTTCAAATGGTCGCATACGAACAAGATCTACGCTGCGAGTCGATCTACACCAGGGCTGATGGATCTAGCATTTGAAGCTCCAACAGCCGTGCGCTCCGAGGTTCAGTATGACTACACTGCCCTGACACGTTCACAAAGGGACAAGGTTGAGGCCTGTCTTCGGAGGGGAAAACTCTGCAGAAGCTGTCTCTCCGGATCTGACCCTCGCTCCACGGGCTTGACTGCATCTGCGACATCGGGGCTAATACGCTGCCTCGTGTGCCGCAGACTCTGTGATGTGGATGGCTTCTGCGTAGGCCGAGTTTCGATCATACCGAGGTGTCTCGCTCACGTGGGCAAGAAACGGATATGCCCGCATCAGTACTACTCCTTCGAGGGTTTACCGGTGCCGAGCTCGTCCGGGGGTCAGATCCGGTGCGACGCTTGTGCATCGGAGCACGAAATGGGACCCGCAGAGCGGCCACCAACCTTGATTCGTTCCAGATGCCCCGACGGTAGAGACCGCACGCGTCTGGAGTGGAAATTCGAGATACTGACGGTGGATGCTGGGCAAGTCGTCACGAAACAGCTCATCCGACAGAACCTGGAGAAGGTGGACGAGGTTCTCTGTCCCCATGCCAGATGGAATCCGGATCTGCTCATGGCGCCCTTCGACTGGAGGAGGTGCGTGTGTTTCCGGGAGCCCACGGTTACCACGCCCATATGCTACTCCCATGTCGCAAAGGACGAATCCTGTTGCGCATGTCAGAATGTCTCAACGCGGGATACCATGGGCCTTTTGATGGCATCTTCGCAGCACGGGTGCACACATCAGGTGTATTGTGCTCACTGCTCGATGAGGTATGATTGGGAGTTGAGGGGTCGCCAGCTTCTTTTGGGCGCGGCGCAGAGCATCTCGAAAAAGCATTCCCATTCGTGTACGTCGTCGGATGACACGACGAGTTTTCTTTGTCCGCCGACAGACTACAATGCCTGCAGCTGGATTTCCCAATTAGACGCGGACACATACGAGAGTATGAGAAATGTGGGAAGTCAGAAGTGTGGCGACGCGAAGTGCTGGAATCGCAGGCCATATACACCGGATCCCTTTAAACGTTACATGAGCGGTGTTTTCTACTGAGGATCGAGATGTTGAAGGGAGCTTTGAGCGAGATTGGCATGAAGGGGGCGCGGCGAATACGAACTACGTGACGATAGCTCGCAACGGGGACCGAAGGTTCAAGCGTAGCAAGTCTCCGCAGAGGGCCGCATTGTTTATTAATCTCATAGCATCTCTTGATTGCGAAGTTGAGTGCTATTTGACATTGAAGAGGAAAAGGAGATTGAGTTGGTCGGTCGGAGAGGGACCTAATAATTGGTGGGAGCGAACTCGTCTCGATGCTGCTAGGTCTCAGACGTTGGCAGGCTGTTAGAACGATTCCAGGCCTCGTACTGCTGATTCTCGTCACCCCTAGCGTCAATCCGCCAATACACTTCAACATTTCTGCCTCTTTGGTCCATGGCTTATTTGTTTTGGTTGACTCCTGTGTCTTTGATCTTGTCCATGTATGCTATTCTTGGTCTGCGATCTCCCCCTTTCCTGATCTCTGTCCGATTATTCGGATCTTCACAAGCTCGAGTTACCTCCCTATGTCATCGCCAACAGCCAAGCAGTGAGATATAATGCGACCTTCGACTGCGAGCTGCTTTCTACTCGGCCGCAAAATATCTGATCCCATCTGCCATCTTTGATGTCGCAAAAAGTGTCTCGCCTCGAGTTCCATTGTCGGCTTTGTCATGTTGGATTAGTAAGTATCATTTCTGAGCAGAGACGGGTGATGGATAGCATGGCCACTTCAAAGAAGACAGGCTCTCAGTAATTAAGTTCATCTCATTGGGGTGTGTACTTCTGTCTGTATGGGTATCTCGAGTACCTGATTCCCCGTGCGTGCTATGCCCATATGCCATGATCCCATGTATCTCCATAAGTTCATGAATTGTCATTGCTGCATGTCGTATGGGAAGCTGTCCGTCCGTGACCCCCATCTTTCCCTTCCCTCCCGCTTGCACTGTACAGGCGTATTCATTCACATCTCGACAGGGTCGAATCCCCACTGAGCCCAGGTGTCATCATCGACAGACAAGGGATCCTCTCCGTTGCGGCCAGCGACGATGAGCTGTCGGATCCACTCGCTCGCAAGCTGAACGCTATCAGCGGTGCTGCCATCGTCGCCATCAGCGAGAGAAACCTTGCCTCCGTGCCAACCGCGAACCAGACGTCCACCGGCCTCCTTGACTGCCTTCTCAGCAGTGGTACGGACCAGGTTGCGGAAGCCAAAGATGGCCATCTTGTTGCCCTTCATCTGAGAGCTGTTCTTGATGTGGGGATAGTTGGAGCTGGCGTCGAAGATGATTAACTCCAGTCCATCGGCGTGCTCATGAAGTACAATGGCGAAGCCCATTCGGGGGCAGAAGTTGGACCAAATCTGGTGCTGCGAGAGACCAGTGGTGTTCTGGGGGCCATCGGCTCGGGGAATGGAAGCCCAGGGACTGCCGAACCAGGGGGTGGCCAGACCAATGCAGAAGGTTTTTCCCATCTGGAAACTGTCGATGCAATTCTTGAAGAGAGCCTTCACGGTCCAGCAGATGCGAGAGCCGCCGTTGGAGGCGTCGCTCCAGTCCCATCGCTGACGAGGGTTGGTGAAGTTAGCGACGGGAGTTAGAGTGAGACGCCACTTGCTGTCACGGTTGTAGTTCTGAAGCGCAAGGCAGCAGAGGTAGGCGCGAGTGTTCAGAGGGGGTCCTCCCGTGTAGGGAAGTTTGGGAAGGGTGGCAGTCGAGTTCATGTCCCGGCCGAAGAGAACATGACGAAGATCAGGCTTGGAGAGCAAGACTATCTCGTTTTCGTTGAAGAAAGCAGGGGGCCAGGCAGGCTGGTCAGCAGGTCCAATGTTGAATTCACTGATGTCGGAAGTAAGGGCGTCGACAGCAGTGGGGTGAGAGGCAAGCGTAAACTGCTGCGGAGGAGGCAACTTGTCAACGGCGGTACGAGTCTTGATCCAAGCGTCCACGACTGTAGTGAGCCGATTCTCATGGTGGGTCGCGGCGGTGTTGTTCTGACGTCCGGTGACGTAAAGTTCCTCGATCATCTTGACGACTTCGCCAGTGAAATCGCCATCAGTCTTGACTTCGTTGGCAACGGTTTCGTAGAACGCCATATGACCGCGGATGGCGCGGTAGAGTTCAGCTTTGTCAATCAAGCCACTGAAGACATCGACCAAAATAGCCTCAACCTTCTGGTAGGCGACGCCAACGCCCATGCTGGCGATGACGGCACTGGGATTGTTGCCGAACATGGCTGTCATCAGGAAAGAGGTCTGATCCTGTGTAGAAAAGAGGTTTCCCGAAGGGAGTCGGAAGCCCTTGTGGCACATCACCCGCTTGAAGACGGACTTATATTTTGCCATGATGTCGCGGAAGATCTCGATTCTCTAAGAGACTAAAGTCAATAAAGAAAAATCATCGAATGTGTAGTATGAGAAGATCGAAGGCTGGTGTGAAACAAACCTTTTGTTGTGGGTTAGTGTTCTTGTGAAGAAGTCGAGATCTGCCTGGGCGTGCGATGGGATGGGGAAGTGTGAGGGAAGGTTGGGAAGAAACGTGAGGTGAGATGGTCTCCAGAAAAAAGGCTCTGACCCGAACAAGAGAGAATGGTGAATGCGTTGAAATTTGAAATTGCAGTTCCAACTTGGAAGGAAGGAGCTCAGTCGTTCCACCCCGAACTTCACCTTCCGGGAGACGGGATCACTGGCCTCAAAACGTAGAGCAGACTCGACAGCAAAAAAGACTTACAATAGGTCAACGGCGCTCATCTAGATTCAACAAAACATGCCATTTAAACTATGATTACTATGCTAATTAACACACAATGTCACATATGAGGCCAGAAATGAGATGGATGTGACCTCTCTTAAGACGGAAAAAAAAGATGAAGAAAAAAGATCCAACTGCGGCGGTGATCGAACACTAGCCCAGGAAACTTCAACCGGGGAGCCTCTGCTACCAGACCGCTCGACCAAATGGCCGGTGTTTGTTGGTGACAGAACAGAAAGGCAGACTGCTTTTAAAGGCAGCAGGCCATCGGTGCTCCCCTGAAAAAAAAAAAGAAACAAGACGAAAAAAAGATCCAACCGCGGCGGTGATCGAACACTAGCCCAGGAAACTTCAACCGGGGAGCCTCTACTACCAGACCGCTCGACCAAGTGGCCGGTGTTTGTTGGTGACAGAACAGAAAGGCAGACTGCTTTTAAAGGCAGCAGGCTCTCAGGGTGGTCCGCCAATGGGATGCGTTGGCCACGCGTGCAGAGTTTTCGCTTTGTGCCCACGTAGGATCTTCTGCCGTCGCCGCCGCCCATCGCTCAAAGAGATATGCCATCCCCACGTCTCCAAACCTCATCAGCAGTATCTTGTTCACATCGTGAACTTCACGATGTCGCCAGATTCGAAGTTTTCCAAGCGGATATTCTACCGTGCTTACGCATACCTACGATCACGAGCCGCGCCCATTCCAATAAAAGAATTGCGACTCTCAAGACGCCGCGGAATCAAGCCCGCAAGCGATAGGTCCTGTGATATAGGCATAAGCTTGGATATAAGCAATCATCATTACGAAAAGAGGGATAAGTGCTCATCTACGGCCGAAGCATCGCGACGTCGATATAGCTCTAGCTCCGGATGTTGATCTCCATAATAATTGAGAAAGAATGGCTACGTGACAGCTTCGTCAGAGACAAAGCTCTTGTTATTCAGATGTATTCAATGACCCGGAACAATGGCTTGGTTCCGGGAAACCTCCAGAGCTCGGCAACCAGGCATGGAGTATGGAGACATCCCATCGGAACCGTGACCGAAAGAAAGATCTTGGGGATGATGTCGAAGGCTTTATCCGTGTAGAATGATCGAGGAATCGAGGGTCTGATCAAATGGTACAAAGCAAGGTGAAAGAGGTTGTTGGAGTGAAGTCGGATGTTTCCATGCCAAGACGGGGCGCTTGGTGGGTCACATAGGACGTTCGCGGCAATTCATCGGTAGAACCCCTTCCATCGCAGAAGTGGCAGCTGCACCTCCCGCTAATATCGTGCCGGGCTCTCCTTCCAACGAATCTCAAAGTCAAAGTCAGCCGCTTCACAGACGTACCCTTTTCAATCTCAATTTGCACTGGAGAATAATCCGATGTCGACAAACTCTGCTGATTATTCGGCCTCGCAACCCAAGTTCGGATCCCCTGGCCACCCAAGGAGGGTCTTCGGACAGGACGGCGCTTACTGACGGGCGGTCTTCTCTCTCTGCCGATCCCTCATGCTGGAAGGCACCTGGCAGCACAAAGGCACATCCAAGAATTGACACCGGAGCGGTCGCCGACAGAAACGTTCGCAGCCACGCCGCAATCACACGTGGACGCTTCTATCACGTCTAGCGCGGGTGGCCTGCGTCGCACGGAATTTCCTCCAAATCGGCCCCTCGGCAGCGACTGACGCCGTCATATTTCCGACACAATCTATTCGCTGCCAGCACGAAGCACGAGGCAATCAAGAGGCAAGCCACGACTCGGCAGCGATAGCTCCCTTCGTCAAGTTTGGCCGTTGGTCTGCCGAGAACGATATCTCGCCCGGATGATGAGGCGGTCATGGATGGGATGGGATACGGGTGCCAGCAGGTTCAGCTGAGCCGGCAAATCGGATGGGCTATATGCCAAAGGACATTGATCTGGATCATAACAATGGATCGATGGCATCGGCTTTGTGCATCGTTATTCTGACAAATCCCCACCCAGAACTCTCGCTGGCCTGGGCACATATTTCCCCATCTCGATGCCTTCTGGGCTTCTCAAGCAAACAATCGACTTTGGGCCACCAGACAGGAAAATACGAGTCGGGCTCATCTGAGAGAAGAAGCTCAAAGACTTGCCCCCTGTCCCCTGCATACACATCCCTAGCGGACCGGACGGACTTGTCTCTACGGGGCAGCTCCCGTCCATTGGCGCCAATCGCAAGCCTTCTACTGCAGGCTGCTGTTGATGCTTAGCTCGTGGCGCTGGAATTGGTCATTCCGGAGACTGTCTCCGGTCTCTCCAGAATCGCCGTTGAGGCACAAGAAGGAATGTCACTGGCCTGATTCGAACGGACCGAACGACAAGGCTTGACAAGCGCTCCCGACCTGGATTGTTTTCCACGCTTCACGGGCCAGAACTGGCGGCAAATGGAACTTTGGAAGCAGACTGAGGACATGTCAACAGTCAAGCAAGCTGCAAGGCCCTCAAAGTGGGCAGATCGACGCATGCTCTGACACTGGCGGGCGATGCTAATGCAGGGCGCCTGGCCTTGGCGGCCTTAGCGAGCTGTTTGACGGGCACAGCACATGCGACCGCGCTGCCGGCCCCTGTAAGGCGCCGCTTGGCTGCGGGTGTCGTGGGCCCCGAAGACGCCCTCCTCCACGCCTATCTACGACGGGAATACCTCACGAATTCGATGGAAAGCCTCCGATCCACAGCCTCTGACCCGGCAACGGAAGGTGGCAACGAGACGGTCTGAAGGACTCTTAACAGGCGGTGATATTCGGCGATGTTCATACGATGATATCATGGCCAAAAGTTGGCTGAAACGCACCACCCCCAAGGCCGCCAAATGACCTCGAATTCCCCAGACCCAGGCCCAGGAACCCCGACCTCATGATAACCTGTTTTCGGTTCCAACATGTCGTTTGGGAGGATTCTCGGACGAGGTTGCACACTTCTTGAGATGAAGGGATCTGAATCAACGCAGTGCAGCTTTGCTTGGTATGGACGAGAGACAAGGTGTGACGACGCACCATCGGCGAGCTGACAACATGGTCTTTTCCGTCCGAAGTACGAATATCGAATCCAAAATCTGCTAGATTGACAGCTACGACGGATTTGTCCAGACAACGGACACCCTGGATATTTATGATTGCCTGTCTGTGACGGCGACCAAGATTGACGCCGTTCTGCAAGCAAGGGAGGCCGAAAAGCAACGGAGAAAATTTGTCTTGGTGGTGCAGAAAGTCCGGGCCTGCGTCGACCATTGATTGACAGGAACTCACTCTAGCGCGAGGGAGGAGGGCATCGACAAGACATCCAAAGGAGCTTGCTCGGAATATCTCACGAACCAATCTCGGCCTGAGGAATGCTGGCCCCTTTTTCTTTTCGCCTGCCAGGGACGCAGTTCCTCCTGGGACGTTCCAATGGCCATCCAACTTGAAAATCAACAGAGCCGAAGGGACGAATCCCAATGTCTCGAGTGCTCACTGGATCGCAGATCTGCACCACTCGTCCACGTCTTCCGCCAATACCGTCTTCCACGTCGACATTCGCATCCACAGCCACCAAAAACCGCCAACCCCTCTCGGTAATCGATCGAAGCACCCCCCAGCTCACCCCCTCATCCGGCCCCTCACCAATCCACAACCAACACCACGCAGCGGCACGGCAAGTCGAGCTCAAGACAGCCTAAAACTAAAGACTGGCCAAGACCAGGAACCGCGCTCAGTGCCGGCCTCCCGCAGACCCCGTTCCCCCGCCCAAAGAGGGCTTTTCTCGGAGTGCCTCCGCCGCGACCCAAGCATCTCACTAAAACAAGCCCGACCGACGACTCCCAAGTTCAACATTCCACCCAATTCGCTCCCTCACAGCACTCATTGGTCATGTCCGGCCGTGGTACCTGATCGGCAGCAGCCACACCGCACTACATTCAAGACACACATCAGGGCCTTCCAGCTCTAGGCGTGGGCGTGGGCGTGCTCTTGCAGCGGTTGGCTGCGCAAGCCTCTTGTCTCAACACCAGACAGGCCGGTGGTCGCATTCAATCCACCACTCTATCCTCGGTTTCTCAATCATCAACTGCTGCTCTGGCCTGCGACGTCTGACAGGCCAGGGCCCCTCGGCCTCGGCGTCTTCTGGCAACCTAACCTCACATATCTGGTAAACCACCACAGCACAGGATAGAGTGTTTCCATTTCAAAAATAGCCGGCAAGCGACCTCTGTCACCTCCAGCCCCCGGTTCGTCCGAATCACCAACTGGCGGATGCGAGCGCACCCCTCTCCATGACTCGACAAGGGAAACCTATCTATGCTCTATCTCTGACATCACAGGGCCCCGATGAAGAGTCCAGTGACTTTCACTCTAGTGTGCTCTGTACGACTGCTCACCAGCGGTGCGCCTGGATGATCCTGGTCGAGGTGTGCCTCCAGCCCAGCCCTGTTGCTGGAGGCAACTTCCCAACCACCCAACCCCTGGTCTTGCCCACAACAACCATCACTCATCCACACACCACACACCACAACCAGACATGCCGCGAGACAGATGGATAAACATGCGGACCAGGTGGCTGTGGTGTCGACACGAGTGTGGCATAGCGAGCTGCAAGTACATGCGGTTCTGCTTTGTTAAAGGTACCGTTTGCAAGTAGCCTGCATGCTTTTGTGCAAGGCAGGGTTGTCGGCCAGAGACATACAACTCCATCCCATACAAACAGGACGGCTACTTACACCACATACCACTACTGCAAGTTCCTTAGCTTATTTGCTCCATCAAATCCACATTCTAGACGTCAAAGACGCGCAATACCCATGACTGAAGCTTATCTCCTACCCTAATCGCTGTTCTTACCTTACTCACACTGCTCCCTCCCCATGTATATCAACCACCGGTCCCCAGCCCTTCGTCCATGAGCTCTCCCTCTCTTCTCCAGGACTCACCTCTTCCATCCCTGCCAACACACTCTCTTACAAGCCTGCCACACTCTATTCAGTGTTCCTATTTACCAAATTTTCTCCTTCCACCGACCCTCGACACTCTCTATCAACTCGTGGCTGGCAAGGGTTAGAGTTGACGATCCCCTCCACTTGAGCAACAAGGACCGACGGAAGAACAAGGCCCTACCCGATCTCACACTCCCGTCATCCCACGCGGCAGAGGCACAGAGGAAACCACACCCAAGGCAGCACCCGCCTCTTTTGTGTTTGTGAAAGAGGTCACCTGTTGGACCTTGTTGGACTAAGCGGGTCAAAACCTACCTTGGCGGAGAAACCATTCACCACATAAACTCTGGGGAAAAAGATCTGGCTGTGGAAGACTTTTCTCTTGCAACAACAACAACTTGCTTCCTCAACCAAGCAACTTCCATCTTGTTGTCACCTCGACAGATCATCACCATCTTACAAGAACCACACACCGCCTCTCTCGCAATCACAAGCTCAGGTATGTCGACTTACACCTCTGGTCGGATCATGCCCTTCGTGGGTGTGATGGCCACATCATCTTCCCTTGGCCTCAATTTTCCTCATCACCATATTTTCGTGGTCTTCCCTCTTGGCGAATTTCACAATCGTCAGGTGCCCTTTACCTTTGCCCACAGGAAACACAGTGCTCCTCTCCCGAGTGCCCTGGGCTTCACCGCTGCTCGAGGCAGTGCTGTTTTCCAATGAGAACCGATTCCTCTTCTCCTACAAATTCTCTCACGATCCGCGATTCTGGAATGATTTTTCTTTTTGCTGACCAGAGAAAATAGCACCAGTCGTCAAGATGAAGTTCTCCATCGCTACCGTTGCTACCTTCGCCAGCATGGTCATGGCCATGCCCCAGGCTGCCAGCGGCGCTGCCTTGGCTCCCAAGGACTCCCCTCCCGATGGCTGCCAGACCTCCTACGCGGGCAACTTCGGCATCACCATCGTTAGCCTCGGCAAGCGCAGCCTCGAGGTGAGTCAGAATCAAAATCAGCAGGTCAGGGTTTTGACTAACTTTTCATCAGACCCGCAGCAACTGTGGCCAGCAGGGTTCTCTGGACCTCGTCCTGAAGGACAGTGTTCTCACTGACTCCAAGGGTCGCATTGGTTCCATCGTCGCCAACTACCAGTTCCAGTTCGATGGTCCTCCCCAGTCCGGTGTCATCTACACCTCTGGTTTCTCCGTTTGCGGCAACGGCTCTCTCGCTCTCGGTGGCTCCACCACTTTCTACCAGTGCAAGTCTGGCGACTTCTCCAACCTGTACGACCGCTCCTGGGCCCCCCAGTGCTCTCCCATCCACCTGAACGTCCTGCCTTGCGCCGCCGACGCCCCCACTCCCTCCGGCAACGTCGTTGGCACTACCATGGTTGCTACCGCCTACGTCTCTGTCATCGGTGACGGTCAGCCCCAGGTCATCCCAACCACGGTTCCCGTTCCCATCTGCCAGATCGGCGACGGTCAGATCCAGGGTCACACCACTCCTTGCGGCGAGCTCCCTCCCGTTACCAAGACTCCCCCTCCTCCCGCGCCGTCCGCCCCGGCCAGCGAGCCTGCCTACACCCCTCCCGGCACTCCCGTTCCTCCCCCGGTCACCACTCCCGTCGCTCCTCCCGTTGAGTCGACTCCTCAGCCTTCCGCGCCTCCCGTCAACACGAGCGTTCCGGTCGTCCCCCCTGCCAGCACTCCCGTGGCTTCGAACCCGGCCACCACTCCGGCCGCGCCCTCGAGCACCTCTCCGGCTGCCCCGCCCGCCGCGGCCGGTGACCACATCGTCCCCGCCCCTCTGGTGGCTCTTGTCGCCGGTCTCCTCGCCGTCCTGTACATGGTCTAACGGAAATCGTCATCATTCCGTCTTTTTTGATGATGGGGGGAAAGGCTTAATTGGTCTTTGGAGGGGGTAATACGCACACACTCTTACGACTTCTCAACTCGGCCCACTGGCATTTTAATGGATGATACATGAGAACCACGGACTTTTTGATTCGGTCTTGGAGAGGGAAGAATTTGCATTGTCGCAAATTGAATAGGGAAAACGAATACCCTGGTAATTAGTACCAATAGAGCAACTCCAGAACAGTATTGAACTTTTAACCTTGTTACCTCAAGCTCGCTCGTGTGATGTCTTTGATCTCTTGCTCCTTGCAATGTCTACCAAATTGGCAAGCCCCAGGTGAACATCAGAATGGCAGCAATTACGTAGCTATATTTACCCTGACGGCATGTCAACTGCGAATTCGTCTCGAAAATTTGAGTCTGCCGTCTTATGTGAGCATCTAGACTCCTTCCAATCTCAGAATCATCTCATTCCAGCGCCCGGAAACAGTCAAATTGGGTGATGTTGATGATAAGGTCAGGAAACTTCCATGATGACCCGCCATGTCGGCCGCAACCAAATGGCAGGCGCAGGGATCCGACCGGAGCTTCCCTGAGCACGGACCACGTCCAACCCGTATCTCGAAATTCTACCGAGCGCGCGCGCCGACAAGTGACGTCTTGGTCTGTCACTCTTCATCTCCAACAACACCCACCTCCCCCCCAACCACCCACCCACCATGTCCGAATACTGGAAATCGACGCCAAAGTACTGGTGCAAGCACTGCAGCATCTTCGTCCGCGACACCAAGCTCGAGCGCCAGAACCACGAGGCGACCGGCAAACACCAAGGCGCGCTCAAGCGCTTCCTGCGAGACCTCCACCGCGGCCATGAGCAGGAAGAGCGCGACAAGGACCGCGCGCGCCGCGAGGTCGAGCGCGTGAAGGGCGTCGCGGCGGGCTCCTCGTCGTCGACATCCTTTTCGAAGCCCGGTTCGAGCGCGCCCGCGCCTGCGTCGTCTTCAGAGTCGTCGAGGAAGCAGCAGATGGAACAGCTCGCGGAGATGGGCGTGTCTATACCTACCGCGTTCAGAGGGGATATGGCGATGCCCGGCGAGTGGACGGTCACAACTACGAAAGTCGTCGATGACGATGCGACGAAGGAGAAGCCCGTCGAAGCGAAGGCGATCGGCGTGCGGAAGAAGCGCGAGCAAACAGAAGAAGAGAAGGAGGAGGAAGACGCTGTGCGCGGGCTGTTCAAGAAGCCCAGGAAATGGGGCGGTATGAAGACGATGCCCGAGGACGATAAGGAGCTGGATGCGTTGCTCAGCGGCGATACCCTCTTCCGACCCAAGAAGGAAGAATCCGCTGAGCCCCCGACGAAGACGGAGGACGACGTTAAGAGGGAAGAGGGCGCGGACGAGGCTGCGCCTGAAGCGAAGTTAGGCGCGCCTGCGATCAAGGCTGAAGACGACGAAGCCGGTGTCAAACTTGACGTGCCGGAGGTCGGCTCCGACGCCGACGCCGTCAAAAAGGAGGACGGGGTGGAGGCCACGGAAACCGCGGCTCCGGCAGTCGTCTTCAAGAAGCGCAAGCCCAAGAACATTCGGCAAAAGTGATTTTTCTGTGGGGAATATCTGGGGTGCGGTCAAGGGGGTTGCATAGGTAGCGATGGCGTTCTGGGGTCGGCCCCAATGTACATTTTTCTTCATAAACCGCTCGGACATGACAACAACCCGTCCTGTCTCTTTTGTCGGGACGATACACAAGCAAACAAAAGTACCTCGGTTCGTCTTTACGGGATGGTTGCAGTTGCGTTGCGCCCTGCTTGGTTTCATCAGGCAGCTGATCAGCGAAATCCTACTATTGGAAGTCTTTCCCCGGGCGGCAAATATAATCACGAAACCTGCCAATGACAACCCGTCCGGCCCTTGAAGAAAGTCGGGGTTCCATTTGTTCAAGTATTAGCGGGGTGGTTAAAAAAAAAACTCAGCACGTGACTCCCGCGCAAAGCGAAGACGAACCCGGCCGCTCCATGCAACGACGTTCAAATGCCTTTTTGCTTGGCTGGTTGGGGTTGACTCCAATCAACCGCTACAACCAATTTCACCTCACCTCAATCGATCTTTCACTTCGTCTCTGCTCTCATCCCTCACCCCGAAACAACATCAAAGGTTCAACAAACCTCAACAATGAGGCTTCTCGATGCAAAAGACGATGGTGTCTCCCCCAGCAGCTAGTCCGTCCTCAATATCACCGGCCAGCAGCTCCCACCTCGGCAAGCGCACCGAGCTCAGCGAGGACGCCACGGACAACGGCAACGGCGACGGCAATGGTGGCAAGCCGACCTCACGCCCCAAGAGGGCCCAGGTCTCGCGCGCCTGCGCCCGCTGCAAGAGCCTCCGCCGCGCCTGCAACGAGTACCGTCCCTGCAAGCGCTGCGTCGACGCCGGCCTCGGCGACCAGTGCCTCGGCCTGCCCGGACCCGTCTCCCTCGCCTGGGTCTCGGACGGCAGCCAGGCCTTCGGACACGTCCCGCACGAGGCCGTCCAGCGCATGGCCGAGCTGCTGCCGGCCCGCGTGATGGACTACTGCGTCGACCGCTTCTTCGCCCGCCTGCACCCCACCATCCCCATCCTGACCCCCGAGTACGTCGCGCACCTCAAGGTCGTCGCCGGCCCGAGCGAGCCCGGCATGGAGGCCCACTGCCTCCTCACCGCCGTCTGCGCCCTCGTGTTGCTGCAGGTCGAGGAGCCGGAGAGCCTGTTCCTCCAGGGCCTCATCCCGGAGAAGAACGCGCTGCACGGGAGGATGCTCTTCGAGGAGGCGCTGGCCGCGCACCGCAACTTCGCGCGCCGGTCGAACCCCAGCTTCGAGCAGTGCCTGCTCACCTTCTTCCTCTACGCCTGCCACTCGGCGCTGTTCCACCACAGCCAGGCCTTCCTGTTCCTGCGGGAGGCGACGACGCTGTTCCTGCTGCTGCGCCTCAACACCGAGTCCTCGCCGCGCGCGCTGGCGGACCGGCTGTTCTGGGTGCTGCTGGTCTCGGAGAGGAGCCACGGGATCCGGTACCGGCGGCCGGTGACGCTGCAGATCACCGCCGAGAGCCCCATCATGGACAACGACCCGACGCTGCCCGGGTTCTGGAGCCTGGCGGCGCTGTTCGCCCCGCTGGACACGAGCTTCATCGCGCTGTTGAACCAGGAGAAGGTCGCGACGCCGCCCTCGAACACGGCGCTCACGTACATCGAGACCGCCGTCAACGCCGCGCTGCGGTCGACGTCGGACTTGAAGGATACGCAGAAGGCGAATTTGAGGGTGACCCAGCTGTGGCTGAGGATCATACTCTGGCAATTGCGGCTGCGGTTCGGGTACCTCGCGGAGGAGTCGATCCACCAGAGCATGACGTATCATTATCCCCTGGAGGTGGCCAAGGACTTGGTGCTCTCGACGAGGGATCTACCGGTTGACAGCATCAAAGTTCACGGGGTGGGATTGACGGAGAAGCTGTTCGATATCGCGTCTGCTGCGGTGGACGTGTTGGCGAGGGTTCCGATCACGCCGAGGAGTCCGCACAGGATAGGCGCTGGACCCGAGGATGATTTGAACTACATGAGGCGGCTCATCACGAGGCTGCCAGGAGGGAATTCTATATATGACGAGTTGTTGGATAAGCACATCCAGCAGGCTGTGCCGAGTATGGCGCTCGGTGCAGTCGGGGCACTAAGCCATCCGACGTAAAATAAGATATCTCAGGAACAATGGGATGGCTGGGCATTTATTCGATTGGTTTGTTCATTATGCATATTACGCTAGGGATATATCTAGTGGTACAAAAAGCTCAAGGTATTCAAAGCCCCAAATTCATACAAAGCCTCATGGAGTCTCAGTGCTCCTCGACCAGCTTCTTCTCGCTACTAAGCTCCTGCGAGTAGGGGTCGATCTTCGTCTTGGCGAACTGCCTGGCAGGCACGCCGTGCTCGAACAGCAGATCCAGCTCGGCGTACGTGCGGCCCTTGGGCTCCGGCACGCGGAAGTAGACCCAGATGGAAGACAGCAGACAGGTCCCCGCCCAGAAGAAGGCAGTGCGGGCACCCCAGTTCCACGCCGTAGAAGATAGCTGGTAGTTGGTCATGACGTTGACAAAGATGTTGCTGGCGTTGTACGCCGCGCGGGCCATCACAATAGTCTTGGCCTTCAGACGCGTCGACGAGAGTTCCGAGATGAGGGAATACGTCACGGGCCCGACGGTGAAGTCGTACACGAAGGTGAATATGATGAGCATCGCGGCGATGGCCCAGACGGAGGCGTTGGCCCCGGAGAAGGAAAGGCAGCCGACGATGAGGAGCAGCGTGAACTGCGCGCAGAGACCCGAGAAGTGGATCGTCCGCCGGCCGATCTTGTGCATGAGGAACCAGGACCCGGCGGTGCCGACCATGCCGAGGGCGTACTGGCCCATGGAGAGGGAGAAGGAGTTGTCGGCGTCCATGCCGGCCTGGACGAGGAAGTAGGAGAAGTAGCCCATGAGGTTCTGGCCGCCAAGGGTCTGGACGAGCCAGATGCCGATGACGATCTCGGTGCGGCGGAGGTCGGTGCCCTTGAAGCAGTCGCGGTAGGTGACGCCCTCCTTGACGCGCTTCTCCATCTCGTTGGTGTGCTCGATCATGGCGATGGTCTCGTCCGGGTTGAAGTCCGGCTGGTTCCGGGAGGTGAGGCGCAGGAGGGACTGCTTGGCGGCGGCTTTGTTGTTGTGGCGGACGTACCACCACGGGGATCTGCGGGGTTCTCGAGTTAGTTACAGAGCCGAGACGGGGAGATGAAATCCCGGGGAGGGGGGTTGCGGTTTGAGGGTTTGGTTGGTACTCACTCAGGGGCGAAGCAGACACCGATGAGGATCGGAACTGGCCAGACCCATTGGACTGCGAACGGGATTCTGTATGCCCACTCGTTGGCGTGTTGGAAAGATCCTTTGTTTACCGCCGCGGCGAAAAATTGGCCGATGACCTGAATGTGTTAGTTAGGGACTTGGATCATTGCGATGTTGACTTACCCAGCACATGTTGATGAAAGTCGTCAGATACGGTCTGAGAATAACGGGTGCCACTTCAGAGGCGTATGCGGGCGTAACGCTCTGGAAGGCGCCCCATGGAATTCCTGCACATCATCAGAATGAGGGCCAATGTCAACGGCCATATCGAACTCACCACAGAGAACCTCTCCCAGCACCAGAATCTTTACATTCGGGGCGAAGAAGAGCACGAAAATGAAGGCAATCATCAAAACCAGGAATCCGATAGTAGTCATCTTATAGCCATAGCGATCGGCCGTCCAACCGGCGAGGATGAGGCCGATGATCTCTCCACCGCGAGCTCCATTTGACAAACCGGACTGCCAGGCGGCGGAGAGCACATACTTGCCCTGGGCCTCGCTGTAGGCTCCGTACTTTTGGTTGAAGTACTGCGAAGAGTACAGGTTTCCGAGGAGCGCGAGGTCGTAGCCCTCCATGATGAGGGTCGAGGATAGGAGGACGGACCAGCCGATGGCCTTGGGATACGTCTTGATGGCCTGCATGAGGGTCATGTTGTGCTCCGATTCGGCGGCCTGCTTGGCTTCGGCGGCGAGCTCTTCCGGGTGTTGGGACGCCGCCGGGGGTGAGTCGGCGTGTTGGTGGACGCCCATCTCCTTGTCGTCCGCGGACGGGACGGGTGCTTTGGAGTCTGCCATGGTAACGATATTTGAGATGCCTTTGGAGATGTCGACAGAAGATGGCTACAACAGAGAGAAAGCCGATGGACGTGCGAGACAGTCGCCTGGGGAGCGAGATCAATCGAACAGGGAGGACATTCGCGGCTTTATTTATCCTCGCCCAACACACCGTTTCAAAAGCAGGAAAAGTGACAGATACAAAAAGGTGGTAGTCGAAGTAACATGGGGATGAAGGTAAAGAGAAGGAAAAAAAAGAGAAGCTAGCCAGGTATACCAAATGCCCAGCAATCCGAACCGTGCGTCTCCAATGGGGAGGCCTGCTGAGTCGACCGCGGGCAACCGGCTTGGACAAGATTGGACTGGCGTGATGTTGAAATCCCAGCTTCTCAGTCGTGTGTGTAAAGTATGTTGATCTGGGCATGGGTCCTGGGCGCTGGATCGTCTGACGAGAGCAAAAGCCGACAGATGTGCAGATGCATGGCCCGGGGTCTGCTGCGAGGAGGGGGCACACACCAAAATTCGAACGATTCTCAGTGCTCAGTGTCAGGGCAGCAGCTGTGGAAGTGGAAACGGCAGCCAGCACCGAAAACGCTGCACAGCGAATATGCGAGACCAAGGGAAATATTGTGGAGAAGATTAAACAATGAGGGGATTGGTCGACTCTTTGTGGGGTGGCCGGGAAGACACGAGATTGGGCCGGTGAAGGAGCTTCATGCGTGACGAATTCTCTCTCAGGCAAGCTTCTCATATCCGCATCTCGTCAAAAACATCAAAAGCTTCATTGAATGGGGGGGGCGTTCTCCAGGTTCAGGTCTGGTGGCTCGACTCTTGATTCGTTCTGTGCTGCGCCCGATATCCATTCGGGAGACGGTAAGACATACATAGACACGAGGCAGCAACAGGAGACTCCGCAAGTGACAGGTCTGACCGTGTCAGCCCATGACGATGTTCGCATCCCACGAGGTCGAAACTAGATTGGCTTCCCGCGCCGAGACCTCATCCGCCGCTCCATCGGGATGGTTCATGTGGTTTGGGGCCTCCGAGTTTTGCCAAATATTTCCCCAGATTCGGGCCAGCTAAGCAACCACTCCAAGACCATCCACCTTTTCTCCAGACTCGGCCCCGGCTCCGACCTTCACCGGCTGCCCCACTCCACCGTTGGTGACTGCTGATTGGCAGCACTGCCTTACGTAAGTGATTCTTCACGGACCAGGGGTCGGAGGATAATGCGGAGTCTAGCGGAGGAGCTCCGAACCCCAAATTCTCCCACTTTCAACCTCGACAAGGGTGGCGGAGTCTCCGCACATTTCACCAACAAAGAACCTTTGCAAATGCTTCTCGACCTGTTCCATGATCGTCCCATGCCCGTCATCAACGGGAATGCGGAGTCTAATTCGAAAAGATCCAAAGCGTCGGAAAGCAATTCGACATGTGCATGTGACAACAGCCAGCCCGACCACCTCCGCGTCTCCGCCTTCTTCAACCCGCTCTCTCTCCAACCACCCACCACACTCCGTCTCATTCGCATGGATGGGAGGAGGGTCCGAGGGGTGGCCACGGGGGTCGCGGGGGCCGCAACAGGAATGAGGCGGGGAAAACCGCTGCCCTTTTCATCGGAATCTCCACCGAGATTGGATCAAACTTATCAGACTACCACCTCCGACTCGACGATGCTGATTCTCCTTCACGGCCCTTTTGCGGAGTGATTCCCACGAGGGGTAACCTGCCTCATGCAACCGCCAACCGGCAAACAACCAGCGGCTCGACCCTCCCCACGCCCTTTTTCTCGCTCTGGCTGCTTCTACTTCCTACTTCGGATACATGGTCCGTCATGTTGCCACGCCATTTTTTTCTGCCATAGCCGCTGATCGCGGTCGTCCACTTCCGCCCGCCGGCTTTGTCCTTCCGCGCGTGGTCAAAATGCGATTCCCTCCCGGCGCGTCTGATCTTTGACGTCGGCTCTTCCTCCCACACTTCTTTCGCCTCTCAATCGCCTTCTTCTCTCCCTTCTCCCTCCCTGTCCACCCACCTTATTACAGCGTGGTCTGACGGAGACGCAGACAGACACAACCGCCATGGGATCTCTTGTCTGGGACGAGGAGAACCGCTGGGTGGGCAAGCAGCCCTGGTGGAAGGATGCCACCTTCTACCAAGTCTACCCGGCCAGCTTCAAAGACTCCGACGGCGACGGTTGGGGTGACTTGCCAGGCCTCATTGCTGAGGTCGACTACCTTCATGACCTAGGCGTCGACGTTGTCTGGGTGTCACCCATCTTCGAGAGCCCCCAAGCCGACATGGGTTACGACGTCTCCGACTACCAGAAGATCTACGCACCCTACGGCACGGTCGAGGACGTCGATACCCTCCTCAAAGAATGCCACAACCGCGGCATGAAAGTCATTCTCGACCTCGTCGTCAACCACACCTCCGTCGAGCACGAATGGTTCAAGCAGAGCCGCTCGTCAAAAGACAACCCGAAGCGCGATTGGTATATCTGGAAGCCGGCGCGGTACGACGCTGATGGAGTCAGGCACCCGCCGACCAATTGGCGCGGCTACTTCGCAGGGCCGACGTGGACGTGGGATGAGCAGTCGCAGGAGTACTACCTGCACCTGTACGCTCCCGACCAGCCCGATCTGAACTGGGACAACGACGAGTGCCGCGAGGCGATCTACGAGGACACAATGCGCTTCTGGCTTGAGCGCGGCGTTGACGGGTTCCGAATCGATACGGTGAACAAGTACTCCAAGCGTACCGACTACGTCGATGCGCCTATCACGGACCCCAACTCCTCGCACCAGCCTGCACCAGAGATGTGGTGCAATGGTCCCCGAATTCACGAGTTTATCCACGAGATGAACCGCAAAGCCCTGGCCCCGTACAACGCCGTGTCCGTCGGCGAGCTGTCCCTGACGCCACACCCGTCGCAGGTGATTCCGTACGTCTCGGCCGCGGCTCAGGAGTTGGATATGGTGTTTGAGTTTTCCGTCATTCGACTCGGCAACGGCAACGGCTTTGGAGGGAAATACCTGTATCAGCCGTTCCCGTTGTCAACGTTAAAGAGCTACACTGCGACATGGCAATCATTCATCGAGGGCACGGACGCGTGGGCGACTGCTTTTTGCGAGAACCACGACAACGGCCGTGCTGTTTCGAGGTTCGGCGACGACTCGACACCGGAGTTGTGGAAGGCCTCCTGCAAGACCATTGCCATCTGGCAGGCCACCATGTCCGGCACTCTGTTTTTGTACCAGGGCCAGGAAATCGGCATGACCAACATGCCGGCCAGCTGGGGAATCGAGGAGTACAAGGACATCGAGAGCGGCAACTTCTACTCAGAGGCCCTGGAATCGGGCGACCAGGAGCGAATTGCGAAGACGATGGACGGATTGAGAATCATGGCGAGAGATCACTCACGGATACCCTTCCAGTGGGACGAGAGCCCGAATGCTGGGTTCACCAAGGAGGGCGCCAAGCCGTGGATGAGAGTCCATGATGACTACAAGACCATCAACGTCGCCAAGCAGCGCGGTGATCCCGACTCAGTCTTGGAGTTCTATAAGAAGGCTCTCAAGATGAGGAGGCAATACCGCGATATCTTCGTCTTTGGATCACATAAGCTGTTGGATCCGGAGAACGAGAAGACTTGGATCATTCTCAAGGAGAGTGCTGCGCCTGTTAATGGGCGGGATGGTGTGAAGCGCAGGGCTCTTATTGTGATGAACTTCTCCCAGGACGAGGAGAGTGCCGGGGATGTGCCTTCTATGCTTGGCTGTGAGCCTGCTGAGGTGAGGCTACTGAATGGGACGAGGGAGGGTGGCCATCTTGTCAAGGGCGTTGCGCCTTCATTGAGGGGATGGGAGGCGAGAGTGTATACCAACTTTGAGATTTAAGTGATACCCTGGTAATCACAGGAGATATGTGTAATTTCTGGGCCAAGCTCATGGATACATGTTGTCGATTAACGTTCTGTGAATACAAACATCATGTGGGTTGTTTTCCAACGCCAACTGTCTAACTTTCTGAGTCTATTGGTCCGCAACTAACTCCACTATAGCACGAACCTTAGGGTTGTCAACAGCACCGATAGCGAACTTTATAGTTCCCTTCACAGAATGGAATCCCGTCGTGGTTGTGCCGTCCGATAAGCCCCCATCCAAACACTTGATACTGCTTCCAGGTATAATCTGTCTGAGCTTCCCGTCTCTTGCATCCCTGATCTCAACGTATCGTTCGGTGAAGAGCACAAGGAAGCTGCCAGAAAGTGATGCACTTTTGACTGGATAGGTTCCGTCCACGAAGTCGATCGTGTCAGGCCGACTGACAACACCACCAAGATCCATGTAGACAGCAAATCGCTCGTAAACCAGTATCACCTCGCTTTTCCCCAACGGAAGTACAGCCACGCCGAGCTGAGATTCCAACTTGGTCTTGAGGCTTTGAGGTAATGAATTTCGTTGAGTCGGTACCGAGATTGAAGATGCCTTGTCGTCCGAGAGCAGTTGGAAACCAGACGGAGTTACCATAAAAATGTTCTCATGAATAGCTGTTAACGATGAACAACCTGCCGGTACTGAGTACTTGCTCCGAGGTTCAGGTAGCTGATTTGTCGGGGTCGAGAATCTTGTGAACAGACTCGGCGGTTCAGCAACTTCAGCTGTGTACGCGAAGAGTCCGGTGTACACGTCGAACACAGAAATAGTGCTGGTCGTCCCTGTTGAGCCTTTGGATATGCAATAAATCAACGTTCGGCCGTTGCTGTGAACAACTGTGAACCAGTCTACTCCAGTTGCTATTCGTTCGAATTCAGCTTTTTCCCCCAGCTGGACCAGATCTTCCAATTCGAAGTAATTCAGTAATTGATCTGAGAGAATGAGTACTCCGCCTGTCCACTCAATTAGAGAAATTTGCTTCGCCCCGGTCTCAAGTACTTTCTTGATAGAAAGTTAGCACATTCTCTCGGAGGATTGGAGCATCATATTACTTACTTTCACTGCCGAGGATGCCGCGCTAGATCTTATAGACCAAACGCCCCTTGATGTTCCGACTAAGGTAACGTCCATTGTAATACCGAGGGCGCATTGAGCTTCGAGGATATCTGAAAGAGAAATGTTGTGCGAATGCTTCAGC
This sequence comes from Colletotrichum karsti, assembly GCF_011947395.1. Taxonomy (NCBI): domain Eukaryota; kingdom Fungi; phylum Ascomycota; class Sordariomycetes; order Glomerellales; family Glomerellaceae; genus Colletotrichum; species Colletotrichum karsti. Next base: position 298,430 of record NW_024065904.1, read on the forward strand.
CAACTCTGACACTGCCACGTACGGACTCCATTCGTCTCCAAATCAGATTGAAACAGACTCGGCGTACCATTAGTGACGCAAGTGCGTAGACAGAAGAGACTAGTTTTCCGCAGCTCTTCTTTCTGCGTTCTGAGCGCAGCTGCCAGCGATGATACTGGGTAGACTACGGGAGGCGTTAAGGATGACCGTGATACATTGTTGTTGACCGTCTCTGTTCGAAAGCATCGTGGATTGTCATCCAAATACTGTAGAATAACATCATTTGAAAGGCTCCGTGTAATTGAGACGAGGGGAACCGGCGCAGCCTGTGTAGAGAATCCCAGAGTCAGCGCACGAGGCATAGCAGACGTATCCTCTTGCAACTCACCACCCAGCCGCTGTATTACTCATCGCTTTCCATGCCAATCATATAACCATCCGACACTTTTAGCAAGCCTTTTCTACGCCCTTTGGGGAGTAGCAAGAGATAATTATCGAGAAGAAAGGTGGTAAATGTTTTGGCCCCGCCGTAGCCTGCGTTGAACTCAAACAGTTCTCCTTTGTAGAGCAGCTTTCTTTCGCTGCTTTTGAGATCAAGGGAAAGACGCAGTGACTCGCAGTCTGATGAAAAAGTTATATGTTCCTTGAGAAAAAGAAGCTCTTCATTCAAGGACTGCTGGCCGGTAGGTGTCAATTGCAAGTGCTCGACGTCGTCAGTATCTTCTAGTGTTTCTGGGGCTGTCTGACCCTGATACAAGAGATTGAGTTCCACGACTAGATTATCTCTGGTAAAATAGAAATATTCTTCGGAGCTTTCAGCTCTCTCTTGCAGCTCTATGAGCAGCTGGCTGAGAATATGTTGGATCTTGTTTGCGAAGACTTCTAGTCGATCGTGCCGATCTTGCGGGAGTTCATCGGCGCCATCAGCTTCTCTCTGCACGGCGGTCAAGATGTCCCGAACGACAGAAAGCATTCCATCCCCGTTTATGAGGAAATGGATCTTTCTTCCGGATATATCATCTATAATTAAAGACTCGTGATCCACAGAAAGTGGGGGGACGAAACTGTCTGCAACTTTCCACACCAACTCTGTGACTTGAGTATGTAGGAAAGTGGAGAGTTTACCATCGTCAGATGTCCTGTTCTCCTCACCCTCTGTATTAGCTATATTCCTAGACGAAAGTTGACTTGATGATGTATGCGTGCCAGATACCGGGCCTGGGTTTTGACTGGCGGTGTGCTTATCGTCGCTGAGCTCCCACGGTAGAGAATTCAACGCAAATTCATGTAGGTGTTGCAGTATGTGACTGCCGAGTCCGACCGTAGGCGTATCGTCGCAAATCAGATCGCATATTGGACAAGACAAAGGCTGTATCAATGTTTTCCGACTAAAGTCAGCGAACAAGGGTAGCTGGATCCGTGGGAGGAGATCTGTATGAGCCTGGGCCATGTGTTGCTCCCATTCTAGGGAGCTTTCAAACGCAGATCTATCGCCTTCTGTATCATTCGTGCAATAATCACAAACCCAAAAGACAGTGCCGTGCTCCTGAAGCGTGTGGTTCACCAATTCTTCGCTCGTAGTGAACATCTCGTCTGGAGATTCGCATTGCTCGAATATGCACATGTATGGAAGGAGATCATGGGCCACATGACTTCTTTTGTTTGGATTTGATTAGTCCACAATTAGTCAATCGGGCGTGTTGGATGGACGAACCTCCATTTCAGCTCATGCGTGTAGTACTCTGACGAAAGTAGATCGCCACACCAAGGACATTGTAGCAAGTCGTCTTTTGTAGGTTTTGGACAACGGGGGTACTCGAGGACCGCGGCTGTCAGTGTCGCCCTGGTGACGACAGAGTTCGTCTTCGGCGCCGTAACCTCTTGTATCGCGAAATCCGAGCCTATTTTTGTTGCCGTTACTGTAGGCCTCGCGGATTTCGTCTTGTTCGTGCTTGAAGGGGCCCTTGACTTCGTATTTGTCATCGACGGTTCCGGTGAACTGTCCTTCGGTAGTTCTTCTGGAAGCGACACATGACGCTGCTCAAGAGCTATTTCGCGGGCCGTAGGTGGTTCTTCTTCTTGTACGGACGATACTCTTTTGAGGTGCATATTTCTGGTTGCATACTTGATGCGATTCCGCCGGTGGATATTGGCACGGATAAGACGTCTCTGAACCGGTGTGAGAGTTTCGTAGTTACTTGCAGATGATCGCAACAGCTCCATCGAATCTTGACTACACCTTTGTGCTGCCTGAATCCGCGATATGTGGATCAAGGCTGCTAGGTGCTCCTGGAAGTCGGCATAATTCTCTTCTCTTAAAGTCGCGTCCGCTTTGGCGAAGCGGTATTTTGATCCTGATTTCCGAATGGCTGCTGATAACTTTGCAAGTTGGTGCAGTATTGTTTGGATATGTTCTTTCTCCTCGGCAATTATGTCCTCTGCCGAGCTGCCCAGTGATGACGTCTCAAAGCTTCTGGTATCGTAGCCTTCGATGATATCTGCATTTTGGGGATTCTCATTCACTTCCACGTCAAGAGCGACGGGTTCAACGACTTCTGCAAAACAGTTTCAGTATGTCTTTATTCTTCACGAACCTGTTACACTCACCGGTTTGTCTGAGTTGTTCTAGGGCCTCCAACAACCCTTCAAGAAGATGACAAATAATTTCACGGACATCTGGTCTTTCTCGCACCCGGTAGTCGAGGGAGGATTTCCCGCTGCTCGTGGCCTTGATGCTGGATGCCCAGAGATTGAAGTCGGCTTGCCGATTTTCAACCCAGTCAAGTGTCGTCAGGGCGGGGTTTGAAATGCATAGTTGAAAAGCGCTCTGGCAGGCTGTCGTTCGCCGAGAGATACTGTTTAGATAGTCCATGATCCCTAGCAACTTGTGTGGGAGCTGGTGGTCTCCTTCGCTTCGAGCCGAAAGATAGCTTGTGGTAAGAGCATTCCGGGTAGCCAGTGTTGAACTAGAAGAACATGATGTGACTTGGAATTCCCAGCGTCATATGATGCTCGTCCATGCTGGTCGTTCGTGCGCGCGTTCGGAATTCATCCACTACTTGGCTGCGAAGAAAGCAAGGCGGGGTTGCCGGGTGAGATCATGTGATAAGACTCCATGCTGCTGTTCGCGCCCAATCAATTCACCCATGTCATGCAAGCTGACCTTGGCTCTGATAAGCTCACTGCTCTGAAGAGGAGTATCAGGCGGCAGCAATTACCCATGCTAAATACAAGTGATTTGGATTCAAATTTCATATTACAAACACATCTTCATCATCTCCTGCCACAACCCGGATTCTGTCAATACCCTCCGTTTGAAGACTTTCAATGATCTTGTCTTTCAATGCTTCATCTGAGCATCCATATGTAGCACCTTTAGACATAGTTTCATATTTCCAAGACTTATCAAGAATCCCCTTGGAGATCTTGGCAAGGCGAATTGCCCAGACGAAATCGGACACGATGTTGCCTGCCTGAGAATTTTCGCTCACTATCGACCTCTCAACATCTGTGCCTGCCTCCGCCAAACCTGAGAAACCTCTGCGTGATGACCGTCAGTAACTTCAAAGTATACAAGGCTGATTGGTGTCAGGAGGCCTTGGAACGTACGTGCCAACTCCGCCATGAATTCCCCTTTCGTGACTTTCGGATCTGAGCAACTGCCCACCTCGCGCAACAACTACTCCTGTGATCATGAAAAGAGACCAACGACCCAGCCGCTTGTGCTTCTGCAAGTACTCAGAGACTTCTTCGGTGTCTATGCTGTCTTCCACGTAGGATGGTGAGACCTGCAAGATGTACGTGTCTAGGGTTCCAAAGTCCGCAAAGTTGCTGACGGATCTTTTGAATGCAATACCTGCACTACCAGTAGCCGTGAGTCCGGCAACTGCTGCGATGGGCACGTCGACATGAGCCAATGAGCCAAAACCAGATGTCTGCGATTGCTCCCAAGTCAGATTTCTGGACTGGGTATGATAAATCGGTATGTCCGAGGGAATTTCCTCCGGCCCCGTTGTATTGATGATGTTGTCAAGGTGATCCAAATCGGGGATCAGATGACCTGGGCAGATCGGACCAGATACCCTCCCAACCCCATTTTGGGGCAAGTCTGGAGGAGGATAATGCGTTTGTCGCAAAACGAACCAGCATTTTTGATCCATCCTACCAGTTTTCTAGTTTGTGGGCCGTCGTGCATTACCGTGGATGAAAATGGCGATTTCGGAAGCACTCAAAGTACTTTTAAGGGAGGCAGCGTTGGATAATGAACACATCCAAGGCGGATTGGGGGGGTGGAACTACCTATTTTAAAGTGTTCAAGGGGCAAGAGAGGTTTCCAACGGTGGTTTCCTTTCTGAGACCAGCCGCCGAGGCAGGCTGTGAAGGCAGGCGCGTAACGGGATGAGGTGTTGGCTGCATGACCCCTCTCGCTAGCCGCATTGGCTGGATTGTCATCTGACCGACGACTTTCCAGGCTTCAATCCCAGCCTTCCTGACGAGAGATCAGGGCACAAGACATTCTGGTCGCGATGAATGAGACGAACAGCCAGCCATGAACCTTCGTCTGCCGACCCTGCTATCCCGGCCTGGAAAGCAAAAGAAGCCTCTGTTGTCGGCATTTGCTACAGATGCAATACAGAATGTGCGAGACATCTCTCGCCAGCTAGCCTCGGAACCGGGCATTAAAGCATTCTGCAGCACGTTTTGGGCGGAACTGGACCAAGCCAGCCGGTGGCTAGCAGAGTCCAAGAGAGACCAGACGGCAAAGTTAACGGTATTGAAGCTGTTGGAAAATCTGGAGAAGATTTTTCTTGTGAGCTCCCAGAATTCGATATCCTCGACGTCTTCCAACTGCTAACAGTGATGGGGAGTGGCCGTCTAGATCACATTCCTCCTACAAATCCCGAGCCTCTGAGCCATTCGACCCGAATTGGTTTCCGAATCTCCAAGAGATACCGTTTGATCAAGACTGGGCGAAGAAGAAGCTGGTCGCATTTGCCTCAAGCCCCGCTGCCAAACAAGATCGACTCAAACTGCATCGATTTCTGAAGACATTCGAGGGTTCCAAAGACGCCGTTAAGCTTCCGGAACTGTCCGAAGTACTTCAACAAAAGCAGCCACGTACAACTGATGACGACTATCAAGTTTACCTCCGAGAGTTGTATAGGACGTTGGCATCAAACTGCCTGTGCGAGCAGGAAGGTTCCCAGACACACATCACGGTCAATCTGCGACTCGGCGGCGCTCGCTTCGACGATAAGGACAACGATGGAGTTCACTTCAGCCTTCTCTTTCTGGATCATCCCCATCGACACAGTTCCAAGGACACGTGCCAGTGGCAGGACACACAGATTTGTGTATTCAGACACAAGTACAAGGCCTCGGCCCTTCCTGGCGAAGCGTGATGCTAATCGTAGATCAGGGCCGTCAAGTTCGGGCGTTCGGATGAGGAATCTCTGCTTCCATCAGTGTCTCAAGCAATTATATCCAACGACGACTTTTGCCGTATTATCACGAATCGAAAACAATCGCAACTACTCTTGGCAGCACAAGGCGGGGGTCTGACATGGCGAGGATCCGGGCCTTTAATGCGCAACTTTTTTCTTCGCTCATCAAGTGTGCCGCTACCCAAGATACTGGACAACTCGCAGCTATCGAAGAAGATGAGACTGTTGTTGGCTTGTCAGCTAGCAAAGGCAGCCTGGCAGTTCTATGATTCCGACTGGATGCGCGAGGAGTGGAATAAGGACTCCGTTCACTTCATGCTCGAACGTCGCCCCAAAGTACCGAAAGCTATTTTTGTTAATGAACCATTCCTCAGCGCCAAATTCGAGCACGCAGATTGCCGTAACGACAATGACTTATTCCGATCGCATAGATTCCCCAAGGTTTTGGCGTTGGGCATCATGCTATTGGAGATAGAACTCGGCACTAGAATCGAAGATCACTTTCGCCCAGAGTGTTACGATACTAATGGCGAAGTTTCGATCAATGCCAATCATATCGCCGCAATGGAGGTTTACAGCGATTCGGAGTTGTGGGAGGAGAAGGATACCTTCGGCCCTTTCAAGGAGTTGATTGGAGTCTGTTTGAAAGCGGATCCTTTCAACCAGTACTTGAACAATCCTCAACAAGTTCGGGACGCTTTGTACGAACATGTCGTTGGACCGCTGAGAGAGTTCTACCAGAAAGCTTGGGAAGCGCCAGACACAACGGAAGTTAGGCCGCTGAAAGTGGTATCCGACGAACCAGATGAAGATACAAGCCAGATATCGCAACAATGCGATTCTAGAGCAAGACAAGTGGCAGAGGGCACTTGCGCTGAAACATTATCATCACTTGCGAACGGGGTGAGCGGAGCCACGTAAGTCGCTTCTCATTCCCTTCATTGTGCCATTCGATTAACCAACCTTTTGTGCTAGCAATCCGGCTCCTTCCTCAGACAAGTGGTTCGATCAGCTGCAAAAGCTCAGCAGCGTGACTCGCCTCCCACCAAAAAGACGGGACGCCTCCTACCACCCTGCGAAGATTGCCGTACTGGATACAGGCCTTCACCCCTCGTTCTCAGCTGCAGGGTATGAAGACTTCGTCGATAGGGCGAACGAGACTAGTCAAGATGGTTCCGGTCATGGAACCAGCGCCTTCCAGCTGCTTCAACGTGTATACAGCGATGCGCAGATATTCGTTGGGCGCGTATGGAGAACCAATCGCGCGAGCGACAACACAGCCAGCCTCATGGCCAAAGTAACTTACACCCTCACAAAGTGTCTTGCAATGTTGACTGACCTGAGCCAGGCTATACGTCATGCTATAACCAAATGGGCAGTAGACATCATCGTCATGCCCTCCGGCTTCCAGGCCGAACACGAAGACATGCTACGAGCAATCGAAGAGGCGAACGCAGCGCATATTCTCATATTCGCCGCCGCCTCAAACCACGGCAACCTCATCGACATCGCGTTCCCAGCCCGTCTATACCGCGCAGGCAAACTATTCTGCATGTTCTCGACGGACGTCAACGCGAGAAGTCTGCCGGCTTTCAACCCATCCCCACTACCGGGCGCCAACAGCTTCGCCATCCTAGGCGAGAACATCACGCTCGGTAACAGCGCACCTCTGAGCGGGACGTCCTTCTCTGCGGTCATTGCTGCGGCGCTCGCGGGACGTATCATTGACTTTTCCCGGCATCCGGACACCAGGGACTTGATTCGTCGACCGGGGCATCTGAAGCGAGTTGAAGGCATGGCGTCGGTATTCGGGAAGATGGCGAGAACGGATAATAGCTACAGGTGCATTGCACCCTGGAGACTATTGCCTCAGATGGAGGACGAGGATCTGCTGGATCCGGTGAACCGATCCCAGGTACGACAACACGTTTGCGAGGCGGTGTCGAGGGCTTTAGAGGAGGTGTACGGATGACGAAGACGAGAAGAACAAGGACGAAAATGAGTTCGACGAATTTGACGACGACGAAGACAGCGATGATGATGAAGAAGACCAAGATGATGGATGCGACAATAATGGGGACGGCGATGAAGATGATAATGAAGACAACACAGACGAGGATGGAGAAGAAGAAAATGATGATGAGGATGGTAGCGGTGATAGTGATAATAGTATGGGGTAGTGCTTTATATCTATGTACCCAAGATCAGACATACCAACTCATCCATTAATCATGTAGATTCTTCCAATGCTAGCAATACTCTAAGGTATCTAACCATGCATACACCACGTCTTTAGATGATGCCCAACTCGAAAAAAGCAAAAACGCCGTTTTTGTGTGCAGAAATGCCTTCCCAACGCCCAGCCATGATCTTCTCGTAAACAATGCAAGCCCCCCCTTTTACCAGAACCCCCAGGGTTGCCGTCTACTGCTCCTCCTGGACAACGACGCCCCACTCGTGCTGCTCGCCGCCGTACATGATGTCCTTCATCCACTTCTTGATGGTGAGGGTGTACTTGCCGCCCTCGCCGGTGCTGCCCATGCCGATCTCGACGTCCTTGCCGCGGTGGTGGATACGAGAGATGGGGCAGACGAAGAACTGTAAAACAACATTAGCAAACCGATTGGAATCACATGGGGTCCGAGGTTGACTCACAGCAGTACCAGCCGCGAAAGACTCAACAAGACGGCCCTCCTGGTCCGCCTCAATGACCTCGTCAATGGTATATCTTCTCTCGACAACCTCCACGTCGTCAGCCAGACGCTCGCGGACGAGCTGCAACACACTCCGTCTCGTGACACCGTCAAGAATCAACCGGTCGTCGAGCGGCGCCGTGACGAGCTCCGTCTTGCCCGTCTCCTTGTTCTTCCACACCACGAAGAAGTTGCTAGCGCCCGCCTCGGTGCAGTACTGCTCCTGGCCGTACAGCCACAGGATCTGGCCGAACCCCCTGCTGCGCGCCTCGGCGGTGGCCAGCAGCGAGGGCCCGTAGTTGGCGCCAACCTTGGCGTACCCGAAACCGCCGACCCAGGCGCGAACCATGTCCTCCGGGCTCGTGTGTAGCCTCATGCCGCCGGCGGGGCTGTCCATGGTGGGCATGAAGGAGCAGATGATGTACAGCATGGCCTCGGAGGGGGCCTGGACGCCGAGCTGGGACTGGGTGCCGATCATGGTGGGGCGGAGGTAGAGGAAGGAGCCGGGGCGGTCGCGGGGGAGCCACTTGGCGCCGTCGACGGCCATGAGGGCGAGGAGGAGCTTCTCGAGCTCGGCCGGGGGGAAGGAGGGCAGGGCGATGCGGGTTGAGGACATGAGCATGCGCTCGCAGTTGCGGTCGGGGCGGAAGAGGCGGAGGGCGCCGTCGAAGCCGCGGTAGGCCTTGAGGCCCTCGAAGCACTCGGTGGCGTAGTGGAGGACGGAGGCGGTGGGCATGAGGGAGAGGGGGCCGTAGGGCTTGAGCTCCGGGGCGGACCAGCCGGCGCCGGCCTTCCAGGTGGCGGCGATCATGTGGTCGGTGCAGATGGTCTCGGGGCCGGCGTTGGCGGAGGCGAGGTCGGGGACGTCGCGGGGGTTCTTCGTGCGGTTGTAGACGAGCTTGGAGGCGTCGAGTTCTTGGTAGGCGGGCTTGGAGGCGGTGGTGCCGTTGGAGTGGCCGTTGGCCTTCTTGGGGAGGGCGTCGAGCTTGTGCTCGATGGCGGAGGAGGTCAGGTCGACGTCCTGGTTGCCATGGTGCAGGCCGGGGGAGATGGTGCCGGGAGCCATTGCGATGTTGGGAGATCTGGCTACGTGGTGTTTTTTCGTGGTGGCCTGGTCTGGCAGATGTTGTCTTGGATATCTAAGACGGAGGAGCGGGAGGGATTGCTTGGTGGTGTCAGCTAGAGCCGGTGACAGGTAGCACGAGGTGAGGAACACACGAGAAAGAGTTGGTCAGTAGTCGAGGAGGAGGAGGAAAAAGGGTGAGCGGTGGTCTATATCGGCTTAAGATGAGAAGAGAAGAAGGGGGACAAAGCACAAGGATGAAGCCGAAGCTTAAGTACAAAGGGTGTCACACTTGGGTGTAGGTTCTAGTGACAGATGGAGCAGGTGACTCAAGCGCCAATGCAAAGGGGCAGCGGATCCAATCCAGGAAAGGGCGTTTTCAGATAACAAGGACAGGGAACATCATGGAGAATTTGGCGGTGCAGGGCGACGGCATGGCATGGAGCATGGAACATGGATGTGGGTGAATGTGGATGGAGGCTGGAGGCGCCTCCGAGGTGGGAGGTGGTGTATCTGGCGGGGCCGTTCCGTTGCTGGGTTGAATCGGGGAGGCGGTCTAGGTTGTGTTAAATGTAATTAAGAGACGGCGGAACGCCAACGGTATCGTAGTGTAAAAGAGGGAGTTGAGATAGAATGCAAGTCGACTTCTTAGCCAAGACGGTGGACATTCTGCATGGTCATCGCGTACTCTGTACTGTCTGTAGTGTGCCGTCGCTTGCCCGAGGATCCACACCGTACATCAGAGAGAGACGAAAAAAAAAGCAAACAAGGCATCTCTGGGGCACAGCACAAACAAGCCGGTAGAATTCTTTTGGTTTCGCCTTCGTGTTTGGCGGTTCCAATGGGCATCGTGGACTCCTGGAATTCTGGAATGCCAATGCCGAGTCCGAGTACCCCGGCCGGCGGTGTCTCCACAGGCGGCGCGTGAGCAATGATGAAGCGGCCATCATTCCAGGCGTGTTGGGATGAGATTTTCTCTCACATCTCATCTCATCTTCCCACTGCCGGACCTTTTGGTGGTCATTAGAAAGCGGCGTAGCCATCCTTCGTGCCCGTCTCGTCTCCACTGGAGATAAGAAGCCGAGGCCGAGTGACGGTGATGGCGATGGCGATTAAGGAAGAAGAACCCAAGAAGAAAAATTCATGAATCCACCGCCTCCCGTCGGAGCCGGGTCCATCCCACCTTGGCGATGGGTTTGCTGCCGTCTGAAGGCGAACGACGAAAGAAAAAATCTGTGACGAAACAAGAGGTCAAGCCGCGGCCGCTCATTCGTCTGCGTCGGCTCGAGATTCGGGGTACCTGACTGGCTTGCTGGCATACCTTGACCTTGGCCTGGCTGCAGCTTGTGTGAGCGTCCCCGTGTGCTGGGTCAATTGGATCGAACATCGATCCGTCATATTTTGTCCCACCGCAAGCCGACGGCCGGGCACGGCTCCAGTCGGTCGTCGTTCTGGGTGCCCCATTGCGGCTTTGGTGCGCGCGGTCCGAAGTGGATTGCTGGCAAGGGACGTCGACCAGTTTGCTGGGGTACGGGTACGGGAATACCATCCGAGGTGGGATAGTCACATCTAGTGACATTCTTCTGGTGTGGTTGTCGGATTGATGATGAAGAGTCACGGCGTCGAGGCCGACATCGCAAGTCAATGGCGCCCTTTGCTCCCTTTTCTCGACATGGCGACAAGGGTTTTAAGGTTATCAATTGACATGAGCCGGGATTGACAGAGGCTGTTTCCGGTCGAAGATGCGGAAATCATGAATTCCTCCGAGAGAGTGACAACCCGGACGATTGCCCCTCCACAAAAATGAAGAAGAAAAAAAAAGAAACGAGGGCGGAATTGGGAAGGGCAGGTGTTATCGCTATCTCTCTCCTTCTTTCCCTCTTCTCTTGCCATTCCATTCCATTGCCCCTCCTTCCTCCCGTTGCTAGCCGAGCCCAGGCGATGACGTGGGGTAACAAAAAAACAGCTGGAAATTGGAAATGATCTTAGCGGCGTTCTCAACAGCAGCGAGCGAACAGCAAAGCAGCATTTCTTCCTCCGAGTTCCTTCTCGAAGATTGGATCGGTTGGCGCAGGAGATTTCAAGGTGCCGAGTGTAACCATTGAGGCAGGTGCTAGCAAAGATATTGGTAACAGGATATGCAATCTGCATGCACACTCTCCGTGGTGGTTGCGTTCGGAGGCCCGGCTCTCCTTCCACGGCGCCCCCTTCACACCACTTCGTTTTCCCTCTCGACGCCTCTCGGATGTGCCCTATGAGGGAATCCCAATTTATTTCATCGTTTCCTCTCTTGTCATTTCTCCGTCACTCCAGCACCTTGCCTCCGCGTCATCCAAACGAGCCGGGGGAATATCAGCCCTGCACCAAAGGCCACCCAAACGCTAAGAGGGCGGAACGGATCACTGATGGGCGTTGCGGCCGGGTCACTTGACCACCAAATGGCGGGGTATTGAAGAGAACGACGTTTGGGCATTCGTGGCTTGACGCCGGCGGATGCTGGCACCGAGATCGTGATCCCATTCTACGCCTCCCGGGCGCAGGTTTGGCTGACACCTGCTAACATCCAGGCGGTCTGAAGATAGACGATAAGACGCCCAAGCCATTGGTTTTTGTCTCAGACATTGACCGCAACGGATGGAATCTTGGTAGGGTATTTTATGATGCTACTTCTGTTGATTCAAGATGCCCTATATGGCCCTCTTCGGGGTCCCGGACCTGTTGAAGGCCGGCACCGGTATCTCTACTCGTTAAAATATCCAATTAAACATGCTATCGCCTCAAAGAAGACTTATGAAACCCCCCATCACCGCCAAAAAGCAACGACAACTCGTCAGTTGCCTGCTCTCTCCGCCTCCCTCTTGGCCTGCTCCTCCTCCATCATCTCCCGCTGCCGCGCCGCCGCCTCGCCCTCGGCCTTGACGCCCTTCTTCCGTTGCCGCTCCTCGTACATGTCCCTGCTCTTCATGATACGCTGCACGATAGTCCCGGCGTTGACGCCCTCGAACTCGTGGGCGCCGACCTCCCGCATGATGCCCATCTCCTTGGGCCCGGTGTACGGGTCGTAGGTGAGGGGCATAAACGCCGTGGGGCCGTGGTACACGGCGTCCGGTGTGCCCCACGGCAGCGACGTCAGGTACGCCTTGGTCGGCGAGAAAGGGGCGCCGAAAACGACGGCGTTTACAAACTGCGAAAAACATCAGCATAGTCCAATCGATACGACAAGGAGGTGCTTTGCTTACCCTGCACTGCAAAACGCAGAGACCGCGCTCGTAGATGTTCATGATGGGGTAGTTGATGCCCTTCCACTGGTTAATCACCTCGTCGTCGTGGATGCCGGCGACGACGTAAGCGGGCGGGTAGTCGCCGCCCTTGCCGACGCGCTCGTTGACGGCCTGCTCCGAGTACCAGCCCTCCTTGCGCGCCAGCTCCTCCTCGGCCTCGACCACTAGGCGGAGGAACTCAATGTGCCCACTAGAGAACAGATCGAACCCGCCGTCGACGTAGACCACGCGCTGTCCCGGCTGCGGACCCTTGCCCGCCAGGTGCTTCCTGAACTCGCCCTTCTCCTCAAGCGAGGACCCGGACCTGGCCTCGTCGGACGCGGACCAGAACCACACGTCGACGCCGGGCTTCTTGCCGGACTCGTCCGTCGCGTAGAGCTTCATGCGCTCGGCCATGGCGCGGCCCTCGGACTCGATCTCGGCCTGCGAGGAGCCGTGGCCCTCCTCGCCGGCCAGGCGCCTCTCGAGGGACTTGATGAAGTGGGTCTTGGTGCACAGCAGCATGCGGCCGACGAGGTCGGTGGTGGAGATGCTCGGGGTGCGCTTGACGACCTTGAAGCGGCCGGCGGCCTTGACGAAGCGGTAGCAGTCCTCGCCGTCGCCGTCCGAAGTGATGTCGTCGCCGTGCACGACGTACTTGCAGCCGTAGTGGGAGATCCAGTCGAGCTGGGTGACGTAAGGGGCCCGGCCGATTGACTTGGTGACCCAGCGGCAGGCGTCGACGGCGGCGAGGCTGGGAGGTTGTTAGTGATGTCGTATTATTGTGGCGTTGCAAATGCGAGTTGAGATCCTTACCGCTCTTGCAGCGTCATGACTGTAGGGCCCTTGTTCTCGAGGATGGCCTCGTCGGAGTGGACGCCGATGTACAGCTCGCTGCCCAGCTGACGGGCCTGGACGATGGCTCCAGCATGGCCTGACGAGTGTCAGTATAACAGCTCGTGAGAGGTATTATCGCTTTATCGTGAGCTTACCGTGGTGGAAAAAGTCGAAGCAGCCGTCGATCCAGATGCGCTCCTCCAGAATCTCAGGGGCGGGCTCGCCAGGTGGGTTCTTTGGGTCTGAGTTGACCATGATGAGAGTTGGTTGTGTTGGTGTTTGTTTTCTGGTTGAGACTCAGGACGACATGAAGCTCGTTCTTCGAATTCCGGGAGTCGCCTTATGATAAGATACACGCGAGTATATCTCCGTTTGCCGCTGGCCGCGTCACCAAAAATGGGATTCGGAACCGTTTCACCGACTAAGGGGAATTCACATGAGGTTGAGACCTGGATGAGTTGAGTTGAGCTCCAGCCCAGCTCACAGCTGTTTCCTTAGTGGCCCCGCGATGTCCCGCTTCCGTAGCGGCGCCGTGTGATTGGCGAAGTTCCAGCGCCACCAAGGATAGCCGAGACCCACCAGTAGAGCGTTCAGCGGCGGGCCGGCGCAATCCCACGGCACCGTGGGCGCTCACGGGGCCATTTCTCAGCGGTTTTCTCCAGATTCCAGCGGTCTTCACATGTCCACCTCAGTGACATCTGCCCTGTGATTGTGGGTGTCCACTGACAGCTTCCGTCCCGTCCCAACGGTTTTTTCCTTTCTTTCTTTGGATGTCACCAATAGCAAACATCAGATGGACGGATTGGCACATGTTCCTGACCAGATCTTGGTACCTTGTTACGCGCCTCTGCCGCGCATTCTGGTCAGCTGATATACGCATCGAATCGAAGAGGCTCTTTCATAAATCGACTTCAGTCAAAACTTCAGTCATGGGCAGGCTCTGTCCATCGGCGATGCCGTGACCAAATCGTCAGTCTGGCACTCCGAAAGGCATCTTCACCGAAAAGCCCCAACTTCGAGCGGAGCGCAAGGCAATATAACTGTCTTCTCCTGGACGAGCCTCACATATCACCTTTGCGAACCCCATCCAAAGTTAATTGGCATCTCCATGCGTCGCTCAGGAACGAACGCCCGGAAAACGTGGTCGGGTCCCATCCGCTGTCAGGAACCCGGTCGTCGGTGAGCCCACGTGCACCAAGTTGTCGCTCAATTGGCCCCGGCCAGGGATCTCCGTTCTTCGCCCTCATCGCGACTCTGATTTCCCAGCTCCCCGGCCGCCAGGATCTTCTTGGGAGTCCGGACGAAATATCGATCTTGAGCCGCGCCGCTGTATCTTCTGGGCAAGTTGCCCCGGCATGGCGCGTCAATGGTTCGTGAAAACAACCGGGGACTACGACCGCGGGCGGGGATGTTGTCGCCGGGTTGGCAGCTCGCTGCTATTTATCCAGAGCTTTCTCCCCGCATGCGACGCTGTCTTGTAGCTGCTCTCCAGCTCCATTGCTCTCGCGCATTCCGTCGATAATCTTCCCCGGCAAGATGAAGGGTTCGGTTCTGTCTACAGTCCTCGCTCTGGCGCCCGCCGCGCTCGCGGCCTGGCCAGAGGCTGAAGGCAAGACCATCAAGTACACGTCGGTTCCTGGATATTTCCTCCAGGACGACAACAGCACCAACCCGACGGGCTTCGACTATGTGAGTCCACCTCCACAACCGATTGTCGCCCACACTCTGCTTACACGCGACAGGCCTCGGTCAACTTTGGGCTGCTCAACAGGACCTACCCGACCGACGTGCACTTCGACCGTAACGGCACCAAGACCCAGTGGCAGCGCTTCGAGCACTGGGTTCAGTACCTGACCTCGGGCTGCCGCAAGACCGACACCGTCTCGTACAAGGTGCTCTTCATGGGACGCCACGGCGAGGGCTGGCACAACGCTGCCGAGACCTTCTACGGCACCCCCGCATGGAACGTGAGTAACGACGACCAGGGTCTCCGCGGGGAACCTTGACTAACACGATGCAGTGCTACTGGGCCGAGCAGGACGGCAACGGCACCGCCGTCTGGGCCGACCCTCTCTTGACCCCGGCCGGCGAGGCAGAGGCGTACAAGGCGAACGCCTACTTCAAGGACCGATATGAGACGCAGAAGATGCCCTACTTCGAGTCCTACTACTCGAGCCCTCTGACCCGCTGCACGGTCACCGCCAACATCACCTTTGGCGACATCCCTCTGCCCGAGGACAGGCCCTTCACGCCGACCATCAAGGAGGGCTTCCGCGAGGGCATGACGGTGCACCGATGCAACTGGCGCTCCAACAAGACGTACATCGAGGACATGTTCCCCACGTTCGAGTTCGAGGCGGGCTTCACCGAGTACGACGAGCTGTGGCGCCGCAACGAGAGCGAGACGACCGAGGCGCAGAACGCGCGCTCCAAGGCCGTCCTCGACGACGTCTTCCGCACCGACGACAAGACCTGGCTCAGCATCACCAGCCACTCGGGCGAGATCACCAGCCTGCTCAGGGCCCTCAACCACCGCGCCTTCCGTCTGTCGACGGGCCAGGTCATCCCCGTCTTTGTCAAGGCCGAGGTCATCGAGCCGCAGCCGGAGCCGACTTTTGCCGCCCACGAGCCGTACCCGACTTGCACGAGCCCGCCGGTGACTAGCAACGCCGCCGATGGGTGCGTGTGTTCGACGGCTACGACGGCGCTCCTCCCGGCCGCCACGCTCATGGCCATGTAGAGGACGCGTACGAGGCGTGAGGATGACGCGGGACAGCATCTCTGTTAGTGTTAATGTAATGAAAATAATCAACAATTACGAATATTCAAAACGCTGGGCATGGCCGCCAATGCCGTCTGAAGCAACGGGTTGATACTATGTGAGGTTGGAAACCGTCCAGCTCGTTCGGAGAAACGGCTTCGCCACAACCAAGTCTGAAGTGATATGACGTGAGGGTACCTGTCGAATTCCAATCTCGTTCCCAGCTTGCGCGGACAGACGTTGAAGAAGCGTAGCTCCATTGCAGTTGCCTGGGCGGCAGACGGTGGCTGGTCTTGGACAACATTGGCACCCTGACAAGAATCGTATTGTCGCGTGGGCTGGAGGTGACATTAAAGGGTGGTATCCCGGGCCGGAGCACCAGAGCCTCCACGTGGTATTCGACATTCTGGAATGTTTCAGGATCGGCGTGGAAGAAGTACAGAGAGAGAGAGAGCCAGACGGGGAAAGGAGGCATGTGCTCTGTATAGCTCGGCGCTTTGGGCGCTGCGCGGACTCTTTGGAGGAAGGGCAGCTTCGTGGATCGGAGTCGACGGCGCGCGGGTCTGGTGACTTACGAGGTCGTAAAGTGCTCGGGCGTTGGGAATGCTGCTAAGAGCTCCGGGGTTGGCGTGTTTATGTTCATCGTCGGCTGCGTCGTGATGGACGGTGGTGGGTGTCATGTTTGTTTGGGACGAGAATGAGTTTCACGATGGGTTCAGACAGCAACTAGCACCGCTACTTTTTCAGCGAGGGAGCGCCGGAAGAAGGGAGAGGCGAAGCTCTTAGCACGATGGAAGAATGGAATGTCTGAGCAGATCGACCCAGAAGGCTTCCATTGGCCGTCAGTGATTTCATTGTTTTCTTCTGGTCTCGTAGAGACCTTGGAAGAGGAAGGCGACCAAGTGCGACCGACTTACACACGGGCACACAAAGTATCGGAAACGCCTCAGGTGCGGTGCCCTCCATGGAATCTGCAAACGCCGTTCGCAGCGAAAATTCCTCGGCGAGCCTGGCCGCCCGGGAAACACGTAACTGGGCCATTGTCCATCCCAATTTTCGGTGCATCGGGCGTCCCATTTTAAGATCTTCAGACGTCCGGAATGGGGTGTCCCTGACTGGGGGAATTTCCCGCCCCAAAAACAAACCGGTCGCTCCAGGCTCCAGCGCTGGAATTACGTGAAGGTTTGGAAGATCACGACCGGTGAAGATTGCCGGATCGCAGGGATGAACGTAGCTGGCTCGAGCAGGTGGTGCGGTTGGGACTGAGTCGATTGGCCGTGGGAGCTGATGTATTAGAGTATTAGAGAGGGCGGTCGGGGCCTCCGTGTTCGGGATGATGGGATGCTAAATTGGCGATGTTGTTTTGTTGTTTTCCCGCGCAGTGCGAAGCCAATTGTGTTCCCCGTCGTCTTTGATCTTTTTATTTTTTTTAATCTTCTTCCAATCTCCAATCCGTTCGGCCCAAGGCCCGTCCAGTCAGTTACCAACAGCACGGCACCCGAACGCACCGAAAAAGGATCGCTTCTCGCATCAGCGTTTGCGCTTCGATTCCGCGACGAAATCGAGACCTGATAATAAAGCTCCGAACCACCCCCGGCCAGCCACAGGGTCTCAGAAGCACCCAACCGCTTCGCTCAAGCCGTCGTCGACGGTTTTTTCTCTCTTTCTTCGTACCTACCTCACCTCAGCACCGTCACCCCTCGACGTCGACGCGAACGGACAAATCTCTCTGTACGACCAGCAGGTCCCGGGCGTAATAAAGACCCTGTCAAAACAACACACAAACACACACACCTAACCCACCACAACAAGGGAGGGAAGGAAATATAATTGCAACTTCATCTTGGCTCTTTTTTCGTCTCTCACACGCACGACACACGACAGGTTCGCCTACCTAGGATCCAAACAACACCCCCGTCCAAACCCACGTCCGACGACCACCACCGCATAATTAATTCATCGGGTGTTAAAGCGTCCACTTTCCCACGTTTTTCTGCGACTCCATCAGCCGGGCAAACGCAAAACAAAATAAACAGTCAGAAACCCGCACCCCCGGCGAATTCCTGCGCCCTGCCGCCCACCTGCATCAACCTCCGTCGCAGCACCTCGTCAGGAACAAGCGATCGAGACTCGCCCTTTGCCTTTGCGCTTTTTCTCCGCCGGTTTTGCCTCATCGACCACGCGACGACACATCCAACAGTCTCCAGTCGTTATTAAACTCCAACCTGCAGGGCGTCCACGAGCCATTAGCCCCAATTTGTTTGAACCGCAGGCTGCATCAAGAAGGGCAGCAAGGGGTCTCGAGCTAATCTTAGCAAACCCCTCCTCCTTCCCATCTCCGCCGGATGTCATTCTTCTGCGTCAGGCTCGACACCTGATCCCCTCCCCCCAATCGTTCATCCACCTTGCAGCAACCTTGGGGCAATTGAGTGTTCCTTCGCCCAGCACAAAACCTGGAAAAAAGTGGCGTCGACGTCGACTGCGACCAACCGGAGGACGAACAAGTCGGAAAGGCAAAGCAAGTCACCGAAAGCAAGTCATAGTGCGAAGCAAGGGGGTTGCCGTACCTTACAGCGGGAAAATCAGATCTGCCACCACCAAAAAAAGTCAGCCGGTGCAAGGGGGGCAAGGAAGCAAACAGTTGGAGTCGACATATCCGTCGAAGCCCGGCACCACCCTCATCAAACCTCCCGACCAATACCGCCTCGCCCTACTCACGCATAACCACCTTCGCCGATCGAATCGGCCCCTCGTCCGCCCTCCTTCGCCGGACTCCTGAACCTGGTCTGGTCCAAAGGTCTGAGGTCTGAGGTCCCTCCGCTCTCTCTCCCTGACGGACCCCGTCACTCGTCAGCCTGCCCTCCCTCCCTTACGACAGAGGTCTCCAGGCCCCCATCCAAATTCAAAGATATGCAGCGATCCGGCGCAACACCCGCGACTGCCAATGCACCCTTCTTCTCGACGTCCTTCTTTTCTTCCTCCTCAAAGTCCCGTCCTGGCACCTCCTCAGGAGAGCAACAACCGCCACAGCAATCGCAGTCGCAACCACCTCCGCAGCCCTCGCCCTTCTTCCCGCCGCCTCTACAGTATCCCGCCGGCCCCAACGTCTTGACCAAAGACCGCAAGAGCTCCTTTGGCCGCAAGCCCTCCTTCAGCTCCCCCTCCAAATCCTCGAAGCGACGCGCCAACAGCTCCAGCTCCGGTGGAGGAGGCAATGTCGTAGTCACCGACCGAAACGTACCTCCCGCCCTTCCCGACTTTGCCCTCGCCGCCGCTGCGAAGATCACTCGCGACGCCGACAATATCCAAAGCCCCGCCTCCGCCGACAGCTTCTCCAAGATGCTCAGCCGCTCGCACACCGGCTCGACGAGCCTCGCCCCCGACAGGCTACAGCCTCCGCCGGCCTCGGCGACGCATCCCAACATGTGGCAGTCGAGCGAGTCTGTCGTGCTGCACATGCAGATGCAGGAGATTGCCAACAAGAGGATATCCACCTTGGACTACATCCGCAAGGCGTATGTGCTCTCCATCTGTCTCTCTCATTATGTCTTAGCATGCTAACTGATATACGACAGCCACGAGGGCCGCGTGTACTGGTTTAACACTATCCTCTTTGACAAGCCCGACCTCCAGCGAATGCCATCCTTTGACCAACGGAAACTCGCCCGCCGCGCCACAAACTACCTCCTCCTCGGTCTCTCCCTCCCCACCATCGTCGACCTGTACGCCAACACACCCATCGAATTCCTCCGCAGTCTCAACAACCTATTACAAGAGTTCGAATCCTTTCAACAGCTTCACGGCGAGGGCGGCAGCTCCACGAGCTCACTGTCGCGTGCGCGCCTGCCGCAGATGTTCCGTCGCCAGGGCGGCAAGTCACGGCGCAGCGCGAGCGGCGCCAACGACATCGGCTACCCGGGCGACGACGGCAGCTCCGGAGGCATCGGATCCTCGTCGAGCGCGAGCGCGAGCGTCATGTCATTCGCGTCCAGCGACAACGACCTGCTCCCCGGCGAGGTCTACACACACCTCCTCACGCCGTCTCTTCCCTTCGAGCCGGACTTTTTCGAGACCTTTGCGACGCTGTGCGAGGTGCTCATCGACGTGTACACAAAGGTGCTGACGCTGGTGCCCACACCGAGTCAGACGACGGCCCCCGTGGCGGAGCTGTTCGCAAAGGCGGACGCCAAGGTGCGCAAGATCATTGTGCAGGGCGTCGTCAAGGAGTTCGAGGACAGCAGCAGGGCGCACATCAAGACGGAAGTTGCTAATATCGGCAAGGTTGTGCTTGGTGGACTAATGTGACGGACGATATACTGATCATGTCTGGTATGACTTGCATTTTATACGGAGTTATTGTGGGATGGCTTTTATGAGACATGGTAGAGGTCGGCGCAGGGAAGGAACTCGACGTCGGGACTTCACATATACCACATTTTTTTGATGTTGTTATTGCTACCTATATACCTATGACCTGGAGCAGAGATACAAAGACCAACTAATCCAAACCACCGATACAAAGATACGAAAAAAGAAAAAGTTCATCAGATACCATAACGCATATTTTTGTCGTCACATTGGCGGACCCTAAGGCCTCTCACCGTCAGTGCTTGACTCTATATTGGTGATCATCATCGAACTTAGAAAAACAGCTTCCCGCTGGTCCTTGGGAGCATCATAGACGGGGAGACTTCCCACGAAGTCCAGAATGTAGGTGTCTAGCCCTGGGCGGACCAGACAAGAATCCGTAAAGGTTGGTTTGAGCCCTCCTCGCACCAAGAATAAGCCCCATCGAGTAATCCCGTCCCCGAAAGGACGAGCAATCGCATAACTCTCGATCTCGACGAAAGGTCCTCCGACCGACCCTTGAATTCGCCCGGCAAGCGACCTCCCCGCGCGGCCACCCCGTCATCAAAGGGCCCTCTCGTCCCGACCAAGAACACACCATCCCCGGATCCCAGGCGCGGACTCATATCTTCGTCCATTGGGGGCCCGGAACCCGGGAGACGGGGTCTCAAGACGGGTACAGAGGACCGCGGCGATGTAGCGACGGGGCAGGGCGGAGGGGGAGAGCCATTACGTCCGGGCGCAGGTCTTGGAGGTCAGCCGCTGTGCTTCTATGGCGGCGCGTTTCCGCGGCGTTTCTGCTCCCACCCCCGAAAGGGCAGAAGTAACGTGTGTCCGGGGACTTTCTCCCAAAGCCTGAGGCTGGCTCGCGAAGAGCCGAGACGGTTTTGAGGCCGTCTCCGTTTGTAAGCTTCGATAGCGATTTGTCGGACGAGGAGGGTTGTGGAAGAAAGGAGAGAAAGAAAAAGCTAGAAACGCGAGTTCGAGATTTTTTTTATACGGTTCGAAGGGGAAAAAAAAATCATTGGTGGGGCTGCCGTGGCTTCAGTGGAACCCGTGTGGCTTTAGCATTGCAGCTACCCAGGCACAAAGACCCGTGGACGGGCAGGCACCCAGCCTTGGGGCTTTGCGGCCAATGGGAGGGCGGTATCACTTTTCGCATCGCGACTGCCTTCTTGCCTGGGCTGGAACCTTTGGAAGATTCACCTCACCTTTGGATCTCAACCCGCCAGCTATTTGAAGGTGAGGCCAACCTCAACAAACCTCCTGCGTCCCGAATTCCTCTCCCTTCGACACGACTGCAGGTCCACACTCGACAACCTCTCACCACCGCGCGAAGAAATAACTTTCTCTCCTGTATCCCTCCCCATCGAACCAACGTCACAATGTCGGGCCTCTTTGGCAGCGCGGCCGCGTCGACACCGAGCAACACGGTCGGCGACCTGAAGCAGGACGTCGCGCTCAACAATCCTCCCGAGGACTCCATTTCCGACCTCGCCTTCTCACCCAACCAGAACCAGTCCAGCGACTTCCTGGCCGTTGCAAGTTGGGACAAGAAGGTCAGGATTTACGAGATTGCAGCAAACGGTAGCAGCGAGGGAAGACACGCCTACGAGCACGATGGCCCTGTTCTGAACTGTGACTTCTCCAAGGTACGTCCCTTTGAATTGTCTTCTCTTTGTGTCGCGTAAACGGCACAGCGGCTAACAAACCCATTAGGACGGCACAAAAGTCATGTCTGGTGGCGCCGACAAGGCCGTCAAGGTCTGCGATCTGGGCAGCCAGCAGACGATCAAGATCGGCGAGCACGACCAGCCGGTCAAGTGCGTCCGTTTCTTCGACTCGGCCAACGGCAACATGGCCGTCTCCGGCTCCTGGGACAAGTCCGTCAAGTACTGGGACATGCGCTCTCCCACCCCGGCCGCGACCCTGCCCTGCCAGGAGCGCGTCTACTCGATCGACGTCCGCAACGACCTCCTCGTCATCGGCACCGCCGACCGCTACATCAACGTCGTGGACCTCAAGAACCCGACCAAGTTCTACAAGACGCTGCAGAGCCCCCTCAAGTGGCAGACGCGTGTCGTGAGCTGTTTTACGGACGGCGCCGGATTTGCTATTGGCAGTATCGAGGGCCGTTGCGCAATTCAGTATGTCGAGGACAAGGATGCTAGGTACGTCTTTCTTCAGTCCCGCATACCCGAAAACCAAAACTAACCACCGCGGACAGCTCCAACTTTTCTTTCAAGTGCCACCGCGACCCTCCCTCGAACAACGTCACCAACGTATACGCGGTCAACGACATCTCCTTCCACCCCGTCCACGGCACCTTCAGCACCGCCGGATCCGACGGAACCTTCCACTTCTGGGACAAGGACGCCAAACACAGACTCAAGGGCTACCCCAACGTGGGCGGCAGCATCACGGCCACGACGTTCAACAAGAACGGCTCCATCTTCGCGTACGGCATCAGCTACGACTGGGCCAAGGGCTTCCAGCATAACACGCAGCAATACCCCATCAAGGTGATGCTTCACCCGATCCAGGCGGACGAGTGCAAGCCGCGTCCGACCATGAAGAAGCGGTGAACGAGCAGGGGTAGAGAATGGAAGCGATGAATATGTTTGGAGGATTGCGTCTGGATGTGTGGGTCGATAGAGAAAGCCAGGTTAGATGGATATTCTGGGGAAAGGCGCGAGAGCTCGGAGCCGTTCTGCTCTGCGCATTTGTAAGAGTTCAAGGGATTTTCGCGCTGCCAACGTATGACGGACGGGCAGGCAGCGAGCAGCGTTTTGAAAATCGCGTTAGGTAGACTTCACGCAATGGAGTGTTAGGCACAGGGCGATACCACACAAATTGGCAATCAAAAGTTACATAATAATCATAGCACGACACACACACAACGATAGTCAAAGCTGGAAGCGCAAGAGTGTTGTTAGATCTGCGAAAGATCCAATTCTGAGTCGTAGAATTTTCATCATGCTTCTCGTACCCAGTGATGTCCATCTGTCTCCCTTAGATGTCTCCCCCCTCCCATGAAAGTGCTATTAAAAAACAATGTATCCAAAAGACCGGTCGCGTCGGCTTGCCAAGCAAGCAACTCAAAGATGACAAATGAAACAAATCCAACCGCTGTGCTCTGTAAACTCTCACATCGTGACCATCTCACACTCTCCAATTTTTTATTCCAGCTCTCACCACCTAGTAGGCGGGTTTCCTCCCGACGACGTCGTCGACCAGACCCTTCCACAGATCCCTCAGGCCGGGCTGGTGCGCGTCCTCGGCGGCGGCCTCGCTCTCGTGCGCCCACTTCAGCTCGACGCCGTCCACCCCAAAACCCTCGACCTCGGTGAGGGCGGCGGCGGTGGTGACGTTATCCGGGTTGGCGGCGATGATGGAGATCTCGGGCTTGGAGAGGGGGAGGTCCGTGGTCGTCTGCTCGTAGAGGGACTGGTGCTTGGTGGTGAAGGAGTCCGGGAGGAGGGGCATGCGCATGCCGGCGAACTCGTTGCGCGGGGCGGGCTCGTAGGACATGGGGAGGGTGGTGAAGTCCATTGAGGCGATGGCGGGTGATGAGGAGTTGGCGGAGGAGGAGGAGAAGGTCTGCATTTGGCGGTGGGCGGAGGAGGACGTTCTTGTGGGTTGGGGGGTTGGGCGGTGGGTTGTTGTGAGGGAGCGGGCGGACTTTGAGGGCATCGTGTTAGTCGGTGCTGGCTCTTGTTTGAGGAGGAGGATGAGGATGATGGTGGACTTACGTCGTGCTCGTATGCGGTGCGGTTCTTGAGGAGCTCCGCGTACTTTGGCATCAGGACGGCGCCTTGGTTGACGTTGTAGTGGGACTCGAGGAGGCCGGAGGAGCGGGTTGCGGTTGCGGCCGAGTTGATGGAGCGGGCGAGCTTCGCGACGGGGGCGGTGATGCGCGACATTGTGATGTGTGTGTATGTAGGTAGCTGATTACCGGAATCTGCCGGTGGTTTGTTACGAAGTCGACGAACGTTGGTCTTCGATATGTGCGAAGATGTAGATGGACGCGGACGGATGGATGAGAGAGTAGGTTTGACGGCGGGAGGATGGAGGTACTGAGTGAGGAGAGGGGGAGTTGCACGGCAGATATACGCACGGAGGGAGGAGGTAGAGCTTCACACTGATGGAACTGGCACACGCATAGGCACACACACACGCAACGACAGACACACCGCAGCTCTCAGTCGCACACACCCCTGGGCTGGAACTTGGATGGGATGGGGGCACGATGAGATGTGGACGGAGTGGATGGATGGGACGGGATGAGATGGGAACGGGGAGTCGCAGCAATAGCAGCGGCGCCAGTGAGTTCCAGTTGGTAAGAATGTGTGTTTAAGGGTGTCCCGGCAAAGTAGAGCTACTTGGTAGAAACTCGAGGCGGGCAGTTGGAGTAGTCGAAGAGATACATTGCTGAGACGGGGGGAGGATACTTGGGTGCGGGTGGTTGAGCGAGAGGAGGTGGATGTACCCGGAGGTCCGGCGACGGCGGCCGGGTGAGGTGCCGGGAGTGGGTGAGGTGAGGTACCTCAGCTACAAGACACCCCTGCCCAGCATTAGAAATCTGAAGGGCCATCTTACAGCGGTAGCTCAAGAGCCCTGTAATTGTTGGGGGAGGATCCAATCAGATCAGCAGGGGACTTTTCCTTGGTCGGTGGGGGATGTACGTGTCGGCGGTGGTGATGTACATTCTTGTTAATGCACGCCATCTGGAGTCGTGTGTTATGCTCTACAAAATGTATCCGCACGAAGAAAGTGAGTATCGAGTACGGATAGTCCGCCCGAATGCAATTTGTTTGAACTCGAATAGAGTCGATGGCTGCTGTGGCTACTTTACTGGCGAACAGCTGGCGAGCAGTTTACTATGTCACTCGATCTAAAAGTAACTGTTAGTAAAAAGGTGGCACTCAAAGAGAGAGTTGACAGAGTTAGAAACAGAAAACGCCCGATCGATGCGGGCGCGTGAGCTGAGGACGGGAGGGGAATGGTGCGGTTCTGGTTTCTGGTGGCATGGCATGGCATTGCCGCGACCGCCATGCTGTTATCCTGGATCTGGATTCGCGCGGCTTGGGACGTGGACCGACTCTGTGTCTTCCGTTGCTTGATTCTCTGCATCTCGCAATTGAAGAATACAGATGGAACGGTTTCCGGTTGCAGCACCGAGAGTCTGAGTTTGGTGGGGACGAGAAACAGATTTGGCGGTGTTGATCTCTCACTGTGAAAAACCAGCGGTCAGGCAAGAGTTGTCAGGACTCAGGACTCAGGACTCAGGACTCAGGTGTCAGGCCAAGGTCAGGACCGTCAGGTCGGTCGGGACACGGGCTGGGGTTGAAGCACTCTTCCTGAGTGTGACCCTGCCAAGGCGGGATTTAGTGCCTGCGTTGTCATAGCGGGTGTGTGTGTGTGAGTGACGGACGAGTAATGACAACCATCTGAGGGTGAGAGAGAGACCGCAAGTGTGCTGAGTCTAATTTAGTGCTGCCAACTGCCTGCAAACCGGGTGGCCTGCCGGTGTCAGATTGGCTGTTCTTCTGCCATTCTCAGATTATCAATCGTGAAAAATGAGAGATAGCCAGCCATTGCTGACATGGACGGACGGGCGGCCGAGAGACAACAGCGAACATCAGACAGAGACATTCCAGCGTCTGTCGGTCGTGGTCAGCGATAAGAAACGGGCAAACGAGACCCTCAACAGAAAGTGACTTCTTCGACGGTATCCGTATCCGTACGTGACTTGGTGACTCTGGCAGATGAGCAAACGGTAGCCGGGATCGGCCCCTGATAATTGCATGAGCAAGTGTACGTGGTCGTTTGCTATTCTCGGTCGTCTTCTTGGTGATCTCAGGGATGTCCTATGCTTGTTGAGCTGAGGCTTCAGAGGCTGTGCAGACCGTTCTTCGCTGGACGACTCCAATCTCCAGCAACTTCCAAGGTTGAACTGACAGCTCCGGCCGGGGGAAGTCGAGGCGAGCAGGAACAAAAATACGGTGGAGGTAAGTAATGTCACCGACAGGGAACTGACGACGGGAGAAAGCAAAAAAAAGCTTCGAGACGTTGAGGAGCTTGGGCCACCGTTGCGGGTCCGGTACATGCGCCCTGCTTCCCGTCTCCACCACACTTTTTCTGTCCTCCATCCTCTTCCATCTTCCTCCTTCTCACAGCTTTTTTGGGTTCCAACTTGCGCACTACTGAGCTCACCTCACCTCACCCACGACACGCAACACGCCTACTATCCGAGGTGCTAAGGCGCGCCTGGTCGCCTGGTCTGTCACTTGAAGATTGTTGACCGAGACGCGCATTGGCGGCTCACAGCCCGTCCTCTTCTGTTCGTCACCATCCCTCGTCCCAGTGTGTCTGGTGCCAACTTAGCAGCCAGACGGGCGACACTTTCAATAGCGACTCGCCCTGGAATCAATCCCCCTTCGCCAGAACCAAAATGTCTGAGAAAGGCAGATGCTCCCCCTGCCCATCCAAGACATGCTGGGCGCTAGCATTCAAGCTCCCTGCGCCGCCTGCGACCCCATGATCGCTCGCCCCCGTCGGCTGGGCATGCCTCGATGGGGTTCCCGTTCCTGTCTGCCACGCATGTATCCGTACGAAGGAAGTACTTTGACATTGACACTGACATGTTCTGGAAGGGCGTCGCAATGAACTGCCACGACACCCATCATCTCTGGATCTCGAGGCAAACAGAAACAAGGTCCCCAGACGCTGGAGATTACCTTGTTTGCCAACCGATAAACCATAAAACCACTTTTGGCAGGCTGGCGGACAGGGCGAAGCGACAGGGTCCCGTGTCGGTCGAGGTACAAGCTGGAACTGGGGCTGGAGCTGGAGCTGAGCTTCCTCACCGCTTGGGGGTTGGTGTCTGGGGCTCGCTGCCGTTCGTCGAATCATTCTTGAATTGCGTCCCGCCTGATTGGCCACACACGCCTGGACGATCGGCGCATGGCCAGATCGTTGGGAACTCGAACGGGAATCCCTCCTGTTCGCCCTCTCCACCCAGACTCTCTCGACTGACGACTCGAGTCGACACCACGGGAGTACCGTTCCGACAACGACTCGAGACACACATCGACCGCGCCGTCGCTATAGCTAGCATACCAGCACGTAAGCGCGCCTCCACGACGGTTACACTGGCCGCACTTTTCTCGGAGTAAACGGCATTCCTCTCTCTGTTGTCACCCATCCATCGCCCTCCCTATTCACCGAGGGGTCTTATGCAGGCTACACTTCGGACGGCGTCTCGTCGTCGCTGTCCAGCTCCTCGAAACTCGGCGTTATCTTACCTCATGGAAACATCAGGGCCACAAAACGTTGGGGAACCATGGCACCGGTGACGACGAAAGGATGAAGCGCCGCCCGAAAGAGGGCCTCAACCCGTCCTGATACCCGCGCGACGCAGCACGCAGCACGCAAGAGAGAGAGAGATTCCCGCCGAAGTTCAAACCGTCCGTGGCCGTGGGGGTATGCTTCGGGCAGTTTCCCAGCTTCGGACACTTTCCCAGCGCCTGGGAACGGGAAAGACGCCAAAGCGAGTCTGTGCGAGGAGAGCACGACAGATCCCGAAAGAAAATTACACGACGTGAAAACGCCGCCCATCCAGTATTTTTAGCATTCCTAGCTCGGGACAAGGCCGTGCCACGATGGTCGGGGTTTTCCCGCGGATTAAACCGCACCGTAACACGTTCGAGGTATGGACGGGGTGGTGGTGGGCAGCCCTGCCGATGGAGCGGGATGTCGGTCGCTCGTCGTGGCTGGCAGGAAGACGCAGGGCCCGTCCGAACCCACGAGCGACTTCTATTAGGAGACATTGACAACGTAGCTGAACCCGGGTGGCTGATTCTGGCAGACGCCTCGCCTGCGTCCGGCCCAGACCCTCGATGCCATATGCGTAAACATGGTGTCGATGGGCGATTGAGGAGGCGCTCCAGAGTTGGGCAATCTAATTTGCCTTCATGTGCATGCATACTGTATGCGAATGCAATGTGTGTCTCCAAGAAGGCATGTACATGCGAGATGGAGATAAGGGGAGCTCTGTAAAAAGCAATATCCCATCCGGGCTGTTTGAGATTAGGACCCGAGGAATGCGTGACTGGCAACCAAAGGCGCGGATTCGAGTGTGAGGCGAATGAGAAGCTGTCGATTACGCCGCCTCACCGCTTATCCAAAGCCTCAGGTAGCTATCATTGGACTCCCTACACGCCTCTGGGGATATCAAACACCGAAGAGGGCTGCTGCAGGGTCATGATCTGTAATCCGTATCACCCCCGAAATCATTGGATTCGTAAGCTCGCGCGTGGGTTATGATCGTGGAGGGGCGTGAGACGGGCCGGCCCTGTATTCGGGGGGGGCATCGTTGGTTACACCATCGACGGCAACATCCTCCCTTCGACATTCGTCACACAAACGCCTCATACCCAACGGCCCAATCAAAGCCTTCACCCCGCCCACGCGAGAGACAAGACGATGAGTGAAAACGGCGACCACAGATCGGAGGTGGAGTTCGTGGGTGATCGAGAAACACCTCCTGGTCCTCGAAAGCAAGATTCGTCACCGATGTGATGTTCGGAGTTCGATCGTACCATCTGTGAACCGAATCCGAGGCGCGAAAATCACCAATACCAAACGGCGAGCTCGGTCTCCGAAGACATCTCCGCCGCCGGTGCCATGTTAGAGGAGCCCCGGTCCCTGGGGAAGGGGGGGAAGGAAACCGGCTCCGGCTTTTGTCCCGTTGTGCGTTGACGACATCCACTGGCCCCGACGTGTGGGTTTTTTGCCTGACGAAGCTGCCGGATCTGGGTTTTGGAGGCAATTTGTTTGACATCCCCTTGACGTGAACCACTTGGATGCTGTAAGGGTACTCGGTTAAGGGTTTGCCGTTCGATGGTCGTCCCTTTCTCGTAGGTAACCCTCGGCGTTCGTCTCGCCCATACCGGAGACCGAGGCCGAGATGTACTATCTCCCTGCCGTCAGGTTCGTCGTCCACGTACAGTCCTGAATCACGGATTTGCGAAGAACTGGAAACACCCCATCAGACTCGCCCCTGAATGCTCCATCGCAACATATCTCCAGGACTTGTCGAAGTCATCGATGCCCATCATCCACCACCGTGGCCGTTGCAGGTCCTCTCCCCTGAAAGCCCTCGCACTCTCAGGAATCGTCTCGGGCGACGACTCCAGATCCGTCCGCCCTAGCGCGAGATACATGATATCCAACGGCGCGAGCGGCCAGTTTACCGAATTCCCGAGAACCACCAGCAGCCTACGCTGCTCCGGCATCCCAGCAACCGCCGTGGCGATGGAGGAGATCAAGGGCACGAACGTCGCGTCGACGGACGTCTCGCGAAACGCCAGTTCCGGAACATCATCCTCGGCCTCCCTCGCCCCCATGACGGGGTAGAAGTCAGAGGCGTCAGAGTCCGCAGAATCGAGTTCAGGCCCCCGTATTCTCAACCGTCATACTTGGAAGATCGTCGAAGTCGCCCGTGTGGAGTCATCCTCCATCCGCGGTCGTCACGGACAGGTCAATCTGGAGCCCTCAGAGGCCGGGGCAGCGCAGCAGCAGGTCGCCGAACACCGCGGACGTCAGGACCAAAAGACGTCCTAGACGCAGCCTCTCGAGCGTGGGAAGCTGTAGCACCCGCCGAGGGAGCCTCCTTCCCCTTTTCCCGTACCCATCATGCGTGCTGACTCAAAGACTTTCGTTCGCTAGGTCGTTGTTCTCGGAGACGATGATCTCCAACTTCGTTAGCCTCGGAAACGTGGTGTTCGCCAGCGCGGCGCCGAGAGCCGCTCGAACGTGCTGAGATCAGATTGTCACGCCAAGCGGCGGTCGTAGGTCACGCGGGCCGGCGGCGTTAGGAAGTCCTACACCATCTTCATGGCCACGAGGACGACCACGACCACGACGGCGGAGGCGTCTGGGCTGAACGGGCGGCCGGTAGTTGCCTTCGAAAGAGAAAGGACTCGGACACGCACGCGACCTCCGGAAGCCTCCCGCGTGGGGCATCGATGCTGACTGTGCTGGTTCCGAAGCGGGTTTCGTAGACGAGGAAGCGGCGATCGCTCTGGGGATGTCTAGTCCCGCATATCTCTTCCATCTTCACGTTCGTGGGCGACGCGGTGGCGCTGATGGCCAGATTTGGTACCGTTGTCATAGGGTCTGGTCGAGAGAACGATGAAGAAATCGTGGATGGGGCTGTTGTACAAAACGGTGTTTTCTGCAGCGCCTGTCGCTGGTGCGCTGGATCTTTTTTGAAAGTGTTTGTGCTCGATTTCAGGGAGGACAATCTGGAGGTTGATCTAATGATAACTGGGCCGTCGTTCGGAGTGGTCTAGGCCCTTGTTGGTCAGCTTTGCGATGCGTTCGTGAGTTTCGGCTGATAACCTCGAAAGGGATGGCAGGGAAATCAAGATCGCCATATTGATGGTGTTGAAAATTGCGTGGTGACGAGAGGGAAGCGGGATCGCCTCCTCCAGAGTGCAGCAGTTGCGAACCAAATCAAGCTGACTGCGGCACAGCGATCAGGCAGTGTCCTGGAGTATCCGGTTGAGGCAGGCGAAAGTTCGAGTATGTCGAAAAGAGACTTAGCAGGATCATTATTGCATGTCATCCGTGCCTCGTGTCTTTCAAAACCATGTAACATCTCTCCAAGAGGTTCAGAGTAATTATGTGTTGTATTTAACAAAGTTTAGATCATGCATAAAAAGAAAGTTCTGCTCCTTCCGGATCAGTGTTGTAACATTTTGAACGAGAAGTTCACCCAGCTCAAATCGGCAGGACCTGACATCCAACACGGCTCTTTCCCTCGGCAGTCGAGCTCTTTATTTCCGTACCGCGAACATCGAATCTGTAGTAGAGGTCAGCAATTGATCCAGAATAATCAAACATCAGACACTGCATCGAGAGACCCCAAATTGGATCATACACCCAAGAAAGGACATTAGAACGCTCACGGCACATCTCAAAGGCTCGAGTGATGGGCTTGCGTGGAAACTGCGAATAGTAGAGGAAATTGAATCATGTGGAAGGGGAGTGAAGAGCGGCAGAAGAGAAGAATGTACTTACGGCTTTGAAGAGATGCCTAAACAGCTGAGGAAGCTGAGGGCTTGCGTACTTAGAGAAGGGAAGAAATCGTGGAAGTCGTCGAGGAGAATTCACGTTCTTGATACCTATGCCTTTTCAAAGTGGGACCGTCCGACCCTTCTGCCTAGGCAGGTACGTTCTTTGCCATCACCTCTTGAGGAGGCAAAATCTTGCATCGTGGCCATGGTCGCCTAGAAACATAATGATCTTGGAGGCTTTTCACGTTATTTCTGTATGATTGGCTACTGAGCGGCAGATATGAAAGTTGTCGTCCACGATCTTCTGCCCTTGATTGTTGTTGTTGATTCGGGTAGGTGGTGCAAGGCCGTCTGATGAAGTCAGAATACCTCAGGATAAATGATAGTCTTGCCTGGCTGCTCCGATAGCGAGGTGTTCGATGTCATGGATGCCAGGATACCTATTTCTGGGCCCTGGGCGACGCTCTCGTGAAAACGGACAATGCTCTTGTAAACAGCACTGCTGCACTGTGGGATATAGCAGTCAAGATAGATGAGCAACTCGGCGGAACAGGAAGGATTTCAGAGCAACGATGAGACATATACCAAGGCTATGAAGTTTAGCCTGACAGATCCGGACTCCTTCCCGTTCGGTGGGTATCAAGACTCGTCTATTCTTTGTTCTCTTCATCTCTTTTGAAGCCTGAATTTCATCTGTATTTCCAATACACCTAAGCTAACTCGCCCCTACCTGATGACCTGCGTGCCCTCGGCCGGCTCCAAGATCTTCCATTGGCAGCCGACGTTCTTATTCGAGTTGTTCTCCTGGAGGATCTTGATGATTTTGTCGGCGATCTCCTCAAAGTTGCTCGTGGCGAGGGCGAGGATGGTGGGGCCGGCGCCGGAGAGGCACACGCCGAGGAAGCCCGGCTGCGTGCTGGGGGACATGCTCTCGACGATCTGGCTCAGGCCGGGGATCAGGGTCTGGCGGTACGGCTGGTGGATCTTGTCCTGCATGGCGAGGTGGATGAGCTCAGGATCCGGCGGGGAGGTGCCGAGAGCGACGGGGAGGAGGGCTATTCTCTGCATGTTGAAGGTCTAGTTATGTGTCAGCCAGGAGCACCGGTGCAGCAGCAGAAGAGATTCGGGTAGGGACGTACGACGTCGGGTCGTGTGTAGTGAGGCGGCAGGACCTCGCGGGCGAGATGTGTGGGGACCTGGAAGTCGGGGATGATGGCGATGGCCTTGATCTCCTTGGCCCAGGGGAACTTGATGTGGTGGCCGATGCCGTGGGGCGGCTCCGGCGGGGTCTCGCCGGTGTCGACGCCGCCGGCCGGGGCCGGGAGGACCTCGCTGAGCGGGATCTCGATGCGCTGGACGTCCTCGGGCTTCAGGGGGCGGAGGTAGGTGCCGACGAAGCCGCCGTACAGCGAGGCGCCGACGTTGTCGGGGTGTCTCTCTGTCAGATGTCAGTGACGGCTCACATGGCAGAGTGTCAGCTACTCACCAATCATGAGACAAAAGTCGAATAACCTGTCGAGGCTGAGGTGGTCCAGGTGGCCGACCTCCTTGCCGAGCATGACGCCGGCGACGACGGCGGAACCGGAGCTGCCCAGGCCGCGGCCGAGGGGGATGGGGTTCTTGATGTGGACATGGGTCTCGACGGGGAACATGCGCTGGCCGTGGCAGCGCAGGACGTAGAGGGCGACGCGGGTGATGAGGTTCACGGAGGGGTCGAGGCTGATGTCGGCGGTGCCCTCGCCCTGGCCCTCGTAGGTGATGCGGCAGTTTAGGGGCTCGGAGGAGGTCTGGACGGAGCGGTCGATGGTGACGTGCAGCTCGAGGTAGATGGAGAGGGCGAGGCCGATGACGTCGAAGCCCGGGCCGATGTTGGCGGACGACGAGGGCGTCTTGATCACGAAAGTCTCCTTGGTCATGACGGGCAGGCGGTGTAAGTTGAGGAGGGGTGAGTGAGGAGGTGAGGAGTGAGGAGATGAGTCGACCTGGTCCCCTTCTAATTGGTGCACCTTACAAGTGCCTGGCGACAATTCGATTGAGGGAAGTGAGATATTTCGGTGAGGCAATGCCGTCTCGGTCTTTCCCGTCGCTGTATGAAATGAACGTCGAATCGCGTCTATTCTGTCGTTCGTGACTCAAAAAATTTGAGAGGCCCCGATGACGGAGGGAACGCGACGGCTGTCTCAGCGTCTCAGCGGCAGCTTTTGGCGGGGTGAAGCCCTATCGTTGAGTGCGGGGTGCTTCTGGCTGCTTTTCATTGGCCAATTCGCCCTGATTTACGGATACGGAACTCTTATCTTATCGTTCCCGTCTCGTCTGCGGCTGTCTCATCACATCACGCCATCTTTTCTCTCTGTTGCTAGAGTTTGGAATTCTCCTTACTGTTTGCCAATGACAATCGTCTCTGTCGACTTCATCTCATGCAATCGCATACTCTATGAGGAGAGATGAACAATTGGCAGGGCCCAAGCGTCCAAACTGCGAAAGGACCTCCACTCACAGCTTCTCATCAAAAATGGCAGCACCGAACTACGCTGCAGAGTCAATGAAGGAATCGAAATGCTGGCTGGGGCACTCTATGCACTTCATCTCACGATGGACGTGGATATCACAGACCACCGTCGATCTTTGAAGCCGTCCCCTCAACGCCCTCGATTCTTATCTCACACTCGTCCGAGGTCCCACGCTGTATCTCGACGATCGGCGTGAACCCGCTTCACTATCTGGACGTCACATTGATATATTCTCCCTTGAACTGACATCAAGTCAACTCGCATCTCCGCCTTTTTATATTGATGCCGCTCTCGAGCGAGCTCGTACTCGGTCGGGTTTCGACGTTAAACCCGGAGCTATTGATACGATCCCCCAGCATCTTCTCGGCTTCCCACGTCCGCTGCGCCTCGGATCGTCCAAGAAACAACCTCTTTCTGATGGCCAGCCGTCCCAAATCGCCCATCAGATCTCGTCTCCGCCGGAACCCGATGAGTTTCCGGAGGGATGCGATGGCTGATTCACCGCCTCCACGATTTCTACGTGGTCTACCGGAAACAGCGAAAAGCAAGCGGAGAGACAAACGACAAGACCTCGTGTTTCTGCCGAGCCAACCGCGAGCTCCACCGACCCATCAAACAGTGCCCGTCGGCAGGGCGGTTCGATGGAGAAGAAGGTTGTGGAAACCACGGAACTGCATACCGACGGACGCGACCGGAGCTGATCTCGCAGGTGCCACAACAACCTCTGCGGCCGACGTCCCCGAGTAGCTAGCTATTCTCAGCAGTAAGAAAAAAAAACATCACGACTTTTTTTGGAGGCTGAGGCCGCGCTAGGGCTCCCTCGCGTCGGGCTTACCGCGGAGGAGGGGGAGGAGGGAACACGGAGTTTTCTCAATCACCCGCAGAGGAAGTCGAAGAGTAAGACCCGGCGCGTCGATCACCGCGCTTGCGCGCTTGTAACGTTGCTCGACTGAGGCCAGCGTAAAGCGAGCCTGTTGCCTTCACCAGGTGTCCTTCTCGCCGTCGCGCGGAGCTAATCCATCGCCTTTTTTTGCGACGGCGTCTGATTGGTGTCATGCCCATGTTGTGGTCATGCAGCGGCATGCTTCTGGCAGCATCATTGGGGCTCGGCTTTAGGTGAGGTACGTCTGTCAACGTCCGCCACAACCGTAAGCCCACGACGCTTAGTCCTGCTTTGTTTTTTTTTATTCCCGTCCACAATATTGGGAACATTTACGCCTCATCCTTCCGAGCAGACCACTTGGAGACAACATGGAAGATTTCGAGCCTAACAAAACCCGGCGAGGTCGCATCCAACGCATGCGTTGGCGAAGAAACCGTCCCTGGGGCCCTAGGCGCAACACGAGGTATTCCGAGACCACCTGACGTTGCGTCCCGCTCCGGCTTTCTGTGGAGCAAAACAATTGTTTAAGGCGAGTAAGGTATTCATGCGGAAGCTCCGAAGAAAGTCGTTCGAGGCGGCAGAAAGGTAAAAAGCTGGGAGCATCTCTATCCGTCAACGAGAGATCGACAGACAGCCCGAAAAGAAACAAGACCCTGACTCGAAAAAGGATTCCCGTGCAGGTGATGTTGAAAATCGGTTGATGTCCCACCATCAATCAACAGCAGCCGGGGGAGGCTGGCAAATGGGGCATCAGAAAGTCGCATCGAACCAACGGACGGGCAGCCCACTTTGGCAACTAACCTCGACTGATCTTAGCCGGTGTTGATGGATGCTAAAAACAGACGGGATGACAGCCATCCGCCGCAGCTTGGGCAGTTTGAATACGAGGAATATCCGTAGAAGCACGCAGAGAGAGAGAAAATCCTCGGCTTACTGCTCCTATCTTGCGGGTCCCCCTCTCTAGTCTTTCCCCACAAACCAACAACAAAAACATCCCAGATCTGTGATCGGCGCTTTTCCTCACCTTTACCTCACCTTAGCCCGCCGCTGCCAGCGTAGCATCGCACCTTCAATACGAAGTGACGGAACCCTGGGGAAGCTTAGGCTCCTAAGCTACTTGCCCCCTCCGGCAGTCGTCCCATACGATGTGACATGCGGCATGGAGTCCCGCCAAGCCTTCGGTAGCAAGGGTCTTGTGCCGCTTCCATGTCACGACATGACGCTATTGCGGCCGGAGAGACCACAACGTCATGGTTCGCCCTCTTGGGATTCGTCTCTCCGCCTCGGGCTCGGTCTGGTGATGGAGCTGGATCCGTGAGGTAGCTTCTGCAGTTATGGGGCTGTGGAAGCGAGGGAGGGGGAGGAGGAGGAGGCTGATGGATGGATCTCGCAGTCTTCGAGATTCTATAAAGACGGACGAGTATTTCCATCATTCGACTGTTTTGTTCCTCATCCTCATCAAGTTTCTTCTCCAGCCTCCTCAACTACCAATCTCATCTTCACAAACCCAGCTCTCGAGCCTCATCCACACAACTCCACCTCCAAAAACCAACCCACCTACAACAGCCAAAATGCAGTTCTCCAACCTCCTCACCGTCCTCTCCTCCGTCGCCGCCGCCGCGGCCGTCTCCGTCTCCTTCGACACCGGCTACGACGACGGCTCCCGCTCCCTGACCGCCGTCTCCTGCTCCGACGGCGCCAACGGCCTCATCACCAAGTACGGCTGGCAAAACCAGGGCCAGGTCGCCAGATTCCCCTACATCGGCGGCGCCGACGCCATCGCCGGCTGGAACTCCCCCAACGTGAGTCTACTTGCCCTCCTCCTCCCTCTTCACGATCCCCTTCTAACAACAAGAACGCAGTGCGGCACCTGCTGGCAGCTCACCTACAACGGCAAGAGCATCAACGTCCTCGCCGTCGACCACGCCGGCTCCGGCTTCAACCTCGCCCTCGGCGCCATGAACGACCTCACCAACGGCCAGGCCAACCAGCTCGGCCGCATCGACGCCCAGGCCACCCAGGTCGCTCTCAGCGCCTGCGGTCTGTAAGCGACGACGACCTCGGGGTTTTTTACTTTTACGACATTAAAGCGTTAATTGGCATAATGAGTGTGGTAATCGAGGGGGAAACTCGACATTTGCATGGATTCGGCGCTCTTCAATCATTTGGCATAAGCATATCACGATACATTCCTTAGGACATAATAAAACATAATGAGACATGGCAATGTTGCCTCGTATATCTTTTGTCCTGCTTGCTGGTGACAAACGCCTCTTCCACTCGATCCAACTTAGTTGCATCAAAGCGACCACCTCGCGGGCAGTAGTCTCTACGGCTGAACCTGTTTTAACGTCTCGTAGAACGGCGTTCCAAGCCCAGTGACCGGATCCCAGCCTGACGTTGCTTCGAAGCCGGCCTCGGGGATGATGGGCGCCGGATCCCCCGTGTAGCTTTTACCAACACAGCCCCGATTCCGTCCGAGGCGAATGCTTCTCGTTTGTCAGCTCCTCTGAGATCAAAGTCGGTTTAAGAAGGGCCGCATACTCAACTAAACCTTTGGATCCCTCTCCGTATAGCCACGGATTGAGGAATCCGAGGTACGGCTTTCCGTCGAGCGCTCTTTCGTTGTTCAGGAGGGCTATAATGGCTGCAAATATAGGCGCTGCAGCACTGAGGGAAAGGCCGTCAGCACTTCACCACACAAAAATTACATCTCTGCTGTGATAACTTACTTCGTCCCGACGCCATCTTCGCGGTTTTCTAAATTATGGATGTACGGGAGATTCTTTCCGCCCTGTGCCGACACGTCCGGCACGGCCCGGCCCTCCGGGTTGAAGTAATCCCTCCCTCTGTCGCCGTTTCCTTTCAACCACTTCTCGACCTCCCTGTCTTGGTACTTGGGCCTCGGAAAATAGTCAGAGAAGCCGCCGCTGGAGGTGAACATGAAGCCGTCAACGTCCTCGTCGGCAGCTTCTTCCGGGTGCGTTTTGGTCGTTGCCGCCACGGCAGTTACCCACGGACAGGTCCTTCACAGCCGTCAGCGAGCCAACACGAGAAGAAGAAAAGGACACAGAGTTGGAAGTGCTTGCCCGAGCCATTGAGGCAGGTATTTTGTCTTCTGGCTGCCGTCGTTCGCTTGGCATGACATCCCGACCCCAAAACTGTTTTGCAGGTCTTCGTTAGTGACACACGTGAGGAGCGGGATTGTGTAGGGCGTGACTGACTTGCCGGATGCTGTGATTACGGAGACACCGCGCGTCCCGAGTTGCCCAAACATTCGACATACTTTCTGCGCGTAAGGCTTCGGGATGAGCTGCTCGTTCTCGCCGTACGCGATGGTGACCACCCTTGGCAGCTCCTCGTCGGGGAGCGAGAGGAGGTGCTGTGCGAATTCGAACCAGGGCTCGATCACATCCTGTACGTCGGTCAGTAGACGTGATGTCAATCCCAGCACAATGCACCGACATCATAGAGTCCATAGATAGTATCCGGTGCGCTGCGACTGAGGTCAGTAATCAACGAGGGTCTAGTTCCGGCGGGCGAGGGGGTCTTACTCTAGATCAGGAACCTTTGGTCCGTTGCCGCCCACGGAGTAGAATCTGATGGGGATGTGAGGGGCAAGACCGGCGACGAGCTGGACGTCGAGATTTGCTATGATTCCTTCATCGTCTCCCCGCATGTCTCCCCCGTTGATTATGGCTGCTGAAAAAGTTTTGAGTCTGAGCGGCCGGACGTAGCTGAGCATGTATGTCCATAGGCTCCTCAGTCCCGGCTTTTGACCCATGAAGCCCGCCACGCCGATGAATAACCCCGGCGCTGGCTCATCGGTGCTGTTCACGCCGTACAACTCTTTGACACGATGTGGGATCATGAGCTGGCTTTTGTTATCGGGCCTGGTAGTCGCATCGTCGCCGTATTTCTCCTTCCACGAGCTGCTGTCGGGCCCGAGCATCTGTGAGACGAAGTGTTCCTCGGGAAGAATATGGTCGTTGGTCTCTGGTTTCAAGGGGTGGATACACTGAATCATTGCAATGTGAGATACCAACTTCTCAGGGACGGTGTAGGAGTCTATGCTTGGAATGATGACGTCTCCGGGCAGCATGGAGAAGGACATGTCGGTGTCGAATAAGTTCTGCGCCGCGGAGTATTTCATGGGGACGCGAATCCAGTCGTAGCCCGTCGTCATCTCGCCCGTGGGCACACCGTTCATGTCGAGCCACTGCGCGACGGTCTCGAAGGAGGCATTGCTTGGCTTGGTGAGAGAAAGGGCCTCCTCTCGGGTGAGGTATTTGCCATAGCGCGGACTACCTGGCGTCGAGACATCGTAGAGGGTTCGTTCGAGGAGGTCTGGATCTTCGGGATGAAGAGTGAGGGCGATGATGGCTCTGTGGTCCGTCCCTGGTGAAGGCGTCGAGGTGGGCTTCTCCTCAGTTACGGTGTTAGTGGTTGTTGTACCCAACACTGCAGAGACAATCGACAGGAAAAGCAAGAAGCGCATTTTCACCGAGGGAAGAGACAGAGGAGGTGGTGTCGCCCGACATGAGAGGAAGTATAAGTGCGTTTGGTGAAGAAGTTGTACTTATCCAAGCTGCCATGCTCCTGTTCCACTAGTTCGGGACGATTTGTGCCACCCATCTTGTAAGAATCCCGCAACACAGAAGGACAGGTTAACGAGAGATACGCAGCAACCCGCCTTTGACATCTAATCAGAGCATGGGATCCTGCATATGAGGTTCTTCGAAGCGACTATCAACCGTCGAGACTCGGGTATAGTGACCATTTATCTAATCATCATTGGAACGTAGCTCGGGTGTGATATGCGGGAGGCAATATTCGACCTTGGCGGTACAACCGTATTGCAGCGTGTGGGACTATCACGCATGCAGGCTCCGTCTCCAATTACATTCCTGGTCACAATGTGCACTCGGAACTCCTAGCCTGAGATTGACAGCTTTTACTTGGAACGGAAGATTGTGGCCTCTTCCGCAATCTCCAGGTTCCATGCTAGGCCGGAGTGGGTCAAGGACCGAGTGTGAACCGGGTCCGAAGTGGATCCCGGAGCCGGGCGCCTGGAATGTCGGTGAAGAAACTCGGCATAATCTTGGTTCGAAACGAGTCCGAGCCCACATTTCATGCGGCGACTCGCGAGGGCTCGTGAATCCAAGAATGCCAATGGATGAGGGGCATCGGTGCCGTGGAGGCCTCTCCTCTTCGGGGCCTCCCTGGAGGTCAGGACTGGACGAGAGCTGCCGAGTCCTTCGTAGCGACCCCTATTCTGGTTTAGCCAGCACTTGCTGGCTAACG
The DNA here is from genome assembly GCF_011947395.1 of Colletotrichum karsti. Lineage (NCBI taxonomy): Eukaryota > Fungi > Ascomycota > Sordariomycetes > Glomerellales > Glomerellaceae > Colletotrichum > Colletotrichum karsti. The sequence goes on from NW_024065904.1 coordinate 338,595, forward strand.
CAGCCTTGGGAATATTATCTTGATTCTTTCAGGGATGTTCCACTGGCAGAATTCATGTCTGAGAACCAAAGAGGAGAGATGTGATGGAAAGGTTGCCGATGTCTCAGGCATCATCCAGTCCAAAGACTGAGAACGAAGAGAGAAGCCTTCCTCTTAGGTGACGCCTCAGCAAGACGCCCACCCCTTGAAATGCAGAACAGCTTCATCAAATAAACTCCTAGTGGCATGAAGAATGGCTCTTGCCTGCAATGCAATGAAAAATAAGATGCACGTGAATGGAGGGGCAGAAATACGTACCCCTCACTTTTCTGCAGGCTGAGTGGGAGAGTGAGGTAAGATGCCTTCTTTTTTAGGAGGGGTACCTGGACCTAACCCCGCCTTGCAGGAAATTTTTCGAATTTCCCCCCCTTCCAGGCCTTCCAGGCGCCTTCAATTCGTTATCTTATCAGCTGGGGCGGGGCCAATCTCGAAATTTTCACGGCTGGTCCCCTAAAATTTTGTGTGGCAGTCGATTTTTTTTTCTCTGGTCGCGGTGTCATAGGCGGCTCGGGCATCAACAAAAACAACTGGCCGACACCCCGTCCGGTTTTTTTTTCTGGATAAAATTCGTCGCGTCGGGACCTCTTCCCTTTTCTTTCCTTGTCACCCCCTCCTTTCTTCTTCTTTCTTCTTGTCTTCCTTTTCTTTGCGCCGTTAAGTCGTGAGGACGAGACGACGAGAACATCAACAACTTCAAGATGGATAAAGGAAACTTGGTCCAGCTGCTCCAAGCGAGCCAGATTCGTAAGTTCCAATTCTTCTCCCCCCAGTTGTTGCCGGCCCTGTGCCACCCCGGTACCGAAACCCAGTCGAGCCAGCCTCTTCAATTTTTTCCGCGCCGTGGTCTTTTCGCTTCACGTCGTGTCTCTCGCCTATTTAAAATTTGCGTTTTCTTTTTTTCGCCAGAGAAAGACATTAAAACTCAAAAACTCGAACTTCTCGCTGACTTGCGCTCTCATCTCTACAGCCGACACCGAAAAGGTCAAGGCGGTCACGGCCGAGCTGCAGAAGAACTACTACTCCAAGCCCGAGTCCCTCCTCCTCTTGATTGAGGTCACCATCTCCCACGAGGATGCCTCCATCCGCCAGCTCGCCTCCGTGCAGGCTCTGCGCTTGACGCCTCGTCACTGGTCCGACCTGTCTGCCGACCAGAAGTCTCTTGCCAAGAAGCACCTCACCGAGAGCATTTTGAACGACCAGTCTCCCTCCTCCCGCCACTCCAAGTCGCGTCTCCTCGCTGCCGCCGTCGGCCTCGATCTCGAGGATGGCGAGGGTCAGGACTTCCTGCGCGAGCTGCTCGCTCTGAACACCTCCGACAACGTCGCCCACCGCGAGGTCGGCTCCTACATTCTCTTCGCTCTGCTCGAGAATGACCCTATCCCCTTCCACGAGCACGTCGGCCAGGTCCTGAGCTTGCTCCAGAAGACCGTCAACGACCCTGCCAGCGCCGATGTTCGCCTCAACGCTGCCAAGGCCGCTGGTGCCATTCTGGTTCTCGTTGACGTCGACGACGATGCCGAGAGCCTGAAGATCCTCCAGTCCATGGTCCAGCCCATGGTTGAGATCCTTAAGAGCGCCATTCAGAACGGTGCCGATGACCAGTACAACGACCTCTTCGAAGTTTTCCAGTCTTTCATGAGCTACGACTCGGCATTCCTGGCAACCTACCTGAAGGACATTATCCACTTCATGCTCGATCTTGCCGTCAACACCGAGGTCGAGGATGATGCTCGTTCCCAGGCTCTGGCTTTCCTCGGCCAGTGTGCCAGGTACCGCCGTATGAAGATCCAGGGCATGAAGGACATGGGAGCTCTCCTCATGGTCAAGAGCATGCAGATTGTTGCCGAGATCGACAACGATGCCGATGACGACGACAGCTCCCCCGCCAGAACCGCACTCAGCCTGATTGACCAGCTGGCCAGCGACTTGCCTCCCAAGCAGGTCATTGTTCCCCTGCTCGAGCAGTTCCCCAGCTTCGCCACGAACGCCAACGCCGGTCTCCGCAAGTCTGCCATCCTCTCTCTGGGCACCGCTGCCGAGGGTGCTCCCGACTTCGTCGCCACCCAGCTTCAGTCTGTGATGCCCCTCGTCCTGCAGCTCCTGAACGACCAGGACATCTCCGTTCGCCACGCCGCTCTCGTTGGTCTCATCCACTTGGCTGACGAGATGGCCGATGAGCTCGCTCCCCAACACGAGACTCTTATCAGCGCCCTCCTCACCAACCTCGAGGCCGCCGCTGGTTCCTCTGACAAGCAGAGCATCAGCATCATCCGTGCTGCCTGCGGTGCTCTGGACTCTCTCATCGGCGAGGGTCTTGACGAGCAGTTGATCAAGAACTACGGCCCCAAGCTCATTGCTCCCATGGGCAAGCTGCTCGGCCACGACGACTTCAGCGTCAAGTCCGCTGCCGCTGGCGCCATTGGTGCCATCGCTTCAGCTCTTGGTGGCGACGAGTTCAAGCCCTACTTCAAGGAGGTCATGGGCGCTCTTGGCCAGTACGTCAACATCAGCGGCAGTGAGGAGGCTCTTGCTCTCCGCTCTTCCGTTTGCGACTCCATGGGCCGCATCGCCGACGCCGTTGGCGCCCAAGAGTTCCAGCCCTACGTCATGGATCTCATGAAGGCCAGCGAGGAGGCTCTTGGCCTCGACAACGCCCGTCTCAAGGAGACCAGCTTCATCCTTTGGGCTTCCCTGTCCAAGGTCTACGGCAACGAGTTCGCTCACTTCCTCCCCGGTGTCTTCAAGGGTCTGTTCGACTGCCTCGAGCTCGACGAGGAAGAGATTTCTGTTCCTGGAGTGAAGCCCGAGGATCTCCCTGAGGGTCTGATCATGGCTGGAGGCAAGAAGCTGAAGATCAAGGCCCAGGAGGAGGACGACATGGAGGATGACGACGATGAGTGGGACGACATGGACGAGTTCTCTGGTGTCACTGCCCTGGCTCTCGAGCAAGAGATTGCTCTTGAGGTCCTCGGCGACGTCATCACCCACTCTTGCGGCCCCGACGCTATCAAGGAATACCTCGACCAGGCTGTTGAGCGCATCGCCGCTCTCTCCGAGCACCCTTACGATGGCGCTCGCAAGGCTTCCATCTCCACGCTCTGGCGCCTGTACGCTCGCGTCTGGCAGCTTTTCGAGGAGCAGACCGGCTCCAAGTGGGAGGCCGGTATTCCTCTCAAGCAGCAGCCCGATGCTGTTCTCATCGGCCTCGGCCAGATGGTTGTCAAGGCCACCCTCGCCACTTGGGCTGAAGACCCCGAACGGTATGTTTTTATCGATTTACATTTCTTCTTTCCCCGCCCTCAAAGGATGAGTAACACACGTTATACCCAGCTCACTCAGACGCACAATGTGCGGGTGCTGAGAACACGTTTGATCACGTCTGATCTATTGGGCAATCTCACAAAATTCATGGCAGATCTTTTTGTGATCGGATTCGCTAACATGTCTATAGTGGTGTCATCACCGAGATCAACCGCAACATTGCGGCCACCCTCAAGACCTGCGGCCCTGCCATCCTCACCCACGAGGACCTCCTCAAGGAGAGCTTCACCGTCCTCGGCTGCCTCATCACTCGCTCCCACCCCTGCCAGCAGGACCTTGGCGACGAGGAGGAGCAGGATGGCGAGGGATCTTCCGAGTTTGACTGGCTCGTTATCGACACCGCCATGGACGTCATCCTCGGCCTTGCTACTGCCCTCGGCGGCGACTTCGCCGAGATGTGGAAGGTCTTCGAGAAGCCCATTCTCAAGTTCGCCAGCTCCCAGGAGGGTCAAGAACGCTCGACCTCCGTCGGTGTCATTGCCGAGGTCATCAAGTACATGGGCAACGCCGTCACCCCCTTCACCGAGGGTCTCCTGCCCGTCCTGGCTCACCGCCTGAGCGACGAGGACCCCCTCGCCAAGTCCAACGCTGCCTACGCCATCGGCCAGCTCATCTTCAACTCTACCCAGACCGACAAGACCATCCCTCAATACCCCGCCATCCTGCAGAAGCTTGAGCCTCTGCTGAACATCCACGAGTCCCGCATGGTTGACAACGTCTCTGGCTGCATTTCCCGCATGATGATGGTCAACCCCAACCCCGAGTTTGTCGAGCGTGTCCTCCCCGCCGTTGTCGACGTCCTGCCTCTCAAGGAGGACTACGAGGAGAACGCTCCTATCTACCAGGCCCTCTTCAAGCTGTACGACCAGCAGAACCCCACTGTTCGGCAGCTTACCCCCAAGATCCTTCCCGTCCTTCAGTCCGTTCTCAGCCCTCCTGAGGACCAGCTGGATGACGAGACTAGGCAATTGGTGCAGAAGCTCGTCCAGGCGCTTCAGTAGACGTGTTTGATGGATTGATGGTGGTGCCCCCGAAAAATGGAAGGGCCGTTAATGAGTGATGAGTGGACGAGACCCCATTTCTTGATGTCTGTAGATAGAGGTTCATAGACTGCCAGGATGTATTCCCTGGATGATTCCCCGTGCTCTATCAAAAAGTTTCTTACTTGTTTACACAAACACTTGAACATATTGGCTTGTCGTGATAAGTACGTCTGGTGATTAAATGACTAAATGGTCGACCGGCCTAGATCTGGAACACACGAATTCTAGCAACTGCTTCGTCAATTATGTACACATAAATACTCTTAAAGACGCGCCCTCTCCCCCTCGCTCAACCTCTCCGCCCCTGCCCCGACCCTCAAAAGCGTCTCCTCCGCGAGCTCAGTCGAACTCCCCACGCCGGCAAGCCTCCACTGCGCCGGCGACTGAATCTCAAAGAACACCGAAGAATACACTTTGAAAGCCCTCACCGGCTTCCCACTCGTAACCACCTTGCCCAATAACTTCCACCCCGACGGCACGGCCCCCAACGGCGCCAGAAGCCCGTCAATGTAGGGGTTGTAATCAACCGTCATGGTATGTCTCTCCGAGTTGACAAAGTGCTTCGCCTGGAACGCCCTGAACGCCCGGATATCCTTCATCATGCCCTCCTCGTCCGGCAACCTCACCGTGCCCCCGAGCACCGCCGCGGCATACCGCGCCTGCGCCTCGATGATGGGCGCCGCCGGGCCGGCCACCTCCACCTGTCCCATCACGAACAGGTTCTTGGACCGCGGCGGGACGAGCGACTTGTACAAGTCCACGTGCGGCGCGGGGGCCTCCTCGCTCGCGATCGCGCCGGGGGGCAGGTACGGGTGGTCCGCGTGGTGGTAGCCGGTGCAGAGGACGACGGCGTCGGCGTCGACCGCGGTCCCGTCGTCGAGGAGGACGCCGGTCTCGGTGAAGGAGGCGACGTTGGAGCGGTGGAGGCCGAAGACGCCCGTCTGCAGCTTCTCGGTGAAGTCGCTTCGCACGGTGGGGTTCTGCTCCATGATGTGGTGCGACGGTTGCAGCACCTCCGGCTGCTTCCCCATGGCGTGGTCCAGGATCTTGTTGTATGCGAACGCTTGCACGCTGAAGGGGAGCCACGTCGCGCTGGATCGGCCTGGTTTCGCGGTGTCAGAATCCCGGAACACGTCCACGGGAATCTCAAAGACTTACTGTTCCATGCCTCCACCGGTTTGCCCAAGAGGAACCTGGGCAGCACCCAAGCACCACGCTTGTTGACGACCTTGAGCTCCTTGGCGAGAGGCCCGATCTCACAAGCCAGGTCGACAGCCGTGGACCCGAGCCCGACGATAACGACCTTCTTCCCTTCGAACCGCGTCGGCGTGCGGTAGTAGTGGCTATGAAGCACCTCGCCCTTGAACCGATCCTTCCCTTCGAGGTCGGGAATCCTGGGTTTGCTGCTCAACCCGCTGCCGCAAATCAGCGCATCGAAAACCAAAGCCTCCTCGCCGCCGCCGTCCTCCACATCGCCGCTGCGGACGCGGACTTCCCAGCCGCCCTCCTTGGTCGGCGCGCACCCCACCACAGTCGTGCGGAACCGAACGTGCTTCTCCAGGTCAAAGTGCTTCGCGTACTCCTTAATGTACCGCAAGTGCAGCTCGTGGGAGTAGTAAATCGGGTACCGCGCCGGGTCGATGGGGAAATCGCTGAAGCCCGTCGTGTCGCGGCACGAGTTCAGGATGACGCCGTTGTAGATTGAAGAGTGCGTGTCGGGTCCCGGGTTCGGCTCGTAGAGCCACTGTCCGCCGACGGCGCCTCCGCGCTCGAAGCACTGCACCGAGAAGCCCGCGGCGAGACATTCCTTGATGGCCACGAGGCCGCTGGGGCCTGGAACGCCGAGTCAGAAGACAGCTCGTGTAGTGCTAGTGAAGAATTTACCTGCGCCGACGATGGCGACACGTTTACTCGGTGACGACATGTTTCGATGTGGATTGACAACGAGGCAGCAGCATCAGGATTCGCAGGAAGCAACGAGAACAGAAAAAAATCCGATAGTGGGCGCTTGGGTTTATTGTATGGTTACTAACTCCATGCAAACCTTCCTAACTTAGACCGGAAATCATCAACCCCCCCCCTTTCTTTCACCAAAGTCCCATTCCTTATAATGTTGCCTGCTGGTTGTGGAATTAATTGCTGACGGGCGCTCACCACAGCCAATCTTAATCCCCAGCAAGCGCCCATAACCCACGCAACAAAGAGGTGGTCAGCAGCCCGTTCGAACCAGCTGCTGATGCAGAGAGAATCCTCTGGCAACGATAAAACAGGTGATTTGGCCGTGGCCGGTATGTGGGCCCTCAAACTTGAAGGTTCATCATCCCTGTTCAATGTTGAGTAGTATTACGGCAAATCTGCTCCGTCCCTGCCGCGGAAGGATGGTGAGATAGATGAGACTGTGGTCTGGAGACGTTCCTGCTGCAGAGATGACTGTTAGGTATGTCGACGAAAGAGCCAGAAGAAGTTATGATCCGATGTGAAAAAGCGGAATCCTTCAAGACAGCCGGGTGCCAGGCCGGGCCTCCACAGGTCGGGGTGGGTCGGATGCGGGTCACATGTCCCACCTTCGGGCCGGTAAAACGGGACTGCGCCGGCGACGGACTTGTCTTTCAATTCTTTCCGCTACCGAGCCGCATTCACTTGGTCATTAAGCAATTGTCGCTTAGTCCCATCAATTTATTGTGAGTATACCGCTCGTCTCCCAAAATTCCGCTGATCACGACATGTACAAGAAGGCGTCACAGAGCTTCCGAAGCACGCAGAGATGTATCTGCGGTAGTAATGAGTACATCATATCATTCTTATTTTCTTATTGAAAGGCCTTGAATGAAGAATATGTGCAAATTAAACAAATCGGGCGGCAGCTGTATCAGTACTCGAGCCTCAAGGAGTCAAGAAACCAATGGTCAAGAAGTCTACGACGACGAGATTTGCCAGCCCTAAACACCTATTCCCGCCGGCCACATGTACGCGGCGCAATGTTACCGATTAACGTTCTTGATCCTTCTCTCGGCCCCCATCTTCTGGCTCTATCCCTTTCGGCTCTCCGAACACCTTCTCCAGCACGTTACGAACACGCTTGTTTCTAATCGTTAAAGTATTCCAGGAGCCGTCTTTCCGAGAGAATCCCCCAAACCAACACCAACCGGTTCCCCTTACATACTGAACCCGTCCGGAGACCATCCAAAGCCACGGCCCACTAGTACCAGAATCGGCAGACTCGGCAAGCCCACGCTTCCGCAAACCGCAAATACGAAGTCATTCACCATCAAAACGGCCCGCCGGTGAGAGTGGCATATTCCGGGACGGGCGCTGAGTGCCGTGGCCAGTCCAAACTCTCACCCGCTCATCGACCCGAACGAACACCTCACGGACGACGCCCCCTGACTGAAGCACATTGACAAGGACCTGACATCACCGTTTTCTTTTTCGAGAGGCGAAAGGGCACAGCACAACATACGCATCGCATATCATGCGTATGCAAGCCCTCACTCAGGCACAGGCGGAGCTAGCGCAGCTTATCTCTCCCGAATTTGCCGTTGCAACCGCCTTTTTTCGCCCAGTGTCTAAGACAATCGACCCCCGCCCACGCTCGACGCTTTCTTTTCCCACCCTTTGTCTTCTCCTCATCGTCTTTTGGTACTGCTCAGATAAGTCAATCGGAGAAGGGAAAAGGAACGACCGCCAATGCAGCGCAAATTGCCCAAGTGGCCTCCCCAAATTTAGACGAACCGACGAATTAGAGATGAGACCAACGCCGAGACAGGCTATTAATGTGCCACTCCCCTCCCCCCAAAATCGCCCGGGCGAGCACGGCAGTGCCGAGAAACCGCAGAAGAACGAGGAAGGAGAAACCCAGTCTCGTGTACGGATGCTCGGCGCAGCTAGTTGCGAGAAAAGAAATGCGTATTCTCTCCGAGTCGCTTCGACGTGTGCGCATGCAGAAGGTGAAATGAAAGTATGGTGCTAAGGCGACGCGGAAAACACAAAATTCGTTAATGCACAACGCGCACGACGCGCTGCGGTGTGCGTGTGTTACGATTTGCCCCTCATCTTGCCCCCCCTCTCGACGACGCGTTGACTTACAGCCGGAAGCAAGGAGCGAGTGGTCGACGTTCTAGCTCGTACGAAAGAGTTCCCTGGGTCCGATGGATGGGCGCAGTCGCGTGGTGTCACGGCATTGGGGTAGGACATTGCGAGACTTGAAGATTTGTGCTGCGTGGATGAGCTTCGCGATATGAGGAGGCGAAATGTCCAACGTCCGCGATAACTGACGCCTCGGGAGATTTAAGTGGAAATTTTGTTGAGGGCAAGATAATTCATATTGATTGCATGATGCGCTAAGCTGTGAGACAAAATTGTGATGTGCAATGCAGACTAGAAGAAAAGAGGACATGCATGAAAGGTCACGACGGTGTCAGGGCACGAGGAGTGGAATTGGTGCTGGTGTAGATAACATTATCGATTGAATGATTACCGCATCTTTTGAGAATATATAACAGTCAGGAAATACAAGAAGATTTTATCCAGTGATGCTCTCGCGAATGGACAGGTAAAAGAAAAAAGAAATGAGAGACGTGCCTGATGTTGTCATCAATCCGTGTGCACGCATCATGCCGCCGGCGCCGTACCCTTCCTCTAAGCACCTCCGTGTAACATTACATCGCCTCGCTATTTGTGCGCCGTAAAACGTTTTTTTCTTTCTTTCCAAGTCATGCAGATCTTGAGCGGGAAATATCTGGTTCATCTTTTCAGGCGTAGTTGACGTACTCCTGCGGCGTCACGGGCCAGGCGTCGACTCCGTCCTGGATCACAACAGCCATTCCTCCCATGATGTGGTTCTGGATGTGGCAGTGAAGCAACCAGGCGCCCGGGTTGTCGACGAGGTACCGCACAACCATCCATGTCGGGTCGTCAACTGCGTTCGGGGTAGCGAATCCATCTCTGCGGGGAGGGTCGACGAAGTTCCAGGCCGAAGGGTTGGCGGAAGCGGCTTCCTCGATGGAGTTCCATGTGAAGTTTCCGGTGCCGGAGGCCAGGAGGAACATCTTGTTGCCGTGCTTGTGGATGGGGTGAGGCGGCTGAGGCGGGTTGCCGGCCTGGAAGACCATGTCGACCCAGGTGTTGTTCTGGGTGGAGAGGACGGTGGGATCCTGCTCGTTGATCTGGACGTTGAAGAGGACGGGCTGGTCGTTCTCGTAGTCGGCCGGGAGGAGGAGGGTGTTGTTCAGGGCCCAGTAGTACGAGCCGCCCTCGGTGCGCATCTCGAACTTGTGCATGGCCTGAGCCTGGCGGGGGATCGCGATGGGCGGGTAGGGCTTGGCGTTGGCCTGGCGGAAGACGCGGACAGACTGGGAGACGGGCTTTCCGTTGTCGCGAACCCAAGGAGTCGAGTCGACGATCTGGGGCTCGGGCTTGCCCTTCTCACGCCATTGAAGCTTAGCAACACCGCTGAGCATCTGGGTGGCGATGACGCTGGAGGCGCGGATCGTGTAGTCGCCCTGCTGCTTGTACTTGACGAGGACGGAGTAGCGGTCGCCGTTGGCGACGGGAATAGCCTCGACTTCTTGAGGAGTAACGTAGGCACCGTCCATGGCGTAAACCCACATGGTGTGGTCGTCGATAGAGAACATGGCGGTGTGAAGGTGGTAAGCACCGACGAGGTCGAACGCAACCCACTGCTCACTATCACAGTTGCTCTTCTGGATCTTGAAGGTCTCAACACCACCATCGCTAGGTTGGCACCCGTCAAAAACACCTGGGGGAATCTTGCTCAGGTCACCCTGGCCACGGGCGATGACGGCAGCGGGAATGCAGCTACGGGATGTCAGCAAAGTCAATTAAGGTTGCTGGGGGGTGGCTTACGCCTTGTCAGTCATGCGGGCACCATCAACGTTGTCAAGAACATCCTGGCGCTCCGGAGTCATCAGGGCGTCAATCTCCTCGGGGCTGCGGCAGATGACGCTGCCCTTTCCGTTGAAGAGAAATGAGTCGTAGCAAGAGAATTGGATGTTGGCGGCGGCAGACAAGTCGTGAGTCTCTTCCGAGATCATGTGACGGTGGTCGGCTAGGAGAAGAGTATTCACGTTCTTCTCGGCTTTCTCCATGGCATGGATAGCGGCACCGTCACTGGAAATGAGGCTGAAAGGCTTCTGGTGGGAGGCGGCGGGGTGAATGGTGATGCCTCCGTAGAGACCGTCCTCAATGAGGCCCTCGTAGTGTGCGTGGTACCAGTAGGCGCCATATTGCGTAGCCTTCCACTTATACTCGAAGCTCTTTCCAGGCTGAATGGGACGTTGGGTGAGGCCGGGAACACCATCAGACCAGGGGGTATTCAACATCTCAATACCTGTGTCTTGGTCAGTCTTCATTGGTACCATGCCATCGATGAACTGCTGCTTACCGTGGTAATGGACGGTAGTAGGGTACGGCAGGTTGTTGTTGACCTTCACGGTAACATCATCGCCCTCGTTGAGCTCCAACCTCGGTGCGGCAAACTTCCCGTTCACCAGAATCATCTTCCTCGCAAACCCATCTGGGGAGGCCGTTTCCCACGAAAGATTCAACTCGAAACTGCGAGACTCGGCAACGGCACCCAGTGCCAGAGCCAGGGTCGGAAGAATATAGCGTAAGACTGACATCTTGACAGCTGTAAGAGAAAAGAACAGGAATGAGTGAGTGGATAGGATCTAAGACTAGGATCCAGGAAAGGATAATGTGCTGGTGTCCTCTCAACGGTTTTGCACCGGAGCAGGCGAGGACGATCATGATATATAGGAAAGAGAGACATCGCCTGCATCTAGTCCGACCGGCAGTACATGACAAGGGTGTGCGATATGCCGTCTACCGTGGCGCGGTGCTCGCTCTGGGAGGAATCCGAGGAAGCTCGAGGTCACCCCGGCCGCGGTGGACAGGAAAGGGTGCAGAGCGGGTGCCAACCCAACCGCAGATCCGTGTAGTCTCTTTCCAAGACTTACAGCCTAAGCCGTACGGCCAATGAGCTCGAGTAATTTTGGTCTTGTAGCTCGCGGGAGGTGTGCATTCTGGGTCAAAGCTGTGAACACTCACCCACTCGTAGCCACGTTGGAGATTCATCGGTGTGGGCATCATGATGCGGGCTCTAGCTGCTCATGTCTCTGCTTCCCCAATCTCTCTTTGACTTCCCGGAAAGCTGACCACAGCTGGCCATAGGCCCGTGTGTCTCCTGCAGATGCAGGGTAGGGGGGCATTCGAGCTGTCTCTCCAGAGACGTGGAGGATGCGAGGATGCAGCGGCTGAACTAGATGATGTCAGCAGAATAACAAAGTATGTTGGCGAGGGAAAAAGCAAAAAACAACAAGAGGCAGAGACTATTAGACGCGGTCGCGAGCCAAACACCCATTCGCCTCTAAGAGTCCCAGAATAAAACAAAAGTCGAGCCGGCGATCATTTCGATATTGAATCGGCCTCCGAGTATCCGTAGATAGTGTGTGTTGTAAGTCCACAACGGCTGCCGGTCCCAATGACCGGGCCAGGTACGGTGAAAAGAACCAAACAGACACAAAGGCGAAGAAAAAGCATCGGATGCCAAGCAGGGGTTTGAACACTACCAAGATCAGGCGGCGTCCGGCTCCTTTCTGGGTGTGAACACAGTTTGGAGGGTCTGGCGCAGCGCCAACGCAGCCCGCCCGCGCCGCTATGCCGGTTGCAATTTGCAAGGAGCCCCGAATATCGCCATGGTCAGACAAGTGGCTTGAGCTGGCTAGCTGTCGTTAAGATTCATCGGGCACTCGCACCGTCGTAGTATGACAGTGGTCGAGTCGTGGATAAAATGAGAGAGAGAGGCCTGTCAACCAATCCCCGGTTTGCTTGTGCGTCTCCGCGACCATCAAGATAGCTCATGCCGAGTCGCTCAAGCGCCACACCATAACGCTCCTCCTGAACCATGAGCTAACCATTCGAAAGTCCATGCACTTTTGCACAATATGCATCGGTGTTCCGTACTTCTCTATTTGTGTCCGTAATGTCAAGTTCGCCAGCAGCGAATACATGATGCTTCGATTCTGGTGGTGTATCAGTCCAGCAAATCTTGGTTTTGCTGCCAAATCCACGTCTCTGACTCTGTGGCGCACGTCGGCCAGACGCCGTCTATGAGCCATCCGCCGCCACCCAGAAGAATCTCCGGCTATTCACCGCGAAACAGGCGTTGCGGCTTGTGTAGCCCGTTTTCGAGACAATTTGGAAGAAGGAAGCCGTTGATAGCTCGCGGGTGGCGAGCGAGGGAGGCGCTCGTAGACACGCCTCGTTCCGAGCCATCAGAAGCACAGTTGAGACAACTAGGTCTTCACTGCAGGTAGCCTCGTTCCCACAAGCTTCGATATTATGTGAAGGTTGTGCGAGGTGTGGCCTGATGTGTCCGTTGACCAGAATCAATCCGTATCATCTCCAAGCTTATGGGATTAAAGGCCAGGCACTTCGACGACTACTGCGTCACCATGTACCTAGACCATTGGTAAAACGGCGTTTGCAGCGCAAGTGAAGGGTATTCTTCCTCCAATGGCTGAGCCGCCGCATCAGGTGGCCTCTCTCCTGTACTCAGCATACCGGCCTCGTACATGATGCGGCCGATAATAGTTCTGTCTGGACTCTGGACGAAGTTGTCACGGTCCTCGTGTTGTACATGCCGCTCGCCGGCAACGCACATGGCTGTGTAGCACCAGCAGTCTGGTTCGCGCAGAGAACAATGTAGAGCTCATCCGATCAGAGATACGCCCGTCTTCTTCTCGATGTCTTGAGGTGACGCGTTCCATGCGCAGCAATACGCCCTCAGATGGAGGCATCGTTTGATATCAACGAGGCGTTCGTTATACAAAACTTTCCAAGACTTGGCTGCCTAGCAAGTTGAGAAGGCTTAGAACAGAGTGTTAAAAGGATCTCAAAGTGTTAGAAACCAACTGGTCGCAGCCAGCTCAGCCAATATTGGCTGTTGAGGAGTTATCGAAGCGAGAGATGTTGCGCACTTGGCGTATGCGACTCATCACCGGAGCACTTGGGGATTGCGTTGAAAAGCATCAAGTGAGTCCTGCATGCGCCTCAGCCATCAGCCTCCGGAAAAGAACTCTCAGCTGGCCACTGACCCAAGGCTGTCACAGGCCCTTCTGGATGACCTGGTACCTCGGCTGTCCAAGACAAGCCCATAGCCTGACGGCGAAGCAAAGAAAAGTGCCAAGAAGAAAGTCCTGTCCGCTTGGTCATCGAGTTTGCGTGTCCATTGATATCGTAGATTTGCACAGCATCTCGGAATGTGGCGCGCAAAACAATGGCTCGATCTGTCGGAGGTGATTGGCTTGGCACCTCACGTCTGCTTCGGCCTTCAGGAACCAGGCACCACATGCCCTTCTCTGCAGAGAGCATCCCAGCGTACATAAACAGGGCTGGAGGGTCTTCCGTGTGTCCACCGCCTCGCGTCAGCTCAAAAAAAAACGTCGGGCTGGAGTGGCGTTGGCTCCCGCTGACAGACTGTGCGCCCGGAGGGAGCCGCCAGGCGACATCGTGAGCGATCAGAATGTGGGGGTGAATTGCCTCTATCGTGTGTTTCGTTCATGAGGTTGTTCCAAGTTCGCACAACCCATCTTTGGGAAAAGGGCCAACTTCTCATACGCGAATGAGCGGTATAAGCCAGGAGCCTCGTAATCCCTCCGGCCAAGATTGCTGTTCCGCCACCACCGAAAGCATATATGACCAAGACAGGGCACGAGTCTCCTTGGCAATCCTGCCAATACCTACCAAGATCCCTTCGAAAGGTGGCATGCACGAAAGAGGTCCTTTCAGAGCATCCAGCCGAGTGTCTGCCGAAGGTTGCAGGCTTGGGGATTCTAGGATGCTTGCGCACCGACAAAATGCACTCCTCGATGGTTAGGGCGTTTGAGTCCTGGCCCGCTTCAGCTTTAGCGCAGCGGGTAAGTACTAGTGCAGCTGGAATTCCTGAAGACCATGAGCGTCCGTGATACTTCTGTATGCGTCGCCGTCCATGTGTCCATAGACATAGGCAGGACCAATAAGGCTATATCCCCGCGATGACTCGCGGACGACGAAGGGGACGTGGCCGCCAGAGAAGATGACAGCCAGATCTCCCGGACGAGTATCCCTTGGCCCGAGGCCGGGCGCTCCGCCGGCAGTGCTGAGAACGAAAGCGCGATGACCGTACACCTTCCAGACCCGTCGATATGGCCAAGAAGCCGAAGCGACTGAGTCGCCTTGCGCATCATCGGGCGGTGGTTTTGCAGCTCCGGTCAATACGTGGTATCCCTGTAGATGTCCGTCTTCCGGCTTCGCGCGTTCCACGAGGCCCATATCAGCAATTGGAATCCTCCATAGGTTCGGCATGATATCTTGCCGCTTATGGTCATCTTCGATATGAGAGGTGACAAGATCTTCAAGCTCCAAGAGCCAATCCTTACATCTGTCGACGTACGAAGGTGAGTTCACGGCAGTGTCCAGGGTACTGCCAATGCCTTTTATATGACCGACAAGGACGCCTGAAAGACGAATACTTGGGTCGTCGAAAGTAGCATCGAGTGTCGCAGGCACCCAAGCAGTTCCATTGGATGCGTTGTACTTGTGCGAGCCGGAGTTGAAACCGCCTATCGTGGCTATCATCTTCGCAGTCCAGTCCACAGTCCAACTCGGAGTGGCGCCAGAAAGGGGTGTCGGTCGACGATAGGACATGATATCTGGTCCATGGTCTTCCACCAAAACTTTCGTAACGAAGAACAGTAACTTCTCCAAAGTCATATTCTTCGAATAGTCGACCGGTATCCTGGCTCTGTCCTTCTCACTCAGTAAACCAAGGAGTCCGTAAACCCGGTCTCGAGGGTCCGTCGACTGTATGGCACCACCGAAAGCCGATAAAAATACGGCATCATAGAGTGATGTGCTCTGTGTGCCGCCATCCTTGCTGCTGCTGCCCTGAGTAAAGTGGGCGATCTTGAAGTATACCTCGTTCAGCACGTCGTAAACCTGCTTATACTTCGGGTCGGTGTCGACGTAGAGTATCATCCATTCGAAAGCACTCCAAGCGCTATGGATGTCGCTCCAGTCCTTCGCGTGGTCACCAACCATGACGTATGCTTCCTTGGCGAGCAAAGCCTCCTGTATGACCCAAACTCGTGTCCACCAAGGACGTTGAAACAGGGTATGGATGTGAGTAAAGTTGAAGCTGGTCCCCGAACACTCAAGTATAGTCTTGACAAAAGCTTGGCAGATCGAAGGCCCATAGTCAGGTCGAGTTTTCAAATCCTTGAGTGTACTACCCAGGAGACTGAGTTGATGGAGAGCGTCGACACTGGCGTCATCTTCGGGTCCAAGCCAGATGAGTACTCGGCGGGCGCTGCTGTAGATCCTACCCATAAGCTGGACCTGATGTGCCTTCTCCGTGTCGTCGGTTTGATTAATGCACAGCGCGTCGACCCAGAGCTTTCCGAGTTGAGGCTTTTCGAACTTGGCCAATCGTTCAAGGCCATCGTAGAGATTTCGGGTAACGTTGACCTCTTGGCCATCAAGCAGGATCGGACGGGGTTGGGCAGGATCTCCCCAGACGTACGACAATGCCGTGAAGTCGGTATCGCTGCCTACGGCCTTGTGAGTGATGGAGCAACTGATGCGTTCCTGCGCTGTATCATAGGCGTTGATTTCCAGGAGCCGAATATCCCGCCTGCTGTCTTGCAGGGGCTGATACGTGAAGGGCATCGTAAGACGGGATGTAGTCTGGAAGATTCGCCGTTTCGGCTGCCAGTCAGAAGGCAGCTTTGGCGTTCTTGTCAGTCTGCTTATGACCGCAGCCAATAATAATGACCATCCACGAGGGGCAGCTTCTCCGGCGGTACTTGCCCTAACTACCTTAGCTGCTATTGGTCCGTTCACGCTGCCGATTAGGTCTCCAGCAGTGACCGTCAGACTCATTCGCGATGTTTTTCGTGATCCGAAACGTCGAAGAGTGTCTCTCATAAGCCATGAATACGTTGTCAGCGCCAGTTGGCACACAATGGTGTACTCACAAACGAGCTCGAGGTCCGTTGAGTTAGCAACGGTACGGATACCAGGCCGGGCCTTCGCATGTTGTAAGGCCAATACCACGACTTTCAAACCCGCAAGAGCCACCACGTCATGATGTTGTAGATGGAAGAAGCTCCCGGCTGCGTCCGCCCCAATTTATGCGCGCCGTAGACAGTACGTACCAGTCAGTCTCTTCCTTCCCTTGACAGTAATGCTGTACTGTTCTCAAACACCAAATTCATCCCATGATGCTTAGCATGAGCGTTTCGTTGGCAAGTTTCCTGCACATTCCGCCTACACCTAGAGTAGCTTATTACACACCCCATAATAAATAAAATGGCATTCATGAAGATTCACGTCTTCTTTTGTACCGGCTATGGATCAGTAAGATAAAGATGGCTTAGACATACGGCGCGGCACCCCGTGATACCTCATCGCCGGGGACTCGTCCAACTATCCGGTACGGACGCCGCCGGGTAAACTGATATCGTGCCCGCCGCCGCTCATCCGTATCATCCGACATCAACTCCCGGCCTCAGTGCCGACTTCCGGCCCCACACGGCCCCCAGAATCTAGAAACGTCACCATCAACCCTCCATTACCGTTACACTTCCAGAACATCAGTCCGTCATAAACCCCGCCCATAAAGTCTTTTTGTCCTCTTCCTCTCTTCCCCATCACAAAGTCCGGAAACCTCCTCAGCACACGCAATAGCAGAAAAGAAAACCTACAACATCGAGACTACTTTTACAAAGCAGGCCACAATGCCCTTCCCATCAAAAACAGCCCTCGTAACAGGCGCGACCTCCGGAATCGGCCTCGCCCTGGCCGAGCGCCTCATCGCGAACAACACCTTCGTGATAGCCGTAGGCCGCCGTCGAGACCGCCTCGCCGACCTCGTCGCCGCCCACGGCCCGGACAAGGTCGCCGCGGAGCCCTACGACGTCACGGACCTCGCCGGCATGGCGGAATGGGTCAAGAGGTGAGTCCATCCCCATCTCCATCCCGGGTCGTATGCCAACATGATCAATATCACAAACCACACCACCACGGACTACGCAGATACAGTTCCAGGAAACGCACCCCAAATAAGGTAGCTGATACTGATGGTCTTCCAGGATAACGACGACCTACCCGACCCTAGACACGGTAATCCTCAACGCGGGAGTCCAACACTCCGTAGACTTCACGAACCCGTCCTCCATCTCCCTCCCCAACGCCACCACAGAGCTGACCGTGAACTACCTCGCGCCCCTGCACCTGATAACCCACTTCCTCCCCCATCTCCAATCCCTCCCCTCATCCACTTCAACCTCCTCCAAGCCCCGGGGCCACATCATCCTCGTCTCCTCCGGCCTCGCCCTCGTCCCCATCCCCCGCTGCCCGAACTACTGCGCCACAAAGTCCGCCCTGCACTCCCTCGCCTGGACCCTCCGCGCCCAGCTCGCCGGCCACGACGCCTCGTCCCACATCCGCGTCATCGAGGTCGTGCCGCCCGCCGTCCGGACGGAGCTGCACAGCCTGCAGCCGGACCTCGTGGCCGCGGGGCAGGCGAGCTTCGGGATGCCGCTGGACGAGTTTACCGAGGAGACGTGGACGGCGCTCGAGAGGGGTGATTTGGACGAGATCATCGTGGGGCCTGGCAAGAACTTCGCGCCTGTCGAATTCGAGCGGAGGAAGGCTTTTGAGAAAATGGCCGAGGCATTCAAGAAGGGTCCCAAAGCCTAGTTTGCGTATCACTCGTATCTCACTTAGCACGTCACTGAACAACTGAAACGCATTATGGCATACAATCTGTATTTCAGCCAAACACTATACTAACTACATTCCCGCCCCGTCAGCCGCCATCATCATCATCGTTCGGACTTTCCAGTCCTAGGCGACGAAACAGCTGCGAAGTCGCGCTTGTTTTTTTGTGATCTTGTAGAGGATTTGCACGAGAATTGTTAAGAGGAAACAAAAGCCAAGTGTCTCTCACTCGAGCTTGATCCACTCCGTCTCAGGAAGTTTGACCAAGCCCAGTCGTGAAGAAACCGAAGTTCCATGTAAGAATGGGAGCCAAGCGTGGCCAACTCTTTTCATAACCCCTTTTCCCCCTATGGTATATCTTTCTCGCACCATAAAACCAAGGCCGCGGGAGCCTTCCAGGTGTTGCCCGTCCAAAGCCGAGCGAACAAGATCAATAAGACGTTCGAAACCTCGACGACTTGGCTAAGAATGTAAACGAAGTGAAAATGAATTTGTAGTCAACCAAGCCTCGAATGCTGGAAAGAAAGAGCCGCCAAACCCCTTGAATAGAACAACATATGATTCGTGAGAAAGCGCGCCTGACCATCCAACCCATCGTTTAATCCTGCCATCCAAAGGGCTGAGGATCAACCCGCCCTTGTGCAGGTCGTCAAAAGGAAAGGACATAGATGGGGCGCATAGTCGTCGTAACGTCCAGGTACCAACAAGTCTACGCCAGAATACCACTCTTTCTCTTCTCGGCACTGGTCAGGACCAGCATCGGCGCCTTGCGCTGGCCGTCCGTCACCTCAATCCCAGCTCGCTGAGCCGAGTTCTTGAAGACACTGGCGAAGCTGTTCTCTCCGCTGTCGGCGCTGCTGACACTGTCCACGCTCTTGCGAGCTCTCTGGCGGGAGCTTGGACGGTCGGAGCCAATAGCTCCCCAGCTGCCGTTGGTGGAGGTTCTTGAGCTGGGGAAAGAGCAGTCGACGTCACCGGCCAAGCTGCCGGATCCGCTGCGGCCAGAGTCAGACTCGTTGTCGGTGATCGGGGTGCTTGACTCCTCCTCAGCGCTCTCAGAAACAGGGCTCATGCTTCCGCTGGAGCTGCCGGTTCCCTTCCTGCGCTCACGTCCCGCACGAACCAAGTTGTGCACGGCGGAACGGCGGGTTCTGGTGGCAAAGTTCTTGCTTCCCTCGTGCTTGGCGGTAGGCTTGGCCTTCAGTTCCTCGATAGAGGGGGGTCCACGAGGTTGACGGACGGGGTGCTCGCCAGCACGTCCCTGACCGGGTCCGTAGCCGCCAGACAGAGGAGTGAGCGGGAAAGAAGCCGTCTTAGGACCGGCGGACTTGGGAGGCTCTTGAGAAGGCGAGAGGGCGGCTTGGTTGTTAGCGTTGAGCGCCAGAGACATGACCTTCTTGTGGCCACGACGGAAGGCGTTGGCCGACGGGGGAGGAAGAGGAGTCACCTCAGAGGGAGACTCGTAGCGCTTGGGGGGAGTGGTGGTGCGGAACGGGGTGGCGTGGTTCTCAGGGGGAGGGGACACCTGAACGCGAGGGGCTGCCTGCTGCTGCTGCTGCTGCTGTTGCTGTTGCTGGAGGGCGGCGTAGATCTGAGCGAGCTGAACCTGCTGATCATTCTGGCCCTGGTCCACGTAGTAGCCCTGCTGGCGTGTGACGGGATCGTAGTACGTGTAGACCTGCTGCTGCTGCTGCTGCTGTTGCTGCATGCCGCCCAACATGGACTGCTGGAGGCTTTGGAGCTGTTGCTGCTGCTGGTACATGGCAAGCTGTTGCTGCTGGATTTGCTGCTGGGCACCCTGCAAGTTGAGACCCGAAAACTGCTGAGCGGCGGCCTGCACACTCAGGAGCTGCTGCTGGAGGCGTTGCTGCTGCTGAGCGAGATACATGTTGGTGGCCACCAACTGTGCGTACAGGCTGGGGTCCATCTGCTCCTGGTCATCGATGACGATCTCAGGAGGGGCCAAAACCTGCTCGGTGGTGTACTGGCTCATGTAGGCCTGCTGGGCCTGCTGCTGCTGTTGCTGGAGTTGCTGCTGCTGCAATTGCTGAGCCTGCAATTGAGCCTGCTGAGCCTGCTGCTGGTGCTGGCCGTAGCGGGGGAGTGCGGTCTTGGGGCCGTTGTACGAGTTGTTTTGGGCCTGAGCGTAGGCGTTGTTGGCGGTCGCGTTCCTAGCAAACGACTGGGTGGTAGGCGAGGGGGCGCCGTTGGCACCAGCGGGGAAGTTGGTAGCAGTGGAAGACTTGGGGGCGGTTCTAAGACCCGCAAGCAGGTGAGATCTGCTGGTGCGAGGAGTGGGGACGCCGTCGGCGACGTTGCTGGCGGGAGTGGCGTTGGAGAGGGACAGAGGCTTGACGGGACCGCCGCGGCGAGAGGCAAGACCTCCGCTGGGCATGGCCAGGCCGTTGGCCGAGGAAAAGTTGTTGGAGTTCATTTGAGCGAGACCGCCTGCGTCCATTGCTCAGACGGGGTATCGATGAGCTGGCGGAAGTGCCGGATGTGAACGAGTTCTCAAACTCGAAAAAAAGGTGTCAAAGAATGTATGGTAGCCTTGCAAGCAGCTGGGGCGACCGGGTCGAATTACAAGAAGGATAGTTTGCGGTGGAATGCGCAACGCTGGGCGTCAGATATTATGGTACTCGAGTTTTGCGGGAAGAGGTGTTGACAGAGATGTAATCGACCGATCCAAAGCGGATTCCGGAGCTAGTCCAGGAAACAGGCAGCGAATGGGTGTCGGCGGAGTTGTCGGGGTGAAAGAAGTTGCCAAAAAGTCGAGATCCAAAAATCGACGGTGTTGTTTTGGATGATTCGAGGTGATGTGTGATGCGTTGTCGAGAATTAGATGTTCGGGTATCGAGCGTCTCTGGGGGTCAGGGAAGAAAAGATCGTGGTGACGAAGGAGTGGGCGACAGGATGTTGTCGAAGGAAGGAGTCAACCAACGGCGCTGAGTGTGTCGGATTGAAAAACTTGGCAACGGAAGTGGTTGTGGTCTAGGGAAGGCGGGGACCACAAAGGAAGATTTTCTTTGTCGAGTCGAAATCGAAATCGAAAGCGCAGGGCCGGGTCGAAATCGAGCGGGAAAGTCGGAGCGACAAGAATTGCCACAGACGGACAGATGAATATCTCTGAGTGGAAAAGAGAGTGCTTGACAGCTGTGAGCCTGCTGTTTTCTGTGGTTCCGATGGAGGCGCTGGTGAAGATTACGAAGTTTTTTCTGTAGTATCTGACGATGAAAAAAAGGGTGCAAGTCGAAGTAAAGTACAGTCGATTAAAAAGTGTTTCTTTGGTGAGTTTGGGCGATGATGCAGATGCAGATTGCGACAGTGGTTTGTGAGAGTGACCCTTTCGATTGTGGGCAGTGATGGTGGTTGTGTGGCTGCTGAAGAAGTGCGAGTGCGTTTGTGGTGTTGCGAAAGTGCGATGCGATCGGTCGGTTGTGTGTCCAGTGTGTGTTTGGTGAGCGAAGCCTTCCAGAACCCGTGAAGAATTTTTTGCTGGTTGGAAAAACGATGCGAGACGGATCTCAAGAGAATGCGAGTTTGGTAATCTTTTTTACTTTTTTTCTTTTCCTGAATTTTCCTTCTAAAAAGACGACGATGACGAACAAATCGCAGACCAGAGCGGCGGAGGGGGAAAGAGGAGGGGGAGAAGGGTTGAAGGAGGGAGAAAAAAAAGGAAGGGCGGTGTGTGTGCTAAAGAGAGGAAAGAGCGAAAGAAGAAGCAGAAGGGGGCCAAGCAGCGAATGGACGACAGATATGGAGATGGAGTGAAAGGTGGACGTGGACCGGCGGCAGGAGCAGCGCGTTCAGTGAGGTAGGTCGGTCGGTACCTTCCTCAGACAGCAGAGCAGGATGAACTCACTCAGGGCAAGAGGGCAGGAGGGCAGGAGGCAGTGACAAGGGGCAGGAGAAAGCCAGAGACTGTGAGCGGGCACCAGGTGCATCCAGGGGAGCCCGAAAAGAAGTGGGGAGACAGGGCCCAGGTCCTGCCAGGTGCACCCAACTTTGCCAACCCAAGGCGAACCTGACCAGTCAGAATGAGGAGAGCGGCGACAACAGAGACCAATGGGAGGGCCGGGAGGCGAAAGAAAAAGACGTGGACTGGCAGACAGGGATCTTTCAGATGGTCCCACTCCCGTCTGCCGCCATCAGATGTCCCCACCGACTGCCTGAGGTACGTACCACCGACTCACTGACCTTTCTGGATCTGCCCTGCACCTTCCTGCCCTGAGAAAAGGCCAACCGGGACATGAACCTGGAAAGAACGAGAAGCCCAGGGCTCCCACTTTGGACCTTCCGTTGAGATCAGGAAAGCCGGCCGTCACCTGTCTGTCAAAAGCTTGGAATATGGATATTCTATCAAAAATCGAAAACCGAATCAAGAGAGACTCGGCATTGGCATTGGCCTTGACCTTGACCTTGCGGCAGCGACAACACCTAGGGTGCCAATCACGGCCGCCACGATTGTGACCCAATCAAAGAATGCGATCCGGTGGGAAGAGGCATGGCCAGGGATGATGCTCTCGCCTCTGACTGACGAACGAGAGCCAACCAACTGGCTGATGTTCTTGACAAAGGATAAAGACTCGACGAAGCAAAAGCTGCCAGTCTGTATCCGTCCATACCTCGCGGATAACTCGATGAGGTAGATCTTCCTCACTGGCCAGCCATGTGTGACTCCTGATGCTTGATGGTGTTGCTCATCCATCGATGCTCAGTTCGCCTTCACCACACTACTGCTTCCCTAATGCAGCTAGTCAGTGTGATTGCCTGAAGCCTCCTCGGCCAATCACCGGCTGCTCTGTCTGGCTTGGGAAGCTGCTGCTGCCGGCTGGAAGGCGTGACTCGACTGAGGTGGAAGGCAAACCTCGCTCGTCTTGGTTGGAGATGTACGATGTACCTTCTCGCGCTTCCTATCCGCCGTCACCTGCACGAGAAGCTGCAGCTCACTGCTTGGGTTTGTTGCTGCTACCTTACCATACTGCTGCTGCTCCCTTAAGATCTAGCTAACCAAAATGCTAGATGCTGCCACAATTGCTGCTGCGCCGCCTGTGCTGGTGCACAGCTCCTGCATCGGATCAGTGCTATGCAGATGCAGCGCATCCAAGACAACAACACCTGCTGGTGTGGTGTGCTGGGTGCTGGGCTCGCCCTCACAAGCTCACGCCAGATCAACTTCATCCGTCGCCCCTAGCTCCCCTCCCCCTCCCCTGGCACTCAGACTCGCGACCATCACGGATACGTCCAAGACCAAACACTCTTCATCATCACAAACGCAACCGCCTCTACTTTCTCATCCGTGGTGGCCTCACGGGAACTTCACAAACAACACGATACATCTCACAGGGTCATTGCAAATGCTTCCAATGACTCCTTCTCACCAACCCTGCAACAGAGCACGACCAAGCATGCCACCCCTGCAGCATCAACGAACAAGTTACAACCGTCTCATCGTGACACTGCTCCAACTTACAACATCAGCTCCCTCAGGCCAGCACCTCACTTCAAGTCGCTTCAGCAAAGCCCAAAGTACACCATGCATGGCCGTTTTCAGGGGCCAAACTCTCGCAAGAGCCCGGATCGCTGACCATCCATCACCGCCACCACCACCACCACCACCACCACCAAAATACACCATCACCAATTACCGCCGCCGCCGCCGGTGTTGGCCTGGTCGCTGGCCTTCGTTCGTTCTCGCTTTGACTACGCAGCGACATCGAACATGCTTCCATTACTCCATCTGGCCATCTTTACGATACCGACCATATGGCACTCCTTCGCCATAGCATAACATCGCGACCCAGCACCCGTCCTTCCATCCGCCAAACCCTTTTCTATTTCCGTCGTGATCAACATGGAGCTCGCCCACACGGCAACCCACCGCACCTCGACGACCAATTGCGACGGCCCCTGCTGCTAAAGACGGCCTCGGGAGGAGCCCCCATCGGCTCCCTTCCAGACGTCCGTTCGTGCTCCGTCCCGTCAGGACAGCACTCAGGAGGTAGTTCATCAATCAGCAACAGTATCACCAATCAGTCAAACGCTGCCAAGGCTCCTCTTCTACCACTGCAATAGAACCCGAATCTGGGGTCCTGGGGTCCTGCCGATGATGCGAGCCATGGTCAACGTCTGCGGCAACGAGACCCGATCGGGGTCTGCGTGCACGCTACGGATACTATCTACGGATACTCCAATTCGAGGACTCGGCGCCGGGGACAGAGAACTTGTCATGGTCTACCATACCGCCGAAACCGAGAATTATCGTGAACATGGCTGGTCATGGCTCGCCTGCTCTTATCCACTGATGAGGCGAGCATGGAGAACAGCCAACGTCCCAGGCGATTCCAGACGAATCGCACGGAGCCGCCCACATCAGTCAGGAACCAAGAACACGTACTGCATCGCCGCACACAGGACGACAGCTCACTTCAGCAGGCGAGCGGCGGCCATGGCACCAACAGCACGGCTTCGACACCTCCATCTCCATGGCAAGGCTTTGACTTCAGTTGAGGGCTTTGACCCTTCCAGGGGTTCTCCCGCACGCCACACGATACTCCCACAGATGCCGCATTTCTCACGCCAAGGCTTCCCGACTCAACGGTAGTTCATCATTTCTTTCCAAAGGCAAAGCAATGCAATCTGTCCTTCCGTCGCCCTCCATCCGCTTTTGCCTGGCGTCCTCCACACATCTTGTTCTCCCGGTCATCCCGCTCGTTTCCGTAAAACGAGGCGGCATAAAGTATCGTACTGGCCGCATTTGCTCTCTGGGGCTTGCCTGCAGATGGGATCCTCGGGCTAAGCGATATCAGCTGTTCTCACGTCTCGCTTCCAGCATCTCCCCAACTTACCAACAGCCAAAACTGTTTCCCATCCTCGAAGCTCAGAGAGCTTGTTTCACTTCAGTCGATAGCACGGTACCTGACCTCGGCCAGCCCTTACACTCTTCTCAACTGCCTGGCCTCCACATGCCGAGGTTCCTCTCCATCAAACGACCCCTCAGCCCCCCAAGAATAGCACTTGCCACTAGCAGCTGTGGTGACACAAGTCTCCCACTTCCCACCTGCACTCGTCATTCCACAAGACCGCCTTTGAGCAGTTCAAACGGCACGGGAAGCTTCGGCGGTCGAGGCCCCCAATCAACCTGACGATCTCCTCAGAATGATGCGTTCCTAACAGGTGGACATCTCCTCCAGCCCAGTCCGGTTCTCTCAAGGAGCCTGATGTGCGGCGACCCAATCAATCACTCAATGCGGAACGCGCTCGTAGACCATCTGAGGCCCGAAGGCCGTTTTGAGCACTCACCCTCCGTGTCCCGCGCGGACGAAGGCTACGACAGCGGACAAAGAGACGGACAATGGCGGCGATGGACACATGGGTCAACGAACTGGATGGATACGAGCTTGCGTCCCTCGCACCCCCAGGATCTTCTACGGAGACTTTCTCTGGCACCGCCTCTCATCCCCCCACTACTTTTGGCCATGCATTCCAGGGGAGGCCACGCCTTGCAAGGTTGGCAGCAAGGGGCAAGGAACCTGAGACAAACCCGCAAGAGAGCCCTCCCGAGTCCTGAGATCCCAACGGCGTTATCGGCTCTGTGCGCCCGCCAGGATGTGGGCATCAAACCTCCTGAAAAGTAACACGGGGTAACATTCTTGACGGGGTAAATTCACTCGGAGGCTGTGGCTGTCAGCGTGGAAGATTCCGAGGGGGCCCTTGCCGCGGGACCATTTTCATCCCAATCTCTCGACGTCAAACTTCAGGCACTCATACCACGAGAATTTTTTTGCATCTGGCCTTTGTAGCGCCTGTGCTTGACTGCCACTTCTTCATATTCTGGCACTGACAGGTAGTCTTCTTCAAGGGAGCACAGAAGACGCCAACAAATCTGGACGGAGGCGTTGCAGATCAAAAAGCAAACCTGAATGTTGGCGAAGTTGCTCAGCCCAACTCGACAGCGGACCGAAGGTTTTTGGCTTAGCACTCGCGGCTATAGCCCCTCCGTCGCGCCTCGAGTTAAATTACTCTGGAGGAATACGGGTCTCGCGACGCCGTAGACGCGTCTCGCACAGCTGGAATTGCGCAACGAAAGAATTTATGGCTCCTCCCGCGCGAGTCGCACGCCACCTCGGCCATTTAATTCTAAACACTCATTTCACTCGCAATTCTTCCACGTTGTTGACAGCAGCTCGACGCGACAGCGCCCCGGTTTTGCGGCAAAGCAAATTCATTGGGAACGCCGGGCATGGCCTCGGGTTCAGCTGGCCACCCAGATACTTTTCCCCGGCACGCAGTCCCTTTCCTTCTCTCAGAGAGAAGTATGGCGGTTTGATTGAAAACACAATCAGAAGCCTTCCCCTCATGTTCCTCTTCCCAGCCAATCTGCGTCTCCTTCCACCACACCGATACTTTGCTCAGTCGCTTGCGTTGTCCAACGGTGTTGGGTCGGCTCCAAGTCGATCGGCTGCATAGCGAATTGCAAGGAATCCCTTCGTGAAACGGCCTTTGCAGGGTAACGCCCACCCTCCCTGGGGTAACTCGGGAGAGCTGAACTGGGATCCTCGCCAAACCTTACCAACAGTTATTTCTGCAAGCTGCAGGTCTTTATCCTGCGTATGAGCGCTTAACCTGCCGCCACACTGCAGCCTCCTTCACAAGATTGAAAATCCTATGAGGAGTTGTGCGCAAACATGAAGATCGCCAACGTGGCTCCAGTCACTTGAATTTCCAGGACTTTTGCATCCGCCTTCGATCGCCCGGGATACTTAACCGCCGACGCCCTTGACGTCAATTCCAACCGGCGTTTGACGGCTCAGGAAGCACTTCGCCGCGGTCGGTCAACAGTCAGGCTTCTTCGTTCACAACATCGACCCAAGCCAAGCGCTTCTTTGTTTGCCAAGCAGAAATGTTTCTCATCGCGGCTTGGATTAAAACATACAATACCATAAACTCCAGTGGGTTGCTGTCAGTGTACTTAGAAAGGGTTCCTCAAAGCAACAGGCCGCAGCCTCACTTCACAAGCGCGACATCCAATCGTGGTGATTCCAGGCGGCGGTTATCAAGCGCGAACAACGCAGCGCTGCATTCAACTGGAACATCCGGGTGTTGAATTCATCCGCATGACGAAATGCCCATTGGACACCAGGCTGCAGTTCTTTGAGAATTTGGCAGCTTAGTTTCATCTTGAAAGATGCCATTCCGGACCCAAGAAGGCAGTGGTTTCAAATGACGTTGTCGAAGGACGTCTCACAAGGGCGACTCCGAGATGTCCAAATAGATGGCCACAGACGCCTACGTCAAGACTTTTCAGAGCCGATCGTTTTCCGACCTTTCCGATACCTTCGTTAATGGTGTACAGTCAACAAGCTCTGCCGCCGTTCGGGAGATCATCACGAATTCCGTCTTGAGTAACTTGCAAGCTTCGACGCACCTGCACGCCACCGCCGATACCTATACCTCTCGTACCAGTTGGCAGGTGTATCTGCATCTCTGGAAGCCAGAGCGTGCATCCCATGACCAGAGAAGCTGGCAGTTCGCGCCGTGATGTCACTGCCTTGTCGTTAGCGAATGCCAGCAAAAAGATCTCCTTTCCAGAAGAGAAACAGCAAGATTATCACACAGCTTGTTAGAACAAGTAATATGATATTTTCAGACGCTGAAGATTCGGGACTTCTACGGTCCCAGTTGTCCCTCTGGATGCGTCCAGAGGCACTGTGGACTGGACGAGTCGCCGTTCCTGTGTCAGTCAGTCGGTTTTCCCTGAATATGGTGGCAAGTGCTTGCTCGTCTTACCAGACTACTATGTAAAAAGAGCCATTTGGCCATTTCACAATGATTCTTCCCTGTGGATTTCATCATGGTCGAAACACGGCCAGGCTCACAAAGGCTACGGCGCTGTGCACTTATCTCAGGATTGGCAAGTGTCAGCGCCGCAAGGAGATAAACAGAGGAGAGGTCAGGAGGATCAAGATCGGTGCCTTTCCTCCTTTATGGGTATGCCGAATTTTTGATGCAGACGATATGCTGCAAGTAAATCCATTATTGCACTCAATCGAGAGTACAAGTGGGCGTTTACTTTTCTTTCGTTCTGGCCAGCATCGGGCGGGAAACACAACACGTCCGGCGGCATGAGGTTGCGAGAACTGAGCACGCTTGATGCCGCTTGGCGGAATGGCAGGTGCAAATCAAGTCTATCGGAGTGAAGACGAAGCCATCCGCAACAGGAAATCCAGGTTTCGCCGATTTCAAAGATAGGGAGGCTGGTCATCAGAATCTCTCGGAGGCTTTCGCTTGAGCCATCTTTATAACGACCAGCTTCGCCAAGCCCTTCCGGCAGCAAGCAACCCCTCCCGCTAAGCCTGTCTGGAGTGATTCTCGCATGCCCAGCCTGGCCATGTCATAGGGCTGAGAAGTTCTCAAGCCAGGATCACACCGTGCATCTCAGCCGCTAACTTCTGCGTCGACGAAGACCGCTGGCCAATCATGCGTGGAGTCGAGTGAGCATCGTATAGCAAGCCAATAACTTGCCCTGGAACTGTCGACGAGTGAGTGATCCTACGGCTTTCTTTCGTCCCGAACTCATCTTTTTCAGGGCCTTGAATCCTCCCGTCTACCATCACCACGCAGAAATTAGGCTGCCAATGACGCGCCTTAGACTTTAGGAACGGCCAAGGCCGACCTCCTCACGATGACTTCCATCACGTCAACGAAAACAGCACGCAAACACCCACCCGTCAATATCTTGGGAATCATGCACAACCAGCCAGAATCACTAACCACACTGGGCAAGTATCGGAGAAGAGGGGTGTAAGCAGCAAGGCAGCTGACGTGCGCATGGCCATGTCTCCAACCACTGCGATCCATCCCACGCGACGAATCCCGTCTCCGACTTCATCCTGGAGCTTAGCTCTCCTCACGATCTCACACACTCTGTCCGCTCGTCATTCTTATCTCACGGACTAAGACGTCTGCCCTGCACGGCAGACACCAGTCTGGACCACCGATCGGCTGGCATTCCCCTTCATTCCGGCAGTCTCTACTTTCCCTCATCTCTTCTTCTCGCCGTTTACTCGTTCTCCAGACAACCCACATCGGGCTCGCTGATCAGCTTCCTACACGCCACCACCACTGATACCATTCAAACCGGTGACATGTTGCACGGCAGACATCATCTGGGACAAATGGGAGGGAGGGTCTAATCACCATGTCGAAGCCACATCAGAGACGCATTCCTTCACGCCAAGAGAGGAGCATGAACTCATGAACATCGCGCATCCGCAGCGGCAGACTTACACCACGGCGCAGAGCCGCCCGACAAGGCAATCAGCTAAGGTTGGGCATGTCTATCACGGCAGATCTACTGGCAAAATACCCTATACAGCTAGCCATACGAGCTCTTTCCAGAAGCAAAAGCGGCAGCCCAACCGGTTGATCACGACAAAGCTACATCCATCGTCCCTTTTGGGCATTCGAGGGCGTATGATCCAAACACCAGCCGCCGACAACACGACGCTCTCCGCTTCTGTGCCCCCGAGTGCAATGACCGCCGGCCGGGTGGGGTTTTCTGGAATTTCCCGAATATGACGTGAGATCGTGAGGAACAGAGAGGGAAAGGACACATCACGAACAAGGGGGTCGCAGGGGTTTTGTTTAAAGTTGGAGGGGAGGAAACCCATCATGTCCAGGTACAACTGCGACATTACGGCGCGGAGGAGGAGAAGAGAGGGGGGGGGGGGGCTTTCACCCTCACTCTTCGCCCGCTAAGATCGCGATGAAAGCGTTGCCGCCGTTGCACCTCGCGCTCACCAAGACGGAACTCGACGCCCCCCCTCCTCCTCCTCTTCTTCCTCTCCATCCTCCCGCGAGAGCCATCACAGAAGTCCCCGTCGTGCAGACGGGCCACCGACTCACGTGAGGGGTTTTCGGCATTCCTTCATTCTCGGTCCCGAGACCAGACACGGCGTATTCGCATGACCCGCTTCTCCCGTCGCGGAGGATGCCCGATTTGTAAGTGTGTCGGTCTATCCTTCGAAGTCATCAGCAAAAGGATGATGAGGATTCTCACCACTGCTACATGGCGGGGCTTTGAGATAACACAATGACCCAGCTCCCAATCGCGAACGCGAAGGCTCCGTTGAGTTGCGAGAAGCTCGCGAAACCTGTCAAGTGTTGTGCGAGATGCGAGCGAGGGGGGAGGTCAGTCAGCAAGCAGCGGGACTGGCATTGCGATTCTCCTATTCTCGACTCATCACCGCCAAAGAGTCGCGGTGAGACGGTTCAGCATCGCAACTTGTGTCACGGCGACCCTTCCTGTTCATTGCCTTCCTCTCACCAGGTCACATACATACGCCCACCATGACCGCCCACCATGAGCATCGAATACTAACTTGGCATGTCTCACGGCGAGGCTATCACCAAGGGCGATTTCTGGCGATTATTCACACAGCAGACGCTTATAACCCACGATGTGAGGCTGCCCGAGGCCACGATCCCCTCTGATGGAATTCGCGTTTTCGTCGTCAGCCCGACTAGGCCGTGAGAGCTTCACACTTACTCCAAGTCTTCACAGAAGACCCCTCGAGCCGTGAGACTTACATGAGACTGACACCACACACTATACACTCTCGGGGACGTCTCCAAGGAGTGTGATCCTCACGCAAGGATCTCACCAGACTCAGCTGAGAGGAAGCTCTTTCGTGATCCCACGACTGCACCACAAATGTCTCATCCTCCAACTATTCCCTACGACGTTGTCGAACCTGTGTGGCCGCTGGAGAAGAACCACAAGCTGGAGGCATACATTTCAATCTCATCTCCTACTGATACGTCCTATCTGGGCCAGCTTGACGTAGTAAAGGCATCCATTCTCAACCGTAGATCCAAGGAGTGGCGTGGGCACTTTTGAGCACATCGCAAATGCCCCCTTCATGTAATGCAAATAAACAAAACCCAGCTTATTGTGGTGCGAGCAAAAAGCTTCGTTCATGCTCGATCCAAAAACTATTCTCAACTGACATACACACTCTGGTTTTCCGAGATACATACATACACCTATTGCCCGGCCCCAACTCGGGCTTGAGATAGTCAAACACAAACCGGAATTCGTCGTGATCATGAGGTCGTAACGCGTGAAAATTATGAAAAGTTGAGACGATGACAAAAGAAATGGAAAGAAAATAGACCCGAAGATTCAAACACATCGTTTCCGCACCTTTTTAACCACCGCCATATATGACAAGACCCGACCTCCCGCCCCCTTCCTGTTCAATATCCAAAGAAACGAGTCATCAGCAGACGTACAAGAATAACCAGAAGCACAGGATATACCAAAACTCCCCGTTGGCCGCGGGGCCCATGGGCAACAAACAAAGCAAAAGAAAATTGAAAAAAAGAACAGAATAACCCAATAGATCATGATATCGGAAATGCCGTGGATGAAGACCCCTTCCCAAGTGAGATTGTGTGCCGACCCTTTTTGTCCGCCGTGATGCTGAGACGCCCCACACCTTCTTCTATCACCGCTCTACACCTCGACGCGCAAGGAAAAAGGAACCGCCCCTCTTCGTATAGACAGCCCAGATTACAAACCCTCACTCCCACCTGTGGACGACTCTGGTCGTGTCTTAATACCGCTTCTCTTCGGGCAGGACGTTTTCGCCGTAGAAGCCGCCGTGGTGGCCATCCTCGCCGGACGCCTCACAGGCAAGACAGACGCCGCCCCCGTACACCCTCGTGTGACGTTTCCACCCGGCTCCGCTGCCATCCAGCAGAGAGATGATTTCGCCTTGCACGTGGATCTTTCGGAACGTCCCATCTTCCAGAAGTTCTCCATGAATTGGCGGAGGTCCAGGTAGCGAGGGCGATGTGGGCGGATATGATGAGGGGGAGAAGGTGACGCCAGCTTCGTCAGATACGGGACTCGTTGCTGAAATCGGCACACCAATGGGCATAGTCTTCGTATAAGACCGCCTCCGGGGTGTCGGAGATGATCGCGCAATTTGTTTGCTTTGTGTTGCTGTAGTTGTTGCCGCCTCGGTTTCTGTGGATGACATGTAATCCGGGTTGGGTTGTTCGAAGAAAGAAGCATCAAGTTCTTGTGCTGAACCCATTCCAGTGAAGCTCCTCCTGCGATCATCATAGATGAAAACTGATGGAGACAGTTCTGGGGGTGTCAGCGGCGGAGGCGGAGGCCTTGACAGCATGAACCTTGTTGAGTTGAGGTCTTTCCTTGGGCTAAATGGGTTGCCTGTCGATGGTGTCTGCCCACTGCTTTCATTTTGGCCGTCTCCATCTGCTTCTTTCGCAATTCCGGCCGGGAAGCTAGCCTTTGAGCTCGGTTTGCTGCTGACCCTGCCCTCCTCAGCCGTAGGATCACTGCTGACCCCACGTGACTTTTCCTCCATGGTCCAAACCCGGTCGTGGAAGAAGTGATTGTGAAGTCGTTGCTGACTGACCAAATGATCCAGATGATCGCAGGCTTGTCCCTGCTTTTGAGACTTGTTGATATCTTCGTTTCTCGGCTTCGACTGGGACACAGCATGGAGCAAGATGGCCACAAGAGACAAGATGGTGAGACCAGCACATATGTGGGAAGCTGAGATGTAGTGGTAAGTCGATGAAGGCTCGTCTAAGGCCAGCTCAGCATGCGTGATGGCGGGCATGGCTGCTTAAAGGGTCGATTATGGCAAGTGATTAAGTTTGGTTGGCCGTATGGGGGGGGTCAGTCTGAAGGTAGAGGTACCTTCGTCAGGCTTGGGATGCGGTGTGGTGACACGTCTGGGGTATGCCTGTGTATGGCTACCAAGCCAAGACCTAACAGTGGCTTGCGAGTAAGGCAAAGTCGCTGCTGGACATAAGCGACTAGGGGATGATGATGGTGGGCCTCGGCCACTGCATCTGCCGTAAGTCGGGTGGAAAAGGTGCCGAGGAAAGCTCCGGGTTGGACCGATTGCTTTGTGTGTATTTGTGGATGAGTGACTTTGAGGCGGAAGTCGAGTGATGTCGAAGCAAGAAAGGGATTCCGGGTATCTATATAGAGAAAAGGTTGTAAGTCTTCGGACGTGCTATTTTGAGTGGATGCCGCGCGCTACGGGTGACGCGAGGTGAGAGGCTCAGGGTGCCACGAGCTCTGAAACCCAAGAGCAGCAATTGGGAATAGTTCCAAGCGTCATGGCGAGCGCCTACACCCAACTATTGTATAAGATGGCAAACTCACAAGACAGGTTTCCAAGTCTCAAGGGTTTGTTAGCTGAAATGGGTTGGACATCCAGTTCCGCGCTTGGCAAATGCAGCTCGTAACAGATGGAGGATGAGACAGGTGTGTTTTTTTGTATGTGCAGATAACAATGGCTTTGTCTGTCAGCAACGACGACAAGAATTATTCGCGCCGCAGGCGACAACCCAAGAATTAAATGAGAATTCAAGACGAACCAGGGACTAGAGAACGTAAACGGAGCGGCGGTGGGGTGGAAGGATTACAGGCAAGACGGGAAGGGTACCGTATCATATATATAGACACGATGTCGATGCGCCATGTCGCGGACGACGAAGCACAATGGGGCCAACTCGCAAGCAAAATGCATCGCCAGATCTGGCTCGGCAGGGAAAGGGCTGGCAGAAGGAATGAGATAATAGATCAAAATGAAAGAGGGTCGAGGCCACGGTGGGTGTGCGGCAGCAGGGAGGTGTGTGGTGTGAGTTGACGGACTGAATCCTTGGCCTTGGCTGGCGCGGAATAAAGGCTGCCAATCCTAGGGCTCCCGTTTTCATCGCGCCGGCTTCTTTTCAGTCAGCCTCTCTCTCTCTGTCGAAACTCGAACAAGCGAGAGCCCGGGGCAGACCAATGACACTAGTCAGGGCCCACGGCCACGGGGAAAACCAATGTCGGTCATCTGTCACGATGGCGGCAACGCTGGCGACAATGCTGGCCTTGCCAGTTGCTTATTTTGCCGCAAGGCGGCGGCTGCAGAGGTGTGCGAATAAAGAATTCGACTGGCCGTCTCGAAAGCTGGAGATGTCAAGCCGTGTGTTGCAGAAGCGGGCATGAATGGGATGTCCATGGGTGCGCATACAGGCACAGGGTGGGGAAGAGAGAGACCCGGGCGAGGGAGACGCCATGATACTCTAGATGCGGTCATCATGTATGTTGGAGAGCGATTGATTTCGCCGTCTGGGTTGGGTAGGCGGGAAAGAACTCGTTGGCCCCCTACTCCGTACGCCGCATATGCCCTGAGTCTACGGATACTTTGGAAGGGCTGGAAGATTGTGTCAGCAAGTACCAAAACTGGCAATGACAAGGTAATGTTGTTGCCCGGGCGCGCTTCTGATAAGGACAGGCCACGATGAGTGAGTGGGACGGAGAACGAGAAGTCAGAGGCATACCTAGCAAAGGCGGTGTAGAGATTCCCGTGTCTTGACCGCAGATTTGACAGGCAGCCGCAGATTGTGGTCGGATTACGGATAGAACAGCTCGGACTGGATTTCTGGTTGTTCGCTGCATTGTTGTTCGTTGTCACTCGTTCGGATAGCAACATTTGGGGTCGGTTTTTTCTCGAAACGACGCCAGGGGGATTGTCAAGAGCAAATCCCTGTCGTTCAGCCCAACAGGCAGGATCTTCTCTTGATTGACCCCTGTTTGTGGGCGTCCGCAGCAGGCCGACCAGACCAGCTGGGCTGGCCCCGGGCCCTGGTCTTAGTGCGCCATCGTGTAAGTCGGCGAACGTGGAGTTGGGAAGGCGGTCCACCAAATGAGACGCGCATTCTGCACCGACGGGCTCTGATATGACGAGGCACAAGCTTCGACGGAGAATATCAATACGACGAATGGTGGCCAATTCGACCGGGATTTCCAGAAAGCAGACACGGCAAGCTGATGTTCAGCGCGCAAAGACAAGCTGGATCGTGTCTCGTGAGTCAACGGCGTACTTGGTAATCAAGTCGCACGTAGTTGGAGTGACGAGCAATGCCGTGCGTGGTAGCTGGGCAACAACCTCGGACGTCGCTGACCTATCCACCTCTGGTTTGACCTTTGTATATCCATGCTGCGTACCGAAGGGAATGGGAATACAGTCGATAACCCACAGTGGCGGCTCGGCGACTTGTTTCGTCGGTGTTGTATTCGGTTGATGACCGTGAGTGAGGGTCCTTGGATTCCTTGGAGCGGCGATGGAGACTGGAAGAGTGCAGATGACCCGTCAAGCGTCCGTCAAGCGCTCTCCAAAAGCAAGCGAGGAAAGACGTCGGGGATCTAGGAGGTTTGCGCAAAACCAGTTTAGCGTTGGCGAGTGGAACCGGACCTGTTCAGCTGAGGTGAGCCCTACAGACACGCCATCCGGGATCCCTGCCCTGTCTAGTGTCGCAAACGCGGGTGCCATAATTGCGAGCTTGTTCCTCTTCCAGGCCATTTCCATGGAACGATTGGCTCGCCAGCCAGCCCTGTGGTGTCGATCGATGTACCCTTATTGAGACGGTGCTTCTTTTGGGTAAGTTGGCCAGGAGCGATGGCCAAGTAGGTTGGTGAAGTGAAGGTTGGCGAAGCAGCGATTCTTGGTGGCCGGCGACAGACTCGAAGTCTCGGCCGTTGAGATCCGGCATGACATGTCGTTGGGCGCATTGTGTTGCCGAAAGTCGGGATGCCGAAGAAGGGTGGAATTGGACAAAGGCGTCAGAAGCCGGTTCCGATTGTGCATGACATGGCGCATGAGCAAGTACCGGGAACTGACGAAAGTGTAACGCAAGATGGTGAGGGAGGGAGCGGCTGCGAGCTTCAGCCATGCACGTCTGGGCGTGAAAGAGGCGCGCTTGGAGATTAAGCGACGGTGGTCATGGGCGAAGTCGGAAGGGAATGATAGGTCGTGAAGTGTATACCATAGTAGAGTCTGGTTGGCTCTCGTAGGTAGCGAGAGGTATGGAGTACAGACTCTCAGAGATGGTCATGAGTCGAGGAGAACGGGCGAGGCGTATCTGACATGGCGGGGTTGCGTCCCATGCTGAAGGTAAGAAGGTATCGGCGTCTTGATCGACAACTGAAGAGGGCAGAGGATTTGCGCCGAGAGCGTTGATTGGTCCAGGTTGGTTGAAACTTGGAACAGACGATGAATGCCCGTGTGCTCATCGAAGGATCAAAGACATTGGAGATGGCTGACAGGCCTCCACTGAGATCCTTACTAAGGTAAGGCAAGTGGAGGAGCAGGATGAGGATGCCGATGAAAAGGCGGCATTCCATGTCGAGGTGTGCGACGACGAGGCAGAGGCGAGAAGGCGGAGCGACGCGGAGAAGAGAAAGAGAAAGCGAGACGATCGGGAGGACGACAACGACGGGTGGACAAAGAGGCTGAGATGAAGAGGCGGACCGGCCAGCTTGGTAGACAGGTAGTGTAGACCAGCCAAAATGCACCAAACCCAACCAAGCTGGAGATGGTGTGGAGTGGAAAAGCGCGGTGGTGTGCAGCAGTGGCTACCTTAGTTGGTTGGTTGGTTGGTTTAGATGCAGTTGGTGATGCATTGCAAATCTTGCTCTATGTTTTTTTTATGTTTTTTTCTAATTTTCAGCTGCCCTCTTTCAGACGATGGCCTCCCATTCGTCGCAACTGAATCGAAACCGGAAGCAACTGATCTGGGCGTACCTACCTTCTCAAAATACCAGGTATGCGATGTTCTTTCCTTCAACATGAGGATGGATATCACAAGCCAGGTCGTCCCTTCCTGCAAATGGAAGATTCAGCTCAGCTACTCCACGTTTCCCCCCTCCCCTCCTTCCACGGCATCTCAATGCCCCTCCCCCTCCCCCTCCTTCCTGCCGCAAGCCAAACACGATTCATTGCTTCCATTTTTGACAGGCACCAGCCACATACAATTACGGCAAGAACGCAACTGCCCTATTAGGGGAGCGCCTTCCAAAGATGGGATGAGCGGTCGTCCAATCAGTGAGACATTGACTCCACTGGTTCCGACGAGAATCAAGAAGTTGCAGGCGATCACCCGCTTGTGTCGCTTCTCTTTTCAGCGCCTCATGTCTCTGCAACGTCAATGGCGACTTCCCTCCAACCACCACTGCAGCTTACCTCACCTCGAGGTAGGAAAGAAGTAGGTACCCAAGTACCTTATTTTGACTCGCACCTGACGATGCCTAGATACCTAGGTACAATGCGGCATTCGTTATGGGGAATTTCCAGAGACTGAGACCGAGATCGTCTCCGCTGCATCTGAGATGACAATGTTACTGCCTGCTTTGCTGCATAAGGCAGGCACCAAAGTAAGACGTCGCCGTATTGCATCTTTTTTCCATTGGCTATGAAGAGGTCTCTCCGGGCGTTGGAGGCCTGCGGACGGGCAACTCCCGTGATAATCACTTCCATTGAAGTCATTGACGAATATCATCCTGTATTCGGACGACGGCAGCACGGCAGGCTCCCAGCAGCTCATGCAGTTACAGTTGCAGTTTCACTTGCAGTGTGCAGTGTCGCATTTCAGCCTCGAATGCAAACGACGCGACATTACACCGCACTTCGGCCCTCGAACGAACATCATCTCCAAATATCGACCACTCTCCTTCCTCCATCAGCTCCAACGGCCGCCCGTCGCCGACACAGCCACACATCCGGGCCCTCGCCCTTCCCATTTCCGCCCTTTTCCGCTCCCTTGAAAATCTTTTCTTTCACCAAAGCCTGTCGCCAACGACGCGGTAACGAATCACCACATTCAGGTGACGACCTGCTGGCCAACCGAGACACAGGATCAACACTGTCAGTCGACTCTACATCAACGATATTCGCTCTGGTTGGCCTGCGCCCAAGACGGTGTCTCCGCACACGGTCCGAAAACTCTTGGTGCTAAATTCACTTCTCCCCCGACGCGCAACGCCGAGCCACGGAGCCGACGCGGCCTGCCCGCCGTCCGCGGCTCCCACACCACTCACCAGGGCACTTTACTCACGTCAATTGAGGATACCTCACCCTCACCATGCTGTCCAACAACATCCAACCCGCCGCCAGTTCCTCTTTCGTCATCATTCCTTCCAGCCTTGCCCGACGCTTTCCCAACTCGATATTTCATTGACGCATGTACGAGCCCAAGAAGGATGCGGAAGGAAATCAACTTCTTTCAATCGCCCCCTTACGAATCCTGCCATATCGCCGCTTTCTGTTGGAAGTCGTCTCCCGTCCCCGACCTTGGCGCAGGGAAACACACTGTACCAAGACCAAACCTGCAATGAAAGTCATTCTACTGCGACGCAGTCGACTGCAAGAGAGACCGTTCATGGCCTGCATCGACCAACACTCCAGGCGAGAATACGCATCGACGATGCGTCTCTTCAGCTGACTGCTTCCTCGTGCCGGACAGAAACCGTATAGAGTGGAATACGAATTGGCCCAGACACAACGGCCGTTCTTTTCTTCAATGCTGCCCGCCCGCAACCCGCAGCGCTGCCCCAACCCGCAAACACCAACTCAGCGGAAGGCCCAGAATAGAGGTGGCCCCTTTTGACGTGCAGGGAACACAGCATGGGGCTGGTGCTGCCGCTGCCGCTGCATCGAACAATACGGACGTTCCAGACTGCCATCTTCCATCCATCTCGTATGCGTGCCATACATCAGGGAGCATGCGAGCACTGCGTCCTCGTCACCACATATGCCAGAGATCACGACCACGTTCTGGTCCCTCGACACAAGGCACCAAGAGATGTGCCAAAAGGACTGTACCGTTGCCCGTTGCGCTCGCGCATGATGACTCGGCCAAGTGCTTACCTTAGCCGTTGTCGTCTCATTTTAACCTCGAGATGCAGTGCCTATCACGCACAGTACCATGCATGAAATCTGCATCTTCCAGATGTGTCACCCACAACTTCGACAACGACCCCCGTCCGAGCCTCCCCTCCCGTCACGCACACCGCCGGCGTGCTAAAAACGTCAGTCCTCGTGGCCGCGTCTACCCTGGCCAGTCACGCCGCATCACCAACAGCCTCCCTGCTCGATTTGCAGCCGACCCTCAACCCCAAGCTTCGCTCCGCGCCTGCGTGCCCAGCCCCCAATCACCCGAGGCCATTCAGGGACCCCTCGTCCCTTTTCAGCCTTACCAGATCCCTTGTCGCTTTTATTCGTACTTGCCCTCCTCGTCAGAATTTTAATCGCCGCAAATTCACTAGTGTCCATGTTCCCAGTGTAGATTAATCCTGGTCATTGGTAATCTATTGGCTGACAGCTAAGAACAGATCACCGTACCAGCGGCGGATATTAACGCATCGCCATCTGGATTTACTTCGGCAGGTTGGTCAGGCTCGCTGGAATTGCCTCACAACGTGGTCATTCTGCCATCACATCTTGCTCTGCCTAGGGCAGCATCGCTCCGGGGCGCCCCTGGGTGTCTGTGTCTCTACGCAACTGCGAGAGATTCTCATTCGTCTCCTCTCTTGTGCCCTCCTAAGCCGCAAGTCAGAAGTCTCCACGCCAAGTCGTCGAAGAATTCTTCGTGCCGACGAAGCCTGTCCACTCGGCGCTTTCCATTACGAAAACGACCGAAAAAGAAAACGCAGAATTCTCATGAACTTTTTCTTTGCGGTTTTCGCCACTCATTCAATAAGACTTTTTTGTCTGTATCACTTTAGATCCTAGCTTTGATGACCGACGAGGCTCACGGTCATCGCAACATCGCGCCTGTTGGAGCCTCATGCTCGAACCTGAGAGGTCGACTTACGAACCGCCCGGTCTTGGCTCTGCCGCACCCTCGATGACCTCGATCCTGACCCCCTCGGCACCTGACCGGGATGCTAAAGTCCCCTCTGTCGCCCATGCCTGTTGCTAATGGGACTTTGGCTGATGATTCATGCCAAGCTTACATACACCCAACCAACCCAGTGCAACCATCCCGAGCATCGTTCTTAGGTAAGGCGGGCTGGGCTGTCTCTTCAAGAAACGCCGACCAACCCGGAATCGGATCCTCAAAACTCGCAAATTGCCAAAACTCGGTGAGCATAACACCGCTCCTGAGGTTGACAGTGACATCCGCGAAGCCTAGTTGGATGCCGACGCCCAAGCTTACCTTACCTCACAAATCCCTCGACGTCGAGTCAGCCGGAGGCGGACCCCGGGCACCAGGAAGCTTCTTCCTGATCCCGCATCGTCATCATCACGAAGCACATCCGTGGGCCTCACCGCGACTTTTGCGATTCGATCCATCTCCACGAGATCTGATTCGAAATCACGCGAAGTCGCCCAAAAGGCGCAATTCCGCCCATGGTGGCCCCGGGGCGCCATCCGGCACACATCCTGAATGTCATCTGTCTCGTCTCTGTCAGACGGGAAACACTCCCGCGACGCCCCAGGTCTTTTTACTGAAAAGAAACACAACACACGCCCAGGCTGAGTCTTACACCGTTTTAGTCCGTTCGCCCAAAGTCCATCTCGCAGTACTTCCCGAAAGGGGCAGCACTCCATGGGCCGAAAGTGGTGATATTTCCTCCAAGGTCTGTCTCACTCACCCTTTCACCCAACTCACTCACCCGGCCGATGGCCCTCGGAGATGACTCTCTCTCTCTCCTTTCGCCGGACCTAGAACGTGACATCTCGAACGTGAGGCGTGTGACACTGGGCAGGGGGGGGGGCGTCAGACAGCGCGTCTCATCATCGACCAGGCTGACTGACTGGACTGGACTGGACCTCTCGGAGTTTGACGTTGGAACTCATGATTCACTGGCTGTCGTCGTCGAGAAAACCTGCCAGCCCCGGGTACCCTTCCCGGGCCTCGTCGTCTGACGAGATGGGGGGAGGTCGGTCACCCGGGGGGAAGCAAGGATGGTCCATGGAACGCGGCGGGGGGAGAACGCGTTTCTTACGGCTGCGCGGAGCAAAGTACTATACCTTACCTACCTCGCGTCAAGTGCGCGTCCCTCCGACTGATGAGTGAGTGAGCTACGTTCCACCCGCGTCGGGCGAGAGTGAGATGATGATCAACACAAAAGAGCACTCGCACGTGAGGATGGAAGCTTGCCCCCGTGTGTGTCTGAGTAAAAAGGGTACGTGATACGTCTTCGTCAATTGCGCTGCGCGGCGGTGTGTCTCTCTCCGCTATGACATTAGAGGACCTAAACCAGACGAATATTGGAAAATCCAATGCTATTTCCTACTCCCCACCCCGCGAGTCCCTGCGCTCTCGCTCCGTTCCGTCGCCTCGAACGCCGTCAAGAAATGAAACAGCAAGTGCAAGCACAGGACGTGCCTGTCTACTTGCCCCCTCCCCCCTGAAAAGGAAAACACCCTGTTGAAACCTCCCTTTTGTCGTCGTGAACATGGCGAGCATGAGTTAGAATCATCTCCCCCGCGACTTTGCTTTGTACATGGAACATCCAGAACTCCAGTGTAATGGTTGAACTACCCTCGATTCATCCCAGCCAAGGCGTTGATGCGTCGCGGCCTACACTCCGCCGATGCCGATGCCCATGCTCATCCCCACGTCCATGGGCTCGGAGCCAGAGGACCCGTCGCCGGGGAGGTCGCGATCCTCTTCCAGTACGGTGAGCAGGTTATCCAGGTTGGCGTCGAGGTTCTCCGTGTCGGCGGCGTCGAGGCACTTGCGGAGCAGGCGGCGGTACTTGTCAATGTTCTCGCCCGTGCCGACCATGCTGAGGGCCTCGACGTAGTCGCTCTCGGACTGCCGCTGCTCCGAGAGCATGGCCTGCAGCTGGCGCGCGAGCGACAGGCGGTCGTCGTAGGTGGCCTCGTCGACGTCGCCGTTGAGCATGTTGATCTCCTGGTCGACGGCCTGCTGTACGTGGAGGCGGTTCTGGTGGGTGATGAGGGACATGACCTGGTGCTTGGCGAGGTTCGCGTCGCTCATGATCTTCTGGGCGCCATCGTCCGCCTCGAGCTGGGATTCGAGCTCGGCGATTTGCTGGCGCACGGCGGCGAGTTCTGCTTGCGTATTGGACAGGAGGCGGCGTGCTGCCTTCTCGGCCTGGTCCTTCTCGCGGATCTCTTCGTCGTAGCTACCGGCGAGCTCTTGGAACTTTTCCATAATGAGCGGAGTGATGCGCGATTGTACCGTGTTGGCGGCTTCCGAGTCGAAAGAGGAGAGGGTGAGTTTCTTGCTGGTCGTTGTTCTTTCGGGCATAGCATCTCTGAACGAGACGTGCCGTTGGGAGTCTGGGGCGAAGGGGGATGACGACCGCTGGGGGCCGCGTTCCTTCTTGGTGGCGTTAAGCTGGGCGATGAGGTCCTCTGCTCGTACGCCCTCGTGGTTGGGGATGTTGGTGGAGGCCTGGCGGCCGAGGAGCGCCCTGATGCATTTCCTGGCGTTCCGTTGCGCTGCCAAGTGAAGGGCGGTGTTACCCTCATTATCCTGGGCGTCAATGAGTTGTTGTACGTAGGCTGGTTCGTGTGTTTCTTGGAGCTTGTTGAGGATGTTGTCGAGGTAGTATCTTGAACATGAGTGGCTGACTACTCTGCCATTCTTCATCACCGCAGCGTGGTGGATCACTGTGCTCCCTGAGTGGTCCCGGGCGTCGACGGTGTCAAACAGCTCCTTCATCACCGCGGGGAAGGTTTGCTTCTCGTAGCAATTCGTGAAGTGTACGGAGCGCATGAAGGGAGTTTCACCCCTGACGTTCTGTACTGACAGATTGGCGCCAAAGCGGCGGAGCTGCTTGATCACGTCCACGTCTCCCATGGCCGACGCCCAGTGTATGGCGGTGTGCTCCTCCGAGTCGATAATCCAATTCGGTTGGAAGTTTGGCGGCGGCTCGGGGCGGTATGCTGGCTTCTCGTTTCTAGAGAGAAGGAAGTAGTCCAAGAGCTCGTCTCCGTACACCGAATGCTGCTGTTGTGTCATATCCTGAATGGCCTCTTCCCTCTTCCTCTTCCTGTGACCGGTCGAATGATGGGACATGTCGAAGCGGTCGTCCTCTCCCATGTACGAGGCTGAGGCAACGGTCAGGTTGTCTGGGGTATCATCGTCATTCATCAGGCCGTCGATAGTCTCGAATTCTTCCGGCTGCGGTGCGGCTTGCATAGAGGTGTTGGCAGCGGGTTGGGGTGTGGGCTGCGGCTGGAACTTCGTACTGGGCCATTTTGGAACGGCAGGCTTCTTTGGTGCCTTGGGTTTGCTGGTATGTCGCGGGGCCGGGGGAGGGCTCTGGTTGCCCGGGACGTATTCGAAGATGGAACGTAGGCGATCGTACACGTTGTTGCGCTGGGCGAGTGCGACGCCTTTGTCGAGGGGAATCCATGTGCCCTGGTATTTTCCGTAGCCGCCCTGAATCTTCTCGTGCTTTTCTTTCTGGACCTCTCGTTCGAGGATACGTGTTCGGGCGGGCTTATCGAAGCCGGCGGCCTTTAGAATATGTGTCGCATTGATCCAGTCATCCTGCCGCCTTCTCATGACATGTTCTTTGAGGTCGTCTCCGAATTGGAACTCGTAAACGGGGATCTGGGAGAGACTTGTGTCAGCAATTGAAGCTTCTGTGGTGAAGGAGAGACCTGGACGTCGACGGTATTGTCCGGCAAGCCATTGCGTCGAGTTCATCCCCCTGGGAGTAACTCAAGGGCCTACGATCGCAACGGACTGTAACGTGACGTCCCGCAACAACATGAGGCCCTTATTTCGACTAAAATAACTTACACCACTGTAGGTGGCACTGTAGATGCCGGGCTGGGCATTGCCTTTGACCATGGTCAACTTGGTGGAGCAAGGGACAGGCCCTGCCTTCTCGACGTAAGCGGTTCAGGAGGCACTTTGGCAGGATCGTTTGGGACGGGCGACGAGGAAAATCGGCGGGACGGAGGTAATTGAAGAGGTCGTGTGGCGTATTTACGGGCAATAAGTTGTCGGCGAGGGTTTCGGTGAGGCTTGTGGTGAGGTGCCGGGTTGCTGGGCTGGATTCACGGATTTTCTTTCACCAGAGTCGAGTGGATGCGCC
This sequence comes from Colletotrichum karsti, assembly GCF_011947395.1. Classification (NCBI taxonomy): domain Eukaryota; kingdom Fungi; phylum Ascomycota; class Sordariomycetes; order Glomerellales; family Glomerellaceae; genus Colletotrichum; species Colletotrichum karsti. Next base: position 382,683 of record NW_024065904.1, read on the forward strand.
CGGCCTTCTTTGGTCTGCTGGGGGTGCGAAAGGAAGGACGCGAAACTCGCGGCCCAGACGCGCCTTCCACGCGCAGACAATTAAACGCGGGGGCCTCAGGCGTGAAGCCACCTTAAGGTGGCCCAAGCGCTCGCTCCTTCCCTGCCATTTCTTTTGCCAGAGGGATGCAGGTCACGTGCGTCAGCTTCAAGAAGTGGCCCGAGCGTGGAGTCCCTTTCAACCTATCAAAATGCGAGGAGTGGAGACAGGAGGTTTCCCTTTGGAGGCAGCTGCTTCTGCCAGCTGAAAGATGACAACACCTTTCATCCAGCGTTGTAGTCGACAATCTCTTGGCATCGGAAAATTGGGCAGTTGGAAGTTCCGACTGTTGGTACAGATATCGAATGAAGACTCTTTCCTTTTGAGGTAATGTTGGTGAAGACATATCGGCCATCGTCAGCTTTGTCGATGGTTACATGTGTCAGCTTCAAACCTTTCCATACCTACCCTACCTAGGGGATAAGGAGGACTTAACGGCGTTAATCATCGCCAGCAAAGCCAAAAAAGCAAACAAACATGTAATCCACAGATTGTGCAGTTTGTCAGCTCGGACAATCCTTTGGGCTGAAAAAGCTCCTGATTGCAACGGGCTGACGTCCAATCCCATGGAGAGTTTTGGTTGCCAAACACCACCTTCCCAGCAACCCAGCCCAATCCAACCCAATAGAGAGAAATCCCGATTTTCCCGTCGGATCCAATGGCCGCCTCCACTGGACGTCCTCATCCCATCTGGTTAGCTCGTCATTGGGCGCGACGGACGCCGTGACGTCTGTAGTTGTCGCATATCTACCCCGCCATGATGGTGGGGTCTGAACTCTCGCGAAGCCCACTTCATGTTTGCCGATGAGTCTATCTAATCACGACATCGCCCTTTCTTTTTCGGACCAAACACTGCTGCAAACCAGACAAATCGATATCGGAGCTTAAAACCCTCATACCGACAGAGAACATCTGCTTCTTTCCCTTCCGCATCTTTACCTATTCTGTGTCCTCGGAACAAACCAAGGTAACCCCTCTCTCATCATTACCGCCTCACTCTTGCCCGGCTCAACTCAGGGATCCCTAGCTTTCACCATGCCTCTCGTCGCTTCAAACCCGAAAGACAGAATCATTCTGGGTCTCATGACCTTCGGCCCCAAGGAGTCCGATGGCGCCAGAATCACTGACCTGGGCACCTTCAACGAGGCCCTCGACGTCTTCCAGAAGCGTGGCTACAGCGAGGTCGATACGGCCCGCGTCTACGTCGGCAGACAGCAGGAGGCCTTCACTCGCGAGGCCAAGTGGAAGGAGAGGGGATTGACGCTGGCCACCAAGGTCCAATATCCCGCCTCGGCTGGCGACCACGCCGGCAGCAAGGTCATCGAGTCCGTCGAGACCAGTCTGAAGGAGCTCGGCACCGACAGCGTCGACGTAAGTTTACTTGAAACCGGTCAATCGTAGCGTAGCGACCCCAGCTAACTGACACGCCCAGATTCTGTACCTCCATGCTGCGGTATGAGCCGCCCTCGCGCCATGTATCACGGCTTCCGCAACTAACACTGACCGACTTACAGGACCGCGCAACTCCGTTTGCTGAGACTCTCGAGGCTCTGGACAAGCTGCACAAGCAGGGCAAGTTCGTCAAGCTGGGCTTGAGCAACTTCACCGCCTTCGAAGTGGCCGAGGTGGTCCTGACGTGCAAGTACAACGGCTGGGTCCGGCCTACGGTGTACCAGGGCATGTACAATGTCATTACTCGCAGCATCGACGCCGAGCTGATCCCGGCGTGCCGGCGGTACGGACTCGACATCGTCGTGTACAACCCCATCGCGGGCGGGCTGTTCTCGGGCAAGATCAAGTCCAAGGACATCGTGCCTACGGAGGGCCGCTTCTCGGACAACCACGGCACGGGCGGAAACTACCGCAAGCGCTACTTCCGCGAGAGCACCTTCAAGGCGCTGCAGACGATTGAGGCGGCGGCGGAGAAGCACGGGCTGAGCATCATCGAGACGGCGCTGCGCTGGACGGTGCACCACTCGGGTCTCAAAATCAAGGACGGCAACGACGGTATCATCATCGGCATCTCCAGCGTGGCGCAACTCGAGGACAACCTCAACCACCTGGAGAAGGGCCCTCTGCCCGAGGAGGTGGTGAAGGCGCTGGACGAGGCGTGGCTGGTCTCCAAGGCGGACACGACCAACTACTGGCACCTGGATCTGGAGTACAAGTACGACACCCGGGATGCCCTGTTCAGCGCGGGGGCCAAATGATGGGGGTGTAGTGAAGCAAGGGACCAAAAGGCGGGAAGCTTTCTGATCTGAAGGGGGAACTGCCGTAGAAATGCAGGCATCATGGGTACTAAGTAGCCGCAGTCGCAGCCGCGCAAAAATAAAAATTGGACAGATGGCTCAATCAGATGTCAATGTCGATTGCACATGGCGACGCGAAGTGGGATTCTCGGCGCGACATGAGTGCGGAATTGACTGTCAGCGTGGTGTGGCAGCGGGCCATTGACAGTCATGCGACAGGATGCGTGATGGCGTAGAGTGGCTCGAGGGATGCATTTGAGGCCCTCCGCTCCGGGAACGGTTGGCTGCTTGGTACCGGGACAGCGGTCTGGTAGGTCAGTAACAGGGCGCGCTAGGATTGGTACAGCAGGTGCAGTACCTAGGTAAGGTAAGCAAGTAAGGTGCAGACATGGCGGAGAGGGCCATGATCCATCGGACGCAGGTGACAGAGATGCGGAGTTGTCGAGTTGTCACGATGTCTGTGACGGCAACCTGTGACGAGGGCGAGATTTTGCGGAAGGGTGTGGTATCGGGGTACTTGATTCGTACATGGCGACGCAGTTGATAAGGCAGGCCGAGCGTGTGTCTGGCTCTAAAGGTGCTAGGGAGGAGGCGACGAGACAAGAAGCATGGTTTGGGGTGTCACAGCGGTAAATGTCGAGCGGGCCGGTGCCTTGATGAAGGTTGTTTGCGTGGTGGTGCGTGGGTTGCGTGGGTGAGACCGATTTCTGATCTGTTGGATCGAGGAAAGACGTGACGTGAGCACTGAGACCGTGTGTACGAGAAGTGTAGATACCTACTTCACAGTAATTGAAGAGTGTGTGTGTTTTGAAGGGAAAAGAAGGAAAGGATGGCCCTTCCGCGCGAACCGCCCACAGGTCCGTCCTTCCGGCCGGCGCCCAGCTGCCAAGTTAGCCGTGTCTCGGCGGCGTGGGCCTGGCCTATCAAAAGCCACAAAGGGGCTGACTGAGGCAGTTGCTGTTGGCATTATGTACCTCTTACTGATGTATTCGTGGTAGCTGCCTTGACCCAACATGCTCTGCCCATGTGAACTTACGTATTCGTACTGCATGGTTGCCCCTTAGGTACGGAAATGGCGCTGACGATACTTCCATGTAAGGTATTCCAAGGCTCGAGGGATGAATACTTCCAACAGCACCTTACTATGTAGGTAGACTTACGTATGGGAGCGTGGCTTTCATGCATTGTATCCACTCCGCTACTTCGAATACCTTAGCCTTCTCCACTACTGTGCACCCCCATCTGCAAGAAACTTGTCCAACTGGCAAACTGTCACTGTCCCTATCCCTATCCCATCCTATCCCATCCCTATCAAACCGACATCCAAGCTTGCTGCCGCTGCCGCTGCTGCCAAAAGACTCGACTCGCATACCCTCGCATACGCAACTGCCTCTCTCTGCTGCAGCGATTCCCATTCAAGTCCCTCCTTATCTTTTTTTGCCTTGCTTTACCTTACCTTAGCCTTTTCGTTGTCCGCGTCGGGTCCCTTATCTAGTCTCTTATTCCCTTCCTCTCCCTTCTTACCCTCCTTTACAAAATCTACCTCTTATGCCTCCCAGACTCAACACCGGGCCGGACGGATCCCTCAATCTTCCTCACTCGCGTTCTCATCCTTCGCCCGCCCTTCCTACCGCGACCACATGCGACTCCAACATCTCCGACTACATTGGAAGCGGAACCAGTAGCCCTGGACTGAGCCCCGGGCTCGACCAGCGCCTGGCTGAATTTGATGCATTGCGCAACGGCGACGACGACCACTTCGAACACGACGACTACGACGACGACGACGACGCCATGAGCGACTCTCACCGAAGACCTCCCCTCCTGCGGAACCACGACTCTCGCTCGGGACAGCCTCTCCTTAAACCCAAATCCGACGACGACCACCTCGACGATCGCGGTAGAAATGTCTATTCCACTCGCTCCCGCGGCGCCAGCCCCTTGCTGACCCCCAACCGACCGACCTTCTCCCGCGGCTCGACCCTGCGAGCGCATTCTCCTTCCACGGTCAAGGCCAACGCGCGCAAAAAGTACATCTATGCCGCCTTCTTCCTCGTTCTGAGCTTGTTCTCCTTCGTCATCCAGACGGAGCTGTCGGCCTACATCCAGCAGGAGCTCGGCTGGGACAAGGCGTACTGCATGCTCTACCTCACCCACGGCTCCTGGTCCATGTTGTGGCCTGCTCAGCTGCTCATCCTGCGCATTCAGAAGCGCAACGTCCCCTGGAACGCCTTCTGGCGCCGTCACACCGAGCTGCTTCACAGCACCGCCATCATGGTCCAGGACCAGACCCTCGACTGGATGCGCCCCAGGCCCCAGACTCGCATGTCGCCTATATTCTACCTCATTAAGACTACCGCCTTCGTCACCACCGCCCTGACAATAGCTGGCTTCAGCTGGTACGTCGCCGTCAACATGACGACCCCCTCCGACCTGACGGCCATCTACAACTGCTCGGCCTTCTTCGCCTACGTCTTCTCGGTTCCCTTGCTCAAGGAGCCCTTGCGCCTTGACAAATCTCTCGCCGTGCTCGTGGCCATCGCCGGCGTGCTCATCGTCGCCTACGGTGACACAAGTCCCGGAGAGGACGACGCCGCCCACCAAAACGCCGCCGGACAGCGCCTGACCGGCAACCTTGTCATCGGCATCGGTTCCGTGCTCTACGGACTCTACGAAGTGCTGTACAAGCGCTTCGCCTGCCCGCCCGATGGCGTCGCCCCGGGCCGCGGCATGATCTTCGCCAACACCTTCGGCTCATGCATCGGCGCCTTCACGCTCACCGTCCTCTGGATCCCGCTACCCATCCTGCACTGGACCGGAATCGAGACCTTCTCCCTGCCGACCGGCTACACCGCGTGGATGCTCCTCGCTAGCGTTATTATGAACGCGACCTTTGCGGGCAGCTTCCTGGTCCTCATCAGCCTGACGAGCCCGGTCCTGTCTAGTGTGGCGAGTTTGCTGACCATCTTCATCGTCGCGATTACGGATTGGTTCAGGACGGGCGAGCCCCTCAGCTTCGCGGCGATGCTGGGCGGCGTCATGATCATGGTCGCCTTCGGCATGCTGAGCTGGAGCACGTGGCGCGAGATGACGGAGATCGAGGCCACCAAGGCTGTCGACCTCACCGACAGCGGCGACGACAGCGACAGGGACGAGCGCCAGGACTAGACTTGAGCTCGCGGGGGAAGGGGCATATTGCATAGGGTGTTGGATAACACCTAAATCTGGCGTTGGTGGGCGTCGGTGGTTTTTTAACTCTGGTCTTGTTTCTTGTGTTGTGTTAAATACGGGGTATTTTCATCTCTGGCATCATTAAATGGGGGGTTACGGCGGCAACTCTTTTGGCATTTGGGATTACAGCAGCCAGCAGCATTCTGATCGCGACGGGGGCAGGAAAGCCATCGTCGAGGGGGACTTTACACCGCGCCAATCGGGGGGATTCATGTTCGTTTCGTTCACTGCATACGACGGGGAGCCTCGTCTCCCCTCGTCTTCTTTTTTCCCACATGGTTTTTAGTTGTTTTCATTTCTCGGCATAGACTTCAATCTTCTTTTTTTCCGATCAGGACATGTACGGGGGCCTGTTTTAGATCGCAGCGGGAGATACGAGTTGTTGACATACGCTGCTGGATGGTATAGTCTCTTTTTCCGTTTCCGGTGTCGAGGAACAAAGAGAAACGCAAATGGTATTGCGAAGAATTTTTTTGCTGCAATCGCAGCGTCAAAGCCGTCAAGAAAAAGCTCACTGACCCTATTTCTCTCTCTCATTACTTACAACTCATGTCGCAGCCAACTAATCACTTAAAAACTCTTCACTCAGCCGCCATCCACACTCACCCATAGCTACCATCCCACATAATCCTCAAAGCCATTGTCCAACCACGACTCCGACCGAGGTGAGCAGAGCTTGCAAAGAAAAAACCCGGGGTAATCAATTTAATTGACATGAAACAGGGGAGGGGCGGACTCCGGCGATCAGCCCGCGACCCCGAGATGAGAAAAGCTCCACAATGCCTTCTCCCTTTCCCAATCCCGGATTCCGATCCTTGTAGTTGAGATTTCTTCTAACAACGGACTTTCACTTTTCCTCGTGCGTACATAGCTCTTCCGAACTCACGATGCCTTCACATACGACCACACCCATCGGAGAACTCGGGATCCCGTCCGCTCTCCCTTAGATAAGCCGATGAGGGCCGGAGTAGTAGTCGGGTCGGAGACGACCGGCGAATGCCTGGTGTTGTATGTTCCTTTTTTGTCTTTGCTGGTGGGAGGTTAGGTGCGTTCTGTGTTGAGTTGTGTTGATGATGGCGGGTTGGATGCTTGGTGTTGTTGGGTTGTTGAGTTTGAGTTGATGAGGCTTCTAGAAGAAAAACGCCAGAGGGAAAAATATGTTTTTCTGTTCTGTTTACTCTCTTGCTATTACCACTAGTAAACACCGATCACGAAGTTTCTATTATAAGGACAACAGAGACCCAGTAGACGTGGCTAGTCCACACGAGCTGTTCTGGATACCACGCTTCGTACGTCTTGAGGGCGATTATAAGACGTAAAATTGAACTGATTCTCACACATGGGAACACACTCATTTTATTCTCATTCTGGGAACTATGCCATCAAAAACGGTGACCACTGGCCACTGAGAGTCTGCTCACACTCACATCGATGCCTCACCCGGAAGCCACACAACCCGAGGAACAAACCCCGGCATCTTCTCGTAGTCCGACTGACACACCTCCTCTCCGGTCTCCAAGTCCGTCACCACGATCTGAACCGCAGCCCGCTCCCCAAACCGCGTCTTCACTCTCGCTGCCGAAAGAACCCTCGTGGCCGTCGGCTTCCGACACCGCCGCCGTCCGCCGTCACTCGGAGGCCCCATCCTCTCCACCCCCGGTCCCATGCCCAGGCGCGTAATCTCCCCTATGAAATCGGGATTCTCTTCCGCGCACGCGACGAGCGATGGAGCACCCGCGGCGAAGACGTCGATGCGGTAGCTCGCTGTGGTGCAACCGACGTCCGCGAAGACGACGTATGGCTGCTTGCCATCTTCTGAGTCGGTCTTGTGAGTGGCCCCGTTCGGCTTAGCATGTCCGTTGACTGAATTCCTTCCCTCTTGCTTTAGGACAGCAGCTGGCAAGGTAATAGCACGCCCGCCGTTGGCCGTTGCAGTGAAGACTCCGCGCTCCATCGCAGACGCAGGCGTGAACGTGTCGGCACACACGGGCGCGCCGTACATGTACCCCAAACAGCGCGTGTCCTTCGCCATGTCTCCGATGGTGGTATACTTCCAACGCCTGGGATCGTCGTAGCTCACATCCGTGCCGTTGTTGACGAAAGGCTGCAGAGGGTAGCCGGACGTGTACTGGCTTTCGGGATGCGCGTCGATGAACATCCCGGCCAGACGGTCCATGTTGGCGTGGTACGAGAGGAAGATGGGGTCGCATGCCGTGTACGTGTTATCAGCCTACCAATTTCAGGGTTAATGTAAATCGCGGCCGAGCGTGACTGGAGAGAACTCACCATGTCCGGGCCGACCCATCCGTGATAGTTGTCGTGGACCTGCTCAAAGAGCCCGTCAAAGTCGAAACGCCACGGGTACAGATTGTCGGGCTGGTCATCCGAGAAGGTTGGAATATTGGCCCACGGCATACCGAAACCCTCTGCCGTTCCGACTGAAGTGAATGTCGATTGACTCAGTGCGTGCTGTATTTGCGCGTGGTAGTTTTTGAACAAGCCGATCTTGCGATTCCAGTCAGGGTCGGATGGGCCTTTGACGAGCGTGGCATTGCGCGTCACGAATTGGCTCGTGCCGCTCTTGGACTTGCCGTCGAGAGCGAGAGCGTACTTGAGCGGGTTGGGGCGTGTAGAGTTGTCGACCGGGTGGACGTACGTCTCCTCGAGGAACATGGGTGGGAGGCCGGCGAATGGCGACTTGGGGTCCGCCGTCTCCGGGGCGTAGGCATTCCAGTACGGAATGGGCATATCGATGAGCTTCTCGACGTAGAGGAGGTAGGCTCTATGCCAGAGAAATGTTGCTTCCTGATAGTGAAGACACCAGTACGCATCTGGGGCAGTTTTGTTAGCATAGTCCATCAGTCAACAACGAGTGTGACACGTACGTAGAACACCAAGCTGTTGCCACGGGGAGCCCAAACAAGCTACCTGAAGCACATCGTCCAGCTTTGCCTGGTACTGGGCCAACTCTTGCTTGCTCAGACTCATGATATCCCGTCTGACCTTGAAGCTGTCTCTCGGCTCGACCGGCTTGGGGATCAGAGCCTGAGGGCTCGGCGATGCGGACGAGTCTTTGGGAAACCCGGCGTTAGCCCACTGTCGAAAGGTCTCAATGGCCGCGTCGGGCCAAAAGTTCTGCGGGTCTCGAGTGATGGGCATGGTCTTCGATCTGAGGTGCTGGTAGATGCCCACTGCCTTCTTCTTGACGTCGTCGTAATCGTCGAGGCTCCAGTTCCCGTACTCTTGCATAGACCCTATCCAGTGCTTGCCGGTGTTTCGAGAATCTCCAGACACCCAGTATGGCGTCGCAATCAGGGGAAGAATATCATCAGTCCAGTTTGGTACTTTCTCGACATGCGGCGCCATGAGTGAGTATGTCACATTTTCGGTAACTCTGCTGGCAAGAAACGGACACGCCTTGGCCTTGGGGGCATCCATTGACTCCTTTGTGTTGCTCGTAATTGCCACCCTCTGACATGCCACGTTGAACGTGACTGGGGGTGGAAGCGCCTGGACGGACACGGGAACAGAGGCAGACGACCCGTCGTGCTTAGGGATAATTTGAGGGTCCCATTTTGCCAAAGAAGTCGTCCAGTCTCTCAGGAACGTTTGGCCGCGCTCTGGCATGTCCTGAATAGCTCCGTCGGGCTTCATCTCCTTGAACAGCGGCTGGTTGGGATCGAGGGCGAGAGCGAACGGCATGCTGGGGCCAAACTCGTCCAGCGGAAGGGGCCGAAAGATGCGCCTGCGTGACTCGGCCAGCGTCAGCCAGTCGGTCAGCGCCGCAACGGGTTCGTCTTCCATTCTCTTCGCAGCGGCCGCGATGTAATCCAGCATGACCTTCTGGTGGGCCTTGTCATCGGCGGAGAGCAACTGCAGGAATTCGTGCTCCGGGCTGCCCTCGATCTCATTCCGGGCGTAGGTCGAGCCTTTCACAGCCTCGATGAACTGGGACTCCAGGCTGTACGATTTGCCGTCGAACCTGGCCCCGAGGGGAACGTACTGCATCAGGCAGCCCCGGCGCCAGGAGTAAACGGGGTTCCAAAAGTCGAGCATCAAGATGGCACTGAACACTGAAGGTGAGAACAGCCCGACGTATTCGTCAAAGTCATTGTGGGAGTTTGTCTGGGGGATCTTCTTCAGCATCTGAGATTTTTGAACGCCGAGCGCATCCTCGATCGATGGCTGAATGATGTTGAACGGCACAAGCCCTTCAAAGCTCTCGGCTAGGATCTTGAAAGACACATCCTCGGTCGGATTGGGCCCCCTCCTGTCACCACCTAAGCTGGTCCATGGCAATGTTATGTCAGGCTTGTACTCTGTTGGGTCGATAGACTGAAGAAGAGAGAGACGCAGAGCAGCGACGGCTTGCGTATAGTCTGCATCCTTGAAGCCAATCTGGGGTAGGCTGATAGGTTCGCCACCCGCCTCGACCATCAGCGGCGTCAAGTTGGCAAGCTTTAGCAACTCCTCGTCGTAGAAATGGTTCCGAGGAATGAAGTAATCCGCGCCGTTGAATTGACTGGGGTCTCCCGTCTCCGTGGCACTGCCGAGGTTGATTGTAGTTGTCAAAAACAAGTGACAAGCCCATCTTTGAATGTTCGCCGGGGTTTCAACGAGGGTTTTAGAACCGCCGAAGAAGTCGAGCTTGAGACGAGTTTTGAACCATCCGTCAATACCTCGTACAATAGCCGACTCAAGAGCACTGGGGTTGGTGTTCACCAAGGAGAGGATCTGTTGTGAAGAGCCGGTGAGCCAGGAGACGTCTCTGAAAGCCTTCTTGTCATCTTCAGAGTAGGAGCTATCAAACTGTGCTCCCCCATCACCACCAAGCCAGTGAAGCCATGGTCTGATTCGTCAACATCGGACGTCTGTCGAGAGCAATTCATAAGGGGCAAGGCTTACTTGTGAATCTCCTTCATGATGCAAGCTCCATTGACGTGTCCGTTAAACGGGCCAAGGTATGCATTGAGACCGAAAGCATCCTTAGACTCGCCGAAGTAGTTCCATCCTTGAGGCTGACCAGGTAAATTGGCGAAGTCGCTCTGGTAGAACCGAAATTCCGAGCCATTCCATGATACGACCTGGAGGAAAGACCACTCGCGCGAGATTTCCTTGGGACGAGAGCCCCCAACAATGCATAAAGTCCAATCCTGGGCAGATGTCAAAGAACTGAAGGGAGTCTTGTCCCTGAGGGTGATCAAAGTCAGAAACCTTGCATGGGGGCTGAACCAGGTCGAATCCGGATGTTTCTTTCTATCGAAGAAGCCGCCGTCGGCAACCATGAATGTTTGGACGTCGTAGGTGGGAGGTTTGCTCGAGTTGGGATCCTCTATTGTAGAATTACGGTCAGTACAACAGTCCCAAAAACGTGTCCTACAGAAACCTTTGCGAGTGAGGCCACGTCGTAAACATTAGACGGATGTTTCTCTCACCCCAGAATCTCATCACCAAGTCATCGTGGGACTGAATTTGAGCGTTTTTCCCCTCCTGCAACCACTTGCCGAAGAAATCGGTGAAGTGGGTAGAGATGAACTCTTCATCGGCGAGGTGATCCTCATCCAAGGTATCATTTCTAGTGAATTTGCGCCAGAACAATTGAGGTGCCATCGTCGTCGATCAAGTTTAGTAAGATGTCTCTGCTACTATCCAACACCAAGAAATAGCGAGGGGCGACGCTGCCTTTTCTAGACCTTCCCCTTCAAAAGAGAGACTCTCCATCTCCCACTCCCAAATCCCTCGCACGGCTATCCTCTCCCGGGCGATTACCAGGGAGCAGAGGCCGTGAATCCTCTCTATCTCATTTTCAACAGCGTGGTCTTCCGATCGCTGGTCCATCTACATTACGAGACAGACTAAACGCCACTTGAGCTACGGTTCATCTCATCACAGTCTGGATTCGACAAAACATGGCCTGACCCATGTCAAGAGCTACTGGCACATAAACTGCTTTGCACCTGCCGGAGACTTTGTCTATCACCGCTAGTTAATCAACGCAGGGATACAAAATGACTTTCACGATGAAGATATGAATTATTACTCTTTCGATTGGCCCAGAAGGTCATTTGATCAGACATGAATGGCCCGGAAATGTCTTATACCGATATGCAGATCTGGCGAGATGGCGTGCTGAGGCCTGAATACGAACGTCGTACAAGTCCACAACGTGAGGGCGGGGTTGGCAAGACAGTTCCGCATACTCAATGACTTCAGCCAGCCACTCTGTTCATCCACAGCGAAAGATGCTGAACGGATGAGATAGTTATGACAGATCACAGATATTTTTACGTTGATCTCTTGCGTATCAATATTGATGACGGAGTCCTAATTCACATAGTAAGGTGGGTGGTATGCCTGCTTCAGAACTTCAGCCAGCCACTCTGTTCATCCACAGCGAAAGACGCTAAGTGGGTGAAGTAGGTATCAAATATCATAGACGTCTTCCGGCCGGTCTAACAAGCGCTGAAGTGCAGACGCTGCACCTCGGTTTTCAGCCCCACGGCACGAGAGTGCGGGGGCTTCGAGACAAGTCTGCTGACTTCAGCCAGCCATCGAATGACAATCAGTCACGAACTATATGCGTGGAAGACTTTCTGATAGGTGCACGAAAGTGCGGGGACTTTGAGACAGGTCTACAGATCTACAGACTTCAGCCCGCCATCACAATCAGTCACGAACTATATGCATGGGAAACTTTCTGATAGGTGCAGAAACGACTGATCAAAGTGCTCATGCCATGGCGAGCATTCCAGATGCCATAGAGATTCAGAATGGTACCAGGAGGTGTCAAGCTAGATCAGGAAGAACTGCGTATTTGAGCCATTGATGCTGGACATTATGTTTAAATAATTGAGCTTCACCACTGATCTGAACCGATATTTGCAATCACTTTTCATCGAACTCATATTATCTCTTACATCTCAGTACAATGGGCGATTTCAAGATATCTACCATCCCAGTTTACAACCCACCCGGGTTTCCTTTCCAGGATGACCATCTCGATGCGCAGCAGCGAACTGCGTGGTCCAATACTATCTCTGAGTGGATAACCAACGAGATTGACGCGCAGTACAGAGATGACGATGGAAACCTTCAGCGTCTTCCTGGACCATGTGACGGAACTTTCCGCACCAAGTTGCAGCAGTTCTTCAACGGAACCGTGACGCCTTTCAACACAGGCCAGAAGCCGGCGCTAATCGACTGGATCGGGTTTCCTAAACTGGTGAGTCTACAGATATCACCTCTGAAGATCATCAGTATTTACGAATTATAGATCAAAATCAAGGTGTCCGGAGACATCCAGCGCTGGAAAGAGGCGGATGATCATCGCGACCAACAAGATGAGTATTGCGAGTGGACAGTCAAGCGCGATGACCAGAAGCGAATCATTTCCGTGACCTTCACATGCGAGGGTCCAGAGGTACGTGATAAAATGCACTCCACCGGCACTGTTACCAGCTGCTCACTCTCGGCACCTGCACCGATCCAGTATTGGGCGTTCCTGTCGCAGCATGATCCTCAGAAGATGCTAGAACTGTACAAGAAGAACAACCCCGAATACGCCAGTCAGATGAAGATCGAAGACATGTTCGTGGATGTACGGGGACAGCAGGTCTACAATCCGTACAACAAGTGGAACGGTGTTATAAAAACGAAGCCCTCCTCCGATAAAACCCTCACAACCGTCAACCCAGGCTGTATCATGCACCTAGCGCAGAGAAACAACACACTGAGCGCCGAAATTGACATTGCTGCCCAGGGAACAGTTGTACGGAAGGACAAGCAAGGCAATGTCATTACCAACGACGTCAAGTTGTGCAACTGTTCCAAATACGGGGTGGCTACGAGGAATTCAGACCCTAAGGTGAGAGCTAGCTAGTACCACGATTGCTTCAAAGGCGAACGGGACTGATTGGCGAGAGATAGATTGGTGCGTCCATCAACGGCCTCGTACGCGGTGGGAACTCGGTATCCATTGCCGACCCTGTCGCTATCTACATGGTGGACTTCGATTCTAGCTCGTTCATGCTCGACCAGGATGGCTCCGGCGATAACCTCATTCCGGTGCCTGATGGAACTTTCACCTGGCAGCGTGGCGACATCAACAAGAAAATGGGTCTCAGGCTTCATATCCAGATTCCAGAGGGACAAATCGGCACGGGCGAGAAGCAAGGTCGTCAGCTGACGGTGACGGATCTTGTGGACACGAGCAACAGCCAAAATGTCAAGTACGGCGCGCAATTTGCCGATTATATCCACATGGGTGTCAACGGCGTAGTTATTCCGAATGTTCCTGTCGCTGAACCCCAAGCGTGCCCCTGCGATACAGAGAGAAACGGGAACGGGCACGCGACTGGGCAGCCCATTCTCTTCACTATGATGGCGGAGTCGACGGGCAACACGGCTCAGAAGATTCCATTCAAAACTCGGGGCGATTTTTGATAGGGAAGAGCCACCGTAACTGTCTGCGAGAAAATTCCCTTTGATACGAATACACATACTGGTCTAGAAAATGAATCAACTTTCAATTTGGATCTGATGAGTGTAGCGTGTTGAAGTGATGAAACGGCCGTAATGCTTCTCCTAGTAAATCATTAGTGATGAACGGCACGACCATGAATACCGGCCTAGTCACTCTGTTATACCATTTAAAACCATGAATTGCATTTCAAATTCAGATGTAATAGTTCGAGCTGCTTTCTTACTGCCTTCGTACTAAGAATCGTATGTCTTCCGAACTGTAGTCTTCCAAGTCTCTTCCGGGCCATCATTATCCACCTCCCGCCTTGTCTTTATCAACACATCAAGTTCCTCCTCGCATCTGTTCATCCAGGGTGTTCAACGGACTATCGTCTTTCTCAATTCAATATCATCCTTCACCCTTCAGCTAAACCGATGATCCTGCATAAATCTACCTCTTCATCAACCAATACTTCCCCCTCGTGGGTGGGGGTCTCCAGTCCGCAAAGTCCATACCAAACACCTCGTCCAACTTCAACGTCTTGGCAAGCAACTAAGTCTCAAGACATATCAGCTCAATCAAGGAGCCAGCCGTTCTCCTCGAGCACATGTGATCCACGTGCTCGGTAGAACCTCATTGTTCGCCACAGGATCGCCAGGGATATGTCGAAATTGGGAACTTCATCGCTAGATTATAGCGCAATTTTCTCGCCAGTTTCATGAACTGTTCGTGTTGTCGTTGGCGTTTTGGATGTTGTCGATGTTCTTGTTTTGTCCGTTGCCAATAAACCGCCAAAATATACTGTTCTGTGCTTCGCTTCTATTTCCTTTGTAGTCAAGAGGCAGTAGAGGTGGGGGACTAGAAAAAGACTCAAGTATGATTTGAATAAACTCTAAAAGGTTATACATTGTATGTATAGTGACGAGACGATTGGTGTTTGTGAGATGTACAGGTCGGAGCCTCGTTTCTTGTTACCATCAATAAGTAGTCGAGGGAGCAGGGAAGATACTTGGGTTGGGGCTTTTTAAGTACGTCAGATTAGGCAGATAATTTAAAGACGCACGTGGCATAACTGACAGAGAAGGTCCCAGAAGAATACTGGGCAGGAATTCTTGCATGTTGTGACCAACAGCCCGTCGCAACCAACAGGCATAGTGACATCCATGCGGGCCAATCAATACACTCAGCGAGATACCTTCAGGGTCCTAAGGATAGTCCTTTTGTCTCTGGCAATGTGATCAAGAGAAAGTTAATAAGTTACAGCTGCTACGAACATTGTGAGCTGTAAGATTCTGGGTGTCAAGTTTTAGCAGTCAACAGCGGTATCATTTGAACTTCATAGAAAACATTAGGCCGATTATTTAGTCGCTCCCACTAATCCTTTCACAGCTTGTCGGCCGAGCTCTTCCAATGTTCCAAAACCCAGCAACTGGAGCACGCTGATGTCGAATCCTAGTGTTTGCCTCCACCAGTTCCGCAACTCAATACCTACCAGGGAGTCAAGACCAAGCTGCTGGACGGGCAATGTGATGTCGATTTCGTCATCCGGACGCAGCAGCAACCTCATCAACTGATTGCCGATCTCGTTGGCGATGTATTCGGCCGACTCAGGCTTCTCGAGAATCTCCGGCTCGATCTTTGCTCTCGCCAAGAACTCCTTGAAGCCGTCTCCTCCGGCGCCGCCATCCCGACTGTCGCCGTCGCTGATGTTGTGCCAGACGGCCATTCTGATGTCTTTCTTCCAGTGGAGGTGACTGTCCGGGTGGCTGTACGACTTGTCCGAGGAGAAACCCGTGCTGAAGGTATTCTTGTGGGTGAACGGGAGGCTCTTTCCGGTAACCGTGATGTCGGGCACCGGATAGGAGGCCGCGGCTCGGAACGCCTCGATCATCTCGCTCTCTGTGACACCAGAGTATCCGTTTCTCAAGAGCCTCTGCAAGAGCTGCTGATCGCGGGCGGCATAGCCCATATCGGCAACGGCGCCGATGTCGATGGAGGACGCGGGGAGGCCTTTGCTGTTGCGCCACAGGGTGAAGGCGTCTAGGAACGCGTTGGCGCCGGCATAGTTGGCCTGGCCGGGCTGTCCGGTGACGGCCGACAGGGACGACAGCAAAACGAAGAAGTCAAGCTCGATGCCGGCCTCGACAGTGGCTTCGTGAAGGTACAATGCTCCCTGAACCTTTGGGCCGATAACTTTGGTCCATTGCTCGACGGTCATGTTCCTGAAAGCCTCGTCCTGGAGGAGCATGGGCGAGTGCAGGATTCCTTTGAGGTTGGGGGCTTGTCGAACCGCTCGGTAGATGTCGTCCTTATTCACCATGTCGCCTTTGACGAGAACCACGTCACAACCCATGCTCTCCAATTCCTGGATGATCTCGGCGTCTCCAGGACGCGATCCTGGGTTTCTCGAAAGGCAGACAAGCCGTCGAGCGCCGTTCTCAACAAGATGTCTGGCAATGACGGTTCCAATACCACCCAGTCCTCCAGCAAGAAGGTAGGAAGCCTTGTCGTCAGTTTTGAAAACATCGATGACTTTGACGTTATTCCAGTCAATCGTGAGCGTGCCTTGGATGTCTCTGAGCTGAAGGATGACGTCGGCCGACGCGCCGGCTTGGTCCTGCACATGCTTGACAGCGTCTTCCACGCGCGAGGCCTCAAAAACGACTCGATTCGAGAGGGGAATAGCAACGCCGTCGTTCAAAAGCTTGGCGACTGTCTGCAGAATTCTGGATATCTTCGTCAGCCAATTTGGTCACATAGAGACTGGGGTCAGATGCACGCTCACCTCTTCACGATGGACTTTTTACCCGTCACGAGGGCTTCGAAATCGAGGCCGGTGTAGCTGCGACCATCCAAAAAGGGACCCGTTTCCAAATCGTGGGCGCCGAGGAAGTCTGCTGCACCAATGTCGATCATGCGTCCGAACGCGGCGACGGAGTTCCAGGTCGCGTGTGAGAGTTCGCCACGAAGGGTGTTCAAAGCCAAATCGACACCATCTCCTCCAGTCGCCAGCGTGATCTCTCTGAGGAAGGTGTCATCGGTAGACCAAAAGATACGATTCCTGGGGAGCCCGAAATTCCTGGCGAGGGTGCTCGCTTCGTCCGCGGACCTGACGGTCGCAAAAATGACCGCGCCCAACGTCTTTGCAAGTTCGAGGATGGCCAAGCCGACACCAGTAGCGGCATCGTGGATCAGAACAGACTGTGATACACGTTAGCAGATATTCTCCATGCTTTGACCTTTGCATTTCCCCAATGCGACGTGTCAAGTGCGAAGTTCTCTTGTAGGTGACATACCTGGCCAGCCCGTAGGTTTCCCAGCTCGTACAGGGCTGCGACAGCAGTGCCGTACGCAGCAGGAAGTGTTGCTGCTGCTTCGAGAGAGACGGCGTCTGGTATTTTGGCAACCAATGCTTCGGAAGTACGCAGGTGCGATGAGAGGCTGCCGGGTCCAAGGCCGATCACTCGATCGCCCACTGCGAAACCTTTGACACCAGCGCCAACGGCAGATACTCTACCGCTGACGCTGGTACCCAAGCCTTCGGCGGGATACCGAATGGTCCCCATGATCTCTGAGACGTCCTGAGGTGAAACAAAATGTCAGTAAGAGTATTTGGCTTTGCGGACGGAGCAACGTACCTTAGAAGTGAGGCCGGCATAGAAGACTTCGATGTCGACTTGGTCTCCGATTGGGGGCGCATGGTGGCGTGACTCCCAGGCCAGCGACGTAAGCCGGCCAGGCCTTTCAGCAACAAGAGAAACACGGTCGTTCTCATCTCGTGTAGCGGCGCGTTCGTCGCCAAATGTAAATGGGTAGATGCGAGGCACGTTGATCGTACCGTCGAGGATGGCGTATTCGTAGTTGGGTCTGAAGAAAGCGTCTTCCAGTCTGTTTTGGAAGTGGGCAAAAGCAGCGAGGATGGAGTCTAGGGATTCGGTGACAAGTTCCACCTCGCATGTGGCGAAGTCGATGGCCTCTTCGTTCCGGATGGACCGAATGGCACCAATTGCCGTGGCGTACAGAGGATCTTTCGACTGCATCTGGGATGGGCGTGTGACCCAAAAGATGCCCGACTCGGCAATACTAGCAAGGTGTTTCTGCAGAGTTTGGAAGTGGTTCTTGTCGATTTGGTGGAAGAAGGGTTCGTCCTCGTCGAGAAGAGAGATGACATCCTGGCCCCGCGGCAGCTCATCGCCGAAGGCCCGGACGACAACGACGTAGCCTTGAGCCTTGAGTGACTGTACCACGGCGCCGACGTTCTTGCCGTCGTGTGTATGAGCCAATAGCGTCACATTCTTGTTGAGGGTAGGGCTAACGTCCGTTCCATGTCTGGCGACGAAGGCAGTGCTAAGCTGGTTTGGTACAGGACCGTCCAGCACGACGTCCGGCGCAGCGAAACCGGCGCCCTTCAGCTCGGCCTCCCACCGCTCTGGAGACACGTAGGGTTCGTTGGGGCGACCGTCATCCCGGCCAACCCACCAGTCATCCAGAAGGCCGAGAATACAGTTGACCCATTTGGACTCCGTGTGAAGCTCCTGAAGCAACAGCCGGCCGCCGGGTGCCAAAAGTGTGCGGATGTTGGCGAGAGATGCCGATAGACTGGGCGTGGCGTGGACAATGTTTGTCGCCACAATCAAGTCGTATTTCTCATCGTCCTTGAAGTCTTGTTCTGCCGGATTCTTGGCGATGTCGAGGACGCGGAAATCCATCCTCTCTTGTGGTTGGAACTGCTTCTTGGCGGCTGCTAAGGCTGTCGGCGAGGGATCGGTGAAGGTGTATTTGAAGTAAAGGGAGCCTCCATTAGGAAGAGAGAGGTCGTTCAAAAGGGAAGAAGTAAGTTGTGCGGTGGTGGCGCCAAGCTCCAAGACTCGAAGGCTGGGTCTCGCATGTGCAAGACTCCGGAGGAAAGGGGCTCGGTCGACGGTGTCGGACGAAGCCAAAACCTTTATGAGAAGATCGTCCTTGGCAAGAACATCAAGAATGTCTCGCTCGCCGGTGAGGAGGTCCGCAATGTTTCCACCGACCTCGAGAAGGCTGTCCGCGCATGCAGCGAAGGGCGAGTCAGCCATGGACGCTCCAATGGCGTGAGCCTTGTCGACGATTTGTTCCATATCAAGGGAGTGACCCGGATGAGTTTTGCTGAGAGAGAGAAACTGTTGGTTGACCCACGCAGCAAACCGCTGGACGGATGGGTTAGGTGACAGCGTGACATCTTGAATACACCTCTGGAAGAAGATGAAGCAGAGCTCAGCCAGCTCGTTCAGCACGGGCGTCCATTTCTCGATATCACCACGGGGCCGTAAGAGAGAGGCCGCGTCAAGGAAATCGATGTGAGGCTGCCAGTTGGCACGCGCGCTGATCGGGAGCTTGTGTACGACATCCTGGCCCCCTTGCTCGAGTGGGGTGAAGGTAGCTCTCGGTATGTCAAGGACCAACTTTCCGTCCGTAACAATACGGTAATGACCTCTGATCTCGTGACTTCCAGGCTGTACTTCGGTCACCGCCTCAACGGCCACCCCCGACCTCGAAGTGGTGCTGAAGATGGTGAGTTCTTCAATCAGGGTCGGCATCGCAGCACAATTGTTGACGTCCAGCTTGCCGCTCCTAGCAGCCACGAGCCCGGCTTGCAGGGCGGCGTCGATGATGGTGGGGTGTAGATGGTATTTGTCCTCATCGCCGTTTTGATTGTCAGTCAGTCTGCTTGTCGCCCGGGTCTCCAGAGTACCCGTGCTGATGCCGTCGAGACGCTGGAAAGCTGGGCCGTATTCCATGCCCGCTTTCCAGAGAATGTTGAAGACCTTGGAGGTTTCAAGCTTCCGGGGAAGAGACTTGATTCCTTCAGCTTGGGCGGGCTTGACTGACGGAATGGCCGTCACCTGACCCGAGCAGTGTTTCGTCCACGCGTTGCCATTGAAGGAAGCGATTGTGAACTCCCACCAGCCCTTTCCTGCGGAGGCTGTCAAGTGATGAGGCCGCAGGTTCGTGACGACCTCTGTGTCTGCGCCCACCTCCAAGATCAGGGCCTGGCTCAGAACCACCTGACGGAGGCTGTAAGATGTCTCCACGCCAGTGAGCTGGCGGATTGCTTCACCAGCCATGGCGAAGTAGCCTGCGGCAGGGAAAACGACCACGCCCTGCACTTGATGGTCCCGCAGCCAGGGCGCATCCTCAATGTTGATGAGATTCCTCCAGCTAGGTTCCAGACTCGTGCTCTCTAGTTGCGGGCGTCCCAGAAGGGGATGTCTAGGGAATCGGGGATTTCTCCACTCCGATGACATGCGAGACTCGATCCAGAAGTCGCCCTCGTAGTTCCAGGGGTATGTTGGTAGATCTGGCAAGGTTTCTCCGGCCGGAGCGATGGCTGCGTAGTCGAGCGAAAGGTTCAGCTCGAACAGTCTCCCAAGTGAGGCAAGGTAGGACTGCACTGAGTCTTCGTTGCGGACCAGAGATGATACGTAAGGGGGGGAGGCCGAGGCTTTGGCGAAAATCTGTCGCGCGGGGCCGGCCAAGGCCCCGTGGGGACCAATCTCGATGAACGCCGGGTTCTTGACGTGCTTCAGGATGCCAGCAACGGCCGAGTTGAAGAGAACAGGTTGTTGAAGGTTCTTCTGCCAATACTTGGCGCCCAGTACGTCGGACTCAGGCTCTCCAACTCCAGTGACGCTAGAGAAGAAGGCTTTGCTCGGTCGCTGGCCTTGCAGGTGTGGCTCGATCATCGCGTGGTATTGGTCGCCAATTTCTCCCATGTGGTATGAGTGATATGCCTTCTCAACCTTGAGAAGTCGAGCAGTGATATCGGGATGGGCGTCCCTAATACGGGCAAGAGTCGACTGTACTATGTCATAGTCTCCCGACAGAGTCACGCTC
The DNA here is from genome assembly GCF_011947395.1 of Colletotrichum karsti. Lineage (NCBI taxonomy): Eukaryota > Fungi > Ascomycota > Sordariomycetes > Glomerellales > Glomerellaceae > Colletotrichum > Colletotrichum karsti. The sequence goes on from NW_024065904.1 coordinate 403,569, forward strand.
TGGGGCGAGTTCTCACACGCGATGACAACATGGGGCTCGTCCACCAGGAATGGCTTGACCTCGGCACGGCCCAGACCAACGGCCGCCATGGCGCCTTTCTTGTCTTGCAGATTGGCTGCTTGTCCTCGCAGGTAAGCCCCGACGATGGCCTCCTTGGCCGTGAGAGCTCCGGCTGCGTAGGCTGCTGCGAGTTCACCGCTGCTGTGGCCCACCACCGCCGAGGCCTCGATACCAACGCTTGCGAAAAGGTCGACAAGGCCGATCTGGATGGCAGTGCACAAGGGCTGTGAGAATTCTGGCTTTTGAACGCGGGAGGTCTTGGCCGACTTCTGAAGCTCTGCCTCGATTGTCCACCCAGGAGGCTTCGGAAGGGCCTGGAGATACTGGTCGAGAGCTCTCACCGTCTTTTGAAAGACGAGGTCATCGCGCTGAAGTAGCTCACGACCCATGCGTGGCCACTGTGCGCCTTGCCCGGTGAACACCATGACCAGGCTGAGTGGCTGGCTGGGGATCTTGCCGCCCTGAGATACCGGGGTTTCTCTGGGGCCGGCAACCTTGGATGCTCGGTAGGGGAGGTGCTCGCGCCGGTTGGCAAGGGTGTAAGCAAGGTCGTCAAGTCTATCAGCCACCTCGGGGTTCTTCGCCATCCAGGCATCATAGTTGGCAACCATGGACTTCAAAGATGCGGCAGAAGCCGCGGAAAATAGAAGTAACTGAGGCTCTGACTCCCTGTCGCTGTCCCGAACGCCCGATTTGGCTACATTGAAGCTTCTTGCCGAGTCGAGGACGACGTGCGCGTTAGAGCCGCCGAGTCCGAAACTGTTGACGCTTACACGTTCAAGACGATCCGCTGGGAACGGCGTTGGCTCGACAGGAACGGTAAGCTTCCCCTGCTTGAAAGCAATCTTGGGATTGGGGATATTGAACTTGATGTTGGGGGGGATGGTGCGATGTTCAAGGGACATGACAGCCTTGATGAGAGATACAAGGCCAGAGGCACCCTCGGTGTGACCGACGTTAGGTTTGACAGAGGTGATGTGGATGCCTTTGTCCCCAAAGACGTTGGCCACCGCGCCAGTCTCGATAGGGTCTCCAACGGCCGTACCTGTTCCGTGGCACTCAAAGTAGGCCGTCTTGGAAAAGTCCTGTTCGCCGAAATGTGAGCAGTGGTGTTCTGATCTAGAGAGAAAAACGATAGAGAAATGGAGCGTGCTCACTGTAATGCCGGCCTGCTCGTAGGCGAGGCGGATCATGGCTTCATGGGCTGCCGCGTTCGGCTGCGTGATACCGTGCGTCTTGCCGTCCGAGTTGGCTACTGCGGCTCTGATGACAGCGCGGATCGGGTTGCCATCCCGGACGGCGGCATCGAGAGGCTTCAAGAACACAGCCGCAAATGCCTCACCTCGCGCATAGCCATCTGCATCTGCAGAGAAGGTCTTGCAAGAACCCTCGGGAGACAGAATGCCCTTCTCCGTCATCTGCTGCGTCATTCCCGGTGCAAGCATCAAATTCCCACCAGCTACCACGGCGCCCTCGCAGATGCCGCGTTGGATGGCTGAACATGCCTCATTGAGGCAGACGAGACTTGATGAGCAGGCGGTGCGGATCGTCATGCTATAACCGATCATAAATCAGCGATTGGCTTTCGGGAAAGGCCACTTGGGAGAACCGACCTTGGGCCAGTCAGGCCGAACTCGTAAGAGATCCGGTTGGCCAGCATCCAGTCTTGGTAGCCATCAATCTTGTTAGGTCCATGCCAGAGAGGGTCTCGGTTCAACATCTCTCCCCAGTCCTCGTTCATGTTCCCAAAGTAGCATCCAATGGTCTTGCCCTATAAGGTGGTTCAGTATTTCCAAGACATCTGACGGCCAGGGGCACAAGGCTTACTCTAAACTTGGACTCGCCAGCGTCTTCAAGCGCCTCCGTGACAACCTCTAAGATACGCCGTTGCTGCGGATCGGAGAATTCGACGTCGGCACGGCTCATCGAGAACCGACTTGTGTCCATCGCACCGAGCTTGACGGAGTCGTCCAGAAAGTAGCCATATTCGGTGGCAACAGTTGTTGGTCTCTTGGTTTTTTCGTGGTAGGCGGAAACATTGTACCGCGACTCGGGTACCCGACCTCTTGCATCACCCTTATTGATGAGGAACTCCCAGAATTCTTGCGCGGTGGAGACTCCTCCGGGGAGGCGAACACCCATGCCACAAATAGCGATTGGCACGGCTTTCTCATTCAGGCTGTTGACGCCGTTGGCATGACCGTTGACGCCGTTGGTGTGATTAGCGCCGTTAACGCCGTTGGTGTGATTAACACCATTGATGCCGTTGGTGTGATTATCACCGTTGGTGCCGTTTACCTTCGTCATGGTTGCGTTGGGTATCACAAATGATTGAAGAGATAGTGCTCGTTCGCTGTGGTATGAGGTGATTTCGTTTATCAGGCTGTCAATACAACGTGGGTTTCCGTTTTACATGTAGTCTGATAAAAGAAGCCCGCGCTCATATTTCGGAGCGCCATGAGCCACGACAAGTGCTCCCGGAAGAAAGCTGCTGGCAATGGATGGAGACATTGAGCCGCAGGACTCGTGATCCCGTGCGGCGATTTCGTCAACATCGCGCAGCGACGGGGCGGGAGGTTCGCCGGGTTCCGAGCCAAACCAGCACCGATCAACTCTCTGCAAAACGCCCCGAAGAAATACCACATCGGATTGATCTACACAGACGCGTATGGCCCGAGATCCACTCCGGAAATGGATGCCAAGAGGCCGTGCGAAACATCGAACAGTCTGGACAATGCTAACATGTTGAAACCATTGAGTATTATTGTTTTTGAGGAGTAGTGTTGTTGTCATTCGGTACAATGTTGATCATCACATTCCCGTAGCCGTGATTGTCTGTATAGTCACCTGCATACTCGCGAACTCCCCGCCTTCCCGGAGGCGGTGACCAAGTATGCGGCTCCAGGTCTTCGGCAATGCTTACTGCTGCCGAAAATCGTACGTATCTTGCTTGAGGCATTTTGCTTTACTTGGCGCAGTTGTGAGAGGGTATATACTCCTAGGAAGATCAGTCAAAGGCCGCTTCAACGAACTCGCCACACCTCTAATCAAAACAACATCAACCATAGCACCCCTCGTGCCAAGTTGATTTATCGTTAATAATTCACATCTAACTTTGAATCTCAAATCTTCTTAAGCACCACAATGGCGGACAACAAGCAGGACCTCGGAGCCACCTGGAGAGAGGAGTGGGCTTCGGCGCAGAAGATCAAGGGCCCAACGATGCAGAATAGCTCGGTCTTCTACCGCAACATTGAAGAAGAGCTGGACTTATCTCGTCAAGTCGGCCTGGCGTTTCCACTTCACACGCCGTCTCATGTGGTTGATTTCTCTTCCCTGGACGTGCTCGGCATGGGCGCCACCGGCATCCTGAGAGAGGAGTTCATGAGAGAGCTCGAAGCGAACCCCGGAGTCCAGATCGGAGCAGGCGGATCGCGACTTCTGGACGGTTCTTCACCCTACCAGGCCATGTTCGAGAAGGAACTGGCCGAACTCATGGGAGTCGAATCCGCGCTCATGGTCCATTCCGGGTGGACGGCGAACCAGGCCATCTTCTCGACAGTCCCTCGGTCGGGCGACGCCATAGTGTACGACGAGCTGATGCACGCCACCGCACTTTCGGGTATGAAGGTCAGCCTGGCGCTGGATCAGAGACCTTTCCGCCACAACGACGTCGATCATTTCATCGAAGTCATGGAGGCAGTCAAAGAAGCATCCCCTCTCATCAAGGCGGGCAAGCGTTGCGTCATCGTGGGCGTCGAGAGCTACTACAGTATGGACGGCGACATTTGCCCACTGAAGGAACTGATCGAGGCCGCCAAAGAGATTTTCCCGCAGGGAAACGCACAGTTCGTCGTTGACGAGGCCCACAGTTTCGCCGTCTGCGGCCCAGAGGGATTGGGATTCGTTCGGGAACTTGGCCTTGACGATGAAGTTGCTATTAAGATGGTCACCTTTGGCAAAGCCTTGTCTGGATCTGGTGGTAAGTAGAAACCTAAAACCCTTTGATGTGAATGGATTGACTAATACGTTGCTCAGCGATGATTTTGTCAAACAACACCATCCGATCACTCCTCACCAACCAGGCCAAGGTCTTCATCTGCTCCGTTGCGCCTCCATTCACTCTGCTTGCAGCCTGTAGGGCAGGTCTCCGACTGAGTCGCACTCCGCTGGTGCAAGAGGTTAGCATCAATCACCCCGACAATGCTGCTCGTGCTAACATGAACAGGCTCGCGATCGGCTGCGAGAGCTGACTCTCCTTTACTTGGACACGCTCACCTCTCACCCCGTCTACAAAAAGGCCCACAAGAAAGGATTAGTCGACATGCCGGTCCACGAGGATGGAAGCTGGCACGAGATACCCATCACCCACATCGTTCCTCTCTGGACACCCCGCCCGAAACACGCTCTGTACCTTTCCCTCCATCTCACTAGAGACGGCATCAACGGTTGCAACATCGTCTTTCCCATCGTGGGTAAGGGGGAAGATAGGGTGCGGCTTCTGATTCATGCCCACAACACGAAGGACGACGTGATGAAGTTGGTCAACTCGATCACGACCTGGGCGACGGAAATGTTGGAGATTGAGGCGAGCGGTGACAAGAATCGACTCCCGGGTGCTGCTCGCCTCGCTTTCGACCTGATCTGGAGAGATAGACAGGCCAGCAATGGCACTAACGGAGCGGCCACCATCAACGGAGTCGAGATGGCCGATCTCCTTAGCGGCAGCAACGTCATCCACAAGGCTCCTTTGGTTAGTGGGGTTGGTCGATTAGGAGCCGCTCCTGTTGGCATCACTGCTGAGGTTTAAGGGCCATCAATGTATTCAACGAGATTGATGATGCATTCAAAATTGATATTTCAAAATTGACTCTTCTGAATTTGAATTGGACCTGTATACCTATTAAAGACTGGGCTTTTAACATGTTGGTGTGATTTATTTTGAGATCATTCGCCCCTGAATTCAGTCAGTGACTTGGCCGCTCGTTTGGCTATTCATCAGCAGCTTATTTGAGGCCGACACTTGGTTTAGCAACCGGTCGATGCCATTCAATGATGCAATGTTCAAGAAGGGAGTTGTTAAACGCTCCCAGGGAGGGTTAATCGCGTATTCCAGCGAAGCAGCGCCACTGTCCTGCTGTCATCGGGATATGCTATAGAACGATGGATGCAGCAACACACGTTCAGGATGAGGGACACTTTGAAGGCAGTAACAGACATCTCCCTGCGCGGATCGAATATAGACACACGTCAAGTCAAGAGGAAAGCGTTGATAACGGGTTTAAAATAGCATAAATCTAATCTAGAAGCACTCCTTTCGCATCCAGAACTGTTTTTCCTTGTCGATCAACGCAAGAGACGTTTCACCGAGCCGCTTTCTAAGTTTGTCAAATAGTTGACCGAGAATGTCTGAGTAGATCGGGAATGCTATCATGACATCATGCTGGTCCGACGGGGTCGGATCGTTAACCACCGGCCAGTCGTCTTCTGAAGCGGCATGTCCGATCTTGGCCTTTAGATTGTCCATCAACACCCGCACCTGATGAAGTTCGTTGAGTAATATCAACACAGTCCTGGAGCTTCTTGACCCATCGGCCGGATAGTCGCCGAATGCAGATTCTGGCACCGTTGCGGACCAAGACGAGTTGGTCGATGATGCTGATAGAACATTGTCTCCCGGCTCGTCGACAGCACGGGTGTCAACAATCTGGGCTGCCTTGGCGTAAAGATCGACCAGCTTAGACGTGACAAGACAAATAATGACCAGAAAATAGTCATCTTCAGACCCGGGACCGAAGTCTTGTAGCAGTTCGCTGACTTTGAGCGTCACCTCTTTGCACTTGTCCACGAGCGCGTCGGCGCGGCATCGAGGTTCCGGTGGACAGTCGCTGGATAGTAACATGGTCGTCTCTATGCGACAAAGCTGTGCCATGAGCCGCAAGGCAGTGTTGATTCGCTGGGGCTTTTGCTGAGACGGAACCTCAAGTTGAAGAATGTCGAAATCCTCCTGGAAATTCTGTTTATCCGCTATGCAGTACGAGCCCGAGCTGTCGTTGCTAGTTCTGGATCGTTTTCGTCCGCCCGGATCGCGGTCAGGCTGGTGGTCTTGTTGCGCCCACAACAGCACGTCGTTCTGAATCATAGCATGGTCCTCGGAGGCCGGAGTCTCGCGTGAGGCGATCGAACGAGTATTCAGCTGGAGGACACAATCGGCTGTAGTCTCGGAGGTCTGTTGACTTTCCGTGGAGAGCTGATGTGTGAATGGGAAATCGAGACTGGATGGCAGCAACGACAGATAGTCCTGGCTGCTACAGGGCACCATCTCCATATCGAGTGGTCCCCATTGCGGTAGGAGGGACGAGGGCGGAGCAGGATCCGTTGGATTATCGTTGGCAGTGACGTGGGATAATGTCGTGGCAGAAGTCGGTGAAGTTGTGCTTCCCGCAGTCGTCTGTTGCTGCTGAGACTGTTGGGAGTCTGGTCGAGGGCGGGATTTCCTGCCAGTCTTTTGGACAGCCAGATATTCACATGCTATGCCTCGCTGTGTGCACCGGGTGCAGCGCGGCTTCTCTTTGGAACACTTGATCTTGGAGTCCGCACAGGCTTTGCAGCTCTCTCGGAACCGGACTGCCGATTGCTCGGCCATGACCGCGTCTCAGAGCGGATGTCGGCCGATGACGAGTAGTTTGGAATGGCCGAAGGAACGACGGAACGGAGCGCAAAGGAGTGTGGCAGAGTAGCTGAAGATTTCTCAGCAACCTAGGTAGGGAGAGAATTCTGCCCGTGACCCAAGCAACTATCTAGGAACTTAAACAATCTCGCAAAAATATATACAACGCCTCCCGATAACATGTTGAACGAGTGCTTCGGCTCAGCGAGGGGTAGGTTGAAGGGAGCACGACTCGCCGCACCGCTGTTCGCTTGTCACTCAGCAGCAGCTAGCCTTCTCTCTGTTACTTTGATGCAACAATACGCCTTAAACCCAAGTTCCCATTCTCATGATTGAGTTTCTGGCGACATTTGGTTTGGCACGCAAAGCAATCCTTACCTGGCGAAATATATGGAGGCGATTCAGAAATGAACCGACCAGGGGGCCTACATCTGCAGGTTGTTTCCAGCGAGCCAAACAGCGCGCTGGTATCCGGGGCGTGCCTATGTGTCCGAGCAGGGATAAGCAGCAGGACGGCGATGAGGCCGGTGACCCCGTGTCTGCAAGGGTTTCTCATACCCTGGCTTCCTGCGCAGTAAAAGACCCTGAAGAGTCTGGTTCCACTTACTCCTCGGAGGAAAGACATCGTCTTTTAAACAGAAGCCGGGGAAAACTAAACTTTATAACTTGCCTTAGTCATGTATTCGTACATGCAGCCGGCGGAAGACAGCCGCGGGCCGCTCCCGATCCCTCTCGCTTACTAGCGGCGATGACGCGAATCGGGTGCGGAGCCCGTCGTCTCCGCGTAAAGGTCGAAGGGGGCGGATGTTTTCTGCAATGTGCACCTCAGTTGACAACGCACCAGAACTCGAACCATCTCCTCCTTACCCTATTCTATCGTCCCAACTCAGCTCCTGCCAAGACCCCTGCCGATCAAGGACTTTTGACATGCTCACCGGCGGCTGGTTTGCCTGCCTACTGATATCCCTGCTCAAGTCTGCCCGAGCCTGCCGGTGGCCGCGCCGCAGGTGGCCCATCAGCTCGCGCCGAGTCTCGCCGGCGCTTGCAGTCAACAAAAACACAAACACGGAACCGAAGACGACGCCGAGTAGGCATATCTGCCCACGTAGCCTATCAACCCCTGAGCGTGACTCACCTCAGTCATGAACTCGGGTTTCCTTCAACCTCGTGCTACCGGGATGGAAGATACGGCATGCGCGCTCGCCGAACAGCGCGGCGAGGAAGACTGGTCAGGCATAACCAACCAAAGGGTGCGGAAAAAGTTGCAGAACAGGCTTAACAAACGACTATGTGAGTGTGTGACGCGCTACAAGAAGGGTCGCAGGACCCTCCACAGTCAGACCACTTCGGCGCTAAACAGATTGCAGCAAGGCAGAGGAAGAGATCACGTCGCTGCGCCGAGTCTGCGCGCGCCCTTGACCTCCCCGAAGCCGCATCCCTCAATACTGCTCACACCGCAGATATGGAACTATGCGCGGTGACTTTGGAGGCCTCTTACTGGGGTGGCGAAGACCCGACATTCAACTACTCTTCGCGAGACGACATTACGGAGAAACGAGCCTTTCTTACCCGATTCGCCGAGCAAGCGTTGCTTAGTTATGCGATGGGCAGCCCTCGTCCCGACCATTATATGAGGCTTTTGCAGCTTAACATTATCAACGGCTTGACGAACAACGCCGCCGCGCTGGGGTTCAGCTTCGACTGGCTCATCTGTGAATCCGTCTCACCCTTCGGGCATGACAGCCAGAACTCCAAGGCAGGTACCGTACAGGGACTGTCTGTGCCTCCTAGTCTTGCGCCTACGAACATGCAGTTGGGGATAAAGCACCACCCGTGGCTCGATCTCTTTCCTCTACCTCGACTACGGGACAACCTTTTGGTTGCCGTTCTGAGCATGACCGTCGAGGAGGAAGAGGAGCTCTTTAGCTATATCATAGGATCGGCCGGGGGGAAGGCAGAATGGGCTGGACTCGTTGTCTGGGGTGAGCCGTGGGATCCCCGGAACTGGGAGGTCACTCCTCCTTTCCTGCATAGGTGGGGGTTTTTATTGCGAGGATGCTCGGAACTGATGCATTCTACGAACTACTGGAGGGGCCGGCGAGGCGAGAAGTCGATGGGGAACCCCAAATGTAACTGAGATGCAGCCAGACTGGAGGTCCGGTTTGTCTCCGCGACGTTTCTGGAGACAAATGGAAGCGAGAAGAACTAACGAACTCGTTGTTTGTATGCATCCATACAATGACGGATTCTCTATCTATGTCATTCTGCGCAACAAAGAAAGAAAAGAAATTGACCATGTTTAATATATCGATTCTAGATAACTTGGTCCTCTCATCTTCGACAACAGGAGAACAAATCCACTGGTCTGTGACTGGAACTTGTGGCAGAGACGATTGCGCTATTGAGAGCCACGAGGAGGAAGGCCGAGCAATTGTGACCACGATGGCTTAAAGGCGACCCTCCAGGACGTCACTCCAATCCTCATCGCGAAAATACTCGACCAGTGAGCTCGTCTTGATGCCTAGTTCTGCCGGCGTCTTGACCTTGGCATTGCCCCCAGTGTACCCGAACTCCGCAAAGAACCGAAGATCGTCCACGATCGTGGTCTTGTACGCATCGGGGACATACCGGACGTATTCCTCCTCCGAAACGTCTCTGACAGTCGTCTGTACCCCCAGCGTGCGACCCCACAGAGCCGCATAGTCCCGTTTGGAAATTATTTCGGTAGCACCCAATACATCCGTGCCAGGGGGGTGGTGAAGGATGAGCGCCTCGACGAAAGCACCCGTGTCCCGTGTGGCAACCACCTCGGGGTTGGCATCGTGCGGTCCTGACACCTCCAAGTTCACGTACTCGAACGTGCCGTCCGGCTGCTTGTGCGGTCGAAAAGCAGCAATATCTCTCCACGTCTCTTGAAAGATCCCCAGGGTGACGGTGCTCAGGACAAAGCTCAGATGAGCACGCATATATCTCTCAGCACCGGCCTTGGAGTCGAACTCGTACGAATGCTTGTACTTGCCGCCACTAATCAGCTGGACGGCGGGCAGTGTTGAAAAGACGAACCTCTCCAGAGTAGAGAGAACGACGGGATCGAGAGCCGCCACGGCCAAGTTGATACCCTGGGCCTCTTCCAAGTCTCCGGCGAACTCCTCGAACGACCTCCCGGCTGCCTTGGCCTTTTCCTGCAAAGCGGCATCCTCGACGACCCGGGCGTAGTTCGCCGCCCAATCGGTGACGGCAAAGATGGCGTGAGCTCCTGAGAAGGCAATTCTCAGCGAGTCTAAATCATCGTAGTCGCCCTTGATGACCTCGACCCCACGGCCTGCCCAGTACTTTGCCTTGGCAGAGTCGGGCTTGCGTGTGAGCCCGCGTACGTGCCAGTCGGGGTGGGAGAGAAAACGGCTTGCGACAGAGCCGCCCTGAATAAGCGGTCAATACAAGGCGCAGACAGGGAGGTGAGGCACGATGTTGTCTCTTACCTGCGTACCAGTGACGCCAAGTACGGTAATGAGCTTTTTCATCATGGGTGATTGTTTCGATTCCGTGTTGATTGCAGGCGATGCGGACTGCACTGTTGGTCGGAAAGCCCTCTGGTCTTTATGCTCAGAGACGTCTCTCTCCTCCACCGCGAGATGCCATTGATCACAAATCTCGACCCCAACGGACACGTCAAGTTCCAGTGGCCGCTCATCGTCATAGCCAACCTCACGCGGACGGCAAAAGCGGTTTCTCAGAGTACTTGTGCCCGCCCCCAAAAGGCCAAGACATAATTCATTTAAGTGCTGCTGCGCCTGGCTGACACAGTGCTTGCTTGAAGAAGGAAATAAGCACTGTGTCAGCCAGGTGCGTCGAGTGTTCGTCTTACCAATCGGGAAATGATGCAATTCGGGAATAATATTGGATGCCCGTGAGCGTGAGACAGCTGCCTCGTCTCGCCAAGAGAGGCAGAAACAGTTAAGAGCAAAATCGGACTGGAATGGTATAGATCGCCTACCCTTTGGGCCATCGTCTAAATAAATCCTGCTCTGATATGATCGACAGGTTAGAGTTTTGCTAAACCTCAATCGGCGAAAACGTCGGCGCTGGACGGGCGTATCGTATCATTTTTGAGTGGTCAACATGAGGGACTTATGCAGGGTTCTTGGCGCAGATGAACTTGACAATGGCCATCAATTTGAACGTCGCAAGACGTATTCAAGCTGAGCAGCTGGTTGGCTGCTCTCTTTGACAATTCAGACGTCTTTCGAGTGCGCTAATTCGCGTTGATCCCTGGATAATTGACAGCACGAAAATACGCGCTCGAAATGTTCAAATGAATGTTGAATGCAGTGGTGTTGAGGTTTGCTATTCCACTAAGGTAAGGTACGTAACATTCTCAAAAGACCCTGTCCCATGCCAAGAGCTGGGCATACGACGGCAACGCCCGGCCTGGTGCGGCATAAGCTTGCCAATGAACGGTATCAGTCATCCGGTGCTGTCAGACTGCTCCGGCACACCGGCTTGATCATCCGGTGGTACTCTGTCAAGACCGCAGCATCTGCCAAGCAACGACTCTTCCGTACGCGGTAACTATTTAACTGGTGCCCACGGTTCCGCATCTGCCCACCGGTCTAGAACCAGACCCGCACTGCCAGGCTGGCGGTAGCCGGCTTCCAGCTGCTTCTCGTAGCTTATGAGACGGAGCCTCTCTGACTCCCTGGGTGTCATCCACAGGTACACCTCTACGCCGACCACATGAAGTAGAAGACAGATCCACAGCTAAAGTAACACCAAGTTAGGCATATCCACTTTCAACAGATCGGGAAGGTTTCTGCGGCTCACCATTGTACCGAATCCGATAGTGATGCTCGAACCCAGCTCCTCCAACCTCTCTGGATTCTCCACTGCCCTGACGACCACGTGCTTCCAACGGTCCAAAGTTCCATTGGGGAAAAGGCAGTTCGGATAGTTGGAACTCGGAAACTCCATGCCGTAGTTGCCATAGAGAAAGTTGATCTCGTCACACATCCAGATGGAAAAGTAGCCTCCGATTCTGGTTATGATTGGGGTGGCGGCAAGATTGATCAGACGGGCTGTGATGGTGATTCCCATGTAAAACATTGTCCGCAGCATCCAAGCCCGATGCTGGTCAATCTGCTTCCGACGAATGTTCCACCACGCCAAGACAATCCCGACAGTGGTCATGATACCCATGAGTGTCTCGACCGTCTGTGTGTTCGCCCGATGGCCGCCTTGCTTGTGGCGGATGACGACGAACGCTGAAAAATTGCTTATGAGGCATAATAGCAGCACGACATAGCCATTGATGCGGTGAAAGGAGAGAAACTTGTGTCGGATCACGGGTGTGAACTGGAAGACCATGAGGACACCAGCAGGCAGCACACTAGCTAGGTGGATGAGCATCCCGTAGCGGTAGTGGCCATCGCGGAAATAGTACCAATAGCCTGGTACCAACGCGAAGTCACGCTTGAAATGGCCGTCGTAATCCAGGTCTTTGAGGCGGGAAAGAGAAAATCCCAACATCCCGCCTGCGAAGATCACCCCTATACAACTACATGTCAGAAGTGATTGAAGTGGTCAGCTGCAATGACTTACAGAGAGGAAAGTTGTATCCATGATTAAATCCGAAGAACTTGTACACCTTGGCATATCTGGCTCGGTGTCCTGTGGAAGTCTCCTTTCTCTCTGGCGGTAGAACCGAGGTGTTGCTATGGAGTTCATCTTCTGATTTCGTCATGGTGAACAAAGAGGTGAATAGAGGTACTCGTCAAACAGAAATCACAATTAAGGTTGAGGACAGGCTATCCAGAGGGTCTAGAGCAGACGCACAGCGAGATATAGTAGATGTCGAAGGGAAACCGTCTTGCAGCATTTACTGAGACTTTATTAATGGCTTTGTGGGAACTATATTCATCGGTGCGAAAGTTCATTGTCATCAGACTGATTAATGAATTGAAGCCGCTGATTACCGAGACGAAAGAAAGAAATGGCATGACAATTATGGAGAAAGTTAATTCAAGCATTCCACGCCCTGTTTTCGACCCTGTCCCTTCGTTGTCTGTTCATGATACTGTGGCTTAGTCAACTAACCATCGGCACTCCGGACTTACTCTGGCTAGATACAAGTATGTCTGGCAACAAAGATCTGCAAAACCGCGCCAAGACCCCGAAACTGCCCGAGAATGATCAGTATTCGGTCTGGGCAATGCGGAGTCTTGTTCTTGATATCCGAGATTGGAAATCAGCGGTTTTCAGTTGGTGAAGGACTGTGTCATGGATGCTTTGCTGATTATCTGTTTCGCCAAAATCGGTTTGAGGATCGAATGCCAGTAGTTTCGATTTACAACCTATCCGTGAAAGCGACTAAGCTATCCGATGACAGGATCTGGAACACATTGGAATCCAGAAAGAATCACTAATGGTCGGCGTCCATGCCAACTTCAAAAACAGAGAAGCCGGGCTGTAAGTAGCAACATAACTCAGAAGGAGCAAAATCGACACTCTCCTAGACGTAGTATACTCAAGCAAATTGGCCCTTCAAGGCGGACTTTCGTGCGTAAGCACAATCGCCATGCGTGCTGTTTCTGTCGCCGATCCCGTGCGTGATCAGCAGATATTCTCACCACCAGACAATCGAGGATGCCTTTTCTGTCTATGGAAACTGTTCCCCTTGCCTTTGAACCGTTGGTACAATAAGATCACACTGCATTGGGAGGCAGTTGTTATGAAAAGCATCCATATGAATGTCTTCATCCTAGTTTCTCTTCGTTCGCCTTTCGTCAGATCTAAACAAAAGGCAAGACCGAATGGAGAAAATGAGAAACCAATGTTCCCATCGAAATTTCAACATTGAGATCCTCAACTGTTAGCTATGGGTGACTCTGTGCATTTGCTGAAGCCTGCTTTGGTATTTGCTGATAGCCACGGCCTTGCCTTTTGACATGCTAACTTGGAACGCTCAAGCAACCTAGGTATGTGTCCAACACAAGATACATACACCGTCATACTGACGTTGCACTACGTTCCGTAGGGGTTCAATGACTGGAAAAACAGAAACGTAGTCAAGACATGCTTGAAACAATAGTATCGAGAATTTATTGTTACTGCACCAGTACAATAACCATTAAGCTGGCTTGGTGAATTAGAGTGCTCCCAAGCCAGGGCAAGAAACCAACTGATTGTCCTTCCAACCATTCCAGAATGAAAACGAAGATAACTACGCAACATGAAGAGAAAAAGGGGTTTAGCAAGACACTCATGGCCTCTTGACTGGACGACTCCAGGTCCTTCTCACCACCGCAGGCCCTTGATGTAAGAGCTGTTCAGGCGGTTCCTTTGGCTGCATGACAACTGCCTAGGCGCCTAGCTTTGAAAACTTCAACAAGGTCAGTATACTTCCGGAGTCTCAAATGCATGGGATACACATACTCCAAGTAGTGGCGAAAGAAGGGCTGTGATGCCACTTGCCACAATCACCATGATGTAATTCTTGTTCATCGCTTCGACAATGGTAGCCGCGAGCTGGGCCTGAACGTCAGCGGAGAAGCTCCGCCATACGGGACTACTCGCGCCTGCGAGAATTGACTTGGGGTCCCCAGTGAATCCCGGTGGCAGTACAGGAGCGAGATATCTAGCCCCCAGGTTCTGGAAGATGCTGCCACCGGCGGAGGGAAAGAAAGTGATGCCGATGCATTGGATAAGGCTGAGGACTCCAATAGCGTTGAATGCATCCTCGGGGGCGACGACGTCCGAGACACACCCGAGGGCTGTGAGCATGAAACATCCGCCGCCGATACCCAATAGAACGCTGTATCCGTAAATCGCCGACACATCCGTGTCAACGGACACCGTATACATGAGAGCACCTCCCGCAACAGCCAGCAGACTACCAATGAGGAACCAAGGCGTGTAGTAGCCCCATTTCGATATGAGCCAGCCGCTGAGAATGGAAACGGTAGCAATCATGAACACGAAGGGCAGCAGCTTGATAGCAGCTTCAACCGGCGACTCGCCCCTCGCAAACTGAAAGTACAGGGGCATGTAGTAGATGGGAATGTATACAGCCGATGCTGCGGCGAACGTGGCGAACTGCAGGATGCCCAGTTTGAAGTTGCGAAGCAGGTGACTGGGGTACAGTCTATCCTCCTTGCTGACAAAGGGGAAAAACTTGTGTGATAAGATGAACGCGACGGAGAGAACGCCAACAAACACCCATAGGATGATCATGCTGTAGGAATCCCATTCGAACACGGTCCCACCGAAGGTAATGGCCATGAAGAAGGAGACACACCAGCCTGTCCATAGGGTCAGTCCGAGCCAGTCGATTGCGTTCATTCTCTCCTTGACAGATCGGTCTTTCCCAAAGTTGATAGACGGGAGGATAAAGAGCAGGATCGGTGCGACGAGAGCGAAAATGATGAGGTTGATGTAGAAGCCCCATCGCCATCCGACGGAGCTTTCTGCAAATCCTCCGCCGATCTGATGATGCGAAGTTAGCGAGTTGGAGGAGACATGGAACGACGCGCCGCATATTGAGACTCACCACTGGGCCCAAGACGGTACCAATACCCCAAACGGGCGATATCAGAGCAACGTATATAGGCCGCTCCTTAGAGGTTGGGACGACGGTAAAGAAGGTCAAAGAGCCAACGTAAATACCACAGCCGCCAATGCCCGCGATAGCACGGCCGACGATGAGGGAGTTCATAGTGGGGGCAGCACCGGAGATGGCACTGCCGACCTCGAACAGGACGACATAGGTGAAGTAGAGCCATTTGAGGTCGAACAAGCCGTAGACCTTGGATTGAATCAGGGCGAGCGCTGTAGCCGGCAAAGCGTACGCGGTGGCGAGCCACGGAAACTTTTCGAATTCGCCGAGGGACGCGATGATGTTCGGCTGGATATCCGCCACGACCGTGGTGTCAAGGGCGAACAGAAACACACAGGAAAGGATGGCGCCAACGGTCAAAGCCCATTTGATACCGCGAATCTGGCGCTGTTCCTCAGGTCCTGTCTGGTCTGTGGCATCTACTGCGTTTTCGGCGCTGGTGGTGGTACTATCGGCGGGTAAGGCTGGCTGGGAGTTCCCTGTGGTAGAGCTGCTGGGAGCGTCGACGGGTTTTTCTTGGCTGCTCATCTTGACGTTTGCGCTGATGCAGCGCAGCAAAGATAGCCGCTGATGTGTTCTGCAAGCGTCGGAAGGGAGCTGAAGAATCAAAGACTAACAGTACTGAAGTGAGGTGAACAGAACATGGATACTTGATGAGAGTTGGAAGACAAGTCCCAGGAGGCGTTTTAACCATGATCAAAACTAGGGGAATGTCATTGGTGTACAATACATATTTTCCATTCCTATGACGCTCTCGAATTCTGATTTCTAATGGCACAATGATCAGGTTCCCGCAATATCTTACTCCAATAGCAGCGATTGCGTTGCGCGCCAAGCCATGTTAATAGCCGCACGGAGCCTCTGCGCATGGCGACCCTTAGATACGAACCCCTTTTCAAATCCCTATGATGAGAAATCCATACAAATAAAGAACAATACGTTTTGGCGGTATTCGATTTGGAGAGAATCAGTAGCAGATGTGGGTTCGTCACAAGACGCATCACGGCCTTACTGAGCTGTGTGTTAGAGGCCAACTGGGCCATTTGCTGCACAGTAACTCGGAGAGCCAAGAAAGAAGGGTTCAGCTTATTTCGCTAATGCAATCGACTGACAATCCCGGTTCCGCAACCTTGGCAAACGACTAAATCGTCGGCAGGGTGGGATTGGGTGGATCTGGAGATCCCAGTCCACAAAAGCAACATGTTGTGTCTAGGCGTCTGACAAATGCGGACTGAAGCCTACCTTTCGGGGTCCATATCGGGATAGGCGTCATGCAATTGACTGACCTTGCATTGCAATCCACTGACCTTACCTATGAGGGTTGACCGGGTACTTATGGATCCTTTCCACCGTAGCATTCCGGCGTTGGCCGGCTGTTTAGACGGCTAGGTATTCCGGAGGAACCACAAAAGATCGGTCTCAAGATTCTCACCGGCCGAGACTGTCTGATTGTCTCCAGTCCGAAGTATACCCCGAGCCGGTGCAGATCTATTAGGCCGCATATTCTGGGATCAGACGGGAGCGAACATGTCCGCAGCTTTTCGGCGGCAAGGAGGGAGTGAAACGCTGCGATAGATGCCGAGGAGGAGACAACAATGACCAACTAGATGATACGACGGAGGCGTTTCAGTTGTCACTCTAGGTAAGTCGGGATCCTATCCCGGACTGGAGCCTCAGCTTTGTCCCGATGGATGTCATGAGCGTCAAAGGTCGCCCTGCAAGGCATTTCTGGCAGATACATTATATACCATCTTATCCAAATGCGCCGGTGGAAATCTTTCGATCTCAAATGCATGCCTCCAAATTCTCTTTAGCTGACGAAGACTTTCCTCACTATCAATTGACTGATCTTGCACCATGGTTCATACTCTGTCAACCGCCTCCCTTCACCGAGTTAAGGACTGGGTTGTTGTGGGTAAGTGACGACCATTTGAGCCTGATAATCACTCTTGACGCTAAGCCGACAAACCAGTAACGGGTGGAGGCACCGGAATCGGACTGAGTACGATCGCAACTTCTCGAGACCTCCTGAGACATCGTGGAAGCGGCACTCGCGCAGCCATGCGTCCTGTCACACGCCAGCACAGTTGGCCCGCTAACGTCTTTATCAAGTGTACGCCCAAACCCTGGCAACAAATGGAGCCAAAGTTTACATCGCCGGCCGACGTCAAGAAGTGTTGGAAAAGAGTGCCCGTATCCACGGATCTCCAGACAAGGTTGGCCCTGATGGGGGTCAAATTATCCCTTTCCACCTAGACGTCACCGATAAGGACAGCATCAAGAGGGCAGTGGATCATGTAGCTGAGATTGAGGGCTACGTCAACCTGTAAGTCGATCTTGCTCCGGCCAGATGTATGAATCCAAAGATTCAGAGAGGAACTGACAAAATGGACAGGCTAGTGAACAACGCTGGAGTCTGGACAACCAAACCAGAAGCAGGGCCGGAAGATGGACCCGATAAGTTCGGCAGTTCCATGTTTGAGCAGTCCATTGATCTTTGGCAGAAAGGTATAACAAAATCCAGAAATCTTGGAGGTTTGAAAATCATTCAGCTGACTTTTCTGTGAATCAAAAGCCTTCCTCATTAATGCGACGTCGATTTACTTTGTGACCGCCGCGTTCCTCCCACTCCTAGCCAAGTCTGTTCATAGCCCCATCGGGAAGCTGGGTAGTGTCATCAACACAACCTCGAACAGTGCACAACTACGAATGTACTTAGCATTCCCCCATTTACCAAGCTCACATTGCGGACATATACTAACACTATCAAGGTCCGAAGGTTCACAGCTTGCCTACAACGTAAGTTTACAAACACATTGACACCAATCCTCAGAGCTGACAGAACACCTAGGTTAGCAAGGCTGCGTCTCTACACATGACCCGTCAACTAGCCTTCGATTTCAGTCACGAGAACATCAAAGTCCGCGTAAATGGAATTGCACCAGGTGAGAAGACGTGATCAAAACGCGATCAGTTTGCAACACCGAGAAATTGGACATTCATGGCTAACAAGACTACTCAGGGTGGTTTCCCTCCGAGATGACGACTGGATCATCCAACGAAGAGAACGAGAGTATGGCGCAAGAGGATACAACATTTCAAAAAGAAATGGTCGACATCGGTGCCAGAGTCCCGCCTGGGCGTATGGGTAGGGCGGAGGATCTCGCAAGCGTGAGTTGAGAGAAGGACCATTTTTCCATATCCGGCTGACGAACTTACTAGGGACTTCTCACTCTGGCCACGAATGAATACATATGGGGCACGAACCTTGTGATCGATGGTGGCATTTTGCAGAGTGTGGCCGGTGACATATGAACACGTGCCTTTTTGGTGGACGGTTTTACAGCGGAATCGTTCTGCCTGGGAATGAATGATCTAGAGAAGGCCTTTGCGATCGGCTATGACCCTGACAATTCTGCGAGAAATATTGTCCCGAGTGCACCGAGGTAGTCAGTATGGCTCCAAGATGTAGAGGCCAAATCACCTCCCAAAACCTGGGATTCCCAAAACTCGTGTATGCAGAAAAGATGTTCGTTCTCGACGGATGTTTTAAAATCCAAACACTTTTTCATATGTCACTCGAAGCTAGCAGTATCACCGTCGTCACAAAAAAGGCTACAAAATGGCTCAACGGGATAGAAAGCGCGAGAGATACTCACGACGTCGATGTGGTCGCCAGACTAGTAAGAATGTACTTTGTTCTTCGCCGCAAAGCTAAGACTCTGTTTGTGCGAAAGATGGATGTGACGGCAAGAATGGAAGGCCGGGTTGAGCGACTGGAGATGGTCTAGATTTTGCAAAACGGCGGTCACCATCTCACACGGGATCTCTCTGATAAAAGGCATTGACAGCTCTCGAAGTAACTGGAAAGTTGCAGAAGGAATGAACATGGGGCTAATGGACGTTTGTAGGACGAGCACAGCTGACAGCTGACGACATAAGATTTGGCTCTTGCCTCTATAAGACACAAGCTTGATAAGTTTGGTGAAGAATTCGTCGCACACCATAACTTTGAGTCGACATAAGTTGTGTGAGATACTCTTCGCGTTAGTAACAGGCACTGATGAGAGATCCAGATCGTTGAGCCGCGGGTTGAGGGCCACTGTTGGTCCATCTCAAGCAGACAGCACCGCCACATTAGGTATCCATACATGCGGTGCATCCACCTTCATCTGCAGGAATTACTGGGTGTTGTTCGCTTCCAATCACATCGAAATGATCACATGACAGACTCATGCAGGCATTGCCGCCGAATACCCCTCCAGTGTCAGCACCGCCCCGCTCAACATCCCTCTGAAATCTTCCGGTCTCATGAATCCGATTTCAATTTCACACGCCCATCTGTATCTGGATGCTCATATTCCTCATCTTCTTTTCAAGGTCTAGAGAATTATGGCGGCCGAGAGTGTAGGCTTGGCGGCCTCGGTTGGCGGTCTCGTATCGTTGGGCTTGCAAATCGCCGGTGGCATTCTCAAGTACGTCGACGCCTTTGAGAGCCGCCAGGATGACCTCGAATTCGTCAGAACCAACAGTGAAGCACTCAAAGCAACTTTGCGGGTCATTGAGACATGGGCAAACTCACCAGGGCAGGGTCCAGAGGCCATCGCTGCGGCGACGAGAAGCATGCAGCTGTTCGAGATGGAGCTCTGCAATGTCAAAGCATTGCATGACGAGCTTGCTGATCTCGACGGTCCGGATTGGACATCTCGACTAGCCAATAAGAAGAAGAAGCTGACATATGCATTCAGCCGGCCAAAGATTCAGGGTCTTGGTCAGCGATTGCAAAAGGCTACCAACGCTTTGCAACTTACTCTGAATGGCTTGGGCCTGTAAGTTCCCGGATAGAATTTCGTGGTGTGTTGAATCCTGACATCTGAAAAGGCAGACTCTGAGGCATCATACAGACAGAATGGTGGCAGTAGAGACGTCTTCTCAGGCTGTTGCCTCTCAAACAGTACTCATTCGCTCGGAGATAGCGGCTGTCCAAATGCCCATGGCCGTTATGAACGACCGTTTGCATTCACTGCAAGGCGGTGTTAATGCTGCTACTCAGCTTCTGGTTTCCCAGTATGAGTTACTCTCAGATCAAATTGGAGAAAGCAACGACAATGGTCATGAAACAAAAGACCTTATGCAGCAAATGATACGCCTCCAGCTGAAGCAAGAGGAGGAAACGAACAAGAGGCATCAAGAGCTTGCCGAAAGATTTGCTGGTTTCATTGATCAAGTACAGCAAAGCTACCAGCCAAGTCTCACTAGAAAAGCTGCATCTTGCAAGCTAGCTGGCGAGCCGGCCTTTCTGAAGGAAATGAATGATGCGATCCGACCATTGCAGCAATTTAGTGGTCAGACCACGACGCCAGACATGCCAGTTCATGCCTCACATATTAGTCCCGGGCCCCCATTCTCTCTTCGGGGCCACGATTCGGTAACGTGGCGAGCTTGTACTTGTCCTCGTCTACAGAATGTGAAGGAGAGGCGGAGGTTCGGGCTTGAATGGGAAACAACATCACACTGGCCAGATTGTCCAATGGCAGGAACCAACACTAAGAAGCAAGTCACACTGAACTTTAGGTACAACACCATCTCTCGCATTCTCAAGAAAGCTATCCATGCCTCTTTCGCGTGGACATGTGGGGCCGGGGGCTTTAGTATCAGCCCGAGCTTCAACTGCAATCCCACTGTGGATATCAGTTGTGACCCAGCATTTCGCATTATGGCTTTGCTATATCATGGGCTCGAAGACTACCAGTCATCAGCCCGGGAGCTGGAAACCTTTGCAATCGGCTGTATGAGGAAGTTAGCCAAACTTCTTAACAGCGGAAAGGCGTATCCGACAGCCGTGACTATCTACAACGAGAGTTTGATGCACCGTGCCGTTGATAACGTAGGTATCTGAATGCGTTTCAAAGTGTTCTTCAGCGCTAATCAAGTTACAGTTCTATGTAGCGCAGATGAACCGTCCGTATTACGATGCAGAGTCAAATTTGGCAAATATCCTCATTGAACTCATTCAAATGTTGCTTTCGTACGGTGTTGCGGCATTCACTTATGACACACTCGGTTAGCATGGCCATTTTCGAATACAAAGAGTCGCTAATAAGCCGCAGAATGTTCTCCGCTAGCAAGAGTCCAACCGTTTATACTTGAGCAGGAACCGGTCCAGGCGCTCGTAAACATCCTGATGCAGGCGGACTCAGAAAGCCGTCTGGCGTTCTCGGATGTCTCTACCATGTACAACACCATGGGGTGGGTCCGTCTCACAGTGGGTGTAAGGCGGCAATATCGAGTCTCCTCTGATTTCGCAGAAGGTAAGATATACGATTGTCGACATTGGCGTTCTTCCTAACACTAAACAGCTTTCGGATGTGGCCTTCTGAGCCTGGCCGTGATTAATAATGACGTCGAGGAGGTTCATCGTATCCTCCACTGCGCCCCAGGGACGATAACAGAGAAAGACAAATACGGGCAAACTCCGCTTCATCTGGCAGCTTTATGGTCAAACCCGGACATCTTGGAAGTTCTCCTGCAAAGTGCGGATCAAAACGATGGTCTTCTCCGACAACGTGACACCGGCGGCCTTACGGCATTTGAAGCTGCAATCTTACACAGCTCGGAAAGTTGCACCTGCAATACAGATGATATCGACGGCGAATGCACCAGCTGTTCCTCCATAGACCTATGGATCGACACTGAGTGTGGCATTCGGATGCATAACTTGGCCCAAAGCGATCATGCACCCAAATTGTGGCGTATCTTATCAACTGCTTCTCAAGCTGCGCGGCATAAATACGTCTCGTTGATGAAGAAGAGGTGGAATTCTATAAGACGAAACGCACAATCAAGTTCGCATACTTCACCAAGCTGTTGTGGGCTAAAAGTGGTATGCAAGTCCACTGCGGTTCAACGAAGAAGTACGCTATGGACGCAACACGACGAATGTCAGCCCACGTCTGAGATTTCCGAAGACATGGGCTGGATCTTCAACGAAATTTCAGATTCAAAGCTCGCAGAATTGTTCTATTGTCATGGTTTCCAACCGACTCGATCATGCCTGACTGACTTACGAGGCAGCTATGAATTGGGCTATCGTGAACATGAAATGAATCCAGCTTATTTGGACTGGCTGGTCTCTCATGGCGTCGATTTAGGCTTTCGATTATCTAGTGGACCTCCACTACTCGAGGATTCTACAACTGTTGGGTTGGTTGGCGCGCACTTTGCTTTCTTTTTCATGTGCCTCGATCTAAACGCTGATCAAAAGTACAACCTTGTGCTGGAGAGTCTTGTTCCTTGGACGACATCCAATGTGGATCTCCTTGCAACAGTTTTGCGCCGGAATTTCACAGATGGATGCTCATGCTACTGCACAGAAGAGGGTTGCAGTCCATTTACGTGGATGATGAAAGGGGAAATATCCATGAGGGAGAAATACAGTCGCCAACAACGGCGTGCTGGTGAATATGCCAATGCCTTGGCATCTCATTACAGTCGATGTGGCTCAGAGATGACGATGCTTACCTACAAATCAGCCATCAGATACGCGACATTTATTGGGTTGAATTTGAGTCACACTTGTTGTGATGCAGAGGCTATATGCGTGTTCGGGGACGATTGGGCTGAGAGAGACGATGTGGATATTATAAATGACGAGCAAAACACGCTTCTGGAGAAACTGGAAGAGCTTATTATGGAATTTGAGGACAAGGCACTTGAATTCTTGGACACAGAGTTGAATGAGCAATGTTCATTCTCTCAATTCTGGCCTACGTATTGGCTACGTCGGATGGGTGAGGAAGTAGATAAGTTGGAGGGTGCAGATCTGTCAGAAGCAGAAAGGGAAGTTAACAGAAAGGCTGCAGAAGAAATCGGGGCCCGATTGGTGGACAATCGGGAAGATACGAAGAGGGTAAATCCTTATGACCGGGAGATTGATCTGAGGTACTGGCTCTACGAGCTGGATCAAATCTCACCAGAGTATAACGAGCCGTGGCCAGAAGCGGGACATCGAGTTTCGGAGTTACCTTAGAGCCTGTAAGTTAGCTCTGTTATGTCTCTGATCCTGGTGCGGGAGCTCAGCTTAAGCCCGAGATCCACATGGAGAGAATTCTGTTCATCGAGAACGATGCACCCAGTCAGTCCGAGTAGTTGTTGAAGAAGGGTCAATAGCATGAGAAACTATTTGTTACGAATCTCACATTTCTGAACGTCTACCAAGAAGTGAAACCACAGACCCCCTCGTAATCTTGAAGATTCACAATTTGCTTCAATAACATGGACAAGCCACGTCCTCATACGTCAGGGTAACCGGAAGGTATTGAAAGACCGCGGTGTCGGGCCTCCTATGCCAAGAAGGAGTGAACCTCGAACTTTCGTCATACGATCCACCCCCATTCAAAAGGAAAGTGGGAACCCGAATTGACATCTCGAATCTTTGCACGCCAATATTATCAATGATCGAACAGGAGAATCCGTTGGAACACGGGTCAGAGTCCTTGGCGCATCTGGCGTATTGACGCTGAGGCCAGACGCCTTGGTTCGACCACAAGAACAATACCTCGCCCCAATCGTTGGCGTAGGCATTAGTACCCGGTGTGCCAAGAATGTACGCTTGGGGCCCTGGGTATACGGTGGAAACAAGGTGTCCTTGTGTAGTCAGATAGAATATTTCGTTGGTGCCGTACTGGGAGTCGGGCTCTAGCCACCCGCTGTTCTGCCATGTCGGTGCCCAGCGGATGTACCTGCCCTCCGTCCAAGGATGACCATGAATCTTGAGTTTGAAGCACTTGTTCACGGTGGATGGCGGACAGGCAGTTTCCGTGGCAACGGTTGCGGCGGTAGCTGTCGCAATGCCGAGGTAGCGTATGAAGGTGGACGTAGACGTGACAGTCACGAACGGGGCTTGCTGATTTCGTGTAACAGTGCCAGTTACGGTGACCGTTCCGGCCGTTGCAGTTGTCGTGGCTGTGTAGGTGAGAGTTGTTGTACCGGTCGCGATTTGCTTGCATGCGAAGGAGATCTTAGTTGCGTCCCAGTTTCTCACCAAGTCGGGCGGGGGAACAGCGCGCTTGTCTACGCCGTCCGCTGTTGTCGTGGGTGTATTGTCTGAATCTCGCTTGTAGTTCAAGTACAAGAAGTTCACGGCTTTTGAGGTGTCCGTGACTGTCGTCGTTTGTGCAGCGAACGTCCGTGTGAAGTAACTGTCGAGACTTACACTCTTATGCTCGGTAACCGTCGCGGTGCTGAAGACAGTGGTGGTCACAAACGTCGTAGTCGTGGTGGGGACGGTGGATGTCTGAGTGGTGTAGGTGAAAGTCGAGGGCGGTCTGTAATTGATGTACTCCGTGCAGAAGGCCTGGCCAACCCGCCTCAGTGATGCCAGCTCATCGGGCGACGGGGTGATTCCTGGCACAAGCAAGCATTGCTTGGCGCTTCCCGCTGTTCCGGAGAACAGCACTGCGCTTCTTCCGGTACCAAAGCCGATAGTGTTGGCGCTGTAAACGTAATTGTTGACGGCCAGCTGGTTTGCCGGGCAGCTCGATGTGGTAGTGAAGGAGTATGTGGATTCGATACCAGCAACTGTCTGATCTGTGATGAACGGTTTGAGCTTGATCATGTCATAAATGTCGATCTCGATTTTGATGACCCATCGTATGAAAGGCTTCAGCTTGACCGCAGAACCCTGCCGGAACGAGGGAAAGGTGAACTCGACAGACGGCTTCCAGTTCCTCTGCGTCGTCACCCTGCTCTGGAGAATGTTTACGGTGGCGGCGGCATTAGACCAAGTGAAGCGAGCTCCGCCTGTGATGTCGACGCTTGAGTCTGTGGAGTACTCGATCCCGATACTGTAGAGGACTGCGGGGTTGATCCGGAACGCACCATCCATCTTGATAGGGCCAAGGTCCACCGGGTTGTAGTTGTGATTCCATATGCCGTCCCACGGCCCGTCTGACTGAAGCCGAACAACGGCATTCGCAACACCGGACATTCCGGGCGTAACGTCAGCTTGCTGAATTTGGACTACGCCGTTGGTGATGACTACAATGATCTTGCCGATGAATGAGATGGAGGATATTGAGAAGCCACAGTTGACACAAGACAAGACTTTGTTGCCTCCACCGTATTTCACAGCCTGTGAAATTGTTGGGTAGGTGATCAACCATGAGTAATTGAAGTCGTATGTCATCGTCTTGGTGACGACGTACGTGACGGTTTGACAGCCTCCAAAAAGACACTTGATCGCGTCGCGGGAATCGTAGATTGACTTCCCGGCGCACACCACACCAAGAAGGTCGCCCCCAGGAATGAGACCAACCAGCTCTCCCACAGTGTCGTCGCAAGCAATGTCCCAGCCATCAACCGCGCGTGCTTCCAGTCTTTTGTTGAGCCAGTCAGCCAGACGGTGAGCACGAAGTGCAGGCGTGTCTTGAGGATCATCACGTTGGTCCAGTCCCAGTAGCATTCGCCGGACAATTGTTGCGTTGGAGCTGGGCGGACAAACGTTTGCAGCAATTTGGTTCAGACCTTCGGTCGCCTTGGATGCCAAGTCTGCAGGCCTGCTGAGTCCGGCTTCTGTGAAGCCGTCCTCGGCTGCTTGCTGCCCAGCCAAATCATCTGGATTGTAGGGCGCGGCTGGGAGATCGCTACCCTTCAGGACCGGGACATGATAGGCGATGTTGTTGTTCTCGACTCTGATGCTATTGAGGAAGTAGTTGTATAGCTCCCTCGCAGCCGGCGTCAGGTCCTCTAGTCTTTCTGGAGGAGGTCGGTAACCAGTTGGACTGGCAGTGGCCGAGGTCGACGAAGTCGCAGACGACTCAGTCGATGAAGTCAAAGATGAAGTCTCAGTCGACGAAATTAAAGACGAAGTTCCAGTCGATGAAATCAAAGACGAGGTCTCAGTCGATGAAACCAAAGACGAAGTTTCAGTCAGCGAGGGTGAGAGCGAAGACTCGCTCGGTGAGATTGATGATGACTGTTCCGATAATGTAGCTGAAACCGATGATGTAGTCAGTGAATTTAATGGCGCCGAAGTGGTTGGCGAGGGGGACGACGGTCCAGGAGACGAGGATGACGAAGGAGATGGTTCCACGGGGGAACTAGAGGATTGGCCAGTTGAAGACGCCGAGAAAGACTGGCCAGCTGGGACAGAAGAGACCAACGGGCCCGAAGGTCCAGGCGTTGCCGAAACAACACATAACGAATCGGGCACAGGAAGTGGAAATGACACTGAAGAAACCCCAGCGGCCGTCGAGGTGAAGCTCTTTCCACTAATGCCGTCCCGCTTGCCATAGAGAAGCGTGATCCTGTTCGCAACCTCAACCATCTTTCGCTCCCTAGCGAGAACTGTGAGAGATGTGGATGTTGCAGGCGAGTTCTTTGTCGAATCAAATTCCCAGAACCCTCGAGCTGTGTTGAGGTTGCAGCCAGTATTGCTTTGGGTGATGAGAACCAAGCCGGGTGACTGGCTCAAGATCAAAGCAAATCTCGACGCGTCGTCGGGAGTGAGGAAATCCAGCGTAAGTTCCGAGGGCTCTGAGGTCGTGCTATTTCTGCAGACGACGGAAGTGACGCGGTTTGAGTTTTCAAGTAAAATCCCTGCAGAGTTCAAAGACAGCTCGATCTGCATCACACGATCCCCAGGAACCTCGACATAGTTGAGAAAGACGGTGTTGACGGCGTTAAGTCTGTCCGCCGATGTCCTATCAATATCAATGTCTTGCGAGGGTACGAACAAAGTCGATGCTTGCGGGGCGCACGGCGTTTCGAAGCTCGGAGTGGCTGATGAGGTTGGCGTTCCCGAACTGCTCTCGGGAGTGGAAAGTGGAGCCGTGCCTGTCTGACTGACGCCAGATGAGATGACAGGCTGTGACAGAGATGACAGCTCTGGGCTGATAGATGTTGTTTGAAGACTTGAAATAGGCGTGACCAACTGGCTGGAGGAAGGGCCAATGACGAGTTGAGTTGAAGAGCTGCCACGAATGCTGGGGACGACTGCGGAGACAATCTGTTTGTTCTGGCATTGCTCGGCTGTTGTTGCGATTTAGTTTCATGTAGCATAAAATGTTTTCTCGGTGCAGCTTACCCCCATAGACCACGATAACGGCCGGCTCACAGTTTTGTGGAGAAGATGCAAAATTGAGCAAAACCTCTCTGGTATTGCTATCTTGACAAAACGTTGCTTGTCCACCAGGAAGAGACGCGTTGACGAACTCAAGGACCCCGTTAATGCGTGTGAAACGGGTCGTTATGGCGCCCGGGGGTGGTGAACCGCCCCTGAGGAGCGGCTTCAAAGTCTCGCCAGGAGAATAATGAACAGGAAAGCCTTGGATGAGTAGTTCTCCGGACAGTAGAACAAATTGGGTGGCAAGGTCGCAAGTGTCCGGTTTCTCGCTGGTCTCGGTGCTAAGAAAGCCAGTGGTGTCTCTCTTCTTTTGGTTGCCACTGGATGAGAGGACAAAGAAGATAACTGGCCCTTCACCTGGAGCAAATGTGGGCGAAGCTGACGCTGAGATTCCGGATGATGTAGAAGTTATGCCGGCTGAGGATAGGCTTGGGGTTGCGACAGACGAAGGAGCTACCCCAGTCGATAGACCAGGAGATGACGCGGAGAAGGATGGTGAAGAGAATCCCGATAGACCCGAAAGCGTTGCGCCCGAGCTAAGAGATGATGGTGAGGGGCCAGTGATCGTTGGTGATATGAGTATGCTACCTGCAGAAGTGAAGGGGCTGGTAGAAGCTTGTGCGGGAAATTCAGAGCCAGGGCCCGACGTGGGTGAACGAGATTCGGAGGGTATGAGCGAGTTGATAAGACTGGAAGCAAGAGGATCGGAGGGCATTGGCATAGGCGCCGTCGTTGTGGGAATTCTCGAGGAAGACGTACTGAAGCCCACAGTATTGGTGAAAGACGGAGATGTGGTGTTCAAAAATGTGAAGCTGAGACTGGGAGAACTGCGCGTGGACAATGAGGAGGACACCGTTGGAGGACTCGCTGTAGGGTTCGCTGTAGGGTTCGCTGTAGGGTTCGCTGTAGGGTTCGCTGTAGGGTTCGCTGTAGGGTTCGCTGTAGGATTTCCGCTCGAAGAGTCCCTGGGGCTCGAGATCAAAGGTGCCGAGACATCTAGCGCGAGAGAACTCGCTGATGTCGACGTGGAAACCCCCGCCGGTGACCCTGCTGCGGTTCCAGTTGGTGAACCTACCGCCGATGCTGTTGGCGACCCTGCCGCTGATGCCGGTGGTGATCCCGCCGGCACCCCCGCCGACGTCCCCGCCGATGTTCCCGCCGATGTCCCCGCCAGTGAAGACGGAGACACGCCGCCGTTCGAGGTTGGAGCTGGATCAGCGGTTCCAGTGGGGAAAAGTGGTGGGTTGACCGTTAAGTAGAAGCGCACTGGCACATCGCTAGCTTGCCGTCGGACTGGTGGGCTAGCGCCATTGGCGCCAATGGCCACAAGCAAAGCGAAGGCGAGGACCTCTCGCCTCATGTTGGTGCTCAGAGCAGGTGTTCGAAGGGACCGTTAGTTTTGAAAGCTTAATGTGATGAGCACACGAGTAGATATGTGGGTTTATGGTCAGAGTCCACTCAAATACTAGTGTTGTGGGTAGTTTTCTCCTCACTCGAGTCTCAGTCAAAGTCCTTCAGCTCTTGGCGTAAGTAAGTAGAGGAATGCACAGGAAATTTTTGACAGCAGCCAAGCTCAGATGACTTGCAAGGGAGAACAACCGCGAATTTTGGCTGTTGAAGGAGAAGGATGTTTCAGTTAGGGGAAGTGACGAGGCTTGTTCTGGCATGTATATTCTTTCCTTGAATGTTTATCTTGACACATCAACGTCAATCTGATACCAATCACCACACCTCACCTCTCTAGCGCCATCGCCATGCCGGCCTTGCTGCCGTAAGGGAGTGTGGTCGGTCGGGCCGAGGGTTTTCTCAGCTTCTGTCTTGGAATTTACTTTGTTCCAAATATAAAAACACTTGTTTACGTCTGTGTTATTGGCCTACGATGACTCGGTCGTACGGGTTTCAGGCTATGTTCTAATGCTTAGCTTCGCAACATAGATGTCGAAATCCACCTTCATCCGGATTTTGATATCAATAAGTGTATGTGCATAGATAACGTCTCGCTTGGAACCGAAATCATGTTGAGTAATCAATTGCAAGCGAAATATATAGATTCTAGGCGGATAGGGTCTGCGACGTCTAACTCCGGCTGCCGGTGTGGGGCCGACCTCCGATCGGTGTCAAAGCTCCGTCTCCGAACTGTCACGGACCGGCGTCTCATGGATTGTGACTACACATGTGGTGAAAACAAACGAGCAGTTACTCAAGTGTATATATACGCTTGCTTCAATACGTCAATCAAGTATAGCACGCCAATTGCGCAGATTGCTCGCCCTATTCGTTAGTTTAAACGAGCTAGATCTTCACGGTAACTTTCCCATCACGCATCACTTACCAGAAAGTTCCAGCATCCAAGCTTGTCATTCAATGAGAAACCTATGTTGACTGAATCAAACCCGGAGGACTCGTCATTTAACGATCTGTATCAATAGCGCTTCATGCTCCTAGAGGGTTATCTGCCGACGGCTGCGCCTCCTGTATACCTGCCGAGGGACGGCAGTGGAAGGCATCCAGCTCTGGTACGGAATCTGTCGCGCGTCTTCGTCACAATGCAATACGCACCTAAGCTTGCGGCGACTCATGCCAGCAACGACGGGAGGCCCCTTCATTGCGGCCCGGGCATCCCCTTCCACCCACGGTATTACTAAAGTCCGAGGCGCCACGCCGTGACCCCCGCCCGGCCCATCCCGTCCCTGGGCGCCACGGACCTTTTTCTGCCTATTTTATTAGCTTGACCGCCCTGAAAAGGTTCCCAAAATTGACGGCTGATTGTGTAATACCCCAGTGCACTAGGTCACTGACAACACACTTTCTGCGCGAGTACGCAAAAGCGTTCTCCTTCACCATTCCGTGAGCGTCGCTCTTCTCCCTATTTATTCCGTTTAGGAGCCTAGCCATGAGTCAACAACTGGAAGCCTGCCATAACTGTAGGCGCAGTCGCTTGAAATGTGATCGATCCTTTCCCCACTGCCTCAAATGCACCGGGAAGGGTCGTAGTTGTCTAGGCTATGGCACTCTGTTGCGGTGGGAGACTGGTATGGCGAGTCGTGGAAAAATGACTGGCGTTACATCCGACAACATAAGGGACATCCAGAAGAGGGACATGACTTCGGACCTACAAGCGCCATGTCTTTCTAACGTGCCTACAAGGCATCCCCAATTCGCAAGTCCTAGGCCGAGCTTTCCTCATTCGTTACCTCGTTCGTTGATGGACCCGCCTACGCAAGATCTAGACTATCGGTCGAGGAGATATATGGACTATTGTATGCTACCTCCCTCCGCTAGACTGCTCTTCATACTAACGGTTTCTGGTGAAAGTTGCGAGTATTGTTTGTAGGGACCTCGTTCTTTACGACATCCCCAACCATAATCTATTCCGTGACCTGATCCCGATGGCGCATCAGCATTCCGTCCTAATGCAGACGATCATTGCTAGTTCAGCTTTGCATATGTCCAACGCTTGTCAACAGTCATCAGGGTCTTATAGTGGTTTCACAACGATAGCCTCGACTCAAAGCTGCACAAGCACACTGGACCCTCTATCGATCGGTCCATGTATGACATCTCGCCCAGAGGCTTTACATGACGCGCTCAAGGCCAAGCAGCAAGCACTCTGTCTGCTGAACTCTGCCCTCAAAGACATGGCTTCAGCGGATGTTGATGTGATTCTCGCGGTAGTGTTGCTCCTCATCGGGTTCGAGCTCATCGACTCTGGACGAGGCGGCTGGGTATTTCACATCAATGGTGCGAGAGACATTATTGAGAAACTAGTAGCATCCGCCCTAGCGACGGAAACTACTTTTAGCCCGCTTCGTCGCTGGCTGGTGTCAAACTGCTTGGTGTAAGTCATCTTATCCAGTAATTGATGACCTCTGACTTGACATTTTCTAGGTATGATCTTCTTGGGTCGTCCTTCGCAAACTCATACCTACCGCATGCTGGCGGGATATCGACGACTACCATGTCACTGCTTCAAGATGCAGAAGGCAATCATTGTTCGTCATTTCCGGCAGCCCTCCTTCCGTTGATACATGCAGGGGCTCGACTATTACATACGGACGACACTTGCACGGATCCGGACTCCTTGACCAATTCAGGACAGCACGATGCGCTTCATCTCTTAGAGACCGCCAAGTTATTCGACCCGGCTGTCTGGGCTGTCGATTTACAGCCACGCTCACCGGCTGACGATCTTTTCCATCGTATGGAAATCGCCGCTGCGCACAGGGCAGCTGTGTGCGTTTACCTCTCGCGGGTTATTCTTCTTCGATGGCCCAAAACAGTATTGCAGGATGATCCTGAAAGTCTTGCAACCGAAATAATCACTCACCTCTCACATTTCCACCGCGGAGATGCGTTATTCACAGCGACGGCGTGGCCGGCTTTCATTGCTGGCCTGGAAACGGTTGACCTTACGAATCGTGCTTGGATAGTTGTAAGGTTCCGAGAGCTCTGGGAAATAGAGCCCTGGGGACTTACAAGAGAAGCTCTCGGAACATTGAGTGCAATGTGGGAACGGAGGAAGAATGCGGATGCTGTAAAGAGCAGCAATGGCCGACACCGCAAACAGGAAGAGAATTGGAATTGGATCGACAATCTGAAGGACATGGGCACCGACTGGCTGATTGCATGATTGTAAGGCGTTCCCGGATGCCCACCATGGTGGTGGTAGATATCTATTGCTAGTCTATTGACTCCTCCAACCATCAGAATAATCACCGGGCAATCTGGACCAATTGAAGACTCTTTCGTCTAGCAATAATCCGTAGGCAGAGGCCTACGTGTCATATCTTTAATCTCTCAGAGTATCCACCCTGTTGGGTGATTGTCTTCGCTGCTCAGTCATTGCCTCTTCCAACAATTCAGCCTTCTCATCCGCGGTTAAATCACCAGTGGCCTTAGGTACCTTGCCCCAGATTGTCAGAATGCACAAGCTCGCAGCTGCAAGACCCACTCCAAACCAAAACGTGTTCTTGTAGCTCTTTCCCAATCCTGCCTCGTCTACTGTTGCTGATTGGATATTGTCCGCCAGGCCGAGGACGAACGCCACACCCAGCTGCAACACAGAATTGATCACACTCCCAGCCAGCCCCTGCTGCGCTGTAGGAAACGTCGTGGTGACGAATACTGTCATCAAGATCGTGGACAGATCAATTCCCACGGTGCTCAATATGACTGCGGGGAAAACCCAAGCCCAATAACTTGCTCCAAGCGGAATCAGAGCTATAAGAAGCTGTGACCCCACTGCTCCCAGGCCAGAAATGATCAAGAGCACACGTCCTGGAACGAGGTGCAAGATCAAGCCTTCGATGACGCTGAGAATGAGGCCTGCAAGACCGAGAGGCACATACCACGCTACCACCTGCAAGGGACTGGCAGACATGATGTTCTGGAAATAGAGGGTGCCATATACAGAAAAGATGCCCCAGGTGCCGTAAAGCAGGAAGAGAGCCAAAAGAAGAGGGCTCATACAAGGAGTCGTGAAGATCGAAGCCGGTAGGAGAGGCTGAGCAGCGACGCGCACTTCAACGTAGCCTGCAACAAGAAGTGACAAGACACCAAGTATGAGACACACTGGAAGAAATGGCCGCCGCCAACCTGCAGGGTCGTGTGCTGATTGTAAGATGCTTAACACAACCAGGATGAGGCCACAGATGATTGTGATGGCACCGCCGTAGTCCATCTTGGCTTTGCTTGGGGTTTGGTCGTTTGAACGAAGACGTGGAACAGACAAAACTGAGGTTAACAGCGTAATTGCCGTTAGGATGGCTCCGACCCAGAAGTAAAAGCCCCAGCGGTTGAATTGGCCCACGACTCCTGCCGTGAGAATGCCACCGAAAAACCCAAACACCCCTGAAGTGCCGTATACTGCAAAGACAATATTCTTTCGTGGCCCAGGACGGTACAACGACCCCATGATCATGACTCCAGTGGGTAGGAATGCCGCAGCTCCTAGCCCTTGTAGAGCCCGACAGAAGTCGAGCATCAGTGGATTGATGCTGAACCCGGCTATTATACTCCAGACAAGAAGCCAGGCAAGACCCGATATGAAGATAGGATATCCCCCCCACATATCGCCCAGACGGCCAAAGACGAGCAAGGTGCTAGCAATGACGAGGGAGAAGACGGTCGCTGGCCAGACACTGGCTGCGTGTGACATGTTGAGTTCGGTGATAAGTGTGGGGAGGATAACGGTGAAGCCCGAGACGAAGTATTCCGTCAAGAACTGGGACATGGAGATGCTGAAGACGAAAATTATCTCCTTCCCGCGGGTTGTAAATATCGTGGGGCGCTCGCGGCTGAGGCGTTCGATTCGTGCTTGGAGGGATTCGTCCGCATTGCAATAGAGATTCGGTGGGTTGTCGTTTGGTGAAGAGATTCCACCTTGAGCTAGACGCATGGGGCTACATTCTCTCGACAGTGAGTTCGGTGCTGCTGAGGGATTGTTGAAAGCCTGCTGAGGCGGCGATGAAGGTAAAGATGGGTGTGTCATGATCAAATATCGGCCATTGAATATGTAGAGACGAGTAACGAAACGAGGACAAGGTCTGAAAAGGCTTGGGCAGAATATCTTAAATACGGTTTTCTTTCGTGCAAAATCATTTTTACGTTTGTAATCAGAACACATCATTATGGAGATGCAAAATTCTGGAAACTTGAGGTTGGTGTAATGATATTCTGAGGTGATGTTATGCTCACAATCGCCAACAACTAATACGCCGCGCAACACAACGCAAGCAACCCCTTGCACTTGAGGTTTGAAAGTAGCCTATTGCAGCCCACCGCTGAAAGCTAACACATCGCTTATGCACGACTTGCGTCTTGGCTGCCTATTTGAGGCTAGCGATAGCCGATCTGCCAGCATCTTGATTGGATTGAGATCCATCCAGAACACGCTAAGATCTATCCACATCCTTGTCACATCCGAACTTACACCCTTCAACAACATCAAATTGATTGACAACACACTATCTAGCACAAGTGTTTCCAGATTTTTCTCAACGATGGAATAGAAAGCAAACTGACTCTTCCCTCAATCTGATTACCAATTACCAGTCTGTAGTGAGTTAAGCATTTGTCAGCCGAGATTCAGGCTTGTTCAGGTTTCCATGAAGCTCGATTTCATTGTGCTGCTCTCGGACCGGTGCCTATAAATCATGAACTGCGGTCATTGCGGTAGCTACATAATTTGCGCCATTCAACATTCAACGTCTTTTATGGAAAGTTCATTCCTCCTACGTCCCTCACAATGTCACCTCTGATACATTGTGTCCGTCATGGACAGGGCTTTCACAACATTGGGGCCGGAAACTACACTCTTTCTGATCCTCATCTGACTCCCTTGGGTGAGGAGCAAAGCATGACTTTGCGTACAACGGCCTTCTCAGATCAGTCAAAAATATCCTTAGTTTTCGCTTCTCCGCTTTGCCGAACACTTCGATCTGCTCATCTAGTGTTTCAACCAGCCCTCACGATGAGCAACAAGTGTCACCCTGAGATCGTCGCTCTCCCTGACGTTCAGGAAACCTCGGATGACCCTTGCGACATTGGAACCAATCCATCAGTTCTCGGCGAGGTGGTAGGCGAGATGAAGTGGCCGGTCAACCTTTCTCTTGTCGAGGACGGCTGGAGCGTAAAGGCCTTGGGAACTCGCTACAGCCCAGAGCATTGCGCCATCGCAGCCCGCGCCCGCGACGCCCGTATATTCATCCGACAGAAGATCCGAAAACTCATCGAAGAAGGCGACAAGAACCCTCAAGTTGCCCTCGTAACGCACGGGAGTTTCCTGCACTACTTCACCGAGGATTGGGAGGACTCATGGTTGAACCATGGGACCGGATGGAGGAACTGCGAGACTCGGACCTATACTTTCAAGCATGACGTGATGGATGATACGGATATGGAGGCCAGCCTCACTGAGACGATGGATAGCCGACTAGGGAGGGGAAAGAGCGATCATATGCCGACTGGGGAAGAGCAGGTGGTGCTATTTGAGCAGGCGATGGACAATTGGGAGAAACAGGGGCTGCAAAGACCCGACAGAATAGGACTGGGTCACAAAACGAGCGTGCTTGATTGATACAATGCTATTGTTACGACTCGTATGCAAGAATAACAGCTGAATAATCCACTTAGGCATCAGGCAATTAGCATAGCACATACATTTATACTACAGTATCCAGGAATGATAGGGGGTCTCTTGAAAACGAAAGAACTGTAGTACAAGGGACGTGTTTATAAGATAGCGAGAATTGGTAAGGAGTGCAGACAAAACAAGTGCTAATCAAAATCACCTGCAAATGAAGGCTTTTGATCCTTAAGAAATAAAGAAACTATTCAAGGTTCATATCGCATCTTGACTCAGTGAAAAGCTATCTGGGGCTGCCAAGAAGACGGATTTATGGTGGAGTGAAATTCGAGAAAAAGTATGATCTATTGTCTGATACAACTTTACAACGATAGATCTACTCTGTATTGAAACGTAGGCCTGCGGAATTGGCTTGGTTGGAAAAATTCAGAACCAGACTCCGTAATCTCAGAGGTTGAGCAGAGACTACATGAAGAGATCGTCTAGAGTCTTCCTCCTCCAGTAGACCAGGATTACTCATTTTACCACGCAGGCCAGCCGGGGGCAGGGTTTCCCTCTCCTGTGCAATTTGCGACGAGGAGCGGTCCAGTCGTGTTCTGCGGCACTTGATTGCCGGGCGCATCGACCACCCTGATACCGAAGCCTCCTGGTCCGCCAGCGTTCGCGTAGAAAATTCGGAAAGGGATGTACTTGGACAAGCCATCAAAGGGCTCGACTTCGAATCTGTACGGTGCAGGTGTTCCACAGCAGCGGCCCGCGATGTTGCTGTTTCTGGCTTCGAAGTTGTCCGACTCAGCATTATCGCCGACCCACGCAAGAATGACGTCGTCCGGAGTTTCTGGGACGACGGAGTAGGCTCCTGGTGATGTAACTTCGATATAGCCGCGGTGATGAATGACGTTGCACTCAAAGGTCGAGCCCGCACGACCTGAGACGCCATAGTATTGGATCGGACGACTTGCTGCGGCGCCGCTTTGTCGGAAGCCAATTCGTCCAGATGAGGGCGTCAGACCTGTTGCGTCTGGGATGCGGTCTTGGAAGATTTGCTGGAGGTTGATGGTTCGGGATGGGTTCGAGTAGATGGTTTGGCAGACTTCAGTGTCTCGTTCAAAGGCGTAGATGGCGAACTCGAGGCCTGGGGTGCACTGAGGGAGGCTCACGACAGAAGAGGAGCTGGGTGTGGCGGAAGACTCTGTGGTGCTTGACGGTGAATCGCTGGGCTTAGATGTGGATGTTATGGAGCTTGAGGGCTCTGGGGTGGTCTTGCTTGCAAGATCTGAGGTACTGGATAACGTTTCTGTGCTCGAAGGAGAGGCCTCAAAAGAAGACGGGACGATAGTGCTGATGGAGGAGCTGGAAGGCTCCTCCGTACTCGTGACAACAGGCTCGTCGGAAGAAGATGGAATCGAGATTGTGATAGACGCGCTGGTACTGATGGTTGATTGAGAGAACGGCGCCGTAATAGTAGTAGCCTTGATGCCCTCAATACATTGACAAGCAGACCAATATGCGGTAACGTCTGGACAGCTACTCGCATAAACCGGTTTCGTGCCTGTAATTACAGGTACAGGCGAGTCCTGGCGACGAACATGGACATTTCTGCCGGTTACCGGCCTTATTTGAAGAGTTAGTCGCCGTCGTATTGGGAAGATACAGAGGTGGCAACTTACTGAGGCGAACCGGTCACATAAGTCGTAACGAAGGCTGCGCACAGGGAAGACCTAGAGGCCAGAGGCGGACTAGCTCGGGCAGTGCCGGCGACCTGACGTCCGCAGTTATTGTTGCAAATAGCAGCCAAGCCCAGTGCAGGAAGCAACAAGACAATGTTTGCAAAGTTGTAAGTCTTCATGTTCAAAGACGGGAGAAAGAAAAGTAATAAATTTGGATCAAACTCTGAGTATGTTGGTGAAGAACTTGAAGCACATCAAGTTCCTTCTCCCGAAGTCCATCTATTTATACGATTCTTCAGATGTGACTATCTCAACGCGGTCTTCTCAAACACCCTTACCCGGTGGTTCATTATGTTGGGTAAGTGAGATCATGGCAGGTGTCTTAGGAAATGGTTAAGCGAGGATGTTACGCGTGGTTTTGGAGTTGAAATGCGAGGAATTTGCTCGGATTCGCCGCGAATTTGGAAAGCTGAGCTGAGCTGAGCTGAAGAGAAATGGCAAAGTCTTAGAATTCTAGCTACTATTAGTCAGTGATCATTTCACCTTGTTTCTCCCTGTGAAAGCAGTTTCATAGACTCGTTCCCAAGATGCTTCATGGTTATAACGGCGCAATATTTGATCATTTTTATAGCACCGAGCGCTTTCAGCAATAAAACTTTGAAGGGGCTCAATATTCTATTGTGATTTAGAGATGCAGAATGAATGAGTGCGATATTACAGTTCAAATGGAGCCTTTTCTAGCCACTTTACGACGACGAGACGGTTGAACCGCAGAGGAAAGCGACTATTGAAGCCATCATACCAGCTAAAGAGGGTCTGGGGCTACGTAGGAATGTGAATTTGCCTCCGCTGTTTGAGATTGATCGGAATTTGACTCAAGTCTCAGATCCATCAAACCACGTTGGGTCACATTCAGCGAGAGTGCTCAGACCTTTCGAGGAAATAACATGATCCCTATGAGCTGGGAAAGCAAATTCCTACAATGTCTAGCAATAACAACACTGGCTGAGCTCTCGTCATGTCACCAATAGCTTATTCTATTACGGGTGAGATGAGGCTTTTAAGCAGTTTACGTACGTAGCTAGGGTCAATTGGGCAATATTTCGGTTGCGTTTTCTGTTATTTGATGATATGCAGAACATTTCAACGTTTTGAAAGACGTTTCTACTAGAATAGTATTTGTGGACGTTCAATACTGAAGCGGCTTCAAGCGAGAAGAATACAAGTAAAACGTAGATCACACCTCAGGTTTCTTACCGGGTTAACAGTTTGTCTTTTGGGCTCAGTCTTGTGCCGAGTTGCATGAAGGCTTACTGGGGTTGCATAACATGATAGATGTGGCATCAGGAACAGATAATCATCATGCCCAAACTTCATGTTGACTGGAGTTGTCGTCTTAAGACATGTAATGCTCAAACATTGTTGACCCTTTGTATAAAATACATTTGCATGCGAGCTTCAACACGGGACCGTCATCCTCGGTGTCCTCGACAAGCTTGAGCGGCTTGCACCTGCCGTGCACCTTCTCGTCGCTGCCCTTACAGTCGCTGTTTTCACTGTTATCGTCGTAGTCGGAGGATGATTACTCCTCATATACCTATCGGGCCTTTTCAATCCGCCAGTATGATTTGAGCCAGTTAACTATTTCTTCACGATCTTAACACGTCTCTATCCAGAGGAAGCGTAATGTGATATATGAATGAGAATGCTCTATTTGCTAGGATCCCTCAACATTCATGTCAAGCATCACGAACCCATGATGTGCGCTTAAAGCTTTGACTAAATTGAGCGACCGGAACCAACGTCTAAGCTAGATTATCCAATGCAGAGAATGTTGAAACACAAGGGTGATGGCTGGAGTCTGTCGTGCAATGTAAAACCTCACGACTTCGCACGACCAAGAAGCTTAAGGCGATGCGTCTTTTGAAGCGGGCTTCTGACCGTAAACCACGTGTCTGCGATAGAATGGTCAGTAAACCTCAATGCATGGAATATGAGACAATGTGAGAGGACTTACATATCAAACAACGCATGAAAAGCGTTACTCCTCAGTTCTTTTCGCACCGCCGCAAGTTGTACTAGGACCTCTTCTCTCGACTTACCAAGCACCCCACAGAAAAGCTTTAAGGAGAAGCCTTCTAAACCTTCCAATATTTGCGCCAGGTTCAGCAAGCCAATGTCCTTGTAATGCTTCTGCTTCGCCCACGGACCAATGGGGACCTTGAACTTCTGGTGCATAACCTGGCTGAACCCGCCATGCCCTCTGACCCAGCCATCAAGCTGTGGTCCCGGGGTGGGATCTCTTCCGATGTCTTTCAATGTGCGGACGAAAGTCTGGTTCCAGCTGTGTGTGGAATGATCAGGCGTGTAAGAACCATCGTCTGAGTAGTATTCAACGCTCATGTCCTGGAATTCTGCCCAGCCCCCCGGATTGAGATTTCTGAATGCCGGGATTAGACCTCTCATCCAGCATAAGATCATGAAGAGCAAGAGGGAAAAATCATACTCGTAAACATTTTTCACCAGTTTCGGCCAGTCGCCGATGGATGCGGCCATGTATCTACACATGATGTAGTCGTACTTTTGGCTGACCCAGGGACTTTCAACATCGTCAATCTCAAACTTGACGTTTGGAGGAACCCTGTCGAAAAGCTTCAGCGACGTCAACCATGTGTAGGACGGTAAACATACCAGGTAGGCTGAATTGGGCTCAAATCGTTCCCAATAATCTATTTCTACATTCAGTGGCTGCGTGTCTTGACACCAGGAAGGCGAGACGAAGTGAACTAACCTCTGCGTTAGGAAACATTTCACTTGCGTCGAAAGCCCCTAAGCAAAGTGATTCTGGTAAGAGAATGAACCGCAGAAAAGACATTCAGCCAAACGCTACTCACAGATCCCAGTGCCAGTACCGATATCGAGAATGCGGTGGACCTTTTGGGGCTCTACTGGCGCCAAAAACAGCTTGTTGCCGATTACTCGAGTGATGAGGGCGTGAGCCATATCAAGCCGATCCGATTCCATTTCATCGTTCGGCAGAACATAGGCTATGATTTCAAGTCTGTCAACACAGGCGACGGTCTGGCATAATCGTTTGCACGTTATTGTGACAGCATGAAACTTACAGCCAGAACGATATGCATGGTATCGTCTCCCGTACTCCATAGGATAATCAAGGATGCTAGACGTCAATGAAGACGTGTAGCTTGATCTGTAGTCATTACTATTGTTACTGCGGACTCAAGTGCGAAGTTGATGGATGTTTACATACATTCGATCATCAATTGATGTAGTGTCGTCGGCCTTATCTGATGGTTAGCGACATCCTATCATGAGACTGATGGTGGACGAACTGTTTCTCCCTCATCAGCTTCAAGAGGTTCCTCCCCGGTTGTCACATCCTGTGACGAGGAACCGGCAGCATTCATGACCGTTGAGGGGCCATCGACCGATGCCTCAGTCTTTTCTTTGTGAAGAGATCCCGCGGTTGGGCTGTTGGACGAGGTGGCTTTAGCGTTCAGGATGGGGGCGGTTTCCTGTGCCGAAGTGGCTTGCTGCTCGGAAGTCTCAGCCATTGCTGCGTAAGAGAACAAGTTGTTTCTCGAGTGTTTGGGGATAGAGTATTGAACACGCAGATCTCCATGGGAGCATTCGGATCAAAACGCGGACAGCAATGGGATTGCAAAGCGAGTTTTGTAAGACGATCGCTCTCTTCCATTTGGCGTTTTGGTTCCTTTGCCATCAGCGGGGCGGTGGGCTGAAAGGTCTCAGACGCATTCGGACGCATATCAACTCTAGGCGGAAAGCCTCTCACATGCGCGGGAAAAATGACTGGAATTCGGGACCGGCCTTCGGGAACCTTGTCAAGCCGAGAAACCCAAGACAAAGGCGTTCCGTCAGCCACAGGTTGCAATCTACAGTAACAATGTAAGCGTCGAAAACATTTTATTCGTTTAGATTTTCCGGCCACGACAGGTTTGGTTCAACCATATCAATTTCTTGGGTTCTGGCAACACCAGAGAAGTACAAAATAACATGAAGAGCACATGAGTATTGAATCCCGACATGCTTGGTATGTATCATGGTCGTATAAGTGTGCAACTTCCATCCTTACTATTTAAAGAACAAAGATTATCAATCCCGCTGTTGTATCCACGCTGCATATATTCGTATACATGATTCGTCCCTTTAGATTTGATGATGTCCCCCTTGATGCTGATTGGACTCTGGCCGCGATCTTCCTAATTGACGCGTAACTGATTGATGTATTCGGACTCAGGGGCAAAATCCCTCAGACGAGCTGGGGTTGATGATTCCCAAATCGATGAATGCCTCATAATTCCAATAGTCGCTTTGCGTGCCCTGGCCATCGACAGGAGCATCTCCTGAAAACTTGGCGGTCCAATATGTGCTTCCTTGAGTGTACTTGGACCAAACATTCAGCCCATTGTTCAGGTTTTTGGCCCGGCTGGCGAAGGTATTGTTGCTAACAGCCTGAATCGACCATTCTCCGATGAAGACCGGGAATTTCCCATCCCCGACTGAACCCTTTGCGTCCTCGCACATGAAGCTGGGAAGGTTCTCTGATGTGGTTGGCCGGCCCGCGAAGTAGTAGTGATGGGCGTCGATAACGAGGTTCTGATCAGCGGTAAAGTACGGTGACCAGAAAGTCTCGGGACGAAAGCCGCCTTGAAACATAACAGGAATCTTTGCGTTTACTGCACGAACCCGAGTAAGCACCCCATTGATGTACTTGGCTACCCAAGAAGCTCCATTCTCGCTAAGAGCCTCAGGGGTACCGAACTTTGAGAAATCACGGTTATCGACCGGCTCGTTGATGGGTGCAATGGTGTACGACTCCGGAGATCCTGAAGTCTGGATGTATTGGATTACAGCATCGACTGCGCGATAAGAGTAGTCCAAAGCGGTGTTGTTGTTGAACCAGCCGTAGTTGCCATCCTTCTCGCCGATGCCAAGGCCGTTCACCCCGCCCGGTAGGGAGTGAATATCAATGACGACGTGCATGTTGTACTTTGTGATGGCGTAGGTTGAAATTGTCTTCAGGAACTGGACCTGATTGCCGGTGTACAGCTGTGATCCGGGAACTTTGATCCAGGCAGCGTAGTTCGTAGGGATGCGCAAGATGGTGACTCCGGCCTTGGCGAGTTTATCGATGTCGGCGGGACGGATGAATGTCGCATACCTCCGTTCCAAGACCGGGCCGCATTGAGCGCCTAGTCGGACACAGAAGCCCCACTCGTCAGTAGTATTGCCGCCATACTCGTCCCAAAACGGTGCATCAAGAACTGCTTCTTGGACGAGCCAGCCTCCAAGGTTCACTCCTGTGGCCTTGAAGGTCTTCCAGTCGACATAAGCAGCAGCTTGTGCAATTCTCATGAAAGAGCCGATAGCCCAAA
Source organism: Colletotrichum karsti (assembly GCF_011947395.1). Lineage (NCBI taxonomy): Eukaryota > Fungi > Ascomycota > Sordariomycetes > Glomerellales > Glomerellaceae > Colletotrichum > Colletotrichum karsti. The sequence goes on from NW_024065904.1 coordinate 446,204, forward strand.
AAAGACTGAGAGATCGCATGGTGCGCACGGTGATGGAATAAATACAGTAAGATAAGCTTCGGAAGCGATTTGGGTAGCACCAGAGTGAAGGCCTGGGATCCCAAGAAGAGGCTGCGAAAGATGTGAGGTCGTTGACGATTGAAATAATTGTGTTTATTCATGGAAAAGCATGTTGCTTTTGTACTCGGCGAACACCACACAGCGAAGAAGGTGAAAACCCTGATATCCCTTCACGAAGATGGTAGTCCCCAACATGCACCTTAGACCCGTCGCTCCGCTGTCACTTAACCCGAACTGCGATTGTACCATGGTCCTAGAGGTGTACAGGATGCGGTGAATCTACTACGTCAAGTACCATCGACCATGTCACATCACACACGTGCCGTGTGCTTGAATTTAGCTTGCGGGGCCCCGCATACAGTCATCCCCAGAATATGCACGGGGAAGTCATGCTCCGCATTTCCCACAGAAATGGTTCAACCATTCTCCTGAGAAAAGCTCATGCAGGGGTATGGAAGCCGTTGTGAGATTGATAGAATGATGAATGATTGTCTCAGCAGACACTCTATGTATGAATTGCGCAGACATTGAGAACGATCAAAATGGCACGTTCTACTGAGATAGGGGCACAGAAAAAGTGTGATAATAGCCCATGGCTTGAAGACCTGATACATTGAAATAGAAGACACCGCAAAAAACGTAGTAGAAAGCCAAGATTCATGTCTCGTGAAAATGCACACCGGTACATCAAAATTGGATGCGCCCAGGAAGAAAATGCCTCTCGTGTTCAATGACCCGGCCAGATGTGCTGTCGTCCGGCAAGTGGGGTCGGATAGCGGCAACTTCTGCACATCTTACCCATCATTTCATCCACTTTCCGCCGATGTGGGACGGGATGGCTCGGCCGCCACCGGAACACCATAGCAGTACCATCGGCAGATGACCAAGATTGAAGCTTGGATCCATCACGCCCATGCCGAGGCTACATACGATACTCACGTCGATGGATACAACAAGGCTTGCGCCTCTTCGTTCTACTTCCACTTTTTGCTTGGCTTAACTGTACTTGACATTACTCAATGCTTCATCTCGGGTCAATGAGAAGCGAACAGTAGTAAAGCCGGCGGCCTGCTAGTCTCATTGCTCGATGTGTACTCGCTGGGTATAGCGAGATGTCAATGCAGTCCATAAAATAAGGGTTGCTGCATTGTAATGAGCGGCGATTCGCAGCTGTTGCCACCTTTCACAAGCAGCGAAAGCAACTGCTTTGGATAAATCATGTCGACATCATATATCATACAATCATAGGACCATTATATTGGCTTATAATACCCGATAGGTTGTTGGCAGGTGCCACGAAACGTTCACGATAGTGACGGTATGAACTACAAAGGCTTTTTAATACTCATCTACATAGACTCATTCATCTCATAGCGTTGATTATTGCAGAGCCACCAAGCTCCGAACATGGATATTTACAGTGGCTCAACTTGTAGTGCATATCAACTTTCTACCGCTGACTTCAAATCCGAGAGTGCTCCTTCGTATATCAAGCTGAGATTTGACACATACGAATTAAGAGCCACTTGTTGGTTATTATTGACACGCCTTTTCCTAGTTCTTGTGTCTGCTACCTCCAATTTGCGTCGCGATGCACGCCTCGATTTCGAAGAGCTCGAGCTTCCACTGCTCTTAGCGTTAATCGTCTTCGGCAAAACTTGGCGCGTTTCTGTCGGTAGATCTGGCGACAGCGCCGATGGGGTTCGGAATTGTTTCGCCGGAATTTCAGGAGACGAATTGATAGTTCCAGCTTTGCAACTTTGTTGAACCAGTGGCGACGAGTAGACGTGAGAGATGGGCTCCAAATACTCTTGTGAGTGTGTCTCGGTGCTGAGTTGAGGAGGCTCCACATTGCCTTGACACAAGATGTGCTCAAGTGACATTACCGATAGTGTTCTCGATCGTTTAGATGCTGATTTTCGCGGCAAACCACTCAACTCCTGAGCTCCGTGCAAGTGGCCACTTTTATCAACACCTCCTTCTTCGCGGACACGGGGAACATCGTGGTGGTCCAAATTCTGATACATCGATAAGCAATTGCGTTGATGGTATGTGCTGCTTATCCTGATTCTGTCAGCAATATGTAGGGTAGGAGCGGACTACCTCTTACCGAAGTCTTAAAGTTGGTGCAAGAGTGCGTTGCCATGACTTGAGTCTCTAGAAGACGGGCTTGCTCCTCTCTGGATCGACGTTTGGAGGCGCACAAAATAAACTCGAGTTGTCTGCATATCACCCACGAAGGACGATGAGATTTCGTCAAAAATGACAGAAAAAGTTTGCCTGAGCGCTCCTTTGGGATGATTGGCAGAGTCAGAGCGTATTCGGTCTGAGTGGCTGGAAATAGTATGCTCGGCCGTTGGTTTCCATATTCGTCCCCATCGCAATTAACCACTTTCGCTGGCAGCACTGCAGCTGGAACAAGGATCAGCGACAAGTGGAGAAAAAGGTCGATGTCTGTTTTCAACAGGCCCAGTCAGGAGTATTGTATTTGAAAGCGAAGTTGCCTCGTCATTTCAGGCCGACGCAAAGAAACTAGCTTTATTGTACAGTTGCACAAGTCTAGGTGGTACGCGCTCTTGTATGGCAGAATTAGACATGGTCCCGATGAAGCGGAAAAGTGAGGCAATGACGAAATCCCCGAGATCGAACCAAGATTCAACCCCTGAATCATACCCTGGCAATGTTCATTTGCTCAGCCCCCTTGTGGAGGTCTCCAGTAGATACACCCCGCCTGAACAGCAACAGGACAATCTCGGATTTTGGAAACCAGGGTGAGTTCTAAAGCAAACGTCGTTCGGGCGTCCATACCAGCAGTCAAAAGAAACACTCAGCTATGCGTCAGCATCCTCTGAGATCGGATTATCATGCTTTGAGTCTCTCAGCTTCCCACATGCATGAACAAGCTGGACCAGTGTCTTTGTTCCTGTGTAGACGTCATGTCACGCTTTGTGAGATTTGGTTCGACTGTTGTATGCCTCAAGCGTTGTCAAGTGATGAAAAAATACGACTTCGAAATTCATAGGATGATCGGAAGTGCGAATGAGTCAGATTCAATTCTCACTATATGACGATTACCTGAGTAAAGGCTATTGAAATCCTGTGCTAATAGTGCCTGGAGTTAGCCACGGTTAGACAGGTACATGTCTCTTGCTCTTTGGCGCTATGCATGCTTGGACTTCCCAAGTACTACTGAGGGTAAAGGACAATAGCCCGAACCTCAAAGCTTTCCCTCGGGGGCATGTGCTCCTGGTCTGGATCAGTAAATGCCGCATGAAGAACTCTTCGAGCTGTCTCTCTATTATCAACTGAATCGAAACATTTGAAAATGAGTGCTTCATTCGGCTGCTGGGCAAACTTGAAGTGCCATCGATGAGTCGCGCTCGGCTTCGAGGCCCAGCTTTCTTCATGGTAGTCTCCAGCTATGACAGGAAGTGCGACAAGATCCGATTCGGGTACCGATCGAGCATCAGTTACCGCGAAAGGATCTTTGTAGATGGTTTTTAGAGGACGCCATACCTACGTGCGGTGGGTTGCATTAGTAACATGAAAAGGTTTGCGAAGGGGGAGATATCATGGTCAATTCATGCTGCATAGGGACATACGTTGATAATCTGGAATCTCCGGTTCGCGACCACATCTTCTGCAAAATTCCGGTCCTTGAGTCGCGTCATAAGTACTCTTCTTGCGCCCTCATACGACTGATCGCAATGAACGGACTTGACCGGTCTGTTCATTGTCGGGTCATCGGGGACATCATTGACTGGTCCCCGTGCAGCATAATCGAAGAAGTGCACGAAAGAGGCCCCGGTTCTGCATGTGTTGACTTAACGTCAGCCGTTTCGTATGCCTATTTTCAGAGGGAGCTATGCATACACTTCCTTCAGAAGTGCTTCAACTTCAGGGAAATAGTCTGTCCGAATACGTTCTTCGTCAAGAAAGATATCCTTGTTGCAGGAAGTTGTGTGATGGACAAATTGAAATCCGTGGCAGTCCAGTGTGTATCTTGATATGTTCCTACTGACATCGGTCACGATAGTTGGTTGCGCTATGAGAGTCTTTCGATTGCCCGGGATGCCGAGTAAATTTTCCCTGTATTTGAATCAATATATCTACATACAAGTTTCATCGGCGGACATCGAGTCAAACGCGGTGATCTTGTCGGGTAACTCACCGTTCCTTAGGGTCCTTTGGAAACGTGATTGGGTCATTGTAGCCAGGGGATGATGTGTCAAGATACGAGAACGATGTTAAAACATTGTGATCACGATGCTTATTCAAGGTCAAGGTACCAGTCTGAGGAACATTTGATTGCCTTAAAATAGCAGCCATGCTCGCGAAAACCGATGTCTCAACCGATGTGACACGTATTCCCTGATGAGTGATGCTTCACGGTCAAACCCATCTGGACGGATAATGGGAGAGTGCGGGTTTATGTACGACATGGATGTGGATTACCTACCCCAAACAGTCCCCGCTCGATGATTGATGTTTCTGACTGAACCTGTCGTTGATTGGACCAAGCTCTCTCGGGCAACCGATGGCCGCTGAGTCTGATCTTTCGCTAGGTTTATCGTCTCGGGGAACCCCCTGCATCATTTGGACAATATCCTCCGTTAAAGGATTCGTGAAGAGCGGAATCCGATTGCAGCGTACAACTTACGATTAATCTCGGAATTTTACTCGCCGTAACATAAAGTCACGGACCACGCGATGTTTGATCTACCTTGCGGTCTAAGATTTCAACAATCATGTTGTTGATTGTACGAAAGCTCTCTCTAGAATACGCTGGTAATGTATTAATTCTAATCATCAATTAGTTAATGATATGGCTTGTAGCTAGTAGCTAATCGAAGTTAGTATCGGACACATTGTGTCATCAGATTTGGCTCTTGTTGAGGAGCTGTTTATTGCTCATATAAGCCGTGAATTAAGTTGAAGCTGTAATAAGTCGCAACAGAACCGCGCGATCCGCGGCAAAGACCAGCAGAATGCATAACACCACCAATAGACTGTGTAGATCCTCGTTGCATGTGGCCAGTTTCGTTGGCATACTGAAATAAATCCATGACAAAATATGCCTCAAGTCTGCTGGAGTTTTTGCGTCTAAAACCGAAGCCGACTGGACATGTCAAATCCGAGCGGATCCTAAAGCCATAGACCCTACCTCGCTGGCCATGCGATTGAAGATGCAATTCTACTATAACTATCAGAAATCATCAGTTTTTGAAAGTGCAAGATAAAGCGTCCTCATATTTGTCTCTTCTTCCGTTCTCCGTCTGGTACGGGTATTACATCTTCATCCTCAGCCCCCCTTGTTGAACTTAACACCTCAGTCGTGTTGAAGTTTATCCAGTCTTTCTGCTTTTTCTCATCGGTAAATCATACAATGAAGTTCCTAGCTCTTTTCATGGCTGCTCTAGCCGGAGTCGGTTTGTGTGCCTATCAATGTTCACCAGTATTATGTATCTCGGACTGACCATAATAATTAGTCTCCGCGAAATCCTGCGCCGGCGGCAAGGGTTTCTGCGACGGAGCTAACCATTGCCAAGATGGCTCTGGTGCTGTAAGCCCGAACGTTGACCCTGAGTGCCTAGCTTGATCCCAGTCTGGCCTGTACATATGGAGGAACTGCAGCCAAGAATCATGGACTCATGTCAGTGGATATCAGTCCAAAAGATCGATCTTTCCGTTACTCTTGTCACGAAATCAGTCACGCAAGGTCACGTGGATGTGAGCCTGCTCAAATCAGCTTCACAGTTTATTCTTCGTTATAAATGAGGCAGAGCTACGCATCTACATATTTACAGAAGAACTCATTAGGAACCACTCTCATTCTGGTGTAATCCGAATTCATGGTGCGCCTGAAGACCTCTGAGACTTCCTGAAAGCCGCAACATGTACCTCGCGTGTGACTTCCAACTAAGCCTGAATTTTCCGAATGTTGTTGTGTTCAAGCTGTGTCACATCGCCTTGCTTGGGCTCATTGTTGACAGATGAATTCTCGATGTCGGCGCGCTTCGTCTGTATGTCTTCTTGGAAGCCAAAAAGGTGGTTCATGGCCTCCAATGAGATCCCTTTGGTTTCAGGGATGAAGAACCAAACAAACGCAGTCATGAGAAAACACCAGCCGCAGAAGAAGATGTACGTCCCGAAGCCGCCGGTTCCCATTGTCTCCAACATCGGAGGTACTGCTCGAGAGACCACGAAGTTGAATAGCCATTGGGTCGCGGCAGCATAGGAGACGTTGGTTGCACGAAGGCGCGTGGTGGCGATTTCGGAGACGTAGATCCAACAACATGGGCCCCAGCCGAACTGGAACATGCAGGCGAAGAGAAAGACGCAGACAAGAGCAACGTATCCGGCAGCCGAGACCTGTCCGCCCTCCTGCTCTCCTGGCTTGGCCACGGCAATGAAAACACCAACATACAGCATAGTCAAGCCCTGGCCAATGCCAGTCCACAGAAGAGACTTGCGCCGACCTAGAGAGTCGGCAACAAAGACAAGAAAGACTGCAACTGCGATCAACTTAACCAGGCCGTAGATACCAGTTGCGAAGAGCTCGTTCTCTGTGCCGTCGACACCGAGTGTGGCGAAGATTTGGGGTGCGTAGTAGTTGATGGCATTTGTACCTGGAAACGCTTAGCATGACATTAGAGCTTGGACAGATACTGAGTAGATTACCCGTCATCTGCTGAAAGAACATGAGCAGAATGGATATGATCGCACGCTTCCGGTTGGCGGGAATCAGCCACATCTCCTTCTGCAAGCTGACCCAACTGGTGCCGTCAAGGATAGCGTTCTCTTCCTCAATAGAAGACCGGATAGCCGCGAATTCATCAGCGACGTAGGGGTGGTCGGGTGGCAGAGCACGGATTCGGGACAGCACGCTGATTGCTCCATCCCAGTCGTCTTGCTTGGCTAAGTATCGAGGTGATTCATTGCATAAGAACATGGATATCATGAGCAAAAGTGGCGGAAGTCCCTGGATAGCTAGAGGAACCATGTATCGAGCAGTTCCGTCGACATGTCGAAGACAGCCATAACTGCGAGGGCAATTAGTTTCTGACTCTTGTATTGAAAATAAGATCGTCTTACTTGATCCAGTAGGCTATAAAGATTCCGAAAACGATGAAGAGTTGATAGATTCCGGTTAAGCCACCTCTGATAGCTCGAGGAGCGTTCTCGGCAACGTAAAGTGGGTTGACCATCGATGCAAAGCCTGTACCAAATCCTGAGATGAACCTGAAGAAAGCGTAAGCATTTGTACACAGGTGGCAGTAAACCAAAGATACAGAGTATTTCGTGCTCTTACCTGCCAACATACATAGCTGCGAGGTGTCCCGAAGCAGCAGCCTGAAGAATGACGCCAATAACTGAGATACCGCCAGCAGCCCAAATCAGGACAGCACGACGACCGAACCTGTCAGCTGCTTGAGCAGCAAGAAGAGCACCAACGAAACAACCAGCCTGGAGTGTTGAAACTATGTTTGCGTTGAGGTTAGAACGTTCAAGGGGGGATATCTCAACAAGGTCATAGAGCCTAGATGCACAACGAGATTAGCTGGTAACCTTCGAAGCTTTGATGTTGCACAATGTTTGCGTTCATACTCTTGGAACTCTTCCATACGAAGTACACCGCCAATGACACCGGTGTCAATGCCAAAGATAAGCCCCCCAAAGCAAGCAGAACACGCAAGAGCATACACCCTCCATCCGTATATCTCAGGCGGGTCCTGCTTCATCGCGTCATTTTTGACGATCTTTTGGAGGAGCGAGCCTCCCATGGCCGCGGTCTGAATAAAACGTAGGGTCGAATATGGTCAGAATGTTCAGAAGGCGCAAGGGCGATTTGCCAACTCGGAAGATCCTCAAATGGCTGTGATTGCAAAGTTGGACAAAGAGGCATCCTGAAAATTTGGAGAGACTATGCAGCTTTTATAATGGCAATCTCCCTTGGATCCAATGCGATAGCCAACTCTATGGTCATGTTTTGCGTTTCCTGCAAGATGAAGTTGACATGTCACTGGCACCGCCAATTCAGCAGTTGAAAACCACACGCTGGGCAAGGCCAAGAACATTCTGGGCAGTTGAGAGCCCAGGTGATATCGATCATGAGAGGACAAGACGAAGAGTCGACGCGTAGGGCCGAGCGTTGGCATTTATTGGCTTTGGCACTTTGCTTGTTGCTGACCGTTGGCGATGGCGGGGAACGCGCCCATCCAAGGGAGTGGCCAAGGCTGACCAAGAGCCCAGGAAGAATCTCAATGGCGGAAGTGGACACTGGCGAATGCTAAGAAATCTCAACCGAAAGCCAAGATGGGCCAACTCAAGTCCACAAATCAAATAACTACCCAATTTCTTGTCCTTGTGGGCATTTCGATGTTGGACACGCCGTTTCATCAGCCCCCATACTGGGCGCTACCAATCTATTGAGATAAGAGAACCATATGAGACACATTGTAGATAGGATCCTTGAAGGGGGGAGGGGGCAATTATTGGCTAGATACAATGCTTACTGTCGAAACTAAAGTGCTGTCCATGGAAGAGACGGGCACGTTATGACCGGCATGGTAGTCCTTAGGTCGAGATGACGCTGGATATCTTTGCGGCCCAGATGGAACGCATGCGATATTGAGCCGACTTTGCTGCGTTTGACCGGCTGGGTTTGGAGCCTGTGTCGATCTGGGTGATACGAAACTGACATACCGCCAAAGTACTTATAACGTGTGAAATGAATCATGTAAATTATGACATTCATCTATTATCCCGCACCTCCTCCAGTTCGAGCAATTCCACCAGTCTATCGCGATATGTTTGGCATAGAACTTGAATCGCTTCGAGGCTTTTGCTTGATGATTACGGTAGGGCTCATTTCTTTCCAAGAAGAATTTGTTCTATCTGACCGCATAGACATGTCAGTGACAACTTTCTGGTACTGATAACGACTAGCTAGAGTACTCGAATTACTCCATAATTATTGAGAGTTCCGTGTTACTTTGCAACCAGTTGTCCAGATGAGACCATATCTTCAAGTTATGCCGATTCTCTTAGTCGGCTTCGATTGAAGAATCAGAATGGTTTGAACAATTTTGATAGTCTTTTGCTGCAGACTGGACTGGCGTTACTGCTCAACTGGTCTCAATCAACGGGACCTTCTTCATTTGCTGACCGGAACCAATTTGATGCCCGTCCATTATCCTTTGTAAGCGACGGAATTAGTAGCGTTTGGGCAGTATAAGTCGGCTTTTAAACGTGGTAACTGTCCGTGGATGAGCTCCACCCCCGAAACCTTAGGGCCATGCATAACCGCGACGTCGCTCGGCAGGGTGCCGATGGGCTGAGGATCTTGAGCAGGGAACCCTGCGCTTTCAAGCTCCCGTTTCCTTGGTTGACATTTGATCCTCTAGATTAAGTTCCGGAAGCATCTCAAGATTGGCAGGTAGTCCAGTTGATTTGCGCAATTAGATGCAACGTTTCTGTCCAACCTACGACGACGTCCCATAACGGAGCAGCAATTAGTAACAATGCTGTACGCAAGTCATGGCTTCAGATACATTTCAACAAGCAGCGCCATTCTTTTACTGGGAGCAGAAAGCACTGGCATGATATCATACGAGGGTCCATAGCAATAGACTTTCTTAGCATTGCAACACGTGGCGCAGTTTGGATGAACTCCTATCAATTGCTGTTTTCTTGGTAAGCCTTGGTTCATTAACATGAAGTTCGGCAATTGATCTTTGCGTTGTCCGTCTCAGCATATAAGTAACTCGGGCTGCATCCTCTGGCAATTCTCATTTGCAACATAACAACCAAGTTCAGACGCACTTCTGCACCAAAAGCACACTCGTTAGATCATTCGGATTAGACAGCATGCGCGCCTCCTCATTATTCGCCATAGGCCTTGCCTGGACCACGAGCGCCGCGGGTCTTCTGCCTCGTCAGGGATCGTCAGCGCCCTATTGCCCTCCTCGTTCAGCAACTCCGGAGGAACAGAGGGTGATTCTCGGGGAATTCATTCAAGCCTTCTACGAAGAAAGAAATGCCACGAAAGCTTTACTCAACCATGTTGCGGAGGACTACATCCAGCACAACCCGAACGCACTCTCCGGCCGACAGAACTCTCTCGACGTTCTTGCTCCGTTCCTATCCCCGAACACCGTCAACAACACGATCATGAACAAGGGCTTGGACAACAATATTGCGTACATCCATTACCGAATGGACCTTGTTGGAGGTGGACAGCCTTTCGCCGTCGTTGATGTCTTCAGATTCGACGGCACTTGCATTATGGAACACTGGGATGTGGCACAGCAGCGGCCTGCAAACGCGACCAACCCCATTGCAATGTTTTGATTCTGAGCGAGATGAGTGATGGCGATGCATAGCGTATGAATTCAGACGTACTACCCTGTACTTTCTTCCCTGTATCATAGACATGTCTTGTTCCAATGAGTGAAGTCCCCGTTCAAATAAATGATACACTCAAACCTTCCCTTGATGTAAAGCTTGGGTCCGTGTGGTAGCACCTCAGTTCATGAACCGACCGTCTAAATGTCGCTCTCCGAAGTTATTCTTTCAATGACCCTGTCTCGATCTCTTCGCCTCAACCTAGGTATGCATGCCAACTTTCCCACAGCTTCTATGTGTAGCAGATGTCCCCTGCGAAGGTACACGAAGACGGTGTATGCGGAGCTTGCCGTTGCTACTGCGACAACTGAAAGTAAAGACGGCCAGCGGAACTGTTCGGGTCGGAAGAAGATTATAGTAGACCCGTAAGAAACGAGCTCGAAGGCATTTTGCCATGCGGCTTCTACTGTAGAAAAAGCGCCGCGGCTCTCAGCTTCGACGTCCTAAGTGACACCGTTAGTCCCACGTTCGTATTGGGATTCAATAAGTGTTCGCAAAGTTGTGGAACTGTTACCTCTTGTACGATGATTTGAGTGCACAGATCAAAGCCTCTCAACCCAACTCGGCTTAGTATTGTTCCTCCTACAAGACCGGTTGCCGAGACCCATGGCTGATCTTGGAAGACCCAGAAAATGGCTGTTCCTGCGGCCAGCATCGACACTTGCCAGCTACTTAGCCACAAACCTGCTCTGACAGGTCCGATAAGGTCCATGAGCCAGGGCGCCACCCAAGTGGCAAGTACCTCGAAGGCAACGCTCAGCGTTCTCGCAATACCAATTTCCGTGGAAGAATAGCCGACCGAAAGCAGGTACGTGACCATCTGGCCAGCGAAACTGAGGACGGTGAGATAAAGCAAAGCTCCCGCAAAAGACGGAAGAAAGGCTCTATGGCGCACATAAAATCGCATATCCGTCAAGGACTTTCTCGCGATAGATGTAACATTCTGCCAGAACTGAGGGAATCCTCTGCTTCTCTCATGCAGCGAGCTCGGAGTAGCCTGTCCCGGAGGCAATGTGCGTTGCTTGTCTGCCTGGAGATCTGGGACGTCATGGTAGACACGGGCTATCGCATAGTACTCAAACACGACGGATGCGACGTTCATGCCGAAATTGGCAATGATGGCAACCTCGGTCGAGATCCCGTCAATTATTGCGATGAAGAGTGGACCAAGCAGTTTGCAGAGTAAGTCGATGCGGCGCATCTGAGCGTTCATAGTTCGCAGGGAAGTCGCATCGTTCGCCGCGACGACGACAACCTAGAGAAAGAGTCAGCAATCCAGATACTTTTTCGCTTGGTACATGCCGCAAGAACTTGACCTACCCAGTCCTTTTCCACAGAAACCAAGTTCATGATGGAACAAAGCTTCTCTATGCAAGCAAATAATGACGTAAGGACCAGCAATCCAACCTCAACGCGCGTACCAGACACCAGTCTAATTTTCATCACATAGAAGACAGCACATGATGCCGCGACAACGAGACGTTGAAAGACTTCTTCAGATTAGCCATGTCTCGAGACAGCTGATATTTCCGGACTTATTCACCTATGGATACTCGGACAACATTGAGGCGATTCCCAGTATCAATGTATTGTCCGATCGCCGGAGCAAGCAAGATAGCGGATAGACCACGCGCCAGTGCGTACACTGACATGGGCATCAACGTTCCCGGGAAAATTGTCGCCAAGTATAGTACGGCGCCGAACTCGAACACTCGGGAGTTCCACGTAGACAAGAAGTGCGACACATACAATCGGCGTCTGATTCTGGTAGATACCTTGGTCTCCGTTTCTGTGTCACTAGGTCGCTGAGAAGAGTTGAGCAACGGCGCCCGCTCGTCCGCGCCGCGATCTTCGTCGTTAGACATTCTGGTAGTCGTCACTGTTCCGTCGGTACTGAAGAGCTGCCGCTTCGCAGAGTCGAGAATTCGCTTGTGTGGATCTCCTTATGAGGTTGAGAAGTGATGTCTCCGATGGGTAACGCCAAATTGTATGAGCACGTAGTTCAAAGCTGGCTGCAGTCTGTTCGCGTTTCAACACATGAGACAACGAGAGGAGAAGAAGAAGACCGACCACATGAGGACGACCCAAATTTCGCGTCACCGCTGGATGGCCCAACAAACATTCCAAACACCCCTGGCAGGTTGAGATTCAGAACTCGGGGGAGGCCATTTTCCTCCGAATCGTATGCTTTCAACCGTCAAAGCCAGGGCAGGGACTAGCTCCACCTTCGCAGATGCCAGGCCAGCTCCGAGTCTCATCAGACGTTGATTGGATTCGCCAAAAGTTGCCTTGACTTCGAAATCCGTCTGTTCTGCATGTTGATGAACGTGCTCATGCGGGTCATGACACCACAGGGAGCCTGGTGTGCTCCGCTTACGTAGCTACTTTATCCCTGAACGGAACCGTTTACCTCCGATTATGTAAGTCGCAACTTAGTTCTAAGGACCCATCGGGATGCAAGCTAGCTACAACACTTGTCAACCTTCGAAAACCGAAGCCCAAGACCGCCCATCATCACGGATTCGCCCCGCCACCCTGATGTCACGTCGGCTCGGAAGAAAATACTCGGATCATGATTTCTTGGCATTGACTATGTTTTCTAGCATTTGTGTCTGCGGGGAAGTTTCTTCTCGCATTCGGCACCCGTGAAGTAACGATCCAATCAACGTTGGCCAAACGATCCGTGAAGTTTGAACGGATCCGTCTCTAAATGAGCTTGAGCGGAATGAGGTAGAACGAAATCCGAGCAGGTTTCTGATATTATCATGGTAATTTGAAGGGTGTGCAAGGTGCGCATCCACCGACATTCGTCTTCCGCCATCCCGTCAGCGTAAGCCTGCCTCCTGGCTAGGCCCATTTGGTAATCACCTTCATAACACATATGGTTAAGCCAACACGGAGAGCATTACGAAGGTGAAATTTTAGGCACAAAGTAATGACACAAGTCACCACCTAAACGAGACACATTACAAATATGGCGGAGATGTGAAATGGCTAAATCATCGGTGTACCGTGTTGGCATGATCGCGGCTGCGTCCCATGTCGACGGCGTGTCTGCGAAATAGCTGTGTTGAGGTTTTCCACATTTCGGCCATCATTGCTGCTTGTGTGATGAAGGAAAGGTCAATGACGATTCTGAGGTTTGATTCAGTGTATTTGAGCGACGTGGAATCAAACGTGGCTGTTGATTGGTCGAATGTGACCTTGTTCCATAGTTCTCAGGGTTTGAAAACGCAACTTGAGCTATCTGAATAAATCGGTGCTTGATTCCAAATACTGCCATCTCTAAGGTCACTCTCATTCAGGCAGACCACCAAAAAACATGAAGTCCAGACTCCTAGTTCACCCTTGACTTTACGTCGAGACGTTGGCCAGTCTTAGCCACATTACGGTTTGTTGCAAATCGTCTTGTCTATTTGGAGAACGTTCCGATGACCGGGTTGGATTATTCGGTTGAAGATCTCGACGGCTATGTTCAACGCTTTGGTCAGCACTTTCCAACATGAATCTTTGAGTCTTGATAGAATTCTTGACATGAGACCTTCTGAATGACTGACCAGAGCGGACAAGTAGCGGACCTGTCAACTATCCACGGGTCGATGCAGTGTTGATGGAACTCATGATCGCAAGGAAGCACGCGGATGCCATCTTCAGGAACGAAGTCTTCAGTGCAGATGCTGCAAATTCTTCCGCTTTCCGCTGACGCATGCTGAGTCTTCGACGTTGCATCTTGCATCTCGGTATCAAGACTTTTCTGACCGGAACTTCCGAATTTAACAATAGGAATCGTGTCCAACACAGCTCGTGCGATTCCATTCGCTCGAGATTGGGCTGGCTGTCCATCGTTACCCTCACGAGGTCCGTATCTTTCGGGATGTATGTAGGCCTTTATGGCTCCGATACAAATGGAGAGAATAAAGAACCCAAGAATTGAGCCCCAGATACTGCATAGAACGGTAATGATTTGTCCCTTCTGCTCATTCATATTGATTTTCCTGTAGGGGGGTCTGCCACTTCAATCTTCCAGAATTAATTCTGCAAACGTCCGAGGCAGCCATCTTAAGTCTTTCAGTCAGGGTAAATTTCAACGTCCATATGTCCTCTATCAGGCACTATGTCTAGGGAGTCATGGTGCGCTTTCCGCAGCCAGGTGTTCATCCCCACTTCACAAGAGCCCATTACGAGAGACTATCCTGTACGATGATCCAATCGGGATCCCTGATGATATGTCACCCGACTCTCAATGATCCGACCGGGCTTCTTCAACTCCGATGTTGAATGATGGGGGCGCCAAGCTTCCAGCTATTCTCGTTATTGTGAGGGTCCGGCTAAAGTTGCCAGGCGGAAGAGGGTCTGGCACGGTCCCCCTGGTCTCCCCATCTAAACCTCACAGCGGCGGGCATTCTGAGTGATGTACCGAATGCTTAAAGGGGAGCTGACTTCGAAAAGATAAAACCTAGGTCATATCCCCAGATGAGGCCTAAAATTTCACTTCCTTAACATTCCTGTCACATCAAGACTCAAGTGCAAACAACTACTCCACCAAATCTTCCACAATGGCCAGAATCTCTGCTACATGGACCCAGATTGCATCCGGCGAACGTCTTCGACGCTCGTCTCAGGCAGTATCAGTGCTGGGCAACCATGCCTACATCTTTGGTGGCGAGCTGATCGCTAGACAGCCTGTCGATAGTCAGATAGATGTTGTGGAGTTAAAGGCGGGCCAAGGTAACTGTACCGAAACTGCCAATGTTTCTCATGAATTAACATCCTCTTCCACAGATTCTGCATCTATCGAAACACTTCCTGCCTCTTCATCAGGCCCCTCCCCTCGAGTCGGATCTCCAAGCACTGTCTTAGGTGATGCATTCTACATCTTCTCCGGGCGAGGTGGCCTCGCCATGGAGCCCGTCGAGGAAAATGGCGGCTTGTGGCGTTTCACCCCCTCCGGCAACAAATGGGACTTCATTAAGGCAGAAATGAAAACTCACTCTCCCTTTCCTGCTGGACGGAGCTATCACTGCATTGCCACAGATGGGGCTGATCACATCTTTGTCCACGCTGGCTGCCCGGAGAAGGGCCGATTGGCAGACCTCTGGTCTTTCAACGTGACTTCCAAGACCTGGGTTCAGCTCCCTGATGCTCCTCTTCCCGCTCGTGGCGGTCCATCAATCGCCTACTATGATGGAAAGATCTACCGGATGAACGGATTCGATGGGAAGACTGAGCGGGGGGGTGCTGTGGACATCTTCAACTTGACCTCCCAAACTTGGTCGACATTCTCATTCGGCGCTGATGGGATTGATGGCCCTGAGGCACGCAGCGTATCGGCTGTTCTCACCATCAGTATCCAAGGCAAGGCCCATCTCGTGACCCTGTTCGGAGAGCGAGACCCGAGCTCTCTTGGCCACGCTGGCGCCGGAAAGATGCTGGAAGACGTTTGGGCCTTCGATATAGAGGGACAGACATGGTCGAAGGTTGATACGCAGGGGACCCCTCCCGCGCCCCGTGGATGGTTTGACGCTGATGCAACGCGAGATGCTGTCATTGTCCACGGTGGATTGGCCGAGGACAACTCTAGGCTGGGGGACATTTGGGAACTGAAGTTCATTTGAGTTGGTTTCAGCGGCGCTTGACGGCAGTGATATAAGGCAACACGCAAGCCATCCTCGCAGGCAGCAGCTACTAGCCTAGGTCAGCGGTTTTACTGCTTAATTATGTATTCAATCACTTGTCTACCCAGACTTTGAGTTCATCGAACAGGCAATTCCAGTCATTCTTAAGGGGTTTTCCCTCGCATGCCTCGAAGTCTTCGTACCTTGTCTTGGTTAGATGCTGGGATCCAAATCAAATTAGTTTCTCGTTGGTGTTCTTCGTTTTTGCACTACATGAAACGTGCTACAAAGGGTTTTGGTTAGCATGTGCAAGTTCTTGGCGACAGCTCCTTCTTTCATCACGGTGTAACGAGACAACAATGTTCCACACATGTCGCGCAGGGAGGAACCCGAGGAACCTACTCAATACGACTTTGTCATAGATTGGCCATATTGACCGCATCCGGTATCTCAGTGGTTGACGAAGACGTTTTCTCCCAAAGACGTCCGAAGGCGTTCCACAGACCATTTAATCACTCTCACGTTGGACTGGTTGTACAAACTGACCATTCGTGACTCACGGGAGGGGGCTTTCTGAACCAATTAAATATGCATATGTAAAGCAGCACATATAAAATGCTAGATAATCGTCTCATCTCCACAGTACTTTCTCACCGACGATTCCGACTCCTTCGGTTAACTTCCTACGGCCGTCCGCCTTGTGGTCCAAAATCGCCCTTGCCTTCTTTCCTATCTCAGAATCTGCTTTGCCAGAACGACTCCAGAGATTCGCCATGCCGGGTGAGTTGGGCTTCAAGTTGGATCCCTACCAACAGTTCGTGCCGACTCCACACATCTTCCCAGAAGGCCTACCGGAGTCATCTGTACCCCATACCTGGGGCGTCAAGGACGAGGACAAGATTCCTGAGATATGGGTCACCGTCGGTCTGGGAAATTCGCGGTCTCTGAAAGGAGGCGAAGGCAACTACCCCTCAGTATCTCTCTGGAACGAAAAGGGAGACCGCCTGGGTCAGCACGACGGCCGTTGGTCGAATCCCCTCAAACAAGGAGGACAGAAGACCATGGCGATTCAGCAGACGCAGAACGGTAAAAAGGATGAGGATCCGGGGTATATCATGCTGAGCGCAGATGACGACGCCATTTGCATCGCCATGATCCAGGTCTCCAACAGCCGACACTCTTCGGCGTTCTTTGGGGACATTGGATACGCCTGCGGTCAGACCTGGTACTACAGTTCGCGAATGATGCAGAAGCACATGACCGACTACCTGGACTCCAGATGCGTTTGGCTGGACGCTGATCACACAGGCGGGAAGAACGCCCGGGCAATGAGCTACCATCTTAGAGACATGATCCCCTCTAAGGACAAGCTCGCCCTGTACAACAAGGACGGCCACAAATATCTCTGCAACCCTACTCGTCGCTACTCGTACTGGAAGAACTTGAAGGCGAATGGCGAGATCCCCTTCTTCGATCCACCCTTGAAATATCTTCCCGATAGCGCGGACAAGAGCAGAGAAGGGACTGAAGTTGATCCTGACCTCGTTTTCGACCCCACAAACTACGACAAAGATGTGTACATCAAGCAGGGAGAGTCGAAAGAGGATTCGGAATATCACAAGAACAACCCTTTCAAGGATCGGATGAGAAAGCGACAACACCGGTTGAGCAAGCGACAAGGCTCCAACATGGATATTGAACGAATCGTGGTGACAGAGATTCCGGGGCAGACGGCCACGGAAATCTGCCAGCATCCGAACTCCGCTGGATACGACATTGTGTCTTATGAAGACATGAAGTACTGCGATCTGTCTGAGAGGAAGCTGTATGACCTATGCAGCAGCTCGAACCCAACCAACTGCTTCGATGCCAACAGCACTACCTTTGTCGGGGTCATCAATGCACGCGGCGAAGATTCGGCTCCAGTCAAGTTGTACAAGACAAAAGACTACTGGAAATGATCTTTTCGTAGGAAGCTGGGTCACTGTTTTCAATTCATTCTAAATATGGCTCTCTCTCGTATTGGATTGCTATGGCTTTCGGAGAATGGAAGCTTTTCGCAGTAACCTATCTCGCTTGCAATGAGATAATTTCTTATTCTTCCACATCTTTCGTGATCGAGTAGATTTACCAGCCACCTTGAACTTCATAGGAGTGGGCTGTTCTTTAATAGCAACATGCGCGGTGCTGAAGAAGCACATGCATAGACCGTGGCGCCTTGGCAATCTCGGCTCTGGAGAACAACTACTTTCAAGTTCCTAATGACAAGATTGCTCGATGTACGCTTCTTATGATGATGCTTGGAAGGTTGTACATGTTACGAATAGTATCGACATTAGTGAAACTGTGGCTACAAAGCTTCATGTTGCGAAATCTACATCTGCAGACGACAAGAATGTGGGTGGATTTCCCGAGAGAGACATCTCAGAGACTTGGATTTAGTGTGCAACCTTGCCCATCTTTCGCAGCAAGCATACCTCTTCAATAATCTTTCCTCAACCTGTGGTTTCATCAATGGTCCGCTTTTGTCCCAGGAAACGTGAACGTGCTGACAGGTGCAGCTTGAGAATGAGGAGTAGGCAAAAGAGGGCTCTATAGCTTCCCTCGGTCAGTCACTTCCATTTTAGGGCGAGCAATTTCTCAAAAGGATAAGTCTGATGTAACGAGAAATTAAAACACAGTCTAGATCTTTGTTTTAGGGTAAGTCAATGAAATTGGCGGTAGCTAGCTGCCATAGATGACAGGTATCCCGCCTCCGATAAATTCTACAAAGACATTCAAGTGAGGGAGTATCTCGGACACCACAGTGTTGTGTTCGAAGGATACCAAGCCACACGAGATTGAGCCCATCGAAACCCCATGATGGAATCGACATCAAGCTCCCCACCACGTTTGAAAGTTTGCCGTGGGCTGTGAGAATTTTCAAGTTGGTTAGAATGAGACACTCGTGGTACAATATCCCAATGGCACCAAGAACACGTCGAAATAAGCTATCGAAATCTGTGTGACTCTGAGCCTAGGGGTTTTGTGGGAATCCGAGCTGACGACTTGGGCTCCGGGCGGCTTCCTGCTTCCCCATTCTCTGTGGGTTCTCTCCCCTGCAGGATCCTGAGTTGAAGAATCGACGCCGGAGGTCTTGAGGACAGTCAAGTTGACGGACCGAGCGTGCTAGTACGTGGCAATGAGCATTCCGGGCCACATGGTGTCAGACCTGCTCAGGTCGGCCTGGATACATGATCCATTGGTAGCTATGTTGATCAACTCGGAATCCTCTACCTCTGGCCATTTGCGTAGATGTTTTCCTCACGCCCAGCGTCAATTTATGCCCGAAAATGGTAAAATGCCTTCAATAGTGAGGAGCCCACAGCTGCGTGCACGTTCGAGGGCGCCCAATCCACCAGATGAGACGTGAATGCGAACACTAGCGAAACCATGCATGGCCCTGTGAACTTGACTACAACAGAAGTAGTAAAGTATTCGATGAAGGGTCAAGTCCAAGCATTGCTTCCGTAAACGATTATGACTCCGTTGCTGATTTGAATTGACTCTGCTTCTGTAGACTTTACATCCTGAGGGTACTTTTCTATGTTGCGGAACACTTCATCAATTTGCCGCTCTGATGAATGGCAGACGTCGTTAAGAACAGATTGGAAGCAGCCGAAGGCCTATGCTGACCAGATACACGGAGATCGCCATGAGGCTTATTGGTTTCTAAGCTCAAGATAATATTTCGACCAACCACCTGGATGTTTTCATGTGGCTCTACGAGTGAATTCAGGGCATATCATTCTTTGCCACTAGGGATTTTGTATATGCGTTGACATACTGGCTCCCCTCTTCTCTTGGAACAATCTACTCCCCGCCCTCTAATCACCCAATCTCATTTATCAGCGTGCCCTGCCCCAACCACAGTGAGGAATCAATATACCACAGCCTTGTCTCGAAAATGTCTCCTCTCCCAAGTCGAACCCAGCACTTCAAGTATCACAAACCTTCATCAGTCAAAAGAAGTAAGCAGATCATAACTATAGAGCACGGCCTCATGCTTGACGTGACGTGCTTTTAGACTCGTGGATCCTGTCAGTGGTGTGCGTTTAGACTCACGTGGATCCAGTCGACAACGGGGACCTATCAATCGGGCGACAGCTTTAGTCATGTTCTTATTCAGCGGGGCCTTAAGGCTGAGTTAAACGTTTTCCAAATTTGGAAGGAGGATTGTGGTGCAGACCCTTGCTAGCACACAGTACAAAGAAGGTACAAAAGATACAAAAGGTACATGGCCCAGTGTGCTCCTCTTGGTCCCACTAAAAAGGTACTTACGATACTTAAGGTACTTAAGGTACTTGGGCTTAGAAACCCACTTTGGCCTTGTGGAAACGTCGGATTTCAACTCCACGTCTGCTCATTTAGAACACAACAACCCCACTCCTTCTTTTTCTACCTACCTCATTTTAACGTAAACATCTTTAGAAGACTGCCCCACTAGTGCGCTTCCTCTGAAGCTGTGGTGGCCACTTGGCCCTTGCAACTTAGGGTGCCGCGAGCAGGCGCAAGTGTATCCATTTCACTTTATGGTTATAATGACTGAGGCAGCCTAACTTCTTAAAAGTATGAATTGTCTCTCTTGTTTAACTGTATAGCCTTTACTGAGAAATGTCCCTTAGACGCTTGTAGACAATTTCCCTACTAGTGGCTAGTTGCATCTCCCGTAATAAAGAGCAACGTGTTGCATCCGGGATAGAAACGCTTCTTTCTTAGAAGTATTGTTGCTGAGAAGTAGCGCTACTGTAAGTATAATTAAGTTAATTTTGACCCCTATACTTACTAAATTGACTTTTTTTTTTCTAGGATTTAACTACTTAGTGAACTTATAATTAATATAATTTAATTACTATATAAAAATATATATAATATCCTAACTAATTAGAAAAAAGTAAGGCTATTCCTTATAGTGATAATAACCTAAAGTTTATAGGCGAAAGGACGCCTCTCTGCAGCTAGTTTTTGCTGAGCTGGATGGTCTCTATAGTGCCCGGCAGCATTGAGAGCCTCTGAGAGGTAAGGGTTAATTTAGCAGTGCTAAAAGCCCTCTTGTAGTCCGTCGCTATTGCTGGCACTGCGAAGACGTTGAGGGTAAGCCGGGAGAGTGCCGGGAACGTCTCCGCATGGTCCCTCCACCACTGGATGGGATCAGACGTAGCCTCCGGAGGCTGACGAAGGTAGAGATTGAGCTCATCCGTCCTGGGCGGCGTCTGCCGGCGCCGGCTGTTGACCCACTGCCGGTAGTGCACATCCTCTCCGTCCCCGGCCCCGGGATCAACGGGCAGTATGCCGGCCTGCTAGCTGGAGGGGAAGACCTCGGTAGGCTTACGATACTACCGATTGAAGTACTCTGTGAGAGACTTCAGAGCCTTCTCTACCTATCCCTCCTAGTGTTCCTTATACTATATATCTTATAAGTATGAGATGCTATATAATGGGTGTAGTATAATTATACTAGAGAAGAGTGGGGAGTCCTTAAGCTTCTTATAATAGGTAAAGAGCTTCTGCTATACTTATTTAATGCTGCTGTAGAGGAAGGTTTGCTACTCCTTATTGAGAGACTTAAATTGGGAGGTAGATTGAGAGGCTGGCGATGCCTAGTCCTTGCGTATATAATTAGGTAGGGCTTAGAGGTTATGCTGACGGCGTTGTTGTGCTTAGCTAGCACGCTTCTGAGATTGCTGCAACTGCTGAGAGTCACCCTTATTATTATTGCTAATACTGGGAGATATATTGGCGTTATAATAGATCTTCTAGTTGATAAGATGTAAGAGAAGGTATTTGATACCTATTGTAACCTCCTAGAGTTGACTATGCTTATTATTAATACCCCAGCCCTTATACTGCTTTGTCTGGCGATAGAAGGGTTTAAGGATCATCCCGATCTCTGTGAGAACCTTCTAATCCTCGCTAGAGAGTAGATCCTTCTCTGGGATATGCTGGGCAACGTCGTTATTGTTGTTGTTGGCTAATAAAAATGCCTAAATCTCTGCCTTCTTCTTTATAGCCCTCTTGATTATAAGATATATACTGTTCTATTGAGTGTTGTTATTTAGTATAAGTTGGGCCTCCCGGCGTGACTTAGAGAAGATCTGGAAGTTGGAGTCTCTATTAACCTCTGCTATAGCCTTCTGGTACTGCTCCGTTTGCTGTGGAGAGGACCTAACGAACTTGATGATGTTCTGGAGCTGGCCTATAGGCCTAAGCCTCTGCTAAAGCTCTAGGTTATTGTTATATTGATTGTAAAGCTAGAAGAAGTCTAACTCTGCCTCTAGAGTCTCTTTATTGGCGCCGAATAGGAAGGCCTGGGCAGTGAGGTTCAGTATGTGGCTGTAGCAGCGCATATGCTAGGCCTTAATGTTGTCCACTATTATCTCTAGAGAGATGGTCTAGTAGAAGGCCTAGAGGTAAGTGTTATTATTTATAGCGTTATTGGAGACTATTATGCTGACCTAGGTATGGAGGTTATACTGGTTGATAACGTTGATAAGGGTCTATGAGAGGCTGTGGCTGGAGTGGTTGCCGTAGTGCTGCGGGAAGGCCAAGAGATGGGACTGCGTGGTACTGTTAGTATGGATAAAATGGCTAGTAACTGCTATAAAGGTGTAGATATTTGGTGATGACTATAGATTGAATGAAAGGTGTATCTTTGAGGCTGTAGAGTGAAGTTTAGACTTCACGAGAGCCTCTCTATGCTGGTAGAAGTTATTAAGACGGTCCCGAATTGCTATCTGGCCCTATGGGATCTCCCTGGCGACCTCTATACTATGGTACTGAAACATCTGCTGCATGTAGGTGTTCTTGAAGTGGACGAATGGGAGATCAGCAGAGATGATGGAGGCCACGTAGAGGTCCCTCATCGTTATGATCTTGGACTTTGGGATGTTGCTGTTAGGGTGGGGTCGTTTGTATGGAGGGGATGAGGTGATGAGGGTGCAACCGTTAGAGTCCTTATCTGACTGCGCAGAGATCCTGTAGACGTTGTGGCCACTATAGCTTTATTAGTATGTGATTTATATAGGAGGGAAGCTGGGGATAATATACTGAAGTAAGTGCTCTTGGGGCGTAGAGGTAGCGGCAGCGCTAAATAGATGGGGAGACCCCTTTTTGTTGTATTGTTGATAACTCTAAAAGGATGTGCCGGTATGACCCTGAATAATCTTAATGAGGAACTCACTATGCTCTTGGATCTAGCTAGAGCGGCCACGGCCACGCCTTTATGATAATTGTTCCTTAAGAATAAATTTCTAACTATTAATGACGATAGGATAGAGGTTGTTAATTATGGGATTTAGAGGTGGGTTAGTTATTAGAGCCTCTGCGATCTGCGTTGAGATCTAGAGGCGTGGGGCACCTAAGATCTTATATACGTTAGTAGCGGCAGTAGTGGCGGTAGTAGTAGTAGTTGATATTATAAGTATGAAGTTGAAGTAGATGAAAATAGCTAAAAATGATAAGTAGAAGATAGGATGATTAATAACTCTTATTAATAGCAACTAATTATAAGCTTATATATACTATTTAAACTACTATAATTACTTTTACTCCCTTAGAGATTTTTAAAAGGATTAGATTTTATCTAATAATGTGAGGGTAGTTAGTAAAACTATATTAAGATATATAAATATTATGAGGTTAGTAATAGCGTTATATCTTAGAGGCTGGAGATGCCTGAATAACTAGGGCCCAGGCTGATCTATAGCCTCTTATTAGCTAGAAGTGAAATAATTAGGTATTTTAAGTTAATTGAGGGATATAGGATTGACTAATTGGTGGCGGTAATGGCATTACTTTGACTAGTTGATTTGGGTAACTTGGCAAGGCGCCTTGTACTTGTGGAAGCGCTGCTGAGAAGCTCTAGATGTTTAGTTCTCAGCTTGCTGGTTTTCTCACTGAAGTCTGAAGAACCTTAATTATATTTCAAGCGGCCCTGAGGCGTTGACAATGTTTTCTACTAGAACGTAATACGTTACGAAACAGCAGTAGTAGACATAAATATAACGTTGAAGACACCGCTTGCGCCCGCCTAGCACATAACAGTCTAAAATCCACCCAACTGAGGTTCTTAATAAGTCAGTGGTCTCAACAAGGAAATGTCGTCTAGTTATAAGATACATCATACGAAATCAAGGCAGCTTTTCACAATATTGAATGAAAAATGTGCTCTCGCTGGGTACGGCGATATTTCAAACAAAACATCTGAAAGAGGTGGTCGTCGTCTTGTATTGCAATTAGCATTACAATTCTATATATCATACGCGTCAAACTCAGAAGAAATACCTAAGCCTCCTTATGTCGAGCACGAGTGAATAGAGAAGCCAAGTGAATCGGGAAAAGCTTCATCATATTATGTAGGAACTTGAGGAATAACCCTCCGCGTGAGACGGATGTCGACAATGTCAGAACAGAAGCTCCCACTTACACATTGAACATCACCCTGCCCACCTCTCAAAACTATTCGATAAAGCCATATTTCAGATGTCTCTTGTTGAGTTTTACCAGGCAGAATCTGGCCCAGAGTTGCCCAGCACAGCTTTTGGCTATTCTGCATCCCATTGAACCTCGTAGCTTGATGACGCTCTCCTCACTCATATGTATTTGAGCTGAGGCTATATTCTCTAGAAATATTTAGCAGTTTATTTGTGAGCAGACTTCCGTCGTTCGCTATTCAGGTGTAATGGCGGTTTACCTAGTTGTTCAGCGCAGTTCTCATAGTAATAATAAAACTTGAGTCCATGCCATTTCTCGACGGCTCTTCATATCATCCAAGAATCTAGCTCAGAGATACTCTCGCGCCAGTACACTTTGGGCATGTCCCTCACGCGGTGAGCAGGGTCTCGTCGTGCGGCCAGCGGACGTCTCGGCTCTACCTAAGCTCCTGCAAACATATCCGTCATATGTGTCTTTCGCTCAAGCCTGTGGTATTTTCATTGTCGCAATTTGATGAGAAATCTGCATGTGACTCAAACGTCATACTCGGTGAAGACAAAACCTACTTAGATTCACAACACAATTTCAATCGCAATTTGCCGCGCAACACAATGCAGCAACCCGTCTTTTTCACATTCTATTCAATAGCTCGCCATAACCAGCGAGAATGTATTCTTCACTACTCGGGTTAACGTCTCCCTACTGCTAGTGACGTAACCGATGCTCTCGTTGACTGGTACTCTCATAATTAGACAACAAGTCAAAGCCAATGATCCAACCCACGACAGTCAGCTTTACGGCCTGCCATCCCGAAGTCCAGAAACCTGCAACCTATATCTACTCCCCATTGAAAGCTCCGCTCTGCTGCGCCCCATATGGACCTCTTCCCAGTAAAAGAAGAGAAGTAGACAGCCTAGAAGGGCAGGAGATGGCCTCCCCATCTTGGCCCCCGTCTTATTCCAGCCTAAATCAGTCCTCAAGCAAGGCAGACTAAACCAAAGACTCTATAGTGCCCAACAGTAAACCAAGCGACACGCCGATGTCCCCGATTCCACGAGAACACTTTCGTCCAAACTGCCTCGCGGCGGTCTGAACGGCCGAGACTAATCCAACAACGTCGCCACAAGACCGCACATTACTCGCGTAGTACCAGACAACCAACGGCGTCCAACAACCGCAGGCAGATCCAGTCATGTAGGAGCCCGACCCACCACAACACCGCAAACGCCACGAGAGCAGCCCAACAAACAGCACTCATCCTTCCAACAATGGACAATGGACAACGCATCGCGTCTCTAGCGCCAACAGACCGCCAACTCCTCGCTTGCCGCAACAAGCGCAGCCTTCCACGGCTGTATTCGTAACTCAAGAAGGCCGAAGGAGTACTGACCAGGAACGACACTGGCTAGAAGTCATGTACGTCCCGCCCTCGCAGAATCCTCCGAGGAAGCCACACCGGCCGGGACGACCACCGCGGCTGATTCCTCGCCAGAACGGCACAATGGCAAACGCAACTAATAATGTCCAGGCCTGTGTATGACAGACCACCACCACCACCACCGCAGGTTATTAGCATGCGCACCGTAAGCGCTCGAACACGCGACCTGCGGCATCTGATTGGACGACGGGCGCCATGTGTTCAACGCTCGATTAGCCGCGACCACTCATCATCGGACGAGACTGTCGGAACTGGGTCGTTCGCAGGAGAGCTAAGGCAGAGTGTACCTTAGCTCTGCTGTGGCGTTCAGCAGGAGTTGGTAGAGGAAAAGCTCACAATCGGATGATGGATGCGTGGGAACCCCCTCACTTGAGAGATTTCCGGGACGGAAAGGGTATGTTGTGACCCGGGGATGATGCAAGCAACCCACAGATGATTGAATTCTTGTCATCGAGATGCTCAGTTTGAACGTTGGCTTTGGGATTCACGACACACCTCCTGCCGACTGCGCCGCAGAGTAGCGCGGCAGAGGCCTGTTGGCAAAGCTGGCTTACGGTCCCATGCTCACTCATGCTCACCACCCCCGGTCCCAACAAAAGATTCCAAAGAAAATACCCCGACGCAGGATCGGGGACATCCACTGCCAGGCCGCATTCCTGGTCCCTCGTCCAGGCTGGCGGAAGATGGAAAAGAAGGGAAGTTCGCCTCGCGGCCATGTGGTCGGCGAAGCCAGGCAATCTCTGCGCCACTGGCGAATTGGGGATACTTGGTGCCGATCGGACGGTCGACGAGGCCGGGTGCCGGATCCTCAGGTCACTGGCGTGGGAATGTTGTCCATGAGGTCCATGGATGTTCAAACGGAGCCAAGGACGAGTTTCCCTGGCCTCTGAGGAATCTGTTTCCACATTCGGTCTCGTATGGAAAGTCCAGCTCCGCTTTTTTGGGCAATCTGTTACCGTGGGACCCCGTGTTTGTCGAATTCAAGTGCCAGTGTGATATCGTCAGGGGGGTAAATGGGTATCAGAGGCAGTTCTCTCAGGTCGCTTCACATATTTTTTGCGACAGCAGTGGGAGTTTGTCATCAAATCGAGGACGAGGGCTCCGTTTGATCGTCCGTACATTGGAAAAGTATGGATGAACGTCCTCTCGCTAGGGAGCAGATCCCCCAAAGTTCCCCCTGAAATGTTGTTGGTTGGGAGGATCTTTGGAGAAGGTGAGAGACTGAGGGGATTCGGACAAGACTTGGTCTGTGCGGAGTCGTCTGAAACGCAGCCTAATGGCCTAGTGCCCTTTTTGAAACCAAAGTCTCCCTTCGCTGGTAATGTCTTAGGGGATGAAATGCCATCACGAATTGCAACGCAAACTCCGACGGTCAATTGAGTTTGGGAATTCTGCAGTGTTTTGCCGTATTTGAGAAGGTGCGGGCGGCGCGGGTTGTCTGAGACGTGATTTACACGAGGTTCTTCGTCCCATGTGGACGTTTGCGATCGGCTCCTGGGATTTAGATTGCGCGCAGGGATGGTGAGGATTAGCCGGTGCTTGTCCTGGCACCGGGCTGCGTATTGGGCCTTACGTCCCGCTGCTGGTTGATCTTGATAGGCAGATGACATGACAGCTCGAGCCTCAAGACTTCATTGCGAAGGATGGCTCTGCTGCAACACTGGTGATGGCACGTTCTTTTCGCAGAACTTGAGATTGAGACCATGGGTAGCGAAAGCGAAAGGCCCACGATGCTGACGACGCTCGCAATGTGTTGATTCAGGAACAGAAAGGCTATTCTCCGACGGCGACTCTGCGTGGTTCTCCTAGCTTATTCGCATGTAAAGTTTGCCAACCTGAGGTGAAGCTTATGACACGGGGCTCCTTGTGCCCCGCCGCCGGTTCCAGCACAGAATTTGGCCGATTCGTGCACCGGGAACCGTTGACAAGCGACCGGCGATTTTTTGCTGAACTCCAGGGACAGACATGGATGGCCTTTCCCGTCGTGACGGTCGTGACGGCGCCCCTGACGCTCCGCGGATTCTCAAACGAGGCGGAGTGACGATGTTAAATGTCCGTACCGACGGGACGGTGTGGTATTGCAGATCCCCAAACGGCGTGACGTGACTGCGTCCAGTTTCAGGTTCGAGATGTTGGATCGTGGTGGTCGAACACGAGGTGGAAGAAGCACGACATTTCTCGACCGCAGAGTTGGAATACGGGGTTTCTCGTCAGGAGAATGGAGTTCCAGTCGCGTCTGAATTAAAGTGCGGTTGGGATGCGATGGGTTCCGTGGATCAGTGGAGGCGGGCAGGAGAACAGACTGCCGTCACCGTCCCCGCAGCGAACAGTGCGTTTGGTGCAAGGAAACGAAACGTTCTCGATGCAGGGGAGAGAACGCCGAGAAGTTTGGATGTCAAGACGGCCGCCGGGGTGTATCGGAAAGCCGGCGAGCTCCGCACCAAAGACGTTCATTCGGTCGGGGTAGTAGTCGGAACGGAAGGCCAAGATGTGGACTCATGGAGTTGTTGGTGAGCAGCCATCCGGAGAGGACCCTTTCCGTCAGTCGTCTCTTGCGGTGTAATATTTCTGGGGAGATTATGTCTTGTCGGTGTTTCCCCAAATAAAGATGACCCCTTCGATAGCGTGACTGCTCACTGCTCACTGCACCGCTAGCAACGCACTGCTGGCCGTCAATTTTAGAAGCATGCCGCTTATTGAGCCAGTCAGCGCGAGGCGGTGGACACCTCCAACGGCTCGGTCCCGCGAGCAGCCGTGCTATGTTTGTGAAGCTGCTTAGCGGAAGCGTGGCAGCCGACGGACGCCCCATCCTTGGCCACCGTTGACCAGTCATCGGGGCCTGAATGCGGATTAGCGGCAGGGAGTCGAACGGTGCTGTGAGGGGTTCGAAGTGGCCGCTTAGCCGCGCCCACCCGCCATCGTCGAAACGGGCGAGGGAAAACAGAATGGCGGGGTGACATTTTGAACGGAGTTCGTGGTACAAGCGAACGCCACATTGGTGCGGGCTGCAGAGGGGAAATGAGGCACTTTGACGTTCGCGGAAGACTGGCATTTCGAGCTCGTGAAGGTTGTAATCAGCTGTCAGGACCGAGGTCGTTGGCAAGAATCGATAGATTTTCGATTGTTGAACTGGCGGAATTGCTGCGGCATGGCGAGGAAGACAAAGTTGGCACCGTGTCGGCTATCTTGGACCAGGTGCTCGTCTAGTCCAGGGTCTTGGTGGTGATTCAGCAAAGCCAAGCTAACCCAAGCTCTTGGCTTTCTGAGATCCGCGCGCCTTCCAACGTCCCAAGAAAAACCCAGATTCATTGTCATCGACTCGAAGGCGCAGGACGGGCATGAACGCCTGCAGCCATCGTTGCTGACGCAGCAGCGCGGTTTTCGTCATCTGCTCTTTATTGAGTGCTCATCACCGCAGCCAAGGGCGTTCCGTAAGCACTTCGGCCGGGAAATTGGACAGCCGCGATGCCGCTTGGTTGGTAATTTGTGGCTCTTTGTGGCTGCGTGAAGGATTGATTAGCATCGCGTTTCCCAACGCCATGTTTCGATGTTTCGACGGTCGACGCAGTCAGACGGTTGTTCACCAGCCACAAGACCCAGCTGAACGGATCGTCGCTGGTTGACCAAGTTACCGTTAGACACGGCAAAAAGAGCAATTGATGATGATGATTATGATGATGGAAGGAACAGTGAAGGAACTGCCAAAAAGGCCGGCAAAGGAAGGCCCTCCCAGCCACTGACAGCCCCACCCCCTGCCGCCTCTCGTTGGTGGCTGCCTTCCGACTAAACGCGCATTGCGCCAGGCATCCCCGCAGAGAACCACAGGGGTCCATCGTGGTGGAGTGGGGCACCGCCAAGTACGTACCTGCCCGTTTGCTCTACCATTCCGGTGTCCCGTCCCCTTCGTCTCATGTCCAGGAGTTTACCTCGCAACCTCGTAGGGAGAACACCACGACCTCGCAACCTTCTTTGACGCAAATCTCCACTACTGCCACGAGCTTCCCAGAACGGGCGTGCCTGCTTGGGAAAGAAACTCTCGAGGGCACGGACGAGGAGAGGATTGCATGCTTGCATCCCACCCTCCGTCTCTCTTTCAACAGTTCCAAAGACACACACACCACTTGGGTATCTTCAAGACGACCAACATGGGCCAGGGTCACAACGATGTCTCCGTCTACTCCTGACGCATCTTCTCCTTCTCCTTCTGTGCCCACCAAGTCCCCTTCAGGATGCCATCATGGCCTTCTCACCAAAGACCCCTGCACCGCCTTGCATTCTGAAAAGGAAGCCTGCCTTGCCTTGTCAGACCCGAGCTAGAGTGCGCCTCGTTCGGGTGTGGATGGCCGGCCATATCCCAGCTCCTCTCCCAGACTCACAGACTCGAACGTTTCTTTGATATAAAGTCTATCCTCTAGTTCCTCGTCCCGTCTCCTGTTCCCGACTCGGATCAGTCTCATCGCAAACCATTCATCATCTCATAAGTTTCCTTGTTTCCTCTCTCTCTGCATTCCTCTCGGTCTTCTTCTCTGCATCTCCTCTTTTCATAGAGTTGCTTTTCTGGTCTTCGCTTCGAAAAGAGTCCACCGCGCCTTAGTCCTGTCTCGGCCCAAGAAGTCACTCTGCCCCATCACGACGCACGATTTAAGCGCCGTACCTAAATCCGTCCAAATTGCTCCATACAACCACCACACGGCCCGCCGCATCTTTTTTTCTCACTCACCTGCACCCGCACCCGCACCTGCACCTGCCTATTCCCTCCACTTGATCTAAGAAAAGATCTCCGGCCTCCGGT
Source organism: Colletotrichum karsti (assembly GCF_011947395.1). Classification (NCBI taxonomy): domain Eukaryota; kingdom Fungi; phylum Ascomycota; class Sordariomycetes; order Glomerellales; family Glomerellaceae; genus Colletotrichum; species Colletotrichum karsti. Next base: position 476,988 of record NW_024065904.1, read on the forward strand.
AGTGCTGGTATATATCTTTACTCAGATCGCCTGCAATCGTCCCGGCTCGAAATCAACCCCCATCACCGACGACGATCACCAACAAGCCAACCGTCAACATGCTGGCCAAGACTTTCCTCTTGCTCACCACCCTGGCGCTGGCCTCCGCCGGCCCGGTCAGGAGACAATCCGGCTGCTCCTCCAAACCCACCAACCCTACCCTTCCCACCAACGGCAATGGTACGTACCCACCTCACTTACACCTCTACATATTGAAGCCATCGCCAACTAACACTCAAAACCCAGGCGTCGAACTGCCTGCCCCCGCAGAGAACCTCGTCTTGAAGCACATCGCCCTCGGCCACGGCATCCAGAACTACACCTGCACCTCGACCAACGCGACCGCCCTCACCGCGACCGCCACCGGCGCCCTCGCCGCCCTCTACGACGCGACCCCGCTGTACCCCAACGCCGGCCCCGGCGCCCTCCCCGGCGTCGACGCCTTCAACGCCCTCACCACCAACGCCGTCTGGGGCTCCAAGCTGCCCCTCGTCCCCGACGGCGTCTCCAAGTTCGGCGCCTCCGCCTCCGCCCCCTTCCCGAACCCCGGCCAGGCCCTCGAGCTGCCCAACATCAAGGCCCTCCCCTTCCTCGGCGTCCACTTCTTCGACGCAAAGGGCGTCCCCACCTTCAAGGTCGGCGACGACGTCTTCTCCGGCGGCAAGCTCAACGGCACAAAGGCCCCCGCCGCCGCCGACGTCGGCCCCGAGAAGACGGGCGCCGTCGACTGGCTCCTCCTCGGCGACAAGGGCGCCAGCAAGGGCATCACCACCATCTACCGCGTCGTCACCGCCGGCGGCGTCGCCCACGCCTGCACCACCCCGGGCGCCTCCGACAGCGTGCCGTACGCGACCTACTATTGGATGTACGGACCCAAGGCGTAGACTTTCTTTTCTCAATGGATTCCTTCATTTTTGGCGTTATAAAAAGGGCAAAACTGGGCAATGGAGCTACAGGCGGTCTTTTGGCTTTCTTAACCCGATTCATGCGGGTCTTCTTTCGGTTCTTTTCTTACGTTCCCTCGACAAAAACTACAGTTCGGATATACCCCCGGCGGCGGCGCAGATGATATAGCAGAGACAATGGGGATTTCTTTTTTTTGTTCTTATGGGATGGTCTTGGAACAGACGTGCAGGATGGGTTGCATAGGTTCTGAGGAGTAGGGACGGACCTCAAATCACAATCGTTCCTCTCCCGAGGTTTTTTTCAACTGTATTTAGTAGGCGTTGAATGGGTACATACTCTCAAATGGCGGCATCATACCTAACTCCCAAAATCATCTATCTACGCTTGACATTCATTGATCTGCTGCGTGCGCATTTTTACCTCCGCCAGAGGTGTACTGGAAGTTTCCCCCGGAGTCGAGCGCACTGAATAATAAGGTACTTCAATCTAAAAGGGAAAGGGCCCTCCCACTGCACTTGGAAACTAAGCCAATATAGCCGTGAGAAGACTATCTTTAAGTCCTTTCCGCGGGGGCGCTGCTTCCTCTCCATGGCAGAATAGCGATGAGAAGATGGCCCATATCCAACGCCGTCGCTATTCTTGACATCTGCGTCACACTCCCAGTGGGAGGGAGTTTTCGCGAAACAATCAACGGGCGACAGTGACCGACTCTGGAGAATAAAGACAACGACCCACACCAAGTTGATTTGGTCGCTTCAGAGAGAAGGGTTCCAATTGATGAGTTGACATTCACTCACGGGAAATTAATTACTATTGTACTGCCTGGAGAACTAGCTTATATTAGTACAATTCGGCATCCGTGGAGGACTGATAAATGTCCAAAAAGGCGATTGCAGAAGCCGGCGAATCGAGTAAGGCGCTCCACCCTGCTTAGTCAGAAACCCTCACCGAAGGTCACCCCCTCTACCTACCTAGGTCCCTATCTTGGGAGGCAACGACCTGTTGTCACTCCTTACCCGCGACAATGATCGTGCCCGGATATTTGACGCGACGGCCAAGATGGACGACCTGAATGGTGATCTTCAACTGAAACCTGCATAGTCATGTAAATCCAGCACGATGTTAAGCGACAGGTATTGGCCCCGCATTTCGCTCCCAGAGACACACACTCATTGAGACATTCTTAAGCGCCCGGTAGGCGAAAGCGCGCTGGAGATAGATGAAGGCAGGGAGGGACGTAGAGAATTAGGTAAAATTTGGGACTTTGTTCCGCCTTCTTCACTGTCGTTCGTGTGTGTTCCGTCCCGTCCGCCGGGCGATCCAGCCCCCCTCTTGTCTCCCAAAATCTTCTCTTTTCATGACACTAAAGATTCTTATCCAAGACACACTGCCTTACGTCATCCAGCTTGCCCCCCCTTCCAGGTCTGGTCTTCGAATATATATGATGAGCGCGCGAAATGATTCCATATCCAGTACTTGAAAAAACTGCTCGCCAATCACTGCAATCCAAACACCGGTTTTGCATGCTGCGTGCCTCTGCGGGCCGCACAAACGGCCTTTGCACATTTGTTTACCTTCTGCCGTCCAGGCCGCCGGCGAGGTCGGCCTCCAGACCGTTGCCCTGGCCGTGGCCGAGGTACTCTTGAGGTCGGGGATCCGACGACGTCCAGCCGGCCTGGCCGCCGGACGGGATGGGCACCTGTCCGGCGCCCTGCTGCTGGGCGGCCTGCGACCCGGCCTGCGTGGACCCGGGGACGGTACGGACGAGCTGGCGGAAGCGGTACACCTCCTCCAGAATCATCTTGCGCATCTCGCCGACGTCCTCGACGACCTCGAAATCGAAGTTGAAGGTGGTGGGGCAGTCGGGCTCGTCCGAGGCATCGTGCCAAATGTGGAGGTAGGGGTGCTCGAGAGCTTGCTCGACGCTGATACGGCTGGAGGGGTCGAAGGCGAGCATACGGTCGAGGAGGTCGAGGGCATCGGGGTTTGCCTGGGGGAACAGGCTGGGGAAAGGCTTCTTGGGCATGAAAGGCAGGTTGCGGACGTATTCCTGCGCACGAGGGGAGCCGATGCGGGAGAGAGTCTCCTCGTTGGGCGTTCCGAGAATGTGGAGAATCTGGTTCAGCTGATCGACGTAGTCACGGCCCTTGAAGAAGGGACGGCCGCCGAGAAGCTCGGCCAGGATGCATCCCACCGACCAAACGTCAACTGTTGATTTGTCAGGAAACATTCGGTAAAAGCACACAACTGAGTGCACGCCCAGACGATGAACGTACTAGCTTTGGTGTAGCTCTGGAAGCTCAGCATGATCTCGGGAGCACGGTACCATCTGGTGGCAACGTATTCCGTCATGTATCCGGCATTCTCCTCGGGGTCGACGGAGAAACCACGCGCCAGGCCAAAGTCACAAATCTTGAGCTCGCAGTCGGCATTGACCAGGAGGTTTCCCGGCTTCAGGTCGCGGTGCAGGACGTTGGCGGAGTGGATGTACTTGAGGCCGCAGAGGATCTGGTAGATGAAGGACTGGAAGTGGGCGTCGGTGAGAGGCTGACCGGATCGGATAATCGCGGCGAGGTCGCATTCCATCAACTCTGGAGCACAAAAGTCAGCTTATTGTGGCGTTCGGGCGGGCGGGTGCATGCGGGGAGGCGCGAACCCTCGTAGAGATAGGTCTCGTTGAAGTTATCAGGTCGGGGGATGTCCATATCGTAGAGGCAGGTGATCTGCGAGAGAGCGCTGTCAGCATTTTGTCGGTCGCAAGCGTGGTGCAGCAGCCGAGGGGTCGGTTGTGCGGGATTGTTGGAAATGGCTTTTGGGGGCTCGTATTCGAGGTCGCGGACTCACGTTGCGGTGTCCCCTGAAATGCTGCAGCAGCTTGATTTCGCGCAGAGCGCGCTTGGCGAGGATCTTCTTGCTGAAGACATTTGTGACCTTCTTGATGGCGACGCCCTCCTGAGTCTGGTTGTTGACGGCGGCGCTGCACGAGGCGAGGAGTCGTCAGCATTCTGGGCGGACTGGCGGGGGAGCAGCCGCAGCAGCAGCAGTAGCAGCAGCAGAATGAGGGGGAGAGAGTCAGAAAGGTCGCACGCACCAGACAATGCCGTAAGCTCCCTGACCGAGCTCCTTGGTGACGGTGTATCGCTCGTCGACGATGAAGTCCTGGTTGAAGACCTTGAAAACCTTGCGTCCTTGCAGGTCACCCATGATTGCGTGTGTGTGTCGGATTGAGTTCGTTGGAGCTGTCTCGTTTTTTTTTTCCTCCGTGGTTGGAGATGTTGGTAGTTCGAAGAGCGAGAATCGAGGGGTATCTTTTGCGAGTCAAATCGAGGCAAAGGTGGGGAAGCGAGCAAGGAATGCGATGCGATGCGACAGTTGCGGAACAGACAGGGTAGCGAGAGGAGAGGAGAGAGGTGCGAATCGTCTTCCTTGGCCCGTCAAGTATCCGTAAGGCAAGGTAAGGTATCCGTACGCAGTAGAATCGAGTCCACGAGGGAAAGTGGGCGGCGGTCAGGCGGATTTATTATAAGATCTGAAGACGGCGTGGCGACAATGCTTATTGCTGCATGAATGTTGCGCGGGTTTGTTCTCGTCTTTGTGGCCCCCTTTATTTTCCCTTTTGTTTCCGGGAAGGTTGCGTGCGGGCGGCTGGGCGAGGTCGAGGGAGAGGACTGAAGAAGGACAGAGAAGGAGGGGAAGAGACGACGAAGATACTGTGCAATAATAGGATATTTCAGCACCTGAGTAAGATAGCTACCTACCTAAGGTAGGCAGCTGGAGGCTTGTAGGACAGGAATGGTGGATGGGATGGGACGGGAAGCTGGACGGAATGGGATGGGTGGCATGGGATGACCAGGTACATGTTCCTATGCAGAAGGGACGGCTCATTGGCAAGTACTCATGACATTTATGAGGCATAAGGCGTAGGCAGGTAGCTATGGGATGGAGACGGACAGCACATGAGGCAGGAAAAGGCGATAAAAAGCTGGTGTCAAAGGCACGAGCCGAGGAAGAGGGGACGACACTGATACCCTAAGGCAAGGTAGCGGTAGCTTCCCTGACATGGCAGATAGGAGGGGCAAGGCGGGACTTGCTTGCTTTCACCTATTCCACGTCGTACCTAGGTTTTCCACCTTCTTTTCTTGCTGTTTCCGCCGCAAACGGGAAAGTGAGAAAGGGACAGCTCAGCCTCACGACATCCTCTCTGATGCCTCATTCAGGTGGACTGTCCCCACGAGGTCATCTTCAGCGCCGTGACCTGCCCAGTTCAGGTATCAACAGCACTTCCCATCCCCATTCTGCTCAGATCCAGGCCGTGCTATTGAAGATCAGGTCCAGTTCGAATGTGCGAATCGTGAGGTGCAAGGTACAAGGCACAACTTGCTGACGTTACCTACCTTAGGCCCAGAGCGTCTTGGCACGAGGAATCCACTCTCCGTCCGTAGACCCCGCACTCGATATTTGATTTGCTGCCATGAGCTTTTGGGAGCTCGTGATTGGCTCGTCGTCTTGATGAGCTCCGTCTGCCTCGAGCCCGTAACCGCCGAGCATCGTGACTGGAGGTGCAGCTCTGTAACCGCGCGACAATCTCTTCAAATTTCACGGTGAGGATTGAAGACGGATCTCGGGACGTGACTGGGAGGAATTCTCAGAGACGTGCTTCTCGATCAGAATGGCTGATGGGGAATAAGGTTTGATGTCAGGAGGGTGCAATCTCTTCAACCGCCAACTAGCAGTCTGAAAGCAGCATCTGTGAATTCTCCCGATGCGTAGTGCCCCGTAACGATGGTATCGCGTTGACTGGGGACTCCATCAAATTCCAACCAGAAAAAGCCCCCAAACTCTGTCCCAAGGATTGGGATCCAGGTCCCCAAGCCTGACCCTACATTACGTTACGTTACCTTAAGGTACTCCGTAGTCAGAGCAGCATCTCGATAAGCGGTCATGTCAGCTCACATCCCGAAAGGACGCTCATTCGCGCAAGTCCTGATGCCTAGCCGTGAAGGAATCTGCCGTCAGCAGAGTTCCATTGCCTTTCGTCGCACTCGAGTTTTCGCGGTGACATTCAGCGCCGTGTCGCTTGCCAGCCGCTGCCCGCTACCACGACACTAGGCCGGGCTACCCGTGGCCACGGCCACACCCTAGAACCCCATGTGTCCGTAGGGCTGAAGAACCCGGGTTGACGATATGATGCATGCTGGGAGGCTCTGAGGCCTCGAGCCCTCGAGCTCTTAGGCTCTGCGCCCGTCGTGTTATGATTGATTCGAACCCCATCCTATGAAATGCCGAATGTGCCTATGGGGGCGCTACGTGGCCGTGCATCCCGCCAACTCGCCAGGGCTTGTCGGCCGAATGTCTCCATCTTCATTTGAAGTCTACTTTTTGCAGCTGCAACGACTTGCCATTGGCAAATTAAACCCGTTTTCTTGAGATGCATCTTCTTGCTGTAGAATTAAATCAACGCACGCTCCGAATGTGTAGTGTAATGCTCATTTCATCAAGCGGCCAACCCTGTCTATTGGTATCCTGTTGGCCCGCCCAGCCGCCCCCCGGCCCAGTCGCGATGCGGAACTTCGCGCTGCAGCCGTTGCCAAATCATCCACCTGCACCAGACCGAAATTTTATTTCACTTCGTACCGACGAACGAGCTGCTGCCGCGGCTGTCGTCGGGCGCCGCGGAGGTATCCCGTGAGCTCGCCTGGAACCCTCACCCACTCCCCTTGTCCCAAGACGGCGTCCTCATGCTTTCGGGTCGACGTCGGGAAAGACTTGCTTCAGAAAGTTGGCCGAGAACCGCGTGCACTGTTCGTAGGCCCTTGAAAACCCCTCGCCGCCGCCGTAGTACGGGTCCGAAACGACCTCTGGTTTCTGGCCTCCCGAAAACTCGCCAAACAACATCACCTTGGCCTTCGGATCCGAGTTCGCGCGTTGTTCGCGTTGTTGTAATCTCTGGATGTCTTGCAGGTTCGATCGGTCCATGGCAAAGATGTAGTCGAACTTGTTGAAATCGGCCGCCGAGATCTGTGTGGTGTTGGAGAAGTTGGTCAGCTGGTGTTGTCGGCCTCGGCGGAGGGAACTGCGTTTGGCAGACGGCTGGGTAGCTCAGTGTACCTTGCGGCCGGCGTGGCGGTAATCCATGATTCCGTTGTCCTCGAGAGTCATCATCGTGCGCTCGTCGGGGGGGTCGCCGACGTGGTACGCCGCTGTTCGAGTGAGCATGTTCGCGTCAGCGTGTTCTCCCGTGAGGATTCCCATCATGACGTATCGCGCGTACCTGTGCCACAGGAATCCACCTTCGCGATGAGGCCCTTGTACGGCGGCTTCTGGGCGATGTCACGGAAGATGCCCTCGGCCATTGTCGAGCGGCAGATGTTGCCGAGGCAGACGAACAGGACCGAAACGGGTTGCTCCGGCATTTTGGGTGAGATGTGGAAGGTGTGTCGTCTTGTTTGCGGTGTGTGTGCGTGTGTGTGTGTGTGGTTGTCGCGTTGTGGAAAAGCCGACTGGTTTTTGGGCGTGTTGAGCAGAGAGCTCAGACAGCACGCTGCCCCGCGACGTGCGTTTGCGATGGAGGGGCAGCTTGCTGAACCGTGACATCTCGTAATCGGCGCACGGTCCACGACGCTGCGCTCCATGCACGTGAGCTGCGTCTTCCGTCACCTTCCATCCAACACCATTCATCCTGGAACATCAATCAACCTCATTTCTGCTGGTTTCGATCCATCAACAGTATCCAACAGAACCACGGATTCTGCTTCATCACGGACAAACAGCTTCTCAGGGATCGGGTCCCTATCGGTGGTCGCAGGCGACGACTAGAATGATGACCATTGACCATCGAAAAACGGCTGCTCCGGAAAAGGAGACGCCCCAAAAGCATCGAAGCAGAACATTTTCGACTGCTCAGCCCCAAATAATCTCGAACAACCACACATCAAAAGCCTTCCGGTCGATCTGACAGCCACCACAACAGCATATTGCCACAAGAATCCAGACCATCCATCATCAAGTCTCTCTCAATGCATTGATGGAACAGCACAAGCGCGTCTTGATTCTCTAGGTGCCTGCCTCGGCGAGATCAAGCGAGCAGAAGCCAGTAAGGCCAGACCCTGAAGCCAAGCGGCGGCGAGCTGCTAGCTCTCGCCGTCCTCCACGCGACGGCGAATGCCTTGGACTGGCCGACTCACGCGCCAATATTGCCCTGATCTTCCGTTTGCGTTCCGACTTCGCAAAGCCTGTAATGCAACAACCTCGAGCAAAGTCGCACTAAGATCATTGCGGATTGCCAGAACGTCTGGCCCCGACAGTTCGGTTAAGGTGTCCACAAAGACGCTGAGGACTACGATGACGGCCGGGGAGGTAGAGAGTGCCTTTGCGGGCTATTGCTTGCCTCTCTTTCTCTTCGTCCTGGGCGTCTTCGGCGTTCGCTTGTCTGTCATGAAGCTCGGCAGACATTGCTTCAGGCACCCTCCGGCGCGATCTGCCATGTGTGCCACCGAAGGTTGAACTACGTTACGAGCGAGCGGACTGGTCGTGGCATGACACTAGATTCCACGAGGCTAAGCCAAAGGTTAAGCAGGTCAATAAACCCGTATAGCTCAGCCTGCGCCGAGAGGAAGAGTTGAATTTTGGGATTCAAGACGCGGCCCATTCGCAGACGATGGAGGCATCTATTATGAACAGCCGGAGTCGTCGGAGCTTCTCAGACGTATCATGCGATAATCGAAGCGGGACATCGTCCCATACAAGAACAGCTTGGCCATCCACCACCTGGAATTTTTCGTCTGGTCTTCAGCTTCGGGAACGGCACGGAGAGGCCCGGGAACACAGACCACACACCACCACCACCCCTCATGTCTATGTGACATTCTCAAGTCGACGACGCGACGGCGGGAAGGGCTAATGCACGAGGTCGCGGTGCGTACCGTGCATTTGAAGAATTGGTCTTCTGATTCGTCCAATACTCCGATCTATCCATCCACACTTTGGGACTTGGACCTGCATTTGACAGGGGGCTCATGAGCTTAATCAACCTGCCCTGAGCTTGCATTCCTCACAGCGTTGCAACACTACGTCGTCGACGTCAGGAACCATTGCTTGCGCTTTCATTGTTGAACAATCCAAAACGGATGAAATGCGATACCCCGCGAGAGACTGTGACCGAGGGCCCAGACTTTACCGTGCAAAAGGAAGAGGAACCCCGCGCGATTGTTGGGGTCTTCCCCCGATTCCGAGCTCAGACGCTTGCGGAGGATCGTCCTCCAGCTCGAGGATCCGGTGTGGGATGCTCCGACTCACTCATAATTCCCTTTAGGCTTTCTTTGTTCCAATCATACCATGACATTCGCAGCTAGACTCTGCGCCCCATCGGCGAGCCAAACGACTACGACGAGCCAGTCCGAGCTGTCCATTTCGGCTACGTGACAGATGGTTCACGCCAAGACGCCCCGCGGCAGCCGATCATGGCTTGGATGACAGCCAGAGACAGGATGCCATGAGTTTTCGACGAACCGGCGGGTCTGAGAGCTGTTCAATTTCGTCCATGCTCGAGCTGCCCATCACCATCCTATCCGTCTCGTCTCGTGGCCTAATCCGGGGGATGCGACACACTCGGCACGACGGCGCGGACGGGCTAGCCTGCTATCCGGCTGTGCACTCTTTCTTTTTCGATGGTGCGTTGGCATGGACCATGCCGTTTCCAGTTTCAATAGCGTATGCCCTGGCTACCTCCTCGATACGGCTCTGCAGTACCCTTCATAAGACCAACTCGTCCCCGGCTCCAAATCAATCACACCTCGAACATCAAGCCTCATCTCACAAGGACCATCATCACCTGTTCCCACGCTCGCTCGGCCGAAGGCTTCCCCACCAGCTCAGCCAACAATCTCGAAACCGATACGCAGCCACTCTTCCTTACCGCGTCTCCCGTAACATCATCCACCATGAAGTCCACAATCATCACCGTCTTCCTCGCCGCCTTCGCGGCCGCCAAGACCGTCGACGAGCTCGTCCAGGACATCCCTACCTGCGCCGTCACGTGTATCCGCGACGCCGCCCAGTCGGTGAACTGCGACATTTCAGACTTCGCCTGCTCCTGCAACAAGCAGGACCAGCTGACGCCCTCCGTCGTCGGCTGCCTGTCCAAGTCCAGCTGTAGCGCCGACGACCAGACCAGTACGTTCAGCCTCACGTGACAATGAATTGCCGAGTATCTGTGACTGATACGAGACGCAAACAGAGGTCCTCTTGACCGCCCAACAGATCTGCGCCCAGGTCGCGACCGGCGGGACCGCGACGGGCTCCGTGACGGGCGCGGCCGTCGGCACTTCGGGGACGACGATGAACCCCACCATGACCAGCTCCGGCGCCGCCGCCGCGGCCACCACATCCCCCGCGGCGGCCCCCAGAGTTCAGGCCGCCGGTTGGGCCGGTGCCCTCGCCCTCGTTGCCGCCGCCGCCCTGTAATCCTTTCTTTACTAGCCATTTCGTCGGACGTGTTTCCATCTTTGGGGTCGTTGCATTTTGGGACATTCAATTGGCCCCACAGGGGTTTTGGTGCGGAGTTGAGCGGTAAAAACATGGGAAACTGTTTCAATAATAAAAATCAGGTGTAATACACACTCTTGAAATCTCTATAAACAAATCTATAATCCGAAAAGCTCTCGCCAGCAATTGACACCGTGACCGTCGCCCCATCTAGTCTATCGGGTATCATCCCCTCCAGTCCTTAACCAAGCCCGAACTTGCCCAGCGCGCTCCCGTCTCCACCATCAGCACCATCAAGCCATCCGTGCAAATCGTCCATGCTGGCAAACTGCCGCGCGTACACCATCCCCTCGCGCCTCCTCTTCTCCACCATCCTCCAGTCCCACGCGCCGTCGTCCTGGACGTCGCTCAAATCGACGCTCTCATCACCAACACCGTTCTCCCCGCCCTGCCATCCACCCCCAGGCCTCTGCGGGAGCAGCTCGCTCGCCTCGAGCGCCACGGCCGGGTGGACCGTTAGCCTCCCCAGCTTGAAGACGTACTTGCTCACGCCGGTGGCGTAGATCTTCTTCTCCCACTCCTTGCTGTCGGTGCCGCTGCCGGGGCCCCTGCGGACGCGGGCGGTGCCGAATTTCGGGTCGAGCCACTCGGTCGGGCGCGCGGCGCCGGCGGGGACGAAGTGCGTGACGACGTAGAGCCACTTGCGGTCCCAGGCGAGGACGCGGGACCACATCTCGTAGGGGGCGTAGGCGGTGATCTCGCGGCGGAAGGAGCAGTGGACGGCGCCGAGCATGATGCCGAGGGGGCCGCGGGCGGGTTTCCCGGTGGAGGGGTCGAGGACGAGGCGGGTGGCGGCGTTGTGGGCGAGCCGGCGGAGGCCCGGGCGGAGGAGGTAGGTGCAGAGGTGGGTGCGGGAGACGTCGAGGTCGGAGAAGTAGGTCGAGTTGGACTTGTGGACGTTGTAGTCGATCTCGGTGATGGGGGCGTGGGACCGGGTGATCATGGGGCGGAAGAGGGAGCGCGGGCCGAGGCGGGGGGATTTGCGGATGAAGAGGTGGTAGATGATGGCGTGCCAGACGCGGTACTGCGAGGGATTTTGGTCAGCTTTTCTCTTCTCTTTTTGTATTCCTGTGTAGGCTCTCGGGGCAAACGGATTGGCGAAGGGGATACGTACGGTCCAGACGAAGGGCATGTTCTTGAGGTTGAGCAGCGCGAAGAAGAGCATGAGGATGCGGCTGATCTTGCCGGGCCCCGTGAAGAAGCTCGCGAGGAGGAGGCGCCAATGGATCCTGTACGCGGCGTACGCGAGGCCGCCGGCCGTCGCGAGGCGGACGAGGCGCACGACGCGGACGGGGACGCGGTCCATGTCGGCCTCGGTGCGCGTCGTCTTTGCTGCCGCGGACGTCATTTCGCGGGGCTGCGGTGATGGTGTTTTGCGAAGTGTTTTTTTTCGTTTTTTCTGTTCCCCTATCCTTTTTAGGGAGTCTTGGGCCGACGACGGGGGGAAGACGAAGGCGTTCTTTTCTTATCCGCGACGGCTGCGGCTGTTGCTGTTGCTTGCCGTCGGGGAGGTAGGACGAGGTGGCGGATCGCGCCGAAGAGGAGGACGACGAGGACGACGGTCCAGAGAGGTAGGGAGCGGAGGTGGCACCAGAGTGTGCTTGAGCATTGAGCGAGGAGGGACGGGGAAGAAGGCATGGGAAGAGGGGGGTAGTGGATTTGAAAAGCGACGTGGATGTTTTTTTTTCAATTCCCTTTAATTGAATTAATCCAGACTGGATCCCGCCCAGAGTCCAGCGTTGCAATGGCACCAAGGATGGGAGAGATAGTCAGTCTACCTTACCGGGCCATTGGAGCCGATATCAGTTGTGGTCCCCTGAAATGCCCCAACGCCGGGATGCGAGAATGGTGTTCTGTTGGGTGCCGCTGTGACTGCACACGCAAAGGAAAAAAAAAGGTTGCGGTGACGCGATGTCGGCAGGGATGAGGGAGGTTCGTGAGAGTGCGGGACCCACCAGGCACGGGGTTCGGCGTTTAATGACTGCGTCACTGGGCCCAATTGGAGTGTGTCAAGGGAGCTGCTGGACCTCGGCTCGCATTGATCTGTCGCACCCCCTGGAAACTGGAAGCTTGCTTCTGGACGGCGCGATTTTCTTCTAGAGCTATTTGTCCATGCGGGCTTGGATTCATGCCACCGGAGTGACGGGATGATTATCAATGTTTGGCTCGGATGCCTCGGTACCTTATTCTGTCACTGGCAATCCGCTCTTCCCCCGCCCAATCTGCCTAGGTACACTGTAGGCAGGTGAATAGGTAGGTATCCAGTCAGGCCCGATTCCATGACGAGGTGGAAGCCGGCCGGTAGTGGGTCGATCGGCTCCGTACATAAGGCCATCTGATCCACCCGAAACCGGCCTCGGCTTCGGGTCCGGACCCGGTCGGCCAAGCGCGACGTCACGACAGGTACGTGGCTCGAGGGACCAACGAAACCCGCCGCCAGGGCACCACATGCAAGTCCGATTTCGCGAGCGCCGATGGCAGGTCAGCTTGACGCGGTGCTCCCACACACTTCGCCAGCAGTACACCGCCTGCCGCGTCCTTTCGTTTGCCAAAGTCCCATCATCGGTTCCGGTCTTCGCGTCGTGGGGTGATAGCAATGTGGAAGAGGACGCCTTGTAGCTTTTCCTCCGTGATGTTTCTAAAAAGAGTCTCGTGGCAAGGCGGGATTGGGTCATTGTCGCCGTGTGCTCCCACTGCTCTGAGGAACGACGGGATTACAAATGAAATGCATAGATTCTCAATTTCAATCTTCAAAACTAATGTACTCGAAACTATCTCATTGGGAAAAAGTTTCTTTTCCCACATTCTGGCAAGTCGTAGCTTGCCCTCGTTTCTTGCCAGGTGCCATCGTCAGCGCGCTATTCCTGTTTCTCACGGCCTCGGGAACACTCTCGGGAACCCGGGCTCCGTCGTGTCCTCGGCAAGGAGCTGCCACCAGTTGGGCAGAGGCGGATCCGGATGAAAATGCTGCTTCGAGAGATATTCATACCAGCCCCTTTTCCACTGGTGCATAGTCCACTCCTTGGACTCCTCGATTAGACACTCCACGTCCCACTCACCATCCACGTTGAAGTCGCACTTGACGAGGGAGGTCCCCGCCACGATGTCATGGATCATCTGCGGGAAACCCTCACACACGTACCACGAATTGTCCGAGACGTCATGTTCCCCATCTGGATCGTCCGGCTGAGGTATGTATAGGTAGTGGTTCAAGGCGTAGCTCCAGTCCCTCGCATCTCTTCGCCTGACATCCCACCGTAAAGGGGGGAGAATGTTCCGCTCGAGGCAAAGATCAACTGCTTCTTGCCAAGCCGCGTTCCACTGGACCATTTCTCGGAAGAGCTCCGAGCACGAAGAGTCCCCTTCGAGGGTAAGCGTGAACGAGCCCGGTGGCATTCCCGCCCGCTGCGTTTCCAATGCCTCCATGACCCAAAGAGCCACCTGATAGGAGGCCTGTTTCGTTATGGAATATTCGTCGGTCCTGATCTCCATCGCTATACCCTGGATATTGTGGAAGGTCATGGTTGTGGGCAAGACCATCCTCCACATGCTGACCCGTCGTTCCACGCGGAGCCGAGGGTTCTCCTGGCAGAAAGGGATTAACCCAAGCCCATGACATTCCGTAAATCCGACGGAAATCCGCTCTTCCCTGAGTATGATATTTCTGATGTCTGACCGGGATTCTTTTGACAAAGATTTGAGGAACCGAATGGCTGCAGCTGCAGCTGAGTAACGCCACTTGATCAGGCTTGGGTTGAGAAAGTGTGTGGTTGTCATACCCCAACGCCTGGAGAGCCTTTCTGCCAGTTCCTTTGGTAGATAAGACACGAGCTCCTCGAGTCGTTTGGGAGTCGGGATTTCCCAGGGATCCAGATGGACGTCGACTAGCCCCTCAAAGCCGTTGAACTTGGCATATTGCTCAGGATCCAAGCGATCTTTGTGATCCAGAATAATTCGCACGGCAGAATGGGCGAACTTGCGGAAAACGGATGGTGTCTCGCCGCAGGAGCCAGACGGACCGACGTTACGGTACATCCGCCGACCATGAACCCGATGTGGAACTTTGGCGGACCTGCCCTTGATCGCCTCTACGTACGGCGCGAACTTTGGATCAACTTTTGAGATCTCCTCCCAGACATCATCGGGAACACTCAAGGTATCGGGGAAGATTCTGTGCAGTGTTTCCCCTGGCAACATGTGTACAGCTGCAAGCAAGCAACCGAAGCGACCAGTAGTGGCACGATGCTCTTCCGGTTGTACCGTGGAAAAGTTCAGGGTGTTGACCAGAAACGGTATAGGTTTTAATTCTTTGGCGATAGCTTTGCAAGTAAGCATGAAAGCGAGATCGATACGTTCGTTATTAGCGGCCTTGAGAGTGTTGCTGTTGAAGTCCAGGATATAGCCGCCGTCAATGATGACGTACTGAGCGTAGATTTGGTCCCGCAACTCGCGCGGCAGGTCGAAGAAGTGAGTCATGGTGTCGATAAGAATTAAAGTGTACTGTTGCAGATTGGTGCAGACTGGTGGTCGGGAAGACTCCACTGGATGTCGGCGCGGATGAGTTGGCGCGGATGAGTCCACAGGAGCGTGTGTGAAGCAGCTGGGGATGCGCGCAATACTTAAATAGAACTCCGCCGACGTATCTCCGCCGGCGTAAATTCGGGTCACATAATAGCTTTTTCCGCATCGCAGCCTCAACAACATAAAACGAACCACAAGGTACGCCACCGCGCTCAAGTCTGACTCATCCATCAAGAGAAAACCTGCGGGTTCATGAGCTTCCACGGACGGCCAGCAAGCGCAGCGCAGCATTTCACATCACCGCAATGCAGAAGAGGGACAACATGTTGGGTGGCCAAAAACCCTGTTTTATGAGGTGGGAGTATTGCCCGGCTCTGAGGGAGCTGTGTCCTATTTACCACAGCGGGTTTCTCAGTTCTTTAACATAATTCTAGCAATTCAGCCCATGCTATTTCTCAATATAATAAATAGATATAAACAATACTCAAAGTGGTATTAATCAAGAAGCTTGGCCTAGCTAAGGTGTTTATGTGTGTGGACGTTAGAATAGAGCGGTTGGTATAGACGTAGGGACATACCAGGCGCACGTTTGCCCGCGAGAGCCATGGGAAAGGGGGGGCAGTGAGCCTCGTCGCCGACTGGAGCCGCATACACAAGCTGTCAGCAACTGTTGATAAACAAGAGAGACGAAAGAAGAATGGAGATGAAGGTCACTTGGGCATGAATGGAACGTCAGATAAGACCTCGGAGAGGTATCTGACTGATGGAGATGAGTTGATGTTGGGGTGAAAGGGGCAAACGACTTAACGTACCAGGTGGCAATGGAGGCTTGAATTCCACAAAGGTGCTGAACCTTCCACGAGTCCCTCTTCGCTGACCAATCAATCGTCACTTCCGACATAAAAATGCGACTAATATACCGATGCCCTCATGGTCCTTCAGCCAGAAGGGTATCTCCGTCGCATCGTTGCGTAGGCACAAAAGGCCAGCTGCTTTTAGTAATGGTCAGAAACAATCGCACGGGTATCATCCTGGCAAGCTTGCCTGTCGTGGGCTAGGCGGCTGGTCCTCGTCTTCCTGCACATGCAATCTGCCCACGTCAACACCATACTCCCCCGTCAAGACACAAGTACGAGGATGGCACTGAAGTCAACACCGTACCTTCTTCATCGCCACATTCGAATTAAGGTCCGTACCGTTCGCGACGTGTCCGTTAGCAAAGTGATTCTCATGAGAGGGGGGAGAGGGGAAATGAACTCGCAGTCACGTGGCCAGATGGCCGTCAAATAGTCGGGGAGGTCAGGCCGAACCTAGAGTCAGTCAAATACACAGTTTCAAATCGCGATGCAGTGGCCAAAGGCCTGGAGGTCAATGGTTCTCAATTTCTAGTGCAGCTGAAACTAACGTGGTCCACCCGAACCATGTACATAATCAGCGATCATCTGCCGAGACGAAGGGAAAAGATAAAGAAATACTATTACATTCATCAAAAACAAAGGTTCATTGAGACCGACTCTGATGTGAAGGAGAAAGGTACTCTGTGCCTCGGGGAGCTTTGCGTAAAGGGCGTGGTTATGCTTTCCCCCTGACCCCTGCCAGGCCAGACCTTTGGACTTCTTGTCGAATGAGTCGGAAATAGTAGCCTATGCAATCTGCTTGGCGATGAACCTGATTTGCAACGTGATTCTCCTCTCTGGATGTTTCTGCAGGCCACAATCTTCTGCAATATCGGCACTGACAGCTGCTTCTGCCGGTAACAGTTGTCGCTCGTCCGATTTGTCGTACGCGACCTTTTAAGGGTGCTTTGCGATGCCCTCGGCGCTGAAGCCATGCTGGAGGCTGCCTGGCGCCCAGGTACTGCGTAACTGTTTACCGTCGGGTGTACGAGAGTTCACAGCTCGGCACATTCGGGCGCATCTGCAAGGCGCTCGATGTAAAACTCTTTGTAGGGAACGTGACCAGAAGTCTAAGGAAAGGCTCTAGAGATCTGTCTGAGACAACTGTTCTGCTTAGTTTCCAGTTTGTTAGTAGACCCCAATCCAGCCTTGCTTGTTTCCTCTACTTGCCTGCCCATACCACCACCCTTCTCAAGATCGCCTCCCTATCATGTACGTCGTCGATACCCTTCAGCCCTTCCGGCGGAGTCCAGTCTGCACGGTCCGACGCACCTCCCATCGTAAATGCGGCAAATAGTCTTGCAAGAGCAGCGTCCATCTCCAGGTGGCCTTGGAATGTGAGAATAGGAGGGATGTGGGAGAGGAGAACCTCGTTTTGAGAAGAAAAGAGCAAGAAGCGACAGGTGTAAGATATGGCGCGGGGTGGGTTGCGACAAGGGCGTGATTCTTTTTTTTTTTTTTTGAATGTCTTGTAGTAAAGATAGAGGCACATGTTAGTTTTTCTGCTGGTTTGTAGGAAGATTGGTAGGGTATTGGGTGGGTAGGTCCTCACAAGCGATTCAGTTTTGAAGAAAGCAGCGCCTTGAGAAGTGAGAAGGACGGTCTCAACACGGATTAATTGCCCGCCTCTCTCATTTCCTCGGTGTGTTTCAACAGGTTGAACGATCCTCGTGTCAGATGGAAGATCCCATGCCAAACCCAAAAACACGCTATGAAGGCAGCCTTATTAGAAGTTGCAACTCGTAAAACGGAGACTGTTCGTGTCGCCTTGACAGAGACCGGCCCAACACAGTCACACGCTCACTGAACAGCTCTGCCAAGCAGGAGATGTCGTTCCAACCAACCGTTTTCCGGCTTTTGCCCATGAGTGTTTTGCCGAACGAGGGCTCACAAGACATGCCAAAGCTCGGCTGGCCTACCTAGGTGCGGATGAAAGGGTACAGCCGAACGATGAGCCGTGCGGTGCGTGGAGCTTGGGAAAGCATTTTCAACGTAATGAGTCGTACGCAATGCCCTGGGGCACATATCAGGGGTCCCGAGGTCGGCGCGAATAGCAGTACGAAGTACTTACTTTGTCAACTTTGGAAGTGTTTTAATTGGGTGCGTGAAATCCCCAGTACGTTCCGGTGATGATGCGGTTGGTTGTAGCTCCACGTGTATCTACCTACCTAACCGTTGGCGCTAAATTAGGTACTTATGTATTAGCTAGGTATGCGACGTGGCGCCGCGTGTCACGGGCCGGTGCCCGATTGCGGGGCTGTCAAGCCAACCAACCACATGTGACCCCGCCGGTTCCCACCACCTCAGGTGCCTAACTAGAAACCCCTCACTTCCAACAAATGCAATACGCTGCATAATATAATATAGCTACTCTTATAATCTAGCTATTAATATTATCTTACTATATCTAATAAGTATATATTTAATATTTAATATTCTAAAAGAATAAAACTCTATCTTAATAAGCTTTATAGTATATATAGTAGTATATAAATAGCCTTACTTAAGGTTAGAGGGAGTAAAACCTTAATAAGGGATATTAATCTATAAGAGACTATTCCTTCTATTAAGACTATATTATAACTTTTATTTTTTTATTCCTTATTTTATTTATTTAAAATATCTTTCTTTTATATTTTTAATTTATATTAGCTAATATTAATATTCTTATTAATATAATTACTAATTTTAATTATTAGCTTTAATCCCTAAATACTTTTAAGAATAATTACCCCTTTTACTTAAAGTATATTAAAAAATATCTAAAAATATATTATATTAAGAATATTATAATAGATATTATTCTATTAAAAGAATAAATAATTTAAGAATATTATATTACTTATATAATACTATAAGGGTATTAGAATTAATATATAGCTTAAATAGTAATTAAGATAAAAAAAGAGCTATTAATAATACTCTATATATTATAATATAATAAACTATATAATAACTTTAAGCTTAATCTATTTAATACCTTAGTAATAATAGGATAATATATAGAGGTATTAGTTAGGATCTAGATATATTAGATATAAGGTTAATAGTTTTAGATATATTAGGTATAATTAGGCTTAAATTAATCCTTATTATTAAATAATAGCGCTAATATAGGAAAGGTAATATATAACCCCTCACCTCTAACTTCTACTCACTTCACGTTGCCTGCCGAGATGGAACAGCAAAGCTATAAAGACCACGCAGACTTGAACTTCCCTTCTTCCCTTCCTTAGCTTGAAGTAACCAGTCGGAACGGACGACCCCATCATGAGCCCACTGTTAGGATTTCGCAGTAGGATTGGACTCCTCGTTTGATTCTCTACAACTTTCTCATCGAAGATTGATCGGATTTCTGAGTTTTTGTTGTTGAAAAATTCGTGCAGGCGGTGCAGCCGTCAAACGTGAGGCTGTGCGGTTTCTGATTACCGCCGCCTGACAGGTAGGTAGCGTGCAGATGTTCCACCAGATCAGCCCTACTTACAGTATCCGTAGAAATCCAAGTGTAACGGTCTACACGCCACTTCTAGGAGATGGTATACTTTGAGAATACCAGGAGCTAATTAGTTCCTGGTACAATACCAACTCGGCTGGGTTGGCTCACCCACACCCACCGACCTCTCTGACTTCTTACTCCGATCCAAGCCGACGATGCGCAAAATGCCTCTTGTAATCCCTGCTACAGAACAGATCCACTTTACCATCAAGGATTTCTCTTGCTTCCGCCGCGATTGAATTTCCCAATTTCCTAACTCTACTCCCTGAAGTTATGAGGCCGTTACGCATCTCACCCGCTGTCGTCTGCATACCATTGGACCCTTATAAAACCCTCCCTCCTTTCTTTATTTCTCTTGAGCTTCTGGTCGTCAAAATTACAACATCCCAATATAACATTAATCCCGTCCCTGTAAACCATCGCAAGTTACCCGAGTGAAAAGATGGGCCGCATCCTCGTCACCGGATCCACCGACGGCTTCGGCCTCGGCGCCGCCCGTCAACTCGTCGAGCGCAACCACACCGTCTATCTGCACGCGCGCAACGCGGCCCGCGCCGAAGAGGCCAAGAATCTCGTCCCCGGCGCCGCGGGCGTCTTCGTCGCCGACCTCACCAGCGCGTCCGAGACCCGCTCCCTCGCCGAGCAGGCCAACGCGGTCGGGCAGTTCGACGCCGTCGTCCTCAATGCCGGCCTGCTGTACGGGCCCTTCCGCGAGACCGAGTCGGGCGTGCCCGCCCAGGTCTTTGTCAACTTGGTGTCGCCCTACATCTTCACCTGCCTGTTGACGCCGCCGAGACGGATCGTGTTCGTGGCGTCGGTGCTGCATCGCGAGGCCAAGCCGGCGGTCGAGGACATCTTCTGGCTCGGGAGGGGCGAGAAGGAGTGGAACGACTTCGGGGCGTACTGCGACTCCAAGTTTCACGTCATGTGCCTCGTGAACGCGGCCGCGAGGAGGATGCAGGGCAAGGGCACGTCGGTGGTGGCGATACACCCGGGCTACGTGCCCACCAAGCTCACAAAGTTCGAGGCGCCCGGAAATATGGAAGACGGGCTGGAGACATATGTCATGCTCGCCGAGGGCGAATACGATGTGAGTGGGGAGACGGGTCGGTACTTTGATCCGAAGAAGCAAAAGGGCGAGCCGTTGCCTGCTACCGAAGACGTAGGCTTTCAGGAGGCGGTGGTGAAGGCTTTGGAGGACTTCACGGGACTGAAGCTGCCGGGTTCTGCGTGAGGGCGCCAATGGTCGATAGGTCGCTGTCTTTTGCGGGTGGAAATAAGACATCTGTTCCCAATTCCGTGTTCGTCTGTTGTGACCATCTCAAGGCTGGGATGAGAATCTTCTCGCGAATATAATAGTTGTATCTCACTTTACTCCCTATGGTTCATATGACGAGTACCTAGGTCAGCATATGCCGATAAAACAAAAGCCTTAAAAGTTCGGTATTGGTTTCTATAATGGTCCATATCGTTCGAAAAGTCAGTCACCTTCCTCACTACTCTAAAGTCAGTAGTCTTCGAGAAGACTCATATCTGCGAGATTGTCCTCGTACTTTTTCCGAGGCAAGTCGCGTGGTGTTTCGAGCAAGTTCATAGTCTTGACATTTAATTAACCAAACCCCCCAAGCCGAAATAAGTAGTGCACTCGTCCTGCAAAGCGAAAAGAGTCCAAACTCACCACCAAAGCCCTATGCATAATCTAACATTCCCCCCCACCTCAACCCACCTAAGCAACAGGCCCATAAAAGCTAAACAAGTCATTGGAATCATACGCCACCTTCACTTCCTGCAGGCGAGTCATCCGCCACTCCTCATGCCCATACCGCTGCTCATGCTCATACCACTGCTCCGGCCCCTCATTTCCAAACGCATAGTTCAGATACACGAGAACAAAATCACGTCCTGTGCCTTCGTGGAGAATCTGGCGGAACTCGTTCCCTAGCCGCGCAACCTCCTCGTCCAGCGCCGCATCCCCGGGCATGTGCTCTGCCTTGGCCTTGACCCCGTCCATGGGATAGTCATCAAAGGTGACCAATGAGGTACTGAGCGCCAAGTTGCTCAAAATGCTGTTGGCAGAAATCAAAGGCGAGCTTCCGGGCGGTGGTGTTGTAGGACTCAAGGCAGATGGGGAAGCGCGGGTTGTTGGCGTCGGTTTTTTGGCACAGGCCGTGGGTGGTCCTGACGCCGACGAACTTGGCGAGGTCGGTGTAGATTCCGACGAGTTGGAGAGGGGCCCGAGGGCGTGGAATGGTGTGGTGTAGGCTGGATTGACGGCGTCGACGCCTTCTTGCACGAGGAGAATTTGAAGAATGGGTTGAGAGAGGATGTTAGATATAACCTTGGCACACCTTGAGGGTGGGTTGTTCACGACGGGAGTTGACAAAAACAGGTATCAGCCCGAGACATCGGTCTCCTTTCGAACAGCAGGCGAGGCTAATCGCCATTATGAGCCACACTGTAAGGAAGCTGACTGAATTAGTGTTGTGATAACAAGATATCAACTCACGGGAGCCGAGGAAGCAGGAAAAGCTCACACCAGACATCTCGTACTGCGATGTGTCTTGCTCATCTCAAACGGCCCGCTTCGACCGCGGGAAAATTCCGTGCAAGTATCAGCGTAAAACGTAAACCGTAAAACGTTGGACTTGGTGGAGATTCAATTGGAACTTTAGAACTTGCCCCGGGAAAAGAGCGGCTTGGGGCAGGCCAGGTACGTTTCAGGGCAAAAGTTGGCACTTCTTAACCGCTATACTATAGGTCACCACACAATATACTAGTAATATATAAAACTCTACTAAAATTGTATTACTAGGGCTAGGTAGAAATTTAAATGCTGGAAGACGGAAGTGAAGATGTCCTCGTGATAGCTGTCGAGGCAGGCATTTAGGGTTCTTGTCATGTACCTGGCCTTTCTATTGACTGTCGTCTATTTCTGATCTCTTCATTTCCACCAAATCATGCGGAATTTGACGCCGTCGTGATGAGATTCTCACGGAAATGACGCTCAAAGACCTGGACGATACTTGGAGTTTAGGCCAGTTTATGGGCACAGTGGAGCAACACACAGTGTACAAGCAGAGACACCAACAACCCCTGTAACGCCCCCACGGAACCCTTACTTGCGGCTCGTCCCGTCCCGTCCCGTCCCGCATGCACCACGAAAACCTACCGATACACCGACTAGCCACTTTCTCTCGTTCGAGGTTTGTGTCTTTAACGCTCAATACCGAGAGATATATCGTCACTTTTCTGCGATCTTCCAACCAGACATCAGTGACAAACACGTGCAGGTCATCCGTCACTTCCGTTCCAAAACCCCACCGAGCTTGGGGCAGCGAACGAGTGGGCCCCAGTCCGCCGTCTTTCACGGATGGCCAATTGCGCTGTCCACTGCAGATAGACGTCGTTGACCAAGAAACGCAGTGGACACCGTCCCATCGCGCGGCACTTAACCAGCGCATGTTCTTTACGGAATGCGGAAGCGCAGGTTAAGGGCATAGTGGGCGAGAAGGGGGTTCGGGGGTGGAACGAACCGCGGTCCGGGCTTCGGCTGCAGCTTTCGGCCCGCCCTCCGCCGCGCGCCCCTCTTGTTGCTGGAAATCCGGACCTGATCTAAGAAAGTTGTTTCGCTGAAAAGTTAGAATTCTGCGCAATGTCCTCCCATTTCAAGTTCCACCAAGAGTAGTACGGCAACGAACCTACAAGGCCAGTCTAACTTGAGTGTTGGCAATTGCAATTCGCAGCGCAACACAATACAGCAATGCTTTCTTCTCTAACTCGTTTGGGGATCTACGACATTTCGCTTGTTTAGTCTTGGTGCTTTCTAATCATCTGCCTACTCCCCTATTTCCTACATCAGAGTGCATGAGCTATCTGTTCCACGATCTACCCCTTCCGTTTCCCACCATAATCCTCTACCAGGTCGAATTGAACATGGCGAATGAATAAAGAAAATACTGCGGCGTTCGATAGTCTATAACACACCAGCATAAGCCATCAGGCTAGCATCCAGCTGTTCCTACTTCATGAACTCAAGCGCAACATGCCCAGATATTGTGCCCCCCATCTGCCTTGCCTTGTCCTTCGCGATCAGTTGGTCAATTACCACTGTATCCCCTCCAGCTCTCACATCTCCTATGACGCCGACGAGCTGCCGAGCCTCATCCGAAGCGACGGCGTATCTCACATTGCCCGCGACCTTCGCGGCTGGCTCCAAAATCGGTATGCTGACCCGCGCGTGTTGCGCCAGCATCTTCCTCTGCTGTTCTTCAAACCCTCTCGTGGACTTGGTCTGGTTCGCTCCGAACTCGACCACCGCCGGCATCCCGATGGAATGTCGCTCTATCTGACCCGTAATCGATTCCAAAGTTCTCGCGGCGGTGGCTTCCCCAGAGCCTCGTAGTGTCTTGGCGTTTTGGGCCATGATGACGCTGTCAAGAGACGTACGTTAGTAAACCGCTCCCCCAAACGACTTCAAGACAGAACTGCCTAAAAAGAATCGTTGGAAGTTTCACTTACAGAGGTGCAAAATAAAAAGTGATGATTATCGTAGTTTTGAAGCTGTGCAGAAAGTACACTGGGATCGTCGACGGTCTGATTATGCTCGCTTAGAATGGCTTTGGACTTGTATTCAATGTCTGTACGTTTTTCGACAAGTTATATAGATTTCTAACACCATGGCTGATATCGGAAATGATGGTTGTTAAGCGCTTGGGCACATGTTACTTCAACAGCGACAGAGATTGTACCGATTTCGTCGGCGGCTATTTTGGATGTTCGACCTTATGTGATTGGAGATTTGACCCAATTAAACATGGATGTTTGCCGACTTGCAATTGGACGCGGATTTTGTTTGATGTCCATTGCCGCATATTTGGAACATACCCTTGAACCAACAGACGGCGCTTAGATGCTTTGCGCTTACGTGCCTTGGCGACACGACCAACAGTTACATCAACGCTGCATTAACAAACCTGACTCACTGCCGAGAAGGTCATGGCTCTTGTCTTTAACGCTGACGTTGAGGCTGTTAAAATATTCTGAGCAACAGACAGCGCTTGGGTGACTTGGCAACAGAGAACACAACTACATCCACACCGGCTGCCATCCGAGCAACCCGATTCGTGAATGTGTAAGCGCGAGAGGATCTGTATTGCCCTTTTTACGGTTTACTTCAACAACGCAGTTCAACCCTTTTTGCTATCTTCCTTTCGCTTGACGCCGCACCAGCCCGAACACCCACATTCCCAAGCTGCAGTTATCAAGGCGTTTGCCCGAGCCACCACCACTGTATGGAACCAAATCGCAAGTGGGAAACGTCCTCTTTACCTGTCATTGATGGCGTCGATGAAGACATGGCCTCCTCGTTCATGGGTGGGAAGTCCGATCTCGTCTCCGCGAGTTCGATAGCGTTGGGAGTTGCCTCTGGGAACTCGAGACAGATAGTCGGGTCTGTCAACACGACTTTTTCAGGCCCGGTCAAGAGCGTCACGAACTACTACATCAATAAGTTTCCCCCGAGTGCCGAAGATCTCCAAAGACAGGAGTTTCGGGAGATTCTCGATTGGCTCGCACCACAACCTCAGGTCCACCGAGATATACTCAAGGGTGAAGTCGCAAAGCGGCTAGATGGCACTGGCGCATGGTTTTTCGATTCCGACTCGTATCACCAGTGGCTTTCGGGGGAAAAGCCTCTTCTCTGGGTCACTGGAGGATGTCAGTTATCTCAATTCAAGACCAGAAGCGACATGGACTAACAGCGGTGGTAGTCGGTACTGGTAAAACGGTCCTGTGTTCCTCGGTTGTGAGTAGTCTACAAACTGCCGTCAGTCAGGGCCACTTCAAATGCTCAGAAGCCTCGGTATGCTTCTTCTTCTTCTCGTCCCAGGACACGTCCAGACAATCGCTTTCGGTACTACTCAAGGTCATCTTGGGACAGCTTTGCAAACCATGCATCGTTCCCAAACCTTTGAGAGCCCTGTACAAGCGTTGCCAAGAAGTATATCCTCTAGACAACCCCTCGACCGGGGAACTTCGGGAAGCCCTCATCCAAACCCTCAGGATACAATGCGACGCGAAACTCAAAGCTCGTCAAGACGTGTTCATTCTCATTGACGCTCTAGACCAGATTCCGAACAGTCAATTGGAGCCAGTCACCAACCTCTTACAAGACCTCAGTCAGCTGGGACTATCTGGGCTTCGAGTATTATGCACCAGTCGACATCAACCGGATCTGGACTTGGCTCTTTCAAGCCCAGTAAGATGGCAACATCACGTCATGGACAGAGCCTCTATCGCCCGGGATATTGACATGTTCGTCCTGAATGCGCTGAAGTCTTCCAAGTTGAGGTCGCTAGGACAACACGCAAAGAACGACATCCTCGAGCGCGCTGCTCGTGAAGGAGACGGGATGTCAGTGGGCCTATCAATATCGTTTTTTACGAATCAAATATGCTCACACGTTAAACCAGGTTTCGTCTGACTGCCCTCAAAATTGCCGTTCTCGAGGACCTGCCTCTGAGAGGACCTCAAGACGTGTCTCGAGTTTTATCAACTTTACCAGCAGTTCTCTGCCATTCGTACGCAAGCATGCTCGCCGATATCCCAAGAACAGTGCGTGAAATTGCGCTTCGAGCTTTGAAATGGGTCGTCGCCGCTAAGAGGCCCCTCTTTATTGAGGAAGTCATAGAAGCGGTCTACATCCGTACAGAAAGTCCACTGTCGGAAGACCAACACAGCAATCGCTGTCCCGCTTCCGATCTTATACAACTTTTCCGTGGACTCGTCTCGGTCTATCCCGGCATCGAAGACTACGAAAGCATTCCACCAAGACGCCACGCTATCGAACTCTCTCACGACTCAATCCGAGAGTTTCTGACAGGTACGGATATCCGTGACACAGTTGCGGCATCGTTTGGCTTCAGCATAGCCGAGGCGAACGACGCCGTTGGTCGAGGATGCATCGTATATATGTATCAGTGCAAGCGATATGAGATTGATCCAAACGAAGATACCAGTCCACTGTTGTCGTATGCTTGGTACAACTGGGATAAACACCTAGAGTATGATGGGTTTCGACCCCGGGAGGCTGCGTCTCAAGCTTCTGCAGCACGCCTTCTCATGCGCCTGAAAACACGAGCTGAGACCGCCGAAGCCCTTCCGCGAACGGAGAACTCTTCCGGGATTGTCTCTGTCGAGCAGTCAAGAAGAGAAACGGTCTTGGACGATTGGATTAGCTGGATTCCTAGCGAGTACCTCCCCTCCTTCTGTGAAGCCCTCAACACCGCATTCTTTACTACTCCTTGCCGGGAATATGTCAAAGAGTCTGGCGTGTCAAAACTAAATATGCATTCTGCAAGCATACGGAACACCCTCGATCCTGGAATCGGAACATTCAGCGTCTCTCCGGATCTCGACCCAACGAAGCTTTCATACTGTGGCATCTTTCCTCGCCCCATGAAACAAGCACCACTGTATACGACAGGGTCATACACATGGGGCCGACAATTCTCTACCCAGCAGATGGCTATCTCTTCAACTACCGACCAAGAGTAATGCGTTTCGCGATTTAAGTTTTATGATACATGTTAGTTCTAGATAGAGAATGAGAACGCCAACGCAAACCGATGCATATCGAGACACCTACAAGTAGTATCATGCATGGAGTCATCTGAAAATTGGACGGTACTATTCTGGCACTCATCGACGCACGGATTAATCACAGTAAATGTTCTATTATCAGCTTCTAGTAGTAAATTCTGATACACTGTCCAGGCGGTTCGCTTGCTTTCGAAGAAAAAGGTGTAGCGCATCGCCTTTAAATGAACATGACAATGAAGCACGCTGCACGCAGCGGCTCGGTCTTGATTTTCCTCGGAATCCAATCACAGCATGGAGACACGTCTACGTGCATGATGCAAGACGTAACCCGAAAGAGCGAGCCTGCATAGAGCCCCAAATCAGCAGCCTGATCACCCATTCTGTCGGATCATTCAATGCATCCCCTCTTTTCATTTCCCTCATTGCTCCATGGCGTATCTTCGAAGAAAAGCGACAGCATGGCAGGTTCAGACCATCGCAAGCCCACTTCCAAGGGCATTTTCGGACGCGAAAACCGCGCCAAACTAAAATCAGTTTTCAAGAGACCCTTTTCCTCGTCCAAGAGTAGGCTTGATGGTGTCGGAGATGCGTCTCCGAGATTTTCTTCACTGCGAATCAGTTCGGAGGACAGCAGCGGAGAACGGCACGAGGGCATTGCAGAGGACACTTGCAACCATGCTCCATTCGGACCATCAATTACCACCGCTTCATCAAACATCTCAACTCAAAATGGGAATGAAACGGCGCAAAAACGGCCTCTCGAACTATCTCCAAGCATGTCCATTGCCCCAGCTATCCTCGACCGTCAAACACAAGCCGACGCATCTGCCGATAAGCTAGTCCAAGTCAACTCTGCTGCAAAATCTGGCAAACTCTCCACGGTCCCAACCAGATCAATTAAATTTCAGTCTTCGCCGGATGACGAAGAAGCGGGCGAGTTTCAACCCGGAGAACAGGCAACAGACATATGGAATGCTGCACTGGAGGATATCATGATGGATGAAGAGCTGAAGAAACATTTCAATGAGTTTGAGACTAAACTCAGAGCCCGGCTTAAGATTGGTGCGTTCAAGTACAAACTTGACAGTGTTCTCAAGCGGCTAACGGAAGACAACAGAGAGCTCGAAATGTTCGACAGACAAAAATTTGTGGCACAGCTCAAAGATAAAGACCCACATACAAGATGCGGAGTCAGTCGCTCAGAAACACGAGTCGCTGAAAGAAAACACAATTGCAATTCTTACTGTTATCTCTGGTCTTGGGTCGTTCGTGGGGAATATGCTGAAAGAGTGTCCTCCCGCCGCAATTGCATGGGCAGGAATTTGCGCTGCAATACCAGTAAGCATGGCCCCCGTGATCGCATATTGCAACTATGCTAAGCTCCAGCTCTCATAAGATAATTCAACAACCGATGCACGAGGACATAAACATGCTCAGGGGCTTGAGATACATTCGCGCCCAAGCAACGAAGTACTTCGCCCTACCAGATGAGCTTCTGAGAAACGAATACCAAGAGAAGAACACCGCCAGGTCCACCCAATCAATCCGTGACAATATCCAGGCGCTGTATGGGATCGTTCTCAAGTATCTCCTTCTCAGCACACACTATACCCCCCGCACATTCGGTCGTGCTGTGAAGTCTCTCATCGGCCAGGCTCCCTGGATTGAGTTGCTCAATGAGCTCCAAACCGTCGAGAGAGGTTTTCATGAACACGCACAAATCTTCCAGACTTCCATGGTTCTAAGAGAGATTGAGGCTATTGGCGACAAGATAACTAAGTCTGACGAAGGGAAGAACGCCAAGGAGAGAAAGGAATTTCTTGACCTTCTTCTTGGCGACGACTTTGACTACACGGACCGCCTCGCTGTTACCGAGGAAAGGCTGGACGGCACTTGCGAGTGGTTCTGTCGGCATCCCAACTTCGCAGACTGGCTGGAAAATGGGGATTTGCTGCTGGTCTCAGCAGAAGCTGGATGCGGCAAATCCGTTTTGTCCAAATACCTGATTGAGAAGGTCCTTCCCCAAGCGGACCCCCACGCGACGATTTGCTACTTTTTCTTCAAGGACGACAGCCCTCAAACACGAAGCTTCAAGAATGCTTCCACGGCTTTGCTGCATCGCCTATTTGCGTCAAACGAGGACTTGGCGGATGGTTGGAAGAACAAATTCTCGAAAAGCCCCGGTGCCCACTTTCAAAAGACCTGGAATGACTTCTGTAAAGCGTCCATTGACCCAGAAGCTGGTCGGGTCATCTGTGTTCTAGATGCGCTCGACGAGAGTGACCAAGAACAACTGGGTGACTTTCTCAGTAGCATCAGGACATATCTCACCAAGTTCCCACGAGACAGTCGAGCTAAATTTCTTCTCACCACCCGAGGATATCGGCCAATTAAGGAGCATTTCCAGGACTTTTCATCGGACATGATCATTCACTTGGATGGCGATAACGACGAAGAGAAGGACCACATTCAAGAAGAGATCAACAAGGTCATGAACCATCGCCTTAAGAAACTCTTCAGTAGAAGGTCTGATATCAGCAGCGATACTCGTCGGTTAATTGAAGACGGCTTCTACCAGCACGGCTCAAGACAGAGAACGTATCTGTGGATGCATCTGGTGTTCGAAGTTATCAAGAAGGACCGCCCGACGTTGAAAGCTGATTGGAGAGAGATCTTCGAGATCACACCCGACAAGATTGCCAAGGCATACGAGAAACTTTTGCAAGGAGTCGAGATCAAGTGGAAAGAAAGAGTACGAACTTTACTAGCCATCATCATAGCAGCGCAGCAGCCTCTAACACTGGATGAGCTGAACATAGCTCTAAGCGCAAGAGATAGTATCAGCAAGCCAAGAAGCTATGATGTTTACGAGGAACTATCAAGCTCTCTTGAGTTCAAGAGCTGGATGGAGAAGCAGTGCGGTTCATTTCTCGCAATCTACAACAAAACGGTGTATCTGATACACCAGACAGCCAAGGAGTTCCTGATGAGAGTACCGTCCAAAGCTGCAGAAAACGGCGATAAGGAAGTCCGCCACGGGTCATGGATGGGCACTTTGCTTGATCACGAGACGCATCGGTACATGGCAGAGAGCTGTATTTCTTTCCTCTCGCTCGAGCAATTTCAGACCTCGGAGTTTCTAAAAGATATTCAAAGCCAAAACAGGTCTCCAGGCAAAGAAGAAAGGGGGAAAAGCAGCTTAGATCGTCCTTTTTTGGCGTACTCAGTCAGATTCTGGCTGGGTCACTTCAAGCAGTGCCAATCTCGTTCAGGAACCTCGGGGGAAGTTGTCGATATCAGCCAGGACTTTGTCTCAGCGTATCAAAGCCTTTTCACCCGAAACGACCGCCAGTGTCACCAGCGGCATGGAGAAAGGAAGAAAGCCTGGTACTGTCTCATGATGAACGCTCAGCCTGCAGGAGTATTTCCTGATGACTATCCCAAAGCCAATAGTCTCCGACGACTATTTCCATACGCCTACAACGTGGCTCGCACGGCATGTCTTTTCGGACATTTGCGATTGCTGAAGTTTGCGGTCGAGGAACTCAAAGCAGAAGTTAAATACGAACCAGATCCCTTCGTCAGCAAAAGGACGAAAAACGTGCTGGACCCTGCGTTCTCACTCGCTCACTTCGCCGGCCATGGAGGCTCTGACTTATGTCTTTATTACCTAAGGGATCAATACTGCAGCATGGACATAAAAAGCCGCGAGGGCCAGACCCCTCTACACCATGCCGCTGCAAGAGGGATGGTATCAACAGTGGCGACGTTGATGGAACTTGGTGCATCTCCGACGCAACGAGACTCGAGTCAAAGGAGCCCATTGATCTTTGCCATGACCACGAGCGAAGGCAGATCAAATCTAAAGGGGCTTGTCCAAGCCCTCCACGAAGCGGCGCACACCGAGTCTATCGATACAATCGATATTGTCAATCGACTCGAAGGAAACGGCAGGGTTCGGTCACTGCTCTACTTTGTGGTGACAGCCAAGCCGTCCCCCGGAGAACTCCAATCTCAGGAGTATGTATCAATGCACCTGGAATTGTGGAAAAGACCCGAAGCGTTCATACGCAGCGAGGTCTTTGCAAAAGCGTACGAAAAGTCGACCATGAAAGCTCTCAAAGAACTCGGGGCCGAAATCGATCTCCCACTCCACCGGAATATGAGAGCACTTCACTTTAGCGTAGGCGAACCCAATCGTCTCTTGAACGCTGCCTTCTTGCTACATGCCGGGGCCAATGTACATGTGGTCGATGATCTCGGAAACACACCTCTCCATACTGCTACTCGAGCTGGAAATCATGCTGCATTGAATCTTCTCCTAGAGTATGGAGCCGATGTGAACCAAAGAGGCGGCGCAGGGGAAAACGTTGGTGATTGTCCTTTACATATGGCTTGCAAAATTGATAACGAAAAGGTCGCCATGACGTTGATTAGGAGGAATGCTAAACCAGAAGCGTTGAATTCGGACGGCTTGACGTGCCTTCAGGTAGATCAAACAAGTAGCAGAGGTGTAGATTTGGCTCGACTGATTCATCAAGAAGAAAGGAGAAACATCAAAACGCTCAAAATGTAGAGCGCAAGTACACAATTGAGAGCGTTGCGTGTTTATTCACAGTGGGATCAAATCTAGTATACGATGACCATAATTTCGATATTTACTTTCCTGCTCCAATTCGATGATGTCGATTGATGCTTTGCCTTAGTAATCTGTAATGAAAATACATATATCCTAAGGAGGCGCATAGTACCAACGTCTCTGGGGTGAATGGCACGGTTTTGAAGCAGTCTGCCGCCCGGTAGCTTAGCGGTATATCTTCTATCACCGATAAGTCCAGTCCACAAGCCATGAGTTCAATTAGACGCCAGACAACTCTACGGGTACTGAGTTGTCTGGCGTCTAATTGAACTCGGGTAGCTCAGCATTCAAGCTGACACTACTGTGAAAACAGCAAACGCAAAACTCGCTGATCAGGCATCTCGGAGACGTTTTTTTTTTTTTTTTTCCACCCTCGTATCTTACTTAATGATCATACGTCAATAGAATGTGAACGTAGCGATTGCGTTAATGCATTGCTGTAAGCCAATGGAGGGGGCATGTGTGAGAGCTGATTAGTTCGCTTGATGTCACTTTTTTCAGCGTACGGATGTGAAGAGGCTGGGTAAGATGCAGCCTTGATTTCCTACCCATCTTACCCAGATATTATTAGTAAAAGTGAGTGATTTGGTCCAGACTTGCCTCGGTTTTAAAGATACGCCTGTCGTCGTAAATGAGCGTTGCCCACGAGAACCTGATTCAGGCAGCGCCTGTTTCGCGTGCTGTCCAAACTTCATAACACTGTGGAGTTCTTCTGGGTGTCGAAGATGAGCGGCGGACATAGCTCAGTTGGGAGAGCGTCAGACTGAAGCGGGTCTCGTTCGAGACTTGGAAAACTTCATTCAATTCATCTGAAGGTCGTGTGTTCAATCCACACTGGCCGCATCTTCACTTTTTGCTCATCTTCTTTCTCGTAGACTGCAAAGCGTTGAGAACAGGTGAATCTTTTTGATACCCGGCCGGTGTTGTGGTGTTGAGTGAGATTCTCTGGTGGTGAGGAAGGGGTGCGTAGGTGGTTGAACCATGGGAGGGAAGGCAGGCGCCGGTCGTCATTACCCAATAGATCTCAGCCAAAATGGACTTGAAAACTGACCGATCAATTGTTCCATTCGATCCTATTTGCATTTGATCATTCAATGTGCAAGTGAACGATGAATCTGGAACGTTTACTTGAACGTTGAAATTAGCATCAGAACCGTGATCAGACGAAAGGAAGGAAGCTACAGTGACAGCGCTGTGTTTCCGCGGCTAGGGGGTCCGTGCAGCGGGATCCCTCCGGAACACGCGCCAAATCGACACCCAGATTCGTCTTGTCAATCGCTCTGACGTCGGGCATCTGAACATTTTCAGTCGACAACCATCGCCCACCATGTCGCGAAGACCGGCCAAGGGAGATTACATCGAGACCGTACGTCGCCTCCGACCTTTCCCCGACCGACAATCCGTCCTGCCTCCATCCGCGCACAGCTAACGGCCCGCCGCAGGACACCGGCAACAAAGTCGCCCGCAAAGCGACGCTGGTCGGCACCCAGAACATCATGCTGGGCGGCAAGACCGTCATCCAGCCCGAAGTCATGATCCGCGGCGACCTCGCCCGATCCGCGCAGCCCTCCGGCGGCGGCGCCCCGGCGAACAGCACCGCCGTCGCCATCGGCCGGTACTGCTTCCTCTCGAGGGGCGCCGTCCTGCGGCCGCCGGGACGAATGTACAAGGGGTGAGTGATTAGCATTCCACGACGCACCCTTCTCGCAGGACCAGTTCGAGGCTAACCGGCATCTCTGTGCGCGCGCAGAGCCTTCACGTACATGCCCCTCCGAATCGGCGACCACGTCTTCGTCGGCCAGAACACAATCATCCAGGCCGCCTCGATCGGGACCCACGTGCACATCGGCCGCGAGTGCGTCGTGGGCGAGTTCGCCATCGTCAAGGACTACGTCCGCATACTCGAGGGCACCGTCGTGCCGCCCAACATGGTCATACCGAGTTTCAGCGTCGTCGCGGGACAGCCTGCCAGGGTCGTGGGGGAGGTTCCCGAGGGCGGACACGAGGAGTTTGAGCTGCGCGAGCTGTACAAGACCGTCGGGAACAATCCGCAACCTTTGCCGGTGTGACGATGTAGGATTTACGATTTGGCGCCGTCGAACATACATACAAGGGGGCAGTTATCATCAGGAAGCATAAGGGACCGGCGTTTGGAGCAGTTAGTCATTTAGCATCGAGCTAAGAAGATACCCCCGAATTTGAGCAACGGCTCACCCAGCACTACATGCTTGGGAGGACCAAGACGAACGATGCGTAGATCAAATATTCAGGATTACCGGTATGGACTGCGATCAAACAACACGCAACGTCTGGCAAATTGACACGCACAACCAACCAGTTCAGCCAGACACGCCGCCAACTTGCAACTCCTCTACGCCACCCACTTTACACTACCAGTCCCTCAAGGCTCGCCGGGCCAGATGGAGTCAGCAAGCTGCCTCACCAGACGCAGCTTCTTGACCATATCCTCGTGCGTGATCGAGTTGCCCAGGTGGTGACTGGCAAACCCGCACTGCGGACTCACCCCGATCCTCTTCAACGCCTGCTCGCGCGTCTGGCCCGCGCCCTGCGCGACGAAGTCCGCCGCCTGCAACACGCGCTCCTTCGTCTTGCCGAGGTCCTCGAGCTCGGGGAACTTGGAGGTGACGACGCCCAGGACGACGTTCTTGTGCGCGGGCAGCTCCTTGAGGGGCTCGAAGCCGCCGGCGCGGTCGGTGTCGTACTCGAGGAAGTACGTGTCGGCGTTGATCTCCCTGAACAGGCGCGACGCAATGCGGTCGTAGCCGCCCTCGGAGAAGTGCCGCGAGTAGGCGAAGTTGCCGCGGCAGAGGTGGATGCCCAGGTGCATGTCGGCGGGCCGGGAGCCGATGCAGTCGTTGTAGAGCTTGATGTAGGACTGCAGGAGGGCGTCGGAGTCCTCGCCTGCGTCCTTGAAGCCCTGTAACATCTTCTCCGAGCAGAAGTCTGGGGTGGGTCGTGTCAGAAGGGTTTTCTTGATTGACGCGCTGGGAGGGCGGAGGGAACTTACATGCGAGGTTGGGGTCGTCGATGGTGACGTTGCGCACGCCGTGCTCGTAGAGGATTTCCAACTCGGTGCGGTAGGCCTTGGCGATGTCGGCGAAGTACTCCTCGTCGTTTGCGTAGACGTCTTTCGGGTACGCATGTCCCTTCTGGTATCGGAGATGGTACCACTCGGGCGCGGGCAGGGTGAGCTTCGCCTCCTTGACTCTCTCAGGCGGGATGAGGGACTTGAGGAACTCCCATTCTCTCAGGTAGGTGCTGCCCTTGTGCTTGATCTTGCCGGTGCAGAGGATAGATTCGCCGGGCTTGTGGTCGCTCTCGACTGGTGACATTTCTGTTAGACTTAGGCGTGCGGAAAAGAGTCCACCCCAGACTTACTGAATGCCGCGATGTCTGGCACGTACATGCGGAAGATATCCCAACTCGGGGCCGGAACCTCCTCGAAACCCTCGAGTCCGGGGAAGAAGTTGCCCCAGAACTGGTGGCGACGATACTCGCCATCGTTGATGGCGTGGAAGCCGAGGTCCAGCTGTGTCTTGACAATCTCGCGCACGCCCTCCTCTTCCAGACGGTTCAGCTCCTCATCGCCGGCAATCTCCACAGCTTTCTTCTCGTCAAGAGCGATGCGCTTCTCCGTAAGGGCCTTCGGTCGCAGAAGCGAGCCCATGTGCTCGGCGCGGAATGGCGGTCTCTGGTGATTCTTGGCAGCCATGATGGATTCTTTTACAGCAGGACTGAGAAATTGCATGCTTTCGGGCAAGGCCCCCAGGGACGGGTAGCTTGGGTGTTGTTGACTTAAATAGACGTAAGTAAACGCGGGACTACCTTGTTTCCGAGCGGGATGGCAGTTCGGCAATGCGAGATAGAAACCAACTTAGGAAGCTACCTCTTCGAGAACTGCCCGGGTCAAGGTACGCGGGCCTTCGCGCCGGCGGGCGGCCCGTGGAGGGGTAAACCTTTGCCCTCTCAGCCCCCTCGTCCGTCGATGTCATCGCCGTTCGATCATCACCACAATCCCCAAGCTTCCCGCCCACCTCGGCCCCCGCTTTCCCCGCCTTTGTCATAGCTGACGAGGGACGGTGCTCTCAGAGACGGCAAATGGCAAAGTCCGGTAACGGCCGCTTAATCACGATTTCCCGTGGTGGTCATCTTCCTCGTCTTAACTAGTGGGCTTTGGGTGCTGGAAGTGGGTGTTGAGAAGAAGTTCGGACGGTCACTGTGGTGGAGACCGCTGGAAGAATAAGGAAGTGCTTGTAAGTGCTGACTGGGCAGGTTATTCATGATCACGAATGGGACTTTTGCTTTGTAGCTTCGTCCTTGTCTTGAGTTGCACTTGGCTGCATGCGCTCGAAGATTTGGATAAGTTCGAGGTGAGGACTGGAGGTGACCTCACAAAGAATCGGAGCTCTTATCGTTATCATTATCGTTATCTTATCAGCGAGCTATAGTGGAGCCGATTGTGGCGATTCGAATGCGACAATCCGTGGTCAACCCCGCGATGACATCTCAACCGAGCCTTCCATTGTTCATGCCCTTCCTTCAGTCCGGGTTTCCAAAGAACGCAATATCGAGAGGATATCTGCATCAATCCATATGAGGCACTCGGGATAATACGAATCCAATCCCGGTCATTGGTTGAAGCACTGCACTTCATCTGATCTTGAAACTCGCCTCGGCCGAAACATTCCCGTGACACAGAATTCCTCGACGACGTACGACGTGGGAAGAACACCTCTTTTCGTATATCTAACATCTGCAGATAAATCATACCACACAAAAAAGATATCTAAATCGGGCTGCAAGGTCACACAATGGCTCTCACCATCAACAACCTCCCCAATGAGATCCTGGCCCAGGTGTTCACACATCTCGACAGGCCCGCGCCATCTGATTCGCGGCTGCACGATCAGCCGAGCTCCTTGATGCTACAAAACCCCTTCTTTGACCGCGATCTCAAAACCGTATCCGTGGTTAACAAGAGATGGCGCGGCGCCGTGCTGCCCCTGCTCTTCCGGCATATTGTGTGGACCTTCGACCGCTTCGAGCTGCCCCTCATGGAGGAGACGGG
This sequence comes from Colletotrichum karsti, assembly GCF_011947395.1. Classification (NCBI taxonomy): domain Eukaryota; kingdom Fungi; phylum Ascomycota; class Sordariomycetes; order Glomerellales; family Glomerellaceae; genus Colletotrichum; species Colletotrichum karsti. The sequence continues at coordinate 513,716 of NW_024065904.1, forward strand.
GGACCCGGCGTCTGCCATCGACCTACTCTCATTCCTCCGAGACAACAACCTGACGAACTACGTCAACACCCTGGTTATGTTCGCCGAGGACGCCATGGGCAGTCTATCGACGCATGGTGCCAGCAATGTCGAGTTGATGGAGACCGGATACGCAAGCAGAGCTTCCTACAGCGAAGAACATAACTGGTTGTGGAGGACGTTGTTCACATACGTTGATCCCGTACGATTGACCATCATTGCGTCGCCGCGCGTCCTTGCGCAATTGTTATCGCGCATGCTCTTCTTGGGAGACGCTTGGAACTTCGACATGCCGCAACACATCCTGTCCCTCTCACGAAAGGACAAGAAGACAGTCACCACCAAGTACAAAGCAGCCGCGGCCGCGTCATCTTCCAGCCATGCGGCCGACAGCGACGTTTCGGATCAGAAGCGTGTCCCATGCGATCTCTTCACGATCCGCCCATGGCAGGCCATGCTACTCAACGAAGGCTCGTCGACCCGCGTCTACAAGACGTACGAATACTATCTCAAGCGCCCGCCCTCCATCCTCGGGGCCCTCTTCGGCGCGGAAGAGTTCCCCAACGACGAGCCGCTCGTCGCGCCCTCCATCCGCGACTTCTCCTACGTCGCCATCTTCCCCCTCTCCAGCCACTTCAACACCCTCGTGCAGAACATCGTCCCACTCGACCGCCTCTTCGTGCAGCTCGTGCCCCGCAACGACATCCTGCAGGACGCGGACGAGATGCGCAACGTCGACATCAGCGACCTGTGGATGGAGCGCAACACGTCGTATTCGATGCTCTTCCGGGAGCTCTTCGACCCTGAGCCGGGCAGCCCCTGGCTGCAGCTGCGGACGTTCGAGAGCGGCGACGCGGCGGACCGCGAGGCGTGGGAGATGGCTGTGCAGTTTGTGCAGTTCAGCGGCGTCCAGGGATGGAAGGTCGAGGGCGAGGGCGTCTTCGTACGGGAGGACAAGGAGAGCGGGCCGAGCACGATTCTCGGTATGTCTCGGTCAGTGGAGCCGGAATCATGAAGAAGTCTCGGAGAAATTTGAAGGAGGTGCTAATGTTGGTTTTCAAAGGTTGCCTAGCCAGCTAAGACGTATGGCATTTAATGGTGTGGCTACGCTGCCGGTTTCCAGCGTGACACTCTACATGGGAGGTGGTGGGCCATAGAGGGTATACAATGGCAGTGTACGAGGGTGGAATTCGATCTATGTCATTCAAGATCTGAGATTCTCATGACGGTTTCTTGCATCTTCGTGCATCATGATCTTTGCCAAATCAATGGATAAGAAAGTACTAGTTCCGAGACAAACTTGCCGGCTTAATTTGGGGAATAGCCGTCGGCAACTGCGCAACGTAACAGAGTGCGTGTCATGGATCATGAAAGCAGAAGGCCTGTTTTCAAGCATAATTCTTCGACAGCGTGCGTACATTATTAATGGCGCTTGGTTTTGAGAAGAGATTGAAGGGACCGTTCAAGTGCTATCTTATTTACTGTAGCACAGTGATGTTGCACATCGAAGGAATCTTCTACATCTTAAGATTTCAGCTTCATCTTCCGTCAATAAAGGCAAACTCAACAACTGGCCATGCTGGTCTGCACAAACGCCGACATGTCGTGTCTATGACTAATGGATCTGTTGACGTGTACGACGGACAAGACATGGGCTTGTTAAGCCATCCAGGGCCTCAGTCTTCCCCGCGTTCCCTTACTCATGTCAATCAATGCCAATCCGGTTGCGATGGGCCAATCGAAGCTTAATCGAAGTGCAATCGAAGTTGACGAAGTCGAGTCTGGAGCCAATCAGGACTCGAAGGTCGAAATCCGGGGAAGTTGCAGCGCACACCCTGGCAACAAGCGAATCGAAGAAACGGTTGTCGAGAGTCACGAACTCGGGGAATTCGACACAGCAAGCCGTCAATTCCGCGGTGTGTTTCACACACAAACTCTAACATCCCACAACGAAAGTCCGCAGGTGAGGTCGGGGTCCAAGGTGGGGCCAAGGTGAGGCTCAAAAGAAAAGCGCGACATCTCACAGCGAGGTCTCGGTGAGCTCGGTGTACTCCGCATCATGTGATTTCGCCACCGTAAAGGCCCAAGCTCGCCTGACGAAAAGCGGGCGCCTCGAGATCGCCCGACCAATCATACGATGACACTATCGCAGACAAAGCCAATCGGCGCATCCTCTCAATGGCTGGAAAGACCCGGTGGATGACCCGGCCATGTCGGGGGTCCTGCTCCCCTCTTGCTCTGTGCTCTGCTAGTGGTCGCGCATTCTGCCAAAAAGAAAGTCGCACCGAAGCTTCTTCCCCAAAATCAATCGACCTATCGTTCGATGTACGCACGGGTGTCGTCGCACACTACATCATTCCAGCCCGGCCGCTCTCCTCCCCTCCTCTCGTCTCCTCATCTGCCGCCTTCTCCTCATCATTAACCCCCGTCCCTCTCCCTTTTTCTTGCCATCTTCTTCTTCTCCTCCATCCTCTCCTCGCTGCGCTCAGTGACGAACGAACTTGCATCGAGCAAACCCCGAAACAGACAGACACCGACCACTCGGTGGCCGAGCTTCCGTGGCGGATATAGCTTCATTTTTCTGCCCTTCTAGACACCTGCCAAAACTGCATTGGGTCGCCCACGCCAGCCTGGGGATGTCAACACCTCCATCCCGACGAACGTGAGCGCTTTCTCGCACCCGAAGAAGATCGAAGACGTCAATCGAAGTTTACACCAACCGACGACGCAATACCACAACACCCAACTGAGCCGTTGCTGCAAAGATGGTCCTCACCCACTCGACGAACCACACGTACTCCCACCCCTTCCCGACCGTCACGCTCGCCTACTTCCTCCGCTACTCCTCCCCCAAGCTCAATCCCTTCTCCACCCATGTCCTCAGCACCGACACCATCGACAGCCGCCTCGACCCGGCCACCGGCAGGCTGCACACCACGCGCATCCACCTGAAGAAGTCCCGCATGCCCGCGCCCGTCTTCAAGCTCCTTCCGGCATCCATCACCGGCGGTGGCTCCGCCGAAAAGGCGAGCTATGTCCTCGAGACTTCAGTCGTCGACGTGCGCGAGGGCTGGATGCGCACCGAGAGCCGCAACCTCAACTTCATGAACGTCCTCTCCGTCATCGAGAAGCAGGACTTCCGCCTTCCCGCCGAGGCCTCCGCCGATGCGGCGACCGACGTCACGACCACCGTCATCTACAGGTCCCGCCTCGGCGAGAGGCTCCGCGGCGGCAAGAAGGACCAGCTGCCACAGGCCGCCCCGGAGCAGCCGGAGCAGAAGGAGGGTCGCTGGATGCCTGGATGGATGAGCGGGATCGGTGCGCGGGGCATCCAGCGCAGCATCGAGAATCTGGCCTCGAGCAAGACGCAGGATCAGATGGGCAAGAGCCGCGAGGGCATGCGCGTTGTGCTTGAGCGGCTGAGAAAGAACGGAGTCGTCGGAGTGCTGGAGATGATGAGACGGGAACGCCAGTTGGCTTGATTTCCCCCCGTCACTTTGGACTTGGAGCGTGTGACCCGGACTGGAGGAGAGAGCACACATTGTACACCATTGACGAAGCCCGGTCTTTTCTTCTCATCACGGCCGGGCAGTCCGCGAGTCCGCTCCTCGTTCCTGTACACCCCCCACCCTTGTTGTACATTATTATATGACCATAGCGCGGCGTCTTCATGGCTTTTCAGGCGGTTGAAGAGAGGTCTCTTCAGGCAAAAAGGATCACGACGGAAAACACACAAAACTTTGGGCTTCCTCTGTCATGCCGACGCTGTATGACATCCCCTCTCTTGTATCCTACACGGATGTAGTTGAAAAAATGTAAAATTTCAATCTTCAAACAATCGTACCACATTGGTCCCATCCTCGCTTTAGTGTGACTTTTGTGTAACTTGCAAGACTTCAAGCAGCCACCTGAACGAGACACAAGCCTGCCTCATCAAGTCACTTCTGCGATGGCCTTCTCGGCGGTCCGAAGCGAGGTTCCACGAAACGAAACCCAACGGGCCTACGACAAAGAGCCCGCTTCCGGACCGCTGACAACCTGGGACCCTTGCGAGACAATCGCCGGGCACCTTTCGCCCGTTGCTGGCGCACAGCCGTGGTCCCTTTAAGCACATGTCCCGGGTCTTGGCGATCTGCAGAGAGCACGTTTGGGGTTTGGACGATTTGAATTGAAAGACGCCGGGGTGTCCCATGGTATTTGTAGACGGCCGCGAGCGCTATCCAAACAATCAAAGCAATAGAGAAGGATCGCAGCAACGGCGATGGATACCAATTCATGAACTCTCGATGCCAGCACTCTTGGTCGGCTTATGCATTCGCTCTAGATGGTCTACATACAATATGGTACACTTACACACGCGGCGTCTCGACCTCACTTCTGCGCCTTCTTCTCCGCCATCAACGCCGCCGCCTCCTCCTCCGCCATCATGGCCTCGATGTCCTGCGACACCATCCAGTCCCGCACGCCGTCAAACACCTTATCCAGCGTCTCGCCCCCCGCAATCACGTCCGGGAGGTCGTGCACGTCGATCCCGGCCCGGTGGTCCGTCACCCGGTCCTGGCTGTAGTTGTACGTCCGGATCTTGTCCCCCCTTGTGATCTGGTTCTTGGAGAGCACCGCGTTCCGCAGGTTCGCCGCCGCCGCCTGGGTCGCCTCCCGCCGCTGCAGCGCCACCCGCGACCGCAGCAGCTTCCACGCGTCGTCCCGGTTCCGCTGCTGCGACCGGTTGTCCTGCATGCTCACCACCGTCCCGCTCGGCAGGTGCGTCATCCGGATCGCCGACTCCGTCTTGTTCACGTGCTGTCCGCCCGCGCCCCGCGCCCGCATCGTCTCGATCTTGACCTCGGACGGGTCGATGTAGAAGTCCGAGTCCGGGTTGTTCACGTCCTCGGCTTCTGCTCCGCCGCCGCCGCCCGACTCCTGGAACGACGGGAGCACCCACACGGCCACCGCGCTCGTGTGCGTGCGGCCCTTGCTCTCCGTCGCCGGCACCCGCTGCACGCGGTGCATGCCGGCCTCGCCGCGGAACACCTCGTACGCGCCCGGGTCCTGGACCTCGATGATGGCCTCCTGGAGGGGCTGCTCGCCGGCGGCCGAGGTCGAGTCGCCCGCGGCGTCGGCCATCTCGTACTTGAGGACCTGCGCGCGGAGGCCCTTGCGCGCGCAGAAGCCCTTGTACATCTTGAAGAGGGTGTCGGCGAAGAAGCGGCCCTCGAGGCCGCCCGGTCCCGGGCGCATTTCCAGCAGGCAGGGCATGTGGGCGAAGGGGTCTTTGGGGGTGAGCGAGGCGGAGAGCTTGCGGGAGAGGGCGCCGAGGTGGCCGGTTGTGGACTGCAGCTCGTCCTTTGCCATCTCGCGCAGCTCCTTATCTTTCGAGATGAGCATGCCCTTGAGCTCGGCGATGGATGCCTGTGCCTTTTCCCATTCTTTCAGGGCGTGGACGACGCTCGCGAGCTCGCCGATGCGGCGGGCCGTTTTGGAGTCGTAGTTCTCCTCGAGGGAGCGGGCGAGGTCGTCGTGTTCGGTCGCGAGGTTTCGGGCGCGTTGGAGGAGGGCTGGTGGGAGGTTCGTTGCGCCTGTGTCTGGGGAGGGGGCCGTTTTAGCGGTGCGAGAAGTGGTGTGGGCATGAGGAAGAGGAGCTTGCCTGTGCTAGAACGACGGATGAATTGGGCGCTCCTGGGTTTGAGGAGTCCTCCCAAGCACCGGCGGCAGACCCATGGTGCCGCGAGCATACTCGTTCGCCGAGGGTGGTGGAATTGGTGAGAAAAGTTGGTGAGGCCACCGGAAGTTTTGTTCGAGCTGATCGACAGAAGCTCAGGTACGAAGTCGCTGCAAAGTTCCGCCTTGGCGCAGGGTCTAATGCGCTAATAGAGATTACGTAAGAGGCGCTCACCATTCATCATCCCATCTCGTGCAGGTTAATATCTGCATCGAATTCCTTCTTTTCCCTCTCTTGTTGGTCGAAAGACATCGGATGTCCTACATATCAGTAGACATGGCTATCATTCATCCCGCACCGGTCTCCCTATACGCGCAGCGTCCCTCGCAGTCCTTCTCAGGTCCGCCTTGGAGCCAGGGTAAACCTCCACAGCACGCCACTTCCAAAGCAAGTACTGCCGTCGAATGATGTTAACCACGAGCGGAGGTGGAGGAAGTTTTTACTCTACTAAGCACTAATTCTCGTCGTTATCGACGCAGAGAACAGTATGCTAAACCGTTCCGCAGACCACTGATGGCCATCATGGCACCTCAAGCTCCGGGATTGGGTGGCTACGTGCCGCCGTTATCCGACGCGATGCCTCATCTTGGAGGGTTCTCGACTTGGCAAGGCGCCCAGGACGTTCGTAGGCGAATTGACAGCCTTCGTTCATACGATTGGTACGGGAGTATTGACCCAGAACCAGCATCACCTGCATGCATTGTTGCACATGCATGTAAGCTGTGCTACCCATGGCTAAGCCCCATGAACACGTTCGCGAACCCTACTCGTCAGCCTGATCCTGACTGGAATAATGCGGCCATTCTTACGGATACGTCTTCGCCGCCTGGCATTCGCGCCATTTTCTGACGAGCCGTTCTTTCTCCCCTCAAGCTGCATGTTTCTTGCACCGGAATCAACCCCATCAAGTGGTCGAGGCAGGTTCTCGGTTTTGTTCAGCTCTCCATCGCGACGGGATATCTTCCAATCGATGAATCATCTTTGAATCAATCACCGGCGGCTTTGCGAACAGCTGCAAGTAACAATGGCGGAAGTTCTGGGTACAGTCGTGGGCGTGGTCTCTTTGGGACTGCAGGTGTGTTCGGGCCTCAACGTCTACATCGACGGCCTACAATGCTGCAGAGAGGAGATAGAATCCACCATACGCCATCAGAAATCATTGGAAACGCTCATCGCGCAGATCGAAGCACTCCACAACCGGCGTCAGGCGCCTGGCATTTGCTCTGCACCGCTTCAGGAGTCCATGGCATCAGCTAAAGCTGAGCTAGGACTGCTTGATGATTTCATCAGCAAGGTTTGCGTTGAAGGCGCGAACGGCACCGACAGATCCGCCGTGAACATGATGAAGATTCAGAAGAAAAGGCTACTGTACCCCTTTCGTAGGGATCGCTTGGATCGACTCGTTGCTCGGCTCGACGTGGTCACCAAGGCCCTTCAAGCAGCCCTTCAAGTATTCGAACTGTAAGCATTGTATGACAGATGCGATGACGAATTACTCACTATTTTTAGTGAATCATCACTCGAGATGAGAGAGCAAGTCCTCCAGACAGTATCAAGATCCGAATTGACCATGCTCAAAATCGAGAGAAAGATTGACGAGAACGCCTCACTGGCTAATCTGCCAGATTATACGACCAAGCAAGACATGATGAAATTGGAGAAGTTGATAGTCGATCTGATTTCTTCAAGCGCCGCGGGCACGTTGAAAAACATGGTCTCGAAGCCGAGTGCACTGAAGGTCATCTGCGACAGCATGACCAACCCAGAAACGATGTCCTTGACGGGCGGATCTTCTCTGGCCTCGTCAGGAACTGTTACAAATGAGCCTATCTGCCAAGAGACGAAGATACGGTCACAGTTCCACTGCACTTGCAACCCGAAGCGTATCCTACGACGACAGAAGCGATCGCTCGGGCCGGTTTCCTTTACGAAAGAGGCAGTCACGAAACGGGCCCACGCCATTGGATGTCCTTTCGCTGTCTTTAACGTACATGATGCCAATAGCTGGTCTGCTGGTATCACGTTCAGAGTGTTTCGAGGACTGGTTTCAACAGCTATCAACATTTCGCTATCAATTACTACGGGGGCCGGCGGATTTGGGATGTCTCCTTCATTTACGTGTTTTCAGATGCGTCAAACCAGCCCCGCGTTCCAGGTCGTGAAAATTCTGCTGCTGGCCTCTAACGCGCTACGACGTAAATCGACCAATGAAGAGCTTACCAAACTGTTTGAGCGAGGTATTCACACCCTGAAGATAGTCATCACGTCTAGGGCCTCCTCGCCGTTCGACATTGATACAAACGGCGGCACTTTGCTGCATGCGGCATCCAGCCCATACGAGGGGAAGTGGACAAACCACCGGCACGAATTCATCAAATTCCTTCTCACAGTTGGCGTTCCACGGGACCGTCCGAACCAATACGATGAGTGAGTTCCACGCCCACACCCGGATGGGATCTTTCACGTTCAATGTGTTCATATTTATCCAGGTACGCGTTTCAGGTTGCATCAACAGGTTGGTACTTTTACCGTGAGGGTGATCTACGAGCGGTCCAAACATTCGACGCTCTCCGGCCCCAAGAAGATACCTTTACCTCTGAAATGTTGAGGTCCCCAATGGTCCATGGCATCTATCAATTCGAACCCATGAGATTTCATCAAACGTGGATCAAGAATTCCATCACAGCAGCCCAGGGTAAGGAACTGCTCCGCAGAGATTGCCTCAGAACTAATGCTAAGATTTCAAAGTATATTGCGGCCATCCTCTAGAAGCTATTCTATCCCGTGATAGGTCAAGGTTGCTTGAGGCTTTAGGCGAACACCTGTCTCTGGACTTGTCTGAAGCCGACGCATTCGGTTTTCCATCTTTGTACCATCTCATTGGATGGCCTGAAGGCTTGAAGATGGTTTTGAGTCGATATGGCAAGTCGATTCTTCATTCTCACGATAAAGGCGTAGTGGCCTCCACGCTTGAATGCGCTCTGCAGTGGAGTGGCGCTATCTGCAGCGGCCCATGGGATGGCAACTGCTTGGGAACGTGTTCCTGCTGGGAAGCAGTGAGCATTCTTTTGCAAACCGACAGCGAGTGTTTGGCCAGGGCAACCCCAAGAAAATCATGGCTTTACGCAATAAGAGGAGCATCTGCAAGAGCACGAGATATGGTAATCGATGAGCTTGTGGACCGGCGACAGGAGCTAAGAGCACTAGCGCTGCGTTTTTTGAAACCTTCAGAAATCGACTGTTTTGATCTTATCGGAAACAACATGCTCGATAAGCACACAGGCAACGTTTTGAGGGCACTTGACGACAAAGGGATATTTGTACATCCAAGTCTGCGCACGGAGGTAGTTGGCGAAGAATCAAGCACCTCGGGATCCATATATCATGCCGAAGGGATGTGTCACGACGGGACATGGAGGATGCCCAACGCATTCTATTCTCGAGGTTTCACGGAAGTCGATGTTCCAAATTCCAACGGCTTGGTTCCTTTAGCTATTATCGGAAACCCCTTGCACTACAGGAAATGGCTTGTGGAACATGGCGCAAACTTGGCAACCGAAATACCTGGTAGACCTGTCGGTTTTACCACGGCGCATATGTTGTTATGCCCCTGGCACACCTTCTTCTCATCACCTCCATCGCTCGAATACACCTCCGGCTTATTCAAGTCACTCAGAAGCCATGTTTTTAGTTCTCCGTCTCTGGATACATGCAAATGCGGTTGTTCGAAAGGCGGCTGCCATCCTTATTCAGTGATGTGGAGGGCGGCGTTGGGAGACTGGTCAGTTGACCAAATAACAAAAGCGTCACTGAAAAAGACGGGGGACGAAATCATCAGGCTATGCAAACATTTCGAAACAGACTGCACACTTTCGCGAGACGAGAGATCAACTTGTCTGCGAGTGTGCACCTTCATGGCCCTCCCAGTCCGCCACACCTGCTGCAGCTCCTGGGAGCACAAAAAGCATCACGGCGGTAACGGCTATTTCGAGTGGGCATATTGGGTTTGCGAAGAAGACGAGGTGGAAGAAATTCAGGAAGAGGATGCCAATGAACTTGCGCTCCTCGAGAGTCTACTTCTTGAGTTCGAAAGCAAGATCGACGAGATGGGTTGCGCTCTGGCGACGTTCTTTAAGACATACTGGATGGACCGAATGGGGCAGGTTCTTCAGGAAATCCAAAACCGAACCCTTCTCGAAGAAGAAGTTCAGGGTGCCGAAAGACTAGGCATATCATTGAGAGTTGAAGAAGAGAACATGCAGGAGGATTGGACTCAGCTGGAGTATTGGTTTCGCAAGCTGGATGCTGTAGTCGCCTGATGGTGTTTTTATTGTTATATACAGTGGGGCGCTGAAGTAAATCTGACATTAACGTTCGACTTTATTCGCAGTGCGATTAATAAGTATTTCTATTAATTTAATTATATGTATTAAACAAGGCTCACACCGCTCTATAAAATCAACTTGAGAGGCAGATATGATAACATGATTTTTACTTGAGCTTCTTCAGCAGCCTAGAGGCACGGAGTTAATTCCGTTGGTTACCCTGATTGATCTCACCAAATGAGAAAATTGGTTCATCGCATCGGCCAATACCTTGTCGGTGATGGCCCATTGATAAAGCTTGTTCGCTTCCGGCCTGTCCTCCGTGACGGCATTTTAGCCTCTTGGCCGTGATGCTTCTAGACCCAATTTACTCTCTGGTGCAGCGCCCTTCCATTGACATGACAACACGAACCCCACATCGGTCGCTCGTCATATCGATGTGCGGATTACCAACATCATTTGATAGCTCAACTTGTCACAGCTTGGCTCTCAGCTGAATAGGTGTTACAGCTTGCATTGACAATCCATCTGAACTATTCGTAGTTCTATCCTTGTCTCTCAGCGGCGGTGGGGACCCGCCTGCATGACCCTACCACTGTAGGGCGCCAAACGCTGGGATACGAAACATCACCAAATGAGTCAACTCAGCTATTACTGTGATTGTATAAATTGACCTCATCGCTCTGTCTTTGAGCGTAGACAATTGTCTCATTACTTACCTATTCTTCACAGTGTTCACCAAGCATCATTTTGTAGTGCTCACCGAGTCACCAAGCACAATGGACTACGTTCTTTACATCGGGAATAAGCGCTACTCCAGCTGGTCCATGAGACCCTGGGTCCTCCTCAGAGCACTCAATATTCCTTTCGAAGAACGCCTGCAAACATTCGTCGCCGGCCGTCGTCAGCCCGCCTTCCTCTCCTTCTCCCCGTCTGGCAAAGTCCCAACCCTCGTCGACGAAGACATCACCGTCTGGGACTCCCTCGCCATCGTCGAATACGTCGCCGAGGCCCACCCCTCCGTCTGGCCGCAAGACTCCAAGGCGGCCCGCGCCTTCGCCCGCAGCGCCGCCGCCGAGATGCACACCGGCTACGAGGCCATCCGCGACCAATGCTCTATGAACGTCGCGCTGCGCATCGACCTCGGCGGGCCGCCGGACGCGGCGCTGCAGCGGGATCTTGACAGGCTGGAGGAGGTCTGGACGGACGGGTTGAAGAGGTTCGGAGGGCCGTGGGTGGCTGGTACGGAGTTCAGCGCCGCGGATGCGTTCTTCGCGCCTGTGGCGACGAGGGTTCGGACTTTTGGGCTGCCGTTGAAGAGCGCTGAGGCTAAGGAGTATGTCGAGAAGTTATTGGAGCATCCTGCTGTCAAGCAATGGGTTGAAGAGGGTATTGCGGAGACGGCGAGGGAGCCGATGCATGAGGAGGACGTGTTGAGGGGGCGGAAGGTCAATGAAGACTTGTCTGCGGCTCAGTGAGATGTTTGTTTCGGGAATCTATCGAATGAGAGCTCAATTGCAGGATATCAGTATTATCACAGTTGAAATCGTACCCGTAGTTCGGGCTAGGAATATAACAGATCCTAGGCGATGTACCCGGGGTTGCTTAACACTGTGGCCTGCCTCCTTCGATCGTGATCCGGAATGACATTGGCTGGTGCACTCCCAGGACACTCTGGTTCGTTCCGCGCCGTGGGGACATCCCTTGACTAGCGCCCACAGGCTTGATAACCGCAAAATTTGGCAGAATTGCCATCAGTCAAATCAGCCCTGATGGTCTAGCGGTATGATTCTCCCTTAGGGTTGTCAACACGACGATTCAATCTGGGAGAGGTCCCAGGTTCGATCCCTGGTTAGGGCCCAATCCTTTTGCTTTTGCCGCGGTGTCACTCCTTTTGGCCATTGTCGTCTCGTTCGTGGCCTAAAACGACTTTTTGGGATAATCCGGCCCGGTTCAAGGGGTCTGGTCGGGCAGCCAGGACGGACGGGGTAAGCTATTACGGATCATCTGTTAAGCAATATGAGCAGGTCTGGCTTGTCACGCCAGGCCTCACGTCTCCCAGTTGAGGTAAAGTGTAAATATCGAATGCCTGATGTTGAATATGTTGGTCGGGCCTGATGACGGGCGCTGGAAATGTTTGTTGGTGGCCGAAGGCCGAGTTCTGGGCCAACAGAGATGCAGAAGTGGTGACACCAGCTAGGCAGGGCGGCTACAGCGATTGGGCAAGGCAGACACGATGCAGGAGGCCGACAGGTTTCAAAGAACTGTTGGTGCCAAACATGATCAAGAAAGTTGTGTGTAGATGGCAGGTTCTCGCGCCCAGGCCCGCGCACGAGGATATTATGGGCTTTTTAAGTATAAGTTCCGACTTCCCCTCTCAATCCCCCTCTCAATCAGAAGCAAATCTCCATTCTCTTTGATATACCGGTTCTGCGAATTCAAGCTCAGAACCCCTCATCTCGTTACGAAGCACCAATCATGATGGAGTGCACCCGATTGGTAGAGCTCCTTTTCGGACGAACCTACCCGGAGCAAACGCCCGCCACCGACCTAGAGACTTCCGGCATCATCGCGAAGCAGCCTCTGCGCTCCAGCGAGGATGCGGCTTCGGAATTTGTCGACATACTTCGGACGGCCGAGAAAGGCGGCAAGGATCTTGAGCGAAGGCTTAAGAACGTTGTGACCGCAAACTCCTGGACGGAAAGCTTCGCGAAGCTTATCCTCAGCGGTGTCGAGGGCCTCGTCCAACATCGCGATACGATCGGCCAGGTCGTCAAGGAGGCGATGGACAAATCGGCCGACCTGGCGCAAGAGATATTCGGATTTGCGAAGGAGCACCCGGTATTTGTCACCATCATTGCGATTGGCATTCTGGTTCTCATTGCCCCTTGGGTGCTTGAGGCATTGGGATTCGGTGAACTTGGGCCTATTGCCGGTGAGTTTCTTCCGGACTTTGAGAGAACGTAGCTGATATCTTTCCATCAGAAACCTTCGCGTCATGGTGGCAGGCGCGCTATGCAGGCTTCGTTCCGAAGGGATCTCTGTTTTCCTTCTTCCAGCGACTGGGTATGACCTGGAGTTGACTGATGGTAACGGCATGGAGGGCTTTGCGGATACGAGCGAGACTCTGACCCACGGATGAGTTCAGAGATTGGATTTACGTCTATGCCGTTTGAGTTGATACTATGTCCTGAGACGAAAGATAAGGCATCTTGGAATCTACAGGCTGTTTTGAAGCGTTGAGAACTTTCAGAATACTCAATGTTTTATCTTGGCGGGTTCCCTGTGATAATCCACGATTGGGTGTTGTTGCACAAGGGATATTGGGAGGCCTCTTGCAGCAACTCCCATGCTGGATGTTAGTTGTTTACGAATTAATAGGTGACGATGATAAGCAATGAATAAAAACCCGAGATACTGCTGTTCCTTACTTAAACCTCTATCAATCCACTCTTGAAAAGCATGCCCATTCCACATGCTCATCGTTCAGCCATCTGGGGACAAAAACGTCAATTACACTCTCGGACTTCGAATAATTGCAACGAATACCTCCACTTTTAGCCTTCACCTACTCACACAATGGGATTCGTGATGATTCTGAGAATTCTGGTGGGCATTGCCTATATTATCTTGGGTGCGTGGGCTATTGTGGTGCGTAAACTCATCCCCTCTCCCATATCTTACGCAAAAGAATTCTCACAGGCTAACTGCAGGCAATACTTCTCTGAAGCAGGCGGTTTAAATTATACCGCAGTCTACACATCCTCCAGCTACACGGATCTGCTGCTGCACTGGACATGCCGGGGCTACACGGTGACATGTGAAAGGACTGAAGGAGGAAGCATTGATGAGACAGACTCCATATATTAAATTCTGCAGTGAATGTAGTTCTGAACGATGGTTTTAGTGTCAGAACGTCTTGTAATAAAGTCTGTAATTTTGAATAGTTCTCGTCCACGTCTTGTTTAGGTTGAGATGGTCCCAGCCAGACCTCAAAGCGTCGTCAGCTCCTGCAAGAGTAGCTTGAGAAAACTGAGCCTATCCGAATAGCCCGTCAGACTTCTCCCTGTTTCTAAGCATGTGATATTTCACAATTTCACGGCCGAAACTGTGAGGTAGAAACTTGGAGCCCCAGAGCTGCATTGCGGGTTACGTGGTCGTGGTTGTGGGCGTTCTCCATCTACTTAAAGGCCTGTTGCCTCCTCCAAGCTCTTACCATGTGGCACGCACTTTTTCTCAACTTCGGGAACTTTCGCAACCAATATCTCGTCAAAAATCATACATAAACAGGGCAACCATACAGCTCAAGTCACACGTGAAAGATGTTCTTCATCATTGCACCAGCTCTCTCGCTTGTCGCACCGGCCCTCGCACCAGTCCTTCCTCTCGTTGGCTTCGGCGCACTTGGACCAGTCGCTGGTTAGTTTCTCTTCCCCGAATTTTGGGAGAAAACAGACTGCTTACAAGACGTGAACAGGCAGTCTTGCGGCTGGAGCTCAGGCTGTTTTCTACGGTGGAACAGTTCCCGCCGGGAGCGTCTTCGCGATCTTGCAGTCTGTTGCGATGACTGCGGTCTGAGATGTAATCAGTCATTAATAGACAGTACTTGACGTTAATCAATATGTAAAGGTTTCAAGTGTGATCCCCACTCTTCAAGTTAGCTGTATGTATGGCTTTCCGGCGGAGGCACTTACTTAATCATATAAGAGTACATTTACAGCATTTGTAACGTCAAACTGTCATCAAGGCTGGTCGTCTAGAAGAAATATCAGTTGTAATGCATTTTATCTGTGTGACAAACTCCCGGCCAGGGCGATCGGGATCCGCACGGGTTGGAGTGGGGTTCTAGGCCGGCGGCCGACCGCCGTTTGCCCCACAAATATCTCCGTCACCTTACGCGGGGGTGGCGTCACCGGCCAAACGATCAATGCACTCGGCTGTTGTTCTTTCGGTGTCATCTCTTATCCCAAGTCTGATAAAGTAAAACCTGTGAAGCTGTCAATTCAAACTTGAGATGAATTCTGGGTTTTTGGATAATCGATGAATATGAGGCCAAGGCCTCAGTAGGATCTTGGTATTCAGTGACCCCTCATCTCGCTGTTGGCCTCAGCTCAAGCAAATTATCCACGACAACATATTGTGCCCATAATCTCCCGATCTTCTCATTTGGCTTGAATCTCTCTGATTTCTGGTTTTGTTTCGATGGTAGAAACGGTCACGGTCTCTTGAAGAAAGCGTGTTCAGCAGACTTCCCACCGACATTGTTCATTGACACCGCTTGACTGGGTTGGGGCTGTGCTAGAGCTTACCAGGGCTCTTTGCTGCCAATGACGACTGGCCAAGCATACTTCAGAAACCTTCACCTCTTCACATGCCACCAAGCATGATGAAGGAGACTTGACAACGAAAGATGCCAATTCCTCCGAATGTTCTTGGCCAAAGCCACCCAGTGACAACGTGACTGCTCATTTCTTCCCGAGATTGCGCGGCATTCGTCGGTAAGCAGGCGGCCGTCCGCCATCTTGGCCGCCCAGGATACCAATACTTATCACGCCGTCAGCCGTCAGCCGTAAGACTGCAGCACATGGGTCGCAAGCAAGAGCCAAAGTGAGTGCTTTTCTCTCCAACACTGCCGCGAGATTGTCGTTGAACTCTTGGCCTGAGCATGCCAATCCTTTCCAAGACCCCTGGCGCCAACCCAAAAGCGATGCAACATGCAGTGTGCACTCTCGGGTGCGATCCGCTAGTCAACCGCCAAGGCGCTTGTCGCTGTCGTTTGGAGGTGTCCAGCCACCTCAACATGCACTGAAGACGGAAGCGCCTGGATAGTAAAACAACCAGAAGCTGCAATGATGATCCGGATGCCTCTGAGGCCAAGATGCCAAGGACTGCGGGAAAGCTCTCCTATCTGGGGAAGGAGTCTGAGCTCCTGTCTTAAACTCGATCACCCCACTAGACTGTCGTGCACGAGATGAGGTGATCTTTCCATCCTGCTGCAAGCTTTTGGTGGTTGAAATCGAGCCGCTTGCAAACCCACGGAGACGTGCATCACAAACAGCCGGCATCATGTCGACAACAGCAACCGGGACGATGTCGCCAACGCCGACGCCCACCGGCGACAGGGCGCCGTCGCAGGGCGGCATCTTCGAGGGCATGAACCCGTCGGTCTTCAATCCTGCAGACCCGATAATTATGTTCATCATCCAGGCGACGATTGTCATCACCTTGACCAGACTGCTGTACTGGCCTTTGTCCAAGATTCGTGAACCAAGGGTCATTGCGGAGGTCATCGCAGTAAGTATTCTCAACCGCCGCGCGTCTTGATAAATAGCCGGTCTAATATGAGATACACAGGGTATTCTTCTTGGTCCATCTGTGCTCGGTCGCATTCCCGGCTTCACTGCAGCCATATTCCCTCCGAATTCCATGCCACCATTTCGACTGGCGGCCAACATCGGCCTCGTCCTGTTTCTCTTCCTCGTCGGTCTCGAGATCAACCTTTCATACCTTCTCAGCAATTGGCGCACCGCGATCAGTGTCGCAACTCTTGACATGGCGATTCCTTTCGGGCTCGGTGTCGCCGTCGCTTACGGGTTGTACAACGAGTTCGGCAATGAGCCTGGAATCGCTCCCATCTCATTCGGAGTCTTCGCGCTTTTCATCGGGGTGGCCATGGCTATCACTGCATTCCCAGTTCTCTGTCGAATTTTGACTTCCCTCAAACTTCTCAACACTACGGTCGGCGTCATCGTTCTCACGTCTGGCATTGCAAATGATGTCGTAGGCTGGGTTCTTCTGGCTCTGTGTGTTACCCTGGTCAACTCTGGCGCCGGCGTTACTGCGGTATGGATCTTGCTTGTCTCTGTGGGATTCGCATTATTCCTGGGCTTCGCAGTACGGCCAGCGTTCATGTGGGTTCTGCGCGGGACGAAAAGTCTGGAGAACGGTCCTACTCAAGGAGTCGTGGCCCTGACCCTCCTTCTTGTCTTGGCTTCCGCGTTCTTCACGAGCATCATTGGAGTTCACTCCATCTTCGGCGCATTCATGGTCGGCCTCATGTGCCCTCACGAAGGAGGCTTTGCCATCAAACTGACTGAGAAGATCGAAGATCTGATCTCGACCTTGTTTGTGCCACTGTTCTTTGCGTTGTCTGGTATCAACACCAACCTCGGCTTATTGGACAGTGGCCGCACATGGGGGTACGTGGTGGCCATTATTTTCGTGGCTTTCTTTAGCAAGGTGATTGGAGGTACTGCTGGAGCTCGGATGAACGGTCTTGTCTGGCGAGAATCCTTCACGATCGGTACGCTCATGTCGTGCAAGGGACTTGTTGAGCTTATTGTCTTGAACATCGGCTTGCAGGCAAAGATTCTCAGCACCAGGACTTTCACCATGTTTGTCGTCATGGCGCTCGTCACAACCTTCGCCACCTCCCCTCTCGTTATGTGGCTGTACCCTCCGTCGTATCAACAGAAGTTGGATTTGTGGAAGAGAGGAAAGATCAACTGGGACGGTACACCTATCCTGCACGAAGGACTTGATGGTGAGGTCGAAGACGAGCAGAAGGAAGTCGCCAGCAAGGTATTAGTTTACCTTCGCACCGATGGTCTTTCTAGTTTGATGTCTACCATCTCAATGTTCACCAGCGGGCAGTCGTCGTCTCATTCAAAGAGCTCATCTCTTGACGTTCATGGACAACGCAGCGGTGAGAAAGGCCTTGTCGACCACGCGGCGGTTGTTCCGGAAGTAGAGCCGCTGCACCAAGAGCTCCTGCGATTCCATGGTTGTCGATTGGTCGGTCTCAGCGAGCGGAATTCCTCTGTCATGAAGGTCTCGGAGATCGAGGACTACGCCGGACATGACCCTATCATCAAAGCCTTCGGTACATCTGCCAATAACACTTCCAGGGATGTTGTGATTTCCGGACAGATCGCCGTCGTACCCGAGGATTCCTTCGCTGATACGCTGGCTACGGAGGCCAACAAGCTCAGCACCGACCTCATCCTGGTTCCCTGGAGTGAAACTGGCACGATTTCCGAGCTTCCCTCATTCTACAGCGCCACCACTCGCGGAGACCCAATCACCAGCGGCGACTTTTCCAATCTCATGTGCAGTATCTTTGACGAAGCCAAGCACGTCTCAGCAGTCGCGACCTTCATCGACGCAACGCTCTTCGACAAATCAACCACTTCAGAAACCGCCAGAAAACCTCGACAACTCCAACGACATGTCTCCGGCGTCAGCCTCACCGAGCTCCAAGACCCTTCCGCAGCCAGGTTCTTTTCCGCCGAACGCCGTGGCAAGAAATCCATCCGTGTCCTCTACACCGGTGCCGAGGACGATCTGTTCGGCGTCAGACTTGGAATCCAGCTGGCTCAGAATGAGAACCTCGAAGTAACCATCGTTGAGGCCGCAGACCCTGATGCATCTGCGAACATGAAGTACGTACGCATCAAGGCCAACGTCCACGATGAAATCGCCAATCGTATTCTTTATCACACACTCAACGTCAAGAGGGATATCCCGACCTCGTCGATCATTTCAGACCTTCTGTCTCTGGGAAATGGCGACAAGAGAGCAACCACATTCGTCATCGGCCGTTCCGCGACAGCGTCACAGTCTGCCAGTATTGACTTGGACGGGTCATCAAGTATCGTTGACCCGCAGAAGACTCTCGGGTCTACGGCAGCCCAACTCGTTTCCGAGATCAAGAAGAAGAGCGTTTCCGACGTTAGTGTGATGGTTGTGCAGGGGAGGCATCAACAGAGGGAGACGCAGACGCTTCACAGAAAACCAAGCACGTATTCCCACGCGAGTAAGGAGTAGGGTCTGCCGCTAGTCATTTCGTTTGCACGATTCACCACAAGAATGGAAACTTTTTGATTGCACCCTCCTCACATCGAAGCCCCACCACCGTGACCCCAATTTGCTAGCGTCAGAATGAAGGCATCGTGACCCTTGTCGAAATAGGTGACCACCGCCAGCCCTAATGTTCCGCAGCGATCCCCACTCAAACACACACTCCATGAGCAAGAATTCAGCATCCCCGTCGCAACAAGCAATCAATCAGCTTAATAGCGCCGATGGTTTAGTGGTAAAATTCTCCGTTGCCATCAAGCAGCGTCGGGGAGCCGGGGGTTCGATTCCCCCTCGGCGCATCTTTTTGCTTCTGGACTCGCCGAACGTGACACCAGCGAGGGGCGCGATATCTGCGGTCTTTTGCATGTCAGAGGCAGTGGTTAGCGGCACTTTGGGCATGAAAAGCGTCCACGAACGGTTGGATGCTAGTTATGGTTCTGTTTCAGGCTTCAGCAGAAGGAGCCGTCATCCTAAGTCATATAGAATCGGTATGGCTTCTCTCTAGTGACCACCAGCCCGTTCGTATTGTACCGTTCAATTGGAAGACCCGTTAACAACTCTGTCGATGATGGTAGCAGCAGCAAGGCATTCCTCGTCTCTCAACCTTGGAGTGACAACCTGGATACCACATGGAGCGCCGTCGACTGCGTCGGGGTCGTCTGTTCACTGCATCAGCTATCTCTTCAACCTCTATTGCCACGGAAGAGACACTGGCTACTCACAGTCTGGAAGAAACGGACCGGACGCTTTTACTGGTTCGGGGTCCAATGCCTTTGAGGCTCGCCCGGTGGGAATGAGGCACGAAGGGTACTGTGCAGAGATATTAGCTCCACGAACTACATCTTAATCGGCCAAACTCACGTCAAGCAAGTTGAAAACCACCGTGTAAGGCATCAACCCGTACGTATCATGCGGCACGGCAGTCTTGTCAGCACCCGGAGCCAAAAGGACATTAAGTTTGTGACCGAACCACGCCTTATGCCACGCCTCGGTGTACTTGGCGCGCGCGAGATCCAGGTCATCCAAGTGCCGCCACGGATGCGCCATGTCTCTAAGCACTGGACGCGGGTTGGTCGTAAAGGGGTGCATTCTCGCAGCGGCCGATTTGACCAGTGGCTCGCCGAGGATCGCTGCGAGATCTTCATCGGGTGGGTGGGACAACTCGAAAAACTGACAGGCAAGCCTGATGCCAAGATCTGCACTCCGCTCGTAATCGTACGGGAGGCGTACCACGTCGTGACCGGCTGCGGTGAGCGCTTGGGTGGCGGACTCGTAAGCCCTGCGGACCGGAGGATGTAGCGGCCAGGCTGGCTCTTCTTCCATCACTCCGATTCTGAGACGCGGCCCCGCAGCCGGCTGTCGCCATTGCAAGTCGAGGGCCGTTGGATCGTAAGCTCCAGGACGTTGACCGATGACTGCTTTCATGAAGAGCTCGAGATCTTGCATGGAGGATGCAATAGGTCCCGCAGATGGAAACGGGCCGGGGAGACTCATGACGGGACCCTCGGACTGATTCCCGTAAGGGACCCGATGGTTTGTCGGCTTGAAGCCGTAGTTTCCACAGCACATGGATGGAATTCGGATTGAACCGGCGATGTCGGTGCCTACTCCGATGGGGGATCCTCGGAAAGCCACCAAGGCACCTTCGCCGCCGCTTGAGCCGCCGGCGTTGAGGTTGAGGTTATGTGGGTTCAGCGTCCTTCCGAAGATATTGTTCTCAGAATCTCCGGTCTTCGTACGGAGTCAGCATTGAACGGAAAGTAGCTTGGATGATTCGACGTACCATCAGCGTCTGTGGTACGTTCGTTTTGACGTAGAGCACTGCTCCTGCGTCAAGTAAGACGCTGACCAAGCAAGAATTCGTTGTTGCAGGTCCCAGTTTGAGGCCGTTGACGTAGCCTGCAGTTGCATCGTATCCAACGACTTTGAAAGTGTCCTTGTGAGAATGAGAAGTCAGTTTTCGTGTGCAGGTGGTTTCACCAAGATGGATGTTACCTTAAGACTGATGGGCAGACCATGAAGAGGACCACATGTTTTGCCATTGTCTCGGTAATACCGGTCTAGCCATTCCGCCCGTCGAATTGCTTCGTCATAGAATGATTCTGTGAGACATGAGGTCTAATATTGTTGAAATCAGATTACCATCATTTAACGACATCAACGAATCAAATGTTCGCGTAAGAAATACTGCTTGAAAAGCAATGGACTGGAACCGTGAGGTCGAGGATATGTCTACTCACAAGTTGCTGGGCAACAGCAGCTCTCTTGCAAAACGCTGTCACAACCTCAGTTGCTGTGAAATGCCCAAACGCCATTTTCTCGATCAGGGAAACGGCTGAATGATTCCCGGTGATATCGAGCTCCCGCTCGTTGAGAATCCCAGATCGTCTAGCATGATCCAGCTCGAGGAGATGGCCTCCATTTGTCTGCGTCAGTTCTTCGACAAGAGCAGTTTTGAGTCTCCAATCGGCCGGGATAGCGTCGGAAAGCTTTCGTCTCTTCTCGGCCACCAGGTCTTGCCATGACATGTCGTCTGGCGCTCGCTCCTTGGTGAGCTGGTTGTAGTCGTGAACGAGAGTCATTGTGGGAAGCGAGTCTGTCCTTCGGCAGGAGTCTGTTGTCGATTTCTGAATGAGGGGAAGTTGCTGCAGGGAGATAATTTCATGTGCTTTTGTACCTCTTCAGTAGCTCTTTTCAAATGCTTGTGTCTCAGAGGACCGGCAAGTCAATGTCCGCCGTTCGGCGTACAGACCGATCGGGGCTTCTGTAAAGATCTCATTGGCTCTTGGACTTGCCTTTCCAGGCATGGTGCCGCGAGCGGATGCACCCCCGCACCGGCCGGGATCTCAGTGACAGGGACCTGTGTCCGCAGATCATGGAAGAGATTCATCTGAACGATAAGCTGCTCATAATCTTTGGTGACTGTTGTATGTAATGGACTGTGTGGCTCTGAATCATCTCAACACCGCTCCTTCGGCCACGTCATATGATGAGATCCAAATGTGGGCGTGGCCGCGGCAGTTCATCTCGGCAGGCCACTCAATTTATGAGCGGATTTTTGAGGGCTATGAAGGCAATGCAGCTGATACGATGTTGTAATGAACGCAGAAGAACACGCCAATAACATGGAATTGGCAACAAAGTACGAGTGAATAATATGTATTAGTCCGGTGTACAATTGTGTAAGCTAGACTGCATACACTCGGAACTCGTCCAGTTATCAAGACCCCGAGTTCCCAACTCAAATCCGACTAACACTAGCAGCCTGCCCGACTTCAGATGCCACCTTCTCATACCTTCCATGCAACGCGATACGAATTCGACGCCCAAATACCAGCAAGGGTATAAATAGCATGCAAATTGTAGTTGTCACACACCCACTGATAATGGAGATGTTCGTCAAACTCATGGCGTTAAGCCATGGCACCACGGCGAACGGCACCCCAATTGTCGCCGCATTGCGAATGAAGGTGATGAAGACGAAAGATTCGGCTGTAATCTGGAATATGAGGTAGCATATCAGCGTCGTTGTGGGTGTTTTCAGGCCCCGATAGAATGCACTCACAGTCTTATAAGTATCGATGACGATGGTGAAGGCGACGTCCATCATAGAGCCCATGCCAAACGCGAAACAAGCTCCTCCAATACTTGGATACACCCAATGCATTCCCTGAACCAGAAGAACCATTAGAAAGGCAGTTCCTGACTTGAGCGCATTGGAAGATGTACTCACCCGATCTGCCGTCGCCCCAAAGATAATGACACCAGCCCCCATGACAAGTGCTGGAAGGAAGAGGATGTAGAGTCTCATCTCCGGCTCGAATATGCCGCGGTTCTTTCGTGCAAGCCTCACGACAATCCAGTCTCCAAGCAAACCTCCATAAACGCTGCCGATCAAGTTGCCGATGAAGGGTCCAATTAGCATGAGCCCAACCCCAGCCGTGCTGAAGCTGTAAGGTGGCGCGGCAAAGACGATGGAGTTGATGCTTGTGAGAAGCACAAGGAAAGCAACTGCGTTAGCGCATTGTATCGCTGCGAAGACAACATGCGGGAAGGCAGCTGTCTTGAATGGTGTAAGATAGCCCGATAACAGCGACTCGTCCGTCTGTGTGAAGAAGCGCATGCGTTGTCGATACGTGTTGAGAGGAATTGGCTGCCCAGCATCCACGATGTCTCTGTCGACGAGCGTTTCGGGTAGCTTCTCCTCGTCTGCGTTGATATCGACAGGCCGTGGCAGGGCAATATCTAGGCCTTGATCGTTGAGTCCCACGGAAACCGGGATGTACTTGGTTTCCTCGAAGAAGAAGACGAACAGGAGTGATAGGATCGTGAGAATGATGCCCACGGTGTAGTAAGTCCATCTCCATCCCATGGTTGCAGCCTGGACGCCAGCTAGAGTCGGGGCGAGGAAGTTTCCAATCATGACACAGGTGATGTAGAAGCCATTGGCTAAGCCTCGCTGATGAACGAAGAAAAGGTCCGCGATCTTAGTGGATAAGCAACTTTAGTGTCATCTTCGCAAGCAGTGTAATTATGAGAAACACAGGTACTCACAGTCATTTCGGCAATAGTCTCATTCGTGGAACCCGCCAGACCAAACAGCAGATTAGTGATGTACATCTCGGGAACAGTGTACATGCGACTAGACCACCATGAGGTCGCAGCCATGATCGCGGTCGAGAAGATGTAGGTGGACCGTCGACCGTATTTCTTCGTGAAGGGAATGATGAGCAGACAGCCCATGGCGAGCCCCACGACGTTGAAGGAGACACCGGCGTTAAGCTCATCGTAAGACATGTCCAACTCAACTGTCATCTGCTGCCAGAGAACCATCTGCATAGTCATCCTAGTTGCTAAATGTTAGTCAATGGGATTCTGGAGTGTTGAAGAAAGACATTCGCAAGGCAGATCCTCTTACGCGGCAAAGACAGCTACAGTGACGGCGAAGACGAAGATAGCGTTGACATATTTTCGAGTTAATGACCAGTTCTAATTAGGATTATTAGATGCGCGACTCTGAAATTGCTTCTTGTATGACACTTGAACAGGACACCACTCACAAGGGGGTCATTTGGGTCAGCGGTCGGCTCCGGAACGAGGACCAAAGCAGATGCTTCTGCATCAACAAAATCGAATTAGCAACTTGAGAAGAACCACCAGCTGATGATTGATGTGCAAAATTGCTACATGTCGCGTCGCTAGATACTTACCAGACAAAAGTCGAGCACTCCCAGGTGGAAGATACGAGTCTTGGTCATGTCGGTCCATAATGTTCCTTCGTCAGACTATCAGTGAAAAGTTGATATTGACGGGCGACAAGAGGCAAGTCGTAGGGCACGCGTTTCATAGCTTTTCCAGAGGGAACTTCCTTCGCTTTTAGATAACCGATGGCAAATGCTCAACGTTATCTCTCTCCGCCTATGTAAGTCTTGGCCACCGAGATCATGCACCGGCCCGGCCTTGATAAGCATCGAGTCAGTCTCCGCTTTCAAGTCTGAATCTGGGGTAAAGACCGGGGGGTGTACGTCCCGTTGGGGGCAACGACATCTCGAGCGATTAGAAGCAGAGATATCATTGGCGTATGGACCTACTTAAAGCAGCTAGCTTCCTAGAAACCCCCGGAGGTCAAGACCTCCAACGACAAGAGCATCGTCGATGCTATCGTCGTCTATGCAGCAGAGTACAGGTACGTCACGGGCCAAGTCGAATAACACGCAGCCAAATGAGATTCGTCAGCCACCCGTGATTCGGCGACCTGCACTCAAGCAGTACGAGGCCTCAAGTGGATGCAGTCTTTGAGCCCCTCTTGGGCGCAGAAAACCTGACTCCAACCGACGCGAGAATGCAGTTCAAAAGAGTGCAATCTCCACGTTTCTCTTCTTAGCCTGCTCATCAATATCGTACCCATCATTCCCTGTCTCCCATGCTTCGTCCAGCATCTCCGCAATGTTACGAGCGTTTGCTGTGAAGCCATACGGTTGACATACATCGGCAGCTCGGCGCAATGCCTCCATCCAAGCCGGCCGACGCTGCAGAGTCAGGACCTCCAGTCTTGCTGCCACGTAAGGATATAATAACGAGTTGACTGTGAGAAGTTGATCGTATTCGTATCGCTTGCGGGTGTCACAGAGAGCATCCATCGCGGCGACGAGCCGTCCGAGCAGGAGCTCGGTCGATGGTGCTGTCGGTGAGGCTTGAGAATCAGAAATGGGAGCTCTGGACCCTCTAATTCTGCGGCTGGTGAGAATTCCTGCGAAGCGGTACGCTTCCCAAAGATGAATCTGTGGTACCTCTCCCAGTTCCCCAGGCCAACATAACAAAGCGTTTTCCGCAGACTCATCTTGGATGACGGCGAATATGTCGAGTAAAGAGCGCGGAAGGCTAGTCACGGTTTCGATTCCGCGGTCGCCTTCACCTTCACTGAGCCTGCCCGAGAAAGAAAACCGGGCCTCCCGTAATCTTCTCCAAAGACCCAGCGTCATTGTAGCACGGCCTCGAACGAATGTCGGCATGTCCATGACTGCCATTAGTTCGAGAGGAAAGCTGACCTCAGAATTTGCCAGAAGAGCGGAGCCATGCAGACTGCCACTAAGGCCGTAGACTGTGGTCATTAGTTCCAAGTGAACAGACCAGCGCGCGCTTTGGAAGAGCTGAATTTGAAGGAGAGTTTTCGATCAGCCAAGAGTAAAACAGGAAACTTGAGAGCAGTCCTCCGAGGACGCAATCACATCACGATCCTTCCCATTAGAAACATAAGCGTGGGTCATAATCAGACTCACATTCAAAGTGCAGATAAAGAGTCCAGCGCACATGACTCCAACATTGACGGTGCCCTCATAAGACTCTAGCTGTTTGCGAAACAGATGAAGGCCCCGGACGTAGTACTCCTCGAAGAGTGGGGGAGGATTAGCCGGGCTGGATACGTATAGATGAGTTGCAATCAGGATGGAGGAGAGAGCCTCTGATCCATATGCAAGCCGGCGGAGGTGCTGCCTAAATAGGTCGTCTCGGCGGGTAGAGTACAACAGGAAGACAGTTGAATTATTGACTAAAACAACCTCGTCAGTAAATCCATACGCAATCATGCTTGGAAGCAACCGTGATGAGAGAAAAGTTGATATCGAAGAAGACTCACAGCTTTCGTAGAGTCTTCGGTCTTGATCAGTCCGACCGGGCCATTGAGACTCGGTCAGGGGTGACTCGGAGAGCTGCGGGGACTGCACGACGGTCCGAACGACAGGGGCCGACGCGACGCCGATAGAGACAGGAGAGGGCGTGGAAAGGCCTCCGTCTCTCTTGGCTAAACTTGAAGACTTTTCATGCGAAGTACCAGAACTATCAGTTGCGCCAGACGAGCTTCTCGGGCTTGATATCAACCTTCGTCGCTTGGCTGGTGGTTCTTCTACAGGCGCCGGCGCTCCGGTGAACCGACCACGCGAGGCAATACCCGTACCCCATCGCAGGACGATATCGTATCCCTCGCATTCGATTCCCTGTCCTACGCATTGGAGACAATCAGGCTTTGTCTCGTCGCATTTACGATGGCGTCGCTTGCAGGTCAAACATCCACTCCTTGAACGCGACATCTTCCCCATCGGTGTGGGCCATCGATGGAACCAGAGACTGTGGAGGAGATTGGTCGACAAATTGATACTGGTAACTGAGAGATCTTCATTGAGAGTGTTGCCGATGAAATAAAGTCAGAACTTAATGCCCTCGGGTTTTACAAGGAGCAGTCCGGATTTCGTCTTGTTGATGAGATGGTCGTAAGATCCATCAATCAAACTCGTGTTGTTGAACGTGGAGAAATTGAAAACCGCCTGCATAATAATAGAAGCTCGCAGTGCTTCAAGCACACATTTCTTGCTTAGTAAGACACTATAATTCCGTTCCTTGCGCGGCCGTAGCCCGGCTTTAGGCGTACGAGTCATCTCAAGTCCCGGCAAATAGCTTCAGCGGCTTGGCAAGAAAAAGCCATTATCTTCGCTGATGGTACGTCATCATCAGCAGGGGAAGATATACTGACAACACTTCATTGAGTTTTAACGTGCAATGAACATGGGAACTACACCTGGTCTGGCCCAAGGTCAACGATTGTCAATGTTCCTTAGGCTTGGCTTTTGACCACCACGTCTCAGCTCAAGACCTGAGAAAGAGAAATGACCAGATGTTATTGAACTCACAGCTTGAAAGTTATATATATATATATGTATATATGAATATAAATATTCACGTTCATATTGCGTTAACCACAGTGATAAAAGTATTTCTAAGTACCCTTTTAATGCCATTTTAGAACGTCTTCCAGTCTACCAATTATGCTGTGATGCCAGGTTTACCAGCCCTTCCGGCGCCCAAGTATACCAAACTAATCTATCAATAATCAAACAAGCAGCTTCTGTATTTGTCTATCCAAGTGCTTTCTATGAGTCTCGTTAACCGGATTCGGTACCTGGCCGAGGATATCCTTGATGCGTCCCATCAGGAACGCACGAGGGTTGCACTCAGCATGATCAACTCCTCCTCTTTCCGCAGGCTTGCCGATGTCATGGATTACCAGGTTCATCAACGTTGAGTATAGTGTCACAACGCTATCCTCGACATCCGCGGCATCTGGAATGGGCCACAAACCTGCTCGAGTGAGACAGAAAGTCATGCTTCCTAGTATCATGCTCTCGCACCGGTGCGGTCCCATGTACATGGCATGCCGGCACCATCTCTCGCCCTCGTCGACTGTGATAAGCCTTTCAGCCAAGTCACGAAAGAGGTCCATGATGGACTGAATTGTCTGCGTGCGGACAGATTTGATTCGCTCTGGACTAAGTCAGTGACGCACTCTTGAGAAATGAGGCGGAAGCGGGTAACTAACCAATGATGTCCGGCGGCGTACTCAGCCCCTCTAACTCGATCTCTTCTCCAGTCCCCCGGCATTCCATAACCATTCTTCGTGCTGTACTCTCGAACAGCTGCTTATGACCCAGCTCCCAAGAGATCCACAGAAGCTTTGGCATCAATAACCCGTTCACGCCGACATCTGGTGTCTCCCCGATCCCCGTGACCCAGTTCTGCAACCATGGTGTCAACATTGGCGTTGCATCGTAGTAGTGCGTCAGGACTGTGAGGTCGTACAGCCTGTCGATCGGCAGACTCCTCGGGACTTGGCGGAATTTGGCATGGGCGATGCTGGCGAAGAGTTCGAATGTGTCGGGCTTGTCCTCACGAAGTTCCACCACCCAATCAATTGCGGTGCTGTCTGAGTTGGTGGTTGGCTTGGCTTCGACAAAGCTACCGTGGAGCATGCGGTCGAAGACGGGGGATACGCGGGCCATGGTCCGGGAACAGACACGGAAGCTGCGGGCAGGGGTGTCTTCGGCTGCCGATCCGACAATGAAGACGAGATCACCCCGGGGATCCATTTCGGTGAGCTCCGCAGAGCTGCTTTCTTTGCTTGGTGACATGGTATCAGGCTGTGAAGAGGTCGAAAATCGGGATGAACGAGTGAATCCGATGTTGCTGCCTGGACTGAGTATCTTAAGCATACAAACTTGTCAAGGCTTTCCCTTCAGATAAATATTGACGTCTCAGGGAGGTACAAGGAGCCTGTTTTGCGGCTCTTAGGGCTGTTGCAACGTTCGGGCTGAGTCTCGTATCTCCCTCCCAGCCTCATGCTATATAAAAAGATCGGGCTCGTATGCACTGAACAGATTTTGATCTCATCCGTGGCGCAGGGCGGCTACTAGAGCTCTTGCGCCACGCTTGGCCAAACCCTGGACTCAGAAAAAAAATAGGGGGCTCGTCTGTTCTTCGATCTTGTGGGCCGTCTCAAGTCGGTTCAATGTCCGGAGACGTTTGTAGGCTTGGCGGGATGCCGCCCGGAGAGCGCGGGCACCGAAGATGCCGGTCATTGGTACGTGAAAGTCCGCGATAAACTGAGAACCACAGCCACCACATTGAGTTTATCAGGCTCCGGCTCAAACCCGACCCAAACAATTGGCACGTTTGTCAGTAGATTTGCTTTACTATTTAGATACTCATTGTAAAACCCATTATTTATCCTGATTAGTCATGCCCCAAGCCAGTAGATTTGCGGCGGACCTTCGGTAACATTGACTCGAAGCCCTTCAGCCATACTCTGCAGTGCGTCTTTCAACAAACAAACTACCATCAAGGTTACATTACCGATGATGCGGACTTGTAACCTGACCTCGGTCCGATCCGGGGCTCCGTTTTCTCTTCCCCTTTTTCCTGCACAAAGAGGCCGCATGTTGCTCGTAGGGAAAATTTCATATATGTAAGACGTCATAAAAAGACGGTACTGCTAGCATCCAATGCTTGAGCTTTCTCAATGCTCACAAAAGTTCCACTCCACATTCAGCCAGCTTTCCTCTTTCGCCTTCAGCCATTTCCTCTCATCCATCAAGTCCAGTCTGAACTCCTTGGCCTTTTTCAACCCGATAGGCCATTCATCCTTGTTCGACGCCTTCTCCCAATCATTCCTGGCCTTCAACCATGCCTCCTCAGACATCACCAAATCTTTCTTCGCGGCCCCATTCTCCGATGCATTGAGTTCATCGTCATTAGTCTTTCGAGCATTGGGAATTTCTGACGATACTTTACCGCCTCAGTACCCGGGTTCTTCTGCGACGGCCACCAGTGCTTCTGTTGCGGAGGTACATTCGATGTGCTTATGATGGGGATGGCTGGATCCACGAGAAATAAGGCGAGGATCTTCCGGTGTCCTGGCTTCGTAGGATCGATCAACTTGAAGGGCGATACATGATGCTGAAGGAGATTGGGGAAGAAAATTGCCCGACCCATTTTCGTAAGTACCGAGCCGATGTTTTGAATGGTGTTGCCCCGCGGGTCAATAGCGAAAGCTTGCTTGATGCCCGCCCAGTCGTATTGATCATAACTGAGCTCTGAGCTAAGATCCTCTCTGTCGGCAAGGGTTCGAAAGTCGAGCGTGCAATCCGTAATGTTTTCACTGTCATAGTAGTAAAGCGCCGTGCTGATAATATGCTCGTTGAGGAGGCCTTCCGTGTGCCACGAACCACCTTCGTAGGATGGTTTCTCCGGCGTCAGGTGGATATTGGCCAACTTCACGATGACCTGAATTCTCTTCTTGTTGTTGAAGAAGCTGTTGCTCTTGATGTCTGAAGCGCCGATCCGGACATAATCCTTCGCCTCCGGGTCTGCATCAGGCAACTTCATGCCATGCGTCTCTGCAAACCAGGCCTTATCCCTCTTGGTTCGCTCCAGATCCCTGATATGTCTTGGGGCGTCACCTTCGGAAAGGGGTCGCAAATGCGGCTGACACCTCCGCTGGCCACATATCTCAGGACAAGGGCAGTGGTTTCTCCTGACATCGTCTGTCGTAAGACGTTGCACGGCGAACTCTTTCTCCCATCTGTAGATAGCGTCCCATGCAGGCAGAGACTTCTCGATGAATTGCTCGATGATAGGGTAGAGGTGGGCGTGTTCTTTGGGATGGAGGTTGTTGATGTAGCTGGCGATCTTTGCCCTTCCCGTGGCGGGGTCAATTTTCACATCGCAGGGTAACCACTGGAACTCGTTACTCAGCACCTTCAGCCCTTCTCGGGAACTCCATTGCCGAAAGGTGGATTGTGTAGTTTCCGCCTTTGCTGGTGACCTCAGCTTGATGCCCATGCCGCAGTAATCCAGAGCATCTTCAACGCCGATAACACGGTCCTGGAGTACTCTTGTACGGCCATACATCAAGGGCCAGAGAGATGGGTGCACCAGGTTCAGAACTTGCTCGTTGCTTCTAGGGTGCCAGTCTTGCTGCTCCGACGGTACATTCTCGAGTGGCTTGACGGCGTTCCGGAGCGATGAAAGTAGTTCCGGTGTCAAGATGTTGTCGGACTTGATAACGGCGGTGGAGTAGTCGTAAACCGGTACAATTCCAGTTTTCTCAAAGATGTACGCCTTCTTCCGTAACTCGCTGATGCACTATAGAATGTCAGTACTGTGTCTGAGGTTGGACTGCGGCTCATCTTACCGCATCGGCCATTGCTGTCGTGAAGTCCGCGTACTTGATGTAAGACTCCCAGTTCATTTCCAAAGCTTCCCTCTTCCATTTGGCGGTTATGTCATTATTCTTGACTTTCAGCCACCACTCGGGCTTGTCAGACAACTCGTTGATGGCCCGGAGCATGCAGCATTCGCGGACGAGCAATGTGACAGCTGTCCACTCATCATTGCCGCCCATGAACAAAACAGGAAACTGCTTCTCAACGCCAGGCATATGACCGAGTGGCAAGCCGAAGCCTGGCCGTTTGACGACGGAGGTTTTCAGAGCCTGTAAAGAAATGTTAGCGATGGAAACTGCAACATGACTTATCTTGAATGAACCTTTGATGCTGTTTTGTGAGAAATCCACACGGCCCGTTTGATTAAAAGATTCAAATACTTGAACGAGAAGGCATTGAAGTCGAGATTGGTGTTCTTCTCGATCCAGAACTTTGCGTCGGATACATCGGGTTCTCTATCATTTGCCCAGGTGTTGAACTTCTCCAGCTGTTCGTCGGTCATCTTGACGCGGCTTTCTTCATCCTGCATGAGCTGCTGCTCAGCAAGAGTCAGAGACATAGGACCTTTGAAGAGTTGCGGTGCCATGGCGTGGGCGTGCACTGAAAATGAGAGTTGATGATGGGAGATATCCAAGAAGAAAAGGCTCAACTCCTCTAGACGATGGCTTCATGTCTTATATCTAGTCATAATCTGATGTTGCTCAAGCGTTCAACAGAAATGTTGCGCCGTTACATGTGAGTGAAAGTGTACGCTCAGGCAGCAGTAGTTGCCTGTTGATAACGATGCCGGACCAACTTGACCCACCGACTAGTGAGACAACCACCTGAAATTATTCAAGCATCGAGTCAGTGATTTCAGCTGAACATGGCGACGTCGAAAGCTGTGCGCCGCTAAAACTGTCAAGATTGCCTAGATATGCTTATTATGTGGACCTCGGCCCATCGACTGCAGTCTGGGCTGCATGAGAAACTCTGTGAATAGGACATTTCACGATGTGCAGATTCTTCAGAGGAACTTATGGGCGGTAAGAAGCTTTGGAGCTATCCACTGATTGGTTTCTGCCAAGACTACTTCGGAGATTAATGGACTAGGCTCATCAATACAGCGAAAATATCCCCGTTCAAGATACCATCAAATTCTATTACGCAAAGAACTACAAACGGCGACAGTAGGAATAACGATGCTCGGTGGGAACATCGGTGGTGGAAACAACACCAGCAACTCTGTTCAATGTTTAGAACACTAGATGACCACTTGACCCAATGGATCCAAATGCGCACGCGTTGATAGCAAATCAACTGATCAGTCATAAGCTCAGAGCATCCAAGCAGATCAGAAGTTGGGTGAAGACTTGGCCGACTTGAAGAACTCGGCTCGACTCAATTCATGCTGCCACCTTTGCATCTGAGCTCTGCATGAATCCTTGTCTGATCTGTTGCACTTAGAAGCCCAGATAAAGCAAGTTGAAAAGCTATACTTCTTTAGCCCATCTCTCAAATCTTTCAACAGCCCAGTCATTGCTGTGATATTTGACATTTTCAGCTTGCAGCTTTACTCATCTATCATTAGTAGGAAAGCAGAATTATTTGTGTAAAGCATTGGTTATCATACTTCCCACAGTGCAGTGCTTGTAGAATTTCGATCGGTTTCAAGGTTAATGACTTATTACTCTGTGTTGAGTTAGATATAGTGATCATTGTAGGGAAAGTCTATCGACCTACTAATGTTTACGTTGAGGTTGCTTAGCAGTGTCGTGAGAACATGAATGGAAATGATGTTGGCAGTTGTTAGAAGCGTAGGATCTCGGATGTGCCTTATGAGACAGAGACAGCATCGAGTCTGTGTCGCAACATTGATTGATGATAGTGTGAGAATTTCTCAGTTAAAAACGTTAATGCACAATGTTGCCGCTATTCATCTTATCACGTACACTTTCATTACATACACAAGTTGTAGATAAACCATGTCTCGCAGAGTCGCGAAGGTCCTGCCCTGTGACTCCAGTCCTGTCGGCCAAGACAATGATAATGCATCCCTTCATATCTAAGGTGCCACTGTAAAGTCTTATCCCAATCAAAAGCTATTATGATAGTAGCGGGTTGCCAAATACTTCCTCTGGACTTCAATTGTTTTGGTGAAATTGCTGAACTTCATATTTCTGTGTGTTATCTTCTAAGGCGGACTGGAGCCCACATCCAACGAACCGAATCTGCAGTCAGCTTACGGCTCACGACTGAGAGCCAAACGATTGGATGCCTCGCCGCTGAAATACGGGCACGATGAAAACAGGCTTGTAGAAACCTACCTCAAAAATCTCCGATCCCTTGTTCCTTTTAGGGCTAAACCACATCTTAGTGTTTACTCGAACCCAGTTTTGAGTCCTGGTGCTACGCAGACTGCATTGCGCGATGGTTACGCAGTGGAAGATCAACCATCAGAATTACAAACACGCAACGGTGATTTGCCCGATCGGACTCAAAGGCAGCCTAGCTGGGGCGTGCTACGACGCTTACAGGGGTTCGGTGACCGGGGCCCTATCAGCAATGCAGATATTTAAGAGAAGTGTATCGTCAGTTGCGATTGAAAGGAGTTGGTTTCTGACTTGCGTTATAATGCTTACTGCTATCCTCCATATCTGACGCAATGGAGATACCGTCGTTCCTAGTCGGTCTCGGAGTTGGGCTGATATCGGTATTCGTGGTCGGCGCGCTACTAGGCGTCTTCAGCAATGCAGGCCGCCCGCCTCTACCACCTGGTCCCAAGGGCCTTCCTGTGGTGGGAAACTTGAACGACTTACCCAAGCCGGGCATTTTTGAGGCAAATCACTGGGTTAAACACAAGAAGCTATATGGTTTGTCAAGAATCCACCTGAGGCATTTGCTGATAGCTGGCTGATGTATGCATAGGTCCGATCAGCTCTATCACAGTGATGGGTCAAACGTTGGTGATCATCAACGACTTGCAACTGGCTTTTGAGACATTGGAGAAAAGATCCGCGAAGCATTCATCCAGACCAAAACAGGTATTTGCCGGCGAGATGTACGTTTGGTCTGACACGAAACACCACTAGGTTCCGGCTCGGGTGTAGGACCTCAATATAAGCTAACCTTGGCGTCAGGATTGGCTGGGAGAACTCTCTCGCCTTACTACAGTACAACGAACGCTTTCGCGCTTATCGCAAAAGCATTGCTCAAATCATCGGCTCTAAGGCGGTCGCGGCTCAGTATGACAATCTACAAGAAGCGGAAGCTGGTCATTTCTTGCTGCACGTTCTCGACAACCCAAAAGATCTCAGAAACCACATCAGAAGGTTTGTCGCCATGCCATCTCGTTGCCGAGCGAGCAATGAAGACTAACCAACCACGTGTCTGATAGAGAAGCCGGATCAGTCATCCTCAAGGTTGCGTATGGCTATGTCCCTGAGCCGTTCAAGGACGACTATCTCATCAACATGGCGGGTCGAGCCATGGACGAGTTCGCCCAAGCAGCTGTTCCCGGCGCCTTTTTGGTGGATATTTTCCCCATCTGTGAGTTCACACTCCATGAATAGTTCAGGAAGAGACCTAACGATCCAAGTGCGTTACCTGCCGGACTGGTTTCCCGCAACAACTTGGAAACAGACCGCCAAGGACTGGGCTTTCACCCTCAAGACCGTGACCGAGAAACCGTACGCTTTCGTGAAGCATCAGACAGCACAGGGAAAAGATGTTACGTCGTTCGTTTCGCACTTACTGCGAGACGGCGACTTGACGCCGGAAGAAGATTTCAACACCAAATGGTCTGCTGTTTCTTTATACACTGGTGGAGCTGACACGGTATGACATGACAACCTAAGAAACTTCTGAAATCGCTGTTGATCAAGCTGGCTAATGTTATTCCCAGACGGTGTCCTCGATTGCATGTTTCTTCCTGGTAATGATGCTCTTTCCGAAGGTCCAACAAAAAGCAAAGGAAGAAATCGACAGTGTTATCGGTCCAAGCCGTCTCCCTACTGCGTCAGATCGGCCGAATCTTCCCTACGTCGACGCTATCGTGAAAGAGCTTCTTCGATGGCACCCTGTGGCTCCCATGGGCCTTCCTCATACCAGCTCCGAGGACGACGTCATTGAAGGATACTTCATCCCCAAGGATGCATTGATTCTACCAAACATCTGGTAAGAAGCCCTCGATTCTCTACCGCAGGTTATAAAAACTAACGTTTACCCAACTTTTAGGCATTTCACCCACGACGCCGAAGTCTGGGATGAACCAGATGAGTTCCGGCCCGAACGGTTCCTCCGGGATGACAACGTTGAGCCGCCGCTTGACCCTCACAAAATCGCGTTTGGGTTCGGTCGACGGGTGTGTCCTGGACGCATCCTGGCCGACAACGCCCTGTTCATCACCATCGCACAGTCTCTCGCGGTGTTCGACATTAGCAAGCCAGTTGAGAATGGAAAGGAGGTTGAGCCAGTAGTCAAGATGACGCCTGGTATTGTGAGCCACCCTGAAGACTTCGAGGTGTCGATCAAGCCGAGATCAACCCAGCACGAGAAGTTAATCCGCATGGTGGAGATGAAGTTCCCATGGGAAGAGAGCGATGCTCAGGTTTTGGAGAACATGGACCTCAAATGAAAACAACTTTCTTTGCGAAGTGGCTTCCGCTACTGGCCAACATCTGAAAGAATAGAACTTCGTCAGGTTAGCGCTTCGTTCAACAAGTTACCACCTTTGGTTTTCATTGATACAGGGCGAAAGTAGGAGAATCTTGTGCGATATGCCTAAGTCAAATTGAGCTTCAAATGCCAGCATGATAGCATCTTGAAGAGCTGTAAATTCTGACCTCAATCTCATCTCATGATGCAAGCTCTTCCAAAACTACGTAGTGTCGGGCTGAGTCTGATCCGGACAAAGATGAATATAGTGGGGAGCCTAGACACACGCAGTGGTAAGATAAATAGCCAACATCTCAACGACATCAAGATGCCTCGCCTCATCAGGGATTCGTTTAGGCATGGTGATGGTTAGGCAACAGCACTAAGTGTCCAACGGGGCATTTGTGATTTGTCTTGTGTCGAGAGGAATCATTAGACATTCGATAAACTACGATACTCGATCATTTACCAAAGTAACACATAACACGGCTGCCCCAGCCGCGCAAGAACCAAAGAAAGCCATCTGCAATCCCTCCCAGAGACATCTCCTCCAAGACCCATTTCCCGATCCCAACGCCCAACTCTTCGCCGTCCCAAAAGCCAAAAGCGCAAACAGGCATACGGCAATGCTCCACCTCAGACCTATCCCAACATTCGGCGCCATGAAGTAAGGCAGCAGAGGCATGAGACCTCCGCAGAGATAACCCAACGATATGGAGAGTCCCGAAAAGACTGGTGACCTAGAAGGCGTACTGCTGATACAGACGGAACTTTCGGGAATGACGGCGGACCGCGAACTGCGTATCCTTTTCGAAGCCCAACTCGATCCCTCCGGCTGAGCGTCGAGAACCTCCAGCACCATCGCGATGGTCGATTCGGGCAGGTTGAGCGGTTGAAGATACCGACGTACTTCGGCCTCGGCATCTCCGGAGCTTGATGCACCCTTCTCCCCGTGGTCGTCGACGTCTTCCTCGCTCCTCCGCTCCGCCAGCAGCATGCCTTGCTCCTCTTCCGACGCGGGGGACGGTGAGTGCGGCGTCTCGCGCGAAGCATCCCTTGCAGCTAGATAGCCGCCGATGCCCATACTGATGCATCCCGCGCACAACTCTGCGAGGCCGGCGAAGATGACTGTTTCGCTCCGGCCGAGGGAGCTTAGGCCCGCGGTCAGAGCGAACGGGACTGTGAGGCCATCGGAGAAGCCTAGGGTGAAGTCCGAGAGAAAGTGGACGAGATTTTGGGAAGCCATTGTCAGGGCAACGATTAGGTCGTATGTCTTGGAATGGATGATGATTGATGTAACGATTCAATCATTGTTGTAGTGGTCAAACTGATGATTGACCCAGGCGAGGAGGCTCTTCAGGCAGTCTAGAGACTAGGTTCGAAGTGAGGGGAATTGCCCAGATTGCGATAATGCGCTCAACGATTTCAGGAAATAAGTTTCAAAAATGGGATGATTTGAAAGAATGAAGCTTGGCGATCGGAAGGAGACACCGAAAAGCTTAGATTGCGTTCACGGAAGTTCTGGACCAGCTTACCCCTCACTGAGGAAAGACACCAAGAAATGCCAACACTGGTTCTCTTTCACGCCAAAATTAGACATGCTAGTGGCGGATCGAATTCGGTGAGCAGATGGGACAAAAGGCTCAACGGCCAAGACGAATCTCCAATATCTCGGATATCCGATGCCGTGAGGCGGTGTTCTCTCTGGTGGAGTGTCCGAATCGCTAGTTCTCGATGATGTGGAGGACGTGGAGAGCCGGGGAGGACGAGAAGGCCAAGCTTTCGCCCAGCAGCGATGCCAAGGCCGCCCACGTGGGTGCATTTCGGAGGAAAAGTCCCCTGCCCGTGGTCCAATCACGAATTCCTGATTTCCCACCTTCCTGAGAGAGTAATCTCGCGGCGGGGATTTGGGAAGATCCCTCTCCACTTGGATTGCTCCCCTGTCGCCGGGCATGAATCCTCGTGGGGCAGGTCGACGACATCACACGACTTTGTTTGTACACCACCAGGCAGAACAAGTGATTTGAATGGCTGGATGTTTATTGTCGATCCCGGGATGATGCCAGCCTGCGGTTGACGTTGCACCCGCGTGCGCGTTCACCCCGATGGTTGTGTCATCCGAAAAAGGCACGAGAGGACATTCAGTGCTAGGGACTCAAATGGACTCGAGGTGAGGAAGTCTATTGTCTGGTAATTGAAATACTGACTACGTGATTGAAGAATAAATATATGTACGGCGACCAAGGAGGTCAATGAGTATTATCAAATTAGGCCTTGTATCCAGCAGGAGGGTTCAGGCCATCGGGAACTTGGATGGTGTCCTCGTAGTATGTAGGCGCGGTGCTCTTTTCCCAGGTCTTCTTGACGATGTCAAGAATCTTCCTGCCGGCGGCGTTCTTCTCCAAACCCAAGTTGGGCTTGGGGTACTGCTTCGGGGCCTTGGTGTTGAAGAATCCAGCGTAGGACTGGTTGTAGAAGCGATCGGGGGTTTTGGACGACTCGCTCCACTGTCGGATCACGCTCTTCGTCTTGTCGGCGACGACCTGGAAGACGTTGGCGCCAACGTCCCACCGGCCGAGCGTCGGGAGGTCCCAGTTGGCTTGCACCGTCGCGAGCTCGGAGTAGTGGTTGTAGAAGTTGGAGTCAGTCGTGCCGACCTTGTCCTTGGGAACAGCATCGCCCAGAAGAATTCCGAGGATGCGGTTCTGGTGGCTGTATGTCTCGTTCTCGTCGAAGGTGACGAGGACCAGGGTGTTGCTCATGAAGTTCTTGTCGTTCAACAGCGGCTCGAGGAAGTTGCGAGTCCACGTGCCGGCGACCGTGACGGAAGTGTCGTGGCCGTCGGAGGTCATGTTGGGCGTGATGAACATCCACTGCGGCAGCTTGTTGGCCTTGAGGTCGCGGTGGAACATGGATGCGTCCTTGTTGATCATGGAGATGT
Source organism: Colletotrichum karsti (assembly GCF_011947395.1). NCBI lineage: Eukaryota > Fungi > Ascomycota > Sordariomycetes > Glomerellales > Glomerellaceae > Colletotrichum > Colletotrichum karsti. The sequence continues at coordinate 552,263 of NW_024065904.1, forward strand.
TCTTGATCTGAGAAAGGCGCTGCTCGGATTTGGTGACGCTGTCGAAGAAGATGGGCGGGTTGTGCTTGCGGACGTAATCGTTGGCGCCGTTCTGACGATTAACCCAGGCCATACCCTCGAAGCCGGAGAAAGGCATGTCCTCCTGGTACGAGGCCCAAGAGATGCCCTTGGTGTCGAGCAGGTCGAAGACAGTAGAGACGTTGCGGTCGGCGCGGTTGAAGTCGTCATTTTGCATGCCGAGGTAGTCGCCGCAGACGGAGGCAAAGTAGTTGGGCTCCGAAGGATGGGTGACGGCGAAGTTATTCTCCAGAAGGATACCCTTGGAGGCGAGCCACGATAGGTTGGCTGAGACAGGTCAGTGATGATATTCGAAGATCCGGGATGTAGTTCGACTCACCGTCACCGCGCGCCTTCTCGTAGTCGGTGTTCTCGTTCCAGATGACGACGAAGCGATCAAAGGCCTTGCCCTTGACCTTGCTGGTCGGACTGCTCGTCTTGGCCGTCGCGGCAGCAGCAGCAACCGCCGCGGTGCCGGTCGCAGTATAAGCCGTCTCCCAGCCGACGGTGCTGGAGGTGGCCTTCACCTTGATATTGACAGCGGCGGCATGAACGCCAGCCGCGAAAATCACGGCCGAGATTGAGGCGCAACGCATCTTGGGTCGAAGGATGTCGGGATTGAAGACTTCAAACGAGCGAAGGGCTTGAGAGCGTGTCCGGCGACATGTCGAAGGCAAGAGTGACGCGGGTCGCGGCGCTAGATCTTCTTATGTTGGCCGGCTAGCGGACATTGCCGCTCTCGGGAATCCGGCAGCGTCGAACGATGAGCCACAGTCTCTTTGAAGAGTGACATCCTTCCCTTCCAATGCAGCTACTGCCGGTCAAGGGTAGCGTCTCTCGGAGTTGCGCGGGGCGGGGCGCGAGCGGGGGAAACCAGATGAGGTACTTCTGCAGAATCCAGACCAGATTTGACATACGCAATTGTATTGTTTCTCATTCGCTCGTTGTTCGTGTTTTTGGTGCATTCCTTTGATCTGACTTTTGGCCAATCGATGTTGACGCCCACCCACGTGGTGTTCGAGATGCACTCAGTCAACTCTCCAGCGTGTTAATGGGCTAATTTGCTGCAGCATTATCTAATCAACTTTAACATGCTTTCATTTTGTCCGATTTGAATAATTCCATTATTCAACATTTCTAGTGATCTTCAATTGAACTTATTATTCACCCCAAATATGCAATCACTGGAGTGTCCGAGAAGCAACAAAAACAACGCTGTCGAAAAGGCGAATGCATGCTCGTAAGGGTTGCAAGACGTGCAAATCCATTGACATGAGGACACATCGTATTAAAAGTGTAAGAAGAAACAACTATGTAGCCTTGTCCCTAATTGGGTCTTCATGGACGGTATGCATCATCCGCACACCAAATTCCTTCATTATCCAACATTGAATGCATCTTATCTTCCGATCCCCGTTTCGGCAGAGTCATCCCACGAAGACCTCATATTCCCTGGTTGTTGTTCCTGTTTCTCGAGTATTGCCTTCACCATCAACAGCGAAACGTCATTGCTGCTTGGTATTTTCGCTGTACAGTGAGCTGCAGCGGGCAGAAATGAGTCCGGCGGGATTCGTGAACTACAACAGCAAATCAGTCTTCGATCCAATGAACGATGAGGCTGTCTCGCAAGTACCTGAGTATTTCAAGGTCGTCACAATGTGGCCTTCGTGTTTGCTGTTGCCGCTTCGGACAGAAGTGTACCATTGAGGCAAGATCAGAAGTCGGCATGTTTTGACCGCAAACTGCCAACCAGACCGTGTACTTTTAGGTTTTTTTCTGGAGATGCCATTGACGGCTTTTCTTCTTCGCCGCCGGGCAAGGCTAATTGATGGGAACCAGAATAGATGGATTGTAAACGATTGAGTTGTATCGATTGGTAGACTAACCTGAATTGCAGATTGTTTTCGACATATAACGCGTAGTAGATATCCGCGAGCCGTGTCTTGGGCGTAAAGTGCATGAAGGATGCCTTGAGGACGTGTGGCCAGTGAAATGGAGAACAGGGCGAAGTTTTGTCGAAGCAGGCGCAGCGACAGTACCGGAAGCCTAAAGGGAGAGCCGGCCTGTAATGTTTTGTCTCGGTGTTGGGCAGTTGCGTGGTCCGGGAAAGGGTGTTTCATGACTGTCGTCCAACAGGATCGTCTGTCAGGATCGTCCGGCGTCGTCGTCGTCGTCGTTGTTATTGATATCCAACGCCGTCCGTCGTCGCGATTCATGGTCAAGTCTGAACCGGGAACGAAACCGCCGCCCATGTCTGCAAAAGGTTAGCCATGATTGCAAGAAAACTCTCCAAGCAACTTACTGCGTGTAATTTGTTTTTGTTTTTTTTCCCAAACCCACCCTTGTTTCCTTGTGGCCTACTCACCGAGTGACGACATCCCTCTCTCAGGTTGTGGTCACGAGTTCCGGGTCAGATTGGGACACCGTCGTCACTCCGCAAGATAAATCAAGCCTCATTGATCAGACAGCTCGCAGCTCATCAACGGACCTCGCCGGCAGCTCTCCTCTGCCGAAGGCTTTGGAGAGACAAACCTTTAGGGATCCGATGATTGCCTTGACAACCTGCCACTCCTCGTGACCCGACGTCGATTCTCCTTCAAGGGTCGGATGGCATCGGAACGCCAGGTTCACCAGTTCCAGGCCCAACCCAACGACAGCAATGTACCCGCTGACGATGAGATGGAACTTGAGCCAGGAACCGAGAGAACCCGGGTCTTCGCCTTTGATTGCCTTGAAGGCAAAACCCCCAGTGATGGGAAGAGCCAGCCAGGTACAACCCAAGAGGAACACAACCATGCCGGCGAGTAGGCGAAGAGGTTTTCTGTAATTCTCCATGGTGCTATTAGGATGTCGTGAAGAAGAAAAAGAGTTGGGGAGATTTCCCACAAACCAGCGAGGTTTTTAACATCCTGCGAACCAGCCGTCGCGACTGCCATTCTTCTTGCAAGGAAGCCACGAACTGACGACGTCTCTTGCCCAAATGTGAGCCGCACCTGCTTTTTGCTTCAACTCTGGTTGTCAATAGAGGATGGAGCGGCCAGTAGCCAGTACACCTTGAAAGAAAAGGAAAGGCGCCTGCCTTCCTCAGGTGGGTTTCTTGACTGCTTCACTTGTTGTCCCTGACGTCTTTGGCCAAGAATTTTCACATGCCACCTTACCTATTCATGCCTCTCGTTGGACCAGGAAGGTTGATGCCTCAGACTCAAATGTGCTTCTCGAGTTCTGGAGGAAGGTGATATTTCTACCTCGCCGTTGTTACTTCCTTTTTTTCCCCCATTCGACATGCCTTACCAATATACGCATTGGAGCTGAGGTCATGAATACCTTCTCTTCACAGGCTACAGCCCTAGAAGGTGCAGTTCGACTACTTGTTGAAACCAGTCAGACAGTTTCGTCAGTCCGCTGCGTTTCTGGGCATTTGAGTCACTTCAATTTTGGTGCAAAAGCGAAGACGTTCATTCGCGCTCTACCTACCGTGTATTTGAGCTGTTTGGCCATCGACAGGGAAGCAAAGCCTTCTAAACTATGTTATTTAGGACCCCGCGGTCGTGGTAACGCGTTCTTGTCGTACCATTCCTGCACTCCAGATGTTGCTTCATCAAAGGCGTGGGGAAGGCAAACAGCCATGGCATCTGCAGAAGGCCTCAGTATCCAGTACCACACGGTGAAGTGGTACATGCACAGGAATCTCCTAACATCTGAGCGCACATTCTTCCAATCCAAACGCTTTGGGATGAATCCCTTCCTATGTTGCGACGGGCTAGACTCCGCAAGAGCAGATATACAGTGATCATCACACTGGGTTTGTCTTTCTGGATGCCGGGGTATAATTTCGAATGCACACAGGTAGCGTGTATGTTCTCCGAGATTTAGGGGCGGGAACCAGAGCGGAGGCTCAACGGATCTCCTTTCGAGGAATTGTTTGGTGGCCGTATGGAACACATGTGAAAACTCGCGGAGCTCCTCGACCTTTCCCGGCATTAAAGTTCCTAGCTTGCACGAGCTTGCAGCAACCCTTGCGCCCATCAGGCGTAGAATTTGGCGGGCATATAGCTCGCCATCTGGAATGACGTAATGGTGCCGGTTGGCGAAGGAGCAGAAAAACTCGAACGGCCAACGAATGGGAGGGTAATCTTCAGTTGGGAATGTGTAGGCAGGAAGACGTTTGCGGACAATCCAGCCGGCCAAGGCGAGAGAAGGGCGCGCTGTTAAAGTCCACAGCCCAATGAGGATAACCCTGGTCGGCAGAAGGAAGACGCTGAGCTTGGTGTTGTTGAATGGAATGGCAAAGAAGGCTGTTTGGAAGTCGACGAAGAAGCCACGGCCGAATTCTCCTCGGAAGTAACCGTTCAGGCAGTCTGCGGGAATGAACAAGAAGAAGGTAACGACAGCCGTCATAGAGTGGAAGACCAGAGCGTAGACTATCCATTCGGCGAAAATGCTTCGGCTGAAACAGAAAACAGAGCTGAGGATATTTCTCGGCGAAATCGACAGTTTCGCGGTCGAGATTTCCGTGGATGACATCGTCGGATGGCCTGGCTTGCATTCGTTGTGGGTAGGTCTTGCAAAGCAAGTAATTTCGTGTGAATATTTTCGTTGGTAAGCCTGACAAGAGAAAACAGAAATGTAAGTTACCTACTAGGTAGGTAGGTGTTGAAAAACAGTTTTGATTTTGGATTGGCGTCCTGCAAGGCCATGCCTGGCCATCAATGTCCTCACTTGTCCCGCACTCAATGCTGGGGCCGGCCGGATGGATGGGGCCGCAAAGTGAACACCGGCCCGGTGGTGAGAGTCTCCACTTAACTCGGCCGTGGCTGGGAATCCCGCATTCTTGAACCGGAAGCAATAATCCAATCCCTAAGAACAGCAAGTACACTTCACTTCAGCACATCCAGACTGGAAACCCCCTGTGGATGAGGACTATTTGTGATCTAGGCTTATGCTACCCATATTGGCACTTTAAACCCAGTCGGCTTTCGCGATTCGTTCCAGCAGAGTCACAGATGCCAAAAGACTGATATGTTGATTTGAGAGATTTGGGCTCAAGTGCGTAATCTTCTGGCATCAAAGTCGGCATCATCATAATTCAGCCGTGTGCCGTCCATACAGATTACATTATTACACTGCTCCGTGGTTAGTTTTTCCTTATAACTACTCTTCACTGCCTTGGTCGTTGTCTTTGCTCGCCGCTTTTACGTCTATTATTGCCTTTTCCCTCAATTTCTGCCTGCATTGTTGCCCTTACTATCCGTAGTCACTGTGTAAGCCTTCGGCCAGGAGTATGAACCGGATTAGCGTATTTACCCCAATTCGCGTTTGCGGATCCTTTCGCCCCCCATTTCCGCACGTCAAGTGTTTCTGGCCGCCATTGGGCCAGCGATGGCTTCCGCTGTACGCACGTGTTGGGACTAGCAATGCCGCTTGATCCGAACGGGTAATACGCATGCAATCCGCCTCCCCAGCTCCCAAATGCAACCTTCCTTTGTCGGGAATTCAGCATGTGGCGGCATCAGGCTACTTCTAACGTCTTCTCTACAACTCATTTTCGACGACCATCTTCGACGACCATCTTCGACGATGAGAGGCGATGCACACCATGGACGCTGAGCGACAAAGCGAGCCAGATGGACTGTGGAGTCCGACATCAACAAGTCCCCTGAGCGACGGCGGCCATCCCCGCGACGCGTCGCCTTCAACCTCAGCGACAGAAGATGACACTGAGAAATCGCCATTCCTCAATTATGATGGCGCTAGCGAGGAGACAGGATATCGGAGACGACACCGGGATACGTCCTGGCGAAGGAGTCTCTCTGCAGCTGCAAGCCTTCTCGGAGCTTTTGTTTTCTTTCTCCTGTTCTTCGTCTTAGACCGTTTCTTGCCGGGAATTCAACGCGCCAACCCAGCAACCCCGACTCACACAATCGCAGAGCCGATTCCATCGACTCCACGCCTGCGAGACTCATCTGAGTATATCCTAAGCTCTGCATGGGACTTTTCAGCGGGCAAGAGCATCAGAGAATATGACTGGACCATTCGGGATGCAACCTTCAATCCGGATGGCATTTTTCGACCCATGATTCTCATCAACAACCAGTTTCCCGGACCCCTCATTGAGTGCAATGAAGGCGACACCATCGTCGTTCATGTCCACAACGAGGCCGTCAACGCAACGGCGATCCATTTCCATGGCATGTACCAGAACGGCACAAACTCCATGGATGGCACTGTGGGCGTCACGCAATGCCCAATTGCTCCCAACGCAACATTCACCTACCGATTCACCGTCAGCGGCCAATCTGGGACGTATTGGTACCATGCACACCACAGCGTCCAGGCTTCGGACGGTCTAGTTGGCCCCATGGTTGTCCATTCTCGGAATGACAAACCTTGGACAGATGTCTACCACAGCGATCGGGTGGTCATGATCCAGGACCACTATCACAACACCTCCGCCGAGCTCCTCATGGACTATCTTCAGCCAGATCAGGAGAACGACGAACCTGTGCCGTCAAGTGGTCTCATCAACGGCCAAAACTACCGGGACTGCGCCGCATTTGATGGATGGGAATGCGAAAATAAGGCTCCTCGGCTAGAGTCCTTGGCTTCGTTCGACTTGGCCCCAAACCAACGACATCATCTTCGTTTCATCAACACCGGCGCTTTTGCAGAGTTCCAAGTCGAGATCGATGAGCACCTCTTCTCCATCACGGAAGTTGATGGGACTGCCGTTCAACCTGCATCGTTCCATCGCCTCAACATCCTGCCGGCTCAGCGTTATAGCGTGGTCATTGAAACCAATATTACCACCGCAGACTCTTTCTGGATGCGTGCCAGGATGGTCACACACTGTTTCGCCAAGGAAAACGAGTGGCTCGACCCGGAAGTCAAAGGCATCATCCGCTACGTCGAGTCATCGATGAAGAGCAATGTGTCCGAACCGCAGAGTAAAAGATGGGACGAAGCCCTCGATGTTGATTGTCGCGATATGGACACCGCTACCCTCAAGCCCATCGACGCAATGGCTGCGCCCCAAACTTCAGCATCAATGTATCTTCGCGCCAACTTTGAGATCGGAGCCTGGCGTCTATCGCGCGGGTTTTTCAACAAGTCAACTTGGCATGGGAACGCCACGTCTCCGTCTCTATACCGCATCATCAACGCAGCAACAGTCAACAACCAGACAGCTTTGCCGCTCACGACAGGAGTAAACGAGGTTTTGTTCGATTCGGAGAAGGAGTTCGTGTACCAGACGACGGGCATCGAAACTGTGGATATCGTCATCAGCAACTTCGATGACGGGGCTCATCCCTTCCATCTTCACGGACACAAGTTCTTCGTGCTGAAGCAGTCGCCAACGGGATATCCCCCCGAGGACATCGCGGAACTTGAGAAAGAGCTGACGGCGTCTGGCGTGCTGGAGAACCCCCTCAGAAGAGACACCGTAACCGTTCAGGGTTACGGATGGGCAGTCATCAGAGTCGTGCTGGATAATCCAGGCATGTGGGCATTCCATTGCCATAATGCGTGGCACGCAGAGTCGGGCATGATGATGGTAATTGCCGCAGGAGTTGAGACAGCAAAGGAATGGAAAGTGAGCGAGGAGGAGGTGGCGTTGTGTAGCCTGCCAGGAGTTGAGAAAGGAGTTCGGCCAGACGATAAGATCTGGTTTGGGAACTTTGGCGACTAAGCATACGGATACCACGGGACGGGCTGAAGTGTAGGAGTTCCGCGAATCAGATTAATGAATGAAAGAGATATTAATTGTAAACCCGTAAAGGGGGGGCTACCTAGTATTGGAGGTCTAACCGTCGGATTGATTCCGGTGCCCGTACAACCCGCGCGGGCAGGGCCGGTCAATGTCTGTGAACAATCAACAACTCAGTAATCCTTGCAACTGATTTCTCGCTTTCGGCTCCTCACCTAGGTTGGGATCGTCAACTCGCCGCCCACCTGAACCACAAAACAAGCCTTTACAGTGGGCAACTGACGACGACTTGCGGCTCCTTCATTCCTCCGCACTGCCAAGTTCTCAACAACCGGCACTTCAACTTTCTCCCCAACTAAATCCGCGCGCGCGAATATGATAGATGACTGACGGCACCGCCTCTTTGGTGTCCGGACAGACTAACGCGAATGGCACGTTTTTCTCCGGACGTGAACGGTGCCCGAGAGTCTGGCCACGAGTTGATTGAGCGAGTTGGACCATGCAGGTCTTCAACAAGCTAAGCTGAATATAGATCTTTGAACAGGGAGTATCATCGGGGGCGATGCTAAGAGATTGGGAAACGGGGCCGGTCTAGCTGGATCGAATTCAACTTCCCGGATACCCATGGGGCACGTGTGGCATTGTGGCTCCATTTCAAATTGCTCCGCAACAAGTCGAGAGGTCTAGACCCCTTAATTCCTCGTCTACCGTCTGCCTCTTCATCGGTCCGGTTCTGATTCGAATGCCGTGATCTCGAAGTTCTTCAACTGTTCCGCATGTCGGGCAGAAAAATGAGAAAGGAGTGTGTAGATGCCCCGGTTTTGCGGTGGGTGCTCGCATTGAGGGAAGAGACAACGCGTGCTTCGCATTAACTCGGGAATAGTGGTTTTCAAGTTTGATCCCGTCGGGTGGCCCCAGTTATTCGCACTTTGGCCGTTTTTCGGCGGCGAATGTCACCAGCTCTGTGCCGTTATCCATATTAGCCACGCGGAAGCTGATTCCAAGTTGATAGACCGCACTTTTTGGTGAGGAGGTTCCAACGGTGGACTTCGCATAGGTGGACGTGAGTTGCTCCGCTGCTTCTAAAAGCGTCCGATGTGTTCATGGAAATGTTGGAACCAACACGAAAACGGCAGAGCCAGGCCGAGTCAAGATCCACGATCCTACGTGACATCTGGGACTGCGACTGGGAAGACGGAAAAACATCAGATGGTACGACGTTGAAATTGGATAGATTGGATTTGACTGGTGCGAAATCGTCAGTACTGAGTTGGGCGATCTAGTCGTTTCAGCCGCGGGAACACGAATTTGTCCAAACTCTAATTTTGAATCAGGACCTATTGAGGAGAAATTCTGCTGTTCCAGACAGAGTTGAGCAGAACGCTGCCCATCGGTCGTGGGAATCTTCGAGATGTCACTGTTGGATCGACAACTCTAGGACCGACTTGGAGTGATGTCGAACTCTATTACTTCATGAGGTCACGGGAAACGCGCACTCGTGAGGAACGACTCAGGACTTTGGACGGCTGGAATGTTTCCCGCCAATGGAGTGGAGGGAAACACCTTGATCATGGGTGTCGTCTGAATTGGAGTCTCTCATCCGAAAGTCAATTCTGTTGCCATCCAGAAGCCAACTGGCGTCACCCCACTCCCATAAGTCCCTGAGCTATACGTGTTCGGGCCTTGACCACCAAGCTAACCGACGGGACATCCAATATCAGCAGAACTCTGATCAATTTAAAGCCCAAATTGTCTGACCATAAACTTCCACCAACCACCAGGCCTGTTGTGGATGGAAAAGGCATCCCTGGGCAGCGAGATGGCTGTTACGCGGCGAAGTGGCCAGCACAACCCCTTTTCCGAAGTGTGCCTGTTTTTCTCGTAGCAAGTCGACATTTCCCAATGGCAACCCCAGTTGAGGCTGGAAAGAACGGCACGGAACTCGGCAACTTGTTGCAAGGATTTAGATCAAGGAGGGCTAGTTTCGATCGGGTCAAGTCCCGGCAGGGCATGCTGAACAGGCCTTAGCCTACGGCGTAGCACCATTGCTTGTTTATGTCAATCGCGGAGATGGGCGCTGGTTTCGCAGATGGCCAGCAGACCGTGGTGTAATTCCAGAATTTCAGGAGCTGGTGTGGGGGTGTTGACGAGGGCGATGCAAGGGCCATCCCCGGCACATTGGTCACTCTGGAAGTGGCCATTCTCTCATTCGTGAGATCCATTCATTCCATCTAACTGACTCGACCAGTGTTTCCCAGGACGCGGGCAGACAATATGTCGCGGTAAACAGGAGCCGTTCGATGGCAGGCCTTGGCATGCCACCAATCCAGCCTTGCCAAGAGATCCAGAGACTTGGATATAAACCGCCATGTCGTCCTCCCCCAGAGTGCCAAGAGATTCCCAAGACATCAAACCCGCAGATCCCTTACCATTCTCGAGTCTTGGCTCATCCTTCTTTCATTAACCTGATCCGTTCCTTTCTACCTGCTTTTACATACTTTCTGATACTGTGTATCAAGTCACTCACTTAACCTACAACTCTGCCAAGATGGTTTCTTCTCTTCTCGTCCTCGGCGCTCTGGCCTCCGCCGCCATCGCCTCTCCCGTCCCCGAGGTCCAGGCCCGCGCCGGCTGCACCTTCACCGATGCCGCCGCCGCTATCAAGGGCAAGGCCAGCTGCACCACCATTGTGCTTAACAACATCGCCGTCCCCGCCGGTACCACCCTCGACATGACCGGTCTCAAGTCCGGCACTCACGTACGTCCTCCGCAACCCCACCATCGGCCAAAGACGCCGCTTTTTCGGAGCTGTTGACTAACAAGATGCATAATAGGTCACCTTCCAGGGCAAGACCACCTTCGGCTACAAGGAGTGGGAGGGACCTCTCATCTCCTTCTCCGGCGACAACATCCTCATCGACGGTGCCTCCGGCCACTCCATTGACTGCGACGGTGCCCGCTGGTGGGACGGCAAGGGTGGCAACGGCGGCAAGACCAAGCCCAAGTTCTTCTACGCCCACAGCCTCAAGAACTCCAACATCAAGAACCTCAACGCCCTGAACACCCCCGTCCAGGCCTTCTCCATCAACAGCGCCACCAACCTCGGCGTCTACGGCGTCACCCTCGACAACTCCGCCGGCGACTCCAAGGGTGGCCACAACACCGACGCCTTCGACGTCGGCTCCTCCACCGGTGTCTACATCTCCGGCGCCAACGTCAAGAACCAGGACGACTGCCTCGCCATCAACTCCGGCACCAACATCACCTTCACCGGTGGCACTTGCTCCGGTGGCCACGGTCTCTCCATCGGCTCCGTCGGTGGACGCAAGGACAACGTCGTGAAGACGATTCGCATCACCAACTCCAAGATCTCCAACTCCGACAACGGTGTCCGCATCAAGACCGTCTACGGCGCCACTGGATCCGTCTCCGACGTCGAGTACTCCGGCATTACCCTCTCCAACATCGCGAAGTACGGTATCGTCATTGAGCAGGACTACGAGAACGGCTCCCCCACCGGCAAGCCCACCGCCGGCGTCCCCATCACTGGCCTCACCCTGAGCAAGGTTACCGGTTCCGTTGCCTCTTCCGGCACCAACGTCTACCTCCTCTGCGCCTCCGGTGCCTGCAGCAACTGGAAGTGGTCCGGCGTCAGCGTTACTGGCGGCAAGAAGTTCACCAAGTGCAGCGGTATCCCCAGCGGCAGCGGCGCTGCTTGCTAAACGCCTTTCCGCAAGACGAGTGCAACCCCTTGAAGCGGGCTGCTCGGCTGTGGAACGAGTCGGCCATCGTTCCCCGGGCCTAGCCTCTGGTTGATGTTGCCGCGGTGTTCAGCTGGACTTTCCTTGTAATTATTTGGGCTTTGACGGGATCTTTCGGTCAAGCGCGCAAATTGTTCGTGTACATATTTCTTATTTTCTGTCCTTGAGATGTCTTCGGGCAGTACATAGCCAATCCAAATCTGCTTGGATGCAATTTCGTTGTTTTGTAGATCGTGAGTGACCTTTTCCGTTGAAATATCCGATGCCTCCACTTTGCCTAGACCTGTCAGAGATAAACGACAACCCAACTCCACCGTAATCACAGGGGCCTCGCTGCGGTATCCCTGCGTTTTAACCTGGGTCCCTGGCCCTCAATTTCCACAAAGCCACGATTGAGAGCAAAAATGAAAGACAAAAGATAAACTCCTCGACGGGGAATTGAACCCCGGTCCCCTGCGAATCGTGTTGCCATGACAAGCAGATATCCTCACCACTAGACTATCGGGGATGTGGATCGCCAATTGTTGAAGAGACCGCTAGCGTGGGGTCTTATGTACGGTGATGCGCAGAATACTGCCGTCCTAATCGTCCAGCACCGCCAGTCCTACCTTCCCTCTTCGTCATTTGGCGTCTTGCCATGAGAGACAGTTTTGGGGCAATGTTGTATCTTGAAATGGCATATTATCTATGTATGTGTTGTTGTTTGCAATAGCATATTCTCTTCGAGCAAGTTCTACAAAGCCTCAACGAAACATAGTAAAGACCGACCATTGTCAATATGTGGACACTGGAAGAACAATCAAGTAGCACCTTTTCAGGCTCAAGTATTATCAAAGGCAAAAGTATGTGCAATTGGACGTCAACTATGTACAAGAATGTAAAGATGTCTTGAGTCCTTTGAAACCCAGCAGCCAGTGGATTGGGCGAATAGCCGCTTAGCAGGTAAACACAGCAGGGCCGGGGATGGTGTAAGTCTGGGCTAGTTTGAGTTAGAAAGGGGAACATCAACGGATTGACAGTATTTCACGTACCCTTGTAGGCATCGTAAGTGATACCTGGGTCGGTGGCCTTGTACGCGCCAGGGAAAGCAACAAGCGGGCTGCCAGCCTTGCTTCCCGAGCCGGTAACCTGGAGCTGGTGGCAACCCGGGTAGAACTGTGCACCGGGGTAGGAGTAGGCAGCGTGGAGGGCGATGATCTCGTGGCGGACGAGGTAGTAGCCGGACTTCAAGCACGAAGGGATGGTGTATTGGTAGGCCGAGTTGGCAACCATGAAGGGAGTCTACGGACACAAGTTGTCAGCAACCTTTCAGTCAAAAACTCAGAAACATGACTTGGAACTCACAGCAGCCCAGGTGTTGGAGGTGCCGGTGCGACCGCCCTCCTTGATCTTGAACCACACAGCACTGGAGAATTTGATGTCAGCTGGAAGTTCTGGAAAGTACTGGCATGGCTACGTACGAGGTTCCGGGTTGCCAGTTGTTGCAACCAGCGTCAGGGCATCGAGCCATGTACGTGATGACGGGACCGACGTGAGAGTCGGGCCAGAGAGTCCATTTCAGGGTGACGCTGGATCCGGCAGCGGCGGTGGCGTGCAGCGGAGCGGGCTTGGAGCCGCTGACTCCGCCGGCGGTGTATCCGTTGCATTGGATGTCGATCGAGTTGACGTCTTCAACAGGTCCGTTTCCGGGGATCGCGCGGGAGATTCTCTGGGGCTTGAAGCATGTTAGTTTTGCGTGACTTCGGGACGTGTATGACAGCACATTGGACTTACAGGTGTCGCGTAGTAGGGGTCGGAGTACGGCTAGAATAGTCAGTGGATGATCAACAACTTCCCATGTTGTATTCACCTGGTAGAACTACATGTTTGTTAGCGAGAAGTTCTCAACGTTTCAGTTCGTGATTGACAAACCTGGTAGTAGGTTCCGCCGATCGTACCGTTGTCGACGTATCCGTGGCCGGCGACCAGAGCCGCAGCAAAACCGAGAAGGCAAGCAGTGATCTTCATCTTTGGCTAGATTTGATTCAACTGTGACTATTATCCGAGGATGTTGTCGATCAAGGGCGATCTCCGAGAACCCTGGTGTCAATCAACGATGGAGAGTTGCGAGCGCTGTCAGAGGCTGAGCACTTAAAGGAAAGAAACTTGCTCTTACTCGGGAACTTCAATGATATTTATCGGCAACAAACATTGCTTCTTTTCGTTTCCAAACAACTCGTCTCAATCATTCCAATCACAGTCAACACCCTCAATTCAAGACGCCGGGGAGGGAGACTACACACTTGGCACGGCTACGTTGCCTCCTTACCGACCCACGGCATCCCATCACGGGGACGTTAGTTTAAACATAAAAGGAAATATCGGAACCAAAACTGCGAGTGCCATGGCTGTTGCAATATGGGAGCGGCTTATCCCTGATTTCATTGGCAATCCTCCATAGACGAAACATAGGTGTGGCAGGGATTCCACCAATGACTGGGCGTTTCGGGTTCCATCATGACTCCTACTGCCAACATGTCAAGAACTTTTAATCTAAAAACAAAGACAAGGGAGAAAAGCAAAGTGATTTTGGGTAGAATCAGGCGTTATTTGAGAGTCCACCACCCACACTGCAACATGCCGTGGTGCTGGGTTCAAAAGTGTGGGGGAGGGGCAGTACCGGCATGCATTCCGACGCGAATGTAAGTGCCAGAGGTGCCGAACGCGGGGATTCTAGACCCGGAAAACTGGTCTGGTTGATGTGTCTGGGGGGTTGAACCCAAAATGCAGGAGGACAGTTGGGGAAACAAGTGAGACTTAGCAGGCAGTTGACAAAGTCTTCGCAAGGCCTTGAAGACGAAGCTGATGAATGTAAATCTCTTGCTAATGTCTTAGTCTTTCAAACCAGCGACACTAACATTTCTTTCCAGCGGTGGAGGATTCAAGTACTTACCATCATCATGGTCGGGTAGGGGCATCACATTAGTTGTTGGGTATTGGATACCTCCGTCCTAGTCTTCAATGGCATTCGTGGAATCGCAAACGACATATTAAATGCTGCAAGTAGCGGGCACCTGACAATTTGTAAGTGGCCAATAGAGATATGACTATTACTTAACCAATGAGCAGTCTTCAGTCGCTAGAACAAGCTATTTGCGAGTCTCTTCGTTTATGAGAGCTGACTGGGGACAGAGAAGGGCAGGTCTTCCTTTATACTTGTTGCATCTATTCAGTGAGCTGACACATCCGAAGATAAACTGACCATGAAGCACATTTCCAGGCATCAACCAAAGTGGGATCATCGCAGCATGCGGGCGGGATCATGAAGGGTCCGCGTGTGCTCCATCACACCGGGTTACCGGACTATTTGATATTCCACTGCGCTGATGCAAGACACCAAACTATTTACAACCCTAAAGAGACGTTGCGTAATGTGGGCACTGGTCCGCAGTGCTTATGGCTTGAGGTAGGTTCGGTCGTGCGCGATTAGTGAACATGCAACTTGACCCTCGGCGATGAATGATCAGTAAACTATCCAAGTGATGATTCGAAAGAGAAAACCCTTACAAATCAATCTCGACTGGGGCAGAATAGTTTTAAATTCGTGATCTGTTATTCTATAGCCTGCATGATAACCCTCTTTCGTGCGTGGATGATGGAAAGCCACAAAAATCACAGCTAGCACACAGTGATAGTTGGCTTCCAGAATACCACGATAAGTTAGCGCGGTCCTCCAATTACAGCCATCTATGGCACCTCAACCTATGAGTGATCGGATGAACCCAACAACCTGAGCGATAACATCAAAATCTGGCTCAACCGGAAGCAACTTAGAGGTTATCTGGTCTTGATCAAAAGGCGTACCTAGTTAGAAGAGTCAAGGAAACGGTGATGCCGATTGATGATGTTTTCGAAGAGCTTCGGGTCAGCATAGTTGGAATGATTTCGCCATCTCAAATTCTCAATGAATCAGATCACTCATTATGCCGTTTTGAGGGTAGCAAGAAGGTGTTTTGCACTGTAAATTTTCAGAGACTCGCGTACCAAAATTCACCAGCCCAGCCTGATATCAGTACTAAGGTTGGTTGGGGGCGCCAGATAACAGTCGTACGATATTGGTCTAGTCGTCAATGATCCTTGAGCCAATGTGCATTCGTAGCTTGACGACGACCTTGATTATTAGTAATCGAGCCTTTGTGAACTTTCCGTGAACCGTGAGGTCCTAGTTTCAAGTTGGCCCGCTCCGACGGGACCCCATTATCACGGACTAGTACTGGATTATCAATCTGCCTCGACGCAGGGTACATGTGGCTTCGGCGCCGAGAGAACCTGCACGAATCTCTTCCATGGATGACGGAATATGCAGCCTATACTGTAAACATGTAAGTTGATGGGAGCTACATCTCGAAATCGTTGTGTTTTGAGACATATTTAAGATCTCGGTCACGTCGTGGTGTTGTCTCCTGGAAAGGTTCTCATCAGCTCGTCAACCCGAACCATCTGAACAGTAACTTAACACTGAACCAAAATATTCTCACATATCTTTTTCGTTAACAATTTCAACTTTCTCCAAACCTCACAATGTCATCCAACAAGACCTACCTCATCACAGGTGCCAACCGAGGCATCGGCAAGGGCTTCGTCTCCCTCCTCCTCCAGCGCCCCTCAACCACCATCATCGCCGGCGTCCGCGACCCCTCCAACGACTCTTCCAAGGCTCTTACCTCTCTCCCAAAGGGCGAAGGTTCCAAGCTCATCCTCGTAAAGATCGACTCCTCCGTCGAATCCGACCCCGCCACCGCCATCGAGCAAATCCAACGGGAACACGGCATCACCTCCCTCGACACCGTCATCGCCAACGCAGGCATCTCGCACTCCGCCGTGCACGTCCGAGACCTGACTTTCGACGCGGCGCTGGAGCATTTCAAGGTGAACTCGGTCGCGCCTCTCGTCCTCTTCGGCGCCGCCGCCCCTCTCCTCAAGAACGGCAAGAACCCCACCTTCGTCGCCATATCTTCGGCCGTCGGCAGCATCGCCGCGCAGGGCAACTTGTCTCAGCTGTTCCCGGGTGTGGGCCTGAGTCCCTACGGCGCCAGCAAGACCGCGCTGAACTACTTCATGCAGAGGCTTTTCATTGAAGAGCCGTGGTTGACTAGCTTCGTGTTCCACCCCGGCCTGGTTGAGACGGACATGGGCTCTGGGCTGTCTAAGAAGACTGGCGTTGACATGAAGAGCCTGGGTGCTATTACTACTGAGCAGAGCGTCGATGGGATGGTAGCCGTTCTTGATGGTGTTACGAAGGAGTTGAGTGGCAAGTTCAAGAACCACGATGGAACCGATCTGCCGTGGTAGAGTTGTGTCTGTGGCCCCGTCTGGGATGCATGTCTTTATGTAGAATTTCAGTGTGAATCATCGTAACATGATGTTGACTTATCGAGCTATTGTTATCGACGTCCGTGAGAAGCACCTCTTGTTGCATGAGCTCAACTACCCTGTAATGTGTATCAAACAAAGTGTGCAAGTGCAGCATGTCTGACAAGAACGTGATATGATAATATTAGGCTTGATGTCTAGATGACCAGGGCGTCATATGTACATAGAGATAGATTCGTATGACAGAATATTCTTAGATCCTGCGCCTAGTCTTTCCCGCGTAAAACTCATCAGTCCACGTCTTGAGCTGTTCGATCTCGGCGGTGATGACGGCCTTCATGTCGGCGTTGACGTCGCCGTTTCTGACGAGGAGGTCATTGCAGTGGCGGGAGCCGGGGATCAGGTGAACCGGAGCACCGGGGCGGGACTGCAGCGGGCCACCGGGACGGAGTTCGCTGGAGACGGAGGCGGAGCGCCAGGGGTCGAATTCACTATGAGAGGTCAGCTGTCAAGTCCAATAACTTCATTAAGGCCACTCGGAAGCGATGTAGGGCATGGAGCGGAAACTCACCCGTTCGACCACACAAGTCGCGTGGTGTTGGTGTAGAACCAGCCGCCGGTTGCCTTGTTCAGGTCCGCCGCCGTCTTGCCCCGGTTCGAGGCGTAGGTGAACTCTCCCTGCTTGGGGAAGAAGAGGTCACACTGGCGTTGGTAGTACTCGGGAGTGACAAAGCGGGAGACAATGGAGGGGCGGTCCTTGGGGGCACCACTGGGATTTGATCAGTCTTCAGGTACTTGTCTGGAAAGTCTGAGCCTGGCACTTACGTCTGCCAGAAGAAGAAAGGTTCATTGCAAGTCATCCAGTACCAGGTTCGTCCAAACTGGTTGTCGGCGCTCCAGTCGGTGTACATGGGGCTGGTCTCGTTGTAGGTTTCGAAGCAGGCGACGTTCATGGGGTCTGACCACTCGTCTACACCGTAGGAAGCACACGCTGTCATGCGGTCAACATTGGTTCACCAGCTTTGGACTAAGAAGAACATACTGCCTGGGAGATACTCGGAGCTCCACCACTTGGCATAGTTGTCAAGTGCCTTGGTTACACCAACGCCATCAGCGCTGGGTCTGGAGTAGTTGCCCGTGGCTCCCTCAACCGCATCGCACATGGCGTAGAAGGCGGAGTAGCCGGAGTACAGCTGGATGGACTGCCAGTATCCAAGGGGGCCAACAAGGGCACTGCGACCCGTTAGTATCAGGAGTTTCGTGGATATCTCTCAAGAAACTTACCCGGCGAAGTCATCGTTGTGAGCGAGATCCTGCAGACCGAACTTTTTCTTCAGATCGTAAACCTCATCCTCGGTTCCGGTGACAAGGACGTTGTCAATGTGGTCAACCATGCGCTCAAAGTCGCGACTGCAGTTCTGGGGCATGCCCCTCTGGATCGGGAGGAAGTAGCTCCAGTAATCGTAGACCGCTTCCACGGGACCACTGCTGGAGTGATAGGCCCAGATAGTGCCCGGTGCATACTTGGAGATGGCAGCGGCGAGGATGCCAGAGTACGAGCCACCGGTGTAGATCCAAGGCTGAGAACCAGGATTAGTTGGAGTTCAACGCGGCTAATAGGATTGGCTTACGGCCTGGGGAGCATTGCTGCTGTGGTTCTTGTCGAAAGGCAGCTCGACGTTGCGGGCCAGGTTGACGAAGTCCAGCACAGCGTTCGTCATTGTGTGTTGCTGGAGGTTCTTGGTATCTTGAAGCGTGTACGGCAGAGACGTGCCCCAGTTACGGTCTGTTCAGGTCAGCTATAAAATCTTCTGATAGTAGAAAGATAGCACAATTGGAAAATCATACGCTCGACCATGACCACGGCACCACCGACAGCCTTCGCGATGTTTCCGGTGAGAGCACGCTCAGTCAGGTATCCGCTGTACCCCTCAGCCGCGACTTCACCGGGTGTGAAGAGGATGATCTACGTTGGGTCAGTTGGCAACGCCACCTCTTTGTTGATGGAATTCTCATACCGGCGAGCCAGGTCCCTTCCAGAAGGTGTCGTTGTACCAGTAACGCTGTTGGAAGGTTCCCAATTCAGGGGCATCATGGTCGATGAGTTGCTCGAATTCCAGAGCTTCACGCTTGACCAGAGTGCCATCATCATCTTCAGCTCCCAGAGGAGGTTGAAGAGGCACGAAGGCGAAGTGGGCTTGAACTGCCGTCAGGCAGCTGAGCAAGGCGAGGGAGACCTTCATTGTGACAGCGAACGAACACACACTTCAGGAACGGCTCCGCGACTTCGTCAACACAGAGACAGGCCATCACGCCAACAGCCCGGCGGGGGAAAGGGCCATCTTTAAGAGTCGCACAGCATATGGGTCAACAACAGCCCCATTTCGCCCGAGGGGTCAAGAAGCCCCGGTCGATTGATTTCCGACATGCAACAGCCATGTATCCTGTGGCCAACATCGCTGCGCTCGCGTCCCGTATTGCGACCCTCGACAGGAACAAGCTTTCCAAGCGTTGACGGGAGAGGGTCGCCGCACCGGGGGAGCGCAGCGATGGAATTGGGCGGCATGTTGAGGCCGGGGTGTTCGACCGGGCTCTGATAGGCATTTGGACGGTAATGAGAATTGGCTGGGTGGGCCGATAAGTTAGCCGGAAGCGGAAGGTGAAGAGGCGACGCTGCGGTGTGCCCCAGGTCGCGTGGCACGCATCGGCAGTCCGGCAGGAACCTTTGTCTCCGGTCTGCGATCCGACCTGCGCCAATGGGAAGGTGATCGGGAGAGGCAAGATTGAACGGTCATGGTCTAGAGGTTGGGCCCGGGGACTCGCTATTCTGAGTCGTGAGCCGAAGGAGTTGGTTCGCTGGGGAAGGGCGAATGTCGAACACACAGAAATTACCTGACAAACTAGCCCTAGCAAAATAATGATTGTTCATTTTAGCAAAGTTATCTTCAATACTGCATGGAATATTATGTTGATGCGTAACACAGACGCTGAAGTGCCCTCAGCTGGTTTCGAACCAAGACAAGTGCTTTGGAACCACCAACTAACTACGAGGTCAGCCAGTGATGATACAGTCCTACGTAGGGCCTCGGAAGCAGGAGCTTCTTTAGCAAATCAGGGTGTTTTCGTCCTTCGGCTTCATGCATTTTGAGACGGTTGATTGGGAGCAGTTTGCAGGGTCGATGTCGGCTCATTAAAGTCGGACGCGACGTGGTCTCAGGAGGCGATTATGAGATCTCATGAGATCTCAATGGCAAGTTCCAATCAAAGTGCTCATGAGTAGGCGGGGCAAGTAAGCGCGATGAGAAACCCGAAGTTGACCATTCGATATGATGAGTTTTGGTGAGTGATGCACTTTACCAGAGTATTTTCAGCGAAGACTCGCTGAAGGCCGAAGCATTTCACTGGTCAAAAAATTGGCCAATGATATTGTCGGAAAGGTAAGCACCCGGCTAGGAGCCTAACAATTGAGGCCACCATGGAATTCCGGCGGGAAGCTCCACAGTCCAATCCAAAGCTCCGACGACATTTCCATATCGATTGACTACCGACGACCGAACCATTTGCCCATCACAGACCCCAATTGCCGTCAAAATGGCCGGAGACTCAGCACCAAGGGGTCCGTATCTCCGATTCCATGCTACACTCGTGTCGCGCCGCTAACTCCCCTCCAGAGGCGACCCGCGAGGAGATGCGGGATGCCAAACTCCCCCTCGCCTACCGCGACAGCTGCGCCGGCCTCCTCATCCCCCTCAACCGCTGCCGCGCCGACACCTTCTACCTTCCCTGGAAGTGCAGTGTGCGTTCTGCTCCGTTCTCCCCGAAACCCGGCCATCATGCGCTCCCCCGAAACCTCGATATACCCGATCAACCCGAACCTTTTGAGCTAACCTGCAATTTTGCGACGACTAGGACGAGCGCCACAGCTACGAGAAGTGCCAATACGACGAGTTCAAGAAGCGTGTCGCCAAGATGAACGAGCTCCGCGCGGAGAAGGGAACGAGAAGCAACTAGAGGGCCGGGACGACGACAGCCCGGGGCGGCCGCGTCTGTGTACATAACCTGTTATTTGGAAGGGCCAGGGCAAAAGAAAGGTCGAAAAAGGGATTTGGACTTGCCACGAGGGTCATAGAACGAGCCGAATTCACGTCATTGCGAAAGCTCTCCACGATTTTCCCCGGTGTCCGAACTTGCGCTTGCGATTACCAAAATGATAAGATGCGGGGGAGGGGAGGAAGAAGGGGAAGGGTATCGACGCCATGGGTATCGAGGCTGTGGCTGACAGCCGCTGGTATTCATACAGTCGTTGCGTTCCTGCTGCTGCAAATGCGAATAGACGGGTCTGTGAGATACGTCTGTCCTGGTTGTTATGGGTATGGCATGGAGATTTAAGGTAGTTTTCTGGCACTGTCTTCTAGCATGCGGACTCATTCGAGATCATTCTCTTGGACTCGCCGCATGGGGAGTTCATTCCATATCGGACTTTGATTTCGTCACTGTCTAACTTTCGTACACTTGCGAAGTTGAGTTCTGACCTCACCTGGTTCGACAAAGGGTTTCACCTGCCATAGCCTCGTCCACAGCCAGACCGCAGCCTTCTATCAGCAACGAACCAGCTATCAAATCCCTGCCTCGCTCCAGCAAAAGAATAAAACGTGGTTAGCAATGCTCCTTATTTTGGACAGTCTCGCCGTTGAAACGCGGAGGGCGCTCAAAGAAACGCTTCCAAGCAGTTCAAGCAGTTTGTTTATTTAAGAAGATACCCTGATCCAGCTGTCCAGCCTCCACAACAACACCAATTTGAATCCACCTAGGAATTGACGCAACGCAAACTTCAAACATGGTCATTCTCTGCGGGATTTGGCTGGTGATGTGTGTCTTTGTGTTCTTCTTCACGCTCCTCATCTGCCTCATCGACTTCGTCATCCTAGGTCTCTACGCTGCTGGGGTCTTGGCCCTTTTCGTCGTCCTCCACAACATCGCGACGAGTTGGCCGTGGGATTTCTGTGAGTGTTAGCAGGCACTCTACTGAGCTCAAACACTGTCTCTTGCACTCCAGTTCGGCCCGACGAAGACGAGGAAACAAGATGCCGGTCGGATTCTACAAAATTCTAGTCGGGTCGGGACAAGTCTGAAGTTAAAAGTCGGCATTGACTCGACGAAACTCCCTTGAGCTATGAATATCATAGAGCAAAGGGACCGCAGTGTACTTGGAGGAATACCACAATATGGGAGTAATTAGGAAAGACTTTGAACATCACCAACGTCTCCCTCCACCCCTGAACGTTCGAGATCTACCGGCTACGATCAGGATGCCACTAGTTATTGAAAGGGGAAAGCTCTTTCCTACGCCTTCATCGTCAAAACATCGTGTAGCCTTGGCGGTGGTTCTCATGAGCATAGAAGCATCAAATCGTCCATGAAGATATAATGCTGTGGTGGCCGGTAATTGTTCCGTACATACATTTCTCATTATGAGATACAAGCAATGAAAGATGAACCCGAAACCATTACAGAGTGCCCTAGCATATCATACAATGCCATCAACCCTCCTTGGCGAAAGCCTCTGCCAGACCGGTAGTCCCAACAGAGGCCTAGAAACAAGGAAATCACGGGCGTCGCGTGTAAGCAAGCTTAGACAGCCTACTTCTCACGACTTTCCACAATCAAACGGTGCAGCTTTGTGACAAACATCCATCTGAAAGACAATCTGAGAAAAGTTTTCTCCTTACTCACCACTTCCACAACCTTCTCTCAATCACAAAGCACAACAACCTTCCAGATCCAGCAGCAAGATCTACCACTTCATCGCCAAAAATGATCGTACTCGCCTGGATTCTCAGGTGGATCATCAAATGGATAATCGGCATGATCATAAAGTACACCCTCAAGATAATCCTCAAGGCTATCCTGGGCCCCATTCTCGTGGCCTTCGGCTTCGGCCCTCTCGGTCCCATCGCCGGTAAGTCTATATCCCGAACCTCGAGACCACAAGCTGACTATACCCGTAGGCACAATCGCCGCCTGGTGGCAGGCCTGGTACGGCGGTTTCGTCCCCGCTGGCAGTGTCTTCTCTTTCTTCCAGTGGTTGGCGATGGTTATACTCTGAGCCGCGAAGGCGGCATTGGCGGGGTTTGCTGAGCCTACCTAGGGAGGGCGAGAAGGCTCGGGACAATAACTGCTTCCATAGGGGTCAAATGGAAATTTCAGGGGATAAAGAGTCTCGGCATGATGACGGCTGGATCGTTCGACGGCTTGTTCCTAGGCACCAAGATGAAGGAGATATAGCAGGACTACCTCATTCTCGCTGGTACTTCTCAAGATACCATATCTATTTGGAGAAAGAACATACTGAGTCAAGCCAACTTGTTGTTCTCGTCGCCATTCAACCAATGCATGAGTCTCAGAATGCTCTAAATGGAACTGCACAAGCTTCGATTACATCCAAAGGCTTCAACTTAGAAGATGACGCCAGACCACCACGCATGAAAGCACGCTTTGCTGCGCCTAGCCACTACATGCTCCAGAGTCAGGACATCTTTGTCACATCACATGAATCTTCCGGCTGCTTAATGAAGCTTGGAAGATTCCAGCGGCTAAGCCTCGCAGTTAAATACCCAGGAAGGCTACTTGGCTATGTGCACATCCATCTCTCCCAACAACAGAAACTCTGCCGCTTCATCACCAACACAATGTGGATCTATGATCACGAAAACACCGGCCAATACAGACCCCTCGGAACACTCGACTACTTTTATGTCTTCTTGAAATCAGCCATCACGTTTTGCATTGTTTCCGGAATCGTGCCCCCTACATGGCCCAGGTCCGCCAGATATGCGTTGATAGGTGGACTGCACAAGGCCCTGATCAGCTGGATGAACGGCGATAACCCCTTCACTGGTGAGACTTCTTCCCCCATGTTGCGTAATTCTTTTTAAGTCTCTCGCTCACTTTGCAAAGGTTTCTGTGGTGGCCTGATGGGTGTCGCCTGGCTGGCTGGAGTCATTGATGTCTTTCGAGGCCTGATTCTCATTGCGAGCACTGAGCTCAAGTTGCCTCTTATTCAAGTGGACGCAGAGGAGTGACCCGACTCGCCTTCCCATGGCCTGGTGAGTTTCTCTGCTTTGGTGGGATTCGGCCACTCAGTCGTTTCTGGGGCCATCTGGTAACCTCTGATTTGGTAGATTGCTTCCCTGTCGTCCTGGGCGGTGGAATCGGAGGACTTGCATTGGCCAAGCCGCGAGCTCTGGCCAAAGGCAAAATTCTGTGGAACTTGGCAGACATGGCCAATGGTGTGTGTGGAATCGAGCTGAGCAACATGGAGATGGGAGCATCGGGACTGTCAGTTCAGGAGTACTGCTAGGGGCTCAATGTCAACGAAGGAAATTGCGCCACCGGACAGGCCTCCAGAAATACAGCTCTCGAGACGGAATGCGAATCAAAAATGTGCAGCTGCATGGGAAACTTGAATGTGAAGCACAAAAGACTGCGTTTTCAGCGTCGATCAGTGATGTAACAGTCCTCGCGATGATGTACAGCGTATCATTATCAATTTTTCCCTAGCCTCAAAACGCCCGAACAAGCCATCCCACGGGGGAAAATCATAGATGCAGAGCAGCTATTCCTCCGAAATGCCACCAAACGCCTCCTTCTCCTTCTCCTTCTCCTTGCCCTCGTCGTCCGTCACGGGCGCCGTCGTGTTCCACACGTCCTGCTTCAGCGCCTTCTCCTCCTCATCTTCGACAACGCCAAACTTGGTCACGCTGAACTCGGGCATGCGGCGCCGCTCCTTGCTGAGGATGCCGCCGCTCTTGCCCACCCTGCGCCGGCGCTCCTGCTCGGCGTCGCGCTGGACGGCCGCCGCCTCGCCCGCGGCGTCCAGCATCGTGCCCTCGAGACTGAGGTAGCCGTGGTCGCCGCTGACGCCGACGTCGAACGCCTTGATGCGGAAGCGGACGCGGCCCTTGACCTTGTCCCCGTTGCCGTCGACCCAGAAACCGGTGGTGTGGATCTGGCGGACGGCGCCGTGCTCGTTCTCGGCGGCGTCGGCCTCGGCGTTCTCGTCCTGGGCGAAGGGGTCGGCGGCGTACTCCGCGGCCTCGGCGGAGCCGGCGTGGACCCAGCGCCACTCGGGCGGCAGGCGGGCGGACTCGATGCTGGCGTTGAACTTGCCCCAGCACACGACGCCAATGTGGCCCTCGTTCTCGAGGTTGATGCTGCCCTCCATCCAGGCGCCGCGGCGGGGGATGAAGAGGTCGACGTCGACGGTGACGTAGCCGAAGCCGACGGCGTACTCGTCGACGGAGACGAGGTCGCAGCGCTCGCTGTCGGTGGTGGCGGCGTGTCGGCGGCCGGGCTGCTCCGAGAGGGCGACGTTGCGGAAGGCGAGGAGCACGCCCTTGAGCTCCGGGACGTAGCGGTTGACGAGGGGCTCGAGGTGCTGGGTCGCGGCGGAGGTGCAGGGAGTGTCCCAGCCTATGGGGTAGATCGGGAGGTATAGCGAGACGGTCTGGGAGAAGAAGGGGTACTGGGGCTTGGAGGGGGTGTCTGGCGGTTGGTGGACTCGGGATGTTGATTTCGTCTGCTCGGGCTCGTCGACGTCCATGGCGTTGTCGTCGTCGTCGGCTGCTGCTACTACCGGCTCTGGCGACGCGGCCTTGGACTTCTTGCTCTTCTTCTCCTTCTTCCCGCTCGAAGGCTCTTCGACAACGGCATCCTCGAGTCCTTGGGACTTGCGCTTCTTCTTCTTGTCCTTCTTTTCCTTGCGCTCGGCGTCGGAAGCGTCGTCGGCCTCGCCTATTGACTTCCTGCTCTTGTCCTTCTTGTGTTTTCGCTCGCCGTTGGTCTTTGCGGAGGCCTCGTGGGAGAGGTCCTGTGAGCCGGCCGGGGTATCATCGTCGTCGTCTTGGGCATCTTCGTTGGTCACGCCCACGCTCTTGGATCGCTTGTGCCTGCGCTCCTCGCCGTCGACGTCCTCCTCGCGCGAGCGCTTCTTCTCCTTCTTCTCCTTCTTGCTCTTTTTTTCGGACTTGTGCCCGTTTGTCACGGGGGAGTCAATTGCCGCCATGGCTGCGGTGGGACGTTGGCGAATTGTGTATTGTCGTCGGCGCGGGTCGCGAAGGACGCTGTTTCCCGACTCTCGAAATAAAAAAATAAAAAAAAAAGTCGAGCCGGACCAAAAAAAATTTCGAATGAGAGTTCACCGATCGGTGGTGGGGTCGCCCGTCTCCCGCTCTGGGCCCGTCAGCCTCTCAGACAACACCGTCCGGGCAGGGGTATCATAGGGTACGTACCCGGACCGGTGTCTTTCAGCACCGATGGCCTTACGGCCCGGCCTGCGCGAAGGTGAAGTATGTGGATTCATTTATAAACATGTTTTCCAGTAAGAGAATTTTCAAGATAAAAATGCAATTGCTCTAGCTATATGCGCATGTTCTTGAGGGGACATCAGACGGCGGCCAGCATCGGATAGCAAAACGTGGGGTTGGTTGGTCAATCAACAGCTCTCGCATCCAGGTTCCCCTCTTGTGCTCCTCCACCAACCCAGCACGCCTTGGAATGGCGTCAGTTCCGAGGGGTCGGAGCTTGACTTACAAATGCAAGGTTTCAGCGGGGTGGCTTTGACGTGCCGCTATCGCTGATAACTGAAGCTATAAATCCACATCCTCCTCTGCATTGGATCTTCGTGGTTGCTTGGTGACATCCACGGCCTCAATTCCAACGGAACTGCTGATTGTAACCCCTCTCTTGACAACCCCGCATAATCTGTAGTTCTTTAACCAACCACCATGACCTTCACGCCTTCCAAGATTCTCGTGTTTGGTGCGACGGGCAACATCGGCCTGTTCATTACGGAGGCTTTGCTGGATGCTAGCCCGTCATTCGGTCAAATTACCGTCTTTACGTCGCCGTCAACGGTGGAAAATAAGGCAGAGCTGCTTGACGGCTGGAAGAAGAAGGGAGCAAAGATCATCAGCGGCAGCGTCGACGATAATGAGCAGGTCAAGGCTGCGTACCGGGACCACGACACCGTCGTCTCTGCCCTGGGAAGGAACGTGATCGAGAAGCAGATTGACCTCATCAAGCTGGCCGAGGAAACCGACTCGGTCAAGTGGTTCTTCCCGTCAGAGTACGGCACAGATATCGAGTACAGTCCCAAGAGCGCCAATGAGAAGCCTCACCAGGCCAAGCTCAAGGTCCGCAAGTACATCCGCGAGAACGTCAAGCGGCTCAAGTACACGTACCTGGTTACGGGTCCTTATGTCGACATGTTCCTGTCACTCTCCCCGGTTGCACCGGAGGCCGGGGGTTACGACGTGAAGAGCAAGAAGGCCGTTTTGGTGGAAGACGGCGAGGGCAAGGTCGGCTTGATCACCATGAAGGAGTGAGTTCACCAGACACTGTTCCTAACTGCACGTTACTAACCCGTTGATAGCGTTGGCAAGACCCTCGTGGCCTCGCTGAGACACCCTGACGCGTCATTCGACAAGGCGCTCAAGGTGCAGTCGTTTGTCGCGACACCCAAGGGAATTTTGGCCGAGTTCGAGAAGCAGACTGGTGCCAAGTGGGACACCTCGTATGTGCCGCTCCAGAAGCTGAAGGAGGCCGAGGAGAAGGCGTGGGCTGATGGCGTGCCGTTTGCGACCATTTTCACCCTGCGCCGCATTTGGGCTGAGGGCGGCACGCTGTATGAGAAGACGGACAATGAGAGCATCGGCGTCGGCCCGAACGATGTTGAAACTCTGCAAGTTGCTGTCCAGCGGGCGTTGGCCAAGGCTCAGTGACTATCGACCAAGCTTTAGGTATCAGATACTCTGAGTATTTATGAATCGAAATGAGACTTTGTGAAATATCATGAACTGATGGGCTCTGGACACCTATGAAGCGAGGTGAAAACCAGTTCGGTCGCTCTGACTTTTTAAGAATATGAGGCAAAATATTATTGCGTGTAATTTCCAGATGTAGTATTTGATATATAAATTTGTACGGATAAGAGATGTATGAGCTCCTGTTGTGAAAGAACATCTCATTCAGGCACCTCAAGACCCCTCAACTCAGCTCCTGACGCTACCTAATTCAAGCCGCACGGGCAGCTACAGACGGCCGGGCGT
This sequence comes from Colletotrichum karsti, assembly GCF_011947395.1. NCBI lineage: Eukaryota > Fungi > Ascomycota > Sordariomycetes > Glomerellales > Glomerellaceae > Colletotrichum > Colletotrichum karsti. The sequence goes on from NW_024065904.1 coordinate 580,246, forward strand.
TGATCGTCAGCGGGCCCCCGCTTGGGGAAACCTGGAACATGGGGCGCTACTGCGTAACAGTGATGTGTAGCAGCTGTCGAGTGACATGCGGGCAGCTGTCATAAGGTGACCTGCCGCCGGCACCTTTCTCGCTTGCTCGTCCCGACTCGTCTTCCCCTCCGGACCCCTTCGTTCGTACAACGTAAAAGCTTCCTCACACAACATTTCTGACCCAAGCATACTTTGGACGACACGACAGCAAACTCGCGAGAGAGACGTCCAAAATGGCTCCCTCGGGTCTACGACAGTGCATGCACGATGTCAGCCTTTACCTCCTTGTCTTGATCTGTGTCTCGACACTGGGCCCCCTGCAGTTCGGCTTCCATCTCGTACGTATTGCCTGCCAGCTCCATTTACACTTTCCTCGAGTCCCTTGCGCGCAGAACACGAGCTAACGAATGGCAACGCGATCCAGGCCGAGCTGAACGCGCCCCAAGATGTCCTCACTTGCCGGAAGAAGTCGATCCAGGCCAAGACCACCATGCTGAAGTGGGTTCACGCCAAATCGCCCGATACCGAAAGCTGGATCCCCGACTGTATCCCCATGACCGACGCCGTCTTTGCGACCGTTTCCTCGATTTTCACCGTCGGCGGTCTGGTCGGCGCACTCTGCGCCGGCCCCTTCTCCTCCAAGCGCGGCCGACGCCCTGCCATGCGAGTCACGGCCATCTTCTACATTATTGGTGCTGTCATTGAGACAATCGCCGGCAACGCACCTGTGCTGGCAATCGGCCGCTTCTTCACCGGTGCCGCTGCTGGAGCTTCCACCGTCATTGTCCCTCTGTACATCAGCGAGATCGCCCCGCCCAAGGAGCGTGGCCTGTTCGGCGCCATGACACAGGTTTCTATCAACGTCGGTATCTTGGCCGTCCAGACGCTGGGCTACTTCTTGAGCTACGGAAAGGCATGGCGCTGGATCTTGGCAGTGGGTGTCTTCATTGCCCTCGCCCAGGCCTCCGGCCTGCTTCTCGTACCCGAGAGCCCGGCTTGGCTTGCTGCCAACGGTGACGCCCCCAAGGCCCGCCGCACCCTGCAGCGCATCCGCGGCAAAGACTTTGACATCAAGGAGGAGGTCGAGGCCTGGGATGCCGACAATGCTGTTGCCGAGACAGAGGGCCTTTTGGCTCAGAGCGACGCGACGCCTCCTACGTCGCCTGGACTCCCTAAGAAGAGCTCACCTGTTCACCTCGGCTTCTTCGAAGTCGTCAAGGAACCGCTTTACAGACCTGCGATCGCGGCCGTCGTCGGCATCATGTTCGCACAGCAGCTGTGCGGTATCAACTCGATCATCATGTACTCTGTGTCTCTCCTGACGGATCTGTTACCCGTCAGCTCTGCCCTGCTCACGATTCTGATCTCTGTCGTCAACCTGATTACCACCGCCGCGTGCTCTCCGCTACCTGACAAGCTGGGAAGGAAGAGGTGCATTTTGATTTCCATTATCGGTCAGGGCACAAGCTCCTTGATTCTTGCGCTGTCGATCAAGTTCGGCGTCAAGATCCTCTCGGCCGTGTCTGTTGTGTCCTTCGTCGCGTTCTTTGCCGTCGGACTCGGGCCAGTACCCTTTATTCTTGCGTCAGAGCTGGTCGGCCAGGAGGCCGTCGGTGCGATCCAGTCTTGGTCCTTGGGCGCCAACTACGTCGCGACCTTTTTGGTGGCCCAGTTCTTCCCCATTGTCAACAACTTCCTCAACCAGTTGTTGGGTGGCGCTGGCTGGGTGTACTTCATCTTTGCCGGTTTTGCGCTGCTGTTTGCTCTTTTCGTGTCTGTCAAGGTCCCCGAGACTCTTGGAAAGAAGGACTCGGACGAAGTTTGGGGACGAACTCGTCGCCTCGACTAAACCATAGAAAGCCTCAGGATTCATTTATCTATTTTTAATGGGAAGGGGATAAAAGGCGTCGTGGGTGGTTCATACATTATTGTTTTTTTAAAGTTAACTGTGAAATAATCTTCTGCTCCTGATGGCTTGCTCCAGCTGAAGAATGCCTGCCTTGACGCCATCAACGATAAAGATTCGGCTGCCCTTCTCCTTGCCATAGACCTCGGTTGCCGAGTCACGAATGATTTCCTCAAGACCAGCCATGCCTGCGCATCCCATCACCACACAGCCAACGTCTCCGCTAGCGAGAAGCCTTTTGGTGGCCTGCTCAAGCTTGACCTTGACTTCGGCCGGGCTGACATGATGGAAATCCCCAGCCGTCAGCCCGGTCGTCATGACGCCACCAAACTTGGTGTTGTCCGTCTGGACAGCCTGACCTAGATAGCCGTTCACGCCGTCGCTCAGATGCTTCTCCCAGAAGTCACCCGTGGTTACCACACCCCATTTCGAAGACGCAGAGCCCGAAGAGATCTGAGGCAACAGTGACGTCGCAGTGAGCACACTAGCCTCGAAGATGCCAGTGACGGCGAGAGAGGCGTGATACTGCTGTGAGAGCTTCTCAACGAGTGTGTGAACGCTGTAGCACGCAACGAGAACGCCGTCGAATTTCTCGAGCTCTTCGCTGCTTGCGAGGTCTTTCAAGACAACTTCGGTGCTGAGTTTAATATCGGTGTCATCGTTGATGCTCGCCGGGCTCCCGGACGGTGCCGTGTAAGTGTGAATCTCAAGAGACTGAGCCAGCCGAAAAAGAAAAGAAAGATCAGCCTATGATGTTTTTGTCATGCCGTATTTGGGCACCTTCAACCCCAGCTTACATCGTGCAAGGGCATTCCCTGGATGGCCTTCTCCATGCCCCTCGTCATGTCCTCCGACGAGTTCGGGTTGATCACGAGGATCTTGATGTTTCTGCGTAGGAGTCGGGTCGTCATGGTGACTTCTGCAGGGCGTGATACCGGATGAAAATTTTGGAGTAACTCTCACTGAGAACATTCATGAAATAGGGACCTCCGCGGCCTTAAAGCTGGTGGTGTTCATGCCGAGTCGGCGCTTTTCTGTGGAGAATGTTCCGTCAATGTGGGGTCTGCCGGTCCGGTCACGCTGCGCACGCTTGAACGGCCCTTTGGAGCTGGCTGCGGGGTATCACGTGACGCTCTCACAGGTGCTCAGCCACCGCTGTCTGACGATCCAGTTGCTGGACAGCTGGAAGGCAGCCAACCCAACCAAACCCCACTATCGACGACACAGACGTAACAGCTTCCCTGGGTGCTCTCCCAACTCAACCACACCTCTCCCTATCCCTCGAAAGAAGCTCAATCTCTCTGCCCTGCAGCTTCTGCTTTCACAATGGCAGCCGAGGCCCCCATCGGTAAGTCTCAATGCCGTTCCTTCCTAGGCGTCCAGCAGCTATCGTCGTCACTGCTGCCACCGCCGCCGCTGCTGGATGATAGTCGGGAGGTGGCTGACGCAAGATGCAACCACAGTCCTCGACGGAGGAACCGGTTTCCTCAAGGTCGGATACGCAGCGCAGAACTTCCCCGAATTCCAGTACCCTTCCATCGTCGGCCGACCGATCCTGAGAACCGAAGAGCAAGGCGACACCAATGACTTGGTCATCAAGGACATCATGTGCGGTGACGAGGCCGCCGCCGCCCGCACCATGCTCCAGATCAGCTACCCCATGGAGAACGGCATCGTCAAGAAGTGGGATGACATGCAGCACCTCTGGGACTACACTTTCTTCGAGAAGATGAAGGTCGACCCGACCGGACGCAAGATCCTCCTGACCGAGCCCCCGATGAACCCGCTGCGAAACCGCGAGCAGATGTGCGAGGTCATGTTCGACCGCTACGGATTCGGCGGTGTCTACGTCGCGATCCAGGCCGTGCTGGCGCTCTACGCCCAAGGTACGTCGACAACAGCTTCACAGCCTTGCCGTCGAAGGGCAATTACAAACACGACGAGGCTAACTGGCGGCTCCTAGGTCTCAGCTCCGGTGTCGTCGTCGACTCGGGAGACGGCGTGACCCACATCGTCCCCGTGTACGAGTCGGTCGTGCTGAACCACCTCACCCGCAGACTGGACGTGGCGGGCCGAGACGTGACGCGCAACCTGATTGCGCTCCTGCTGCGCCGCGGCTACCCCCTCAACCGAACGGCCGACTTCGAGACGGTCCGCCAGATCAAGGAGAAGCTCTGCTACGTGTCGTACGACCTGGAGCTGGACAAGCGCCTGAGCGAGGACACGACGGTCCTGGTGGAGAGCTACACGTTACCCGACGGCCGCGTGATCAGGGTGGGAAGCGAACGTTTCGAGGCGCCCGAGTGTCTGTTCCAGCCTCACCTCGTCGACTGCGAACAGCCCGGTGTCGCGGAGCTCATCTTCAACACGATCCAGGCCGCCGACGTGGATGTGAGGGCGTCGCTGTACAAGGCCATCGTGCTGTCGGGAGGTAGCAGCATGTACCCCGGCCTGCCCTCGCGTATGGAGAAGGAGCTCAAGCAGCTGTGGCTGACGAGAGTGCTCGGCGGCAACCCGGAGAGATTAAACAAGTTCAAGGTCCGGATAGAGGACCCACCCCGCCGGAGACACATGGTGTTCCTCGGAGGTGCGGTGCTGGCCAACATCATGGCGGACAAGGAGGGCATGTGGGTGACCAAGCAGGAGTGGGATGAGCAGGGCCCGCGGGTGTTGGAGAAGCTCGGCCCGCGATAAAGCGAAGGCGTGGCCGAGGGAGTCAATCATCCTGGGAGCGCTGGTTCTTGATCTTAGTTGGTAGAGTGGCATGCATGCGACAGGTTTTAGAGCCTCTTTTTGTTTTCTAACGAAAAAGTTGATGAAGTCTTTTTACGCCCCTAGCATCCCTAGGTATCCAACGTTGTCTCGTGAAGTTGTGCAAAGCTGCTAGCTGTATTAGATTAGGCCCATCCGATGTTCTCCAACTCCAACACCGTGCCGTGGTCTCTGTGAATGGCACTGTAGTCGGTAAGGTAGCACGCGCCTCTTGCTCGCGCCACCAAACACACGGTGACGGCCTTACGGAATCGAAGGGAAGCCACGCCGCCTTGCTGTTGCTGCCAGGTTGAAACGTCACTTCAACTCATTCCATTCCTACTCTCGTCACCAACTTCCTCTCGCTCGCTTTCTCACCAAATCGTCGACACCTCTCTCGCTCGCTCTCTTTTTTGGCCCTACCCCTAAACCTGGTTTCCCCATAACCCCAATGTGACTCTCGTCTACTGGACGCTTCTCCGCACATCAAATCGTCATCGTCCGTGAATCGCACACAGTTAACCCCGAAAACACTCGACTCGTGCCGCACGCGCGGACGCCGATCATCGCATACAGCCAGCTGCCAGCAACAACACTCCGCCGCCGTCGCAAACTCCCTCCACGGCTTTGGTTGGGGCATACTTCGCGCATCGCACATACTGCCCCTCCGGCTATCAACAACTGGATACATCACCCGCCCTACTATACCGCCAACCCGGATATCCCGGTCGACGTGCCCGCCAGCCCGCCGCGCGCCTCTGTGGCACGCGCTTTCATATCCTGCCCGATCTCCGAATCTCACTCACTGCTGGGCCCCCCGCGCGCGCAATCAATTCGCCTATCAAGCTCAGCCAGCGACGGCATAGGTAGCCGTTGGCTTTCGGGCAGAGCTCCCGGTTTCTCCTGCGGCACAGGACGCAGAGGAACCAGAACCAGGCAAGAGAACTACGGATCCAGAGCACCAAGCACGAGCACAAGCACAAGCACACTCGCCCGGCCTACGGCGGGATATTGCGACATCCTCTCCTCCACTTTCGCGTCTCGAAGCGCACGCGCACGAGGCTGGTCCCTGGCGTGAACGGAGACCTGTCTGAACCTGACTTGCTTGAACTTCGGCAAAGGAGCCTTGGCCTTTTATTGACGCGGAGCTTCGGCTGTCCTCTCCGGTCTTGACACTGGCCTCTATCCCAGATCCAGGCTTTCTGCCGGACAATATCCACTGGAGAAGTAATTGAGCAGTCTCCATTTCGCCACTTGTCGTCGGACTTTCCTCGCATCGGTGCGATTATCGATAGCAACAGACCAGGTTCCCGGGACCGAGCAGTTCAATTGAGTTTTAGCCTCCATACAGGGGCGAGCTGAAAAGCCACAATTACGGCTGCGGCATCATACCACCTATTGGACCTCTACTTCGAGACTTCGAATCTGAGAGACAGCCTCAGGCAGAATACAGAAGAAAAACGCTCACGCGGATAACGGCGTTGGGGGTCGTTTTGGAACTTTGGAGCAGCGGACTTGTTTGGATACAGGACACATCAAAAATTCCCACAATTGCAGGGACCATCGTACGGATCACCACATTCAGCCACAGCTTCACCGTCATTGCCGTCGGATGATGAGTCTGACGAACCCGCCTTCTGTCGCCTCTGGCCCCAGCTCGGTACGGACGGGCACGTTGAAGCGGAGCGTCCAGGCCGCCTTTGAAGGTGAGTTTTATTCGATGTTTGCTTGTGGTTCGGTTCCAACTCGTCGTACATTATTACACCATACACGATCGGTGAACTCCGTCTGTGGTCGGTTGCCCAGACGCTTTTTGCCTTGCCTTACTCCTTCTTCCCCGATTTTGCCCTCTCACCTGACTCGAGTTGTCGTCAGTGTGTTGTTTGGGGCAAAGGCGGATAAGCGCAAGAGTCAAGCGACGGGCGACATGATAAAAAACAGTTGAGCGAGAATGTCAGCGGTGAAGATACAAGTCCGAATATGACGGGGAAATGCGAGATGATATACATTCGTCTTCGGATACCTCCGTCTAATCACATCCCGTCCATCATCCCGCCGCCGCCGCCGAATTTCCCATTCCGCATTGGTTTCTTTACAATTTCGTTTTATCCACAATTTCACATTCTCCTCTCCACGTCGTCGATCGTCGGTCCACCCCCAGCCGGCGTCCCATCCGTCTTCCATTGTGCATCGAATCGTATCTCGCCGTATGCAACCCTCCCACTCCTGATCCTGCACACTACACTGCACTGCACTGCACACACTCATACACACACCTCTCTCTGCTTTGCCTGCCACTCGCTAGCTCTTGCAACACAGCTGCAGACGTACGCTGGTTACAGAGCATTTGGAGAAACATCTGATCAGCTCTCAGGGATCGGGACCGTCGTTACGTGGGCTCTCAGGCTGCATTCTGACCACCCTTTCCCCATCTCATCCCCCGAGTCTCTAATCGTCAAATAGCTTGACGTGTGAGCTCACATCACCTTCGCCTTACGCACCCATTCATCTACAACCCCAGTTCACATCCTTTCGCATCCCGATCCTAGTATTTTCCCCTCCTATCCCATCCTGCCGGGAATCCCGCCCACGACCCAACTTACCTTTTGCATATCTTTTTCGGGGGCCCTGCGCTTTGCGTTGCGTTCGCGTCTCGTCTCTTCTTGTCACTGTTCTTTTTTTCCATCCTTTCCGTTCTCCACTACACCCTTTTCCTCCCCCTTTAAATACTCCCCCCATCGCATCTCACACGAACGCCCAGGCGGAGCGCGGAAAGGCGAACCACACCCAGGTCTTCCCAGCTGCGTGTTTCGGCAGGTGGCAGGCTGCATTCTTCCGCTGCGCTTCCGCTGGCTGGACCGGACTGGCTGAAGTCATCGGCTTGTTTAAAGCTTAGAGGCGCCCGAACCCCGCGAGCTTCTCCAGCCCGTTGCCTCATTCAGCCCCCAGTCCCGAGGCCTGTACCTAGATCGGCGGTGAGCTTTCTTGCCTGAGCTTGCCTTCGTCCTGTCCTGTGCCTCCTCGTCTCTGTGATTGTCTCTCATATCAGCCCTGCGTCGCTGCGAGAGTCTCACCTCATCTCATCCTCTCGGACAAGGAACAACACGGGAGAGAGACATGTGTCGTGTGTAGAGCGAGTGCATATTGTGTTTTTAAAATCCTCTCTCTCGCCTGTCTTTATACTGTCATTTCAGTCCTCCCCGTCTTCATCCTGCATACGTCCTCACCATGTGGAGGGGCATCGGCTACGGCGGCCTGCACAGTCATAGTCACAATTCCTGTATTTGTTATCCCCAGATCTCACTCCGAGTTCGAAAAGTCTCCACATCTCAGACCTCACGTCATACTAACCGCATCTCACAGACCCAGCAGACCGCGGCGTAGGGCACATCAACTACCAGCCAAAGGTCCGCGTTATTGAGCGCTACAAGGTCGTCGGCTTCATCTCGTCCGGAACCTATGGCCGCGTCTACAAGGCCCTCGGCCGCCAGGGCCAGCCCGGCGAGTTCGCCATCAAGAAGTTCAAGCCCGACAAGGAGGGTGAGCAGGTCTCGTACACGGGCATCTCACAATCCGCCATCCGCGAGATGTCGCTGTGCAGCGAGCTGAAGCACGCCAACGTCATCAAGCTTATCGAGATCATCCTCGAGGACAAGTGCATCTTCATGGTCTTCGAGTACGCCGAGCACGACCTGCTGCAGATCATCCACCACCACACCCAGAACCCGCGCCACCCCATCCCCCCGCACACCGTCAAGAGCATCATGTTCCAGCTCCTCAACGGCTGCCAGTACCTCCACGCCAACTGGGTCCTGCACCGCGATCTGAAGCCCGCGAACATCATGGTCACCTCGGCCGGCGAGGTCAAGATCGGCGATCTGGGACTGGCCAGGCGGTTTGACAAGCCGCTGCACTCCCTATTCAGCGGCGACAAAGTTGTCGTGACGATCTGGTACCGCGCGCCCGAGCTCATCCTCGGATCGAGACACTACACCCCCGCCATCGACATGTGGGCCGTCGGCTGCATCATGGCCGAGCTCCTCTCGCTGCGTCCCATCTTCAAGGGTGAGGAGGCCAAGATGGACAGCAAGAAGACGGTCCCCTTCCAGCGCAACCAGATGCAGAAGATCGTCGACATCATGGGCCTGCCCACCAAGGACCGCTGGCCGCTGCTCACCGCCATGCCCGAGTACTCCCAGCTCGCGACGCTGCAGCCGCCCATGACGCCGCACCACCACCCTCACCATCGCGGCCACCACGGCCACCACCATCACCACCAGCAGCCGCCGCCGGCGAGCGGGTCCAACCTCGAGAAGTGGTACTACAGCACCATCTCGCAGGGCGCGTCCAGCAGCGCCACGTCGGCGCCGCAGGGCAGCGCGCCGCTGTCGAGTCTGGGTGTCGAGGGGTACAAGCTGCTCGCGAGCCTGCTGGAATACGACCCCGTGGAGCGGCTGACGGCGGCGAAGGCGCTGCAGCACCCGTTCTTCTCGACGGGGGACAAGCTGCACACGCACTGTTTCGAGGGGCTGAAGAACGAGTACCCGCATCGGAGGGTGAGTCAGGACGACAACGATATCAGGACGAGTAGTCTGCCGGGGACGAAGAGGAGCGGGTTGCCGGATGATTCGTTGGCGAGGCCTGTGAAGAGGATGAAGGAGATGTGAGGGGGTTGGGGGGAGCTAGTTTTTGAAATGGCGTTTTCTTGGTCGGGATTGATATAATTGCATGGGATTGGCGTTATTGGTTTTGCATGGATACCAGTGTGTTAGAATCAGTATATCTATGAGGTAGGAGAGGCCGTGAATTGAGGGTTTTCTGGGCAAGTAGTGAGGTAGCGCCCGATGTTGGTCCGAACATGGCATGATTTCACTCGACGCCTCGCCTCATCGAGATCTGGACATTCAGCTCCAGCCGCCGCTGCGCACGGAATTCTCGTCGACGAAACAGCACGAATACACTGACGGAGACGAGAGGAGAAAGAGGCAGAAGGGAGATGCACTGGGCTATGTTCTGAGTAGGCGGTGATGGACGGCTGCTTGTGTGGACAGTCAGCGAGATGAACCAGGAAGTGGATGCGTTTTCTCATTCTTCTTTCGTGTGAACATCAGTGGCAAATGGCATCGACCTACCAGGTCGTCGTTGCAAGAGAATATGGCATGGGCTTGTACTGTCTTCTATAAGAACTTGGAGTGGCCTCGATAATGAAGAATCTCGGACAGACGCCTTTTTGGCAAGGATTCTCGGTGTGACGGGATCGCATCGAGACCTCGGCATAAGATTTAAGAGAACCCCAAGCAAAGACTATAAATTAATACGTGTCCATCGCAGTCATCATCCTCTCGATGAACAGCCGGAAATACATTCCATTTCGCACTCGCCGGTTTCGGGATGAAGGCCCTCGGTACTCGACATCTCGTTCTAGGGCATCATTCATGTTCTTATCGAGCGATACCGCCGACTTTGTTGATGTGAAACCACGTCGTTTGAGTTGGATATACGTACGGGATACTCGGCCGGCGGCAGAGATACGCGACGAAGATGGCGAGCCATAAGCAGCTTGCTCAATCATCCTTTGTTTTCAAATACATAGACTGTGGAGAGGTCCAGAGGCATCGCGGCCAGTCAACGATACGGGGTCCATTACCCTACATCAAGAACCATGTGCTACCGAAGAGTTCATCCTCGAAGGCATGGCTAGTAGTCAGAGAAGGCACAAGTAGTGCATTTAAATATGTAATCTCTCATTGAATTCTTCCGATGGCTCCAGAGCACTGGTTTGTCGATGAAACGAAGTATGATGTCGTGATATCGGCGTTTGTAATAGTCTAAGCCGAAGTTTCTGTTACGGGTTCGTCTTAAAAGACGACGTCGATGGCTGCTCCTCATTCAAGCTCGGGATCAGGTCATTTCTCGAGAAAGTGTGATCTGGCGATTGGCGCCCCGGGAGCAGAAGTGAATTGACTGCTGGCGAGTGTTCTTCTCGAATGGGATTGGCCGTTAGGTATGAGGCATAATGTTTGTCCAAGGTCACGTGTTTGAGTTGAGTCTGTTGAATACACGACTAGTGGTGAAGAAGGACGTAGGTGAGAAACAGAACCGCATGTCATTGGCGTTTATGAAGTAGTTGTAGTTGGAGGCTCGTTGTGACTTGTGAGACTCGAATATGATGGCATCTGGATCGTATTGCACCTTGAGGAAACCATGATTACATCGATCAGTCTCAAAACAGGGCCTATCGTTACTGAATTTCGTTTCTTGGTGAAAACATCCCGTATTTATAACTTTCTCTTTTTTATTTGTGTTAATCATTCCTCCAAGAACTAGAACATCGCGGCTGGTTTTAACTTATCGGAAACACAGTCTTGCAGTTGATAGACAAAGGAATACTTCAATATATTGGGTGAGTTGTTGCTATTCAAAAACGAGTTTGCCGCCCTTGGTTAGTGTCTGGCACGTGTCGGGAGGCTTCTTCATCATGTTCTAGGCATCGCCGGTATTCCCTTCGTTCTGAACCAGTTGTACATCCAGTGTTGTTGCCACCTCTTCAGCTTTCTTGAGACCCTCTGAAGAATACACAGGCAGAGATGAAATTGGACAGAGAGGGGTCGAGGCGCAGAAACAGTTCGAGATGATGAGCTATCTGGCTCGGCCTGTGTCTCACGTATGTGAATGGATAGCTTCGCCGACGAAGGAGTTCATCGCAACTTGGCCGACATAATTTGTCTTTGCTCGTCGCCTCCCAGACGACGTGTATGGTTTGTTAGTGCTTTATAGGTATGATGTATAGATTCCCAAGAACCCAGAGCAGACGATCTGCCAAGCGCTCCCCATCTCGCCAACTCCGGTGGTCTGAAGGTGGACAAAGTGGTTTTCCATCATGACAGTTTCTATAGAGACCCGGCCCAAGAGAAGAAACTTACAAATAAGCTCTTGATGTTGAATGTACTTTCTTGACACGACTCCAAACTTGTGATGATTTCTACCACCTTTGCTCTGGTAATGCCATTCGTAGCAGAGGACGTTCCTGTTCGGCTTGAATAACAGTGCCCTGGGTCTCTATTGATGCTGTTTCGAAATGCATTCGAGTTATGCAAATGTATACACTGGTAGAGACAACGGTCAAGGACGCGGGACAAGAACCGGTTTCTTGGAGTACGGCCTGTTTCGTCTTCACAGTCTGTACTTCAAGAGATCTTCATACGGATGGATTGGAGACCTTGTCGTACCCAGGTGCTGGTGATTGTAGACATTGATGGTGAGGAGACATACTCGGCCAGCCTAGTCACCTGTTTCTTATAGTCAAGAGCGAATTTCAAAGCCAGCATCATCTCAATAGCATGACACCTGCAACTCTTGACATTGTCTATCGAATCACTCAGCACTGCATATGAGAGGTTTCTCCGTACTTGGCTCGAGGACTGGAAGCTCTCATTTTGCAATACTGGCCATTTGGACAGCCATATATGGTTGTGGGAGGTGCGGTACCATCTAGAGACTTCCCCCGGGGATGAATATCTTGAGCTATGAGAATGGGAGCCAATGCAAAGGCGCAGGAAATCTTCGGCCATCCTGGTTTGGCGAATGGAAGCATCATATCAGAATATCCCCAAGTTTGCGCATCACTAATTGATGAGCAAGGCTCTCGGCTACGCATATTGTCAGAACGGAAGTTGTCCTTCTTCGATGACACTATCTGTAATGTATTCTTGTATGAATTGCGTGACTCTCCAGTGGACAGCTGGGGCTAGCTCGTTCGCCGAAGAGGACCTGAAATGGCTGCAGCAAAAGAAGAGAGTTGAACTGTCGATCAATCGGTCCAAATCAGTCACCTGAAGAAGTCACCCGAAGAATGCTACCACATCTATCTTTATATCTGAGAGCTGAAGGGAAACGCGGTGAACACCGAGATGGTAACTGACGGTCAGGAGCGCTGGTGAACAGCGTTTTAGGAATAGCGGGAGTAGACCAGCCGCGGCCGCCTTCTACACTCATGAAGTGAGACCAATTAAGAAATCTAAGGGCCAGCCAAATCGATACTGCTCATTATGGCCGCATAAAGTGAGTTGCCCCGGGCCCGATTGGCAGACCAGCTGCTGTCTTGCTTCGGGGTTTTGTGCTGACAAGACCACGGAACACTGGTCGAACATCCTTGACACAACCATGACATGAGCGTGTCTTGTTTGTAGAGTGATATGCCAGGTCAAATGATGTGGCATGTGAAGGTACGGCATCTTGGGGAAAGCTGGCGTTGGATGACCAAAGGCTTGGGTAACAGCCGCCGAAGGTCAAGCCATCGTGGAGACAGGTCTCCACGAGATCGGAGGTGGAGACGTGGAGGATGATTCCACTCTCCAACCCAACGTCTTGAGTAAAGTTCATCACAGCAATCCACGTACGACAACATCAGGGTCAAGAGATTGGGGAACCAAAGCATACGGTTGTTTTGATGCATTTCATATTTGAGAGAATCATGAACCCATTCCCCCTTTCACGCCGCGTAGACTCTAGTATTTTATGTGCTCCGACCAACCCAGCCGAAGACACAAGGGATGATGCAAAAGCCGCATTGTTTCTTCGTCGAATAATGCACAAAGCCGCAGCCGGATGGATGACCCCATGAAATAAGGAACCCCCCAAGGAACACACGAGCCCAAGTCGACGACATTTTTCATTTTGATGTACCACCAACGCCGTCCACGGTGCGGATGATCCGGGGAATCCCTCATGCGCCCTGACCCTAGGCAACAAGGCGAACCGCTTATTCCTTCTTCTTCTTGGCACCCTTGACCTTCGCCGTTCCGCGCAGAGTCTTCTGGCGGTTCTTGCGCTGCTTGCCTGTAGAGCGCGGGTAGAGTCAGCCACTGCTTCTCCAAGTTTGATGGTGTCGCCACCCGGAACATCTGTCGGCCCAGCAGCAGAGGGACGGTCAAAGACACATCCAACCGCTGGCAAGCCTTTCGATATCCCGGAGTGACAAAGGGGTTTCGACGTACGCTGCTGTCTGCTGGCCTTCTCGATCTTGTTGGCCTGGCCAACGCGGACCAGTCTGTAGTGGGGCTCGAACTTCTTCATGGCCTCGGGGGAGTCGTAGACGAGGGCGAAGCCGGTGGTCTTGCCACCACCGAACTGGGTGCGGAGGCCGAAGACGTTGATCTGGTCCTTGGTGGCCTTGTAGAGGGAGCCAAGCTTCTCGCGGAGCTCATCCTTGGAGATGTTGGCGCGGCCGGGGTGGAGGATGTCACTGTGCGCGGGCAGTCAGCACGCAAAGTTCCTGTCTCGAAATTTTTTCCCTCCGTGTCTCGCGAATCCCACGCGCCCGCGTCCTCTTCGAAATATGCGCCCGTCGGACCACAGTTGATGATGTATCGAGAATCGGTTGGCGGATTGATGATTTGTTTCGCGTCGTGATGTCGCATCGCTCTTCTTTTCTTCGGTGTTCTCGCGGGGGAGGGAAAAGGATCTGAGGGGCAAACTCACACGACCATCTGCTTACGGCCAAGCAGGGGGTTACGGATGAACTTGCGAGTTCGCAGGGTGACGGGGGTGTCGACGTCCGCCATCTTCGCGGTTGGGCTGATCTGTCTGTCGAGAGGGTTGACGCTGGAGACAGAAAGTCGAGAGGTGTGATATCGTCAAAGTCGCTGGATGGGAGACAGACCACACAAACCTTGGAGGAGAAATGCTAAGCGAGACGGGTGGGCGGGAATTGGGCAGAAGCCCTGAAAGAGTCCGTGCACGGCCTCAGCACGCACAGAAGGAGTGAGTCGGAGGGTCACGTGGGGCTGCCTTCCGTTTGAGAGGAAATCATGTGACTGCGTGGCGTCTCGGCGAATGGCGACGTCTGGAAAAAATAGAAAATTAAAAAAAATCGAGAAGGGGAAGGACGGGAACGGGCACTGTGTTTGTACGGTCCGACCGTCCCTTCTGACTCAGCAGGATTGATGGATCGTGAACCTGCCTATTCTTGTTGAAGTCAATGACTGCCTTTCTTGATATTGGTCACTTGATGGCTCTTCCTATTCTTCTGGAGGTCTTTCATTCCTGACTTTGATACTTCCAAAAATTTGCGGATTCGATCTTGCCACATTTCATTTCAGGACACTGACTGTCTCGATATTTTTTGCTGTCAGCTGCATACATCACTTCATCACGTACCCCGCCAAATCGGGTATCACGATACCCTCACTGCCGACTACATCGATCAACGTCAAACTCACCAGTCCCGCTCAAGATGGCCTTGCATTCTACATCAGACGACTCCGTCAATCGGCTCTGCTCCCAATATCTCCAGCTCGAGGCAACGCTTGATTACCCACCCGCCCAGGTTATCCGAGAACCAACAGCCCAGAATGCAATCTACAAGAGGCTATTTTCAGACGAAGGCCCACGTTACGCTCCTCCAGCCCGATATCGACTGCGAACTCTCAAGGAGCTCGTTGCGATAATCGAGTCCAGTATCGAGGACTGGGACCAGCATGTAAGTGCCTCTCAATCTGTGACACTCCGCGACACGTTCCTGGACGAGTCGTCTAACCAAGCTCAGGAGGTTTCGGAAGATCTCATGACAGCATTATCTGAGTCTCTCGCAACTCCAATCCCTTCCGAGGCGTCTTCCGTCCAGCAAAAGTCCTATGTCACGTATCACCTCAGTGGAATTGAGCAACATTCATCAGATCAGGCGGCGTCCAAACCTGACATCACCCTGCTTGAGGCCCGCTCGCTGATCTCTGCTTCTGGCACCACAGGCCTCCGAACCTGGGAAGCCGCGTTGCACCTTGGACAATACCTATGCGCCAACCGGCAGATCATCACGGGAAGAAGGGTTCTAGAACTTGGCGCAGGCACGGGATACCTGGCCATTCTCTGCGCCAAGCACCTCGCCGCCGCTCGTGTCGTTGCCTCGGACGGGTCTGATGATGTTATCAACAACCTCCCCGAGAGCTTTTTCCTCAATGATCTTCAAGATAGCGAACTCGTCAGACCAATGGAACTGAGATGGGGACATGCCTTGGTCGGAACAGAAGACCAGCAGTGGAACAATGGCGAGAGCGTTGACGTTGTCATCGGAGCCGATATCACGTACGACAAGAGCGTCATTCCGGCGCTTATCGCGACGCTCGAAGAGCTCTTTTCCCTGTTTCCTACGGTGGAAGTTCTGATATCTGCTACCCAGCGCAACGAGGTCACTTTCGAGGCCTTCTGCGGCCGCTGCCGGCAGCGCGGCATGAGCTTGGACTACGTCGACTTCGCTATTCCTGCCAGAGCTCAACAGCAGGGACCGTTTTACAGCGATAGCGTCCCTATTCGGATATGCCGAGTGTCTGCACCGTCAACTACAGGCGTGATGTGGTGAGATCATCACTCGAGCGACCGTGATACTCGGGTGAGGCCATGTCGTTGGTGAATAACCGGCGGCAGGAACGTTGACGCGTATCAATGCATGCGTCCGAGACACTGCCTTAGACTCAAGCTCGGCATCGTGCATATGCAACTTGCGGGAGGCAAAGCAGTCAAGACGATGCATTCCCGCACAGAGGCTAGGCTTCTCTGTCGAGGGCCATTCTGAGCTTCGACATAGATGTCGTCTGGACAGCATAACTTAGAACTTAGCGCAATGACTGCATGCCGAAACTTTCGACAATGAGTCTGACGGGATGGCAGTAATCTCACCAAAGTCAACATGTGAAGCAGGAGATCGCGAAGGCCTAATCAGCGACGTCTGCCAGTGGTCTGACGCCGAATGGCCTCCATCAGGGTGAGGAGATCGTAAGGTTGACAAGGATCAACGATGAGATGCGCGCGAATGCAAGACGCAGGGTCCAAGCTGAGGTGGGAACGAGATGCGTCTCTGGTAGATGGGAATCTTCACCCGTGATGGAGGGGAAATCTCACGACCCCAGGATGGATGTCGTCTCAGAACAGCGAATCATGAGCTTCTTCTTCCAAGGCCGGACGATGAATAGTCGGGGTCGAAAGTCAGCTCATGAGGAGTAACACCACTCATGGGCCGCGAACATTCACCCTAAGCTTTTCCGCCATCATAAGATTCACAGGGACCTCCGCGAACGAGTTGATTATCAGGTTATTGCCTGTCAACCTCATGCATCCCCAGCTTTCCCCGCATTCCGGGGCTTCCAGGAGGAATGTGGTCTGATGCTCCGGCAGTCTCAGGGCGTGGAGAGAGTTCAAAGTCACCGCAAACGTTTGGGATGAGGGGTTCAACATCAACAACAAATCTTCAGTCCCGAAAGTCAATTCACTGCACCGAGGGAAAAATGCTCCATCCAATGGGGATCGGAATTTACGTAAGGCTGCGACCGACCCTGAGATACGGAGTCGACGCTCCGGTTCACGATGTGCGAAAGCCTGCTCGACGGATGGACGTCATTTGGTCGACATTGATGATGTGGCTGAAATTGCTGGCGGGAATGGCAATTATGGCGAGACCACCGAAATCTGGGCCTGGGTGACGTTGCAGGTCTTGTGGCTCGCACGAAGGAACGCAACCCTTGCTCACCCATCACACTGATAGCGACTTGGAAGCTCAATGATTGGGCGGGTTGACACCCTCCGGGAGCACCAAGGGCGTTGCCAATCCGCCGGGATTCTGGTCTGGACTTTTCATTTTGTGTTTCGAGAGCTTTGAGAGCTTGGGGAGCTTCCTTCTCTAAGAGACGGGAAACGGCGCGGCCGGGGTGCGATCGAAATCAGGAGAAGGGGGTTAGGGGCAGGCGGGGGACGAACAGGGTGAAGCCGTTGAAACGAAGCTATGAAGTCATCGCGCCCGCCCCCGAGAATGAGGATCAAAAGGCTCAGATGATGGGCCGGCCTGTCGTTTATCAGTCCATCATTTGTTCGGTACAGGTGGTCGGGTGTGCGGTTTGCGACTTGTCAACAATCTTGGGATCGGCCGTCAGTCACTCTTCCATCAGTTGGGGTCCGAGAAGTTCTCTGCAAGGTACGAACCGCCATTCGGTGGTCTCGTGGCTGCGGTTGCATAGACCGGCCGCCGATCACAGAGGCTGGATTTTCAGGAAAATCGGATCGCGCCCGATCATTTGACGATGAAGTTCCCCAGCTTCGGCCAACTAGCAGCCCAGACGTCGTCAGGCTGAAGCGAGAGAAGAAGTCGTCTCCTTTGGACCTATGTCCGTTTGCAAGCCTGCCTCAAGATGGTGGTGTTGGAATGACATCCATACACCCATACGCGCACAAGGAGGGTTGTGTCTGTCAAAGCCAAACTACCTACGTAATCCAGCGCCAGAAACTTGCTCTTACACCCCTTCACCGCTCACTGTTGCGGCTGCTTCTGGGGCATGTTTGTCTCTCATATTTCAAGCCGTCTCGAGGCCAGTCCGCGCTTGAGATCATAGGCTAACATGGGCAGGCTGATCAAGGAGTCTGCCCAGAGAGATCTACCGCAACACGAGCACGCGTTTTTGACCGAAAACAGGATATCCCCTTATCAGAAGATGATTTTCTCCAGCAATAGCATTGGCCATAACCTTTTTTCCCCTGCTGTTCGGAAGCTGTGCCGGGCCAGCTTCTATTCAAAGCACTTCGGAGCAAAAGAGCATGAGCGTTAGCGGGCCCGTGGGCAAAGAGTGGCTCCCTGTGTCCCCAGGAATACGTGAGGAATACCTCATCGGGACAAAAGCAGGGAGAGGGAAAACGTGGGATCGCGATACATGTGTGAGACCCCAAGCGGCTGGTGAGCCACATGGCCTTGTGAGGCACGTACGTCACTGTGTGTTGGATTGGAATTTATTTGGCGACCTGGCGATGGGAAGTACAAAATGCCACCAGCCTCATCAGAGTCAAGCCCCGAGACACTGGTTTAGTGTCCAGCAAGCCTGAGTCGTCAACACCAAACAACCGACAAGACCGCCCGATATTATTACCAGCAAAATTAGTTGTATTGCTATGTATCATTGTGATATATCCTGGATCAACCCCGAATCCTCGGAAATCCAGCATAAACCTGGACACGGACGACATCAACATCAGCAATTAAGTCAACAATCACGAGAACAACAACAATCCGGCCCCGCAGACACGAGGACGCACAGCCATACGCCCCAGCAGCAGCAACGACGACATCACGATCACATCAGCTTCGCGCACCTCCTCGCCTCCAACCCCAACCCAACGCTGAGAGCTTCGGGCGGCCGTTTCCCATTCGCCAGAGAGCTTCTGGTATCGCATCATCAGCAAGACGGCAACCGCCACGACGAACACGCACGCGCTAGCGGCAGCCAGCTGAGGTCGAATTCGCCTCCAGGGGCCCTCGCACCTCATCATCCAACTGTGTTATCATCCTCGCCAACCGCATCGCCGGTATCACGAGGCTGCACTAACAGCGCCACGCCGACGCGACCCTGCGCATCACCCTCTCGTCACCCCTTTTGGCAGTAGACCCGTATCAGGGCACCAAATTGGTCTTCCAAAGGGACCTCCAAGGACGAGCCGGGCAGCAGACGAAGTTCCGAGTCCCCTCCAAAAAAAAGTGCCAAAGATAGTGCCATCAATATCCGTGGCCTACACACTATCCAAGAGCAGAGCAAGGTCTAGCCTCGACGTGGACCAACTGGACATCTCCTTGGACACTTTGGCTGCATATTCTAGGTGTTAGGTGCATGCTGTGCCCTCTCGGTCCCCAGAATTCCTGGGTTGGATAACGCAACATCGAACCGGTTTATTGCACCACCGGCAGCGAACCGCATCCACCATCTGCCAACTCCGTCTTGCATCGAGTGGGCAGCGCCTACAAACACGCATTGAAGACGACAGCGCGCTTGTCAGTTGTCTTCGTATCGCAATCCACCTCCCATCCGGGCTGGACCGGGTCTATTAATTGGACCAGGGGTTGTGGAGAGTACTCCCTCCACACACCATTTCCCAGACATCCCTCACCCCCGTCCATCCCGTCTTACGCTATCGGCCGCCATTATTAGGTAGTTGGGCTCCCCTCACCACCACCACCATCACCGGCGCCTCCCTACGAGACTCCCGTCAGTCACTCCAAGGTCCCCGGTCCCAGGTTCTCTGAATCCAGGTCTCCCCTCTCCAGCGGATCCCAAAGAAAGTTGTTCTTCCTGTTGTCACGGACGGCGGTAAAACCATCACACCAGAGAGCTAGCAAAGTTTTAGTTCTCGTTTGGCTTTGACTCTTAGACGACAGACCTGAAAAGCATCAGTGTCCAGCGGAAAAGCTTCCAGACCACCATTCGGTTGTCGGCCGGCGTCTTCCCTAGTCCTCTTACCGCACCTAGCTTGCGTATCTTTTCTCCTGACTACCGGGCACCAGTCCCTGTTTGGCTTCTCACATCGCGGGTACGCCGTACGTTGTATTTATTAGCAGTGGGACGCACGCACAACTCGACCAGCTTCGCCATCGACCACACACACAAAAACCCGTTGGAATATCCAAACATCCCAGTTTCCTAGTGCGCGTGTTAAACGCCGTGGCTTTCAGCTATTATTCGGCGCCACTTGAACGGTCCATGTCCACGAGGGAGTCCAAGATTTGATTATTGCAACACAGGGTCATCCAACGTGTCTTGTCTCTGTTCAGTCGAGTCTCTCATCTCCAGTTTCTGACAGAGTCTGAGAGTCGGTCTCTGGTTCCCTTCCGTCACGCCGCCGCATTACCTTATCTCGTCACTCTCCGCTTATTCCCTTCCGGGTCCCATCCACAACTACCTCTACCCGACCTACTACACTATTGATAAAAACAGAAAGATCTCGGCTCGGCGCTCAGTTGAGGAACCAGTTGAGGAGCTTCTCTCACCTACACTACCGAACCGGCCCTTATCCTGCTGCATCGGACGTGCACACCGCAAACTGCAAAAGAGGCACACCACGCAGGTGCTCTTAGCTACATATTACTTGATCGCTTTCCCCAGAAGGGCCTCAATCTCTGACCAAACATCTGCTCGACAGCGGGCACGCCTTGATCAGTCGTTGCATCCCTACTCCTCTTTTTCACATTTATTACCGACATCTGAGGGGAACGTTTGGCTGCAAGACCCCCGCCAACCCACGCAAGTCGGACCAGGCCCCAAGTCACCAACGGCCGGCGCCCCAGTCCGCCATCTTGTTCTCTTGCACGCCAACGGGGGGTTCATTTGAAAGGAGACAAAGGACGTCGGCTCCGCTCCACCTGTGATCGACGCCCATCGACGGAGCAAGGAGGGAAGCCAAGGTACCACCACACCTTGGTTGGTATTAGTACTCGAACGCACGCTGCTGCTCCTCGAACCATCGGGCCAAACCAAACCACGAGTCAATCGCTCTCTGTTTCCCAGCCATTCACCGTCGACTAGACCTTTCCTACTCCTTATCAGACGCCAGCCGCCGTGTCACCGTTGGAGAACTACTCAACACCAATTCACCACAACGACTCGGATAGTATATATCCAGCTCTTCACTGAGAACCGCTACGGTCCCGATTGCCTTTCACTATCCGTACATTGACGACATCGTTACTCGCTCCACTCGATTACACGAGCACATCATTCACCGACGACGCTCCGAACACCGTCCTCGTCTACCAGTTTTAAAACACCATCAGCCCACAACCAGCTTCAAAAACATATTTCAACCTCACTGGTTTCCGATGGGCTCGTCAATAGCCCACAGACATCTCACCTGCACATTACAATTACCACACCCGTTAACAACATCACCAAAAATGGCCGCCCCGAGCACATCCCCCTTCTCCCAGGAGCAGACCTCCTCCAACTTCGCCCTGCAACAATACCTCGCTCTGCAGTCCCAGCACGAGGAGCTCCGGCAACACCTGGACCAGATCCGGCACATCAACACCTGCAACACCTCCCTCGCCTCCTCTCCGTCGGTATCACCGACCCGCAGCGCCTGCTCCCCCTTCGGGCAGTACCCCAACGCGGCGCCGTCGCCGTCGTCGTCCGGGCGCAGACACCACAGCCGCAGCCGGCGCTCGTCGCTCTCGTCGCCTAAGGCGCGGCGGAGCAGCTCGCTGGCTCCGATCGCGGACGAGACGACCATCTGGGCGGTCGCGGAGGAGGAGCAGCGCCTGTTCGACGTCAACGAGGGCATGAAGCGGGCCCTGATGGAGCTCCTCAACTGCGAACAGGTGCGGAGCGACAGCTCGTTCCGCATGTGGGTTCAGTGCCGCCTGATGGACACGGAGAGAGAGCTTCGCTCCGAGCGACGACGTAAGAGCGCGCCTTGAAGAGTCGGTCGTTGTGGGTGCGATAGTGTGTGTGTTTCCACCTACGTACTACCTACGTAACTCTTTTTGATCGGCAAAACAGCGCGGCGCAAACGCAAAAGAATAACCTAATATTCTGTGGGAAGGGACATTGATTGTGTGTTTTTTCAGCACTTGGACTTGGGAAACGACAGGGAAAATCATCATTACCCTGCTCGAATGGCGTTGGGGAGTGGGAAATCAAAGCCGACCTGCCGAGAAAGGCATGGCAACAGGCAAATGGGCAAAGGCATTGCATGGCATGGCATGCAAACCACGGGACAAAAAGTTGGCTGCATACGGGCGAATACCATTTGTGTTTTTCTTTTCTTTCCTTTTTCAGCATTCGCCCGAGGGAACCTTATGTTTTGGCTGTTCAACACCGGCGAGGACTTGGTCAACACAGTTTGACGTCCTGAGCGCCTTTTCTTCTTCTTCTTCAACAGTATTATTTTGGCGGTTGTAGGATACCACAGACATAGAGCTTGTAATGACCGACACGACCCAAAGTACTTACCTATTCTACCTCTTCAACTCGCTACGATTTCATTGTGAATATTGATGAAGTGACATATTCAAATATCCGGTTCTACGCACTCACCGCTAAAAGCGGCTAATTAGCAACAGGGTGCTAATCTACCAGCTTAAACCCCTTACCGTCAATTGCCCTGCCTTCCGTGATAAAGTGTGGATGAAGACATCTTCACACACTTTCTTCGTCCATTTGTGTCTCATGAACATGTGGATGTGGTTCGAGCATGACGGGAGATCTTCGTGATGCATGCAGCCGGTCTGAGTATTCTGCCCAGCAGGTACAGATACAGAGTACGGGAATACCGAAAATCACCACAAAAAGTGCCAGAAATTACGTACAACGCCCAGGACCGAAAAAAGCAATCAAAAGAAACAAAATTGGAAAATCTCAGGAAATCTCCCAAGACCGACCCAATCGGCCAAGCTCCAAAGCTCCAAATTCAAAATAATGGAGCAGGTGGACCTCGCGGAGCCGAAACCCCTTTTGATTCGCGGATTAGGGTGTACAGTACAGATCGCCGCGCTTGATAGAAAATGACACTATGTGACGAGGCCGTGCCGTGTCTCTCCTGCCCGTTGCGTTGCCTCGTGGATCGTGTTTGCTTCCACCAATTCCCGTCGACCGCAAACATTCCAGAAGAGCGATCCGACCACGCGATACCACCCCACCGACGCTTCGCTTACGTAGCTGTTCCTGCCGGGCGAAAGCTTCGAGGCTCGAGATCTCTCGTGTTGAGAAGGCCATTTCCTTCGTTTGGCCGAGGCTGTGTTGATTAGCTCGTGGCGCAAAAAAAGTTCTGGAAAGCTCCGGATACGACGCCTGGCGCCAACATCAGCTCCTTTGATACCTACGTGCGCACAGCCGCCCGAGCAAGCCGACGTCATTGCCACATCTCACGATAACGACGCTGAATACCGCCGCCCCAGTACGCGCGACAACGACACCAAACCACCGCCGCCATGTCGGTCCTTCTCGAGACCAGCTCCGGCGACATCGTGATTGACCTTCTGGTCGACTACGCCCCGAAGCTCTGCGAAAAGTAAGTCAGCACCGTCCCTTGTCTTTGCATGCGCCGCTACCAAGCTCTTGCTCAGCTAACCACAAAGCGCGACAGTTTCTTGAAGCTCTGCAAAGTCAAGTACTACAACTTCTCACCAATCCACTCCGTACAGAAGAACTTCTCGTTCCAGACCGGTGACCCTCTGGGCCCGCTGTCCAAAGAGTCCGATGGAGGCACCTCGATATGGGGTCTGCTCTCCGGCGACGCCAAGCAGAAGATGTTCCCCGCCGTCTTCCACCCGAAGCTCAAGCACCTCGAACGCGGCACCGTGAGCATGGCTACCGCGCCCCTCGAGTCGGACCCCGATACCCGCGTAGCAGCTTCGCAGTTTATCGTCACTCTGGGCGAGGAGACGGACTACTTGGATGGCAAGGCTGCCATCTTCGGCAAGGTCGTCGAGGGCTTCGACGTGCTAGAAAAGATTAACGAGGCCATCGTCGACGACAAAGGACACCCTCTCATCGACATCCGAATCAAGCACACCATCATCCTGGACGACCCTTACCCCGATCCCCCTGAGCTGCGAGAACCCAGTGGCTCGCCTCCTCCGAGCAAGGCACAACTCGAGACCGTGCGTATTGCAGACGAAGCTGCCCTGCACGAGGATGACGACATGGACGAGGAGGCTGTTGAGAAACGGCGGAGGGACAGGGAGGCGCGGGCACAGGCACTCACTCTGGAAATGATGGGTGATTTGCCATTTGCCGAGGTCGCCCCTCCCGAGAACGTCCTCTTTGTTTGCAAGCTCAATCCCGTCACCACGGATGCCGACTTGGAGCTCATCTTTGGCCGGTTTGGCAAGATTCTCAGTTGTGAGGTCATCCGTGACGCCAAAACGGGCGACAGTCTTCAGTACGCCTTCATCGAGTACGCGGACAAGGCTTCTTGCGAGGCCGCATACTTCAAAATGCAAGACGTCTTGATTGACGACCGCCGTATTCACGTCGACTTCTCGCAGAGTGTGAGCAAGCTGAGCCAGGTCTGGAGAGACGATACCAACCAGAAGCGGAGGAAACACGCTTCGAAGGGCGGATGGGGAGGAGTTGACGAGCTTGAGAAGCGGAGACAGTACCGTGACGTATATGAGCGGGATGGCGACAATTACGATCTTGTGTACGGAGATGAGGAGATGAAGGGCCGCGCAGAGCGCGATAGCCACCGCAAGTCTGAGCCCAAACGAGAACCGGAGCAGACCAGAGATCACGCCAGAGATCACGCCAGATCAGATAGGGCCCGAAGGCGAAGTCGAAGCCCCGGACGACCCAGAGACAGGGACAGGGACAGGAGGGGAGACAAAGATCGATACCGATCCGATGATCGGGATACCGGACGGCGGTACGATCACCACGACCGGCGACGCGACGATCGGGACTCGGGTCGCAGAGACCGCAGAGATTATGATAATCGGAATCGAGGTAGGGATCGAGACGGGGATAGACGAAGATAGCGGAGTCAAGTGCGAGCTCGCGCTTCCTCCTTCTTTCTCTTCAACCTCGACATCACAACAGCAGATCAGAATACCCCCCGTCACCGCCAGCCAGCTCGCAGCAGCGCGGTCGACAACAAATGTAGCCACCCAAAAAATACTTCAATTGACGCCGACGTTGCCACTGCCGCCCGCGTAAGGCTCGTGTTTCATGAAAAGTTCGTTGACCTGTCGAGATGCGGCCACGGCAACCCGCACCCTAGCATCTCGGTTGCATCTCTTGTTGGCCAGGAGTCCGGACGTGGGGGATGGGGAGATGGGGGTAAGTTGGGGAGGAGGAAGTCATCTCCAGCATGATTCTGGGACGTTTCCTCATGTCGCACAGGGCGAATGACTTGCTCGAAGCGATAGAATGTCTCAGTATTTCGCCGTTGAGTTTGCAAAACATGCCCCCGGAGCCATTTCGACTTGCATGAGCTGCACGTAAGCGTTCGGAAGACAACCGCGGAAGTGGGGATCGGTGCACATCAGAGAGGCCCGCGGAGGAAGGCTACATTAGCCGCCCTCGTTTGATTGAAGCTGTCATCTGTCAGTTGTCATATCTTCAACTTGCCTCTTGTACGCCTTGGCGGCATCCAGACGGGCGATGGACCAAGGACAGCCCATCTCTGGAACTCGCACGCAGGGCCGGGCATGCGTGTAACAACGGTCTCGACCTGTCAGAGGAGCGTCCGGTCACATCCTCAGACTTTCAGCTGGCCACATGGGGGGGGGTTTCGAGGTTCCCACGACCAGGTTTCGTCGGGTGAGAATGATATCTTAAGCTCGAGGTCTTCGTCACCTACATCCGACAACGACCGATCCCTTTATCGTGGAGAATATATCTTTTAATGCCGACTGCAACCCCATCGACCCATGACAACGGCATCAGTGCCAGCGGCCACCATGGCGGTCTCTCGAGTAGGTCTCTCAGCTCCCCGACGCCCCGTTGCATCAGTCGCTAACGTCACACAGGATGAGAAAAGTGACAGCATGTCGAGTCCCTCTGCAGAAGAGTTGTGGTTTTCCCCCAAGGCAGGCAGGCAGGCCGGCAGGTATCGACGAGCCTGTGTAACGGGAGCGTCCTCAGCAAGAGACATGATGGCAAATCTCATCAGCCGTGTTACTCTCCGAGCTTGACCTGTCTGGAGATGATAAGCTGCTGGCTGGTGGAGAAGGCCGATCGATTCCTTTCAAGTCTAGACTTTTGGCTGACAAAACCATCCCCAAACGTCTTCGTTGGTAGTATCTATCAAAGCCAAGCACGTGGGTACACTTTCGACGACCTAGACCCTTGACATGACGCTCCTCATCGCCCAACGGATAGTGGAGGCAGCCGGATCGGCTCGTACTCTGCGCCTCTTTGGTGCCTGGCTTGGTGGCTTTTTCCTCACCTTGAGCGGACCCCTTTCCATCTGCCCCGGGCATGGCCGCTCTCATTATGGCTTGTGTGCTTGTCAGATGACATTGTGTTCCTGGGAGCTGGCCCAATCGCTTACGGGCTTGTGTCATGGGTGCGACGGATAGCTGCATGAAGGGGCCGGGGCCGGCTCTGGCAACGATTGACACTTTGGAAGGGGACATGCAGCGCCCCGGGGATGGCTGGCGAAATTTTCCGTTGACAGAGCCGGCCATCGAGAGCCATGTGGGTTGATGCCAGCTGCCTTCCCATCATGAAGCCAGGCACGCACAACACGCAAGAAATATCCGGCATGGAGGCGGAGGGCGGATCTGCGTTGCAACAGCCTGATCGTCGAAACGTCCTCACCTCGCTGGTCTACGTTCGTGCATGATATCAGTACTGACGTTGTACGACACTGCCAGCAGGCTCCTCAGTCGACTTTCGATACGAACTGCCCTCTCGAAGCCCTCAACCCACCGAGTGCGTCTTTCTTTGGTGTCTTAGGATTGCGGCGAGGACCTCTCGAGCGCCAGGTTTACCCGCGAGACCTGTCGATTCAAGTAATCATAGAAGCGAGGTGAGGCCATGTCTCATCTGCCGCGCGCTGCCGGGGAGGTTCAGCAATAAGCTCATGTGGCGCACGGATTTTGATCGAGAGAGCTTGTGGTCTCGTCCTCGTCCTCGTCCATGCCCTCGCCCTCGCCCTCGCACCCCGTCAGACGACGGATCTTCTCTGAGCACTTGTACCGTGACGGCTCCATTCGACTCTGTCGCCCGCACACTCGTCGGTATGGGGGGAAAGCTTCTATGCGGACCGAGAGAAAAGGGCCCCCGAAAAATGCGACGCTATTACGGACGTTAGGGTTCAGAGGATGAACATGGTCCGTCGGCTTCGAGCATGAGCGTGGAAACCAAGTTGCCTCCCGGTTCCTGAAGAGACAGCGAATGCTCTGCGACGCCGCTACGGACGACCGACTCATCAAAACTCCTGCAGGACATTCGCCTGCCCCTGATTCAGTTGCATGGGATATCGGACAACGTAGCATTGCATCTTCTTCCTTCATCATCAACGTCTTCGGCCGTCTCCAGGTGCTGACCGCTCGCTCCGGGGTGGGGTCTCGCGGACGCAGGCGGACGCAGTGTGGGAAGAGAAAGCTTGCAAGCGTGCTGTCACGGATGTACGTGGGCCTCGCCGCGCCTGGATAATACAACGGCAACGCAGAAGCGGGAGGGAGGGAGCCACACACACCTTCTTACGTGCCTCAGCCGCCCGCGGTGCCGTTTGCTGCTATTCTTGTCCGTTGCTCAACCCCGCGTGTTGTGCGTCGAGCTGTTCCCACCATATCCGTCTTCTTTGTTCATCAAGGCCGCGCCGCAGTTCGGAATTGTAACGTTCGTGGAGGCCCAACCATGCTGCCAAGTTCCGGATTGTCATAATCTGCGGGCGGACGAGGGGTGCCGGGCTCGGATTTGGAGTTGCAGAAACGACATCAATGGGCATACAGACGGAGAGGGGGAGGCTGCAAAAAAAACAGCTGCACCACCACAGCCTGCTTCAAGATTGATGGTGCAACGCACACGACTTGTTTGGCAGCTTTCCCCTTGAGCCAAGTGGCCGCCTCCGCGGCCTCTGGCGAGGTGAGGTGAGGTGAGTGTTCGGCGGCCTTCGCGGCGGCCCATTCATGCAGTCCAATCGCCTGACAGCAAAAACCGAGCGACCATACCGAATGCGACCTTTGGATCTGCCCGGCCGTATCATTTCCTGCTACTGCCAGCTGTACAGTCTCGTCCGATAGAATGCTCCGGGGAAGCTGCCGGCTGGCATAGGCGATGATGCGTTTACCAGATTGGATCATCCTGCTGCAGATGACGACCATTTCAGCATGGTACTTTTCTCGGTGTCAGTTCTCTCTCCCAACGTTGACCGGGCATATCACATCTGTACGTGCGTTGGCCGCAATGTTTGGCGAGCGAACGAACGGACAGAAAAGAAAAAATTCTGCACATCATTCTAACGTTGCCAGCAAATGATTTTTCTTCAGCAGCGACGGGCGGTGTCACTTGCAGACGGACAAGCAGAAGCTAGCACCTCTTGATGCTCCATGCTCGATTTCTCTCATTTTGTTTTTGGAGCGGTCGGTATGATCTCGCACTCCTCTCGGCTCTTCCTGTCTCCTGTCTACACAATGCAAGCAAAGGAAGGATTTCTGCCGCCCGCTGCTCTGCAGAGTCACACAGGAGAACAGCGACACCCACCACAAGCGTATTCATTGACGATGGCTTGCGTCACGTAACCTTCAGCTCTTGCAGCATTCTCATGTTCCTTCCATCTCTGCGCGTCGCAGCAACAACCCTGGATTGGAGTGCATCGCTGCCAGAGTACCACCTTTACCCCTCCACCCTACCTCATACATGCTGTCGATTGGGGCGAGGCCGGCTTGTTCAGATGCATCGTGAGAGGGTCGGACAATCAGATTGAGGGTTTGCCCAAGTGGGACCGAAACCGCCGTTTTGCCCGACGACGCTCGACCAAGAGAGGGTTGTTTGCTGTCGAGCCCTTCTCTGGTGTCATTTGGAAGGGCACTTTTCCCATTTCAGACGTCGTTTTTCTCAAAGCAGACATCGACTTGTATCCCCTTTGGTCCGTTTTCTCTCTTGACGATTGTTGAGCAGCGGCATCAAGTGGTTGGGGGCGAGCAACAGCAGTGGCTAGGCTGTCTTCATGATACATGTACGCTCTTTGGTTGCTGAAGCATGGTTCGAGCCAATACATCTCGAGCTCGCCGTTGGACGACTTGCACCGAGCGTCGATACGCCGTTTGGCTTTTGTTACTACACCAACTCGGCAAATCTTCAGCAGCGAGAGAGGCGTGGACTATGCTCTTCCCTCGCCAGTCGGGGTGTCTCGTCTCGGCGGTAAAGCTTTGACGTTGGATGGTGGCGATGGCAACGAGATCTTTCCTGCTTGTCTATCAGTCTCGTCTGTCTCTGCCCCCGGCTTACGAATATCGAGGAGCGTCTCATTGGGTCCCGTTCCCAAGTCCAAGTACGGCTGAGAATTATCAAGTCTCAAAAAGGTCTTAGACCAATCCTACTTCTTCTCTCCCCAAGTTCACCCACGGCCGCAACGCAAGATTCCTTGGGCCCAGATTGGCCCAGACCCCAGACCCCCATACAAGATATGGTACAGATCGCCCGCTGCTGGCCCTACAGATCTACTCCGCCCCTGAACCCTGCTCAGCCTGGCGCTCTCTCTTGCCCCCCCTCCATGCCTCTGGCGTTTGCTCTGTTCCCTCATTCTCCAGACCAGGGTCGTATGTACGTACTTTGATGTGAGAGGTCCGCAACGACGAGGGGTAGCGAGAGGCTCCTTGGCTGCTGCTCATAGCCATGCTTGTTTGGCATCGCCAGGAGCCGCGCCTTGGTGTGGTGTCTTCCCTTGATGCCTGTCTTGCTGCACCTTTCCGTCCGGTGCCACCATAGCACGCACACAGGTTTCGCTGCAAGAGAAAAAAAAGTAGACTTCCCACACCACGTCGGTCGTGGTCGATTACAAGGGCTGCCCCCCAATGCCGTAGCAGCTTGCCCTTGGACCCGTCCAATGACACCTGTCGTGGATTGTTGCTCTTGAATTCCTTGGGGGCGCGCCAGAGGGGGGGAGGACGGGAATACGGACGGGGGGGCGCGCGCGGCGCAACGACGAACATGGGGTAGTGAGTGTACCAACGGTTGATGAGGAAGAGTGACTTGTCGCAATCTCCAAGGGCCGGGCCTCTATCTGGTCACTTCTCCAGCAGACAGAGAATATCGAGATAGGCAAGATGTGATATAATGAAGGAGGGGGCAACAAACAGCGAACACCAGCACGGCCAAATCAGAGGCGGGAGAGTCCGTGACCCCAGATGACAGTATAACATCGAACCGGCTGCAACTGCTTCTTCACTCCTCTCGATTCTCTTTTTTTTCCTTTTCTATTCCATCCAGCATATCTACCTTTTTCCACTCCTTCGTGTGAAACATTTCTCAAGTCTTCACTTCCTTGCCTCCTGAAAGTGATCACCACTTCTCTCTCTTTAAAACATCCACGTCTGACAAGGAGGCGCGGCAAGATCTACCACCCCAGAAGAACCTCTTGACTCTTCTCTTACCCCGGAATCCAGCCCTCGACGCAGGAAAGAGATCCTGTATGAACGACCCCGAAACCCCATCTTGCTGAAACGAGACGCTTTCACAACATCTCTCGACGTCGTTCGTCGTTCGTCATCACAGAAGACGTAGGGGAGGGCAGAACACCGCCTCATCCTCGCTTCCTGTAACAGCCCTTTCCTCCTGATTCCCCCCCTATCTTCCACAACCGAAGAGCCTCAGGGAAGCAGGCCGTACCGAACCGCAACGATGGTCACTTCATCCTGCTACCCGGACGGACGGAGATATAGCCGCCTCGAACCGCCCTACGTCTACTCCGACCGCCAGCAACGATACTCATCCACCTCCGAAGCGCGGACATCGACCATGACTGAACGAGAGCCCGAGTCTGACACCCCGCCCCGCAAGCGTATTGCCGTTGCCGTAAGTGCTTTCTTGTCTCTTCATCCGAGCTTCTTCTTTCCTTTGGACCGGGGAGCCCTTGTACTTGATGGGCCCCCTTTTCCTGCGTTTGATGTTATCGTACTCGGTGGAGGACGAAAAGCAACCATCCCAAAGATCGTTTTAGCTGGAGACACACGAAAAAGGGAGCTTGCATATCTCATCGGGGAAAAAGAAAGATCTGACAGATCCACAGTGCGGCCGTTGCCGGAAGCGCAAGATTCGCTGCAGCGGAGACGCGGGCAACGGACAGCCTTGCCAGAACTGCAAAGCCGCCGGTATCGACAACTGCATGTTCCTCCGTGTAAGTCCCTTCGATCATACAAACTCACTACAAGTATCAGACTGACCCTCACCTCAAGGTCGCCTCGCAAGAAGCACCCTGGGTCCAGCCTTCGGACCAGACCTTCTCCTACGAGCTCAAGGCCGCGAGGGCCTATCACGCCCACCACGCCCTCGCTTCTCCCCTCACGGCCTCTCCCACGCACTACGCCTCCGATATCCACGATGGTCTTCCGCGGGCTCCGCATGGCGGATATCCTCCTACCACAGCGGGATACTCGTACGGCGCCGGGAAGTACTACCCCTCCATGCCCAGCTGGTCGTCCCCGGCGACTTACCCCGCCGACGACGGCTCCAGCGTCGACTACACCACCATGGGAGGATACTCGTACCCCTATCACAGCCAGGACCCGTCGTACCTCTACCGCATGACGGCAGCGAAGACC
This sequence comes from Colletotrichum karsti, assembly GCF_011947395.1. Taxonomy (NCBI): domain Eukaryota; kingdom Fungi; phylum Ascomycota; class Sordariomycetes; order Glomerellales; family Glomerellaceae; genus Colletotrichum; species Colletotrichum karsti. The sequence continues at coordinate 611,946 of NW_024065904.1, forward strand.
AGCTCCAACGCGGATCTCTACGTCAACACCGATGGAACTGGCTACGGCTACGGAAGCAGCGGCGCAGCCCTCGTCCACCGACCCGCCGCGGCGGCGGTGTCCCCGGAGGCCCCCAATTTCTCCCTCTCCAACGTGGCCGCGTCCCTGCCTCATGCCGGCGCAGACCGTCTTCTCCCGAACCCATCCCGCCTCCCCGGCACGACCAACGTCCTGGCCTACCGCACCGACACCTCGGCGCCGTCCTACGCGACCTCGACGTCAACCAAGTCTTCAGGACCCGCCTCCTCAAATCCCTCCCCGACAAGCGCCGTCTCCGAGGTGACGACGAGCTACGAAACCTCCCCGGTCTCCGCGTACCCTCCCCCCTCGCACACTCTCCCCTCAATGACGCACGTCCACCACCGCGCCGACATGTCCGGATACCCCCCGTCCTCAAGCAGCGGCGACTCCATCTTCACCCCCTCCGAGAGCTCCCTCCGCACCCACGGCTCCGCCTCCGACCTGAGCTACAAATACTCCGACAGCTCCTCGTCGGCCTCCGGCCGCCGCGGCAGCGGCGAGACGTCCTCCTCCGGCGGCTCCCTCTCCAACGGCCAGACCTACACCGTCACGACGCCCAGCTCCGCAATGTACGCCGCCTCCATGGCCCAGGGCCGACATCACCACGTCGGGGCCTACGCCCTCATGTCGGAGGACTGCGAGCAGCAGCAGCAGCCACAGCCACAGCACCCGCACCCGCATTCGCACCACCACCACTCACATCACCATCCCTCGGGACGCCGGTCCGCGGGTAGCTTGAGTGCTTCCTGAGTCACGCTTCGGCCGGAGCTGTCGGACTCGAGACAAGGCGCGCGCGAACAAGAGCAGGGGGAGGGGGCTCCCTCCCCGCCTCTGCGCCGCCGAGATTCGTATACTTCCTGCGTTGCTCTGCTTGTTCATTGTTTTACTGCCCCCCCTTTCCATCTTTGCTTGTCTTTTCCAGCATCCAACAACCACCCAACCCGTCACCTACACACCCGCAAACCATGCCATGCCGTCATCATTCGTTCGTCCTGAACAAAGGGAGTTTGACAGGCATCTTATCCGTATCCGACCCTCCGTCCGAGGAATACGGGAGGTTTGTGGCGTCCGTCTGTCGAAGAGATGCACTTTCTCAACCAACCGACATTCTCCCCAACAAGCATCATCAGCCGTACATCACGTACGACGCCTCGGACTTTTGGCACACACACACAGCCCACGCCAAGGCTCGCCCTGCAAGCCCGTTCCTGCACTTCATATAGCAGAAACGTAACGTTTCCCGGATGACGACCGGCGCTGCTACGCCTTAGCGAACCGGCATAGGTTGGTGGCGCGCCCGACCCCCCTTCTCGTACATCATCGAAGGGAAAGAGTCGAGTCTTGGCGGCGGAGAAAGAAGGAATTGGGGGTTGACTTGGCTTGGGTCGGTTACCTCCAAAACCCAACGCTCCGGACCGGGATTCGAAATGCAAGGGGAGCTGGAGCTGGAGCTGGGCCCGTTGGGACGAACTAGACCCCTCCCCCTCCCTCGTTTCTCATGCGGCTACCCGACCCGAGCCTCGCCCGCCCCCAGTCCCGTTCCGTTCCCGCCCTCCATCCGGGGGAGGCGACCAACAATGTGCCGACAGCCCCTCCTCTCGTGTCGCCCAACGGCTTGCTTGCCCCTCCCTTCTCGATTCCGACGTGGCTGTCTCGGAGTATGGCTTCTCCCCTATTGTTCTTCAGCCACCTCTCTCCGACCCTGTCATCCTCTCTCTCTCTCACTTTGCATTCCGCCTCCGCGTCTATCTTTGGAACCGAAGCGGGCATCTCTACCCAATCACCCCCAACATGTCATCGTCTCGCGTGTCTCGACCCCAGCACTTCGGGGTGAAGAGAAGGATGAAGCTCCTCGGGATATCATTGGGCGTGTTCCGAACACGCACACACAGGAAAGTTGGTTGCTTCTGCCCTTGCTTCATGCCTCTCGGTCTGGTCTGGTGTTCGGGTTTCCTCTCTCTATTGGTTCGCGCCTCGCTTCTTTTTACCCGCAAAGTCCGTTTGCCGTTCGATCGTTGCTTTTTCTTTTTTTCGCTTTTGGCCTTGCTTGGAGGGACCATCTTGTAATATTTCTGTTTTTGGGAATATGGAGAGCATCATCATCTCTCCCAATGGGAAGGAAAAATACCGGTGGTGGGACCGGCTTATGGTGATACAGAAAAAAGGAAATTTGGCATGACTTACGTTGGGGCATCATCATCATCATCATCATCACGAAAGAGGAGGGTATTATCATGATAATTTCGGGGCATCGCCGGCTTTTTCTTTCCTCCTTTCAGTTGCCTTTTGGTTGTTTTCATTGTACCACGGCGTTGCGTTGGGCTTGACAAATTGTCTTCTGTTTTTGCTTCACGGTCTGTTTGGTTCCCTCCCCCCCGCGAAAAGGGGGTCAGGGGTAAGCATTTCTTATCATCATCATCGCCACTACCACCACCACACAACGCCATGTTGTTTTTCTCAGGCAGAAGAACCTTTGCTTTCAAACCTTTATTCATTCCCCCCTCTCATGTATCCTGAGGTCATGGGCCTGTCGTAGCCTTAATATGGCCCAGGGGGTTGTCCAGCAGCTGTGTCTGAATGGTGCGGGGGAGGAAGCAGCACAAGGGGATCTCATGGGAAGGTCACATAGCTTAGCCGGAACCGGGAGTGCCTTGCATGGAGGGCAGGAATTGAAATAATTATATCATCTCTCGTTATGTGCTTTGTGTTTGTTTTCTAGGTGTCGTCAAAGAATAATTTGATACTGGGTATGTTTTACCTCCACTTCGCGTGGACGGTGCGTGGGTGTATGTTGTATCCGTCGCTCTTACAGCTTTTCCTCCGCCATCTCGTCAATCTCGCAAAACGCCTTGAATGTAATGAACTCGTCATCCGGGCCGCCCTCGGATTGCAGCACTACTTCGGCCGTCGACCCCACGAAGAAGACGTGGCCCTCGCTGATCTTCTCCACGGTGGGACCGACCGCGATGGTGCCCTTGCCCGACGTGCAGAGGATGATGCTGGGGCCCTCGAGGGGGTCGAAGGTGGCCTTGGAGCCGTCGCCCTTGAGCAGCGAGCGAACGACGCTGAACTCGTCGATGGGCGGGTCGTACAGGATGACCGCCGACCCGGAGCTGTAGGCGGTGCGGTTGAGGGTGGCGTAGGGGTACTCGGAGGGAGACATCTTCTGCTCGTCGATGGGGGCGTAGTTGTAGGTCAACATGTCGACCAGCGTGGGTACGTCCTTGAACTTGGGGGTGAAGCCGGCGCGGACGACGTTGTCGGAGGCGGCCATGCATTCGATGATGTCGCCCGAGAGGTAGGCGTGGATGTCGTCGGCTTGGAGGAACATGGCTTCGCCCGGCTCCATTTTAACGTAGTTGAGGAAGAACAGGACGAACAAGCCGATGTCTGCACCGAATTCAGCGTGGTTGCGGATGATGAGCTCCGACAGAGTCGCGCCGTCACTTTCACCTGCGCCGCCGCCTGCGAAGTCGCTGCCTTCCGACTTGGCGAGGGCGACAAGGCGCTCCGTCTCTTTCTCGATCTCTTCGTTTGTGGCGGACAGGAGGGAGGCAAAGACGTGCTGCAGGGCAGTCTTGTTGCGCTTCTTGGTCTCGGCGGACTCGGTCTCCTCCTCGCCCTTGACCGTGTTGATGAACTCGTCGGCCTTGTCCTCCTTCACAAGGCTCCTCAACGGGGGTACGGTGGAAAGAAAGTGAGAGATCTCGGCGAGAGGACGGAAGCCGCAGAGGCCCTCGAAAGGGGTGATGGCGATGGCCATCTCAGGCTTGTGGTTGTCATCGGGGTAGTTCTTAGGGTCGCGGGCGTGCAGCTGTCCGGCGAGCTTCTTGTTCGGGTGGGCTTGAATGGAGAGGGCCTTGTTGATGGAGAGGACCTTGAAGAGGAAGGGCAGCTTGGAGCCGTATCTGGAGGCGACGGGGGCGGAGAGGAGCTGTTGATTGTCTTGAACGAGGTCGAGGAGGGTTCGGCCGGATTGGAGGTCTTTTGAGGGGTTCGAGGGGTGGGTGCCCATCCAGAGCTGGAGGCGTCAGTAAGTTGTAATGTGGCGGCCAAGAATTCGATGTCTTACTTCTGCGTATGGCTTGTCGGACTGGACGCTGAAGCCTTCGGCCGGCGTCGTGGCCGCGAAGCGCGCAGCAGCCGAGTCCTCTCCCTTCTTACCCCATTCGTAGGAGTTGACTCCGCACTGGAGCCTGAAGAGAGGCACCTGCAAGACCATACTGACGACAGAGCTACAATAAGCCCAGAAAGAAACAAGAGCGACAGAAGCTGGGCCACAAAGAAGACACGAACGCGATGTCGTGAGAATTAAGTTGGGAATGCTTCTGTTCACCCCACCATCGATTTGACGTCAGGGAGAGCTTGGAGGACCCCGCAACGATCTGGACACGAACCAGGCCCCTTCCAAGGGATGATCGGCATAAGCACGGGGTCCGGCGCAGTGATCGGGCCGCATGGTGCTCTGTGAGTTGAAAATGTTTGATTGGACGAGGAGAGCAAGAGCTCCTGCCACCGGGTCCACTTCGGAAATCCACACTGCAAGCTGTCACGGTAAAAATGACCAATGACAGGCGTTAGCTGGAGCTCGAGCTGGCGCATGTCATGACCCGATACCGCCCGCATTCTGCCATCTTCATTGCGTGCACCTCTCCATATCGATTACCGTTTTCCTTACCTTGGCGCATTCGTCGCGTCTATCATGGTACTCGAAATCCAGATTTTGCCAAAAGCCTAATAAGTCGCTTTGAAAAGGCTCGTCATGCCCTAACGATTATGTTTGCATTCTCTCTTCTTGTATAGCATTCTCTAAGATACCCTGCTTTTGACCGTGGAAGGCGGCTCCTGCCTGATTGCTTCCACTGCGACCTGATCTGCGCCCACATAGGTAGCAATAACCACCTTTGGCTGCTCTTTCCCTGTAAGTTGCAGTCTTCGGACCTTCCTCGACAAGCTGCACTTAGGACACATTGTGTGTGGGTTGTCTGGGCATCCTCTGTAGCCCTCTTCTACACGCATCTTGCATCCATCACACCTCACTCATCGTTCCAATCGTCAACATCGATCCCGTCAATCAATGATTGTATCACCAGACTAACGTCAAGATGCCCAGAAAACAGAAGAACAAGGCCACAAACAAGCTGCCCCCAGGTAGCGAGAACGAGCTTTCTGCCGCTGCCACCAACGTCGATACCCTCGGAGCCAAGCCCAGCGGAACACCCCGAGAGCAGAAGATTGTCACAATCAAGGTACCGCCAAACATAAAAAATACTGCGGAAACTAGTTCCAAGGACAAAGGCGAAGCCTCTGCTGCCGGCACCGATATCCCTCGACCGGAAGCGAATACCTCCCCTGAAGTGGTTGTTTCCAAGACACCTACCTAGAAGAAACGTGTTTCCAAGACCAACCAACCTCGCCCTGTGTCATCTCTCCAGGCTAAGATGTCCCAGAGAAACCGCAGTGGCCGCGGCTCCAACCGAAACAATGGCAACGCCCATGGCGAGGAGGTCAGTATGTGGGCGGACGCAAAGGAGAAGATCCAAGAACTCGTCGCCGGCGTCAACCTAGAAAACGACAACCTGGCCGAGCTCATTAAGCTTGACAAGAAGGCTGCTGTTGCCAGCAAAGATGGTGGAAAACCCTCGGGCGGCGACCTCAACAAGATGGAGCAGCATTGTCGTTCCGGTGTTAAGCTTTCGGAAACCAATTCAAACAACATCAAAAGCCTGATAGAGACGCTCCAAGTTCTGAAGGCCGTGCAACAAGCCAAGGAGTTGGCGGAAGCACCGCCATCGACATCGTCACGTACAGGCAGTTCCACGCGAAACAGGGACGCAGCAGCTGCGGCACTCTACGACTTTGACGGAGCCGGAGACTCTCCCGTCCCCAGCCCAATCGGTGGAAACTCGCGCAAGTTCGGGGACCGGGGGAGCAACCGCGACAGCATGCCGCCAAAGGCAGACAGCGTCGAGCCGCAGGGATCAACGGGTAGCAACACGGCCGGGTCCTCGTCGGGGGCGTTAGGATCAGGTGGCTCTGCAGCTCGGAGCAAAGTGTCGTTCTCCAAGGGCGACAAGGTGGCGTTCAAACGCAAGAAGGACGAGCCACAGCAAGGCGAGGCCCCGTACGACTGGATTCTCGGCGAGGTGGTGGGCATTATCGGGGAAGGCAAGAGCAGACGGTACAAGTGCTTGGACGTGGAGCCGGAGGACAACGTCAAGCCCAAGGAGTACAAGACTTTTGCATCGGCCATGATACCGATCCCGCCGGAGAACCAGACGCACAATCTCGCCAAGTTGGAGGCGGGCAAAATGGTGCTCGGGCTGTATCCACAGACCACGGCGTTCTACGCGGCGGACGTGGTAGGCACCGAGGCGGACGGCAAGACGGTCAATCTCAAGTTTCATGGCGAGAACGATTTATCGACTACGCATCAGGTGGAGCGGCGCTATGTTCTGGACTACAAGCCTTGAAAGGGAGGATAAGCCGCGGGAGAGAATAGAAAGGGAATTGGGCGTGGGGGATATTGGACGGAAGCGGGAAACAAGACATTGCAGAATTGGCAAGCGAGAGCCGTAACGGGCGTCGAGTTCGGGGATCGTCGCGCGTATTGGTACGGGCTCGATCAAACGAGATCAAACGGCCCGGGGATGGCTTGATGCGCGTGATGGCTCATTAAACAAACAATGGGGACTTCATGACGCGGCGGATCCGGACGGAGTTTAAAGATTGGTGCTAAAGCAAGGATTGGCCAATAATGTACTAATCCGTTCAAGATATTTTTTTACGGATACAATGGAAGCGACGAGTCGAGTCAACAACAAGGCTGTGGAAAAGGGTCTGTTTTCTCTTGCCTCGTGATACTGGAGCTTGGTCAATCTCTGCAATGAAAGAAAGTCAAAGAAAAGAAGGTCGCGTCGATGGCTTCCTGTCAAATTACGCCCCTGACTCTGGCATGGCACGTGCATGTGGTTTTTTAGCGAATGCCGCGCTGTTTGGCAGGCTGCCGTGTTGAGGTGCCATGTACCTGCATGGCCATGGGGACTTGGGTGCTGGAGGGAGCCCGAGAAGTGAGTCGGGGACGTGCAGACGTCGCTAACCCGAAAACGGCAACGAGAGTAGGGGCCCCTGTTTTGTTTGGGCTCCACCGGCGAAAAGGTACCTGACGACGCTCATTGGTACGCAGCAATTTGCATGTTCCCCGTTTGGACCGAAATACGGTACGTACCGGCCTCACTTTCCTCTGCGTATGAAGTACCGTTCAAGGAAGGGACGGTGGACAGATAATACATGACCTAGTATCTATCTCTACGAAGGAACCACCGTATTGATCAGATGGCGATGTGAAGGACAGCCTGCTACACTTGCTGCAACTGGAAATCCCCCCTGAATCACCTCATTCGCCTGAGCCCGAGTCTGAGTCTGAGTTGAGAACACATGTGCTGAGTCCTGAGTGCATGTTGAAACGCATAAGCCTACAAGTCCAACAATCCAACCAAAGGCAGCTCTAGACGGGCACACACACAAACATACTCGGTTGCACACCTTCTTTATCTGCTCATCTTCGTTTCGGAAGACGGGAGCATTAATTTGGTCCCAAATATAGCTGTCAATTGGCTCGTTTTGATACCTGCCGCCTTGGCTTGCCATACGTGCCAAACGCCCGAGCACCATGCACCACGCACCACAGCATCCCGTCTGGCCTTACGTCCTCATCGCCTCCAGCCTTTGAGCCTCCCAGAGCCCAACAGTGAATGAGACCGCCAGCTGCTTTGTACCTTACCCCCTGCCTCTACTCTACCCAGGTGGACTGAGAAAGCGGCGACGGCGGTGGTGCTACTCCATTTCGACCCCAACCTCCGATCCCCGACTCGGCAAACGCCAACAGATCGCAAAGTTGCTTTTTTATTTTTTCTCCGTTTTACGACACCAGCTACTTTCCTCCGTCAGACACACACACACCGCAACCTCACACTCCTTCTTCTCTCCCACGACGAACCGCACAATCCGAGTGCGCGCGACCATTCGAGGCGATCAATTGCCCGTCGCTTTAATCCACCCGACCGACTAAAAATTCCAGGAGCGATCCGTCACACGTTGCGACATCCCCTTTCCCAAACACCCGACTCTCGACCCAACCCACATCACGCCAGTCTCCATCCTCGACAACACCAAGCCTCGACCATCCATCTCTCTTTCCACGACACACGAACCACACACGACCGATATTCACAATGGGCGGTCAACTCTCAAAGATGATGGGCAAGATCTTCGGATCAAAGGAGATGCGCCTCCTGATGCTGGGTCTCGACGCCGCCGGAAAGACGACCATCCTGTACAAGCTCAAGCTCGGCCAGGACGTTACCACCATCCCCACCGTCGGCTTCAACGTCGAGACCGTCACCTACAAGAACGTCAAGTTCAACGTCTGGGACGTCGGTGGTCAGGACAAGATCCGTCCCCTCTGGAGACATTACTTCAGCGGTGAGTTCACGACCCCAGCACCAAGTCCCCCTGCCACCCGTTGGTGGACTGCGCTAACGAGTACTGCTGCCGCACAGGAACCCAAGGTCTCATCTTCGTTATCGACTCCTCCGACCGCGCGAGAATCGAGGAGGCCAAGGCCGAACTTCACAGGATCATCAACGACCGCGAAATGAAGGACAGCTTGCTGCTGGTGTTTGCAAACAAGCAGGATGTCAACGGAGGTATGTTACGGCCCCCCAGAAGCCAAACAAAGGCGCGACAGGACATGCGAGACTGACGATGCCCAACAGCCATGAAGCCGCAAGAAGTCACCGAGGCCCTCCAGCTCTCCAAATTAAAAGACAAGGTCTGGTACGTCGTGCCCAGTTGCGCGACGACCGGCGAGGGTCTCCTCGAGGGCCTGGCCTGGTTGTCCAACAACGTCAAGGCACCCCCTGCTCCGGCCAAGAAGTAGACGACGAGCACGACACGACTTCACCCAATCCGATCCGCCACCCGATTTCTCTTTTGACGACCAACCACTATCCGCCTACCAATCCGTCACCATCCACTCATCTCGTCGCCATGTCCTATCCCGCAGGCCACTCCAGAATGCACATCGAGGCATCGACCGCTCCGGGACCGAGCAAGTCGAGGGCAAATGTGTCACATATTCTATCACCCGCCCCGGAAAACCTACCTGCTCCTCCACAGCTCAGACGGGGGACGCAGGACAAGCTGCCTTCGGCGAATGGTGCGCTGAGTAAGTCCCGCCGTACCAGCAGAGGCGGACTCACCTACGCATCACACCGACGAGTCATCATCACACCATCACCCACGGGTCCAGGCACGGATCTTGTTTTTAACCAAATGTAACGCTTTTAACTACGCTGATACGGAGAGCAGAGGGAGCACGGGAAAAGAGGAGGCGGCCTTTCGAACTTCACATTGTATGCTTTTTCTCCACCCTGGGCTGCCCTTGTTTCTTCTACAAACTTTTCCCTTTTCTCTCTTCCATGCTGCGTGTTGTTCTGAAATACCCGAGCTTTTTAGAAGGCGAGAAAAGAACGTGGTCTCTTTAGTTTTATTACTGTATCTTCTTCTTTTTTTCACATGGAGGGCAGGACGGGGCAAGGCAGGGCCAAACGGTAGTCTTCATTCTTCCCTTTCCATAGTTGTTGTATTGAAATGATATACAAGAAATTGTCTGGAAACCCCGCCCTCTCATCAGTGCTGCAACTGTCACTACTGAACAATAGAGGGCTGGCTCGTCGTCTGACCGTGAGGCCACATACGTAAGTTCATCAAATCTTTTCTGGTCATGACATCGTAAGAACCCAGCCAGCTGGGCTGTGCAGTTTAACCATCCCCCCTTTCATATCGAGGAGGGCCGAATCTCGGAGAAAAAGGGCCGAACAGGTTTTGGCGCGCGCCCGCTCTGACATCAATGTCCACACCCCGCGCATGGCGGGGGAGATTTGCCCGGCGTAAAATCGAAGCGCGCGGCGTCCGCCCACGGGTCCTGCCGACGATTTTTCCCACATCCATCGTGGGGACGCGCGCTTAGGGGCGATGACTGACGTGGCTCGGACGATTCGTATTCGGGGAGCACGCTCGGAGGGAACAAAAGGAATTCTCATCCGCCGATGATGACCCCGACGACACCGGCCACCACCGCCGCCGCCCCGATCCCGGCACGCGAACCGGCCGCTGCCGCCGCGTTGTTCGCCGGCGCCACCATGACCGGCCGGTGCCAGCCGCAGTGCACCGAGACGCCCCGCGTCGCGCACGAGTAGTACGTCGTCTGGGTGTATCCCATCTCGGCCAGGTTCGGCTCCGGGCGCGGGGTGACGCCGGGGGCGGGCGGGATGAGGGAGGCGTAGTCGCGGGGACCGTCTGTTAGTGTTTCTACGGCGGCGGCTGCTGCTGCTGCTACGACGGCGGCCGGGGCGACTGCGTCTTGTTCCTCGGGTGGTGTGATGCTTGTGGGCGAGGGTTTCTTGTGCAGGCGGGCCGGGCCGAGACGGAGCGGTCTGCGCATGGAGGCGCAGGGGACTGTGCCGTTGGATGAGGAGGAAGAGGAGGAGGAGTTTGAGGGGGCGCGGATCGTGGTGTAGATTGGGGACGGGGTCGGATCTGGACCTTGGCGTGGTCCTTCTCCTCCTTCTTCTTCTCCGTTGTCGGGCGCGGCTATCGGGACGCCGGTCGGGAGGAAGGGGCGCGCTGGCGGGCGGGAGGGGGAGGAGGTTTGTGTCGCCATTGTGCAGGGGGAAGTTGGGTCCGCTGGTGTCGCGGGGAGGGCGGAGGCTGTTGAGGCGAAGAGGATTAGGAGGAACGAGAGGGGATGCATATTGTCTGATGTGGTGATGAGTGAATATGAAGAGAAGCGAGTCCAGCTCAAGAAGGGTATGTAAGATGGGTATGGAGGGTATTATCCGCAGAGATGCAGACGAAAAGAAATCGCGAGAATGGAATCGAAGGCCCCGGGCTTCAGGGGAGACAAAGGAGAGGAGGAGTGATGCAGACCAGAGGCGACGGCCATGCTCTCTTTTATCATCTGTCACGGGTCACCGGAAATCAAAAGACCAGGTTTTGGATTTGCAAGCAGCCCTCTTTCGTGGCGATATGCAGGAGTCATCAAGCATTCATCGCCAGCGGCGCGTTCCAGCGCGTGTGTGACGATGGGACGGGAGGGCCATGTTTGTTTCTAGACGTCCTTTGAAGTGTTTGCCAGAGACGCAACGCGGCCCCGCTTACAGGTTTTGGTCTGTATGGTGATTGCATGGGTCTCAATTTCTGTTTCGTTTCTTTCCTCCCCTCTTCTTCACTTTGTATGGATTCATGACATGCGTGGTCGTGTTTGAAATCTCCAGCGTGGTTTCTTTGGGTCGTTGTTCACACTTTTTTGCGTGGTGGTGTTTGGAGAGGTTGTGAGGGGGTTCGGATGATTGGGTGGGAATGCCCTGTTGGCGGAAGGGGGGTATGGGGATTTTAGTGCTGCGACTTGAGGAAATTCGCGTTCTTGCCTTCTCGTTTGGGAGGGGATGTGAGCTTTGGAGACGGCATGGAGGGGGCTAATGCAGTGAGATAGGTTGAGTATGGGTAGGTGGATGTCAACGCGTCGGGCTGCCATCGGCCACCATAGCGACAATGGTAGGAATTACGGCAGCAGCAGCAGCAGAGTCGACTTCGGTGCTTGCAAGCACTGAATTCCCATTTGCCGCGCAGGATTCTAATTATATGATTTACACAGAATTATTCAACGCTCATTGCATCCCGACTAATACCCAAACTGCCTCACCAACCCAACACCACCACCACCACCACCGCCACCGGCCCGGCCCGGCCTCCGCAACACCGGCGTCTCCACCCCGAGACCCCGGCCCCCGCTTTCCTACGGCCGCCGGCCAAGAACCCTATACACAGGATACTCATCCCCGGCCTCGAGGTCAATCACATTATACCGCACAAAACTGGCATTGTTCTCCGGCTCCAGCGTCACAAACGCAAACGCCGCATTCTTCTGCCTCGCGCTCACCCGGAACCCGCCCCGCGGCACCGTCACCGTCCTGACAGTCGTCGACGTCGTCACGCTCGCCTCGACGACGCCCTCGTACTTGGACGCCGCGAGCTCCACCGTCTCGGCCGTGAGAACCTCGGCCTCGCCGACGAAGTCCTCCCCCAGCGTCTCGACTTCCACGCCCAGCACGCGCAGCTTCTCCGCGACCTCGGCCCACGCGCGCGGGAAGACGTACGCCTCGGGCCGCGCGCGCGCGAGCTCGACGGCCGTGGGCGTGCTGTTGCGGAACTGCACGGGGACGCGGACGACGGTGCCGTTGCGCGCGTCGATGAACTCCCACGTCGTATTCGTCACGCGCGCGCGGTCTACTACGACGATCTCCCCCGTTTTGCCTTCGGCGAATTCTTTCCGGGCGGTCTCGATGGTGTCGTGGACGTCCTCCGCGTTGTCGACGGCCGTCTGCACGAGCGCCTCGACGGCGATAAGCCCCGCCGCCACGCGCCGCTGGAAGTGCTGGTCCGCGAGCCTGATGCCCCTCGTCTCCGTCAGGAACGAGACCGCCTGGAGGAGCCCCGCGGAGTTGTGTCCGGCGCGGGAGACAGAGCTGGGCTCCGTCAGGACGGGGATGTCTGTGCCGCCGGGTGCAGTGAAGTACGCGCTCGTGCGGAGCCCGTGGCTCCTGACCTTATTCTGGATCGAGCGCAGGAAGAGGCCTTCACCGAGGGCGCGGACGGCCGGGTGGATGTTCGGGTTCTTCACGTGCGAGACCTGGACGTCCTGGGCCTTGAGCCACTGTCCCCGCGCGCCGAGCTGCTGGCTAGCGGTGTATTCATGCGCGTCGAGGAAGATGTGGGGGTCGAACGCCGCGAGGAGGCCCTTGACGTCCCTGGTCTGTCTGCGCTGGAGGAGGGCGTGGTCGCGGTTGGGGTCGTAGTTGGAGGCGAGCTCGCGCTGGAAGTAGGCGACGCCGTCGGGGTTGTAGCGGGGGAGGACGAGCAGGTCCGCCTTGTCGAGGACGGAGGCGGCCCAGGACTCGTTGGCGCTGAGTTTGCCGAGGAGGGCGAGGATGGCCTGGTCGCCTGCGGGCTCGTTGCCGTGGACGCCGCCCTGGAGCCAGATGCGGAGTTTGGTTGGGGATGGGGAGAGGGAGAGGTTGAGGTAGGGGATTGGGCGGTCGTCTTCGGAGGTGAAGGGGACGTGGTAGGTTGCCCAGGAGTGTTTGTCGGCGATGTCGCTGAGGAAGGATTCTGGAGTTACATCGTCAGTTTTGACATTCGTACAATTACTTCTCAGACAAGTGGCTGAGAGTAGCAGTTGCAACAGCGACGAAGACGTCGACGTCTCCTCGTCAATTATTCGGAATTGGGGACTTACCCAGAGTATCTTGACCGGTAGGCCCAGACGTGCCGTTACTCCACCCAGACGGAACAGTCTCCGGCGCCGCGAACGCAGGCGAGAGCAGCTCAACGTCTACATCCGGGAAGAGCGCAGAAACTCGGTCGTTGTCCTTGGACACGGGGACCTGGTTGTCGGCGTACTTGGTCTGCGCCGAGACAAGACCTGCATGAAGCAGGCCCAGAGTCAGACCATCGATGACGCGCATCTTGGGAGTGCGGTGCGGCAGCGCTGGATTAGACTGATGTGTCTGGCGAGTGTCTCGTCCTGTAGACCTGGGTCATGCCGAAATTTGAGGTCGGAGAGCACTTTACTTATGAAGTCCGCTTTCGCAGGCCGCTGCTTATTCGCGCCATCACCATTGCATTGCGTCTTTGGTATCAATGATCTAGATGAAAATGGTGTGAGGTGTCCCCGCCATCGCGTCAACTATCGCGTCCTGGCATACCGCACTGCAACATCTTGGCAGATAGCTAGTTGCCGTACAAGGCAGGTGACGTGCCGGTCCGGGGAGGGGAAACGTCCATCGACGTCTGATATAGGGAAGAGAGCCGCTGCAATCTTAATCTCGAGAGTGTAGATGTCCGGGAAGCTTGGGATCCTGCCATTCGAAAACATTTGTCCAGGATGAAGGTGAATTGACGGGCTGTCTGTAGCGAATGACAACATCTGCGTCTTGATCATGTCACTCTTCTTGGCGCTACTCCGCCATTTGCCAAGACAGGGCATCAGTGAAAAGAGATGTCACTTCGGAGTTCAGGGTGGATCCTAGTCTCACGTCAATGCTGGCCGAATGCCGAAGTCAAGTGCACTTTTGGCAATTCCATTAACACTAACTAGGTGCCTCTTCGGGCACGGGTATTGATGCTCCAACCCATACGTAGAGCGGCTGCAAAGTAACAATAAAGCAAATGTCTCCTCCGAACCAACTCCCAAACCCACTTCCAATCGCGACTATCCGAAGTAGAATCTCTCCTAGAACCTCGACATCGACTTACGCTGCAGGCGCGACTTCGCACTCGACTTGGCCGGCGCTGTGCTGGATGGTACCGAGCCCCTTTGGGCTCCTGCTTTGGCGGTGGTTCTCGCCGCAGGCATGCTTTTAGCACGGGCGTTGACCCTCGGCGGCTTGTTCTTCTGCACCCAACCTTCTCCATGGGGCAGGCTGCTGCTGTTCTCCTGGTAGTCGTCGTCGATATCGTCTTCCGCGTAGACCTCCTCTGCGGGCGAGTTGGATCGGCTGGACGACAGTGCAATGACTTGAGAGCCGGTCGGCAGTACAAACGGGGAGCTCCTGCGCTTTCGGGTCCGCAAAATGGGCTTGATATCCTGTGACTCGGTGAAAGAAGACGGAGCAGTTTTCGGAATCGGCTTCATGTCTGGCAGCTCCGGTGATCTTGACATGGCCGGCTGACTCGAATTAGGGAAGAGTTGCTTTCGGGTGCTCCTAAATGCCTGCGGCGACTCGTCTTCTTCGTCTTCATCCTCCTCTTCATCTTCATCTTCCTCATCGAGGCGTCGCATTGCGGATTCATACTCCGCGTCGTTTTTGACGATCGATTTGCGGGACTTGATCTCCGAGAACACCTGAGACTTAGAAGGACTCTCGGTATTCTGAGTGTTTGGTTGCGAAGTCGCTGTGAGAAAAATGCGTTCCAGAGAGGGAAAAGATGTACCGCCTGTTGATGGCTCGTCGGACAACTTCTTATCTTGAACAGGAGTTTGAACTTGCGCGCTCGCCTTTGGGGTGGAAGCTCCCAAGATGGGAGATCCGTCACCAGTCTCGCCCAACAGCGGCATATCGTCATCTCCTATATCGAAGCTGAAGTCCAAATCAGGTTGTCGGCCACTTCGAACACTGCTAGCGGAAGAAGGTGGCGGCGCAGCATCGCTGTGCGGCGGAATAGGCGTGGTTTCTTTGGTAACGCTCATCTCGGAAAGCGGTGTCTTTGAGTGAACACGAGACGTGTTGGCCACTTCCGACATTTGTTCTAGCAGCTGGCGAGAAGGACTGCTCGTCTTCCTTTGCAACACAGAGGGCGACAGATCTTGGCGGAAACCAGCTTCTCGAATCATCATACTGATCTCGTCACGGCGATCCGTTGAAATAGAGAAAGCAGTGACAGCTTGGCTAGCTCCCGACTGTTGCGAGTCCTCCGTCGTGTCAACGGGTTGATCGATATTTACATATGCGTTCGCCTTAGGTGTCGCAAGGTTGTCCTCCTCCGCACATTCCTCGGTAACGGCATCGGCTTCTGAGCCTGGGTTGGGTGTCGCCGTTTCATTTGCCGCAGTCTTCGTAGCTTGGGCGTTGTGCTCAGAAACGTCCGCAGACTATCCATTACCCGTATTAGTTACGGCTCGCTTTAGACTGTCCGGCGTACACATTAGCCATGGCTTCACTAACCTCTGCATCGAGCTGTGACTGACTTCGTTCATCTGCCACGGACTGGCTAGGATTGCCACTGTTGACCTGGGAGGGCTGGCTCTGGCCGTCGTAAACAGTTTCATGAATGACACTGTCGGTGGGAGCGCTAGACTCTTCGTCCGGACGCGGGTTCTCCTTTTCACCCAGAGGCTGCTGCAAAATCCTAGGATCGATCAGATCCGCAAAGGCTAGCTTGCGATAGCCCTCGTCAAGATCATCTTCATCCTCGTCCTCATCGTCGGGGACTTCGAAGCGGTCATATATCCGTTCACCAGTGTTCTCGTCATAGACCTTTTGGCTCCTGTCAAGGTTCCGATCCCGTTTGGCCAGTATGAATTCTAAGTCTGTCGCCTCCTCGTCGAAAACCCTAATAAGGATGCCGGTCACGTCGTGGATTTCCGGCTGCCAGTTGGTTGCAGTCGATAACATCCACTGTTTCCAGGTGACAACCATGCCAATTTTGGCCTCCCCCGGCTGGAGTCTGGGAAGGAGGTTGATGTCTTCCGGAAGGGAAGGCAAATCGTCGTTATCTGTAGCTTGACTTCCCTCGGCTTGCACCTTAGGCACGTGTGGCTCCTCAGGCTCCTCGACGGGGTCGTCGTAGTTGAGTGTCGTGTCACCTTCTTCAACTGCGTCCGAGAAGGTCACAACGCTTTCGCCGCCGGTCAAGCGACGCTTCTTCGACGACTGGGAGTCTCCATCCTCATAGAAATGAGCTTGATTGCGCTGTACGCGCTTACGTTTCCCCCCACGCTGATTCTTCGAACCAAACCATTCCTGTACTTGCTGTTGGGGGTCCCACCGCTGGACAAAAGGAAAAGGCGGTTCCGAGAGCTCGACTCCCTCGTGGCAGCATTCTACGGCTCGGTAAGTGATTTTTTCGCGCCAGGCTTCGGGATCTTCCTCTACCGATTCTTGTGTCTGATCAGATTGGTCCGTCTGCGGGACCTCTGTCAGACGCGCATTGGTATGTGGGCGAACGCCCTCCATCAGGTCTTGTCTGATTTTGTCTTCATCGGCTCTTGTCTTCGGATTTTTGAGGCCCAGTGAGCCCATCAGCATGCGTCTTGCGGCACCAACATTTGGCTTCACCCGACGCTGCTCGGCAGCAGGACTCTGTGAAGCGTCGGTAACTGGTTCCTGCGCAGAGTCTTGAGGGGCAGAGTCGGGAATCTCCATCGATTGCTCCTGGCTCTGAGACTGTTCGGGGGCATCTGACACGATTGCTTCGAGCAACGCCTTTTTCTTGGCCAAAAGGGCTGCAAGATCGTCATGATCTTGGCTTGCTGTTTGGGCCACCTTCCTACTGCTCTCCGCGGGCGCCGAGACAGTCTGCGCAGTCGCCTGCTTGGCAAGCTTGCGCCTCAGATTCCGCTTCTGTGTCTTTGATAACCCTTGCCCAGGAGGTACAGGTGTTGTCTGAGCAGCGGGGACGACTGCGGGGATTGCCTTGGGCGGGCTCGACAACCGGATTTGTTCTAGGGCCTTATGTCTGTTGCTGAGTGTTTTGGTAGGTATCTCCTCTGGTTCGGACTCGGAGCTGGACTCATCGCTGCTGCTTTCTTCCGATGATGATTCCGATGAAGAATCCGAGGGAGAGCCATCCGAATTATCTTTAGGAGAAGCATTCGACGATGACTTGGGAGAAGATCTCCCTGCAGCAGTTGACTTTGCCGATGACCGCTTCTTGGTCTCTACTACGCTTGATGCATCGCTGTCCGAATCTTCCGAGCTAGAATCTTCTTCAGAGCTTGATTCGTCCCGATCGGCGCCGTCTGAGTGGCGGTCTTCCGGCGCAGCTTGTCCGCCTCCTGACTTATTTGAGCCATCTGAAGACGAAGCTTCAGATTCGGCATCCGACTGGTCCTTTGCATCTTCATCCTGATCTTCCATTTCCTCGTCGGACTCGGAATCTGATGACACAACACTTGACTCGACACTGGAATAGGAATCTGATCCGGATGCGACCTCATCGTCCTCGGTGTCTTTGGTACTCGCGGGGGCATTGTGGTTGAGCGTCTCAGAGGCCTCAGTACTCTCCTCCAAATCGTGGTCCAACCCCTCGTCTGAGTGTTCACTCGGGCTATTCGAGGCATGTTCGGCTGGGCTCGTGTCTCTCAGAACGAGCTCGCGACCCTCGCTCCCTTGGCTCTGACGAATAGGACTGCTGGAGAGGCTCCTCTCCTGTCGTTCCAATATCTGATGGAGAGGAAGATGGGGCTTGAAGCTCTTGCGCAGCTTGCGATACGCCTTTTCGAGGTCCTTGCCGTTCCTCAGAAGTGACTGCTCAACGACAGAGATAGCCGCGCTTGGAAATGCAGCCCTCAAAGATGATATTTTGTCCAGAGAGTCCATGTCGAGATGTGCTCTGGAAGATCCTTTACTTGCGGATCTAACCAGGGCATTGCTGGCTGACGCAACGGGGGAATCGGAGTATGGTGAAGGCGAATATTGGTCGCGTGTTCCGTCTGACGCCCGCTTGCCTCGAATGTTGCGCAATTCCTCGAGGAGATCTACTTCCCTAACGGCAGCGTTATCCTCTTTCAGAAGACGAAGCTCGTCCTGAAGATCATCATCCTCCATATCCATATCTTCGTCTTCGTCCGAGTTCGACTCGAATTCGTCGTCTTCTTCGTCGGCATCAGACTCGGCATCGTAGAAGCGAGCGCGTAGCCTGACGCTGGAGGGATCTTCCTGGGCCCTGGTCGAGTCGTATTCAATCATCGGAAGCTGCGGATCTTCGTCGTCCTCGGAAGGCGAATCGAGTTCATCTTCGCTGCTGTAGGTGACGCGAGCCTTTTTTCTTGGTGGTAGGGTTACGGCTGGGCGATCTCGTGGGGCCTTGAGCCAGGAGCGGCCGTAGGCCAGACCGTCCACCAGGTGCTTTCCATCGGAGGATATCTGGTGCCTGCCGCTGAGCCGTCGTCGCTTGAGGTCGTCGGTTAGGAGAGGTCGGATGCTATTACCTTGTCAGAATTGTCTATTTAGATGCTGGAGCAAGTAGCGATTGACTTACAGCACTTGGTCGTCACTCTTGAGCACCTTGGAAACAAGGTGGTAGTGTACACATTCGAAGCCTTCGCCGGAGGGATCCTTAAGCTCAACGGCGTAGTCCTCGAGTCCCCATTCGCCGCTCTCGAGGGGAACCACTTCGTGAACCTGTGCGACAAGCTTGGAGATGGTCAAGTCTTCGTTGGTGGTGACGTTCCAGAGGAGCTTGACGTCAGGCACGCCGTGGCGCCGGACCACGAGGCGCAAACGCAAGTCTTTCTCCATCTCTGTCGAGATTGATGAATATTTCGGGTAGCGCGATCAAGGCATGAAAGAAAATAATTATTCAGTAAAGCGATCGAGCGGAAGAGAAATAAAGTCGCTCACAGTTGTCGCAGCGACGGCGGCAATTACTGGCGAAAAGACCAAGGAGATGCGAGGTAAAGTGCTGCGGAAGAATTGAAGGGAGCTGCGAGACGCGTGGGGGAAGGTGAAAGCTCCAAGCGCGACTGACGCAAATTCTAGAAAGAGTGGGGCCGAACCGAACCGTCCAGGAACCTTGACGGGCTTCAATATGACTGCCGAGCTACCTTACCTTGCACTGCAGTACGTACAATTAATTACATCCAGCCGAGTTTCAGTCACCCATCACGGATTTTGGCCTCGCTGCGTCAATTATATCAATGACCTTCGTCCAATTCGCACATTGGCGGCTGCCTGCTCGAAGATGACCGCCAACGATCGTCTCAGTTATTTTCCACGAAATCGCCACCCATGAGTCCAGGAACCATCAGAAGATACTGTGGACAATGACAATCATGTCAAATAACCCCGATGACAAGTATGCCGATACGCCAGTTCCCAGGTATTCGTGTCAATCCGAACGCCGTCTATGCTTGTAAACAAATCCGCCTCGTATGTTTTCTGTATATAACTGCCAAGATACCGGAACTCATGAAGGCATACCCCCCATATCAAGCATGTGTCCCATTTTCTCGATCTGGATTTTGGTCAGCGAACGCAACATACGCAGGGGACCGGTTAAACGTACCTTTGTCTTGAGGTAGCCCTCGACCTCGTTGCTCCTGAACCCTCCTCTGCCCTTCCATGACAAAGGCACCATCGCCACACGCTCAATCACCCTAACCTCACGGTTCGGGCCCTCCACCGCCCGAATCTTATCAGGGTTGTTGGTCAACAAGCGAACCTCGTGCTGGTCCAGGTCCAACAACATAGCAGTCGCAAGTCCGTAACTGCGGGCATCAGCCGGGTGGCGAAGCAACAGGTTGGCCTCGACAGTGTCGGAGCCCAGATCCTGCAGGTTGTACGCCTTCAACTTCTCGCCAAGACCGATACCGCGGCCCTCCTGGCGCAAGTAAATAATGATGCCTCCGCTGGTGTTGCCCGGCATGCTCATCAGCCTAGCCGCCTCGTCAAGCTGCTCGCCACAATCGCACCGCGCAGACCATGCCGTCTCGCCAGTGTAGCACTCGGAGTGAATGCGCACGAGCGCCGGGCCGCGCTGCGCAGGTGGCTCTTCGCCCACAGGTGTGGCCACACCGCCGGGCATACCACTAGTTGTCCGGCCGGGAAACAGACGCCCCGTGTAGGCACCGCGCACCATGCGATCCATCTCGGTCTCCCCGGGTCGGGGCGCATCCAACGACTTGCTCCGGATATGCGGGCCAAAGACAATGGCCAAGTGCTCCTTGTTATCGACGTTGTTTGTGTACAGATGCAAGAACATCTCGGTGCCGGTGACGGTAGGGATACGTGCTCGTACGATGCACTGCACCTCGGGCAGGGTCTCGAGGAGGCGGGGCCGCTTAGTGCCGCAGCCGCCGGACGGGATGGAGGAGTCGACAGGCACGCCACGGGGAGCCTCGGCGCCGGTGAGAGGGGTCGCTGTGCCGGGTGTCGCGGGAGGCGTAAAGGCAGGCGAGAGCAGGGACGGCGGAGGCGGTGCGGTGTTGGTGTTCGTCGAGACGGCGTCGTCTTCGGATCTCGCGGGGACGGCGGGGTCGGCCAGGCTTAATTCAGGAGCCTCTTCGGCTGCGGCGGCCTCTCCTGAGCCATTGTCGGCGGGACGGTCGAGACCTTTTGTCCGTGGAGAGTAGAAGGACGGGAGCTGGTTGGTTTCCTCGCGCCAGTCCTTGGGCGCATCGCCGGCCTTCGCTTCGAAGTCGGGCATGGCGGGGAAGATGGGGGGAATTGCGCTGGTGGGGAAAGAGGTGATGGCGATGTATGGAATTGGTCGATCAATGCCAATGGGTATTCATGCGCAATGTAAAGCAGTGCTCCTTGGAGAAAATACAGATGTTTCAACCGGTAAGATAGACTGTAGGTAAGGTAACGGAGAAAGAGGCGTGAGCGGCAAATGTCGAGTGCACATTAAAGCGCGGCCGACCGGTTCCGCTCCGAACGGTGAGGTGGTGAAATGCGGTTCAATTAGTCATGCAGCCAGATGATGACAGCGCGGGTGCTTTTCGCTGAGGATCCCAGGTGGGTGGGTGGTCTTTTCGCCGAGGTTCCAGCCAAAGCGCCGCGCGCGCGGGGGGGCGGGCAACAGCACTCGGGTGTCTCGAATTCGGATTTCAGGGTCTCGTTAGCGGGGTGTCGGCTGTTGTCTCGCGCTGAATTTTTGTGCGACAGCGCCGGCAGCTCGGCGGGGTTCGGTGATTACATCATCTCATCCTGGGATAAGCTAATCCGGAAAAGTTGGATAAGGTATCTGGTGCTTCATCCGCTCGTGAAGATAAGGAAGATCTCATGAATTTTTACGATCTGTAACTTGAATGTCAGTTTCTACTTACATATCCTTTGATGGATACATGGAAATTCAAACATCTTGCTATTGCTCTGGTATCTAGTAGTATTTAGACATAAACGCCAACCTTTTAACTTCGAGCTCACGTCACCGCTCAAATCAGATGGAGATATTCATTTCTTACAACAACTGAGCGGCTTTACTAAGCTTACTCATCACAGCATTTCCTTCTCATAATTCATGATACACAAACCTCAACAGTATTGACAGCCACCACTAAACACAGCATCGTGGAAGGTGCTCAAGAAGACCTGGAGGCGAGCCACAATGGCCCTCTGAGAGACAAACCAATCAAATGACTCGCTTCCTCTCAGTTCCGGGATTCGTCAGTCAGCATTAAAAATCAAGCGCGCGGTGCATCGCCTAAGATCATCCACAGCCAACGGCCCGTCGGCTCCTCCACAGCGCCATCACAAGCATCATGGATGAGTCCTATAACCAAAGACACCTCTTCTCATGCGAACAAGATGTCGCACTCAGAAAACAACCTCAGGAAGCCATTCGGGACCTCCCACGGCACCTCAATACCCATCCGATCTCCTCTCCTGCGGGTTCCTGCATCCCGTTCCGTTTACCCTCCATCCCGGCCTCCCGAAACCTACATGGTCTTCCCTTCTGCTTCTTTCTGACCAGTGACTGCAGGATTGAAGCCTCGAACTCTTTGAGGCCCGCCGAAAAACGTGAACCCCGGCCTGCATCTGCATCCATGACAACCACACGCGCCCAACCAGATCAACCAGACCGGTTCGTCGCGCTACCATTGCCCATCGTCGCGTGTGCGCTGTCACCGTCAGTGAGTCACAAAGCCGCAACGGCAACGAACCCATGCCGCCGCGTCTCCTCCGTTTCCCTTTTGCGAATGGGAAAACCAAGCTCGTCTCCAACTCGTCCACAACTCCAAATGCCATGCCAACAGGCCGTGCGAGGGGCGCGGAATCCATTGGCTGACGCGCTTCCGCGCTGCTGCACCAAGCTCATCACCGCCCTGCAACCACTTCTTTTCTGCAGACTCGCCTCCCCGTTTCATGGTGATGCCCAGATGGGGATCATCAGGCACCGTCCTGACAGGCTGCCGTCTTGTTTACCTTTCTTCCCGATCGTATGCACACAGAAGAAAAATTCTCCTTGGTTCAGGTCCCACCATGCGTCTGACAACCTAGTGGTTGTCGACGTCTTATTTGTGCTGGCCAGCAAAACATGCAGTGCTCATCCAGTGGAGGCCGGCAACCTGGTAGCCACCGCACCTAGCGCACAAAAACATCGCCAACTGTCTCTTGCTTGACTGGTGTGGTCTGTTTTATATAAGAAGATCAAGTGACTTCCTCACCCTCACCACCTCTTCTGTTCCTCGACAATCAGAACCACCAAGCCAACACAATACAATAATACAACGTTCATTCCGAAGGATCATCAAAGAGATAACCTGCAAGGTCTATACGGAGCGATAGAGACACATACGACACCGCTCATTCTCATTCATTAATACCGCCTCACACACTTTCGTTCTCCTACCTGTCCGGATTTCACTTCATCGGCGTCAACTTCAACTTTTCTGTATTCAAGGACATCACATCACATCACATCACCCAAAATGGATCACAACACCGTAATCGCCTGGCTTCTCCCCTCATCGACGAACCAACCCGCCCTCGAGACCGTCCGCCTCCTCGCAAATTGCAACCGCCGCGTCGCCTCCATCCCCGAAGCCTTCGATCCCCAACCGACCCCCAACCCAGACAACGACACAATCAACCCCTTCCTCCTCACCAAGAAGCCCCCAACCTCATCCCTCCTCGCCAAGCCCCGCCCGGCCCTCGAGCTCTCCTTCACCAACCCCCCAAAGAACCACACCGGCTTCGTCCTCGGCACCGACCCGTGCTGCGACATCCAGCTCCCCAACCTCCCCGGCATCGCCCCGCGCCACTGCCACATCACCTTCGACGCCGAGCGCCGCCTCGTCCTCCGCGACACCTCCGACGCCGGCACCGCCGTCTGGTACGACGGCAACAGCAACGGCGACCGCCCCCGCGAGTCCTGGGTCCTCTCCCCCGGCTGCTCCTACGGCTTCCCCGCCATGGTCGACCGCGTCGTCGTCGACATCCAGACCGTCCGCTTCCAGGTCGTCGTCAACGACTCCCACATGGCCCGGCCCGACCTCTACGACCGCTCCGTCGACGACTTCATGGACCGCCTGGCCAGCCTGTCCCTCGACGAGATCAGCGCCCGCGAGGAGCTCTCCTTCGACCTCGACTTCCGCGACTTCGGCATCGACTTCAGCTTCGACGACCTCGGCTTCGGCTGCGGCGCTTACGACGGCGACTGCGGAGGCTACGACTACGAGATGGACCTCGACGACAAGAGGGACTACCTCGCGCCCCTGCCCTCCGAGGTCGCCCCCGTGTTCGTGAAGTACATGTTCGCCGCCGACGAGGGTCTTCCTCCGGACACCTACCTCTGGAACACGGCCCGGCCGTGGGAGCCCATGGTCAAGGTCACATGTTGACGCGACCTACCCCCTCATTTACATCATCACACTCATTATAATGATCATCACCAAATTCGTCACTCTTTAATCGATAAAATGGGAAGCGTTGGGGCATCGGGAGATTGTACAGTAATGGTTCAAAGAGTTGCACATCCGGCAGTGCTGGCACCTGACGGCGTTTCTCTCATAATATCCGGAGTCTGGAGCAGGATCGAGAACAACCTCACCACCACCAACAACAACATCACATTCCTTTTTCATCACCTCCAAAAATTGGCATCGCGTCTTCCCGGAATCACTTCCTTTTGTACATTTAGTGTAGATACCCCCTTACATAGCGGCGTTGATCTTTCACATCCACCAAACAAAATCAAAACACAAAAAATCAATGGCTGATCCTCGCGGACGGCCTCTCAAAACATCACAAACACACACACACCGCGCCTCCCTTGCCCACTTCCAAGTTTTGCCTCTCTCTCTCTTCGTCTCATGTTGATTTTGACTCAAACTACAGCCTTTTCTTCTTGTGTTTGGTCTCCGCGGAGACGACAGCGACGACAACAACCGCCAACCTTGCCACGCTTGGAGATCGACGGGCACGGGGCGTTTTGGGGTTCAGCACATGACTGCCACTCGACCCCAAAAACCCCCCAACTTTTCGCAGGAAGCGCGGGAAGCCCGATCTTGCTAGCAACGACCACCGGGGGAAACTAACAAATGAGATCGGACGAGGACCTTATCTGTCACGCTCGCCTCTATCATCCCCCACCACCTATACCACGCGCGTCACTGCGAACATCATGTCTCCGCGGGCCATCTGAATATTCAAGAAGTTTTGGTCCGATTAGGATTTCACAGCTGGGTATATAGTCTACACAGGCCCCATCTTAGATCTAGAAATGGGCAATGGCGAGGCAGGATAGACGGTGCTTCTGTGATTGGCATTCTCGTTCGATCTTGTTTTTGCATATAGAATCGTAGATAAGAATCAACACCAAGCCCAGACATGGCCTCCGATAACACGGAACCCGACGAATCAAGCCCCCTCCTCCCGCCGTCCCAAAGCAGAACGTCCATCCGGGGCCTTCTCACATCCTCTCACTCCGCGACGTCCCTCCTCTCCAAAGCAGACTACGCCCTCGGCCAATCGCCCTCGCTCGGCGACCGCCTGCCCTACAACGACTACACCACCATCGACTGGCTGCGCGATCTGACCATGGACTCGTCCCGCGCGCGCCGTCTCCGCGAGCTGTCGGGCATCCGGGGCCGGCTCGTCCGCTTCGTCGACCGCGGCCAGGGATGGGTCGCCGCGGCTGCCATCGGGGCGTTGACCGCCCTCGTCGCGTTTGTTGTTGATGTGTCGGTGGCGACTGTGAGTGATTGGAAGGAGGGGTACTGCGGGACCAATGTCTTTGTCGATCGTGGACGGTGTTGTTGGGGCTTGAATGAGAGCGAGACGTGCGAGGCCTGGAGACCTTGGATCGCGGATGACGGTCAGGCGGGATACTTCGCCAGATATGCCGTCTACGTCCTCTTCGCCCTCCTCTTCGGCGTCGTAGCGGGCAACGTGACAATGACGACCAAAACATCACTCCCCGCGGTAAGCCCTGACACCAAGGCGGAGGGGAAGACGATGTACATGGCCGCCGGCAGCGGCATCCCCGAGATCAAGACCATCCTCTCAGGCTTCGTGATCCCGCACTTCCTCGACCTCAAAGTCCTGCTCGTCAAGGCCGTGGGCGCGACCTTCGCGGTGTCGACGGGCATGTGCCTGGGCAAGGAGGGCCCGTTCGTGCACATCTCGACGTGCGTCGGGTGGCTCGTGGCCGGCTGGCTCCCCAAGTACAGGGACAACCCGCGCAAGATGCGCGAGATGCTCAGCGTGGCGTGCTCTGCCGGGCTGTCTGTCGCGTTCGGGGCGCCGATTGGCGGTGTGTTGTTCAGTTACGAGGTGAGTGTCGTCGTGTTTTATGTCGGATGTTTACCACCCAATGACTGACGGCGAGTAGGAAATCAGCACGTATTTCCCTCGGCGGGTGCTCTGGCGGGCGTTCCTGTGCTCGCTGGTCGCGGCTATTGCGCTCAAGGCGCTGAACCCGACGGGTACTGGGAAGCTTGTGCTTTTTGAGACGAATTACGGCGTCGATTATGACCCCGTGCATTATCTTGTCTTCGTGTTCCTGGGGGTGTGTGGTGGGGTATTTGGCGGGATCTTCTGCAAGGCAAACTACATGTGGTCGAAGAGTTTTCGGAAGTACGAGATCGTGAAGAAGCACCCAGTGTTGGAGCTTTGCGGTGTCGTTTTGGTGACGGCTCTGCTGCAGTTTCCAAACCTCCTGATTCGGGATACCGGTGATGTCGCCCTGTCAAAGCTGTTGGTCGACTGCAGGAACCCCAAGGGGGAGTGGATTTGCGAGCAGGAACAGAGCGACGAGAAGACGGGCTACATGTTCTGGCTCGCGAGCGGCACGGTGGTGAAGCTGTTCTTGACAATCATCACTTTCGGGTGCAAAGTGCCGTCCGGAATCATCATTCCCGCACTCGACGGCGGTGCATTGTTCGGACGTCTTATTGGGCAATTTGTCGGTGGTATATCGCCCGGCATATTCGCCATGGTCGGAGCGGCGGCTTTCCTCGCCGGCGTCTGCCGGATGACGGTCAGTCTGGCGGTCATTATGTTCGAACTCACGGGCGAGGTGACGTATATCCCGGCGTCGATGTGCGCCATCCTCACGGCGAAGTGGGTTGCGGATGCCATCTCGGTCGAGTCGGTGTATGATCTCTCGCAACACCTGCTGGGTCATCCGTTTCTCGACGCTGAACAGGCTTATGAGGTCGTCAAGCACCGAGAGGCGACTGCGCGAGAACTCATACCTCCTACCGAGACGATGGAGGAGATCACCCTGGGCATGGGAAGAGAGTACCGGGTGCGGCGAGACGTGCTGGCCGAGAAGCTGCGGAAGTTGAAGGCTAGGGGTTTGATGGATGCCGGGGTTGTCTTGGTCAATAAATCGGGGTTGCTGTTTGGGTACCTGCCCGAGGTAGAGCTTGAGGTGGTTCTTGAGGCTGAAAACCAGGCGGACGAGATTGACTTGCGGTCAGGGATCATGGCTGAGTTGGTTGATCGCGCGCCCTTGACGGTCAATGCCGAAGCACCCATGGAGTATGTCCTTGAGATGTTTGGTAAGCTTGGACCGAGATACCTGATCGTCACAGAGCCGGAGACAGCAAAAGTGTTGGGCGTTGTGCTCAAGAAGCGGTTGTTGGACTATCTAGATCGGACAAAAGCATAGATGAAGCGGAGCGTGTCTTGTACAACTTCAATGCAATGACGTTTGCGACGGAGTACAAGAGCTCTACTTACTGGACCCGGGCTGTTTGGCATGCTCTTTCTGTCTCAAAGACTCGATATACCTGCACTTTCCCGTCCTGTTCCAGTTGTCTCACCACCCAGCCACCCAGCAGGTATGACCTGCATCACCCTTTGCATTCGAATGTTTCTCAGCCCAGGCAGTGTTGAAGACACCCGTTGAACCACAGAATGCCTTGTCTTACCAAGAACAGGCTGACCCGCCAGGAATTGTGCGCAACTTACAACGCGTACGTGTTGCCTTGACTGGACCCCATAAACCTAACAACTTTGCAAATGTCGCCAGGCCTTCCGATGCTCTTGATCCGACTCCGGCTCTCGCATCAACACGCACAGGCGCGATTACCTACTGTGACATTATGTCGACTGCTCGCCCAAGCTCATACATGGAGCCCCTAGATGACAGGGAGGGCAGACTCTCCAACGACACTAACGATCGTGAATCGGGGAGCATTCGCACATTAGAACATGAATATTACCCTGTGAGCGACGAAGAAACTGTTGATGAGCTCGAGAACACCGACGACAACGAGCCTATCCACGATGCTCAGCTCTCCCCTATCATCGACGCGACGACAGATCTCGAACCTGCCACCAACCCCAATCTCGACATGGCGCATATCAACAATGAAACGCCCTCTTCTTTGCACCCGCGACCGAGAAATAGTAGTGCAGCGGAAGCTTGTTGCGAGCCCTTGCTGAGCAATACAGCGTCTCCTCAAGACCGAAAAGAGGAAGAGCTCCGACAACCTTCAGAGAAGACCACATCAGTCATCTGGAATCCGAAATGGCTGCGAAGCGTCGTTCTAGCAGTTTTCGCCGTATTGTTCCTTTCTATGACAATCGTACTTCCTCTCGTGCTGTGGTACTCCATCTGCAATGATGGCATTGCCAAAGCGCGCGAAGGGCTCACGCCTGTTTGGCGATTCGGTCCAACAATCGGTATGAATCGCGCACGTCTGATCATCGTCTGATTCATATTTGCTGATGGATGGCATAGTTCTCACCATCCTAGCTGCTCTCTGGGCGCGGGTTGAGTTCCAAGCCTTGACCTACATGCCATGGATTGCGATGAATTTGCACGATGGAGCGCCGTCCGAAGAGGATTGCGCGCTTGACTATGCATCCATGTCACTGCCGACCATACTATGACAATCCTTCCGACGAAAACATCACCTAGTTTATCTTACTGCGTTCATATCGGTACTACTCAAAGTCCAAATCGCTCTAGTGCCTGGCTTGTTCAGTCTCGTCGATATCCAGGTCATCCACACAACCAGCGTTGAAATTTTGGACTCGTTCAACGTCAATAGCAATTTCTCTGAAAGTTACAAAGAAGTACTCGAGGACAAAAGTGCCTACTACACTGCGCGGGCAATCTATGAGTTTCACAAGTCTTACCCCTTCGGAGCCAGCGCCGAAGCCGCCTACCAAACTTTTCACATCAAGGACCGCGATACCACAACTTCTCGTGGAAGTATTGAAATACCGTTGAAAGTCGTCGTGGAAGGCGTTTTTGCAGATCTTCAGTGCATCAAGCTGGAAAACTACACAGTCACCGAAAGGCCGGACAAGGGGCCTCCGGGTTGGCCCTTCTGGGTCGATCTTGAGTTCGAAGGATGCAACAAAGTCATCAAGAAACACCTGAAGTACATGAAGGAGAAATCATTCACAGCCGAACGAGCAGACAGTTGGGATACTGAAGGCCGCGTGTCTACCGAAGATCGATGCCCAAACTTACCTCATCAACATGATCATTTCATGTATTCCGCAATGCTGATGCAGAATTCGACGAAAAACTCTTCACTACCAGAAATACGAGCTCTGGCCGCCATAGTTTGCTCGCCTATAGCGTGGCTAGAGAAGGTGGAAGTCATCGATGACGGCGTGAATCCGGAGATCAAGTCGATCCCGAATCAAGAGCGAACGCCAATCGCTGCCAACATGTGGAACATGGTGTATCGTTCGATCCCAACCGTCGAAGGATACGGTGCAATTCAGAAAGACTGGGTTGGGGGCCATCGCATCGCCGACGACAACGTACACGATCCTTTGGTGTATGACAGCAACCTTTTGCTGAATTCCACAATGAACCTATTTCGGAGTTTGAATCCTCTCATCAGTCACTATTACCTTCGGCAAAACAAAAGCCATGAGGTTGATGGCTCTTCAATCTCCACATCAAAAAGGCTTACGGTTAGCCAGAGGGTCGGCTTTACCATGACGGCACTGTTTGTGATTATTACTCTCTCAGCAGTCTTCACCCAAGTCTCCCACTTTCGAACCAAAGACTGCGTCCAATGGCATCTAACCCCAACCACTGTGCTTGGGAACATTCTCTATCTTCACAAGCACCCAAGTCTTATCAACGCTACAAGTCTGTCTTCTAATAGGACCACAAACGATTGGACAGGGCCCAAATTCTCGCCTCTAGTTTCACGTACTTGGCTCAGAGTGTCATCGACCTTTCTAATCATTGGAGTCATCACTTGTCTTCTTGTCACACAGGGACTTTCGGATTCATCTGATGGCTTAACAACTGTACGCGTGGGACCAGACGACTACGATCATCTTCTGTGGACGACGGTCCCGGCCGTGGTCATGCTAGGTATCTCTGTCTACATAAGCTCCTACAGCATGGTGTTGCGGGCCTTGTGCACATACTGGGTTGTGTCTTCGAGGCCTTGCAATGCCCGACAGCTTGATCGGTCTCTTTCTGACATGCTCGGAGTTCGCGTTTTGTATCACTCTCTCCGTTTGAGGGCTTACACGTTGACGGCAACCCAATTCGTTACCTTGGCCTGCGCGCTTCTAACGACACTCGCTTCAATATTATTCACTACGGTAGATCTCATCCCACAATCTCAACCTATCCAGGGAACCCAAAGATCCTATTTTGGTACTCGATCTCTCGACGATATGGATATTTCTGAGCTTTCGGCCATGCGGGTGAAGCTGGGAAGTTTTCTCCTGCGCCAGGAGAACGCTACTTTCACGTATCCGCAAAGTTCCTACCATGACCTCCTATTCCCAAATCTGGAAATAGTTGGAGCCTCGAAAGATGCTGCTTCCGTTAAATCAGTCAGTGGAAGCGTACCGGCAGCTACACTGCAATCGAAGTGCATAAGGATGCCCGAGTCTGATTACGACTTGGTAGACCCGGAGCGTTCTGAAGACAAGGGAATCATCAATTTTCGAGCAACTTGCCCAAACGGCTCAACAGTTGATCAACCCATTTACAAATTCGGAAAAGATATCCTTCTGGCTCTTATGTTTACGTCAATAAACGACCCAATTCCATTCAACAGATCATGTGGGCTTGATACGAATAGCAATGCTTGGAACTCAGCAACCACACGTTCTTACAACTACTTATGGGGAGACTATTCTAAGGAAAAGAAGGGTTTCAGACACCTGTCCATCTGGACATGTAGTTACACGTGGTCTGAGGTCGATACCCAGACACATTTGGCCGCTGTCAACGGAGCACTGACAATAGATCCGACACAGCCCCCACGACCCAGGCTCACCACAGCAAAGCCGTGGGATCCGCCGTTCCGCGTGCCGCCACTGTATTATGTCGACAAGAATATGCGGACTCTTACAACGTACCCGTTCTTCGACAGCCCGATCAAGGACGTCGAATCTGGAGTTCAGGCGAACTTCATGACACTCATTTTTGAACCCTATGGCAGCCTGCCTATCAAAGCTCTTGCAGAGCCTACGATGGAAGAGGCTATACTGCATGCTCTGGAACAGAAGCATAGCTTGCTCGCCGCGCAACTGGCCAACTTCGAAAGCCGCCTACCAATCAATGAAGGTAACAACGGCGGTATCTCCTCGAATCCTTCGCAGCTCAACTTGACGGCGACTTATCCGGCCCGGCCACGGCTCATTCAACATTCAATACCGACCTACATTATTGTGACAATTCTTGCAGCGGTTGTTCTTCTTAATTCATGGAGTCTGCTATCGGCTACAATGCGACGTTTTGGGCGACTACGTCGAGGATGGTTGCTGGACATGGACGTGAAGAGTCTGGCACCGGAAGCCTTCGGTAGCTTGGCGGCTATCGTTAACCTCCTGCGCGGCTCAAATGCCTCAGAACATCTACCGGTTAATACTCAAGAACTCTCGGAAGAGGAGCTTTACGCCGAACTCTTCGATCTGAAGTTTTGCTTGGGTTGGTTTCGAGACATGAGAGGCCCAGAAGATAGCAGATGTTTCACGGTTGGCGTTTTGGAGGACGAAAAGTTCGTTTTTCTAGGCGGTCGAGAGGAGAGTTGATATACCATTTGGATATCATGTCAACCAAACACGATCAGCAACTCGTTTGCCATATCCTTGAACATCAGAGATCAACATATTGATCAGCTACAGGCTCACTCAAGAACTCATTACTGGAAAAACCGCATTGCGCAAGCCCGCTCGGACAAGGAAGGAAGATATGATTAGCGGCTTCCTGGGTATTACACTACGAGTTATTCTTCTCACCGTCGAAAAACCACCAGATTCTCATATTATTCACGTTATCATTAAAGAAAGTCGGCTATCGTGGACACACGCCGTTTTCGAAGCGATTCGACATACTTGCCTCGTCGGAGACGAGGTAGGGTGGTACTTCTCTAGAGCAGTTGAAATTATTTGCGTTGCATGGAATGGACTTAATATTTCAGAGACGGAACATTTCATTATCATACACACTATAAGACATTGTGACCTGAGATGTCTTTGATGACATCTGGATCCCAATATCAACGGCTTCCGTGGTAGACCTATTCGTGGAAACACATCGTGACTACCGCCTTAGTGAGGTTGGCGTTCCAGATCTTCCAACAACATCAGGACCCACTTCCCCGATAGTCTAGTGGTGAGGATATCTGCTTGTCATGGAAACACGATTCGCAGGGGACCGGGGTTCAATTCCCCGTCGAGGAGTATTTCTTTTGTCATTTGCACATTTTTGCATCGAATGCAGAATCACAATGATATTAAATGAGTTTGTGGCTGTACGGAACTACCTTGCACCGGAAGTAGCTACTGCTGCAGACGGTATATGAATACGAGCTAAGAACTTAGTGCAGTTCACCGCTGTAAGTGTGTTATGCTTGAGTGGCGCCGTTGCGGTTAATTTCTAGCATGATTGAAGCTTTCAGCTGTGATCGTTCTCTGTTTAGCTTCCTTGTGGTCCTGCGGCCCGAATCCCGGCCCACATGCCATATTTGTCATGGACGATCGCATACGGACTGAGCAGATGATCTTGGTCGTTCATTGGGGTGAGAATTCAAGATATGCCTCCATAATAGGGTCGTTTCATTATCAATACTTCACTGAAGGCTGTTACAGATTTCGAGAGTTACGGGCGGTTGCTACGCCGAGCTACGAAAGGACGAAATTGAGCGGATGTCGAAGCAAAATAACAAGTCCAGGATGCACAATAGCGGGTGACATATGCCATCGTGTATCGTCGATAATCACGTGTAAACATACCTAGGTTGACTTGGAATAGATTCAAAGCAGTGGTAACGAGAATGTCATCCCACAGTTTCTTGACTTTTCATTATCTGCCAGGTCGGTGTAAAAATCCTAAGTTCTGATTCAAAGCCGCCTTTCCTTTCATTCCATGAGGGCCGACATCTGATCTGTCCTCTATACAAGAAACGCGACCATAAGAAGGTGAAGTAGGGTCAGTGTATGGTACGTTCCTGGGCCATAACTGATTTATGTTCATTTTGTGTGATATAACAATGCCAATGGCAATCTTCTGTCACGCAATTAACCATCGAGTAGTGAAAATATTCTCAGCCTGATTGCGAGTGTCGTCCAGGTAAAAGTACCTGTAACTTAAAGTTTTCTTGGAAGTATATGTGAGCACGTGCATTTTTTCTTCGTCACTTGTTAACAACAAACTTAACTCAAGCGATCGAATATTCGATGGATAACAAGTAGTGGTTGATGAGAGTTGATAAGTACTTCAATAACAACTGGAACTGGTGCTCCGTGTTTCCGCGTCTACTTGCTGGCTCACCACATGAGCGACGAGTTCATGGCTTCAGCGGACCAAATCTGGCTCCGCAAGGATCCCGCGGCATCCATGGATCCTTATAGCCTCTTCAAAGCATGAGTCGAGTCGGTTAACAAGACTATGTGTAGTAGTCGCTCTCGGTCCCGGTTGTACTGTCATGAAAACGACATGGCACGACGCCTGGTCCAGTTTTATCCACGCGTGGCGTGTGTCCCATGGACCGGAATCGAGCTCGGAACGGACCCCGGTTCCGAACCTTCCATTCTCAGCGTCTTCAGCAGTTTCTATTTGTTTCCCATCCCCATGCTATTGTTGTCAGAGGAGTTCTAGAACCAAGATTTAAGAAGACGTCAGTGAAACCTCACAGGACCCAGAGTCTTTCGTAGTCAACGTGCTCGAGGCATTCTAATTTCGCCTCACACTGTAGGAAGACTTATGATGTGACCAGATTTGCATGAGAAAGCAAGGTCTCCTACCGTGTCATTATTGTTTGAAACCCCCCCTGAGCAAATCTCCATGCCCCCTATTACCCCACGTGGACCCGACTCTCGTCACAACAGAAGACCAGACTGACTCGTCTCCGTCTCGCTATTGGCTGTAGCCTCGGAAACCCCCCACCGCGTAACCTCCCCGTGACGAAAAAAGGAAATCCATATAACCATGACTAAGGCCGTTCGTTCTGCCCGGCGGCGCCTTCGACCCGGAAGCCCGGCATACATCACGAATTTTTACCCATCTAGGCAAGATAATACACTGCTCTTGGCCACATCCACGTTGATCCAAGAGCCGTCCCATCCCGTCGGAACCATCTTAACTCAAAATTCCATGTTATTTTAAGCCGCAAGCTGTCAGACTCGGCACATCAACGTCGGCAAACAGACCGAATGCCTACGCAGAACTACCGCCGTTCCAGAAACGGTTAGTCTGGTCCCTGGCGATAACCTCGTGTGCAGATGATATCGCCGATTGATCGACAGTGTTACTAATACCTGCGCAGGCTGCGTGACTTGTAGAACCGCACGCATCAAATGCGACGAGGCACATCCGCTCTGCAAGCAGTGCGAGCGTCGCGGAGTAGAATGCGGCGGTTACAAGGTCAAGCTGAAGTGGGTTGAAATCAGCGACATCAGCCCAGATACCCATGCCCCGGCCAAGAGCGTCATCAAGCCCAGGAGTTCTCTAGCCATATGTCCATCATCGAAGACGAAGAGAGCTGCTCAGTGCAAGAAGGTCAACCACTCCATCGCAGTATTACAGAACCCATCAACAGGGCCCCAGCTCCACTCTTCATCAGACGTCTTCATCTTCACACATTGGGCTCAGTCATTACCCGAAGTGGTCTATCCAAACCCGAAAGAATATGTCAATATGCGCGACCCTTATCTATCATTTGTCTGGAGGCAAGACTCCATCCTGCTGCCGGCTGTACTTGCAGCTGGGGCATCGCATCTCTATGCGCTCGGAGTCGTGACGCAAGCCGAGCTTCTGGAAAGGAAACAACGTGCTCTTGGCAAGATGGTGGCCGCTGTACAGCAACAACGAAAACTTCCGGCATCCCAAAACCCAACAACAGTACCGCTATATCTGACTGAAGAGGCCATCGCAGCAACGATGGCGTTGATCGGCTTGGAAATCATGCAAGGGTCAGATACGGCAGCAATCCGCCCACTAATACGAGGCGCAAGGGCGCAACTGGAAGAGAGGAGACGACTGCTAGAGGGGATGTCGGAAACCCTTCAACTTGACAGGCCAACTCCCATGTTGTCAGTCAACATAAAAATGATGGCTTACATGGACGCAGTATGCTGTGTTCCTTGCGCGAGGAAACCCATTCTGGACCTGCAGTTTTGGCAAGAGGTAGTTTTGCCACACTGCACCAACTCTTCAAAAAACGATCCGGATATCGTTTTTGGTTACACGACGGACATTCTTCGGATCATAGGGGACTCCGCAACTTTGGTTGACGATTTCTTCAGCGATGCAACAACACCAGAGGCCTTTGTCTTGTCTCGGTATTGCCTCGTACAGAAACTCGTGGATTGCTGTAGAGACTTACCTTCAGCAACACAACAACCCTTCTGCCAAGACAGCCCTGGAGATACCCCGGAAAGCGGCAGGATACAAACGTCGAACGCCTGCATCGCGGCAGCGCTTGCCCACGGCCTGGCAACACAAATCTTCCTTCTCAGGGCGGACGATGGAGATGTGAGGACGAACTGGACCGAGCGATCTTCGAAAAACATTGTCGCCTTGGCAGACAAACTGGCAGAAGCAGTCTCGGCAGTGCCGGTTGATACGTACGCTTCCACGATAATGATCTGGCCCACGTTCGTTTTGGGATGCGAGTCTATGGCGGTCAGCTCACGTCGACATCAAGTAGAACGGTTGTTTGAGAAGATGTTTGCGAAACATGGACTTCTCAACATCTCGGTTTGTCTGGAGTTGCTTAAGAACAGGATATGGAAAATTGGTGATATACAAAAGGTTGCCAGCCCTGACGATGGCTCGAAATCTCCGGAGGTTTCTCATCAATACTCTCAAAGCCACTGGGTCAGGTTGTGTTGGGAAGAAAAGTTGCAGGTTTGCACGGCGTAAGGCATGTCGGATGTCATCGGCAAAGGTTGGCTGGGAATCTTGTACTTTGAATCGAAATATCCACGGAGACAGACAAGGCATGGGATTTATGATAATGAATACTGTATTTTTTGGTGTCTAATTACATGATATAAACAAATTTTGACTGGTGGAATGTAACTGTGACTGGCACACGTTAAGTATAGACATGAAGGAAAAGGGGTATCTCGCCGGTTTCCGTTGTAGTACAAATGATTCACTTCCCAACCTTTTTCGCCTGCTCCTCCAAAGTCCGAATGAGTTTGCTCTTTTGCCGAATCTTCTTGCCCCATTTAAGAAATATGAAAGGGATGGGCATGAGCACGACTTCGGCAACGCCAATTGTGATACCCGCGATGCGCGGGGTGAGGGCGGCGTACATGCTCTTGCCCACGATGACCAAGACGGCGCCCAAAATTGATCTGAAAACAAGATTTCCGGCAGAAGCCGAAGTGGCGTACATGCCGAACACGTTCGAGATGTACCCAGTGCCGTAGATGAAAACAAGGCCGAAGCCGTATCCAAAGGGAACGCCAGATAGAATGCTCCAGTAAAAAGGAATCTCCACAGGAAGGGACGTGAGTGCGAACATGAGCTGGCCTACGGGCTCGAGGACCGCTCCGATACAGATGAGAAGCACGGTAGCCTCGGGCTCCGGCTTGCCCGTGTCGGGGTTCTTGGGCTGGCGTTGAACAAGCTTCCGCAGCAAAGGCTCGGTTGCGAGAACAAGTGCGATGCCGACGAACACACCGAGAAAAGCGAGTCCCGAGATCGACGTAGACCAGCCTCGTTCGCCTTGGAAGATGATAGGAAATGCGACGTATGCCAGTTGAACGATGGCATAGATGACGGAGATGTAGACGTTCCAGAATAGTAGTACAGGTTCGGTAAAGGACAAAATGAAAGGTCGCGAGACTGCAGTGCGGATTCTGCGAAAGAGCGGGACAGTGTCGTCGAAGTCGGACCAGTAACGAAGATCGTCTTCTTCCTTTCTCTTCTGCGCCGCCATCTTTCGCAAAAGCGTTGGGCGATATGTTTCAGGGATCGTCATAATGAAAGCAGCCCCCACAGCTGTTGAAATTAGCGACATCCAGTTCAGGGATCTCCAACCCCATGCCTCGACGAGGAAACCTCCCTATCTCACGCGTCAGTGGTCGATTCTATTTGATCATCGTCATAGATGCTACTCACGATGAGGGGTCCCAGCACGGGGCCATTGAGAGGTCCGAAGGAGTAAACGGATATCGCCAAAGGGAGGTACTTAGGGTCGGTGATGTCAATGATCGATCCAGCTACGTTGGAAAGCATGACACTTCCAGCGACGGCTCTAAGAGGCTATTAGCATTGTGATGCCAAGTAACATTAAGGGTGCAAGATGACTTACCCTAAGAAGCGCGCGACGATGACCATGGTGAAGTTTGTCGCAAGAGCAGCGATGGGAATGAGAGCCAAGAAGACGGTAAGACCTCCGATGTACATCGGCCTGCGGCCGAAGGTCTCACTGAGTGGTGCCATGATGAGAGCTCCCAGCGCCAGGCCGACAAGGTATAGTGAGATACCAAGCAGTGGCAATGACTGGTTGGTGATGCCCAGCTCCTCGACCATCTGGTTGATGCCACTCGAGTATGCCGTCGAGTAGATACCGGTGGCCAAGGTGGTGAAGGCGAACATGCCGACGACGAGCATCCGGTAGGCAACCGACCAGCACTTGGGGTCGTTTGGATCTCCAGGGTAAAAGTCCACACGGAACCCCTTCAGCGCTGTTGGTATATCGTCATCCTCGCTGTTGTCCTGTTGTTCGTATTTCTCAAAGTCCTTAACGTCGAAGTCGAAGTCGGGAACATAGAACGACCACCTCGGGGGCAGGTTCGTCTTCTCGTTGAAGACTCCATCGATGTACTCGTTGGCGACGGGGAAGTATGACAGTCGGCTTAGGCGTGGCAGACGTGAGAAACGGTCTTCAGAGGGAAGAGGGAAGCGTTGGCTTCTCCTCATCCACGAGCTTCGAGCATTGATGAAAGAATGCCGCGCTGGAGGCGGTCTAGGTGGAAGAGGAGCAAATCTGGTCTGCTTTCCCTGCTGGTTCGGTGGGAAGAACTGTAGCCTGTCCGGGTCAGGCACTTGCAGCGACATGATTGTTGGCTCATGGGGGGGAAAGAGGAGGGAAGCTCAGTCGACGATGGGCCTCATTGAGTGATAACTGCAGACACTAGGAATGGATGCCCGCTCAAGACCCGGTCCGGCCCTATCAGGAGGGGACGGCCGGTTGCCCAAGGGGCGAGAAGCGCCCATTTCGGCTCGTTTCTTGTGCAATGCATGCCTTGGACAGACAATGATAGCGGCTAATACTCAGCCTACCCACATGGGGGTACGTCAAATGTCGTCAACGTAGCCGCCCAGCTCGGGGTGGCTGATGAGCTCTCTCCTTGGGGACCCCGGCTCCGAGGATCAACGGGGGCCTCCTGTTCGCGGATCGGCGCCACAGCAGCGGTGCCCCGGGCATGATTAATTTCTCTGAGAGCTCCTGAATCAACTATACGTCGTGACCCCACCATCGGTCGACCGCAGCAGACCTCGTCCCTGGGACTACGCGTCAAACCCCACGTGCCGTGACAGCTGGTGTTATAATACTCTGTTTTAAGGACTGTGATCGGGTATGCCGTGGGTCTCGCTGATCGAGTCAATGCAACGGCGCCCAGCTTTCGAGAAGGGGGACCAGGAAGCCCCTGTCGGTCGATGGTCCGCGCCCCCTAAATTTTCCTTGCTCTGCACGGGCGATCCTCATGCAGGGGTGAAGGCGGCGGGATGGCAGCAAAGTCCAGAGTTGATACCTGTTTGACAGGACTGATAGGGAGGACAAACAAGCAAATAGCATCCCAGATGCCGTGTTTGGGACGCCGTTGGAGAGAGATTGCAGTGAGTTCATGGGAGTGGGGACCCTCTCTCGGTTCTGCAGGCAAGCCAAAACAGACTCATGGAGAGCTTGTGAGACGCTGGTGAGTTATCGATGAGATCTCTTGCAAA
Organism: Colletotrichum karsti; assembly: GCF_011947395.1. Taxonomy (NCBI): domain Eukaryota; kingdom Fungi; phylum Ascomycota; class Sordariomycetes; order Glomerellales; family Glomerellaceae; genus Colletotrichum; species Colletotrichum karsti. Next base: position 651,150 of record NW_024065904.1, read on the forward strand.
AAAAGCAAAGCTCTTTGCCCACCAGTCTGTGGCATGCTCCGCAAAAGAAACTTATCGTTTTGGATTTCTGGGGTTTGAGTGCTGTCCTGTCGGTATCACGGCACGTCATTGTGCTTCATGATGGCTTATCGGCATGGTAACACGGCATTTTCTAGAAGTCGCGGGGAACTGAGACGTCGTGAATGAGACAGTGAGACAGCAGCGAAAAAAGAAATGATGAGACGTATTGGGACATGTGGGATGTTTACCTGAAGGTTTGCCAAGCTGATTATCTGGATTTCGGTAGTCGGCTGAAAAGATGTTGAACCGTGTGTGAACTCAAATAAATTACATTCCGACACTGATGCCAAGCCTCTGGCAACGACATATGATAATTGGCAATAGCACCCATAACATCTGATCTACCTCGAAGGCGAAAAAGAATCAATAACGAAATTATGACGCATCGCGATATGAAAGCTCTCACATCATAGTACTTATGAAACCAATATGGTGGCACTCTTAGTCAAAATAACTGTTGATCATTGAATTTTGTGGTATCCAAACATCTGAAGAAAAGTCTATGAAGATATGGCAGTCCATGGAAACTGAACAAATGAACCCCGTCCAAAGCTGTAATGTAAATGTACAAGAATGTGGAAATCATGAGAGTTTTACACTCTGTCCGCTGCAAGAATCGAATCCTGTGCCCGAGAACGCCCCGCCCGTCAAGAAAGAACTTGCACAAACACCTCAAAAATCAGATCGCTCATTTTGTCTTGAAAGCCTGGCCAATAGCGCCGCCGGGGTGGTTCTTCGCGAACACGGAAGACACCGAGGAGTACATTTCCTTGGAGGCAACATATGCCAGGGCGTCACCGACGGCGATAGCCATGGTGGTTGAGGTGGTGGGAGCAGAGACGCCGAAGGTCTCCTTCTCAGACTCGGGGATAGGAGCAGGAAGAAGAATGAGATCTGGGCGTGCCTTGGCGATCTCGCAGGTCTCCATGCGAGTGGGCGATGTGAGGAGGATGAGAGGGCAGTTCTTGTTGAGGTGAGGGAGCAGGAGCATGAGCTCGGGAGTCTTGCCGGAGAAGGTGATCATGATCAGGGTGTCGTAGTCGCCGACGATACCAAGGTCGCCGTGCAGAGCCTCGGTGGGGTGGAGGAAGACAGCTGGAATTCCCAAGCTGCTGAAGGTGGCGGTGAGCTTCTTAGCAATCCAGCCAGACTTGCCGACGCCGATGAAGACCACCTTGCCGCGGTGATCGCGGTGGCGGGTGAGGGCTTCGATGGAGCGGAAGAAGCCATCACGGCAGACGCGCTCTGACGAGTAGAGCTGCGTCAGGGCCTGAAGGGCGTTGGCTTCAGTGCGGAGAACGTGGATGGCACCGTCGAGACGATCTTCGTACGAAGCGCGGCTAGTGCGATCTTCGACGGTGGTGTCCCTGAGAGGAGATCTGGGCATGGGTGACTTGGGGCCGCGAATCTCGTAAGATTTGGCGAGGCCGACGTTCAACTCTACAGGGCCGCGGCTGCGCATGCCCATAGCAGATCCAGAGCGAGGAGGAACCATTTTGGCTGAGTGTGATATGGAAGAAGGAAAGAAGAAACGAAGCGCTTGTGATGAGAAGGTGAAGCAGACGAGAGAGTCCCGCTCAAGCTGTTGAATCAATCCTGTTGATGTTTGAAGAAGAGGAAAATGTTGATGAGTTGAAAGCTGATGATCTCGAAGTCGATGATGATGATGATTAACTCTTGATGGAGTGAGGAGATCCGCTCTTTAATACTGATCAAAAGGGAGCTCGCCATACTGCTCCTCCCATTATTATTGATATCTCCAGTTCTGGCTAGAAGAGTTGGTCGTTAGGCGTAAAGCGGATACTCATATCCATGCACAGGGAGGTACCCAGCATGAGCCTATCATGGGCGATCTGCCGTCAAGTTCATGACAGTGGCGGTGGTCTTCGGATGAAAGCAACGGTGTAGCCCAGGTGAACCATGCTCACCGTCGGGGAGCAAACGAGAAGGCCTTCATTTACTCAGGACATGCACGTTTGGCCCGGGAAGGAGCTGACGAAGTTGCGTCTCGAAATAGTCCACAATAAACAACGGGCCAAGACAGAGACCATTTATCCAATGGCAACCTGACGCGAGGGCTTGTGCGCACCGGGTGACAGGCATATGCCGGGCTTAGCATGATCGCAGCCACCTCACTTCCGCGATTGTGATGTTGTTATCAGGTTCCACCACGGGCCTATAGCTCGATTTGTTCGAGAGAAAGACGTCAAGCCACAACCGACAAGGGAACGTGGGGTGTAGATTTCGTTCTGGGCCAGCATCTACTTGCGTCCCTGCATGCCGGCAGAGGAGACTGACAGGCTGCGTCTGCAGGCTTGGCTATCTTCTCCAAACCGTCTTCATCTCCGTCTAACCAGGAGTCACTTGAGATCTATGTCCAGTTGGACGGTCTAGTCACTCCCTAGTTCGAACTTTAATGGCCATCAATCTGCGCTAAACGCATGTCTCCGTAGATTGCTTCTGCAGTTTCTAAACGCCCGTCAAGTCCTGTCATTCGACGACGCCATGGCCGCGCCAAGTAGCCGCCTGTTGGACATAGAAGCGTCTACTGGGCTTCACATGTGTCTGCGGGACACACGTGGTGCCCACGAGCAGAGAGGGTGAGCGTCAACTCTGCCCTGTTACAGTCCCCTGACTTGCGCGCGCGCGCGCGTTAAACCTCATCCGATTCTTTTCGGACGATAACGTCTGTTCGCCATTTTGCTTTTGTCTTCTTCTAGAAGGAGTAAAATCATGTCCGTCTGAGACCGTTCCTGTCTCAATCTGCAGAGCTAACAAACGTTGCAACAACATATCAGCCGCACTAACGGTGGACGACGCAAGACAAATGGGTCACGTCATCCACTCGTCGATGACTAGGCGATTATTCATTGAAACGCGCATTTTCCAGCAACTTGCGTGCGCACGCTAAGTGCGTGTGCCGCCCTCCCCGGTGGGTGCATATGGGAGAAAAGGAGCCGCAATATGGATTTGGGGGTCCCTCCTCGCCGCCACGGGAAGTGGATGACGGAAAGTCAGCTCTGGTGGAGGCAACTAGAGAAGAAGAAAGTTACGACGGCGCAGCGCTAGGAACAATTTTCGCAGTTGGGCAGCTTTAACCGATAGATGGCGCCCAGAAAGCTACTCTGGCTGAGCCACAAGGTGATGTGCCATATTGGCATCCATCCCTTCCAGCCACAGAAGGCCAAGAAGGAAGAGAGCGAGCAAGAGTCAGTTTCAAGTCCTGGTCGAGTCGTTGGCCCAGGACCATCCTGACTGGTGCCGGGGTCAGGGGTATCGATGTCCATGGCTGGACCCGACCCTCTGGTCGGGAGGGGCCGTCTGTGCAGCAAGATCCAAGGGTAGGGCATCCCTGATTGCCCCGAGAGGTTGAGATTGCACACAATTGTTGTGCCTCTGCCAAGCGGTTGTGCCGAGGGACAGGCACTCTGGGCCTCAAGGGACAGAGAGCTGCAAACCTCGAGAACACAGCACATGATAGGTCAATCGAAGCTCTCCTGCATCTTGGCAGCTTGGCTGGGGCATCATTCAGATTATCTGCGCTGTTTTTAGTCGGCTGGGGGTTTATCTGAAGTGCTCGATCTCTTGCTTGGCACTGATTGCTCTTCGTCTGGTCTTTGAGTTGCAGATCGGCGTCAGAGTCGCAATTGGTAAATCTCAGCCAGTGCAACTCGAGACTTGCGGATTTCCCTTCTGATTGCCCTAACCTTCTCACTCATGTCTATCTAAGTCTGTACTTTGGCTCCTGCGTCACTCTGCGACTGTCAGAGTTGGACCTGCAGAGGAGCTAACAATATCTGACAGGTAAAAGCCGCACTAACAACTGCCGTCCCAAACTGTTGTCACAGCTCTCGTAACACGCCAGAAAAAAACGAGATGACACTGACACTGACATGGTGATGCGGTTCGGACGGAGACCGCGGCACCTCCGTCCGCCATTGCCGTCTGCTTCCACTGCGTGCCTTCGCATGCTCGCTGACGAATCAAACGGCCATGCTGAAGTCGGCCTCCGAGTCCCTCGGTTTGTTCACGTTTTGAGCCCACAAATGAGATAAGCCTTCAAACGGATTCAGAAAATTGGAGAAACTGAGCAAACCCCTATGCAGAGAAACCCAGCATATGCAGCGGCCATTGGTCAGGATTAGACGCCTCCCACAGGCAAAGCTGTAACGCTCCACCAACATCAGCATCTCCAACCAGGCCATTTGGGCCGCACCATGCCAACGGCCCAGTCTTTTTTCCTGCTCTTTCCCATGTTGGGTTCGACCGTTGCTCAACTGCCGAGTTGGATGAGTGGACCGAGTCCAGTTCTCTTAATTCCGGGGCAACGGGTCGGTTCCGTCAACTCCAAGGGCGCCGCTCCAGACGTCTCCGTCCGACTCCCCCGTATTGACCGGACCCGGGGCAAGACTCAGCAGCCCAGCTCGACGGAGCTGTCAGAGCTGCCTGCAAACCCTGATGAGTTTAATTGCGAATGCCTGTGATTGCAGAAGTTCTTTCCGGTGGGCGGCCAATGCCACTTTGACGGTAGCCCCTTTTTTGGCATTAAGACGTACTATTTTGAACACTGAAGTCGTGGTCAACCGCGTCAATATCCGCCACCGGCCGTGATAGTTGACGTATGGAGTTCATCTGACGTGGCCGTGATATAGAAAAAGCTTAGAATCTACGGTATTGACGCGGCTGGATGCTACGTTGGCAGAGTTTTTTTCTTCGCCCAGTTGTTTGTGCTAAGCCTTCGGTTAACCCGCTGAGTCGGGATGTGGGGGTTATCCCATGGGAAATCCTTTCGCCGTTCACAATGCATGACTGGAAACGCGGCTCAACTGCCAGTTTCACAGCTGCGGTCCACAACAGGCGCCAACAGCGTCCTCTTTGACGAGAAATTCCCACTTGTTCTGACCCTGCCAGGTCGACGTAGCGGCTCGAGCTTGCCGCGCGCCGCCGTCGCCGCGTATTTTCGTAGCAACCCGATCATTCGGATGTCTGCTATTGTCCAGGGAGAATCGAAATATTGCTGAGGCTCACGTCAACTTCATCGGATAACCCGTCGGAACGGGACAGACATGGCCTTGCGACATGCCCTGGAGATCGCTTAGCCCCTATCGCACGACGGACTTCCAGAATTCGGCAACACCAAGCCGGATCTTCATGCAACTTCTAGAATTCCATACCTTAGAGTTTACACAGAAGAACCTCTATCGATATGATTGCCATAATGTGTTTTGACTTCTCATAAAATATTATAAAGAAAACATCGACAAAAATAACATTGATCATCTGAAATGAGAAACTTCGGCGATATTTGCGGCAACGTGTTGCATATGCATATTTCTTTACTCGATCACGGTAGTCCCGGTCATATCAGAGATGACAATTGATTACTCTCAATAACTCGAGGCATTACAGCCTTACGGAAGTATACAGCTTCCAGTCTGTCGTGTAATGACTAAATTTCATCCCAACTCTACCAATAGAACGTCAGCGGCACGGGAGCCCTACTGAAAAATCAAGGAACGCAAGATCGATGAACAGTAGAACATACGAGCGGCATTGAATTAGCTGAAGATCAAACCTGGCGAATGCCGACCAACCGTCGGGCTGCAGTATCTGAAGCCCTCGACGTCTTCGCTTACTGACGTGCTTCGAGGTCCAGAAGTCTCAACTTTGTTTTTTCCCTTAAAAACTGAAGTCCAGAAGCCCAATTCCCTAACCAGCGGCCTACGAACCCATGCAAAATTAAAGGGCGACGATCCGAAGATCTAACTGGGGTGGGGGGGCTGCTGCATGCAACGCAAAACGTCTTTATCTCCTAGCACGTTAGATTTCGCCTCGACCCTTGTAAGGGGGGGGGACACCGCAAAAACACCGAGGCCAAGTCCGGAGCGACTGCGGGTGCGAGATTCCTGATTGAGAGAAAGCAAGCTGGAAGCCCCGGATTTCAATCTAGTTGACAACATGCCAAGCTGGATCAACAGAGAAGCGATCTTCGTCCTGCGTCTTGTCGGCGACCTATTCGGGGCAACGACGCTGTCGTTGAGATCTAGATGATGTGGGCAAGTGTTTTAGGCAGATTTATGATCAACGGTCTAGACATGTCGTCTTTGCGTGGAGGCAAGAAGTTAATGAATCTTGTTTAATCTCAGTCGCTTTTCATGAATAACAAGCAAACATGAATGCCGTCTAACGTCTAATCGCACCGCCTTTGCGCCAAATTTGCCCAGCAGATGCGGAAAGGGACAATCTCTCCTAAGTTATCCACTCAATTTCACTCCTGCTTCTCGGCTTGCGGGCGAAGGCCGTACACAGTAGTACCCCGACCAGCATCATGTCTTGTCCTCTCAACCTCCTCGAACTCGAGGGCAGGCAGGTTGGGAGCAAGGACGTGCTGACGGTGCCAGGGCCCAACGAACAAACCGTCGGGGTCCGCCTCATCGCGGACCCGTCGCCACTGGGTCAAGTCGTCCCCATACCACTGCTCGAGCTCCGTGTTCTTGACGGTAAAGTTCTTAGCCCAATGGGGCTTGCCACCAAGGTCGCGCATGAGCCATTCGAAACCCTGGAACCAGCGCTTCAGACCGGGAGGATCCAGGTCGTAGGGACGGTACATGGTCGCGTTCAGGTTCAGCGTCGGTCCGTCCTTGATGGTGCTGTCGAGCCACGGGCGGTTGCGCTGCTCGGCACTGGTGTGGACGTTGGCGTCGCATACGCGGACCTCGACGGGAGAGTGGATGTAGAGGCCCTCCGCGGAGTACGGGATGCCGTGGTCAACGTAGTAGGGGTCACCCGGCTGCAATTTGTTGATCCAGGATCCGAGACGCATGAGTGCTTCCGGACCTCGGTGGAGAGGGATGGCCCACTCGTTCACATACTGGCTATACAGACAGTTCATCCACAGAGCTTTGTCCATAGGTTGGATAGCTCCGGTGGTGTAGCCGTCGTTGAAGCCGTACTGCATGCCAAAGACAAACCTGGAACTGTCAGCATCCGTGTGTTCGCTTATCAGTCGTCATCTAGACTTACCATTCAACCCATGGCAATATCCGTGGGACGAAGCGCGACAGGTAAAGGAGATTGTGGTAGATGTGATAGCCGAGAGATCCATCATAGTAACCGACGGGAGGGTCACGGTTCTGCTCCCTTCCGGATTCGAGGTCCTCCTTCGTGACGATGTCGGCCTTCCAGACTACCGCTCTCCTGGTATAAGGCAGCCACCACACCCGCACAAAGTCGGACTGAGTCCACAGTTTGTTGTTCTGCTTCCAAGCATCCAACATGGTGGTATCGGCCTGGATGGTCTGTCTCCACTTCAGACTGAAAGCAGGGACGGCTCGGAAGCTGACTTCTGTGATGATACCCAGAGCTCCCAGGGACAGGAGGGCGCCGCGGAAGAGATCCGGGTTCTCATCCGGCGAGCAGTTTACCGTCTCGCCGCTGGCCAGGGTGATCTTCAAAGAAGCAATGGCCTCCGAGATCAGTCCGTATTTCAGGGTGCTGCCTCGGGTGCCAGTGCTGATGACTCCGGCGATGCTCTGCTCGTTCACACTCCCCAGGACAGGGAATGACAGACCGTGCTTGTTCAGCTCCTCGGTCAATTGCCAGAGCCGGATACCAGCTTGCATAACCACAAGTCCAGTCTCCTCTGTGCAAGGTCAGCGCATGACTGAGGTTGATTGAGCGGGCTCACTTACCGTCAATAGACAACACTTTCCTGAAGTCATCGAGGTTGACCAGCCAGTTACTCGTGCATGTCAGGTCTGAGGGAGAATGACCGCATCCGACCGTGGTGATGCGACGCCGACACCTGCGAGCGAGCTTGATTGCCTTCTCAACTTCCTGCTGCGACTGAGGCTGGATGTACAGCTCGGGTAATGAGGAGAACGTGCGAGCCCATGTGCTGTGGAAGTGAGCGGCGCGGGCCCGGAACGGGACGCCATCGGCGGCCGCATCCTCGATGATGCCGCGAATGTGCGGCTCGAGAGACTCAACAGCAGCCATCTTGTTTGACAAAATGCTAAAGATGCAACACAGGAAAGAGTCACATCAAAGAAAAAGAAGCCAGATATCTTGAAGATCAAGACGGGGGCTGTTTGTATGGCTCCTCGTCGGTGAAGGATGTGAGGGAAAAACCTGAAGCATGTTCGAAATATTGAGGCTAACGACGGATTATATTACAATCCTAGTTTAGCGCCCGTTATGGAGACTCACTGGATTCTGGTTCGATTCGCAGGGATCGGGGTCCAGAGTGGATGACGAGTCAAGGGCCCGTGGCTTGAAGTGGCTCGTCTCAGATGAGCATGGATCTATCATGTATCCCGACCGCCACTTATGCCGGCCGGCGAGGGCCGGTAGGAGACAGATTGAAGGCCGCACGGAAGCAAGGGTCATGATTTTTTCTCATTCGGGGTCCTCGTCACCCATGTTTATCAGTTGTGGCAGGTTGAGACGAGCTGACACGTGCAATCTGGCAGTGAAAGTCGACGGTTCTTGGCCTAACGAAGCCACGCATGAACTCCACACGCCACCGGCCTCGTAAGTATTGACGAGAGTCGAGGTCTGAGTCGATTCAATGAGTACGCGGCTTGGCCTGGGCAAACCAAACCGGGAGGACGGGTTCTGGGTACGCTAGAACTACCGGCCGCCGGCAAGCCCAACAACACGCCCACATATCGATTATGGTTAATAACACATTGTTCCTAGTCCAGGAGTTGGAAGACCCATTCAATCTTTTTAGACCAGACTCGCTCACCGACCTTGTCGTGACCCTCTCATATCAACTAGCAAACACCTCGATCTCTCGACTTAAGTCCAGCCACTGCCTGAGCGAGATCCCGTCTTCATCTTCGTGCCATTTCTCTCCCAACATCGAACCATCCTTCCCCGTTTCTGGTCTCATTTCCTATCATCCACATTCACATCATGGCCACCACTACAAGCCATAACCCGGCCACCAGGCCTAGCGTCGCCTCCGTTCTTCCTCCCCTCTTCCTAGGCACAGCAACCTTCAACACCCAACATGTCAAGGACCCTCTTCAGATGCCATACAGACAAATTGTCTCAAGGGCACTGGAGTTGGGAGTGAACGGTTTCGACACATCACCATACTACGGCCCTTCCGAAGTCCTGCTCGGTGATGCGCTGGCCGCTCACACGGCAGCCACGAACATCCCCAGAGAGTCCTATGTGCTAGTCACCAAGGCTGGCCGCATCGCCGGCAATGAGTTCGACTACTCCCCGGCATACGTGCGGTACTCTGTCCTCCGCTCCCTCAACCGCCTCAACACGACCTACCTCGATCTCGTGTACATGCACGACGTCGAGTTCGTCTCTCCGTCAGAAGTTCTCGCCGCTGTCCAGACATTACGACAGCTCCGCGACGAGGGCAAGATTCGCTTCGTCGGAATCAGCGGTTTCCCAGTCCACGTCCTCTGCAGCCTCGCAGAGATGATCCTCGCCGAGACCGGTGAGCCTCTGGATGCCATCCTCAGCTACGGCCACTTCACCATCCAGAACCCCACGCTCGGCTTGTCCGAAGTCGTGTCCGGACCCAACCACACCGACGACCAGAGCCCTCTGAGAAGGTTCCGCAACGCCGGCGTGCAAGTCGTTCTCAACGCCAGCATGCTCGGCATGGGTCTGCTTACTCACACCGGCATTCCCACCAACTCGGAACAGTCAGAAGGCAAGGCGGGTGTCATCGCAAAATGGCACCCGGCTCCCGATCAACTGCGAAGTGCGTGCAAGAAGCTCTCCGAGTTTGCGGATGAAGCTGGCGAGCGGCTGGAGACGATCGCTCTTCATTGGTCGATGGAGGAGTACGCCCGCGTTGGCGCCTTGGCTGGACTTGGCGTTCAATTGCCTGGTCAGGGGGATCTGCGCGTGGGTGGCAGTGTCATGGGTGTGACAAACGTTTCTGAGCTTGAGCAAACGGTGCTTGCGTGGAGCAAGGTGCTTGAGGGGATGGGGGCTAGCACTGAGGCTGGCTCGGCCGAGAACTATGAGAAGTTGAAGGCGTTGGTTGAGCAGAAGATGTGGCCGGCGCTCGGTGAGTGGAAAGGATACAGCTGGGCCAGTCCTGATGAGGGTTTCCAGAATGAGAGAAGTGCGGACATGATGGGCGTGATACCCGAGGAGGATGAGCTCATGAAGATTGTTACTAGAATTTCCAGCAACTTGTAAGCGGTGTTTTCATGAACCGGTTTCACTATCAAATGACCTAGCGCTCGAATTTCAGATTTCAATTACAAACGACTCCTCAACTAGATGAAATACAGTGGTCGTGAGCATGTAGACTTGCTAGCCTATCAACGACGTCAACGTGGAATACATGCAGTGTCATGAAGACTGTGTCCACATGATTGGACCACAATTGTCGCGCTGCGGCACAGCCTCTGATCAGGCAGATCTCGAGGCAGAGCCTCCGTCAGCTTTCGACCTGACGACCTACATCTCTTCTCATGCCCCCGGACCAAGTCTATACCGTCTGCTCACCTTCTTCCACACTTACATTCTTTCATTCACGACAGCTCGTATCAACAAACGGCCATGGCCGATCCATTTAGCCTTGCCGCGAGCATATTTGCGACTATTCAGATTGCCGACCGGGTCGTGACTCTCTGTAAATACTACATTGAGACAATACGAGACGCACCAGCAGACCTTCGTGCCATTCTACTAGAAATCTCGACGCTGAAGACGATTTTTGAAAACATCAAGTTCTTAATCGACTGCGACAATGGACAATCAGTGGCACTCAAAAGCTTGGATGGCGCGTTCGGCCCAATCGCAAGCTGCGAGAAGGCCATGCAAGAACTTGAAAGCCTGTTCTCAGTCAAGAAGATGCGAGATCGACCACGCGACAATTCCAAAAAACGCAAAGCTCAAGCTGCCCTTGCCATCGCTGCCCTGGCTTGGCCACTGAAAGAGAGCAAAGCAAAGAAACTTCTTGATGAAATCAAATCAATCAAAAACACGACTAGTTTGGCAATAACAACGGACACTGCGTTAGTCCTCCAACTCCACATAGCCGCTTATTTTGACATGGAATTTAGACATGGTATTCTCAATCTACGTCAAAAGACAGAGAGAATTCACGAAGTCGTCACCGGTAAGGCTCATGATAATTCTTCATCGTTTGGCCGCACGAAAATTGACTGAGTGGGCATTCAACAGAATCACAAAAATGGCAGGTATACAAGTGGCTGGAAAGCATTGATCCTTCGTCACTTCACAATCGGGCTCTGCGCAACTATGAGCCCGGTACGTGTGATTGGGCAGCGCGATTGCCCGAATGGTCTGAATTCCTCGGCGGAACCCGGCGGTGCCTTTGGATTCATGGAATTCCTGGTGCTGGGAAGACCGTCCTCGCATCCCAGCTAATCAAGAGGATTGAAGAACACTGTGCTGATTTGGGATCTGCTCAATATCTGAGTGCTTTCTATTACTGCCATTTCAGCCATAATCAGGACGAATCTGCTTCTTTTCTAAAGTGGGTTCTGAGTCGCCTGTGTCGGCAGGGAGATATCGTGTCAGATCGCCTCTGGAAACTGTTCAGATATGGCGGGACCCCGACTCTAACAGATCTCCTAGCGGCAATTGCTGAGATTTTGAAGAGCTACAGCACCGTATTCATAACGGTCGATGCCGTCGATGAGAGCAATCCTCGAGAAGATCTTCTCAAAATCCTTAGGGATCTCGCAACGGACTCGAGATTTGCTAAAATCCGACTGCTTCTTACTAGTCGAGAATACCTTGATATAGAGGTAGTTCTCAATGAATTTTCAACACCCATATCGATGAGGAATCCCGAACTCGACGCTGATATTGGGCTCTACACAAAGTCGCGACTGGGAAAGGAACGTCGTATGCGGCAGTGGCCGCAGGCCGTTCTTGAAGAAACTTACGAGGCATTGACCAAAGGGGCCAAGGGGATGTGAGTAAACCACTATCTACTGGAAGCAAGAAACATTGTACTGACGAAAAATTAGGTTCCGTTGGGTCGTTTGCCAGATCGATGTATTGCGGCGCCTTAAGTGCGATGCTACCATAATACGACGAGAACTAGGTCAACTTCCTCGAACTCTCAACGAGTCCTACGACCGAATTTTTCGACACATCCCGGATGAAGATCTTTTAATTGTCAATTCTGCAATGAGATGGATGTGTTTCGAGGTGAGAGTGGGAGAGGAAGAATCCATTCCTCTGAATGTCCTGGCCGACGCCGTTGACGCCGACCTCGAGACATCTCCTCAACAAAACTTACTTCATGACGCCGAAAGTCTCCGCGAACTTTGTGGGTGTCTTCTCACCATCACGCCATTAGCCTTGCCACATGGGGAACAATGCCTGATGGTTTCATTCGCTCACTACACCGTTCTCGAATACTTGACTTCCGGCACAAGGCATCAACCAGACGCGTATTTCTCAATGGAGACTAGCTTGCTAGTTCTCGAGAGGTCGAAAATCGTCCTCGTCGCAGCTCTTAGCGTCAACGAGAACGATATTTCGGAATGCTCAAAAATTTCGGATGGAAAGGCGTCTGAAATTCGGGAGCTCCCTACTTTTGGATCCCACTGCGCCTTCCTGGCGCTACGAATTATAACGAATTTCAACGACGTCCTCTCTGAGGATAATGAACTAGCTAATTTAGTATACGACTTACTTGACGAAGAGAAAGCTCACTGGCCAGTGTTCGAGAATGTCTTGAACTTCATTTGGGGTTGGCTGTGGGAGGTTTTGAAAAATGCAGATCAGGTATTGCAACCCACATGGGAAGCATTGCCAGACGCTAAGATCCACGTTCTGATGCGGCTACTTCTCTTAGGCTGTTTGGGTCTTGCTGAAAAATGGATGCAAACAGGGGATTTACGGGCAGTATTCCAAGCACGCATCAAGTTCAAATACTTGTTCGATAACCCATGGGATGAAGGCGACCTTACAGAGTGGAGTTTCCACGGCTCCATTACTGACTGTTTTGCTGTCGTTGGGCCCGCGATTCAAAATTACGAAGCCTTTAGACTGCTGTTCAACACCGGTGCTGGGATATTCGACCCACAAAGCACTCTGCTGTGTTTCATGGGCATCCACAATCGCGTCCACGCAGAACATTGTCAGGACTGGTGTGTTCTGGAAAGGCTGTTGAGTCTCGGCGCTGAACCAGACTTCGCAGGTTGTCGCGTCACCATGTTGCAGATCGCGGTTGCAACACTTGACGTAGATGGCACAAGAACTTTGCTCGAGGCAGGCGCAGACCCAAATGCTCGGGGCTGCCCAGCTGCTTCTCCTTTGCCAGTGACAAACGGCCTACGCGTCTTTGACTGCATCAGTGGCATAACTCCTTTGCGAATATGCCGCTCGAAAGAGTCACTTGAACGATTTGGGTATTTGAATTCGTGGTGGTATATCACAGTATTGGACAGCGACTATGATGCGCAATTTATTATCGAAACCCTGCTTCTTCAGTACGGAGCGGAGGAGTAGCCGCCATGTCCTGTTTGTTGGCAATTATAGTTTGTATGGCCCCCAGGCTGCCGAGACGAATAACGACGCACTAGCTCACTCAGGCGAATTAGACTTGATGTACATTATCGTATCCTCTATTCGATGAATGACTACGTCTACTACGCGACCCGATTCGCAAACTGGTGCAGTGTCGGAATGACCACTTCAGTAGACTCCCGGCAGGATTCTCCACCTCACAGTCTTCTTGTACTTCTCCCAATCCTCACCATACTTCAGTGAGCAAGCCACATCATCGCGTCCCTCGCGGTGAATGAGCAAGATGGCGAAGTACAGCACATAGAAGTATGTGAAAATCATGCCCCATCCACGCGCAGCACCTTGAACAACCTGAGTTCCGTCAAGCATCGTGATAGCCCCAGAGACGGCACTGCCAGCGGGCAGAATGATGTATCCCGCAATAGCCGTCGGGGCACTGAATGGAGATGCTTGAAGCCAGTCGCCAAAATAGTTAATGTGACGCGACATGCCCCACCAACCACCAGTAAGAAGCCTCGTGCCGCGCTTAGTCTGGATGTAGGGCATGCCCTTGACGCTGGGGTGGTCCGGCTGCGTGCGGAAGAGCTTCTTCTGGGTGTTGGCAGAGCGGAAGATGTACAAACCGGTCGCGAAGACGGCAAACACGGAAGCGATACCAGCCCAGCCCAGGTGAACGGGGTAGACGGAAAGATAGCGGGTCTGAGTCGAGTAGAGGAAGGGAACCCAGGCAATGTCACCGAACGACAGCATAAAGCCCATACCGTCGGTGATGATATCCATCATGGTGAGCACGCCGGCCTCGTAGTACTGGCCCTCGAGAACGTAGTACGCCTGCACCGCGGTCGTGAAGATGATGCTGTCGGACAGGTATCCGTAGTTGCGGTACTGCTTGGCGCAGAAGGCGAGGTTGAGGATGACCCAGCCGGTCAGGCCGGGGCGGAACTCGAACCAGGTCTTGATGTCGATCTCGCCGAACAGGGGCAGCGCGACGCGGGGGTTCAGCTCGCGGCCGATGTAGAAGTCGTAGATGAGGCTGCCGGTGTTGCCGCCGACGGCGAGCTCGCGGTTCTCGGCGTTGCCGGGCTTCACGCTGAAGCTGCAGACGTAGCAGTACACGGAGAGCAGGTAGCCGATGATGATATTGGCGGTCAGGAGCTGGAGATAGTTGTCGGAGATGAAGGTCCACACGACGAAGTCCGCGCCCTTGTAGTACGTTCCAGCGGCGAGGGCGGCGAGTTGGAGCACTGTGGCGCTGAAGGCTGGAGGAGAATCTTAGAAGCTGGTCATTTGAAATTCACGGAGAAAACTCACCATTGAAGCGGTACTTGAGAGGGCGGCCAGATTCCCTCAGCTTAGTTCCGAGAACTTCTTGGGCGGGAAGAACCACGTGAAGAACCAAGCTCAAGAAGTAGTAGGCAAGAGTCCAGCCAAAGACCTCCCAGCTGCAGAATCCCCAGATGCCATCGGCAGGCCAGGGAATCTCAGCCTTAAACTTCTCCAAGGTGAGGGTGCGAGGAGTCAAGGTGGAAGGCGCAGGGCAACCGGTCTTGTCATTACAGACGAAGTAGAAAGTCCACAGCAGGACGGGGAGTCCAAACACGATGCCAAAGGCACCCGGTCTGAGTAAAGCAGGTCAGCGGTGAGAAAGTTTTATGCATGAGTTGACGCGACTTACGGGCCTCCGAACTCGTATGTATGCTTCTTGGGAGCCATGATTGTCCCGAAAGTGTTCCTAGTTGAAACTACTCGAGTCAAACAATCATTGAAACAGCCGCCTTTTAAGTCTTGACGTGAGAGGTTGAAAAGACGTAAAGCGATGAAGCCACCACCGACGCGTCCGGGTACACCCCTTAATCCGTTGGGGCGGCGCGGAAGCAGATTTTTTGGCTCGTGCACCAACCAATTTCCCGTTGCTGGGGCGCGATCTCGCAGACGAGTGGTCCACGGCGCTCGGCGGGTGCGGTGCCCCGGTCTCGGCCCCACTCTTCCGTCGTATTCGGGTTCGAGCCGATCAGGCGATCCGGAAGACGCTGAGCCGATGCGGAGTTGGTGATTCGGAAGCCTCCTGTGCATGGCTTTTTGCGACGCATCATCTCCCAAGTCCCAATTCATGATGCCTTCCAAGGACTTGGCATTGCACTGCCTTCCATGAAAACCAAGGAAGCAGACGACATTGCCAGCCATGGAAAAGAAGAAAAGCCTCATTTCACGCACAGGTCTCTTCCAAACCACAGTAAGTGCAATTCCCAAGCACTTAACTCTATTCGCCATGGAAGGCTCTCACATATTGCTTTCTTTCTTGCATGACAGCTTCATAATCTTGAGCCGGCGCTCACATTTTCTCATTACTCATAAGTCTTTTCTTGCAACTACTGTACATCATCACAATCATCAACCTCTCATCGCGCCACAAACGCCTTTGGTATCATCCCCGTACCTAGTAAACCTTCTTCTCGTCATGGTGAGAGCACATCTTGCCGTGGCTAGAGGACTCGGACATCAGCTTCCAGCGGCGGAACTGCTGAAGCATACCGGCGCGGCCCCGGAGAACCGGGGTGGTGTCAGCGCGGGGAGGAACGCCATCGAGCGACAGGGCAAGCGTGGCAAGAGCGCGGCCGGCCGCCTTGGTGTTGACCGTAATCGCATCCCAGTTGATGTTGTCCAAGGTGTCGCAAGCCAAGTGGTAGCACGGGTCATTCTCGCCCTCTCCGGTGAAGATGGAGGCGGTCGGGATGCCCAGAGCGATGAAACCGGCGTAATCCGATCGGTCGTCGAACTCGGACCAGGTGACCGTCTTGCCGTTGGCCTCGAGGTAGTCGGCGAGGAGCTGGGGGCCGATGCCGCTGTTGTTGTAGCTGGAAAGCTCGTAGATGGGGTTGGGGGAACCGATCATGTCGTAGTTGAAGTAGTACTTGATCTTGTCCGCCTCCTCGGAGCTCAGGTTCTCGGTGTAATAGTACGAGCCCACTAAGCCGGCCTCTTCGGCTGCCCACCACGCAAAGCGGATCTTGTGGGGGAAACCGCTGTACTTCTTGACGGATCCCATCAGCTGGAGCAGTCCGGCGGTACCACTTCCGTCATCGTTGACTCCAGGGCCCTCGAGGACACTGTCGAGATGGGCACCGAGCATGATGACCTTATTCGGGTCACCTTCCTTGGTCTCGGAGATGACGTTCCAAGTCTCACGTTCCTCGAAGATAGCGTCGACAATGAGCGTGACGGTAACCTCCTCACCAGCAGCGAGCGAGGCAGACCAAGCCTCGCCGGTTTCCTCGGTAATGATAGCCATGGGGACGAGAAGACCAATGTTCTCCGCGCCGAGCGTGGGCTTGACAATATCGTCACCGGGAACATTGTTGTACAGGATCACTCCCAGGGCACCCGCAGCCTTCGCGATCTTAATCTTCTCCGAAATGGCACACACGCCGCGCTTGATGAGCGCAAGCTTGCCAGTGGCGTCGATGCCGTCGAGCGACCCGGGAAGGCACGCGGAGCCGTTCTCGTCGTCGACGGGGGTGTCGATGAGAGGAGCCGTGATGCCGCCGGGCAGAGGAGTGGCGGTGTTGTACTCGGCGCTGATGACGATGACATCCACGCCGTCGGGACCGGTCACGGAGATGGCGTTGGTCTGCTGGAAGGTGTGGTTGAAGGGCTGCAGCCAGGTGTCCATCTGCTTGGCGAAGCGAGTCTGCGCGCGCTCGAGTACGAAGTCGACCGAGGCCTTGTATCCCGGTGTGCCGAAAGCGCGGGTGCCGCCATTGTCGCGACCGATCTTGTTCAAGTTCCAGAGGACGCGCTCGAGTCTGTTACGTTGAAAATCGTCAGTTGATTGACCTCTTCGATGCATCGTCAGCGGCATGGGAAACTCACTCCTCAGTTTTGACGTCGGCCTCAACCTTGTCAGCGGTGAGAGGGTCGTTGGCTAGGCAGGTGGAAGCCAGCGCCAGAGCGGCGGCGGAGAAGTAAGTGGTCTTCATAGTGACAGACACTTGCTGGACTCAGAAACCGAAGATGAGACCGGGGACGGAGCTGAACCGGGTGAGCTTCAGAACACTCGGGCTCTTGGGAATTCATTCCCTCTTATAGAGATCGCCCGCCCAGGCCTTCCTGCATGCTCACTTTCTTTTCCCACTCACCATACACTCCAATCGCAATTCACTATCGAAGCGACGCTGCACGGCGCAAAGCGGGAGCTCTTCACCCCAAGCTCGTAGCTCGCCCTGATCTTGGCAGATGCAGAAGTTCCCCAGCCCCTGGCCGAGAACATGGATCGGAGGGCGGGGAAGACGCAAGACATCGCGAATCAGAGGTGTCACCGACTGATAAGCATCTGCCCAGAAGTTCCGCCCCGAGTCCCGACGCGGTCGAGTTTCCACATTAAGTCGTGAGGTCGTGAGGGGCAAAGAACGGCGGCAGACCGCACTTTGGCCACGCAAAAGCTGGTGCGGTGCGCGGCGAAGACGCGGGACGCAACATCTTGGCTCTCATGTACGGCGCGCCGCGATGTAACCTCATAGGGCAGGTGCCAAGACATTTTCATATCGCGGGGTGATGTGTTTGGGCCAACAAGCATCAATTGAGAAAATGACCTGCCAATCTGGCTCGTGTGCCGGGCCAACAACATGGGTCTTAATCAGCTTGATCGGTGTTTTCTGGAATCTCAATTGAACTTGTTCAGTCGGGGTTGCCGGAGACTGCACACCAATGCTCAATTTTGGATTCGCCTTCTTCGTTTTGTGCCTGTTGACTTGGCGTTTGCTGCATCATGCTTGCTGCCAAGACGTGGTATCAAGGGTAAATCGGAAAGCCGGCTCACTCTCAGATAACTGGGACGAATGCAGAGACATATCATAAGTAGACTGCTCTCGTTTGGAAAATAGTTGTCATGTCTACGAACATGGAGCCCTGATTCAGATAAATACTATATCGGTAGCAGGCTTACACCATCGTAACATCCGATCCAGCTCCTCACTCTCGTCACGCCTATCATACCAATAGATGCCAAATCTCTCATACGTCCGCTCTCGTCCAGGAATCGGCCTCAACACCAAGAAGTTGTTTCGGTCAGGCCACATGTCTCCCCAGTAAACAACCAAGACCTCATTAACCTCTCTAGCTTCTTCCTCTTCCATCATGTAGTCCATCTCAATCTGATAGCCATCCATGCCTTCCCCAGTTTCCTTGTTCGTGAGGGCATACGTCGGCGGTACTCCCTCAGACCCAGGATCAACCAACTCGGCACACATCTCGACGCAGCGCCCGTTGAACTTGATATACCCGCTGACCAAAGGCCCCGTCTCATCCGTCCCATCGGCAGTGACGCATTCCACCTCAGTGATTTCAACGTCGATAACCGAAGTCATGTCATAGTCCATCCTGTTGAAATTCCCAACAGACCCAAACACAGACAACCAAGACCAGCTCGGAGCGATGTACCTCGCTGGTCTCCGGTGAGTATTATAGATCTCCCAGCAAAGCTGGTGCGCAAGCGCCGACTCCCACACCCCGGCGAGGTAGCGGCCTCCACGCTTGGACCTAGCCGCCTGTCCCGCGATACCTGAAAGAGCGACGGCGCGGTCTTCGTCGAAGGTGAGGTCGAGGTTGGAGTACACCTCCGCGATGCGCATCCACTCGAACGGAAGCGGCGTCTGGCCCCGGAGCGCGGAGCCGGTGTAGTCCATTTTGAAGTTCCACATCGATACGATGCCACCGCATTGGCAGTCCGCTGCGCTGAAGCATTCCCACTTCAGTTCTTCCGTATCGAAGTAAACGACGCGTGGGGAGAGGAGACGTTCTTGGAGGACCCATCCTCTCTTCAGGAGAGGCCATTTGAAATGTGATGAATAGTTGCTGCCGAAGTCTCCATGTGTCCTGTAGGGTTGTTGTCGAACGAGGATATCAGGAGCTGAGGGGACGCTGTATGCTGGGTACTTCTGAGGCATGTTTCTTGTGACGAAGAGGCCGGCGTTTGAGTTGTTTCCGTGACTGGCTGCGATATTCAGATATGACTGTCCGTAGACCGTTTTCATCTGGACTGATTCTCTATGCCAATCATCAGGGTCGTCTTGGACGATACACAGAGTATCTATCCAAATGTAGTCTATGCCGAGTTGTCGAGTCACCCAGATTGCGTCTTGATAGGTTTTAGGGATGGAATCCCAGGGGATGTCTTGGCTTAGGGTGTCTGTGTTGGTCTTGGTCAAGACGAAGTGCTCGTGTTCTCCCCACCTGTGACTTAGCGTCGTGTATCGAGCTAAATGTCCAGGCCTGCTGATTACTCTGACTTGATTATCCTGTCAAGATACATGTGAGCTAAGACTAATGAGAGACGGGTTGGTGTCCTACCTTGACTTGGACAACACGTGTCGGTAACTTTGAGGCCGTGTCATCGAAGCAAGCGTGTTTGTGGTTGCAGGCGTCAATCCAAGCCTTTAGTTGACTGAGGGTTTCCGGCGAGTCGGTGTTGACAGTGGGATGGTAGTTCAGCGTGCTGATAGCTTTGCAGTGCGGTTCCGGCCCATCTGCTATTATAACGTGGTCATAATTAGTTCTTTCCCTGCCGCCAAACAGGCAACGCAACTTACCAACTGACGGTTCCCTCCACAAGTTGAAGTTCATCCAGTCCACAGCATTATCCGACGCCCGCGCTCGAATCACCCTCCGGCCATTAACAGTTTTCGGAGGGTCGAAGTCAAACTCGATGGCATCTTCGTCATGAGCAAGTTCCCGAATCACCCCATCCCGGCCGCCCTCCAGAGCAGGTGCTATGAGGGCTCTCCACGCCGTCCTGACCTCGGGAACCAGCATAGCGCTGACGACCGTAGCGCAAGTTTGACATCCCTGACCAGCGCTTTTGCGGAGGTCTCTGAGGGAAGGCGAGGGCGCGTGTTGGTATGAGACGTGCTTGGCCTGTTGACACGTGGACGGATCGCAGTCTAGGTGGAAGACTCGACAATGGCAAGGTTCGTCTGCCATAGTCTTGAGTGTGTTCGCAGGAAGGGTTGTACGAGGTTGGTATCAGATGCACCAGTGTCGGAATATCGCAGCTCTCTTGGAATCTGTAAAGGGTGGTGAAACGCACCACGAGGGAATTGAATGGGACTTTTTGACGCAGGTGCCTGATTTTCTAACTGGTAAGCGCTAGGCCGGTAGAGTTCTACTCTGTGGAGCTCGTCCATGTCCTCAAATCAGAATCAGTCTCGTGAATGGATTGAAAAGCTCCAACGATGGGTTTTAATCAGATAGCTTGACGTTTCGATGTCAGCCTAGAGCGTGGTTTTCAAGGTCTTGGGGGTTCAGACACGAAATAGTGAAGTAATAATGGGATGTTACTATGTTTCTGATATGATTCTGGATGAAAATCAGCCGCAATTCTCTATCAATTGACATTTTCCAAGCGACAATGTGCTTCCGAAACTGGTGTTTCGATAAGATGGTATCGCACGATTCACGAATGTGACCTCGAGAGTTACCAACACCGGCCAGGTTACTCAATACTCCTAACGGTATACTTGGTCATGTTTGGACTTGTAATCAAACCGCTATGGTCTTCGGTAGATTCAGCTGCTAGATCCAATCCTAATTCAAGTCAAAATTGCCCCTGCTGTTCGTGTCATCACTCAAGCAGGACATGATGAGTGGCTCACAGCAGCAATAACAACATGAATGCGAGCTGCAAGTCTGCCACTTTCATGACTATTGCTGGCCACCGAATCATGAAGCTTCAGTCAGCAAAATACTAATAGTAATATTGCTTTTTTCTAAGGCTGTCTTTGCTTCGGTTGGCTTGTCGAGTCGGACTTGAGATCTCAAGTATCGATGTACAACGCCTGCGCTTTTTTAAGTAGTACTTTCCACAGTTGTGAGGGTGGTGGTCAATAACCAAAACGACATTATTAACAAGAATACAATCAAAATGAAATTAGACAGGATGAGTGAAGTCCAATGAGATAAACTCAACATCCAAGTACCGGAGCGGATGGCGGCAGGTAAAAATGGGGACCGGCCGGGGCCACAGAATGACGTCGCGTCGGCGTCGGAGTCCACCATCGCAAATCGCGGCGCGGAAGCATCCGCCCTAGGGGATGTCGTCGGAGCGCGAGTCGGGACGAACGGCACCAAAAGCTTATCATTCCTGTGGATTTCGGGGGTTCCCTTAGTGATCCAATCTAGATCGAAGGAAAAAAAAAGTCGCCAAACCCGCCGAATTATCTCCCAAACCACCTTGGGCTTGGCTAGCGTGCTTCCCGAGTGCTCCGGCGGCGACTCCGTCACAACGGAACAACGACGTCATAGCGTGCTCAGAGCTCAGGCCCACCCCAGCTACCCTTGCCAAGGCATGTCGTCTCTTGCTCCTGCTCTTTAAGACCCGGCAACCAGCCGCATTCTTTTCATTGTTTGACTACACACGTTGATTTTCAGAGAGAGAAAAACAATACACATCACCAAAATGGCCGAATCAAAACCAACACAATCCGAAGTCCCGACCTTCTCACCAATCGACTATGCCAAGTTCTTCGGCGCGGGCGCCCTCGCGGCGACCCTCACCCACGGCGCCGCGACGCCCATCGACGTCGTCAAGACGCGCATCCAGGTCGACGACGCCATGAAGGGCCTCAACATGATCAGCGCGGGCCGCACCATCGTCGCCAAGGAGGGCGCCTCCGCCCTGCTCACCGGCTTCGGCCCCACCGCCGTCGGCTACCTCGTCCAGGGCGGCGGCAAGTTCGCCGGCTACGAGTTCTTCAAGAAGCAGTTCATCACCCTCGCCGGCGGGCCCGACAAGGCCACCGACAAGCGCACCGCCATCTACCTCGGCGCCAGCGCCACCGCCGAGTTCTTCGCCGACATCCTGCTGTGTCCGCTCGAGGCGACGCGCATCCGGCTCGTTTCGCAGAGGGGCTTCGCGAATGGTCTGACGTCTGGGTTCGCGAGGCTTGCGCGCGAGGAAGGGTTTAAGGGGTTTTACTCGGGGTTTGTCCCCTTGTTGTTTAAGCAGGTGCCGTACGCGGTGGGCCAGTTCTCGGTGCACGAGGCCGCGGTGGAGGTTATCTACAGGACGATGGGGCCCGAGAGGAAGGCGAAGATGACGCAGCTGCAGTCGACGGGGGTCGAGCTGGCGTCGGGTGTCGTTGCTGGTGTCGCCGCGGCGGTGCTCTCGCACCCGGCGGACACGCTGCTGTCGGCGATCAATAAGGGCGCGGGAGACCCGAAGCAGGGGGCGACGAGCAGGATGTTCCAGCTGGCGAAGGAGTTCGGTCCCAAGAGGCTGTTGTTGACGGGCTTGGGGCCGCGTATCGTCATGACGTGCGGTCTGGTGGCTGGACAGTTTGTCATTTACGCGCAGTGCAAGACGTTGGTGGGCGCGCCGGCGGGTATCGAGATTCACAAGGAGGAGTCCCTGTGATAGACAGAGACATCGGGTAGAGGGTAGATGGAGTTTTGGTTTTCGGCAGGGCGTTTGAGCGGGTAGACGAGACAATTGGTCTGTACTTTACACACATCTTTTTCCTAGTTCAGACGTTTTCAGATGATTCACTGGCCAACTGGGGTTATCAACCAACAATATTAGTCTTGATTGCGGCTGCACTGAGATCCGATTGCCTGCTCTGAAATCGCAGAGCCAGCCAAATGCGTCCCTCACACCAAGTTCACACCGCCTAGCTACTGCAACGCGAATAGCTTCCCTTACGTTGTATGGAAAGATTACGCGCGGACCGACCGTTACGTATGTCTTGAACCCTTCAAGTCTGGAGCATGGCCGGTGTCTCTCCTGACGTGTGACGAGTTCAGCATCCAGGAGAAGCCATGGCAGATGTCCCCAGTTTCCGAGTGATTGGTAGCGTATGGAAGGTATCGGATCCTGGACCATTTCCTTAAGGGTAACACTGCTTAAATTGAAGCTGACATCCAAAGCTTACACGTCCCACGTTGTTTCTTGACGTCCTTGGAGCGAACGAGCCTAGAACTTTGCGATCGAGACAGCGTGCTTACAATCAGGAAGTGACTGCCGTCCTGGTCGAACCGGGAGTGATTCAATGAAACAGATTCCTGGTCTGGACTGCTTCATCAATGGAAACGAGCGCACAAACACATCGTGAAGGAAGGCACGAGGTCTCAGCTCGGCAGGACCGAAGTCGAGTGGTCCCTTTCAAATTGAAGGAAGTTACAATGCGCCTTCCTCTTTCTTTCTCAACAGAGCACTCGCATTTCCATCATTGAAAAACTGCAAACATCCGCCATAACTTTTCTTTCAACATCTACAAAACCCCAAGACTAAACCGATCTCCCCTCAACCTCCCAAAACACCACCAAGACAGGCCACGATCCTCTCCCAGAGCCAACCACCACACCTCCCACTCCGCCAACAATGATCTTCACATCCATCCTCCTCCTCGTCCTCGCCGCGACCCTCGCAGCAGGCGAGTCATACACCCTAACAGCCCACGCCCCCGCGAACCGCGCCATCCACGGCGCCCGAATCAACGCAAGCGGCCGCCGCCTCCTCGTCGGCCTCGACGCCCCGTCCTCCTACTGCCCGGACCTCCCGCACATCGTCTGTCCCGCGGGGACCTCGACCACCGTCGACGAGGACCTCACGCACTTACGGGTACTATCCACGTCTTTCCATTCATTCTTTCAACCTCCCCCATCTCCACTTAAACCCGGTTGTCTGGTGTTCCATATCGTTATGATACTAGTGTTCCCCCCGACACTCCCCGTCCCGCTTTCGCTCTCGGAATCCCGACTAACTTCCCCCACCAAAACACAGGTCTCCACGCCCGGCGGCCAGGCCATCTACGTCGCGCCCGACGGCGTCGTCTCCTACACCGCCGCACACTCCGCCTACATGCCTCCGGGCTCCACGACGAAGGGTTTCTACGCGAAGACCATGGCCTCGTCGTGTTCCGCCGAGAGGACCGAGATGCTCGATTTCCTGTCCGTCGACGGCGCGGATAAGGGCCTGTTCGCGTGTCCGAACCCGGATCTCGCGGGGACGTGGGTGCTGGTCGCGGCTGGACGGGAGTCGAGGGCGTTGAAGGGTGATTGTGTGGTGTTGGAGGGGTTGGAGTTGAGGAGGAGTGAGGTTGAGATTGGGGCTTGGCAGTATTGAGCTCGTGGGCGAGTGAATGGCGTTGTTATTGTGTGATGGATTCTCATGTTTATCTCTGATAATGGGTTTTCGGCGGTACTAAGCCGGGGGAGGAACGTCACAGATTTTGGTAATTTTGGTGGATTCACTCGGTCAAACAGTAACGTGGTTTACAATTTGATGTTAGCGACAACCTCAAGATACAATAAAATACATCAAATACATCAGTCGAGCACGAGCTCGACGTCGAAATCCTTGGCCTTGAGCTCATACGCCGGCAGCGTGGCCGGCCCGCACGACCCCGTGCCGAGGCCGTGGTGCATCCAGTCCAGCCTCACGACCGTGTCCTCCCGCTTGCGCTTGTGCAGCTCGTACGGGTGCTTGCACTCGTCCAGGTCCTTGGTGGTGTAGTGCATGGCGGAGAAGGACGCGCCGTCCAGGTCGCCGAAGCGCGCGCGGACGAGCCTCTCGAGCGGCTTGTCCTCGTCCACCTGGCCGTTCTCGTCCGGCAGGCGCCCGCGGAACTCGACCCAGCGCACGTCGGTCCTGTTACCGCCGTCCTGGGGGAACTCGTAGTCAACGAAGAGGTCGTCGACCGTCTCCTCCCAGTTGCCGAAGGCCTGGGCGCGCTTCTTGTCCGAGTAGCTCTCGCCCGGGCCGCGGCCCCACCAGGCGACCTTCTCGACGCCCCTGATGCCGCCGGTGAGGCCGACGCGGGCGAAGGTGTCGGGGAGGAGGGGACCGTTGGGCTTGCCCTTGATCTTGATGTAGACGGCCTCGCCGTGGAAGGTGAAGGTGGTCCAGGTGTCGACGGCCCAGGCGAGGACGGGGGGCGCGATGCGGGAGTGGACGTTGACGACGAGGCCGTGCTTCTCCTTGCGCCACTCGACGCGCTTGACGTGGTGGCGGGTCTGGTGGACGCGGCGGTCCTCCCAGTTCTGGCCGAAGCGGCCGCCGCGGTCGTTGTCGGTGAGGGCGCGGTAGAAGTCCATGACGAAGGGCTCGGTGAGGAGCTCGAGGTGCGGGCGGGAGGCCTTCTTCCAGCTCGTCAGGGTGCCGAGGGTCGTGTCGAGGCCCCAGGTGGACTGGCCGGTCGAGGAGGTGATGGTGAGGGTCGATGCGTCGGTTTGCTGGATTGTCGGGACGGGGTCCACGAAGGGGTGGAAGAGGGTGGCGAGGATTCGGGCCATGGAAGGGGGCTTGGAGAGGGGGAGCTGGCCGAAGGCGACGCGGTGGCCTGCCTTGGCCCAGTTGGTGTCCTTCGTGAGGAAGAAGTCGACGTGGAGGTACGACTCAGCGGTGAGGTCCTTCGGGAGACCCTTGATCTTGAGGTGGGCTTTGGTGTGAGGCTTGACGCCCTTGGGGATCTCGACCTCCTGGTCGCTGCCGATGACGACGCCGTCGCAGACCACGTGCCAGGTGGCGGTGAGATGGTCCAGGTCGATGAAGTCGTAGCGGTTGATGATGGTCACCTCGTTGCCCTTGATGTCGAGGGTCTGAACTGGCTCGATGGCCTTGCCGTACTCCCGCAAGCCGGGGGTGGGAGTGTGCTCAGCGAAGCAGAGGCCGTCAAAGACGAAGTTGTAGTCGTTGGGCACATCGCCAAAGTCACCTCCGTAGGCCATGTACTCTTCACCTTCGGCGTTCTTGGTACGCAGACCCTGGGCTTGTTAGCTTGATGAATGCTTCTCAATGATCTATCACTCACGTGGTTTGCCCATTCCCAGACAAACCCTCCCATCAGGCGAGGATATTCATAAAAGGCATCGATGTACTCCTTAATGCCACCAGGTCCATTGCCCATGGCGTGAATGTACTCGCACAGAACCAGCGGCTTACTCCAGTTACTCTCCCGGGCCTGGTTGACGATATCGTCTACGGACGCGTACATGCGGCTGTAAATGTCCGCAGTCTGGGCTCCGCCGTCACCTTCGTAGTGAACGAGTCTCGACTTGTCGATGCTCTTGATCACGTCGTACATGGCCTGATGGTTTGGTCCGTAGAAAGACTCGTTGCCCAGAGACCACAAGACGACAGAAGCGTGGTTCTTGTCACGCTGGACCATCTGCCTCGCCCTGTCCTCGTAGGCCTCCTTCCAATCAGGGTTTTCGGAGGGAATGCCCTGACCGTTAACACCGATGACACCGAAGCCGTGGCATTCGAGGTCTGCCTCATCGAGAATCCAGATGCCGAGCTCATCAGCGAGGTCGTACAGCCGCGGATCATTAATGTAGTGCGAGGTGCGGATGCCGTTCACGTTGAAGTGCTTCATGAGAAGCAGGTCGTGTTTGAGGAACTCGTACGGCACCGCGCGTCCGGAGTCCGGATTGTGTTCGTGGCGGTTGACGCCGCGCAACTTGACGGGCTTGCCGTTGACGCAGAAGATACCCTTGATGAGCTCCGTCCGCCGGAACCCGATCCGCTGAACAAGGCTGCACTTTTGGAAGTTGAGAACCAGCGTGTATAGGTAGGGGGTCTCAGCTGTCCACTTGTGCGGGTTCTTGACGCGGACCTCGAAGCGATTGGTCCGGTCGAAGATCTCCATGCCTTTGGCGATGAGCTCACCCTCAGCATCGAGGAGTTTCATGTCAACGTAGGCACCGCGGTTCATGGTGATGTCGACGCGGAGCGTGGCGTCCTTGTAGTCGTCATCAAGGATGGTGTGGACGTGGTAGTCCTCCGGGTGGAACTTAGGGAAGGCGTGGAGGTAGACATCGCGGAAGATGCCACTCAACCACCACTGGTCCTGGTCTTCAAGGTAGGTGCCGTCGCATCTCTGGTAGACTTCAACCGCAAGAGTGTTCTCGCCGTCGACCTCGATGAAGTCCGTCACATCGAACTCGCTGGGGTTTCGAGCTCCCTGGGAGTAGCCGACCTCTTTTCCGTTCACCCAGACGGTGAAGGCGGAGTCGACGCCCTCGAAGCGGAGCCGGAGCTGGTGCTCTTCGAAGTCCTTGCTGACGTGGAAAGTAGTCACGTGTCGACCGCACTCATTGTCATCGTAGGGGATGTTGGGCGCGTCGACTGGCCAAGGGAAGTTGAGATTGGTATACTGGGGTCCACGTCCGTAGCCCTGGCATTGCCACATGCCGGGGACGACAATGTCATCCCATTCGGTCACATCAAAGTCGCGTTTGTAGAAGTCTCGGGGGCCAGCGAAGGGTGAGGATGTCAGATGAAATTTCCACTTTCCAGACAGGAGGAGGGACTTGGATTTGGTGGTGTCCCTGGTCAGGGCATCCTCTTCGTTGTTGTACAGGAAGAAATAGCTCCTAGGAGGGAGAGTGTTGCGATGGAGGACCTTCAAGTTGCTCCAGTCCGGAGTGTGCTTTGGGTGAACGTGGGTTGGAGGTCCTCCTCCTACGACAACGGTGGTGGTGGCGTTGCCGTCCTCGTGCTCAGTAGAGGTACCGCTGGATGAGCCCTCACTTGAGAAGCTTCCGAGGCGGCGCTGACGAGCCAACTTTTCCATATAGACGCTCAAATGGAGGTCGGTGGTCGGAGAGATATTGACATAGTCATCGGAAATGTCGGACATGGTCGAGACAGGGTCGCCGATGTGCCGAGGCGGAGACGAAGACCGGAAGGGATTATGGGAAAGTGGGCTCAGGTTCGGCGAAGGACGGGACAAGAACGGGGCAGTGGAGAAGCAAATAACGGAGACAAATTATTATTCCCGGGCATGTAAGTCGGTGCCAGCACACACACGGGATGGCAAGGCCGCTGAGGTATCCGTAGCGCGATGGTTTGGTTGTCGAAAGATAGCGCGAGATAACGGATCACGATAGCCCTTGTCATGGAGGACAGGAAGAGAGAACTGGAAACATAGCAACACTGAATCGAACGGGTGGTCGAACGACCAGAGCTGGCGCCAGGATCGGTCAGGAACGTCACCTGAGACGGCGCAGCGTCAGGGAAAGCGCGGGGGAATCACGAGGGACCCTTCCTGCCTTCTTGGGGGAAGCGGGGTAGCTGATGATTGGCTGAGAAGGGCCGAGGGACGCTTATGTAATGCCTCAGAATTGGAGTTCAAAGAGCTTAAACCTGGGTGCGGCCTGAGGCCAACGTCCAAGCTTGAAACATTGGTTTTGTGAATATTTGCCGTGCTCATTGCATAACCTTATGAGAGAAGTGCAGCAGGCCTTTTCATTTTTCTATTTACATAATCAATCATCAAAGAAGGAGCCAACATCGACACACGACTTGAAAGCTTCGGGTGTACGCCGACAAGCCCCGAGAAGGAATCCGGGTATCAACGGACTAAGATCGTTACACGACGGACACGGGGCTGGACGCGGCCACGGCAGGCGACACTCTCATCCCCAGATCGGCCGTCTCCAAAGGCTCCAAATATTCCCCAAACACCTCCCACACGAACCGTTCACTTTCCGTTCTAGACCGGTTCTCGAGTCAGTTCGGCCAGTGTCCGAGAATTTCTCCTTTTCTTTGTCCAATCACACCGTCTTCTCGTCTCCGTTCTCTCTCAGTACGTACCGCCACTGGAAACCCCCAGGAACCACAATTCCCCAGATGAGCCTAGCGCTTGGAAGCACCTCGGCTTTCGCCCCCGTCTGGGGATCGGGGATGCTCCGCACATGCGGACTTCATTCCTCCCTATTTTTCACAAGAATTTTCTCGTCAATTTTGCATCGTGATTTTTTACAAGGGTGGCTCTGAATCGCCTCGGCATCTTTTCCCGACATCATGCTGCAACTACTGTCTGACCGTCTTGGCCAATTTCCTCCCACGATCTCTTCTCGGCGGCTCCCGATTGACGATGTTGCTGCGCCGCATTGGCAATACAACTCGAAATTGAACGCAACGATTCGATGACCCTAGTGGACGGACAGAAAAGGTTGTGTCAACGCCGCATCGTCCCGGACACTCGATCGGCGCGCCAACGCCAACCGTCCAACGACCCGATGCTTGGCTGATGCCACTCGGTCGTCCAAACCGGCAACCGGCGCGGCCCCAACCAGCCATTCCAACATGCCACTGGCAACCAACCTGCTCTCGCCTTCGCCTGATTCCCCTCATCAGGAACCCATGCCGGGCCCTTTTGTGCATCTGATCTGAAAGTCCGCTAGTCACCGCGAATGAAACCTCGGCATGTTGGTGCTGGGGTCACATACCGGTATGGGACCCCGTATTTTGGGGTAAACATTGGCGAGGCAAAGAAGGCATGCGGAGATCAGTCAGGTTCGTCGCGAGTCTACCATTGGGTTTGGATGGCCTTTTGCGACTTCAGACCACTTGTCGAGAACTCGGGGTGGAAACCCGAGAGTCGTTATATCTTCCAAGTGTTGTTTATGCTAATCATACTAGTCTTTACACGAAAACCACGTGCTGCCGTTGCGGCTCCGTCTCCCCCGTGACAACCAGCCCACTGCCTGAATCCTCCGAAAAACGTGTGGGGATGTCAACGAAATCCCCGTACCACACCCTGGTCCCCAGGATGTGGTGCGAGAAAGATGGAGATGTCATGTAACCGTAGTCGCAGAGTCCCGACCCGGTGGTTGGACCGTCGTTCGCCGGGCGGGCCTGCCTGTCATTTGATCGGGGTTCTCTCGCTGCTCCGTGTTCGTCCTTAAAGAGGCTATCTGCCACTCGCGTTTGCGACGCGCTTGGGTTTCCTCTTGTTGCTGTTGACCCCATCGCCAGCTCAAGTTTTGCGTCCCTATCTCAGTCACCATGGCGCCTCTCGAAGAATCCAAGTCTCGCACCGAGGTCGAGCACGACAACACGCCGATGGACGAAAAGGCCGGCCATGCGGTTGGAAACGTGAAGGAGGTCAATGCCGCCTCGGTCGCTTTGGCGGCCGCCCTGGCTGAGCAGAAGCCCAACATCTGGTCGCCAAACATGCTGAGGCTCTACTTCATCATGGCAATCGGATACCTCGTCAGTACCATGAACGGTTTCGGTAAGTCAATTGAGATCTTGAGTGGTGTAGTGAGAACAAACAGGGGCTAACACCTGACCAGACAGCTCCTTGATGGGTGCCATCAACGCCATGCCGCAGTACCAGCAGACCTTTGGCCTCTCCGGCGTCGGATCCACCACCGGCATCGTCTTCATGATCTACAACGTCGGCCAAATCTGCAGTTTCCCCTTTTGCGGTTGGCTCGCTGACGGCTACGGCCGTCGCGTTGCCATCTTTGTCGGCTGCTTCATCGTCCTCATCGGTACTGCCATCCAGACGCCTGCGAAGACCATGGGACAGTTCATCGCGGGACGCTTCATCCTCGGTTTCGGCGCTTCTCGTGAGTTTCTCATACATCGCTTTCATGACGCCCTTCCAGTTATGCTAACGTATGGAACCGCAGTCGCCTCCGCTGCTGGCCCTGCTTACACCGTCGAACTCGCACACCCCGCGTACCGAGGCTTCATGGCCGGAATGTACAGTGAGTAAACCTAGGGTGGCTGCGAATATCATTCTGCAGTTCACATCATACGTTTCACTTCCGAGCAAACGCTGACAATTGTCAATAGACAACTTCTGGTGGTTGGGCAACATCTTGGCCGGATGGGCAACTTGTAAGGATTCGCCCTGCCACAGCACACTGTCAAACTGACCATCAAAACAGACGGATCGAACCTGCACGTCCAGAACTCTTGGGCCTGGCGCATTCCCACCGTCATCCAGGCCGGTCTGCCCGGCGTCGCAATGGTCTTCATCATGTTCTTCCCCGAGTCTCCACGTTGGCTTATCTCCCATGACCGCGCCGAAGAGGCCCTCGCCATCCTAGCAAAGTACCACGGCGACGGCGACGTCAACTCGCCCATCGTCCAACTTCAGTACCACGAGATCATGGAAGACAACGCCGCCACCAAGGACGAGAACCCCTGGTGGGACATGCGCGAGCTCGGAAACACCCGCGCCGCCCGCTACCGTCTCTTCATGGTCGTCGCCATGGCCTTCATCGGCCAGTGGAGCGGCAACAACGTCGTCAGCTACTTCATGGTAAGTTCCAATCACTAACAGCGTGAACCCGGACGACAGCTGACACGGCATCAGCCCGAGATGTTCAAGCAGGCCGGAATCAAGGACGACAAGACCCAGCTCCTCCTCAACGCCATCAACCCCATCTTCTCCATGCTGGGCGCCATCTACGGCGCCTCGCTCCTCGACAAGCTCGGTCGCCGCTTCATGATGATCGCCGGTCTCCTCGGCTCCCTGGCCGCCTACGTCATGCTCACCGGCTTCACCGCCGGCTCCGAGACCAACAAGAACCTCTCCTACGGCGTCATCGTCTCCATCTACGTCTTCGGCATCTGCTTCGCCTGGGGTTTCACCCCCCTGCAGACCCTGTACTCGGTCGAGTGCCTCGAGAACCGCACCCGCGCCAAGGGCTCCGCCGCCTCCTTCATGTTCCTCAACGTCGCCATCATGATCAACACCTACGGCATCTCCGTCGCCATGGAGAAGATCGGCTGGAAGCTGTACCTCGTCTACATTGGCTGGATCGTAAGCGCTCGCGCAACCCGTTTTGAATTTCGATGAGATGACTAACGTGCTTAACAGTGCATCGAACTTGCCGTCATCTACTTCTTCTTCGTCGAGACTGCCGGCAAGACTCTTGAGGAGCTCAAGTCCATCTTCGAGGCCCCCAACCCCAGGAAAGAGTCCACCAAGAGGACAAAGGTTGCCGTCGACGAGGCCGGAAACGTGATCAACGTCGGCGAGACCACGTCGGGCATCTAAGCGGCTCAAAAAGACTGAGAAGCATGTTGCCAAGTTGATATAGCCTCGCTTACATACTCGCCATGCAGTGATCAGAACCTTACATATATGATTAATAAATGAACCATACCCCCCTGTCACGTCATGTCATATGCCAGCAAATTTGGACGTCTGTCACGGCAGAAGCCACGCGGATGACAGTGGTCCTGATGTCGCATTGCACGATTCGGCGCACCCCCACCCCCGCGCAATCCCGACCAGGTCCGCCAATCGAAGCATCATATTCCCGCCTCTCTGGGCATTCGGATGCCCTCCACACCTGTCCCGATCTGTCCGACTTCATATGTTTCTCCATTCAGCCATTTGCCGCGTCCCCGTTTCGTTTCTTTTGCCCTCGTATGCCGATTGCCCATGGGGAAGTAGATCCCCCAGAATCCGACCTTTTGGTTCGGCGCCTGCACCAGTGACAGGCTTCGCTTCTTGAACTGACACCGAAACCGATATACATGAGCAGAAGAAGCCATCTTCACGGCAACGCGGGAGAGGTCTCAGGGTTTCCCCGTCACGGCAGAGAAGCGGATGGCCCGCCTTGAACCGAACATGCCCCTTGCATCACGCCACCCTTGCAATCCCACAAGCTCCTTGGCCTTCTTAGGGATGGTGGTAATGGTCATATGATGACAACGGATGCAATAACTCGATTTCCTAATCCGGCAATCACGATCTTGGAAGAGGTGGATGAAGGGGGGTCACTTCAGCTCCGGGACCTGCGTGCTCTAATAAGTCGCCCCTCTCCAAGCCTCCAAGCGGAAGCTTTCCTTCCACCACGAGAAGGCGGGAGAACTGCGTCCGTGCCGGCGGGAGGGATGCCCTCGCACCGCGAACTCATCCGACTCGACGGTTCACCTTGTAATTGATTGATGGAAATTCGAGAGTGGTGGGCCTTTGCGGGCATCTTTCTCAGGGACGGCGTTACCGAACCATGGTGAGCTCTCTCCACACCATGTAATCCGAGCATCCTAGAGCATTTGAAAGCAATGGTCGAAAAGCGAAGGGAGGGCTCAAGGCGGGCATTTATATTGCTACCATTCGAACCAACACCCCGTCGATCCCGTCTCTTCCCTTTCCCACCCCTCATGGTTCTATATCAACTCCAGATATAGACCCAGAAGCTGTCCTCCCTCTCCCAGCACAGAGCTCTCCTCACACGAGCAGCAGCCCGGTCCCGCAAAGATGAAGTACGTCAACTTCCTCCTTGCCGCTCTCGCGGCACCGATCCAGGCCGCCCTCACGTGGAAGAACGTCCGCATCGGCGGCGGCGGCGGCTTCGTCCCGTCCATCGTGTTCCACCCCACGACCAAGGGCGTGGCGTACGCGCGGACCGACATCGGCGGCCTGTACCGTCTCAAAGCGGACGACTCGTGGACGCCGGTCACGGACGCGAACAATTTCGCGGACGACGCGCATTGGAACCGCTGGGGTGTCGATGCCCTCGCGTTGGATCCCCAGGATCCGAACAAGGTGTTCATCGCCGTTGGCATGTACACCAACAGCTGGTGAGTTTGGGTTCCTCGTGAGAAGTTTGTGAAGTTTGGGGAACTTACGTGTTGCTATGTAGGGACCCGAATAATGGACAGATTGCACGCAGCTCTGATAAGGGTGCGACGTGGACTTTTACTGACTTGCCGTTCAAGGTGAGATGGAGATAGCACGCATAATTGCCATGATGCTAACGATCATCCAGGTCGGGGGTAACATGCCCACGAGAGGTACTGGAGAGCGTCTTGCCGTTGACCCCAAAAACTCGAACATTCTCTACTTCGGCGCCCGCAGCGGCAACGGTCTCTGGAAGAGTACCAACGGAGGTGAGTGAGCTAGCTTACACAACGATACAGGACCTGAACTGACAAGAGTCCAGGCGCGAGCTTCTCCAAGGTCTCTTCATTCACCGCCGTTGGCACCTACCGCCCGGGTCCTGCCTCGGACGAGTACAACGGCGACATTCAGGCACGTCGTTCCGTACGATACGAGATCGAAGAGCTGCTAACTCAGGACAACAGGGACTTACCTTCGTCACATTCGATGAGACGTCGTCCACCCTGAACGGCGCTACATCACGCATCTTCGTCGGAACTGCCGACAACACCACTGCCTCTGTCTATGTCTCCAACGACGCCGGTGCCACCTGGAGCGCCGTCACTGGACAGCCTGGTCGATACTTCCCCCACAAGGGCAGGATTCAACCCACTGAGAAGGTTCGTCGAGGTCTCGGATGTTCTCCGTCTCTTCCCGAACTGATGACGATGCATTCTAGGCTCTGTACATCAGCTACTCCGACGGCACTGGTCCTTATGATGGTACTTCCGGATCCGTCTGGCGCTACGACATCGCCGCTGGCACCTGGAAAGACATCACCCCCGTCCCCGTTGGTTCTGACCTGTACTTTGGTTTTGGTGAGTTTGCCGGTCTCTATTTAACTGGACACTGTGTGCTCATCATATTCAAGGTGGCCTCAGTGTGGATAGGCAGAAGCCCGGCACGTTGATTGTTGCTACCCTCAACAGTTGGTGGCCGGATGCCCAGCTCTTCAGGTCCACCGATTCCGGCACCACCTGGAAGAAGATCTGGACATGGGGTAACTATCCCGAAATGGTGTTGGGATACACCCAGAGCACTCCGAAGGTAACCATCTCTTCCTGATTAGGCTTGATCTGCCAAAACTTCCTACCAAATGCTGAGAACTGTCACTGACATGCCATAGGCCCCTTGGATCAAGACCAACTTTCTGGATACCGATACCAAGGACCTTGGCTGGATGATCGAATCCCTCGAGATCGACCCCACCGACTCTAACCACTGGCTATACGGAACCGGCCTGACGATCTTCGGAGGTCACGACCTCACCAACTGGGACACCGGCGCCAAGGTCACGATCCAGGCCCTCGCAGACGGCATCGAAGAAATGGCCATCCAAGAACTCGCCAGCGCCCCCAGCGGCTCCGAGCTCCTCGTCGCCGCATTCGACAACAACGGCTTCACCTTCAAGACCAAGAGCGCCCTCGACACCTCCCCGCAGACGACGTGGACCACCCCGATGTGGGCCTCCAGCGTGGGCGTCGACTACGCCGGCAACAAGGTCTCCAACGTCGTCCGCGTCGGCAACGTCGAGGGCACCCAGCAGCTCGCGGTCAGCTACGACGGCGGCGCCACCTGGAATGTCAACTCCGCCGCCGGCACGACCCAGTACGGCGGCCACGTCGCCTACTCGGCCGACGCCGACACCATCCTCTGGTCCACCGCCACCCTCGGCGTCCAGCGCTCGCAGAACCAGGCCTCACTCGCCGTCGTCTCGAGCATCCCCGCCGGCGCCATCGTCGCCAGCGACAAGCGCAACAACACCGTCTTCTACGGCGCCTCCGGCTCCACCTTCTACCGCTCCACCAACGCCGGCGCCGCCTTCTCCGGCGCCGGCTCCCTCTCCGGCGCCACCGAGATTCGCCACGTCGAGGCCCACCCGGCCGTCGCCGGCGACGTCTGGGTCTCCACCAACGCCGGCATCTTCCACAGCACCGACTACGGCTCGACCTTCACCCTCGTGTCCACCGCCCTGACGAACACCAACAAGATCGCCCTCGGCAAGGGCTCCGGGACGAGCTGGAACGTCTACGCCTTCGGCACCGGATCCGCGGGCCGACGCCTCTACGGCAGCTCGGACCTCGGCGCGTCGTGGGTGGACCTCCAGGGCTCGCAGAGCTTCGGGGCCGTCGACGGCGCGAAGCTCGCCGGCTCCGCGAACGAGGCGAACCTGGTCTACGTCGGCACCAACGGCCGCGGCGTGCTCTACGCCTCTGGCGCGATCGCTGGTGGTGGTGGTGGAAGTGGTGGGTCGACCTCTGCTGCTCCGACTTCGACTAACAGGGCGTCAAGCAGCAGCTCGACGGTCCGCGTGACCTCTTCGACTTCCTCCGTGAGGGTGACGACGACGACTTCTCTGGTGACTTCCACCCGGACTAGCTCCGCGCCTGCGTCGACGGCGACGGGCTTGGCGAAGCAGTATGAGCAGTGCGGTGGGCAGGGGTGGACGGGTCCGACGCAGTGTGTGTCGCCGTTCACGTGCACCAAGACGAATGACTGGTACTCTCAGTGCTTGTAAGCGCTTGTGGCAAGACTGTCACCGGAGTTTTTGCGAGAGTGTAACGCGGATCATTACATGTAAGCCGCTGAGGAGCCAAACGAAAACTGTATTTCCTATTGAGACGTCGTGCCACCAGTCGGAGCTGCCAAGTACATTTTGATCTACCCTCCGTAAGTAGGTTCAGTCGGATAGTCCACCGCTCCGCAACTACGTTTGTCAGATACATGCATACACAATCTGGGTGAGGCAAAACCTCAAGTCCTCAACTGGCAACCTACGGATCCTCTCCACGGTAACATGCTACTTCAATCACAGTCGTGCTACCATGGTAAAACAAAGTGGGCGTTGCCTTCCTAGCTGTCAACAATTATCAAGCACGTTATATGATAAACGAATACCAACAAGATGAGGCTAACCTGGGATGCCATGATGTCCTACCGCCAGCAAGGCTCGAGGAACCGCAAAATGCGATGGTTGTCTGTCACAGAATCTTCTGCTTCAACGGAAATGATGGATCTAAGGAATACTCAGTAGGTTATGGGTCGTGGGAAATGACGGATAGCGAAACGTTGAACACTGGTGCGAATGTCCGTCTTTTAAGGTGAAGCGGAACGAGGCCTGACGCCCATTAGTTTGAGAGTTGTTAGAAAGCTGGAAAAGCTTTCGGGTCATTGCATGTAAAGTTCGGTCAGTCAGCCCTGAAATGCGTCTCGTTGGGTTGACATGGGTTGTCTGCAAGCTGATGATGATCGACCGCCCTCGTTTCCAAACCATCCGTCACGTCTGGTCCAATCGAAACGCTGGACAAGGTGAAAAAATGAGCCCCGCGGTCTGCCTGACAGCTCAGCCTACAGGAGGCCCAGCGGGATGGGCCTAACGCGGCAGCTCATCACCACATGCAGGCAAGTCCAACGTGGCATGCAGAGCGTAAGATGGTGGTGGCAACCTGCCAGGCTGCTGCACACGGTTTAATTTATAGCAAGGTCGTGTCTGCGTGAACCTGGAACACTTCTTCACTCTTTCCTTTTTAGATACTTTGCTCTGCACGAGTTGGAAAATCAAGCAATGCAATGGAGCCTGTTAGCTTTGTTGCGTCACTTGTGACATTGATCGAAGTGGCCGGATTCGCGACCAAATCTGCTCGAAAAGTATGCTCGAGCTTCCAAGATGCGCCGGAAGAGCTGGCTATGATGGAACAAGACCTCTGTATGATACAGGCAGGCTTAAATTCCATTCGGCAGCAGCACACAGAAGACGCTCACCCCCTGATTGATGCGGACACCCACAACATTGTGTACACAACCCTCGAGTCGGCGCAAAAGACATTCACCAAGATCGAAGCGGCCTGCAGTCAATTCAAAACCCGAAACAGCCGACGGGCTCGAATTCGTTGGGCTGTCTTAGAGCAGTCCAATATGCAGAAGCAATTGGAAGAGCTCAAAACTTTACAAACCAAATTGAGACGGCTGTCTCAGATTCTAAGCTGGTAAGGGAACAACAATGACGATAAATGTTGTGGGAGAGAATTATGCTCAATATGACACAGCCAAAGACTAGGCACAATTCTCAGCAAAGTTACATCCATGAATGAGGTGCTTGAAAGCATCTCCGAGAAAGTTGGTCTTTCCCACACGGCGCCACGATCAATCGCCCACCATCACCATAACAAGCTTACTGCGAATGCGCAAAGTCACCGCAAGTCTCGAAAAGTTCTGATCAGAATGACCGTCGACCAAAATTGGCTCTGGTGGTCTCTATTCCAGTTTTCTCTTCTAGGCATCGAGGTAGACAGCGTAACGAGCCGTGTCGCTGAGTACTCATTGACCTTCCAGCTCCCCATCTTTCTGGGACGATGGGCTCTGGCTGGCCGGTTGAGGTTTCTAACATGCCAGTATTCATCCTCCTTATCGATTTTAGCACCTTCGAATTTTTCGCTGGGCCGAATCGTGGCCGAAGATTCAGTTGCCATGGCAGCTTGTTCACGAGGCGATCTCCCTACCTTGCAGGAGCAGCTTGTTCTTGGACAAGCTACGCTATACGATATAACTAGGAAGAACTGGAATTTCATGAAGGTAAATTTCACGTTTCATAAATATAGAATGCCGCTGACTTGTCCTTACTTAGCTTTCAATCGAAAGCGGAGAGTTGGAGCTGATCCAGTTCTTACTCGACAACGGCCTTCACGCTAATTTGACGTTTGGGATGTCTCAGACGTGAGCCACTTCCAGTCTTTTAAAGCCGATCTCGTTCACTAATATCACTTTACAGAAGTGCACTTCAGTGGGCTTTGCAGGAGAAGAAGTATGACGTTGCAGAGCTGCTGATTGCTAACGGAGCAGAAGTCAACCATGTCAGCCTACTAGGATGGACACCTCTGTTCTACTGTTGGCCCCGGCCACAGAGCAACCAAGACATTAGACTGCGAGAGATAGAACTTCTCTCAGCCAGTGGCGACCTTGATTTTGATCTATTGGACAAGGGCGGCTGGACAATACTTCAACGTCTTGCGGCTTTCGGGACCGGGGAGGAAGTCAGAAAAGTGGTTATTCTTGGAGCCGATGTAACAGTTCGGCAAGGACCTCTTGCTTGGCTCCCCATATGGCGTGCAGCCTATCATGGCAACTTCTCGACGTTTCTGGAACTGCTAGATCATTATCCCAGCTCCATTATCCGGGAGACGGATGAACGAGGTTGGACTTTGCTTCACATGGCTGCTTCAGAGGGTCACGAAGACATCATTCGGCATCTTTTCAGTCTTGGCTCGGATCTATGGGCTCTTTCGAGCCCATTTTTCAGCTACATTCCACCTACGATCTATGGCCAACGATGCACACCGGCGGAGGCTGCCGCAGCCGAGAGCCCGCAGCACCTGGAACTGTATGCAGGTATCCTCGAGGAACTAGGTCTTTGCGAGAAAAGAGCATCGGAAGAAGATGGCGCTGCTGACATGTTTTGGGATGCATATGAGACGTTCCCATGATGGCAAATAGAAGGCGACAAATTCTTCAGGTTGAATCCATCCTTCAACCGTCCCCTGTAGTTCACATGATACCAAAACTTTGTTACTTTCCGCGATTAAGCTTGGCATTGTGTGTGTGGTGCAAATTCAGCCGCTTATGCGCTTCATAGCGCCAAACCCCTCACATACTGCTGAAGGTTCTACGGCAGCGGACTCACAAATTTTCAACGGCCATTCTTCACTTGTACAGCGGTGCAGATCAACTGATCCAGCCAGTGGTCTATTGGTGATTAGGCTGGACAAGTGTCGTTGGCCTCCTGCAGTAGTCTCATACGGCGGCTGAAATGCCCCCATGACCTGATATCCGACGTCTCCCAACAAACTTCACCACGATAAACTACAAAAAGGACATGACAGAAAGATGATGCGATGAGATTTCCGGCACTCAATCGCGCAGCCAACGCGGTCTTATCATCTTCCATCGTCGCAAGGCTTCGAGAAGGATACACCATGATCCCCAAGAACGATATTGAAGAGGCCGCACGCCCAGTGTCCCCCGTTCCGGCGGACCACGACGACTTGCAAATCACCGCCGACCAGTCTCATAAGGACAAGCTTCATCGCGAAACTTATTCCGGCGCGCTCATCTTCAACCTCGCCGCCTTCATCCTCCCAGCCCTTTACGGCACCCTCTCCAAGCTCTGGGTCGCGAACATCGACTCCAGCCTGGTCGTCACCACAGATGCGTATACTTACATCGGCGTTGTGGCCGAGGTCATCAATGAAGGCCTCCCTCGCGCCGCTTGGGTCATTATCGGGGACAAGGCCTCGCGCTCCTTGGCCGAGCGTCTACAGCTTACTCACACACTCATCTTATTCCAATCGATCTTGGGACTTATCATGAGTATTGCCTTCGTGGCTGGAGCAGCGACTTTCGCCAAAGGCTTCGTGCCTGAAGACGTCCGTGACGTGAGCATCAACTACGTCCGCATAGGCGCTTTCAGTGCGTTTAGCAGCGCGATCGAGACAGCTGTATCCTCCGCCACGAGGGCCCTTGATCGCCCCGATGTACCACTCATCATCAGCTCAGTCAAGTTCGCCGTGAACATCGTCCTGGATTTGTTGATCATTTCTAAGGTCCATGTCGGGTCACACCAGCCGACCGTCAACATGCAAGCCGGAATCCAGCTTGCTTGCAACCTTGCATCAGCGCTGGTTGGACTGGCTTACTTCATTTGTAGAAACACGCTCAGGTTTGAGAAAGAGAGGGTCTACGATGCGGACGATGCAGGGGAGTCGACGCGGCCAAGCGCGAAGTCCTTCTTTATTCTACTGCGCCCTGGAATCCTCACTTTCATCGAATCTGCCGTCCGCAACGCCTTTTATCTCTGGCTCGTAAGCAACATCGTCTCCATGGGCTCGACATACGCGACTGCATGGGGCGTATTCAATACCATCCGATGGGGCCTCATCATGGTCCCAGTACAAGCCCTTGAGCAGACTTCCCTCGCCTTTGTCGGTCACCGATGGGGAGCTTGGAGACGGAAAGTTGGCATACGGACCAAGAATCCAACTGCGAACAAGTCGGATCTTCTGAATATGACACGACCGGCCCTACAATCTCTCGTCATCGCGGTCATCATCGAGGTACCCATGTGTTTGTTCCTCACGTACTTCGGAGCCCGTCCCTTTGCGCGGTATCTCAGCGGCTCGGACGAAGTTGCCGATGTCACGGAAATGATGTGGCGGACCATTGACTGGTGTTACATCTTCTATGCCATGTCGACGATGTTGGCGACTGTTTTGCTCGCTACGCGGCCGCGGTGGTACCTCTGGCAGAGTCTGGCGAGCAACTTGCTGTATGTCTTGCCATGGGCGATCGTCTGTCAGACTGCCAACCTTTCAGCCGAAAACGCCTGGACATATCATAGGCTTGTTTTCGGGGGAAGTCTTGTCTTCAGTTTTGTTGACATTTTCTTGTTCGATGGTCTCTGGGTTTGGAGGCTTTTGACCGGGAGGATGAAGCTTGAGCAATTTAGGGGATAGGGCGCAGCGCCTCAAGGCCATAGCAATCTGACCTTTAAACATCTGGCGATGACGTCCTAGCTTGTCTTGTTTGATATGCTTTGGATTCATGGACACTGAGCCTCGTGAATTTGTCCTGAATTATTTCACTCGTGTTCAATCGTCGTGAGTACCTAGCCATAAGTCCGTTGTTCGATGTTGGCCAACACTGCAGAATCCGTGGACGCTACACTATCTGGCTGACGGTTAGCGGGGATTGACCTGCTTCAACCCCACTGTACTGGGGGGACATGCTAAGATGCAAGTGTCCTGGCCCATTCTCTCGTTTAATTTCTCCTTTTTCATACATTTCCAACGAGTCGACCTCATCGCGCCCAGCGCAATCTCTCCATCATTCAAACGCGGAGATCCGAGGAGCGAAAATACCCGCAAACTCATTCGAATCTTCCATGGTCGGCCATGCCTGATCGCGTCGTACGCAGACGCAATGTTACTTCCCGAGACCGCACCGGCTGCGTGACCTGTCGCGCCCGGAGGCTCAAGTGCGATGAGAAGAAACCCAGTTGCAACAACGTATTACCCCCACCTGAATCTAGTTTCTGATGAGACTAATGTCTTGATAGTGTATCCGATTGAATCTTGAGTGCGGTGGATATGTGACACCGATCAAGTTCAAGGACCAGACAGAGCTGTGGAAGAGAAAGCAGAGCAAGAAGCGGGCAGCGAAGGGCGCCGCAACAGAAGCCGCGACAGTGGACAATGGGGAACCGTCGTCGCCTATTCCTCCCAGGCGTGGGGAGCCGACATCACAATCATTCCAACCCGCCGGGCAGGTGCTGAATACCGAGGAAGTCGCTCATGATGACACGTTCTTTTCAGCAGACAATACCCATGATTATCCGACGGGCTCACAAGAGCAATCTCTCTACGAGGCGGCGGCATCATTGGCTCTAATTTCAGAAGGGATTCCGCGCGATACTCTGGCCTTTCAAGATGAAGAGGTTGGCGATAGTTCGTCAATCTTACCCGATGCCTTCGACTCAACCCCAATCACGACTATCAATGACGGATCAGAAGGCCACAGTAACGGCAACAATGAGTCCGGTGGCGTCCGTCACGAGTCGCAACTCTCCAGCTGCACGCCGATATACCAGCCACAGCATTCGCCCCGCGTCTGGGATCGTGATTCAGAGGACGCAAACAAGCAGTTGACTTCGGTACCAGTTACACCCGCTGGGTTGCTCGAAAGCGCCAAATTCGCCGAGGACATGATCTACTTCTATCACCTGAGGGATAACTCACCCTACGGCATCCTATCGATACTCTCGCTTGACGATATTCTGGACGAACAGCAGCTAGACAAGGCCTTTTTCCACGCTGCTCTGGCTTTATCGGCCCTCGACATGTCACAGTCAAGCTCATCAAGCACTTTTGCTAACAAAGCGGCACTTCAAGCGCTTGACCATTTCGTCACCGCCCTCGGCACCGTCCGCATGGCTCAATTGAACGATGACGGTGTCGCCACGGGCTGCCCATCGAATCAAGACAATGCGATCTCATGGCTAGCAACAGTCCTCCTTTTGGCCAACTTCGAGCTTCAGCGAGGGCAAATGAAGCTGTGGTATATCCATAGCCGCGCGGCAGTCACCTTTCTCTCCCAGCACCTCAACCGGGTGCGAGAATCTCCTGTTGGAGAGTCACTCATCCGAACCTTTTCCCGCATCGCAGCCCTCTTGGACATCTTTGACCGAGCCTACTCCGTCCGATATAGCATAGTATCACCAGAAGTATCGGATTCGTTGACCACGTCGCTAGTCAACTCTCCTCAATCCGCCGACCGGCTGCTATACATCCTGCCTCGAGTCATTAAACTCGAAGAAGAATGGCGTAGCAATCCCCAACATGACCTACACTGGCGAGGGCAAGCCGAAGATCTCATACAAGAGTTGAAGGCTTGGAGAAATACCTTGGATGATTGCGATGTCCCCCTCCTGTATGAGCATACCGCAAACCCTTATGATGAAAACGCCACAGGCCCGGGACTCGCGATCCGTCCACTCAGTATCCCTCGAGCAAGACAGCCCGTCAAAGCAGCCACGACGTTCATGCACTACTTGATATCTCTGCTACGGTTGGAAACCCGGTACCTTCCTGGAGCAGGCAGAGAACTACCTCCGAACGCCGAGAAGATAATCCTCCTCGTGTGCAGGTTAGCAGCGGGCGTGCCCTACACCTCATGCGCCGCTGTCAACGCCTATGGCCATGGCATGCTGCCGGCAATGATGAATGCGTATTACATGGCGGAAGACCAAGACGTGAAAGACTGGGTCAAGAACTGGATCGCCGGGTTCCCGAGAGACAGGGAGGGTATTTGGCACGTCCGCCACGCGCATCGGGTGTTGAACTACGTGGACCAGGAGTATACCCGTCGCGGTTCACGACACAACTGGGAGATCATCAAAGTCCGCCTGGTCGACCTCGAAGATGACGCCACGCCACAGGATGACGATGGCGCCGATGAGAGGGATCCCGATCGGTTCTCGGTGGAGGTGTATTCGAGGTGCAAGCGGGGGTGGAGCATC
Organism: Colletotrichum karsti; assembly: GCF_011947395.1. Lineage (NCBI taxonomy): Eukaryota > Fungi > Ascomycota > Sordariomycetes > Glomerellales > Glomerellaceae > Colletotrichum > Colletotrichum karsti. The sequence goes on from NW_024065904.1 coordinate 695,181, forward strand.
GACTTTGTAGAAATACCATAATAGGAAATTCTGATGCTCCCTTCGCATTGTGGGCTGCTGATAGCTTACGATAGCGTAAGGCACGGAAGCGATGACTCAAGCGACTCGGTATGGATCTCGATATCCGACTTTTCCTTGAATTTCAGCGCCGAGGACCCGGCGCCGGCCGATTCTGGCCCCGCTTCTCCCACTTGCCGCGCTACGCTGGTGTCCGGTCACGGTCCGCGGTGGAGCGGTCTGGTTCTTGTCGTTCCTTTTTGCCGTTTTGGGTAATCTGAATCCTGGTCCTGCAGCTCGCGATGATTTTCTCGTGGATCACCTACGCTTAGTCTGCTAGCTTTCTGAGAGCGTGTGCATTTCCAATCACGCCATTCGTAGTCTTTGATGTGATTTTGGACGTTGTCAACTTGTAAACTTGAGTAGACAAATAATCGCCATAGTCTTCTTGATCGACAACGACTTTAGGAAGGACGTTGACTTCTGAGTTTCCCTCCGCAGCTTCCCCCATCTCTCGAGCTTCTTGTTATCTCCTGTCTCGATTTCAAATCAATCGTCATTATGAGTCCAAGTGCCACTACAACAACTCCTGGTACGGCGACGCCGAACCCTGGTGAGCTCGATCACAAACAACAGTATGCCGAACTCGATGCCTCGAGAATGATCAAGAACCTCGTTCCGGAAGATGAGCAAGACTCAGTACCGGCAGTCGACGATCCCGTCCGTCGAGGTCAGAACTGCACCACAGCTCACATGGTCCAAGTACCTTGGTCGATCGAGACGGGTTGGGGGACGCCAGTAATGAGTCCGTATGGCAAGATTGCTCTGGAGCCAACAGCAAGTGTATTGCACTACGCTACTGAGTCTTTCGTAAGTCCATTTCGATACATGTTTGCGCATCAAGCTTCCAATACGAGTAGTACTAACGTCTAATTCTCAGGAAGGGATGAAAGCCTACCGCGGATACGACAACAAACTCCGCCTCTTCCGTCCTCGACTCAACTGTGCCCGCATGCTCAAGTCCAACTCCCGAGTCGGCCTCCCTTCGTTCGACCCAGAGCATCTACTCGAAGTCATATCCGCCTTCCTCTCCACCGAATGCCCCCGCTGGCTGCCTCACCAAGGCTCGAATATCTACATCAGGCCGGCCATGATCGGCAGCGGCTCCGCCCTCGGCATCAACCAGCCCCCAGAAGCCCTCTTCTTCCTCTTCGCGGCGCTCTTCCCTCAGTCTTCCGGCCTGCCTCACCCCGGTATCAAGTTGCTCGCCAGCAGTCCGGAGCACATCCGCGCCTGGCCTGGCGGTTTCGGGTCTGCCAAGGTGGGCGCCAGTTACGGGCCGGCAATGGTATCCCACGCGGCTGCCAAGGCCCAGGGGTGCACCCAGACTTTGTGGCTTTTTGGAGAGGAGAGACTTGTGACGGAGGCCGGCGCTAGCAACTTCTTCGTTGTTTGGAAGAAGAAAGACGGCGAGGGAATTGAGCTGGTGACCAGTTCGCTTGACACCGAAGTCATTCTGGATGGCATCACGAGACGGAGCGTGTTGGAAATCGCAAGGGAGCGTTTGACGAAGGAAAACTCTGCCGAGTTTACAAAGTTGGCTCCTTTGGATGTCGTCGAACGCCCGTTCTCTATGAGAGAAATCGTGGAGGCGCATGCTGAAGGGAGACTGGTCGAGTCTTTTGTGACTGGAACCGCGGTAAGCTCCTTCTCTAGTTGGAAGTCTAAGTTGTTGGGACTTGCTAACTATTGTCTTAGATGTTCGTCACCCCGGTTTCGATGATTCGGTATGGTGACTCGAACATCAACTTCCCTATGACGGTGACGGAGGACGGCGAAAAGGTTGCTCACTCAAAATACTCATCTGCCATCAAGACTTGGCTTGAAGACATCATTTATGGGCGGACAGAGCACGATTGGGGATATGTGATCGACGAGGAGTAAACCATTTGAATACCAGTGTGCAGATCAAAATGCATGATAAGCAAGAACCATCTTAAACAACATGTTTTGTTTTTCCAATTTTAACGTCAAAATTTCTCGCTGTTTTCATGTTTGCGGCAGAGTAGCTGGTTCATAAGTTTCAAACTACAGTTGTCAGAGATATGACATGTGAAAGGGATATGATGAGTATTTTTCTTTGATCGAAGCCTTTCATACCATCAGACCGCAAATTTCGAGTACTACTCATTGTAGTTTCAATCTCATTGTTCATATCAGCCGAGAAACGGGATGGATAATAGAGCTAAATTATCAGAGTGAAGACTCGTTCGTCGTTGATGATTTCGCGATACGTCAAACACCAATTCTTAGCGACGTGAGATTATCTCTTTTGTTTCTAGGACGCATATCTCAAGATTTGCCAACACCCGTGACTTTAATCATGATGTCTGTCATTTTGTCTTGCACTTAAACTCTTCATGATGTAGCCGCCGCAGTAAAGAAATCATCAACTCTCTTCATTGCCATGAGGGCATGATTCTGTGAATCCAAATTCGTCAGCCTAGCATCTGCTCAGAGTTATTTGTTGATTGAACCGTGTCTTACCTTCATAGAATCGTGTGTTAGTCCTCCGAGATGGGGTAACATCGTGACGCAATCATACTTAAGCAGTCGTTGGTTCACCTTCGGCCTGATAATCGTCAGTTTCGCCAACTTGGCCGATCAAGAAATACGAGTACTTACTCGTTGTAATGAACATCCATGCCGACACCTGAGACGATGCCACTTTCTATTGCATCACAAAGCGCCTCCTCATCTATGCACTTCCCTCTTGCAACGTTGACGACTCTAAGTCCTCTCTTCATCTTCGAAAAGATATCCCGTGATAGCAAGTGATGTGTCGCTGGAGAGTACGAACAAGTCAAGATTAAGCAGTCAACCTTCGCAACCAGCGTCTGCAGATCTTTATGAAGAACTATCTGCGGCAAAAGACCTTTCAGATAGCCATCCTCATGTTCCATGGCATGAAGAAGTCTCCTCAGGCTTGGTCGGTCAATGCAGTGGATCTCCATCCCCAAGGCCGCGGCCTGGCGCGCAACCGTTTGCCCGATCGAACCCATGCCAATGATGCCTAGGCTCTTGCCGTAGGGATCGACAGCATTCTGTGCTGAGTGTCGCAGTGCAGGTATAAATCGGTCGTTGCGAAGCATTTGCTCGTATCGGTTCAGCTGACGAAAAGCAGAAATGATGAGGTATGTCGCGACGACGGCTGTTGCTTCGCTGCCGCCTGTTGTGTTGAAGAACTCTATTCCCCGGGCATTGAGGCCGGAGACGTCCTCTTCTTCGAAACCGTGACCGAAATTGACAATCATTCTGAGTGAAGGTGGAAGATGCGGCAAGGCACGTTTGGTCCAGCCTAGGCCGACTTTCTCTATTTCAGCGGGTAGGTTGAGGCCAATCCTCATGATTCCTGAGATATCGTGACAGTTGCCGGTTGTCATTGACTCATGAAATTCAGCGACGGTTGGAAAGTCGTATTGATAAGTATTGTATCGTGTGCGGAAGTGTGCCCAAACTTCGCGAGGGACTACGCCGTCCGGGGATCCGATGACGAGGATCTTGTTGTTTGCCGCCATTGAATTGTGCTTTGGGCAGACGTGGTGAGAGTTGTCAACATACCGAGAGCTCTCATCTAGAATTCTGATTGGTATTCAAATTTAAACTGCAGGCAACTATGCCATATGAGCACGATCCTTCTTGCTTCCATGACCAGCTCGAGGAATGACATGGTTCCCTCCGTCGTCGTAAAAGACTTCCTATTTGGGTAAGATCTTTTATGCGGGTCCGATCTGATAAGAGATTTATCGCCCCCTGCATCTCCCCCAATCCGATCTCGCTTGACGTGGAGTTGCATGGATTAGCTTCACCTGGAATCTGTCAGCTTCCCCTCCTCTCGCGTCAAAATTAGCGCCGTGTTTGGGTGAAGCCGATGTGAGAAGGACACTGATCACATCGCGCACTTATTCTTTAAGTTTCGATACCAAGACCTGCCAAGGAAATACGGCTCCAGGATGGCTTCGATCAAGTCAGGCGCCGCTGGCGACGGTCTCGCTGCCTTCTACTCAAAGCAAGTTTGCCACTGGAAACAGACATGAGGAATATCAGCAGCTGACAGCTGGGCCATCAGGGTTGACGAGCTTGAAAATCTCTTCATTGAAAGTGAGCGACTTTCGAACTGGAAACCTCACTTTACCAGCCGCTAATCACTTCAATCGTGTAGGACTGGAAGAAGCCGTTGAGATCCCTTCGGTTTCTGCATATGCAGAACGAAGGGAAGATGTGTTCAGAGTATGTACAAGAGCATTGATGAAGAAGAGTTGGCACTGATTGAGTAAACAGATGAGCGAGTGGACTGCCTCCAAAATGAGGGACCTTGGAGTGGAAGTAACTCTCAAACCGTTGGGGAAACAGGAGGACAAACCTGAGCTCGAGTTACCACCCCTGGTATTGGGTCGCTACGGTCGTGATAGTGAGAAGCCTACTGTTCTTGTTTACTGCCACTACGATGTCCAGCCTGCAGCTCTCGAGGACGGTTGGAAACACGACCCATGGGTACTCACGATCGAAGAGAACGGACGCTTGTGCGGCCGTGGAACTTCAGACGACAAGGGCCCTCTGATAGGCTGGCTCAACATGATCGAGGCTTTTCAGAAGGCCGGTGTGGAGGTTCCAGCGAACTTGGTCTTTTGCTTCGAAGGCATGGAAGAGAACGGCTCCTTTGGTCTCCGCAAAGCGCTGGAAGAAGAGGCGACAAAGTTCTTCTCCGATATTGACTGCGTCTGCATTACTGACGTCGTTTGGGTCAGCGATGAACAACTCAGCATCCCCCAAGGTCTGAGAGGAATTCTCTTCTACCTGCTCACCATCACCGGCGCCGACCAGGACGCGCATAGCGGTGGTTTTGGTGGGCAGATCTCGGAGCCGATGACGGATATGGTTAACATCATGTCTTCACTTGTGGACTCCAGTGGAAAGATCTTGGTACCCGGGATCTATGACAATGTGCAGCCAGTGACGGCAGAAGAGTATGAGAGCTACAACAAGTTGAATATTTCTGAGGATTCTTTACTCGGAGGAACAGGCGGCAGAATCCTACACGAAACGCAAGCTGATGCTTTGATTGCGAGGTCAGTTGAAGACGCCTTCCTATCTCAACTTTGAAAGCCGACTGACGAACGGACTAGATGGAAGAAGCCGTCCTTGAGTCTGCACAGAATCGAAAACGCAAGACCTGGCGCCGGAGCAGTCACCTCGATTCCCGCCAAGCTAGTGGGAAAGTTCAGCATACGAACCGTGCCAAACATGAAAGCCAAGGACATCAACAAGCTTGTGCAAAAGCACATCGAGGACCGCTTCAAGAGCCTCGGAAGCAAGAACGACTTGGAGATCAACTGCGCTCACGAAAGCGACTGGTTTTACGAGAGCTCCGACCACTGGAACTATCAAGCTGCGATCCAGGCGACCCAGGAAATTTGGGGTGTGAATCCTGCTCTTACATGCGAGGGCGGCAGGTTAGTTCTCAAGCATTATGCTTTACTCGACGCAACATAAGCTAACGACTTGCTAGTATTCCCATCGCGCTGGATTTCAAGGAGATTTTGCAGAAGAACGTGCTTTTGCTGCCTGTTGGGCGCCCAACAGATGGCGCTCACTCTATCAACGGTTTGTCGAATTCATGTCTCCATGTTCATTGTGCCAGAGTTGCTGATCAGTCATGGGCATTTACAGAGAAGCTGGACAAGAACAACTAGTAAGCAGCATGATTCATGACATGAGCCGGCCCCTGCTAACAATATGAACAGCATCAATGCAATCAAGCTGTATGGCTCGTATCTGAAGGAGGCACGGGCACTCTGGCAGCAGAAAAGGCAGGCGTAGGTAGCCCTCATTCTTCTCAATGCATTCACACAAGTACACGTACACGATACTGCGGTCGAGCTTTGTACATGTGCGCCGAACGCGGCGTCCTCGCTAGAGTTACATGTAGCACTTAGATGCAAATAGCATCAATCCCTCGTTCACATCATTTGTTCAACACCAGATATCGCGACTTTAATTGGTTAGTTGGTGTCATCTGCAGCTCAGGTCGACAGATTTGCAGGGGTGAGACGTCTAGACAGGAAATTACCCAAAGAGGAAATTATGAACGACCATGATGAGGGGCAACACGCTGCGGGGCACCACGACCAAGCAGGCAGGTGCAAAAACATGGGAGAAGTTAGCATCGCTTGCACGACAGACTTCTGTTTGCCATCTTCAACTTTTCGCAACTGCTTCACTGAACTCCTTCCCAGAGCTGGAGGGGACAAAAGGAACGGAAAAGTCTTCAGCTTTTGTGCACTACTGGCCACTCGACACCATTGCGCGACAAACTCTTCCATCACAATGTGTATGAACCACGCCGTCACGGACGTGAACACCCTTTCAAACTTCAAAGATGTCGTCACAAGGCACACTAAACTTGAATTCACCATCGACTTCGATCGCACCATCCTTGTTGGATACACAGCAGTAACCCTCGAGCCAAAAGTCGGGAGTCTTCATGAGGTCATTCTCGATACAAGCTACGTGGTCGTGAAGGATGCCAAGATTGGCGACAAGTCTGTTCAATGGACATTGAGAGCTGATAAGGATCAGAACGGAAGCCCTCTCCATATCCAACTTGACCGGGTTTACTCACTCGGTGAATCGTTTGAGCTTGCCGTACGTTAGAAGGCCCCCAAAATCTGACACAGATTACATCTAACGTGAATTTCATAAAGATTAACTTTGAGACCACGACGAAGACGACTGGCCTCCAATGGTTTGGTCCAGCTCAAACAGACGACAAGAAGTTTCCCTTCATGTGTATGAACCTCCGTCACACTGATGGTCCAAGGCAACGTGGATTAACATTGCCCAGTTTCGCAGGGAGAGCCTGTGCATGCTCGCTCCATGTTTCCGTGCCAAGACACCCCATCTATCAAGACAACATTTGATATCATCATTCACTCTACGCTGCCTGTTGTCGCGAGTGGTGTTCCCGAGGACGAGCTGATCTTCCCTCCAGTCAAGTTGCCTCTGGACACGAAGACGTACAGGTTCAAACAGGATATTCCAATTTCGAATTATCTCTTTGCTGTGGCTAGTGGGTATGTGATAAGTAGTCTGTACCTCTCACCTGCAGTCCCACTGACTGATTTCTACCAGTAACCTCGCAGGCGAGCAGATTGGTCCAAAGAGCTACGTCTATTGTGCGCCGGACGACATCGAAGCCTGCAAAGCGGAGTTCCAACCGGATCTTCATGCCATCATCAAGTCTGCTGAAGTAAGTAAGCTTATACAAAAGGAAAGCATTATTAATCACTGACGAGTGATTCAGAACCTCATTTTCGAGTACCCATGGCCGCTGTATAACCTTGTCGTCCTTCCGAAGTCGTTTCATTTAGGAGGCATGGAAAACCCCATCTTCAACTTCTACAGCGCCACTGTGGTCTCGGGAGACAGGGAAAACATTTCGGTCGTGGCTCATGAGTTCGCTCACAGCTACAGTGGCAATCTGGTAACCAACGATTCTTGGGAGCACTTCTGGTTGAACGAGGGCTGGACAGTTTACATCGAGCGCTGCATCATCCGGGACCTTCGTGGAGAAGATGCCGTGCAGCTCGACACCATTGTTGGATGGCAAGACTTGCTTTACAACATCGAGGCTTATGGCGGCAACGACAGCGTGTTCACCAGCCTGGTCCTTCAGTTCGATGGCAAGAGGCCAGACGATGTCATGTCGAAGATTTCATACGAGAAGGGCTACACCTTCCTGTGTCACCTCGAACAGAACGTTGGAAGAGAGAAGTGGCACAAGTTTGTCCCTCATGTAAGCCCTCCAACCCGCTAGGACACAAATCACAAGCTTTTGCCAGGAATCTAACATATGTTCTCCAGTATTTCAGGACTTTTTATGGGAAGAGTGTCAACTCTGCGCAATTCAAGGACTGCGTTCTTGACTTCTTTTCAGCAGACAACGATGCAGCATCGGCGTTGGCCACCGTCGACTGGGATGCTTGGTATCACAAGCCGGGACCACCGCCGAAACCAGATATGAACTCCAAGCTCTACGAGGACTGCATATCGCTAGCAGACAAATGGAAAACGCTCACGCAGGGTTCTTCATTTGAACCCAGCGCCGAAGATGTCAAAGACTGGACTGTTGGCCAACTTCTGGTATTCCTCGACCTGCTGATCGACAGCCCGAACCCTGTGCCTGCAAGTCACACCAACTCCCTGGGTGTAGAGTATGGTCTGCGAGATTCCCGCAATTTTGAGGTTGTCAGCCGATATCTTCGAGTCGCACTGCGAGCAGGCGACAAAGGAGTATTGAAACGGACTCAAGAGGTCCTTGGCCAGACTGGACGGATGAAGTTTGTCAAGCCGCTGTAAGACTTCCCTCTCCAGCAACTGCAAGTATGGTACTGACTTCGTTCTCAGCTTTGAGGGGTTGATCTCCATAGATGACAACTTGGCACTCGAAGTTTTCAATAGGCATCGTGGCTTTTACCATCCTACATGTCTGCGGCTTTTGAAAACGGTGCTTGAGAAAAACGGGATCAAAGTCGAGTAACGCTAGGTTGGGTTTGTATCGTTAGCGCGTTAACTGGTCGATGCGACTTTTTTAGAGAACAAAAAAGAAGAATGAGTAGCTAATTGCTTTGTCATGCAACTCGTCATTGTAACTAAGTCTTGGATGGTCGCAATTTCGGATTTCAGCATGACTGTGATGCTCCGAAGCAAAGCCAGCGAAGCCTTTCTCAGAAGTCTGGACTAGGGAATTGACGGAAACCTTAACATTCAGTTCCATAACTCCATGTCTGTCAATTGACTGGGGTTTCTCCGCAGTACAGACTCCGAACTGGAGTAGCGCCACTCGGCTTTACTTCTAGGTAACTGATGTAAACCCGATTTCTGCTTACCTTCCCAGGCGCGACCGTCCGACCGTCCGGTGCCGATGGATCGCGCTAAGGCCGGTCTTGGAACGCCTCACGGTCCGGTCCCTATCTCCACGCCCTGCGTATCATTCGGCATCATGACCGCGGGACGCACTTTAGCTTTGAGACGCACCTTGGGTCAGGGCGAACAGCATATATAAAGGGTTCTCGACGACTTCATCTTGGCGAATAACAACTCAACAAACCTACAATCAGTATCGAAATACGCATCAGTACACTCTAAATACTTTACTTCAAATCAGTCAGAATGTCTTTCCCCTACAAGCAGGTCCTTCTCGTCGGCGCCACCTCCGGCATCGGTGCGGCTATGGCAGACAAACTCATCAATGAGGGCGTCAAAGTCATTGCCGTCGGTCGTCGTCAAGAGAGGCTTGATGCTTTTGTTGAGAAACATGGGTCTTCAAAGGCAGCTTCGGTCCGGTTTGACATAACGGATCGGGCTGGCTTGGACAGTTTCGTTGACGGGTAAGCTACTGCATGCAACTTTGAGCTGCCAGCATCAACAGGAGACAGAACCGCCTAACTGACATGGAAACAGAGTCATTCAAAAGTTCCCAGAGCTCGACTGCGTTTTCATCAACTCTGGCGTTCAAAGCCAAATTAGGCTTTCCAAGCCCGAAAGTGTAGACTTGGACGCATTCCGCAGCGAAATCAACACCAACTTCCTCAGCATCGTCGACCTGACCATCAAGTTCCTCCCCAAACTTCAGGAGAAGCCGCACCCTACCGGTTTGATCTTTACCGGAACGCATCTGGCGCTCATTCCGGGCGTCGTAATGCCAGCCTACTCGGCCTCGAAAGCAGCTTTGAGCTCTTTCGTCTACAGCTTGAGACAGCAACTCCAAAACTCCAGCACCAAGGTCACCGAAATCTGGGCCCCTGCCGTTCAAAGTACGTTTATCCTGATAACTCTGTGTTTGACAATAATACTGACTGTAGCAGCCGAGTTGCATGATTACATGGGAGAAGAGCGCGGCCGAGCCATTGGCATACCGGTCCAAGAGTTCACCGACAAGACGTATGCCCAGCTCGTTGCCGGGTCTGAGGATGTGCTCGTTGGCTCTGTTGGAGCCGAAGGCCCGTACCTTGAGATCTGGAATGCCCGGAAAAAGCACTCAAATGACGTATCAAACTTCCTCTTGTCTCACTTCCAGCTGTAGAATTCTCGTGTCCCAGGAAACGAGCATCGACTGTCAAGCGTTGATAGAACATGGATGATGTGCAAGAAACACGGCAAAGTAGCATTCAATCAGACTAGATACTCTTAGTTGGTCTCAAGAAAATAAAGTTTCACTTTGATTAGCTATTCAACTCTTGGTATTCACAAGCTTTGATGATGAGTTGACGTGCGCTGTGTTATTATCGCAAATCCTCGAACCTTCTGAGATTCCATGTCGTAGCTAAATCAAAGGTGCTCATCATTTCCCAAAGCATAACATACTTAAATCAGAAGGCGCGAGTTCTGTAGCTGAATGTATTGAGGTGAGATTGATACTAAGTCGAGTTGCGGTATTTAAAGTCATAAATAACAGCGGCTGAGTCTGGCATGCTCTCATACGATGGCGCGAGGTTGCTTGAGGCTCCTCACCGCCACTTTTTACCCTTTCAGTCCAATGACGACAACGCTGCTGAAGACCCAGGGGAAGGGTACGAGGTCATCGGCTCCCACAGAGATTACCACGTCCCATTGCAAGTGTTGAGGCCTCCTTCGTGATTGGCCCACTGGCTCACAACGTCAGGCAATTGATTCTTGGACTAGGGGAACTGAGAAGCCAAAGCCACGAGAGTTAAGGATTGCGGGTGGACAGTCAGGGGGAGGCTCGGTGGGACCGAAAAGACCTCTCAACGGGACGGAACCCCCACTGTGAAGCATGGCAGATGGAAGATTCAGTTCAGCCCAACACGAGAACAGGAAAGGCGGTGATGCTCGCGGCTCCTTGGGAATTGTTGCCGGCGACATTGACCAGGCAGATCATTTTAGTGAATGGGGGCCCGTTATTTCCATCAAGATTGAGTGGTCTAACTTGACGCGTCGGCGCCAACCAGGGGTCCAAAGCGAGAGGATTGGTGTGGGCTTAGATGACATCAGCGAAGCAACTGAGATGATGATACGCCATCCCGAAACTTCACATCGTTTGAAATGCGAATGTGCTCTGAATCCTAATGATGATCTATCAGTGGGCTTCACCGCTCTCGTGGGGGCCGGTTCAGAACTTCAGTCAGAATTCGTCTTGGATTGCAAGTTTGCGAACCCCATCCAGTCCGGCATTAGTTCGTGGCTTTAATGATGATCTTCCGCGACCCCGGTCAACAACTGCGGACCCGCAGATCAGAATTCTCCGAGCGTCAGAACACCCACGCAATGTTTCCGAACCAAAAGATTTGGTCAAATTTGAAGTAAGCTTAGATCGGCATGTCGCATTCTTGGAAGCACTTCTGTCATTTTGCTTCTGGAGTCGTTAGCAAACATATCGACGCTGGTATTTTCGCGCTCAACTCAACACTCAGTGACAGTACGGATACCTTTGGTTAGCCAAACAGCAAACAACGTTGCTCATCGGGACAGCGGGCCCTCATTTTGAGTTACGAATTCGCACCAAGACGGCAAACCCGGAGTCGACCCCGGCTCGCAAACGGGAGCCTTACGCAGGGGTCCTGGAAAGCTAAGTGCCCTGTCAGACCGAATTGGTCATGATGGGCATCCCAAACGGGAAACCTCGAGTGCGATCCTCGTCTTCGGCATCGTGATGAGAGTCATGAATCCCAGTCTTTGGACATTGCGTTCAGCGCAAGAAAGCTGGGGTACGATTGTTGGATCTCCATGCCCCTTTATCGGTCGGTGGAGGAGGAGGAGGGCTTTTTCAACACCAACAACGATAGTCCCCATCATCGCATACTTAAGGAGTGGTCTTGGTCTCCTCCAGAACACCATTCTTCTCTCATCATCATCAGCATCCTCACCCAGTCACTCCTTTTCTGGTTTCCAGCGCAAGCTCGTCATTCTTTACTTTACCAACCAACACCACATTCATTCCTTCTAATTCATATTCTTAATCCAAAACCGCAACCATGAGATTCTCCAACATCTTTGCTTTTGGCTCCATCTTCGCCTCCGCCCTGGCGGCCCCCGCCATCCTGGGCGATGCCGAGAACACCGTCTCCAAGGCCGGCGGCCTCGTCGGCGCCGAGGTCCCCAAGGTTCCCGAGGTTCCCAAGGTCCCCGTCGTCAACGACATCCTCAGCACCCGCGCCGAGCAGGTCGTCATCACCAAGATGAAGACCGTCGTCGTCGACTGCAAGAAGCACACCTCCGTCATCAACTCCACCGTCGAGGAGGTCTCCACCTGCAACTCTTGCGCCACCGCCAAGAAGGCCGACATCATCAAGACCGTCAAGAGCGAGGTCACCATCATCATCAACCTCATCACCACCCTCATCAGCGAGGTCACCGACCTCCTTGAGGACACCGTCGAGATCGTCGAGGAGGACAAGCAGCAGATCATTGGCCTCGTCCTCGAGCTCGTCTTCGAGATCATCTACACTCTCCAGCACGTCGTCAAGGTCCTCTCCATCTCCATCTTCGAGCTCCTCGGACCCCTTGTCTTCGCCCTCCTCTCCGTCATCGTCCACCTCCTTACCACCCTCAACGTCATCGTCGAGAACCTCCTCCAGATCGTCTTCGCTACCCTCGGCGGTGTCATCAACCTTCTCACCGAGGTCCTCTCCGGCCTCCTCCCCACCGTTCTCGGCCTTGTCGGTGGTGTTCTTGACAAGCTCAACCTCGGCGGCCTCATCTGCGGTCTCCTTAACTAAGTTCTTGCATCTTCTTTGCAGAGCCTAGGCACTTCGATTGGCGATGGGAGCATTAATCCGTAATTGTAGATGTTGGAGGAAGATGAACATGCTTAGAACATGCCATCAAAGGTCAGGATGCTCCTCGACACTACAATCACGGCCCATCTGCCTTTCACTTCTTTTGTATATGCAGCTTAGATATTGATACCAATTGAACAAGTTGTCTTCACATTAACCGACCGAATTGTGACTGCCTCACTGGCCTTGTGACTCTTGATATGAAACGAGCTTTGTTTGTAAACTTGATTAGTTGGTAATGAAGACTGCTTCTCATTTCCAACAAGTGACTTGTAAAGGGCGCAGTCCCTTTATGTTTGATCGCGTAGTCTGTTTTGTGAAACTAAACCGATATGTGGTCATCGCTGTGAAATGTCAAGCATTGTAGTACTGCTAAAGTAACTCGATCTTTTTCAATTGGTCTTAAGAGGATTTGTCTTTCGTGTTTGCTTCTAATGAAACTTGCCTCGCCTTGATTATCTGAAGTACCGTCCCTGCCAGCTTCACTATATCCGACTTTAGTAAACGTAGTCTACCATCCCGATGCGCGCACCCAGACATCCACCACCTTAGCACGGTCGCCGTCCACATCGGAATCAATCACCAGATACCATCCATACATCGCGCCTGCCACACATGCATGGTTGGGGTATATCCACACAGTCTTGCCAACATCAAGGGGTACTGCCGGCAAGCTCGCGGCGCTGTCATCCGAGCTGGTGTCCCACGTCAGAATCGAGTGTTCTTGGCTGATTCTACCGACTACGAGTCGATGCTTCGTTTCAACTTCCCTGGCGTAGGACTTGCGGCTGACGACGCCCCAGCCGCTGTATGACGGACAAGGCTCACGCCCAAGGCCAAGTACACCAACAGCAGCAAGAGCCTCGGGTTGTTCCCTTTCGCCGTTATTGTACACGCTGCAAACTTCAGCCGCAACGAAGACTGCGACCTCATCTTCGGCGTCGCCCAAGAAGGTCCGGGCGTGCGTGGAGAGTTGCTGGTTGTCGAGCACGGGGTAAACACCGGCGTGCAGCTCGAGGTTGACTCGGAAGCCGAGGAGCTCGCCCTTTGTGACTTCTTGAATGGTTCGGCGGAGGTGCTCGCTGTCGGGATTCTTTGACGCGTTCGCTCCTGCGATGTTCTGGACTGCGGTCACTTGCGGCGATGCCCCGACGCTGATGGTCAGTTGTTTCTCTTTCGAGAAATACTGCGAGTTGGTCTGAAGAGCATCGACGCAACCCCTGATTTCGCCGGCGAGGTTGTCCATTGCTTGCTTAGCGGTCGTGTCGGCATAGCTGAGACTGCTATGAGAGTATAGACCAATCAGGGTGGCCTTGTCATCAGTCTCAAGTTGCATGACCTTGCGAACTAAGTCGTTTTTGTTGAGACCTGCGGGTGGCAAGCCTGCCCGGTGGTATCCCGTATCAACCTTCAGGTAGACCCCTGCTGCAAAACCAGCCTGTTGAGAGAAGAGAATTAAGGCATCGAGCTGGTTCGGGTGATCGATCATGAATGTGATGCTGCCGGGGCTGAGCTCGCGTGCCAAGTCTGCAACGCGGCTTGCCTGCGATGGCGGCAGAGGGATGCCATAGAGAACGTTGACCTTACGGCCCTTCACTTGAAACTCTTTGAGAAGTGGTAACAAGTTTTGTAGTTCAGAGACAGTGGAAACTACAAGTTTGACATCTGTGGAGTCTTCTCCTACTTGCAGGCGAGCAAGCTCAGTTGTCTAATCTTAGAGAGTCAGCCATGGTTATCTTACCAAATGCCCCCATTTTAGACAGCCGCAGATCATAGATGACTCTTGTTTTCAGGCGACAGGGGACTTTCGCACCTTGTGAGTCTTAACATGAGCGCGAAAGCCCACTCCCAGAGCCTTCACAGCATCGAGCATGGACTTGCAATGCCTGCGAGTTTTCGCAACATCAAGGACCACCGCCGGCTTCGGGACGTCGTCAACATCTTTTCCGACATAGAATTGCCGAAGTTCATCCACCGACGGCAGCAGGCGTTGTGGGATGCTCATGGTTGCGGTTGGTTTCGGAACCAGAAGAGACAATAAGTTGCTTGTATGGCGTAATGGCAAGGGTCGGTCTCGTCCAATCGGCTTGATCAATTGATAGTGCACTTGTTATCAGGCCGGTTCTGGACTCTTTTTACGATCATTCCGTCGGGACTGGCTTGATGATATATCGCGCCCTTTGTCGGCCCTACTGTCGGAAGGGCGTGTTTGACGCCGATGTCAACAGCGGCATGTAGAAGCCGCGGGGGATACTTCTACCGCCGGCGGCCGGCCGGAGTGGTTTAGTGGGGCGACATCGGAGACCGACCCCGCACTTGTCCGAAAGCGGAAGTATTGTACGGCCAATTGACGAAACATGTTCCACGGCACACTCAACGGTGTTACTGGCATTCAGGGGTCTCAGGTAAGGTTATGATATCTTACACAGATTCCCGAGACATTCTACTTGTGGTCAACATACATATACAGCTTAAGAACAGCCAACTCCCGTAGCATCCAACGATGGATTTGAAGCGACTATTTGCACGAGCTGCAAGATAGCGGACATGCCGGACGTCACGTGTAACATTGGACAGGCGCCAGCCCCTCGGCCGGCGCCGGCGCCCCGCTATTGCCACCCACCCCGGCCATCAAATTTTTGTCTGACAAAAGGATCAAGCGCGTGGGTCGAGCACGCAAAAAGGCCTTCGGCGGACCTCTGTTCCTTTCACTGATCAAAGGTGCAGCTGCTGCTGCCCACTGCAACCGTCTCCAGTCTCCGCCGCTGATTTCTCGTCAATCGCTCGTCCAGTGAGCGATCGTCGACTTCACTTCCCAAAGGCCCCTTTCCGTGACCAGCAACGCGACGAATATGACGGAGAGCCAACCGCTGCTGGAGGACCCTCTTTGCGAGGAAGATGTCGCGAAACACCTGCTGGATTTCGATCCCAATGGCGACCCCGAGAACCCGAGAGAATGGCCGACGGCGTTCAAGTGGACCATTGTCGGTCTTTTGGCATGCATGGCCTTCACCGTGTATGAACTGCTGCCCCCGGCTTAACTTTTAGCCTGCAACTTGACTTTCCAGCTTCAAATGCTAACTCGGTGACAGAACCTTCACTTGCATCTCCGTCGTGCCGATCGCCGCTCACATCATCGGTGACCTCGACCACGATGACGGCACCAACTCACCCGCGAGCGCTCTGCTCGTCACCATCTGGGAGCTGGGTGAGGCCGCGGGACCTCTTCTCATCGCGCCCCTCTCGGAAATCTACGGTCGGAAGCCGGTCCTGAACGCCGCCAACATCCTCTTCGTCACGGCTACCGTCCTGGCCGCCCTCAGCACCAGCACGCCGCTTCTCATCGCCGCCCGCGCCCTCACCGGACTCGCTGTCGCCACCAACGTTCTGAACCCCGCCATCATCGGGGACATGTTCGAGGCCGACCAGCGCGGCTCTGCGATCAGCATGGTCTCCCTCGCACCTCTCGTCGGAGGCGCCGTCGGCCCCATGATCAGCGGCGCAATCGCGCAGACTGTGGGCTGGAGGCGCGTTTTGTGGATGAGCGCGGGACTGGCTGCTGCTTGCGAGGTTCTCTTCCTGTTCTGCTTCAGGGAGACCTACAAGATGACCATCCTTAGACAGAGGGCTGCCAACGCGCAGCATGAGTCCGGGGCTCCGCTTCACCCGGCCGGCGTGGATGACCACAAGAGCATGATCAAGCTCTGGGAATCCATCAAGCGGCCCGGCACCGTTCTGATGAAGTCGAGCGTCTTGCTTGCCATGTCATTCTTCGGCTGCGTTACCTTCGCTTACTTCTATGTCATGTCAATCACACTGCCGACCATCCTCCAGGACGTATATGGCTTCTCCCCAGCGATGACGGGCCTTTCGTTCATGTCGTTCAGTACGTTCCCCTACTTTCTACCCCGATGACGAACCCGGTCTAACGAAATATAGGTGTCGGTTCCTTCATCAGTGTCCTTGTCAGCAACTTCAGTCTCGATCGGATCTACATCAAGCTCCGTGGCAACGATCCAGTCGGACGCCCGGAGTATCGACTGCCGCTTCTACTTATCGGGGCTTTCGGTTTACCCCTGACCATCATCGCCTACGGCTGGATCACGCAGTTGCAGCTGCATGTTGCGCTACTACTGCTGTCCGTCGCGATGCAGGGCTTCATGATGCTGATTTGCTCTTTGCCTCTGTCCGCCTACGTCGTTGACGCGTGCGGCATCTACTCCGCATCCGCCATGACCGGTGTCATTGTCACGAGATGCTTGGCAGGCACCTTTCTGCCTCTTAGCACGGGCCCTCTGATCGAGTCTTTCGGACACGGCTGGGCGTTCACCATCCTGGGAGGCGGCATCATCCTCCTTGCCCCCATTCCCATTGTCGTCATGAGATACGGCCACGTTTGGCGCCAGAAGTCCGAGTACACGAGAGACGCTTAAGATGTTACGATGTAATGAGAGCACTATGACGCACGTATTACAGTCTTGGAACGGGATCATGCTCTACGAGGAAAATTTTTGGAATTCTTCATGTACTAATGACTCAACTCATGGCTAGGTGCATTGCCGGTTGGTACCTAAAATATTCGTTAGATTTTTCATAGGCGTTAATGCCATTATCTGCTTCGGGGTTCATTTCACCACCCTCTTCATCGCCGACACTGTAGACATCAGCAGACCTCAGGTCCGAGCCGCATTCCACTTCTCAAACGCCTCGACAGCTTCAGCGACCGAATCGTGGCCCAAAAGTTCCCTCTGGTAGTCCAGATCGATCCACCGCCAGCCCGTGGGCGACAATCCATCTGCGAGCTTGGCACCTGCCATCTCCGCATCTCGCGCCCTTTGCTCGGGTCCGTCCGGTATCTGATACCATTTCTGATTCGATTTTGCGCCTTGGACGTTGACGGTGGTCCGTGACTTTCGCAGGGACTCGTACAGCCGCAGCACCTCCGGAATCAACTCCGTCGGGTTTCCTTTAGAAGAGGCTTTAAGCAGGCCCAGGAGTTTCCCGAGAACGGCCCCGTCTTCGACTGCCATGGCTGCCCCTTGGGCCTGGTATGGGAGACTTGGATGACAGGAGTCGCCTAGGAGGGCCACGCATCCCTGGTTCAGTTAGTAGGTGACTCGACGGGCTTCCATGTGTGAGGACAGCCGCAGAGTAGGTATAGATCATACCTTTGTCCAAGTCTCCAACTCAGGATGCGTGCAAAGCTTCCACTTTTGTACTCTCGATATGCATGATATCAGCTTGGTAAGTCTGCAGCGGTCAGTCAGACGTGACATGCAGTAACCGGTATCTCCGATCCGTGCTGAGAGACGCTAAGTGGTTCGGAGATTAGAGGTGAACCTACGTCTCGTCCCAACCTTCATAGCTCTGTCTCATCTCACCAACATCTCCTTCGACGTGTCTTTGCCCAGGCGCCATATCATCGGGTCTGAGCAGAACGAGATTGAACTCCTTTCCTTCCCTCACAGGATAGAACACCGTATGCTTGCAAGGCCCCACCCAGACGGTGACTTGCTTCCGAGCACAGAGTTCGTCGATGCTGGGGTCTTTGAGACTCTTGAGGTATTCCAGTGGGAACGTTGCTCGGTACGCCAGATCTCCCGTCTCGACTGCCGGTGACGGTGTTCCAAGGAGCTGGTTTCGACATATTGAGTACAGGCCTCTCCAAATCAGCACACGTAGTCTAGGGCTCGAGGCAGAACAACTGATACTCACCGTCAGCACCAATGATTACGTCTCCAGAGACATCATCACCGTCCTCGAGCCAGACGGTGTTAGACTCAAAGTCGATTCTCTCAACATCCATATCCAAGCACAAGTCCACACCGAGCGATCTGCAGGTGTTCCACAAGACGGCATGGTAGTCGGCCCTGTGGATGACCATCCACACATCCCCGTACTCCTCCTTCGACTTCTTCGCGGAAAGCGAATAAAGACGTTTACCGTCGGCGTACCGCCTCAGCTCCATCTCGTCGATGACGACAGCGCGCTGCAACACCTGATCCAGGAACCCCAGCTGGCGAGCCACCCTGGTCCCGTTCGGGGGCACCTGGATACCGGCGCCTATCTAAAATCCCAGTCGGCACGTCAGCGGAACAAGCTTCAATCCCACGGAAGAAGCCGAGCCACGGCTCACTCTCGTGACTCACGGGCACAAGTCTGTTCGCCCTCTCGAGGACCACGACCTCCAGTCCCTCCCTCCTGCACGCAATCGCACAGGCGAGACCGCCCAGCCCCGCTCCGATGATGAGGACCTTCATTTTGCGTCGGCGATTTTGGCGCAATCGGTTTCCCGGGAGCACGGAATTTTCCCCGGGTTGGAAGATGCGGAGGAGAGATCTGGCGTATGTGGCACTACGAATGCGAAGAGGAGGAATACGCATGCGAGATAGCGGCGCCGCGCTGCCCCGCGCGGCCCGAAACCCACATCGGTAGCGTACCCGCTGCGCAGCAATGTCATCGGGAACTCTAAACCGATCTTCCTTCCCCACCTCCACACCGGTAAGACGTGGACGAGAAGACGAAATGAGGTAGCGGAAAGACCAAGATGTTTGCCGAATTCCCGTGGCATGGAACCAAACCCGCCTCTTGGAAGGTCTGTGGCTCGGCCGATTCGGGTGGCTTGAACAGCCCGAGTGTCTGTTTCTAAAAGCCTAATTCCGATCACTTACACAATGTTAACGAGATAAGACTCTGTTTCTTCTCTTTGTTCTTTTGCTTATTGAAGGGAAGATCAGTCGAGCTGTACCACGCTCTGGCTCATGAAGCTGCGACCCATACTGTTCTATTCTTTTGCGACATGTGTTTGCGGGAAGCAGTACGACCTATCCGGCCAGATGGCTTACACGCCTGGCCGATGTGAAGTCAAGGCAGCAACGACATGAAGACAATTCAGACTAATCTCAACGTAATAGTCAATTCAGTAGGTTAATTAGCCCGTATACTTCTTTCATACCTCCTCTTCGCAGGTTGCGTTTCGGTCCGCGGACCCGTGTGTGCAGCTCAGGGAACTCATGACTTCCCCAACACCGTGATGTTGAACCTGATTCGCAGATACTATGTGTCACTCCACTAAACTGCTAGATCCCCCTAGGCTTTGGCTTACCGAGCACAGATCTGTGTATATCAGATGGATCCAGACGGTTCTGCGCGGTATCTGCCAAGGCCAGTGACAGCTACTAGAAGCCACCGTAGCTTCAATTTAGGTGTTGAGAAATAGGATGGCATGAGACGCACATCACTTTAGTAGACTGTCGTCATTTTCTTCAAAAAATACGCACACGATGTCAGCCACTGGTGGTAGAAAGATGTTTGAGGGTAACTCAACGACATACCCACGACAATTCCACAGGTTGCTAAGGCACTCACTTGAACATACATCGGAATTGGTGTAGCCCGTAGCGAGAAACCGTTATGGCGTACTGCGACGTCCTCGAAACAACAAGTTCGGACTTGTCATAGATCAGGTTGGGAGTGGCGATAGATTACAGCATACAATCCATAATCCTCCATCTCCGTCGCAGAAACATTCTGGCGTCGGCAAGACTGTTACACCGACTCGTTATCAAGTGGCCTCCAGCAGAGGTATAATCGAGATTCACAATGTGCCACGGGGCTTACAAAAGAATCGTTGGAAGTCGCTGCGATTTGCTTACAGGCCGAGCTCCGGCCCCGTGTCTCTCTAAGGCTTGGTATCCAGAGCAGTTCTCGTAATGTTTACTGAGCTTCGGAATCCGAGGAAGAAAGATTAATTCGGAACTCCGAATACGCCGTACCTGGATGCCGCAGAACCTCCGCTCATATCGAGATCTCACGCCCACCATTCCCAAAGAGAAATGGGAACAC
This sequence comes from Colletotrichum karsti, assembly GCF_011947395.1. NCBI lineage: Eukaryota > Fungi > Ascomycota > Sordariomycetes > Glomerellales > Glomerellaceae > Colletotrichum > Colletotrichum karsti. Next base: position 715,880 of record NW_024065904.1, read on the forward strand.
ATAATCCATCCAGGAACAACGGTTTTGGGAATAGCCACAAGACTGTATGATGACTGATTCTTGATCACAAGAGACGGGCTCCTCGGGGTGGCTTGTCGGGGTCCAGAGTCGTGGAGGCATAAATCCAGCCCTACCATCCCTGCGGCTGATCCGATCTTCCCGTAGCCCTTGCCCCTCGACGTCACGCCACACAACGCCCGCGGGAAGTGGAGGTTTAACTCTCTCCATATATCATATTCCCCTTAATCCCCGGCTACCTAATCGGGGAATCGAATCACCTTCAGACGAACGTCGCCGAGCGCGGGCGTGCGTGCGGGTGCGGGCACGCGGCTCTTTCGCACCTATCTCCAGTCCGTCCTGTCCGCGGGATTCCACGATGTCCAACAACCCGCCGTGGCCCCTTTTTAGCCCGGGGCACCCGACGGCTTGGTCGGACGCCTCTGCAAGGCAGGCACACTCAAATCAGTAGCTTTGATTTCTTATCATACCGCTTATGTCCGTTCCATATAGGCCTTGACCTTCGGATTTTATATAACGTTTACGTCTTCGTTCTCGTTACCCTCCAGGATTGGCCCTAAATGCCGTTCATCGTCGAGAAGAGAGTGGCTCTACCCCGTATGGCTTTCCAAGCCCTTGTGCGATACAATCACCACGGACAAGTTTTCTATGGCAATCTTGTGCGGAGAAGCAGGAGCGGTTATGTGATCGAACGACTGGGAGGGAATGTTGATGATGGCTTCATTAACACCAATGTGAGGGACACAGTGACGAAGGTGAGAGCACAAATTGAGATTAAAAGGGCAGAATTTGAAGGGATTGAACATGGAAACTAACAGGCGTCGTCAGCTCCTGTGCCCTTTGGATAAAACTCCAGGAATTGTTTGTCTTGGCCTCAACTTCATGCGTTACGCAGAACAAGCAAATGTGAGGAAGAGAGGCCTGCTTTCTATATGTTGACTTAGTTCATAGCTAACAAACCTGAAGCTCCCAATTGCCTCGTACCCAATAATCTTTACGAAACCTCCAGACGCCCTTTCCGGGCCCAACGATCCGGTGAAAGTCCACCCCGATGCTCAAAGTCATTTAGACTACGAAGGAGAGCTTTGCGTGGTGATTGGCAGAGACGCGAAGAACGTATCAGAAGCCGACGCATTAGATTACGTGCTGGGTTACTCCGCCGGAAACGACCTCACGGCTCGCAACTTCCAAGTCCCCGACGCTTCTGGGGGGCAGTATTCATACTGCAAATCATTCGACGGATTCGCGCCGATTGGGCCAGCCATTTGGTCGCCTACCGTTGTCCCCGACCCGCATGCGCTGCGCTACCGTACGACTGTGAACGGGAAGGTGGTCCAGGAAACATCGACCTCGGACATGATTTGGACCGTGGCGCAGGTGATTGTTCACCTGTCGCGTGGCACGACGTTACGAAAGGGGACTGTCATAATGATGGGGACGCCGGCAGGTGTGGGTTACTTTCAGGGGAAGTTCCTGAAGGATGGAGATGTTGTGGCAGTTGAAATCGACGGGCTGGGGAAGATCGAAAACAAGATTGTTTTCGAGAAGCCAGAGGAGATGGACTTATGAGGATCATGCTGTGTCGATTTCAGGCCACGGTAATGTGACCGTGACTTTGATGATGATGAGAAACGACGGCCTCTTACGTCTTATTTTTTGGATGTATGATGAATTTTTGAATTGGAGGCGTCTCAACGATATACGAACAGACATGAGGTAGGGATTGGAAATATTGAGGGGGTCTACGTACGACTTTGTAACTTATCACAAGGTATAGATTTCTTTGTCAAAGAAATGTTAGGAACTTCTTGTTTTGTTTGTAGCATAGTTTCTAGGTTATGCACTTGGGCTTTCGACCCTTTGCACCACAATACACAGTTTTGCTTGGCAATGTCGGTATCAAATCATTTGATGTAAGTGAAGCTGTCTAACTGCATAGTATGGCTGTTTTACAGTAGACCGACATCTCTTTTAAAGTTCTGCAACCACAGAACTACATCAGCGGGTGTCTGATTCCACGGGTCGGGCCTATTTCATTAGTATCCGTCTCGTTACGGGCCATATTTTAAGTTATAGATGTCAAGGTCTTTCGCAAAACACCGTCGGAATGCGCAGAACCTTCAAGAACCAAAATGGCAAAGCGAAAAATAACTTACTCGTCATAAATAATCCACCTAGCCTGGTGTTTGATCTCCTCGTCAGTTGGGACGTGGCAGTTAGGGTTGTTGGGAGACATCGTGCTCTTCACGAAGCGAGACAGCTCCCTTGCAAGATGCAGATATCTGTTGTGGTCGTTCAGGAAGAACGGCATTCCGTTCCCTCGGGGGCGTTCGTACTCTTGAAGCGACTGGCCAGACCCCGCAAAGAGTGTTTGTGCCATTTGTTGCCGCAAATACAAATCCTCCGTAGCTTCTGGGGAGCCTTGGGTTGAAAAGATGGCAGGTGTTTGCAAAGAGGTCTTGTGCGAGGTAGTGGTCTGGAGAGCCCCATTCGAATCTAAGAATGGCGGCACTCCGTCCGCTTCAAATCCCATCTTCTTCAGACCCTGCATATCCCCATTGAAAAAGCTCATTAATTCACTGGGAGAGTTTTCTGAGAGTCCGATTGGAGGCTCCCCCGCAATATCTTCGTATGACGACTGCGTGCTCCTTCGGCGAAGAGGACCGATCCATGTTGTCGATGATTGTATCGTTCGAGTTAGAAAGCCTACAAACCTGCTTGAAGGGTTTCCGGAGAATTCGTCAACGCGGCGTAGAATAGCGCAGGCTTCTTGCTGGATCTCCTTATCCGAAAGAGGCAAGCCTATGCCATCATGCAAACCGACGTGGCGGCATAATTGGGACTCAAGCTGGCACCCTTCAAAGATGTCGGACTTCCCGTTGATCTTGAGCTGGCTCAGGCGTATGTCAAGCAGCTGGTTCATGGGGCGCAAACGAGCCCGCGCCGTTATCTCGGTCGAACTCATGAAAACATCCCTGAGCCAGGAAGGCGACGGAGAAGAAGTGGCCGCGGACGAAACAAACTCTGCGCCGAAGATGATGCTGCATCCCTCGTGAATGAGCTCGTCATCGGATGGCAAGCTGTCCCGGTTCTCGTAATAGTTACGAACGTAGTACTCCACTTCAAGCTTGAGGAGCTCGTAAGCGCTCGAGGCCGTGTCGGCTGGCCCGACGCTCGCGGTGAACGGGACGGGACCGCATAATTCAAACTGGATCAAGTCTTGTGTCGACAATCATCAGCAACAGATCCAAAAAGAAACCGCAAAGAACTTACATGGCGGCATGGCTTTATCTAGGATCTCCAAGACTGAAGGCTCGAATCCCCAGTCTCCCTTCCAATCTCCCACCGTACTCCCATTCTTGAAGTGATCCGCAAGATGATCCCCTCTGTCTGCCCAGGTCTCGAACTTTGCGTCGCAAAAGCCGCATCTCGAACGAATCTTACTTTTCGTCGTCTTCCACTTCTCCATCAGCGGAGTCATCTGCTTCGACCCATGTACGAGTTTCAGATGTTGCCGGAGATGATCTTTGCGGTAGAACGTCCGGTCCTGGAATGGCCGCTCTGAGCAAGCAGCGTGGTTGTGTTCGTCGACATGGGACTTGCTGGGACCAGGCTCCTCGCAGTAGACGCATATCTCACCCTTTTCAGGATGCTCTTCTGTAGCACCATTTGGACAGCAAACCCACTCTTCGAGCGAGAGGTGAAGAGACTTCTCGTGCCGCTGCCAGTCGTATTTTGTCCTGAACGTCTCCGTGCAGAAGGTGCACTGGTAAGTGTTGCGTACTCCTAGCAACCGACCACGCCCACCCTGTTGAGCCTTCGCAGTCGCACGGCGTCTCCGCCTGCTTGAGAACTTGTTCGAACCTTGTGATCCATCGGATCGTCTTGTTCGGTAAGAATAAGCAGAGTTATCCGAGCCCCTGCTTGAGAGAGACGTTGCGGCGCTACTGTTGGAAGAAGCGTGTCCGGAGGACCTTCCCGGAGACCGAGAACGACTCGAAAGGCCCGAATACCCAGATGATGCCGCTACGGCTCGACTAATGTCGGAGACAAGTGCGGGCTCGTGCTCGGGCGGGGAGTGCTCCCATCGCTGCATGGGGTTCATGAGCTCCAGAGGCATCGGCGTCGGCCGCCGGGTTGGGATCTCGACGGCTCCGGTTGTCGTCTCGGTCCACGACGGGACTTGCGCGGAGGACGCGGCGTACGACCGAAACTTCCTTCGACGGCGAGTGTTGGCGAACCAGTTAGTGATCTGCTGCCTTTCCAACCCCGTCTGGTTTTGCAACCTGTCGATGTCTTTCGGCGTCGGGTAGGGGTGTCTTTCATGGTTATCGAACCAGGTCCTCAAGACTTTGATCGCGCCAGAAGTAAATCGGCTGCCGATTTTTGATGGCAAGGTCACTGAAGGCTCCCGCGGTTTTGTAGTGCTCGCCGCAGGCACTTCGTCGTCGAATGTCTCGGACAGGAGAACGCCGCCGGATGCGCTTGATGCAGGGGACGCAATGCCGCTGTCGAATTCGTCCTGGATCCCACCGGGCAAATCGTCGAAGCCGGGATCAAGAGGCAGTGAGCCAAATGGATCAAATCCAAAAGCCATCTCTTCGCTGTGCTCCTGTGCGGAAGACATTACGTTGAGTCCGGTGAACCGGTTCTGGTCACGTCACTGAGGCAATCACTCATGCAAAGGCGTACGTCTCAATTGAAGAGGCAATCGGTCGCACACAGTTGCAATCATGAAGTTCGAGAATGAGAGCAAAGCGCAAAAAACTATCTCCAGGCGAACGTGATCAGATGAGAGAGAGCCAATACCGGCCGATGCCGGATGAGCGGGGTTTTTTGGGGCTTGTCACCGAAGGGCGGAACAGGAACATGGGGGCTTGACATTGACATGCAAGATCCTTCCGCCCTGAAATGACGCGCTAATCAGCGGATTGGTTAATTAGACACAACGGTCTTATCTCTAAATGATCTCTTCATACAAGTTTCAATTCCTAGTTTTTTGGCCCACTCTCAGACCGCATGTTACCGAGTTATTCGAAAGTTCAAAGAGCGTTCTGCCTAATCGTGCTTCTTTTGCATCAATCTCCGTGAGGTCCCCGAGAGATGGGGCCGGGAGGGGCCGTTGTGGGTCACGGGGTAAGCCCGACGGTCTGGGTGTTCCTGAGTGATGGACAGGGCGTCTATGAAAGAGCCCGTCATAGAGTTCCATTCCCCTGAGAGCCGGTCCCAGGCATTGCGAAATCGCCTTTTAAGCTTTAGCGTCCTATCTTAAGATAACTCTTCCCCGCTGATGAACACCAGACATTCTTCATCGTACAAGTCCGTGTCGGAGCTTGTTCCGCGTTTTAAGCACCAACGGCCCCTCATCGCCGAAAAACCTTACCGGCAGATAGGTGGTCACCGAACACTCCATCTCCATGATATAGACCGGGGTTTAGTATTCAGACCTCAGTATCCGGCGGGGCGCCGAGGAGCGCCGGAGAACACCACTTCGGACGGTGGCCCAACAATCAATCATCCCAATTCTCACAGCATGAATACGACGTATACAGACAGAATTTATGGTACTTCTGCGCGAGTTTTAGCAGCGCAACCGACATGGCCTTCACGAGCTTCGCCGTCCTCGGGATACAGAATGCGTTTCCATGAACGCCGAAATCGCAAACGCTCCCGGGAGTTACAGTTTCACGATTTCAGAATATTGAATGTTAAATGTGTACTCGCTGGGTATGGCCAGATATCAATGACCAGATTATAAGGGTGGCTGCATTGCATTGCGCGGCATATCGCATTTGTTGTATTTGTTATAGTTTCACGATGGATCCGATCTAGCACATCTCCTTCCGTGATTTCCGAATGAAGACGAGGCCGAGTTTTCCGAGACATGACCCGAGACTTCCGTTCCGTCATCGCGAAGCCCGATCCCGATCGGCCCCGACCGGCGCCGGTCTCCTCGGACTTGTTTGTTTCACCTTCCAGATCGCGCGCCGCAGCATGGATATTCATCGATCAGGATAAAACACATGCATTTAGAATTTGAATAATTGACAAGCTGAATTCTGTGTAAAAGAGAGATAGCGGGTCAAGAGAGAGAAGAATAGGGTTTGGGAAGCAGGCCCAGCACGATGTTTACCGGTCCGGGCAATATAGACGCGGAGGGATTTGAAGAGCGGGAAACGATTCACCCCGTAGTCATGCCTCGATGTGAGGTGAATAGACTGGTCAAGCAACCGAGACGGTGTACCACATCGCCTCCATCGCCCACGCGACGAAGCACTCAAAGATTCGGGGCATACAACGGCACCCGAGGCGACATCCTCTTGGCCGAAAAGCCGTCGGGAAGAGTGTTGTTGTTGCGAACAACCTTGAAGTCTCTGGTATAGATATCCCAGTGATCGCTTCGCTTAGGATCGCCAAAGGGGATCAACGCAGCGACGCGCATCCTGTCCGCTGCAGTAAGTATCAAGCAAGGAAGACATTCTGCGAAGGAGTACTTACGTGTAATTGCCAGGTTTGATTTTGAGGCCGTCGGTGAGTCTTCCGAGCCACCAGAAACGGTAGGCCGTGTATCCGTAGACGTCCCGAGACAGCTCGGTCAGCGGGCCCCTGATGATGTCCATCTCGCTGTGGAGCTCAGGGTCAAAGTAGGGGTAGAACCACTCATTGTCCTTTGGGCGCGATCAGCTTCAAATCACCAATGATGTGCGGAGGTTTCCCATACCCAGGGCGCAGCCATGCCGACGTAGCCTTTCTCGCCTGCAACGGGCGGGTAAGTCCAGTCTTTTTCCTTCCAGCCCCTTTCGAAGATGTCCCATCGGATGATTGGAGCGCCCCAACGGACCGTGATGAAAAGTCTGGGGAAGTCTTGCTTGGAAGGGTCGAGATCGAAGGAGAAGCTATGGGATTGTCAACTGGCTTGCAGACAGACTAGTGCCAGGGGATTGTGGGAGCATACGTAGGCTTGTCCTCTATCCTGGTCATGTTCTTTGAAGACAGTATGTAGGGGAAGTCTTCAGTGAACATCTGTCTAAAGTTCTTCTGGATGTCAGAGCCGACACCCATGTACGGGACCGTGAGATTCTCGCCATTGGACCCGCTGATGAGGATCTGGCCACTGTACACCGGCATTGCCGTCTGATTGAGGCCTTTAGGGGGCTTGAAGTGGAAACTAAGTAAGCGGTCAGTCACTAGCAACAAAATTGTGGATTCAAGAAAGAAAAGAGAGGACGTACGTTGCCTCCTTGGTCTCGCCAGGCCCAACCGTAAACTCGCCCTCGGGAAGCGTGACATCAGGGACCATATCCATCGGGGTATAAGTCCATGATGCTCCCGGGCCCAGGTTGAAGCCCTCAAAATCATTCAGCGCCTCAAAGCCTCCAGCCGCTTGAAGGGTGAAGTTGTACGTTATGGGCGTTGTGCAGTTGTTGGTGATGTTTACCCGGTGGCAAGACTCGAAGTGAGCGGTGTCGTTCAGCGCAAACTTGGCGCCCCAGGAAAGCTCCGTACGGTAGTCCAATATCTTGGTGGCATTGACTAGCCCGTTGCCGAGCTGGAAGACCGGGGCGAAGGCGTCATAGTCGGAGCTGTTGAATCCATCGTGCCAACGAACGGCACTGCCGCTTGCCATGATCCGGGCGGACAGCTTCTTGCCGAAGCCGCGGCCGTGTTCCCATCTTCCGCCGTACTTGCTGATGTAGAGCGCCGCGATACCGGCCACGTAAGGGGTTGACATCGACGTGCCGGACTTGACACCGAACTGGCCATCCAGCACGGTAGAGAAGATGTTGCTGCCAGGCGCCGCTATGTCGGGCTTGATTTCGAGGTCGTAGAGGCCGCCCAGGGATGTGAAGGCGGAGGCAGCACCGCGAGGGTTTTTCAAGTTGATGAGAGGCGCCTTGGTCTCGTTGAAGAACCTGACTGTGACGTTGACGCCGTCGGCGATGGCCTGGGTAATCGCGACCCCCTCCTCGTGTCCCATGACCCCTTCGACACCACGGGACAGCCAGTCGTTGGGCATCGGGTAGAGCTTATCATCGTTGAAGAACAAGACGTGTTCAGCGCCTGCAGCGTACAGGATGTACCGCTTCATTGATCCATTGCAACCGCCTTTAGGGACCACCACAAGGCGACCAGCAAGGTCAGCATCCGGGGGAACAAACCCGCAACCGACCGTGACATTGTTCGGGTCGTCTGATATCGTCACTACCCGCAAGGTTTCGTTGGTGGGGAAGTTGTGAAGAAGAGATCCGTGGAAGAAACCCCAAGTTGAGGTACTGGTATGGTTGCCGGTGTCGAAAGTGACCTCAAACGGCATGCCCGGCACATAGTCTGGCTCCACGGAAGCCACAGCGAGGACGTTTCTTCCGGACATGCCGTTGTCGGGGAAGAAGAGACCACTGTCTCCGTCGTTGCCGGCAGATATGGTGACAACCAGACCCTGATCGACCAAGCGAGAGGCAACTTCAGCCCAGGCGTTCGAAGCAAAACCTCCCCGACCTCCAATGGAAGAAGTAATAACATCAGCCTGGGGAAATGTCAGCAATGATCTCTTCAATGGTATGGATGGACACATACTCCATCGGCATGCGCCCTGAGGAAAGCATCGATCAGCGTTTCCTCATCCGTAGAGCCGCTCTGTAATTTTGTTAGCGTGCATCTCGAACATGGCTCGAGAACTCACATCGTCATCACCAAACACCTTGTAGGACAAGATGTTGGCTTCGGGAGCAACTCCTTGCCAGCTAAACTCACGTCAGCGAAAGCCCGAAGTCTATATGATATTTCTGCCAGAACATACCCATCTGTCTTTCCTGCGATGATCCCGCAGACGTGGGTTCCATGGCCGATGCTGTCGATTTCCATCGGATCGTCGTCCGGGCGCTTGTCAGATCCAGGGTCAGGCCAACCTGGGACGAATGTTAATAACTCCAGCAAATGTGATGGAGATTCATGAGTCTCCTACCTGATCCACCAACCAAGTCATATCCACCGAGGATCTTGAAACCGGGCCCGATACCACCACCAAGCTGCATCGTAAATGAGTCCGATGTCCCTCAAACGGGGGACCATATACCAACTTACCGCGGGATGGTTGTAGTCTACACCGGCGTCCACGATAGCCACAGTGACGCCTTTGCCGAGAATACCGGCCTCGTGCAGCTTGTCGACTCCGGTCATGCCGTGGATGGAGTAGTTCGCAGCGGACGTGTGGCTGTCGAACGTCTTGCCGTTCATGACCGACGCCATTTGGACTTTTCTCGACTGCCACACATTGCCGACGTTCTGCAGGATCCTGAGAGTGTCTGCGTTGTCCGTCGTGGTCTCGACACTGACACCGGTGAAGACCTCACTCTCGAAGGTCTTGAACAACTTGATGCCCTCATGATCCGCTAGTTCTGAAGTCAATCTGTCCAAGGCCGAGTCCTGTGTTGTATATCATCAGCATATCGTGAAACCCAGTCTCAATTAACAACAAATACTCACTTTTGAAAGCTCAAGAATGAATCTCTTCGTGCCGCCAATGCGAGACTCCTTCGGCGAGGCTCTGGGCACGTTGAAACCGGCTGCGCCTGAAGCCAGCAGTGACAGAACCCCCAGAACAGATTTGAGACTCATATTGACAGGAACGAGCTTGGTCATGAATCTGCTCTGTGACATGAACGGAGAAGAACACAGAATCACTTGGATGCCGTGTTTACATATGGACCGACGACTTGGCGGATGTTGGCCCCGACGGATGCGCCGCGTCAGGAGGCCGTGTACGATTCCAGGGTCGAGGGAACCTGCATTTTCCCATCGTTCAAGGACCCATGTAGTAACAAACAGCAATCTTAGGACACCCGACAAACAAAAGACTCAGGGCTACTGCAGGTTAATACTGCAGGCTGGCGGACCCGGGAGATCTTCATGGCGATTATAACAAGACGACGAAAATGACCGGGGCCATTGCAATGAATTGATATTCAGTGGGCTGACAAGCTCTCCGCGCGCCAGACTCACTAGGCGTCTTGACGACCTTGCAGACTAGTCTGTGATTCGAACCGTTGAGATTGCGTAAAATAGAGACTGCGGTGGCTTTCTGCATCCGTTCCCGAGTTTCATGGCACTAGTTCCCGCCCATGGCTGACGGAGATGCCGTCGGACTCGTCAGCAGCTGTGGAAGCTGTGAGCCGTTCCAAATGATGATCCACGAGACGGGGAAGCATGCGTTGTCTAGATGGACAGAGATCACCGCAGGAGAATGCGAGTGTCGAATACATACTCAGATGAGGACGAAGAGTATGACAGATCCGGTCTCGCGTTTGCTGGCTACGGGATGGGCAAGGAATCGGACGATGTCGACGCCGAGAAATCTGTCGCACACGTGCACTTGGTACACGACGTGCTACGTGATTCCCGTCAACTCGCGGCCTTCATCCGTCTGCCAGGAAAAAAGTCGGAAACGGGTTCGAAGCAGTACCTCGTGCGAACTTGCGATTTCCCGTAAAGATACCCGAGACATAACGTGGTCCCTGAGACGCGCAGCGGACCGTTGCAGTTGTCCTTGATTTCATAAAATTTCCGAGCGGGTTGCTAAATTAGCGGAAACAGCCTACGAAGACAGTCCCGTCTTCGAGAAGAGAGAGGCACGCGGCAGGAAAGAACGAAGGGTCGCAGCAGCTGTATGTAAGCGAGATCAACGATAAAAAACATGCTTCTTTATTTCTTTCCCGAAACTCTTCCCTTGAGTTTGCCCAATAATCTGCCCAACTTGGCTTTGAGCACAGGGCTTGGGCCTTCGTCGGCGCCGACGAGTCTCCGAACTAAGATATTGTACATGCCGCCGAAAGCGAGAGCGATCGCGGTTGACGTGAAGATGATCACGTTATAAGGCATGCTGAAATCCGGTGTCGGGAGGTTCAGCAGCAAAGTGGTTGTCCGCGTGCTCTGGATACGTGGGCTCAGAGTCGTAATCACTGCCGCAGCAATATCGAAGCCGCGGTTTGCGTCAGGGGGGTATTCTGTGTAACGTAGAATGGACTTCTCGAAGTCATATGTGAGGAAGACGGTGGAGGCGGGAGGGATGCGCATGCGCAGTTCCAGTTGCGTGCCCCTGGCTCGGTCGACGGCAGGGCGGTAGTAGATATCCTCGATAATCGAGGGCTGAGAGCCTGATGAACCCTCGATTCGGGCGTTCAGGGTGTGAAGGTACACCCTCATGAACCAAGGCAGAGACTCCATGTAGATGAATTCCACTTCGGTATCTTTGCTAGGGTTGGTGAGGATAGCCTGCATGCCACCGTGTTCTTGGCCGTGCCCGGTAAAGCTGCGTTCGGCGTAGATGAGAGGGGTAGAAGGCGCAACAAGCTCGTTGGCAGCGTCATGGCCTTCTTTAGTCTCCAACGGAAGAACAATCTCCAGCTCAGACTCTGGGTCGAACTTGAAGCACCGCGATGCCCCGTTCGGGTTAAGGAGCTCTTGAGCACCGCCAGATGTAAAGACGCCTCTGGAATGGGGAACCTCGATGCAGACAGGCGGCACGTCGCCATCAGTAAGAGGGCAAATGCCCTTGACGGGCTTTCCAAACAGTTGGGACAACGTCCAGTCTTGACCGAGCGTGTAGCTGACAGGATAGCAGGTATCATCAGAATGGTAGGGCTTCGATGTATCGCACTTGAGCTCGTGACCGGGCGGAGGACGGGGGATTGGGTTGTCTCTGGGGCGCTTGGAGCGGTCGATGTCCAGAACCATGTCGATTGTCTGCTCAATTTGCAGCACGCACTCCTGGCCGTCGGGGCAGACGGGCTTGATATCGATAGCCATGCTCTGGAAGGAGGAGTCGAATAGCTTGTGACCGTCCAACAAGCTCGATATGCCCGCCTTGCCCTTGCAAGGAAGCAACTTCAAGAACGGAGTGAGGTTCTCGGTGCAAACCACTTCTTTCGGAAGGACGCCGTGCAGAAGCTGCATGTTCGGTATGGAGGCTTCCGGGTGGTCGCCCTCGGGTTGGAATGACATGACCGGTCGTGTAGTTCGAGTTCCGTCGACGAAGTTCAGCGAGGCGCAGAAGAGGCCCGAAAGGGCATTGGTAAGCGTCAACCACTTCTGGTCAGCCCTGTCAATCCGTTAGCATCAATTGCGCCCCGTGTGAGGCGAGAACCATACTCTTCATCCGTCTCTGCCTCCAGCCAAGCCCACAGCTCCACGCCCGTTCCGCCCTCACGTTGGCCATCCCACGGCCTGCTCCCCCAGCTCTCGGCGTCCCATCGCCCCAGACTAAAACGCAGATGTAACTCGCGGGTGCCGGCGTACTGCAAGATCTGACCCAGGGACCGGGGGAAGTAGCGGAAGTTTTGCGACTCGAAATCGGCCAGCGAGGTGTTGGACCGGAAGTTGAAGCTCGCCAGCAGCGCGGAAAGGGGCAGCGGTCGGAGGTTCAGCTGCTCGTGGTAGTCCGCGGCCGTGCCAAAGGCAGCCAGGCACAAGAAGACGAGGCCCGCCAGGAACTGGCGCATTTTTGGAAAAGGAATCGCGGCCCCGAACAAGAAAAGAGAGTGACGTCTGCTGGCTTTCGCTCTCCCCTGCTCGGCACAGCGCATGGATGACCTAGGTGTCGAGTCGCGAAGGGTGGCTACCTGGAGGGACCGGAAGAGCGGTGGATGGCGGCAGAACCCGCCCTTACGTAACCCAAGCTTCGGTTTACCCTTGAATTCAGCATGCAGCAAGCTCTCCACATTCCGCCCCAAATTCCATTCCCGCGCGCGTCACGCTTTCTTCAGAGCTTCGCGATTCTTCTCAGCCTCGACAACCCGATATCGCTTCACCAACTCCATACACACGACCGACACGAAATCATGGCCGCCGAACAGAGGAAGCTGCTCGAGCAGCTCATGGGCAACTCGGCCACCACGCGATCAGCCTCGCTATCCATGACCGACCCTAAGGTTTGCAGATCTTTTCTCGTCGGCACCTGCCCTCACGACCTCTTCACAAATACCAAGCAAGATCTGGGCCAATGCCCGAAACAACACTCGGAAGCCCTGAAGGCGGAGTACGAAGCACTCTCTCCCCAGGAGAAGCAAAAGCACGGCTTCGAGTACGACTACATGCGCGACCTCCAGAAGTACATCGACGACTGCAACAGAAGGATAGATTCCGCACAGCGCAGACTGGAGAAGACTCCTGACGAGATCAGACAAACCAACGCTTTGGTATGTAAAGAATCTGACCCCTTCTTTCTCGTAGAAATGTGACTGACATTGGGCGCAGCTAAGAAGCATCTCCGACCTCTCCTCGACGATCCACAACGGCACCCTCGAAGTCGAAATCCTCGGCGAGATGGGCGAGGTCTCCCGCTCGATCGACGAATTCTACCGCGTGCGCCAGGCACAGCAGACCAAGCTGGACCGCGAGAAGGAGCTGAAGTCGCTCTCCGACAACTCAGGTCCCTCGGGTCACCAGAAGCTCCAAGTCTGCGACGTCTGCGGTGCCTACCTTAGCAGGCTGGACAACGACCGTCGCCTGGCCGACCATTTCTACGGAAAGATGCACCTCGGCTACGCGCAAATGCGAAAGACGTACGAGGCGTTCCCGAAGGAGTTCCGGCAAGGAAGGCGGGCGCCTGTAGACGACGACAACATGGGCGGCGGACCGAGGGGACCTCGCAGTGGCGGCGGCTACCGCGGACGCGGAGGCAGGGGCTACCGCGGTGGATGGTAAAATCCCGAATACTCTCAATGCCAGATATCGGCTTAAAAAGACGCCCCATCGAGCTGCCTCAGGACTCGAAGATATGCACCCGCCGAACGGCAAGAACAGAGTGGCCCGTGGAAATGGAAATACCGCCCGCCCCTTTCGCGACGGCATTCTTATCATGGGCCAGTTCCCGACTTCGAAAACCGTACTTCGGCCCGACTGAAGACGTAACTTGCGGTCTTCTTCAGCATTAATCAGTATCAGAATGCACAGCAACGTGGGTGACGAACCGCCGGAGTTCATTGTTGTCCATACTAAGTCTTTTAGGCCTCGAATTCGGCGTCGCAACATAGCGCAGGCCATTATGGCCAGAAGGTGGACATGCGTTCGTGTTTGAAGGAGCTACGATCAGACAGTCCTCGGCACGTCATGAGTAGGTTCGCTGATGAAGATGAGAGGGCGACTTCATGTATTTTATGCTCATAGGGGGCTTCTACATTTTGAACTACCAAGTGCCAACTCTGCAGGACGCAACGCTGAAAAGGCGCACAATAATTTACGCCAAAACTTGTGCTTTTCCCCAAGCGATACCCAAAATGCCGTGTCGCTGTGTTGTAATCCAAAAATCGCTCCTAGGACACCGCATTCCTCCTGGGCTCATTTGATCTTCCCCCAGTAGGCCTCCTAAGCCTTTTCGTCACTCTTCATCCTCGCATCAAGTGCCTCCATCTCGTCATCCCACCTGCCGAGAGGTGACAGGACAGGAGGCGAGGTCTCTCCGGCCTTGCCAGTGCTGGGCAGAGCAGGAAACTCGTCGGTAGTGATGGCTGGCGCCTTGGGTTTGGGAGCGGGTGGCTTAGCATCGCGGGCGCCGTTCGACGCGGGGTCTCTGGGCTCGAATTCGCCGCCGTATCCACCACGACCGCCTCGTCCACCCCGGCCCTGGCCACGACCCCTGCCACGCCCGCGACCACCCCTCCTGTCATCGCGATCATACCTGTCGCCGTCATCGCCCTCATCAGCATACCTGCTACCAGAGAGTCCAGAAGAGCGCGCTCCCCTGATACCACCGTTCGCGCCACGGAAGCCCCTTCTCTCCTCTTCCGCAGCAAGCGCCTCCTTACCCTCGTCCCAACCGCCCTCCTTCAAGCTCATCGCCTTCAGCTTCCTCTCCCTGTTCTTAGCGCGCTCGTCGTCCATTCGCTTCCTCTCCTCCTCGCCACGCTTCCGCTGCTCGGCCTCGGCCTGCTTGCGCTTGCGCGCCTCCTCCATGCCCCGCGCGTAAGCCTCGGCGTGGCTACGCTCGTCCTGCTCCGCCTTCTCGAACTTGCGCGTCTTCTCCGCGTTGAGAATACGCATCTGCTCCATCTTGGCTGCCAGCTCCGCCTCGGTCAGCTTGGTGCGGGGGTTCGCGCCGGACTGCAAGCGGGCCTCGGCGTTCAGCGCCGTGTTGCCGCCACTGGGTGCGGAGGGCGCATGTTGCGTCTTTTCGCGGGGCGCAGCGGCGGCGGGCGCGGGAGAGCTGCTCTTGTTTACGGGCGCCGCGGTTGCGGGAGGAGGGGCGGGTTGTGACTGGGCGGCAGGACCGGTCGGCGCATCGGGAGGTGCGGTGTTGTTGGTGGTCGCGGCAGGAGCAGTCGGCGCCGGGGGTTGTTGGCGGGGCGCACGCGGGGCAGGCGCAGGCTTGTTATCTGCGAATCTCGAGTTCGCAAGACCACCTCGAGGGGCGGTTGGAGGCCGCGACTTGGGTTGTTGAGGCTGCTCGACGGGCTTTTGGGGTGCCGGTTCGGGTTTGGACTGTTCGACTGGTGGCGGTGTCGCGACTGCGACGGGAGGGGGAGGGGGTGGAGGGGCGACTTCGACTGTCTCGATGGGTTGAGAGTCAGTTACGGGCTCGAAGTCGTCGAAGAAGAGGTCATCATCTGTGCGGCCACCAAATTGGTCGTCCATGTTGAAGGTAGTAGATATGGGTATCAATGAAACGAAAAAGTAGTTTGCAACTAGCAATTGGAGCTAACAAAAGGATGGTGATGTTGACTCGAAGAGCTCTCTGTGTTGGATTGGAGGACAAAGAGCTATGTCGAATTGGGCAAGTGGGGTTCCCTAGTGCGGACAGGATTGGCAGGGGATTCGGGGCAATCCCGGCCCGAGGAAGCTACAGTTCCTGCACGGCTTCTCGCACTGCTCTTCCCAAGGTGAGATACATGTCCATTTCTTCTTCAACTCAGCTGTCCAGTATCCAGTCAACAAACCCTTTATATCTCTTGGACTAGTTTTCCAAGCGACGAATCAACTCGTCACGCAGAGCTTCATAGCTCTCCAACAACGGAATGCCAAACCTGGAGCACACCACCTGAACGTTTCCCCTCTTCTTGTAGCCCTCAGGGCACGCAACGATGACCTTCCCTGACCGAGCGCAGAGACCCAGCTCGAGTAAGCTGATGTGAGCTTCCGTCCCGGCTTCGAAGTAGACAATGATGATGTCGGCTCGTTCCTGCATCTCCAATTCCCATTGCGTCTGCTCCCTGAACTTGGTGTCGGATATATCCTCCCTCCAGGTGCTGTCCCAGTCGGGCCGGAATGGGTTGAAGATGGTCACGGGCAGGTGAGATATAGACTCGGTCAGGCCCTTGCGCCAGTCGCCTTTGCTGGTGGTTCCGGCGAGGAAGACGCTTTTCTGTGTTGAATCTGTTGCAGGCGGCTTACTCAGAGGCGTGATAACTTGGCTCGGCGGAGATGAAGCCATGATGCTGATGTGCAGGATGATGATGAGGAAGATTCTCGGAGTGATGCTTGATGATGTGGATAGTTACAATCAGAAGTAGGTAACTTGATCTTAGCAGCGAAATAGCATTTGATGCTGTCAAGTCAAGAAAGCAGCCAGCCTTACATCGACCGGCGGTCATCAAGAAGCGCCTCCATTGGTCATGACCCGCTGCGGGCATTGCCTAACCCAACTTATCGAGCCAGTCCAGCGTTTCTTAGTGGCCCAAACTCACGACCAACATCGCTCATGTCCGCCTCTAAATGTGAGCTAACGTTCGCCGTTTTAAGTTACCTAATCGCAGCAAACCTCCGACATGTTAGAGTTCCGAAAAAAGTGTTGTAAGGATTGGAACCGACACATTTCTTTCTGCTTTTCTGCTTGCTTCAGGACAAATTAATAACGGAGTCTAACCAAGACTCGTCAGGATTCAAGCAAACCAGCGAGTGGCCTATCGGGAGTTGAGCGGAAGACCACCTCAACAAAGACCCCTGCGCCGCTTGAACGGCGCTCCGTTTGCGTCCCCCGGAGCATGCGTGTTTCCCTCCAATAGGGCAGACGCCGGTGAGCTTCTCGGAAGATCACCATACGCACCCTAGTTTGGGGCGCACTGCAGCCGCTATCTTGCGGTGAACCGGTCCAGCCACGCGGCTGTCTTCCCGCCGTTATTCGCTTTTCGTGGGAAAGGAAGGTCCCGAGAGCTGTCTCAGCCTAGGGTGCCACTTGGATCCAACGTATGAAGACGAGAATGAAAGGCACCTTGGCGTCCCAGGCGGGCGTCCAGATATTCAGTGGAATCACGCAACCGATCTCGGCCCTGCGGATGACCCTTAAGTCGCCCTGGCCGCCATCTCCTAATCTCGTTTCTGAGCCAGATCATACCTCGTTGTGTTTCTTTTCGAGCCTATTTTGCTGGTTGACTCGATTCCGCAGCATATGATACCATCCCCTCCAATGTTGCGTCATGAAGCGGTGAGGGAGACAAAGCGTCCAGAGCTTCCGTACAAATAAAGAGCTCTCCACCGAAGTGAACAAGAATAGCTCAAGGAGCCACCCATCGATCCAACTGGCCCCATCACCGACGAACCGCAAGAGATTAGAGGGGAGTCATCATACGCAGCAGATGGCCGTGGTTATTGAGTCGGGAGGGCATACTCCGGGGGATGACTGTGAGGGCTGCCGCAAGATCCAGGAAGACCTGGTTGAGATATCGGCTGAATCTGAAGAGTCTTCAGAATATGAAGATGGTAAGTCAAGTTCCCAATCGTCTTCATTTCCTTCTCCAGTCCTCCAAGATCAATGACAAGTGTCATCGCGAACCTGAAATCCAATGGGTCACGCGATGCTTGATTTTGGAGTCACGATGGTCCCTGAAAATACAGCAGTGGACCTGGTAGCAGCGGGAGCTAAATCCCAAGAACCCGCCTGCATGCTGCTGCAGCGATCCACCCCTCCTCCTCCTCACCTGCTCTCTGGGGGATCCACGCTAGGGAGGGAGTCACCACCGACCTGGAGTCCCCCAACCCTTAGCGCATTTCGTCATTCGCCATTTTCGTTGCAACACCGCAGCTTTGGCATTTTGGTCCGGCGTTTCTTCCCTGGCATCGACTTGTCTCAATTACCATTCCTCCCTTTGTACGATCGTTAGAAACATCGCCCGTTGCTAACGAACCCTTCTTCTCCCGCGACAGAAGACACGATGGCCTCCGCCGTCGCGGCCTCCGATCTCTCGACGAGCCTAAGCGACACCGACGACTGCCCCCAAGTTGCCCCCGATCTGGTTCACAACCTCAAGCACGACAGTTCCGTGCTCTGTCTCGCAGTCAGCGCAGAGCAAGAACGTATATACGCAGGCACACAGGATGGCGAGATCGTCGTGTGGTCCTTGGCCACCTTCCACCAAGAGCGCGTCGTCCAGGCGCACAAGCGGAGCGTCCTGAGTCTGTTCCTCTCCCAAGATGGCACCATGCTGTTCTCCAGCGCAGGCGACCCGTTGATCAATGTCTGGTGCCCGAAAACGATGAAGCGATTATACGAGATCTACAGCACCAACGACGTGGGCGACATCTTTTCCGTCGCCTACAGCGCCCAGCACGAGACGGTGTACGTTGGGGCGCAAAACACCTCGATACAATGGGTCAGCTTGTCCGACCCGAACAACAGAGTGACACACGATTCTGCTCTACACCCCGATCGCCGAAACCATAGGTTCTTCGACTCCAGGGCTGTGGGAGGGTCCACGACACCCCGCCGCAACGACGAGAGATGGTCTTCGATCCCCAGGTCAGAAAAGGTCGTGGAGATACCTCCAGGTGCTCTGCAAATGTTCGCCCACTACGGATACGTATACTCGATGGTCATGGCCAAGGGGCCGACCGTACTGGTGGAACCCGAAGAAGAAGTACTCATTTCGGGTGGCGGCGACGGGACAATCAAACTGTGGAAGCTTGGTGCCGAAGGGGACACGCAGGCGGCCGAGGCTGATCGCGAACCCGGCCTCCAGGAGTTGATGTCTCTTGGGACAGATGACGCTGAGTCGGTCATGGCACTTGCCATTGACGGCTCTTTTCTGTACGCCGGCAAGCTACATGGCATCATTGAGCTATGGGACTTGGATACCAAGTCCAAGCTGAGGGTCATCAAAGGCCACAAGGGAGACGTCATGACACTACAGATGAGCTGGGGATATCTGCTCAGTGCTTCAAGGGCAGGATCCGCGAGCGTACGTCCCTCCTCAGATTCTTTCGCTGAAATACTAACGAAAAGCAGAAACACACCACTGTCCACTACGGCAAATATCAAGATACTCAAGCAGTCAACATCAGTCAAAAATACCAGTGCATAGCCCGCTGGAAGGCGCACGAAGGCAAAGTTCTAGCCTCAGCCGTCACGACCTACAAGAACAAACAGTACTACATTACCGGGGCGAACGACAATGATGTGGCCATTTGGCACATCGACTGTACTCCATACGAGCAGCAACGAGAGGTGGATCTGGCAGACGATGTCATGATCAAGTCTCTTAGCGACTTTGTGTCGTACCGTACCGTCTCATCACGCCCCGAGTTTGCCGAAGATTGCCGCAAAGGAGCCACGTTCCTGGGGTCCTTGTTTAAGCGCCTCGGCGGTCAAGTTGAGATGTTGAGCACAGAGAGTAACCCCCACAACCCTGTCGTTCTGGCCAAGTTTCAAGGCAATCTTGAGCCGGCAGAAAAGCGGAAGAAGATTCTCTTCTACGGTCATTACGATGTGGTCCCAGCAGACACCAAGAAAGGCAAATGGCAGACAGATCCTTTCAAGATGAAGGGCTTCAATGGCTACCTCTACGGCAGAGGTGTCAGTGATAATAAGGGACCAATCATGGCCGCCCTGTTCGCTGTTACCGACCTTCTCCAGGCAAAGAAGCTTGCCAATGACATTATATTCCTCATTGAGGGCGAGGAAGAGTCGGCATCACGCGGTTTCAGGGAGATAGTCCGTACTCACAAGGATCTGATCGGCGACGTCGACTACATCCTGCTAGCCAACAGTTACTGGCTTGACGACGAAGTTCCCTGCCTAACATACGGCCTGCGGGGTGTCCTCCACGCCACCGTCTGCGTCGACTCCCACCTGCCTGATCTTCACTCTGGTGTTGACGGTTCGTACATGAACAACGAGCCGCTGTCAGACCTCACTTCCACGATGTCGAAGCTCAAAGGACCTAAAAACAAGGTCCTCATTCCAGGCTTCTATGACAACATTCTCCCCGTCACCGCCGAGGAGGAAACCCGCTACGACGAGATCGCGTCGACCCTAATGCGGCAGAACCCGGAGAAGGGACCGGAAGATAAGCTGAAGACTGCGCTGATGGCTCGCTGGAGGGAACCCAACTTGACGATCCACCGATATAAAGTATCGGGACCGGACGGCAGCCTGGTCTCCAGCCACGCAAGCGCTAACATCAGCATGCGTCTCGTTCCAGGCCAGGAAGTCAACGACGTCATCGCGTCTCTCACCTCCTATCTCGAGTCCGAGTTCCAGTATCTCGAGTCTAAGAACAGTCTTACTATCAAGATCGACAACAAAGCTGAGCCATGGCTCGGCGATCCTAGCAACGAGATCTTCCAGGCTCTGGAGGAGGCCATCATCAAGTCCTGGGGACCCGTCTTCGACGCCGGAGAATCTACCAACGGACACGAGAACGGCGAGGAAAAGAAGAAGGACCAGAAGCCCAAGAAGCCGTTGTACATCCGTGAGGGCGGGTCCATCCCCGCCATCCGCTTCCTCGAGAAGGAGTTCGGAGCCCCCGCGGCCCATCTTCCCTGCGGCCAGTCCAGTGACGGCGGTCACTTGGATAACGAGAGGTTGAGGGTGCTAAATCTCCTGAAGAGTAGAGAAATCATGGGCTCTGTGTTTGCGCGTCTGTAAGTTCACACATGGGGGGCGTTTCATAGATGTGGAAAAGCATATTGAATTGTACAACATAGAGGGATACCCAAAAAATCAAAGCATTTGTAGAAATCCGCAATCATACCAGAGCGTGAGTTTTCGTGCGTGCGGTCCTCATAGCGAATGACTCGTTGGCCGATGTCGTCTCCAACCTCTCCCTTGACGTGATCCGAAGTTCGGCCTGTCGATGCCGACGGGAACCGGACAGCTTCCCGAATTGGCTCCCCGGCTTATCTTATCTTATCAACGACGTCCCCCGACGTCGTGTCAACCTACAAAGACACCACTCAAGCTCATAAAGGACTCATTAGAACTCAAGACACTTCTCGTTCACGGCGGGTATTGGATACAGGTCGGAAGTCAGAAACATCATGGAATACAAACGCCAATCCCCGACGGCCGTCAAGGTCAAACCGCGCCTCATCATCCACGGCGGCGCGGGCAACATCAAGCCGGCCAACCTCGCGCCGCCGCAGTACGCAGAATACCGCGCCGCGCTCCTCACAATCGTAACTCACCCCTCTCTGCCAGCTCTCAATCTGCTCGTTCGATACTAACACGAAAAACAGGTGAGCAAGACGAACGCTTACATGACAACCCCACTCACCACCACCACCACCACCACTGGCAAACTCCCCACCGCCCTCGAGACGGCAACCCACGCCGTCACCCTCCTGGAGAACAACCCCCTCTTCAACAGCGGCCACGGCGCCGTCTTCACCCGCGACGGCATCAACGAGCTCGAGGCCTCCGTCATGGTCTCGCGCGGCTTCAAGAAGCGCGGCGTCGGCGTCACGGGCCTCCGCCGCGTCCGCAACCCCATCCTCCTCGCCAAGGCGATGCTGGAGCACGGCGAGGAGGACCTCGGGGGCAACTCCCACAGCGGACACCCCTCCTCTTCCGTGAGTGCTGACGCCGCCATCGACGCGCCCTCCGCGCAGGGCCACACCCTCCTCCACGGCCCCACGGCCGAGGTGCTCGCGCGGAAGTACGGCCTGGAACTCGTGGACCCGGGGTACTTCTTCACGCAGAGGCGGTGGGACGAGCACGTCGCGGCGCTGGAGCGGGAGAGGAGGGGCGAGGGCCTCGCGACGTGGAGCCGGGAGGAGTTCCTGCCGCAGGGCACCGTGGGTGCCGTCGCGCTGGACGAGGAGGGCGTGGTGTGCGCCGCGACGTCGACGGGCGGGTTGACGAACAAGCTGACGGGGCGGATCGGGGACACGCCGAGCGTCGGGGCCGGGTTCTGGGCGGAGGAGTGGGAGGAGGACGGGGACCCGACTGCGGTTTTCGCGAGGGGCGGCGGGTGGGGTGGCGGGGCGGCGGTCGTGCTCTCGGAGAGTTTGAGGGGGTTGGTGGCGGATTGTCTGCCGTCTTTGAGCGTGTACTCCCCCGTGCCGGCGGCGGTGCGGACGACGCGGTCGATTGCGGCGTCGGGGACCGGGAATGGGGACTCGTTTTGGCGCGTTGCTGCGGGTAGGACTGTTGGGGCCGTGGCGCGGTTTAAGCCTCTGTCTGGTCGGGAGGCGGTGTCGTTTGTTTCCGGGCCGGGCGGCGAGTTGCAGAAGAGTGCCGGAGACCGGTGGCGCGTAACGGGCGAAGGAGAGGGTGGTATAATCGGTATCGAGGTTGCGATTACTCGGGACGGGGAGGGCGCGGTCGTGGGGGTGCGGTCTGAGATCCTGCAGGACTTCAACTGCAATGGGATGTACCGGGCGTGGATCGATGACGACGGTTTGGCCCATGCGAAGATCTACCATGACGATGTGGAGGAGGGCGTTGATGCTCGGTTGTTTGCTGAGAAGTGGTGAGGGCCAGACTAGAAAAGAAAGTGAGCTCCGAGACGTGGATTCGAAGATTTGGAAAGTAGCGAATGTAGAGCGAGTTGCATATCAGTACAATTCCTATCAACACAGATTAAATGTTCGCGTCAAAAGAGCCATCCGCCGTGTCCATTCTGTCTCGACTTCCAGCCTTGGCTATCCCAAAGAAGCGGGCAACCCTGTAATCACCACTGCCAGAGCTGCACGTGTCGGGCTGCCGGCACTATTGAAAGCTTATCCATTCTTCCAAACCACTGCTGGAAAAAACATTTTTGTATACTACACGGAACGCCGCTGCCACCCCTCGTGGGCGTTCCTTGCCGATCGACAACACACTTCGCCGGTTTGTAAACGAATACAGATGATCGTTGTCGGAGCTTCCCGCGGGAAGAGACGTCGAACTGGAAGAGTAGAGAGGAGTGGTTGTTTGTTCTTTCATTCGTGGGCGGCGGTCATGCCGCCTCGTTTCGCTTAGAAGCTTGTCTGGACTCGACATGGTTTACACCATGGCGCCGTCTTGGGGAGGAGGCTGAGGCATCTGGAGTGGTTGAAAGTTAATGATGGCTCGCGCAGAGCGCTCCTGGAGAAAGGGGGCAAAACTGACCTCCAACTTGGTTGAGCCTGCAAACATCTTCTGGAAACCAATACCCACACCCTCAATCACGGCGAGGAGGACCGCACAGCCGATGGCACCGTTTCTCGCCGCCTGGTCATGATTAGATTACGTTTTATTCGCGCCAGCGCTGAATCGACCCACCTTGTACCCGCCACGGATCGCGAGACTGCCTCCCGTGAAGAAACCAGCGATAATCTGGCTCAGGTCAGTAAATATGTTCCGCCAACGGTTTGTTCGGGTTACCCACGGCATTCCACGGATCTGAGAGTTGTCAGTAAGGATGGTATACTTTTGCCAAGTCGTCAACGCGTACCTTCTTTTTGCCTGATGCCCTTCACAGAGCAGTCGAATGTGCTACGATTTGGTCAGACAATGCATACTGAGAAGGCCACTTCTTCGGCACCCCTTCCGGGCTATTCTGCAACCCCTCTGCCATACGGCATCCGCTCCAGCCTCAAATCTTCTGCTGGGATGTCTGGTTGCTGCTTGGGAGTCGTGCTACTGGAAGACCCTGTGCGTAGATGTAAGGGCATACGCGCACTGAGGGCATAAGTGTAGACAGAAGGCTTTCTACGTAGACGTGAGGAGATGCGCAGTATAAGGGCATCTACGCATGTATGCGCGTGCCCTTACAGTGCGTATACCCCCACTACGGCTGTGCGCTCGTGTATGTGCGTATGTCCTCACATCCGCGGTGAGGACTTCCCAATAGTATCGCCCCAGCCAGAATTTAGAGATCTCGATAGTCCGTTGCCGCCGCGCCAGGCTGGAGGGGGTGCATAATAGCTCGAAAGTGATGTCGAACATGTGGTCACATGCTGAACCGTCGTTGACGGCATGGAAATACACACCTAAAAAGTCCTCCCCTTGGAAACGTCAGTCTTAATCGAGGATCCCAGGAACTGCGAAACATACCAGACTCCAAAGTTTCCACCCAGAACTGGCGCACGCATCTTGATGGCGGTGATGGCACCAATGCGACGCTCTCCATAGGGGCTGTTTCTAAAACCCTTCACTCCATGCCAGATCGTGCCACCTGCAAGAATATGAGCGTCTAACTAATAGAAGAGAGAATTTAGGGGACATAACAATGGCTCCCATAGAAAAAGCTCCCCCGAAGTCTCGAGACACAGTGTCAGTAAAGCCAAATGGATTGTAGAGGTCAAGATCAATACCATTGAGAATAACCCAGGGGCAGGGGTCGCGAGTGTGATCCATGGCGAATATGTGTGAAGTCGTTGACTACGAAGGGTCAGAGGAGGAGACTTCGATCGAAACTAATCGAGTGTGAGGTCGTTGGCTACGTAAGGCCGGAGGAGGAGGCTTCGATCGAACCTGTTCGAATGTGAGGTTGTCGACGACGTCAGGTCGGAGGAGGTTTCGGTCGGTCGTGGCGGGGTTGGCGATGGGAGAAGCTTGAAGAGCGCAACGGAGCAATAAAGTCGTTCGAGGCTCAGAGTATCGGAGTGCGAAATCGTCGACGCCGAATGGTGGGAGGGGAAGGCTTCGTTCGGTCGTGGTGGAGTTGGCGATGAAAGCAGCTTGACGCGCGCGATGGTGGATGAAGTGACGAACCCGGACCAAGCTCGGAGTAAAGATTGATGATTTTTTTTTTTGGAATGCGCGGGAAATCCCCGGCTGCCTTATCTTATCGGGAATCAGCAGGGGTCCACCCATGGCCACATCCACCTATCACGTCATCAGACGAAAAAGGCAATCTGCCTCCCTCCCGTCATCTTCCCAAGGGTCATCTCATCGTGGAAGCTGCACTGCGGCAAGCTTTGCTTCTGATTGATGCAGCGCTGCGACTTATTCCACCGTTATCATTACTAACATACACTCATAAATCATTGTGTGCTCCGCGTCATTTTCACGCTGCCGAAGTTAGTATGCTGCCCTCAGGTACTCTCGATGGTCTGCCGTGACTTCAGGCCATGCGGGAGGCCGACAATTGATGTCAGACTTCAGACAGGAAACATACCAATTGGAACATCCGCCTGCCTAGCCTTTCATCAGAAACTCATTGATAGAATTCGGAGCTTTATTTCCTAGTGGAAGAGCAGAGTGTATAAAGTTACCTCGTCCCGCTCCCAACCATTCTACTTCTCCTTACCATCCACTGCTAGTCAACTCCTTAAAATTGACTGACCTAATCCAAGCTCGTCGACAAGAGTAACAGGTCTTTCATGATATTCCTATGCTACCGCGAATTTTCGTCTGCCATTATTGGTCTATACTCTGCGTAGCATTCATCATGGAACCCCATGTCCATGAATGTGGATGTAGTCCTTCCGACAACCGATCGACGTGTTCGACTTCGACCGATTCCACGAATTTCACGCCAGCGACCACGATGATCGCCTCGCCGGCGGAAAAAAACACACATTGCCTGTGGAGCGGACGCGGAGAGGTCCCCTGGCCTGGGAACACCTTCCAGATTGTCGAAAAACACACCAATCGGGTAATCACTCTCAACGGAGACCAGATTTTCATGGAGAATACCGATCATGTCGATAGCGCCGATACACACTGGTTGTGCGTAGAAAAAAACAACTACCTTGGCTTCTCCCATCCGAAGTCGGGCAGATACATCGGCCACGATGGCGGATGGCATTTGCACGCCAGGCAGAGGCACTTTGAGAGTTGGGAGTTCTTCACACTCAGGGAGCATCCTGAGGGCGGCTACCAGATTCTGTCGCCTTTCTGGGAGCACACTTTGAGGATAGTCGGAGTGGCTGAAAATGAGAAGAACGTTTGTCGAAGAGACCATAGCACTACCCTTTGAGAGTTCGTGAGGGTGTGATCATTCAAGATCACGTAGCCGACTTCCCAAGCTTCGTACGTATTCCAAGACTATAGTTCATCTGCTGCGTCATGGGAATGGAAGTCTGATGCATACAGATTTATGCCCCCAGGACAAAAGAAAAAAATGGCCAAAGGTGGCAAAAGGTTCGGGATCGAACCTGCGGCACGCGGGTCTTGTCACCCTATCAAACAGCTATTGCGGTAACCGGTTTACGCTTACTACCTTACCGCTTGGCAGCGGGATCCCCGGTCATGGACTTGCCGCAGGTAAATTGTTGGAACCTAGAAGCAGGAGACACCGCTGGTGCCTAACGCTCAAGCGGCTAGAATGAAGAGCTTCCCATAGCTCCACAGATGGATGGAACAACGCAATATCACTAATTCGACAGTGCGAGCTTGGAAGCTGGAGAAAAATGAGAAAAAGTCTACTTGAGTTCCGCCTTGGCTGTGAATTTCTCCTGCTGTCCCGGGATGCTATCATTCTAAAACTCAGAGGAGAATACCGATAGACTAGATCCAAGAAAACGCACAAGGGTCAACTACCTGAACTGAGATGTTGGTTTTGGTCGCTGTTGCTGCTGTAATATTCTTCTGTTGCAGTCGTTGGTGTCACTGTCGCCATTGTCGCTCTTGTTGACGTTATCTTCGAAATATTCGTGCTTTGATACACGCAGGAGTGTGAGTATAATTCCTGCTTTGCCACGATCGATTCTGCTGGCCGGAACCGCAAAGATGATCGGTACCGAGTGTCGGAGCCGGTGGACGGAACCGACATGACCCACTCCAGAGCGGCAGCCGGAACCGACAACGATGTGTATCTCAGGACCGTAGATGTAGAACAAGGGGGCCGAAAGATTGATCGTTCACTGAACGAATGATAACGTTATCCATATCTGAAATAGAATCCTCGCCTCTGCTTACAACATGCAGCCAATTTGTGAAGCCAATGAAGTATATAAGGGCAACAGTACGCACCCGATTGACCTCGTGGAACTATTCAACCTCCTCGATTCATTGATCATACACACTTTCTCAATACACAATGGTTTACTCTCGCATCGCGCTGGCTGGTGCCACCGGCAATCTCGGCGGCCCCATCCTCAAGGTTCTCCTCGAAGCTGGTTTCCACGTCACGGCCCTCACTCGAAACGGGGGAAACTTGTCAAGACTGCCTATCCACCCAAGCCTTGAGATAGTGGAAGTCGACGTCAACTCTTTCGAATCCCTTTTACCTGCCTTGGCCGGCATCGACGTCGTCATCTCATGCCTGGCCACGCTGGCCATCGGGGGTCAGAAACCATTGATCGATGCCGCCGTCTCTGCCGAGGTCAAGGTCTTCATCCCAGCCGAGTTCGGTATGGATTCCGCCAACCCGCTCTGCGCACAGTTGCCCGTCTGCGCCCCAAAGGTTGCCGTCCAGGAATACCTCCTGAAGAAGTCACGGGAAAACCCAGCTTTCACCTTCACGGCCATCGCGAACGGACTTTTCCTCGATTGGGGTCTCCAGAACGGCCTCATCATTGATCTCAAAGACCATACCGCTATACTGTACAACGGCGGCGACGTGCCTTTCAGCGCGACGACGCTCGCTGATGTCGCGACGGCCGTGCTCGGCGTCATTCGAAACCGGTCTCAGACCGCGAACCGCGTTGTGTATATCCATTCTGCTTTGGTGACTCAGAACCAGCTCATTGAATACGCGAAAGACGTCGACGGGATGGACTGGAGTACGTCTGTCAAAGATACAGAAGAGCTCCGCCGAGAGTGTCTCGCGGAGCTTGCCAAAGGGTCAGATGCGGACGTCGATGCTGCGATGTTGGGATTCTGCTTTTGCGGGTCGTTGAGTCGTGATTACGGCTGTGATTTCTCTAGCAAGCTAGACAACACTTTGTTGGGTGTAAAGGGAATGAGCGACGGCGATTTGCGCTCAATGATGGTAGGCTACCTAGGGAAGCTGTAATCTTAGGGAACGAACTCTTTGAGCACCGCAGGGGAGCCAGAGCATAGCGTTCAAGACGTCATCCATGTTTTCGTTTTGATACTCAGTAATATGTTTATAAATGGCTCCAACCTTTCACCTTACAGTATGAGACTTTCCTCGCAACCCTGAAGCTTTTTCTTACTTGGAAGAAAAGACATGTTTCTCAGGTATTCGAAAGCTATATCGACCAGGTACCAAATACAGGAGTCAGAAGCGCACGAAGACAATGTTGATGCCAGGTTTACTTATTGCTTGGAATCAAGTAGTATATAGAGGAGACAAAGACGGGGGAAATAATTACACAATCAGACACACCAATGACTCATTTCTCCTAGTCGGATTCGTCAACCAAGAATCTATGTCTCTCTTCGCCGATGTCACCGCGGTCCTCTCATCAATGCCCTTGGAACTCATACTTAAGACACCCTGCCCGTCTCCAACCTCCGATGCCTCCATTGGAAGGGCCTTTGGAATATGTCAGAGAGGGATCAGAACCTGCTAATAATGGAAACTTACAGTCTTTGAAATTGCCCCTGAGAAGGGAGTAACACTCTGCACCATCGACGGGCTTCCGCGGATTCTGCTTGTCGGCATCGGTAATACAGCCGTCGATCCAGGAAATACGGTACGTCAGTAGCGCCTCGCTCTTCCAACGCGTTGGCGTCCATTCAAGCTCATCTCGAGGGCCGAATTGCTTGTTAGTAGAATCCTGCTCACAAAGCCATTTGGCCCCCCGGTCCTGGTCGTTCGGATTGATATCGCCGTGTTTGGGTACATCCTTGGACGTCCAACACTCCTGCTTGCTGTCCAGATCCAGAGGTTATTTATTCTTCTCATGCGGCGCAATGGTGTAAGAGTATACGCCACATTCGTTGTCTGCTAAACCCTTCAGCGTCATAGCATTCGACTAGCCACCTACGTGTCCGCCTTTTTATCAAAAGAAAAGCATTTAGTATCTGTGTCAGCCCCTACTGTGCCTTCGCAGCCGCTATGACTAGATCCAAGATCAGCACATTGCAAACCTCCTCGGCAATTTTGACGGCATTCTTCCACCGTCCTTTGTGCTTCACACGAATCGAGGGGTCTGCGCCGTTCTCCAGTAGCCATGCGACCAGTTGTTGACGCTGGTTAAGGATGGCCGCGTGGAGCAAAGGATAACCCTTGCGAGACGGCGTGTTGATGTCGAAGTCCGTGGCATGCTGTAGAATCCAGCGCGGAACGTCGCCATCGAAACAGGCTTCCCTGCGGCCCCTGACAAGGGCAGTCTTCAGGACATTGTAGTCGAGCACCGCCCCCCGAGAGACGAGAAGCTCCATCGCTTCTATGGCTATGTCGGCATAGCTCCCGAGCGCCTTTGCAACGGCGTTGAGGGGTGTCAGATCCCCAATGCAGCCGCTCATTCCACGTTCAGCAGGCAAGTTGGGATCCAGCCCGTGGTCGAGCAACCACTGCAGCGCCTTGACGGAGCGGACCACGCTCAACCTAGATTTGGTTATTATATTTTTCTTTCCCTTGGAGAGACCTTCGAAAGGTCGTTTGTTCTTTCATATCTTACAGATGCTCGTAAGGTCTGCTGAAGGAAGCATTGATCTGATCTTCTCCCCAGCCATTGTCGTACATCAACTGGAAAAGCTCGGTGTCCTTGTTCCTGCAAGCCGGCCCAACCAAAGAACCGCAGAGGGATGCATCGCGATCCAAAATCAACTTGATCGCAAGAAGGTGTTTCTCGTTGGCGGAGTTGGCTATTGAATATGCAGCAATGCCCAACTCTTCAGTGGTTGGGGGAGGGGTTGCGGCCAACGCCTCCTTGAGTTTCTCGATGTCATTCTCGATAACGGCCACCATGAGTGGCTTCCTGGGTCCGGTAGACTCTGCACTCATCTTGTCGGGTTTTGAGCTGAAAGGTTGAAGTTAATTTTGGGTGGTTGCAGCAGGGAAATGTAATTTATGGCCGTCGTTGTTGGTCGCGTCAGGTGACCAACAAGACCCCAACTTGGCACAACCGTGGAAAAGAACAAACAAGCCCAGGTGTCACCCAATGAACCGCTTGCACACATCAACCTTCCGGGCCTCTCCCCGAACTCCTGCTCTGTCTTGTAATCTGCAGCTCAGGTCCAACGGCGGATCATAGTGGGGGCAGGTATACGAACTCGCATACACATGCGGTTTCCTTTTTGGGGGCTGCTATCATTTGGCACAAACTCACGAACACGATACAATGCCGTGTCAAAAACAAATGGTCCAGATCTCTTGATCTATCGAGCCTGGGTTTGTTGGCGCACAATCAAGAGCGCCGAGCCTGCGCAAATAGCAACTGTCGCCCCCAAGTAGAAGCGAAGCGAAGGATGAGAGACACTGGGGGCTATGAATGTCCAAGGGGCCGTCCGGGGGAGAGGCTATGTTGCCTTTGCGTTGATAATTAATCATTTCTTGACAGAAGGGCGAGCGTTGATGTGAGTCCGTGGTGTGGAAGATACCTATATTATAGCCGGGTTGCCTCCAATACATCATCTCCTGAATCACTGTTTGTAGTGCATGTTCCTCAGACACAAACAGGACTCTCACTCTCAAACTTACACGTCTCCAAGTCGTTTAACCCTTCATCTACGAATTAAACCATGAAGATCCATCTATCACTCTTTACCCTCTTGGGGACACTGTTGTTGAATCCTTTTGTCTGGGCAACTCCTCTCGGTAGGACTTCCACCTCCTTGATCTAGTTCTATTGCTGACCGAAATCAGACGAAGCATCATGGGTGAGAATTCACGATGATACTCAAGACATTCATCGTCGAGTCTCTCCTGGCCATGAATCCGGGAGGATTTTTCGACGGGCCACGAGAGAATCCTGCTCCCTAAAATGGTTTATG
This sequence comes from Colletotrichum karsti, assembly GCF_011947395.1. NCBI lineage: Eukaryota > Fungi > Ascomycota > Sordariomycetes > Glomerellales > Glomerellaceae > Colletotrichum > Colletotrichum karsti. The sequence continues at coordinate 746,859 of NW_024065904.1, forward strand.
ACATTGGCCAAGGATGCCAACTCCAAGCGATCCGATGATTCGGATATCACGAACTCGACCATCTTCCCCCGGACAATGACTACGGACAAGGACTCCAAATCAGTCGAGGAATTCATGATAAAGGAGACCGAAAAGGCCACTTTGCTGTGGTGGAGAAACGCCGACGGATACGACGTGAACAATGCCCGCTTTCTCAAATTCAAAGATGACGAAGCATTCTCCTACAGCATGAGGGGTTTGGCTGGGTGTACTGGAATGGTCATCGTTAGTAAGAAGGGAGTGTACCTGGCTCATTACTGGGAGAGCATCAGCTTCAGCCAGAATACTATAGACGAAGACTCTGATCAGACGAGGTACACGACCCAAGATAGGGCCTTCCACTACACCATCATACACGCTCTCCGCAACGGCATCAACAGACAAGGGATTGTGGAACAAGACTCTCTCAAAGCCCATGCAGGCGAGATTGACGACGACTCAATCCAAGGTTACCTCATGATCCCACGAACGGGCTACGCTGTAGAGGGCATTGGTCCGCAAGACCCGTACCGCACGTACTGGGAGAAGCTGAAGAAAGAGGTTGGAACCATCTTACCGAGGCTGAACCCAGACACGAACCCGAACCGATGGCATGAGTATAAATACAGGCCTGTTGAAAAGGAGGAAACAACCGAGGATTTCGACCCCTTGGAGAAAACGGCTCGCGGCCGACTTCTTTTCAAATACGATCCCGATCACCATGGCCGTAAGAAGACCTTCCTGATGATGGAAACAGAACTTCAGCAGGACGCGTCTACGGAATGGGACTGAAAGTGGAGGATTTCCTTTGCCCGAACCGAGCATTAATGGCTCCTTCGGCTCAATCCCTTTTCCTTTTGCCAAGATGAGGTTGCCCAATGTGGAGAAATTTTTGAGGTGTTCATTTGTCGATTTCTTTTGTACGGTGCTTTGCCGAAAATGTATCTCATGATTTATTTACTCTATCCGACCACGAATACAAATGCATAAATGCGATTTTCCACGACCACGGTTCCAGTTAAAGACCTTGGCCGCATCCCGAAACAAGTTCGACACCACTATCATTTACTGCTTGATTTGAAGATTCCCCAATCTCTCTGATCAAAGATTTCCGGGGTAGTGTAGGTGAGGCGTCATATCAGAAAAATTAGAGACCTTTCTCGGAACTTGGCACAACTTGGCGGTATGATTATTGGTCCGTCATTTTAACGGCATGGCCCGTCCCTAGGCTTTGAGGAGAGCGATGCAAGTCTTAGGCTTGAGCCTTAGTTGATTAGAAGTTACTGGAGGCGAACGTGCTTGTTGTTGTTGATGTACTATAATGTGTTGCAGAGTTTGAAGTATAGAGAAAGTTTGAAGGCATTATTCTGAAGCAATGTGTGTAAAGCAAAATGACATCAAGAAAGCATAGCGATACGTCGGCTGACAAACATAATGGGTCTTGCTTGCGTCTGACGTTGCTCTGGGCTGGTTGTATTTATAAGCAACCAAGCGATATGGAACGCCGCCCTTGTGACTAAATGTCAATATTACCGAGTCGGAGCAACATGAAGCTGTTTTTGTCTTCAGCGCCACCACATACTTCTCCAGTTCAGTTCAAGTAATATATCCCCGGGGATTGAGCGCCAGAATTATGTCACCTTCCAGACGAAGGAAGCAGTATTCAAGCTGCGACAACTGTCGTCGTTCCCGAGTTGCATGCAACGCCTCGAAACGGGGTTATCGACCAGGTGATGTAGATTGGCGCGGCTCGTGTTCGCGATGCGCCTTGAAGCAGCAATCATGCACCTTCAACGTAAGTGAACATCGGAAGAGCTGTGCGCCTGCAGAGGCTGATATCAGACAGTGGGTGAAGGACACCAAGAAAAGAGTTCCAGGGCCAGAGTCTGCTAAGGTATTGGACATGGCAAATGTCCCGGCAGCCAGACTGAGTGAGCCGGATACGAACACAGCATTTGACGCACTCATCAAGCAAGTTCTGGAACCTTCTCTTGCGCTCTTAGTATATAGCTGTCCGCTTGTGTAAGTTTCACTAAGGAGCCACCAAGGCGATGTTGGACTCGGAGACTAACAACGTTAGCAAGAACTCCGGTGAAGCCGGAACCACACCGGTTATCGAAATGTTCAGGGCTCTCGATCGTGACTTGAATCAGGCGGCGGTGCCTCAGACTCGGGCGAATGGACAGACACCTGGCCGTGGAGAAGCAGAACTGGGTGACCAAATCGAGTGCTCTTTACGAACCGCCATGAAAGGTTTCGCAGCACGCTGGGCCCCTCTGATCCTACAAGACCATGGCGGCCTTCCGACGAAATCGACCGGAGACTTTGTCAGAGAAAGCTGGCGCGCTGCCAGAAGAGACATGCTCAAAGTCGTCAATCGAGTATCCTATCGATCCGTGTTAACCTTGTATTTGTTCTCACAGACCCCGGTTCCGACTGACATCTCCCATGACGAGGTCATGGACGGAATCGACGGGTTGACTTGTCTTCATACTGCGCTTTCCCAGATTCAAAGACTACGGGAACGAAGGAGTCATGATCACCTCGGGGAGCCGGGGTCAACGGTAGAGCTTAGCTCTTCGCGCCATTCTGTCGTTGCCGAGCAGGTCTCAACCAAGTTTCTAGACCTGGAAACCAGAATTTACTGGGCGGCAGTGGTGTGGGATACTGAAAGCTCGTTGACGTCAAACCTGAGGGCTTCACTCACATCCGGGTTAAAAGGTGCTTGCTTAGAACCTGTTTGGCTTCTGGTCAGGTCTTTCCTCGTCGGCTCGTTCCTCCCCCAGTCAAAAAGTTGGCTTACCAACGGGCTTGAAGTCTCCGACAAGACGGCGACTGAGATACTCTCATCGGCTTCTGTTGCCAACATCTACTTGTGGAAGACAATTACGTCGTTGAAAGAGGCTTTGAGGGAAGGAGTGGATGAAAAAAGCCTTTTGTCAACTTGGGAGGCTGTTCTCGACGCATTGGAGATCTACACAATCTCGATACGCCCGCTTCTCGGCCGTTGCGAGAGGCAGCTCAATTTCCTGAGCCAAGAACGTCGACTAAACTGGTTCGAGGTAAATTTACAGCACTACCTTGGCATTCTGAAAATGGCAGAGGCACTCGAAGCAGCAGGTCGTTCAGACTTACTCGCTCAGATAACCGAGACAAGGCTAGATGCTGAGCGCGAGATTGTCAACGTGCTCAAGTTTGGGACCGAGAACAGCTGTACCGTACGCCCGCCCGCCGCCACGGCTTACAGAACACGCGCCAACCGCTTGCACGACGATACGTCTTCGGAAGAATCTGTCGTCTCAATGAGCCCTTGGATCGCCCGGATAATTGATTCTGTTCGGATTTTGAGGAACATAATCCACACCAGGTATCTCGAGAAGAGCATGGAACACGACGCATGCACTCATCTGCTCAGACTGGCCTCTGATGTTCTAGACTGTCTTTCGAATCACGTTCTCTGCGTCGGCGATGGCCAGAAGCGTCTGCAAAAGCTAAGAGAGGAGATAGCATAGGTCTTCTACCGGGTGTTTCCGAGATACGTCGTATCCATAGCAAAGATGCTGCTTTTGTCTCTCAGCCTCCTAGAGTGATATTGGATTTGTTATAAAATTCAAATTCGACGCGCAAAGAAAACATAAGTACATTCTCATTAGTAGTGGAAGTAGTTATCTATTTAGGGGCAGGCTATGAGGCATCTCGCGGTTTCCAGACCTCGATACTCGTAGAAATTGCGCCAATTCATGCCGGTCTGCCTGAACCCAGTGAACGGAGTATCTACTCGGTGCGTGTTCCATATACGTGAACGTTCAGTCTCACTGGAGACCCGTCATCTTTATCGATTCTTGCGCCCGCTCGTATGATCATTCTCTCGTTCCACGTTTCCCGAATAGTCTTCTCTCCCGTTTCCAGACCCATTGACGCCAAATTGTACAGAACTTATATTCCAACCATGTCAATCAACAGACTTTAATAAAGTCTCGGTTTACACTTGGTAGATCATAAGTGAATCTTTCCTACTCGAAAGAGCACAGAAGGATTTCACATGCAACTGCTGCAGCCTTCTTGTCAGCTAAGATGGTGGTTATCTAAATGAGAGCAGCCAATAGAAGAGCACTAAATGGAATCGTGGGATTCCGCTTAGATTTTGATACTGTTTTCGTCGTAGTCTCTCCGTCCGCATCATTTGGAACCTCATGCAGACCAAAGTGAAGATGTGGATACTCCGGTCCGCGTTCGGGGCCTCCGACCGGAGACCCACAATCACGGCCCCCCTTCGCCCGGATCAATCGCAGGAAGCCGAACATCAAGCCGATACATAACACATGGGCAGAACCCGACCCGCGGCTTCACAAGCTGATCAGAAATGTCTCGTTCCTTTGGTGTCTTGAGCCGCAGGGGCTTCCCCTTACTGCACACCGAGCCCAGCTGGAAAAATTGCCTCGACAGCTGGTAGAAAAGAAGCCTTCCCATCCCTAACAAAACTCTCCGTTTTGAAACGGCTGCGTTCATCCCACAAGGGTAACTGAGCTGGCCAACGAGGAGAGGCGGTCCGGAGCCGGGAGCCTGGGTGTTCTCGAATGCCGATCGCAACCACCCCCGCGCTGGAGAAAGCTTGGCTGCGCAGGGCGCTCCTTGGCAAAAGCTTGCTGACCTGTAGTCGTAAAGAGACTACCGAGGGCCGTTTGACGACCGTCAGAGAACTCGTGGTCGTTTCTTTTTCCCCAAGGAATGTCGGCGCACAAGGAGCACCGGCGAGTGACACCGACGGCTTCGTATTACTCGTATTGGCGTCATGGTTTGCGGGGTGGAGGAGGCGGCTTCAACTTTCATGTCATCATCACATTAGTGACCCGGAAATCTCTCATCAAGGTCCATCACAAGAGCTGCGAGACGAAAGCCAGCGTTCTAATAGTGACAAGGCTCGGATGCCGTGGCGTCGTCGAGTCTGTCACTTGAGGCTTATCTGCTAAGATCAAACACCGTCACTTATTCGGCTTTTTCTCATCGGATCATCAATCGCCGTCTATTCAGATTGTCGAATCCAATTACCAATGGTGAAAATCAGAGAAGCAGCTCGCGCCGCCATCACAGCCTACGGCCTCGCCACGGAGAAAGGCGGAAACGCGTCGATCCCGCTGCAAGACGTCGCCGAGTCCCTGGCAGCCTTCTATCTCACCAATTTCACCGCTTTCACCCTTGGTAAAATTACAGTGCTGCCGAACGATCCAGTGCCGGGTGTCTTGCGGCAGCTTCGGCTCTTGAACGAAAGCGGGATCGGTACAGACATCCGGCCTCGCGGCGGCAAGGTGGAGGTCGTATCCTCGGAAAGCGCGATCTGTTGGGTCACATTTGAGATCTTTCCCAGGACAAGAGCGGTCACAAGATGGACGTGGACGAACGTGTACGGTTTTCGGCTGGAGAGAGGAAGGAGTAACGGGCTTGAAGGCGGATGGGAGTTCACCAACCCGGACCAGGAATTCCAGACATTACTAGAGCGGGTGCCGACTTTCTACACAGGTGGCAAGGTCGGATAGAATGGTAGTTTGGTTTTTATATTATTTGATTACAATTTTGTCTATCACAAAAGGCGAGAGTCTTCGACTTATATGGCGAAGATCTCTCGATACAACCATCTACCAAATGATCTACAAGAGAGCGGCCGCGCCGAGAGCAACGCCGGCCATGAGACCATACATGTTAGAGACACCGGCGGCCGCAGCGTTGGGGACGCTCGTCTGAGAGCTGGTGCCGTTGAGTCCGTTGCTGCCAGTAGCCCGGCTTCTCGAAGTGGTCGTGGCCATAGTGCCATTGCCAGCCGCGGCCGTCGGGGCGTCTCCAGCGGAGGTGCTGACGGTCATGAGGGTGTCCGAACCGGTCTGGACATTGTAGTCGCCAGACTGGCTGCCACTCATCGAGCTGCTGTCGGCCGCGGCGGAGGCGGAGGCAGTCGCCTGGGCCGAAGGAGCGGCCGTCAGGCTGATCTGGGTCGTCTGGTAGCCGCCGGCCGCGGAGGCGGTCTTGAGGGCGATGAAGGACGGGGAGTAGGTGTCGGTGCCGACGTACGCGGCGCAGCCCGGGACGGTGGTCTTGGGAGGGGCACGGCCGCCGCCGCAGTCGAGGGGGGCGCAGATCTCGCCGGTGCCGGGGACGAAGTAGACGCGGGTCGCGTAGGGGGTGCCGCCGCCGGACGGGGTGACGACGGAGTCGGAGGACGTGCAGCCGGTCAGGTCGGTCTTGGCCAGGGCGGCGGAGGCCATGACGGCCACGGTGGCGAGGATTCTGAAAGACATGTTGATGATGATCGGGTAGACTTGGGATTGTCGTTAGTTTTTTGGTTTTAGAGAGCGTGTTATTGTTTGAGCTTTAAGTAAAAGAGTGTACTGATCCAAACTTGGCAGTGAGCAAGGCCTCTGGAGTCGGTTGCTTGATTAAGGGATGGATAGGAAAAGAAAATGCACAGCTCTTGGCCGCCGTTCCAGAGGTTCTCTTTATCATGAAAATTTCAAAGATCCAACGACTGCCCTACGCCTTAGCCTCAGGTCCAGCGGGCGCCCCCTAGGCGGAGCTAAGCGGGATCTGCGACGGCATTCGCACGCCACTCATCTCGGAAATCGTCCTAGCGGTCATTGAGAGCATCCTGTCACGGACACCTCAACGGCTTTCCGTGACGACGTGGCGTGGATGATCTGTCTCAGGAGTTTGCCGAAAAATCCGTATTCCCGTATTCACGGGTATTTTTGGCTCTCATTCATCAACCGACGGGTGAAAAAGCAACTCTCGTGTGACAGTCCAGCAAACCGACTAGTTTGGGGGCTCTGTATCTCCGTATGCGGAATTCCGAATATCGCGAGGTGATGGGACTGTGCCTTCACCCCTGACGGGATTCCGCCGGTCCAGAACGGGCCAAAGAGGCGGGTACCGGCGCCGGGATTTCGATCCCTGCGTGATGTTATTTGCTGGCGAAATAATACTCTAGCGTGTTGTCTACTTTAATCAGCGAAGCCAATGAATTCGGGTCTTATGGGAAAAGGAAGCAAATCGAGCGAACTAGGCATGGAGACGTTGTTGCCTGGCTCTGCCCCTGAATGAAGCAGGATTAGAGAGCAGTGCGCGACTAGCAAAATAGCTTGATGACGAAAATCGAAGTTATCTCGTCTTTTGAAATACCAAAGGGAAGAGACATAACAAAACGAAATGGCTGAAGTGTTTCCGTGTTCATCTTCTTGACTTCATACGGAGGTAATCTTTGGCAGTTGTACGAAGTCAATGCATACAGGCTCGTTCATCCTCTCAGGGATGGCTTCGCAAAGAAGCATGGTGTCCGAAAACGTCCTGGACGATGGATCTCTGTTGATCAAAGGATTGCGTTTGATAAAATGTATCTAAGAGCATGACAAACGTCCTCGCGAGCAGTTGTGTATGTTTCCAGGTAACCGAAAAGGGGGTTATCTCGGCCGGATCAGCCGACCGAACTTCGGAGAGTGTGGAGATGGACGGTGATAAGCGCAGCGGCAGAATTACAGGGGAGCTGTTGCTGCTAAAAAGCTTCGCTCAGTGAGTCAATCGCTATCGGCTCCGCCTATTTCTCCTCCCGCCCCTGTCCTAGCACCGGCATCCCTCCCGGCACCGATAAGCCACCCCGCGACTTCCCCGTGTCTTGTCTTTAACCTCACTTCCCCCGCATCCATCATCATCGATGCCGGATCTGACGTCTTGGTACTGCCATTCCGCTTGTTCGTTGTGATTCCCGTCCTACACCAGCTGTCAATATGGCAACCCATACTCTTCCCGTCCGCCTCAACCCGGCCAATGCCTCTTCTGATGGCGATTGGGTTGACGTGGATGATAGTCAGCACCGTCCAGAGGCATCAGTTACGACCGAGTCAGAGTCAATGACTGAGCGCATACAGCGTGTTAGCTTTGATGAGAAAAACCTCTCCAAATTCTACAACATCAAGTTCTCCCCCACTCGGTACCATCGACTAAAGAAGTACTACACCGAGGAACTCGACAGCTTATTCAAGGCCCCCTTCGATACTTACAACCAGGAGGACAAGGTTGATTTCCTCCTACTTCGTAACTATCTCAGAAGAAACCTTCGTGGATTGGAGCTGGACCGTCAGAGAGATGAGGATGTCCGCCCAATTTTGCCTTTTACCCAGACCATCATCGACTTGGTCGAGGATCGTCAGCGGCTGGTGCCAGTCGACAGCAAGCAGACGGCCGTGATCTTGAACAACACCACCAAGAAGGTCTTCGAGGCAACCAAGGCCATTCTATCAAACGAAGTGAAGGCGAACGTTTCCACCTTCTCCAGGGCCATAAGCACCATCGACCAGCTCAGAGGTCACGTGGACGAGCTCTACGGCTTCTACTCACCCTACGACCCGTTATTCCCATGGTGGAACGAGGCACCCAAAAAGAGCTTCGATGACGCCCTCACCGGCATCAAGTCGGCACTGGAAGCCAAGCTGGACGAGAAAACTGGGCCCGGTTCCATCCGTGCCGCGGTCGAGCCGATCGGTCGGGACGGCCTTCTCAACGAGCTCGAAGCGGAAATGATTCCCTACACGCCAGAAGAGCTCCTAAAATTAGCAAAAGAGCAGTACGATTGGTGCGAAAAGGAAATGAAAAAGGCTTCCCGCAGCCTCTCAAACGACAAAGTGGGCTCCATTGGGCCGGATGGCAAGGCATCGGTGTAAGTGGCGCCGACGTCATTACTGGAATAGGAACTGACCTTTCTTTTTAGTCTTAAAACTGGCGACTCCTCTTTGGGGTTCGGAGACAACTGGAAGGCTGCTCTTCAACATGTCAAGGACACGTACGTCGAGCCCGGCCAGCAGCCGGAGCTCGTTCGACAACTCGCTCGCGAGGGCGAGGACTTCGTCACCAAACACGACCTCGTCACCGTCCCCAGCGTGGCCGCCGAAACATGGCGCATGTTCATGATCTCGGCTGAGCGCCAGAAGGAGTCTCCGTTCTTCCTCGGTGGCCCGTCGATTATGGTTTCTTATCCCACCGCGGCCATGGATCACGACCTGAAGGTCATGGTGATGCGCGGCAACAACCCTCACTTCTCCCGCGCGACGGCGTTCCACGAGCTCATCCCGGGTCACCGACTCCAGCTGTTCATGGCTAAGCGTCACCACCCGTACCGTAAACTATTCGAGACACCATTCTTTGTCGAAGGGTGGGCCATGTACTGGGAGTTCGTCTTTTGGAATAGAGGCGACTTCTTCATCTCGCCGGAAGACAAGATCGGGACTCTGTTCTGGCGCATGCATCGATGTGCCCGTATCATCTTCTCTCTGAAGTACCACCTGGGAGAGATGACGCCGCAGGAATGCGTCGATTTGCTCGTTGACTGGGTCGGACACGAACGTTCCAACGCAGAGGGAGAGGTAACCAGGTCATTCGGCGGCGAATATTCACCACTTTACCAAGCCGGCTACATGTTGGGAGCATTCCAGATGTATGGTCTGCGGGAGGAGGTGCTGATGAAGGGACTGATGGGCGAGAAGGAGCTTCACGACAAGATTCTGCGAGCAAACACGATGCCGATCGAGCTGCTGCGGGCGTTGGTTCTAAACAAGCCCCTGAGCCCGGATTACACTTCCAAGTGGAGGTTTTACGACTGAGCTCCGACCTGAGAATGTTCACGGCGTGGCATCTGCCGCGCGATCTTGTACGTTACATTCGGCCGATATTGAACAGCTTTAAAAGACCAAAACAGTCAACCTGGGCCCACCATCTCCTTCTCTCCGCATCCCCGGACTGTCTCCCCGCATAGCCGCCGATCCATGTGGCTGGGAATGCGGGGGAGCCAGCGGGTCCCCTCGGCCCTTCGGTCCATCTCGAGCGGCGGGCGGATGATTGTCCGTGGAATCATATCTACACCAACCTCCGCCCTACATCACGCGCGGGCGACCGCCCAGAACCCCCAAACCTGTGGCTCGGTACCAGCCAATGTCATCCCATGGATAACGGAACAGAGCTCGGCCACCAAGGCGAACCCACCGACGCGGGCCACGACGACTCCGGCGGCGCCGAGGCCGCGGCGGCCCTCGCGTGCAACTGCTGCCGGCGCCGCAAGCTGCGGTGTTCCAGAGAGGTCCCGACGTGTCAACAGTGCCGTAAGACAGGTGGGTCTGCTCAGGATCAGGTCGCTTCCCATCTTGGTAATTGACTCGTCGCAGGAAGTGAATGCGTGTATGAGTCCAAGAGGTCTAAGCCGGGAATGAAGGCCGGGGCGATTGAGAATCTGCATCGAAGACTAGGTTCGTCCGACACGTCATGTCTAGAACTGTCTTTCAAGGCTGACCCATGGTTTCAAGATGCTTTGGAGAGAACAGTACACCAGCAACGGGCTAACCCTGCTGATCGTGACAGGCGACAGTCCAGGACGGATAGCTCGCCCAACCAAGATAGTCCCCATGGGAGCAACGCTGAAATCGAGAGAAATGCCTACAGTATCATGTCTTTCTTCGCCAAAGAACTTCAAAAGTTCAACACCAAGGCATCGGGCTCGCTAAGCAATGGAAATCATATCCCTGGGGCTGGCGAGGATGTACCACGAACGAAACGGCGTCGCTTAAACGACTTTGAGGGAACTCAATCTCCACTCGGTAGCAATGGCCCTGCTTTACTGGACGGCGATGTTCTTCAGGCCGTCCTTCAAGCCTACTTTTCACATGTCCATCCCTGGATCCCCATCCTGCACGAAGCCAGGTTCCGGCGACGGCTTGCCGGGCCCAATGGCTTCGAGGCGTTGAAGGTCGTATTACACTCCATGGTTCTTGCCGCTGCTAGGTACGTCAGCGATGAAGAGGCTGCTGCCGCCGCTTTCGGATCATGCCAACACAGGGTGAACGTGAGAGACTGGGTTGTTTCACAAGCGATGAAACACCTCACAGTCGAGAGTCTCCAAGCTCTCATTATTGTCTCCTTCAACGATGTAAGTTCTCGCCTAGAGAGGTCTTGATCACCACTAACCAACACCCCCAGATTGGTAGCGGCGATGCAGCTCAGGCATGGTCTCTCGTCGGCTCGTTGACACGCACCGTCGAGTATCTCCAGCTTACCGTGGAACACGACGACGCCGACAGGCCCTCCTTATCTCAGCCCTTCATCTCTCTCCATCCACCCGACAACTGGACCGAAGCTGAAGAGCGGAGGCGAGTGTTCTGGAACGTCTTCAAGCTCGACCGCCTCATCTCCGTCACAATGGGCTGGAACACAAGTCTCACCTCAGACGATGTCCGCTGCAGACTGCCGTGCGACGGCGTCCTCTGGCGTAAGGAAGACCGGGTAGTCACCCCGTACTTCGGGATCTGGGACAAGGCCGCCGGCAGGATAGGCAACCCAATCGCGTTCATTCCGTCTCATTACGCGCAGACATCTCAAATAGTCGCGGAAGAGGAGATACAGACTCCTTCGGAAGCTGGGACGTCTCCGGGAGCGCAGGCTGCGAGTGTTGACATGTCGACCGTCGGGGCTTTCGCTTATTGCATCGAGGCAACAGAGTCTCTGAGTCGAGTCACCAGCTACTTCCTTCAACAGAAAATCAACATGAGAGATCAAAGGGATATCAGCAGTTGGTTGACCCGCTTCAAAGAGCTCGACCTACGTCTGGTCCATTGGAAGATGCTGCTGCCTCAAAAGTGGAAGGCGAACATGGCTCGCCAGTCCACACGGATGGACCCCAATCTGACCCTGGCGCACGTCACCCACAACACTTCCATGATCCTACTACACCAGCTCATCGCCTTCCCGCCAAAAGAGTGGCCGTTCCGCGCCCGTCTACCGAGCGTTCTGAGCATCGACACGTGCCAGGCCGCGGCGGTGGAGATCGCCATCATTGCCGAGAACTACCTGAAGCACGCCCCGCCCACCATGCCCGTCTCGAGTCAATTTGCTTTCTGCATTTACGTGGCTGCCAGAGTGCTGCTGCTTCGCTGGAGACACGAGACTGGGGGTGATCTGATGCCTGAGTTCTGGTCTCTGGTGCAGATTCTCGATGAGATGGCTAGTCGGTGGTCTGGTCCGCATAGTTTCGAGCCGGCGAGAGACAACCTCGCTGGGAAATACTCTCGGAAGCTCACCGAGATGCATTCGAGATGCGGCGATGATTCACCTTATAACATCAACGTGTTGGGATACACGACGGAGATCGACCACACCAGCTCCAAGGACCCGCCAGCTTTCCCTCAACCATGTCGCAACGGAAACGGCCAGCAGCATGTTCCGGAAGCAAGACCGGGTATTATGAGGGGTGAACAAGACAGGGGTCCCGTTGTAGACCCTCAACGAGGCATGGGAGTAAACAACGTTGACAACATCGTCGTCGCTCAGCAATACACCGCTTCCCACCCAACTGTGAACCCGAATCCACCCCCTGGTGCCATGATCGTGCACCCGACCATGGAAATGAACGGGGTCGAGCCAATCACTCAGCAGACCATCTACCACCGTGGAAGTGTGGGAAGCGGCGAGCTCAGCAGCATCTCCCAACTGCTGCTCGACCAGCAGTTCGTCGACATGGACCGGATAATCAGCTTCGACGACGGCATCTTCGGCACAGAGTACGAAGGCGGGTGGTAAATACGTTTTTCTCCTTCGTCTATATAACAGGGCGGTGTGCCCGCTTGTACAACAAAACATACGATGTCTATACGAGATTCATATTCAAAAGCCTGTTCCCAAACTCCACGAGGTAGTAATCCCCGTACACCAGGCCGTGGTTGGCATACTGCCGTCTCGCGTTCTCGTTGTTATTTGCGGTGCCGTGCTTGAGCACGCCGTCGAAGCACTTCCCGGTGACCGTGTCTTCCACACTGATTTCCCCCTGGCTGCCGTTTCTGACAAGACGGGCCTCCTCGGCGAGAGAGTGATCGAGAGTGTCCGTGACTATTTCGATGGCTGCGTCGAAGAACCTCCTAGCCAGGGCGTGTTGCTGGATGCTTTTGAGAGCTTGGGAGAGGAGAAGCATCCCGTTGGCGGCGATGACTCCGGCGGACGAGTCTCTCAAGGGATCTGAAGCGTTCTCGATAGGCGCATCAAAGTCCCATAGGGGAACTCTGCGCCCCATGGTTCTCGTTGTAAGTGCATCGCCTAAAGTGCTGTTGAAATTCTCATCCCTGATCGGAATATCCACGCAAGCCGGTGCAGTGTCGAGCCTGTACAGGAAGTACTCCGCAACACCGCAAGCCGCCTCCAGAAACACGCTGTCCTTCGTCCAGAGATACGTCTGCGCGTATCCCAAGACCGCCCAAGCCTGCCCTCGGCTCCAGGTCGACTCGTTCGAGTAGCCCTGCGACGTCCGCCGCCACTTGAGGTCACCCGTGGCCGGATCAATGTTGGCGACGTGGCACGTTGAATACAGCTGCCCTCTGTACCCATCTTTTGCAAACGTCTTTGCGGATTCCGGGCGGAGGTGGGTGTGAAGTAGTTTTCGAGCGTGAGTGGTGGCGATATCTGCGAGGCTTTTGTCCCCCGTATGCGCGGATGCGTAGAAGAGCAGATCCAGGTTACACAGACTGTCGATGATGGCGAGGAGATTCGTGTTCATGTCCGTGACGGTGATGTCCTTTTTCAGGAGACAATCCCAGCTCCGGATGGCACCCGCGGACGGGATATATCGGGTCGCCAGACTCTGCGCTGCCCTGACAATCGAGTCGAAGCTTTGCTGGTTTCCCGTGAGTTCCCAGTCTCTCTGCAGAGCCGGCATGATGATGAAGCCGATGTCGTGGGTATCCGTCCTGCTGGCCATGCCGTGCAGCGGATCGGCCCAGATGCGGCACAGGTCCTGCAGGTGCGCGCGGAGACTGGCGACGTCGAGTTCGGACCCGGAAATTCGGAAGCTCATGGTTTGAGGGTACTTGACGGTCCGTTCGAGCAGGGCGTACAGGGTCCCCGGGAAGAAGCCGCAGGTCCAGAAGTCCGGATCGCGGAACTCGTACTGGCCGGCGCCGGGGCCGTCTTGGGGGACGATCTCCGGGAAGGCGACGGGTGTCTTGCGGACCTGGTTCGAGGGGTAGATGAACTTTTCCTCGAGCGATTTGGTGGCGGTGCGGCATATTTTGGCGGTGATGTTTTCTTCGAAGAGCTTGTGAAGGCGACTTTGGAGGGTGGGCCTTGAGTGGAGGGTTGGCCAGTCTTCGGGCTCCGCCGCTTCGGACCAGGAGGTCTCGCTGCTTCTATCCATGGATATGTCCTCTGGTGTTGGTGTCGAGATTGAAGTTGGAGGCTCGGAAGACATGATGTCAATTGCGGGAGCTTCAGTCTCTATCGAGGATGATGCAGTCAAAATGTGGTCTTGTTCGGCCATGGCGGGAAGTACTAGGTGCGATCGAGGAGAGCAGAGTACTCGAGTAGTACAGAGCGAAAGATGTAGAAAAGTGAAGCCATCGTTTTGTACTCTATGTCCCGAATCGTCAGGATCGGGCTATTGATAAGCAGTCTGGGTTTGAAGTAAAGGACGTTCTTACGATACACGGCCCGTCGGAACTTCGGCAGCAAAAGTCTCGAATCCCTTTGGTCGGGTGACGGTCGATCTCTCGGTCCAAGACTTTGGCGATATGGTTGGCTGACCCTATGTCATCTCGAGCACAATGGTCGGGGTAAACATGCCCCGTCACGCCGAGGACATTCCTCCGAAATGAGCGCCGTCCTATCGCGACGATCTTCCCCGGTTCTCCACACCCCGCGGCCGGGGTTCGTTGCTTTGTCCAGAGGAGCGATATGCGGGGGAATTAGCGAGAAAAGGTGAGCTTGCATGCAGCATGGGGTGTTTGTTTGCTCTATCTCGCGGTCTGGAGATGCCAACGGACTACTCCATTGCTACCTTACTGACGCAAGGCTGCTTTGGGGGGGCATGAGGATGGTTTGATTGATATAAAGGATGGTGTTGCATCGTCCCGAAACTTCACTCGAGAAGTCTGAACACCACCAACTCCTCTTCGGAACTCAACCCCTTCGATTGAGGCCTTCAATTGAGGGACATCGAAGCGCGAGATCACACGAAAGCCGCCGACATGGGAGACCGCGTCAGTCTCGACAGGACCGCCGGCGCCGCGGAGCCGGTCCCGATCACGAAGCCGCTTGACGATGACGCACCTGTGGTGAGCTCTTCGACGGGCAAGCCACAGACGAGATCGCTATGGGTGGCGTGGCTGTACATCTTCGACTGGTACCCTAGTCACTACTCGAAGGAGGAGAAGAAACTGCTTCGAAAGGTTGGCTCACGCGCCTTCTTGGTTCTCTCTGACTGCTAACAGTCGTTAGTTGGACTCTGTGCTGCTCAGCCTTTGCTGCTTGATGTGTAAGTCGCAAGTAGCCGCGTTCAAAGTATCTTGACTAACGAGACAAGTCTTTCTGAAATGGCTCGATTCTGCCAACATCAACCACGCCTACGTCTCCGGTATGAAGGAGGAACTTAACCTCAAAGGGAACCAGTAAGTTCTCATGAAGTCTTTCCCACACTTCAGTGCTCACCTTGCCATCAGATACTCTCTATTCGGCACCTTCTACAACATTGGTTACCTCATCTTCGAGATTCCCTCCATGATGATCATCTCTCGCCCCAAGATCACGCGCTACTACCTCCCGACCATGGAATGCCTTTGGTCTATTGTCACCTTCACCCAGTGCCGCCTGCGCAACGAATATGACATTTACGGCATCCGATTTCTCTTGGGTGTATTGGAAACCCCTGCTGCTACGGGAGCGATTTACCTGTTGACATCTTGGTACCGCGGTGACGAGCTCTTCAAGCGTGCGGGAGTGTGGTAGGTCTCGCATCCGATGGCACCCAACAACGTGATGGTTTTCTAACCGTTTTTCTCTCACAGGTATGTCTCGAGTAACGTCGGTGCGATGTTTGGAGGGTACCTTCAGGCGGCGGCATACAACAACCTCAACGGCGTTAGTGGAATGGCCGGCTGGCGCTGGCTATTCATCATTGAGTATGGTTACACGCAGACCTTGCATGATTTCGCAGCTAATCCGGGTTGTCAGTGGTATCATCAGTCTGCCCATCTCGATTGCCGGTTACTTCCTCTTCCCTGGTCTGCCAACAAGTCCCAAAGTCTGGTGGCTCACCGAGGCCGAACAAAAGCTTGCGCAGGCTCGGATGAGAGACGATGGAGTCAAGGAGAGCAAGAAGATCGGCAAGAGAATGCTCAAGCGCGTGTTCACCCACTGGCACTTCTACATCGCCGTCTTCACTTACATCTTGTAAGTCCTGCCTGGTTTGGAGAGTCATAAGCGATGGCGCTGACTTTGAATAGCTTCCAGTGCACTTCTTACGTCTCGGGGCAGATGGCTCTCTGGCTCAAGCATGAGGCAGACCTCAACGGCACCTGGACCGTCGCCCAGATTAACACGATTCCCACCGGTGTGCAGGCCATTGCAATCGTGGCGGGTGTCACGGCCACTTCGCTGTGCATGATCTACCCCATCTGGTGTGTCATGTGCGTAGTGGCTGCGATTCTCTTCTTTGCCAACGTTTGCCTCTTGATCTGGGATATCCCTACTGGTTTGCACTGTAAGTTTTCGTGTATCTCTCAAACAAGTGAGTGTGAAGCACTGTTACTGACTTCAGCCTCTTCGCAGTTGCCGTCTACTACATGCTTGGACTCACCAGCTGTGTAACGCCGATCCTGTTTCCATGGGTGAACATGGTCATGAAAGATGACAACGAGGCCAGAGCCTTCACAACCGGAGCCATGGTAAGTATTGCTAGCAACACAGACAACACACGCGGTCTTTTCTCACTGTTTTCTAGATGACATGCGGCTGGATCTTCTTCAGCTTCTACCCCATCACCGTTTTCCCTGTCGTCGAAGGTAAGTCCATCGAAAAGCAACATTTGAGAGTACTTGGGACACCGTTTCTGACGAGATGCGAACAGCCCCCAAGTGGCGCAAAGGATTCACCGTCAACACCGTCTTCGTGGCAACCTGGTGGATTCTCTTCATGCTTGGCCAGTATCTATGGAGGCGCGACATCAAGCTCGGAAAGTACAAGACGACTACCGAGACCAGCAGTGTTCAGGAGATGAAGAAAGACGACGACGATATGACGCATGTTGAGGTCTCTAGTGAGAAGGAAACTAGGGTTTAAACGGGTTGTCTGGTCTGAGTGCATCTTCTTGGATGGTTTGGAGAGCTGGCGCAGGCTTGCAAGCGCAATATAAACTGCTGTTAGGAACTAGTTTGGAGAGTTGCGGATAGACTTGTTGGAGTCGTCAAGTAACCCTTCCGCAATCTGACTACATGGGACCTCTGCAAATCAACATAATGTGGATACACCCAATTGAACCATTGAAATCCCTCAAAATAGCCAGCAATTGTCATCTACCACTAGTCAATAAACTGGGTATAACCGAGTCTCTCGGGTTACGGGTACAGTCGAAAGTCGGCCGCTGCCGACCGGTGAACCCGTCGCATGAAGAAAATGAGTCCGGGGTCCCGCACTCCGCGGAGGCCGCATCATTCATGCGGGCCTTCGACTTGAGAATCCGAACACATCGCCGACTGTACAGAGTAACTTCATGTTATTTACATGTTGTCCAAGACATTTGCACTTTATTTCAGTTACGGCTTACGATATTCGGAACAACAGCGAAAAAGTCAAGGGGGGAGATAAGCTCAATCTTCCCCATAAGCAGCAGTGGAGTCGCGAGGCCTGGTGCTAACAGGCGGGGATTGTAAGAGAGAGCCGGCTGGTCTACTTCCATGCTACAGACCATGCAACTTGAAGTGGGTTACTAGGGTGTTGATGGAGACCTGTCAGACTCGAACCATATAGGGGAGGATTCATTTCCTGGTCACCGTCTCACATTCGTATGGACTTTCAGCTCGGTGCACTGAACACATGTTCGCAGGGCCGCGTGGGCCCCCATGACGCTCGCTTGGCTAACGAGTTGAAAAAGTTCAATATTCCCGCGTCGGAGTCTGAGCCCATTCGATGTTCCCTTCGGTGCAGATTCAACAAGTATCAAATCCGGTTGCGTGCATTGCATCTCGGTCCCTCGGAGCTTCCAAAATGCATCAACCCCTGAAGCTTATCCGCATCCACTCCGAAGATCAACTACAACAACTTGGAGACCTGGGCTCCAGGATATTCTTCGACGACGCAATTTTTGAATGGTTCTGCCCCGACCGCCACGAGCTTCCCGACGAGTTCAGAGACCTTTGGCGTCTGCTTCTCAGAGGCGAGTTCTCCGAGCCGGGAACGGTTATTCTAGCTGCTTGCAAAGAAAGTTCCGACGATCTACGTAATGCTCTGGGCTTCTGCATATGGAGACGCCATGGAAAATCAGACACAGCCCGAAGCTGGCAGGGGGATAGTCTGAAGAAAAGTAGGCTCCTACTATCACCAGCAGCTCCAACTCATCGCCAAATGCTGACAATTTGCAAATAGAATTCATGCGAATCAGTCTTATACTGCAGTATGCATACCGCATAGTCTCTGGGCATTTGTCTCTTTGGAGGGTTTATGACCTGCTGTCATCAAAACACGATGTTGAGAAGGTTTATCCCACAGAACGATGGCGTCTCAGTTGGCTGGCTGTATCTCCTGAATTCCAAAGATGTGGGGTGGGAAAGAGAATGTTGCAATGGGGACTCGAACGAAGCGAGGAAGAGGGCGTTCCTGCAGTGCTGGAATCCAGCAAACCCGGAAGAGGGTTGTATGCAAAGGCTGGATTTGAGGAGATAGGATGGATGAAGTTTGATGGAGGCAAGCAGCAGCAACCAATAATGCTCCGACAAGCGCGCGAGGATAAGAAGGTGGTTTGATGCCTGGGATTACTAATAATGTAATTTTTCA
Source organism: Colletotrichum karsti (assembly GCF_011947395.1). Taxonomy (NCBI): domain Eukaryota; kingdom Fungi; phylum Ascomycota; class Sordariomycetes; order Glomerellales; family Glomerellaceae; genus Colletotrichum; species Colletotrichum karsti. The sequence continues at coordinate 765,708 of NW_024065904.1, forward strand.
TTACTGCAGTCATGGCATTATACGAAGTATCATCCTTAACACTCCATTTTGGCTTACAACAATATAGATGACATGTTTTCAACGCAGAACCTACTCGTCTTCCTCCAGTTCAACACACGAACTGAACATGCATTTATCTCTGATATGCTTAGCTAAGAACTGGTTATTACGCCCTAGAATGATTTGGCTCAAGACTAGCTTCCACGTTGCCGCTTTCCCGGCACCATGCGGAAATAACATGAGCCCCAAATAACACTGGATGAACGGTCTGTCTTTGACCTCCATTTTACCCCGCCATCTCCGGCATTTCCATTAGTGATCGTCGTTTGCCACATGTAACCTGCCTCTTGATTGCTAGAGTGGTTTGATCTCCGCTTACCATTGACATTTACTGACTGCCGAAAATCCCGCCCGCCTGGTTAACTTCACGTCACCTTTCGGACATTGGCCGACTGACATTTCAGAAGAAAGAAGAACCGTCTTCTGGCCTTGAAATGCAGGAGCCTCCCCACGTTAGTGATGGGGACGCGAACAGCGGGCAGTCTCCTCAAGCATCCACCATGGCCACTCTTCAGTTAGCCACATGGGCAACTAACCTCACTTACGCCAACCTCTCAACGGGAGTAGTTGATGCTGCTGTCAAGAGTCTTTATAATTGGGCCGGCTGTGCCATTGGAGGTTACGTTCAGGATGCGCCCCAGATTGCGCAGAACACCACTCTCGCCGCTTTCAGCGGCCCTCCCACATCGAGTATCCTCGGCGCAAACGATTTCATTAGCTCTGGGTATGCGGATGCTCAGACGGCGGCGTTGATCAACGGCATCGCATCACATGTCGACGACTACGACGATACGCACCTCGAAACCATCATTCATCCTGCCGGGCCTGTGGCTAGCGCGCTGTTTGCTGTCGCTGAGTGGAAGGCTCCCGTTTCAGGCCACGACTTCATCACCGCGTTTGTCGCCGGTGTCGAAGCAGAATGTAAGCTGGGTCTGTCGGTCTATCCTGAACATTACAATGTGGGATGGCACATCACCAGCACCACGGGCTCGATTGGCGCAGCAGTAGCAGTCAGCAAGCTTCTTGGATCCGCTACTGTTACCATGCAAAACGCCATTGGAATAGCGGCGACGCAAGTTGTCGGCATGCAAGAGTACTTCGGGTCAGACACAAAGTCTTTCCATGTCGGACGGGCAGCGCAAGGCGGCATGCTCGCTGCGCTCCTTGCCAAGAACAACTACACCAGCTCTCTTCAGGGCCTTGAGGCCAAGTTTGGGTGGTTGCACGTCGTTAGCACGCGAGAAAACGCGACGGCATACTTCGGGCAGCTGGGTCAGATCTGGGAGATCGAGAAGAACACGTTCAAACCCTTCCCTTGTGGGATCGTCATGCACCCATCCATCGATGCTGCCATACAGCTGCATAATCAGACTATCCAAGAAGGCAAATCTCTCTCCGACATAGACACCGTCGAGTTACGCGTCAACCCTCAAGTCCTCATCCTAACAGGCAAGACGGATCCACAGACAGGCCTCGAGGGCAAGTTCAGCATCTACCATGCCACAGCCGTGGGCCTCATCTACGGTGAAGCTACGCCTAAGGAGTTCACAGATGCGGTGGTAAAGAATGAGACGGTGGTCGACATGCGGAAGAAGGTCAACGTGACGACTGATGCGAGCGTGGATAATGCGCAAGGGTACATGACGGTCAGCTTCAAAGACGGTACCAAACTCGAAAAGCACGTCGTGAACGCGATCGGGAGCCGGGAGAACCCACTTACAGTGGATGATTTGAAGAAGAAGTTCATGGACCAAGTCACGATGGCCATCGGTCAGGAGAGGGCCACGAAAGCGTACGATGCGTTCACTAATATTGGTAACCTGACCGATGTAGGAAAACTGCGCGGGATGTTTTGAGTAGCTCGGGGTTATGATAACTTCTACAAACAAATTCCATGAGTAACTTGAAGCTGATTGGGTCCGAATGTCATATATGTATAAACGGGCAGGCTGTGTACGTAAAGTAGCAGACCCAAGACAGCACAAATCCTCCTAAAGCAAACCCGGCCCGTCAGTCTTTGACCATATCCGCCGAAAATAAACGGATAAGCTCGCCCGGTTTCCGGGAGTTCAACCACGTTCCAACACGGCTTATGCCCGGTCGTGGGTCCGCCGGGAAGATCAATCGGCGCCGACGCTCCACTCGCCGAACCGGCGGGATGTTGCTGAGTGGTGCCGATAGCGGGGCATTGGGACGGCCAATGGGTGGAGGGACAATTTCCGATAGTTGGACGGACTGTGTGACCGTGTAAGTGGCACGCGGGGTTTGTCCGCCTCTCTATCCCCACAAGTCATTTCGAGCAACTTCAACGAAAAGTCCGAGTCAAGAGTAAAATGGGATATGCGTCTTCTCTAGTTGTGTTTTCTGAGTCTGAAGTCTTTCGAAGTCGGTCATTATCTGCAATTTTTGCCCTCCTGCCAGCTTAGTACGCACTCTTCAGAGCTAAGAAATCACTCAACATGACTGTCGTTCACATCGGTAAGAACCTCAAGACTACCTCACAAAACTTCCAGCACTGACACAGTTCAGTCCTCTTCAAGTTCCGCCCGGACGTGACGGACGAGCACAAGGCAACCTTCGTCAAGGAACTCAAGACCCTCAAGACTCTCCCCTGCGTCAAGGCACAGAGACTCGTCGTCGGCGGCCCGTCCATCACGGATCCCATCGAGCGCAGCAAAGGCTACCACTTTGCGCTCCTGAGCTTCCACCAAGACCGCAAAGCTCTGGAAGAGTACCAGGCCAGCGCGGAACATCACAGGTGAGAGCTAATGTTGAGATCTGAGACTGAAAATGTGGCTGACTGGGTTCTGGAGGGTTACAAGCACGTATCTCTGGCCGTTTAAGGAGGACGTCACGAGGTTTGACTTTGAAGTCGATCAGGAAGATGAGCATATGTGGGATTTTGTTGCCAAGGGCATGGTGAATGGTGCTGCGTGATTCTGAGTTCTTTGGCACATTGATTCCCGATACCCAGGATTGTCTCGATGCGTGTTGTAGACAGCGTAGGAGAAATAAATGACAGAGTTGTAACCAATTTCCCAAGCATCCTCTATCAAATTCCACACTCAAAAGAATACGGGGTTAAGATGTGCTCTACTTCGCTCTGGAATTGAAAGAAACGTTAGATGAGCGTTTCTTTTTTTCAAAAAGATGTCTTTTAAGCCGATGTTCATGAGTAAGTTGTAACAGCACAATAGTAACTCGACACCTCGAAGGAAGAGTGTTTCCTTTTGTATTTCGGTTCTAAGTACGCCCCGTCGACGAAGTAATCCCCCCATCAACCACAATCTTCTGCCCCGTGATATACCTCGCCTCATCCGAGACGAGAAACGCCGCCGCATTCGCGACATCCCACGCGTCCCCCATCCTCCCCATCGGCACCTGCTCGTCCCTCATCCGCTTAAACGCCTCGTACCCCCCCTCCACCGGAAACCGCGACGCCAGCACCCTCGTGTACGGCGTCTCCATCAGCCCCGGGACCACCGTGTTCAGCCGCACCCCCCTCGGCGCGTACACCACCGCCGTCGCCTTCACGAACTGCATGATCGCCGCCTTGGTCGTGTTGTACGCCACCTGCGGCTTGCCGATGTACCGCAGCCCCGCGATGCTCGAGATGCAGACCACGCTGCCACCGCTATCCTGCGCCTCCATCACGGGGAGAACGTGGTGGCACGCCAGGTACACCGTCTTGAGGTTCAGCTCGACCTGCGCGTCCCACGTCGCCTCGGACATGGTCGCGGGACACCCCGGCTGGGACTGGCCGACGTTGGCGAGGAGGATGTCTATCCGGCCGTGTTTGGAAAGACAGGCGTCCACGAGGGCTTTGACGGACTCGGAGGAGGTGGCGTCCGTCGCGACCACGTCGCAGACGCCGCCGATCTCCTCGATGGCGGCCCTGGTCTTGGCGGTGGACTCGACGGTGCGGTTGCCGCCGAAGATGAGGGCGCCTTGTTTCGCGAACGTGACGGCGCAGGCGGCGCCGATGCCCCAGCCTTCTGAGCCTGTTTGGCCGAGTCCGATGACCAGGGCGACTTTGCCCTTGAGGTCGAGCATGGTGGTTGGTGTAAGTGGTGACGGAAAAGGGGCGGAAAAGACGGGTCTTGGCCGGTGCCGGGCGATAGTGGTTAATCACGACGCAGATAAATAAGAGTGCCTTCAGCGGGCTCCTTGAAGTAAAAGATTCATGTTATATACGAGTATCAACTCGAATTTAGGCCTCTCAGACACCTCCGTTGACGTTTCAAACCCTCCCGCAGTGTATCTGGTGAAAGGTTGCCGCAATCTACCAGAGAACGGAGAAAGTCCGTCCCTCACGGACCGGAGCCCCGACGCCATCGGCCGTCCTATTGCCGGCGCGATCACGACATGCGGAGTCCCCGCACCTCCAACGGCACTCGGATAAGGGCCTCCCAGCCAACCATAAAAGAAGGAATACTAATACCCGGCATTGCGTGATCGAACTCACTAACACTCAAGATAACATTAACACGCAAAAATGGCCGAACAAAAAGCACCAACAAAACCAGAAAAGAAGCCGGTGACGGGCGACTACGACCTCTCAACGCCCATCGACCCCAACTCCACGGGCCTGCGCCAGGGCCTGACGTCCTACGGCGACGCGCACTTCTCGCTCTTCCTGCGCAAGGTCTTCATCAAGGCCCTGGGATACAGCGAGGACGCGCTCTCGCGGCCCATCGTCGGCATCGTCAACACGTACTCGAGCTTCAACCCGTGCCACGCCAACGTGCCGCAGCTGATCGAGGCCGTGAAGCGCGGGGTGCAGCTCAACGGCGGGCTGGCGATCGACTTCCCCACCATCAGCATCGCCGAGAGCTTTGCGTCGCCGACGAGCATGTATCTGAGGAATTTGATGAGCATGGACACGGAGGAGATGATCAAGGCGCAGCCGTGCGATGCTGTTGTTCTCATTGGAGGTAAGAATGTTGCTGGTGAGAGGTGAGTGTATGAGCTGATGCGTGAGTAGGATGTGATAAGACGACTCCAGCTCAGCTGATGGGCGGTGTTTCTGCAAATAAGCCAATTTTGCATCTAGTTACAGGCCCGATGATGCCTGGTAGCCACAAAGGGGTGAGAATTGGTGCCTGTACAGACTGCCGCAACAACTGGGCGGCATACAGAGCCGGAAAGATCGACATTGAAGACATCTCAGCCATCAATGATGAGCTTGCGCCGACAGTGAGTATCAATCGCTGCAGTTAACTCAGATGATTTCTGACATTTCCAAGGGAGGAACATGCGGCGTCATGGGAACAGCCTCGACAATGGCCTGTATCCTAGTCGGCTTAGGCATGATGCCCTTCGCAGGCGCAACAGCCCCAGCCGTATCCTCAGCGCGCCTCCGCATCGCCGAGCAGACCGGCGGCCTCGCCGTGGCCCTGCACCAGAAGCGTCTCAAGCCCCAGGAGCTCCTCACCCGCGAGTCGTTCCTGAACGCCATCACCGTCCTTCAGGCCATCGGCGGCTCGACCAACGCCGTCGTGCACCTCCTCGCCATCATCGGGCGCCACCCTACCGTGGCCGGGACCATCACCCTCGACACCATCGACGAGATCGGGCGCAAGACGCCGCTGATCGTCGACCTGAAGCCTAGCGGCGACAACTACATGACCGACTTCCATAACTCGGGCGGCATGCTGGCTTTGTTGCACGAGATTAAGCCGCTTTTGTACCTGGACGCGATGACGGTAACGGGGAAGACGCTGGGCGAGGAGTTGGCGACGACACCGTTTATTCCTGTTCCGAGGGATAGCTTGGTGAATTGTCTGCAGCCATTTAACGAGCCGCTGTATCCGGCTTCCGCTCTGGCTGTTCTCCGTGGAAACATTGCTCCCGGCGGTGCTGTGATCAAGCAGAGCGCTTCAAAGTACCGCCACCTCTTGAAGCATTCTGGCCCCGCGGTCGTCTTTGCTGGGTCTGCGGACCTTGCCCTCCGGATCGACGACCCAGATCTGCAGGTCACGCCTGATAGTGTTCTTGTATTGCAAAACATCGGCCCCGTGGGAAACCCAGGAATGCCAGAGGCGGGACTAATTCCCATTCCCCGAAAGCTTGCGGCTCAAGGAGTGCAAGACATGCTGCGCTTGTCGGATGGTAGAATGAGCGGTACTGCGGGCGGAACTATCGTGCTACACATCTCGCCGGAAGCTGCAGACCCAGAGTCGGTGTTGGGTATCGTAAGAGACGGAGATATCATCACCTTTGACGCAGAGAAACGAGTCATCAAGGTTGAAATCTCAGACGAGGAGATTCGCCGGAGGATAGACGAGAAGCTTCAAGCTTTGGAGAAGGAGGAGGCTAATGGCGGCAGCAAGGCGCCGTGGATGGCAAAGAAACGTATTAGGGGCTACCGAGGTCTGTACCTGCGCGAAGTCAATCAGGCCGAGGGCGGAGCGGACTTTGATTTCCTTACAGCGCATGGTCCATCATAAGTTTGAATAGATTTTATTATAATAGCTGTACCAAAACATCTTCATCTTACACACTGGACCAGCTGTTCTGACCGATTCTCTCAAGTAAAGTTTGGGTATGTGGGTATGAAATCGTCAAAAAGACCGCGCATTATGGTATCCAAATTTGATGCTTCACCCATTTGAAACTGGTCTCCAAAAGACGTGTTGGCGAGGAAAGATTCGAAAGGATCTTGGGGCAGAAAAGCCTCCGAACCATTGGCTGTCATCGCAGCCATGGTCATAGGGTGGGAAAGGCCTTCAGAGAACCCAATCCTGGATGTGTTTGCACCGTTTAATCCAGCATCATACGGGTTGATTGGCTGAGTCTGGTTCGGGTCCAGTCGTGATGATCGCCGTTGAGTTTGGACGTCCATGGATGCAGGCTGACTGGTGACATCTTTCATCCAACGGACAGTAGCCCGGATCATGTCGTCAAGGACATCCCGGCAACGCTTCGCACCAGACCAATGCTCGCCCGTTGCCGCCAACACTCCCAATCCGGCGCCGAAATCAGACATCAGAGAGTCCAGCGCTGTTTGCCGTGCAATCTCGGGCACCATCTTGATGCAGTAGAGCATGGTGATAATGCTCGAAACAACGGAATGCGGCGTGTTCCAGGCGTGCATCAGAAGGTTCTGCTTGTACATCTGATCCAGAAGACGAATGCTTTGGCAAGCAGCATCGAAGCATTTCTTCAGTGATTCGGGTGACGGGTTAGGTATCGCCGGGCTGGGCCGTAATAGAAGCATCCGCAGGCCGTGATATCGGGTCCGACAGACCATGTAAATGTACTCCATGCCGGCTATTTGAGGTATTGCGGCATACCATTCGTCAAGTTGTTGAAGCATCCCATGTTGCCATTCGTGGATATCGATGACTGCTGGGTAAGCATATCGCGGGGTGTCGCGAACAATGCTATTGGCAACATATTTGAACTCGGAGTTCAGCTTTGCGAGGCGAAACAGATGTATTGAGAAAGCCATGCGTCCTGAGGGTAGGGCATTAGGTAGCTGCGAGAAGCCCTGTAGGGCCATGTCATCAATGTTTTGCGGAAGCTGATCGTGTCAGTCTACGACCTTCGGCATTCGTTCTTCATAGGGACTCACTCGAAGATCACAGGCTTCATCGCGCAGCCCGATAGGCCGCCCCATCATGGTGGCAATCATCCGGTCAAGGGTAAGAACAACCCAAAAGATCCGCGTCCGCATTTCTTGCTCCAAGAGAGAGATACCTGCGTTCGTGTTGATGTCGCGCTGAAGTCCGAGGTCAAGGACTGCAGCGATGCACTGATAGTTGAGGTACCAAACGTCCAAACGCATGCAAGCGCTGTGCATGGTGAATATCGTCAGCAGCAAAAGACATTGCAAGCCACGGATGGAGTTTTCAACGTTGATACGATCAAAATACTGCAGTGCCGACAGGCAATACGACTCCCCTGAGAGACGTGCCCTCGTCCGCCGAGACAGCACAGTAGCTCCTAGCGCGAGGACCATGAAGATTTGGAAGGCGCCGATAGGGCCATGATCTGCCTCTAACCCGTTCTCGTAGACTTGGTCTAGCAGCATCATGAAAGTTGGTTGATGCAGGATGGGATACTGCACGTTGATGACATCGAAGTACATCTCCGCCAGCTGCCGTGCCTGCTCCTTCCCCGGCAACGGCAGCGGACCCTGCATGGCCTCGACCAGGGCTGTCGGAAACGGGCTGTTCTGCGCTGGTGTCTTGGACGGCCATGCCGACTGGTCTTCTTGGCGAGTAGAGTTCAGCATCAGGCGAGCCAGGAAGTACCCGCTGGAGGGCCCAATGTACTTGGGGTCTTGATTGCTGCCTAGGGATACCATCCCGATTTCATGCGATATGGCGTTGCTGCCTGAAGGGTCAATCACCCGTGTTTCTGGGCGGGTTGGTTGAGGATTTGACGCAGGCTCTGCGGAAACGGACTGCTGAGGTCTCGATCCATCGACCTCTTGTTGTCCCGGATGGTCTTCCGGTTGAACGCTGCCCTCGTCGATCGTTGACTCGCCGATGAATGTCTCATCCCCATCGACATCTATGTCGAAGTCGCCAGGCGGTCCTTGGGCTAGATCGACGTCTGGACATCTTTCTCGGACGATACTCTCCAGCCATCTGATGCGATCTTTCAGATTCGATATTTGCCTTGATTCTCGTCAGCAACGCCGGCATTGGTGGGGCCGACGGACAACGCTTACGCTCTTGGCAGGTCTCGGAGCCGGACACTCTCGCCATCGGTACAAGCAACGGAGGCTTTCTTACAGTTGTTGCATGCCGGTAATTGACCGTCGCACTGCGCCCAATCAGCATTCGGTCCATGAGACACGGCCGGAGGCTACACTTACACGGATCTTCCGCCTCTGGCAGCGGGCGCACGCCAAACGCAGCCGGGCCGTCCTCCGTGGCTGCCGGCTTGACGGTCGAGACGGTGTCGAGTCGGGCATATTCCGGGCGCATCGATGAGCGCACGAAGTCCGGTGACTCAGAATTCGAAAACGATTGATACGGATCGATGCTGGATGATGAAGGAATTCGGGAAATGTCCGATGTGGGACGAAGAAGGGAAGTTGAAAAGGGCAGGGGAATTGAAGGGCGCGGGGAAACCCCGCAGCAAGAGCTTTGTTGGGCTCGGGGTATTCCCGCACAGTCGAAAGAACTCAACGGAACTGTACACTTGAGCATCGTCGAAAGGAAGACTCTTTAGATGCCATTACCTGGAAGTCATTATCTTTTCGATCCCATAATTGCTACATTCTCAATCAGACAAAAGTTTTACAAGAAAAGATCCTGAAAGCTTGCCATCGAACGCCGCAACTTTCAACCCTTGACGACATCCAAAATCTTCACCGAACCAGACACACAGTGTCTTCAAGCCAGAGAAAATGGCAGACTCATCAGAACCCAAAATCCACGTCTCGGCCTCCGAGGCAAGACGCCTCGTTGAAGACATCCTCAAGGGCAACGGCGTGTCCCCCGAAGACGCCGCCACGGTCGCCCGCTGCCTCGTGGCCGCCGACCTCCGCGGCGTCGACACCCACGGCATGAACCGCATCCCGTCCTACATGGAGCGGATCCGCCAGGGCGTCCTCGCCGCCGACGCCAAGCCGGAGATGGTCCAGGTCACCCCGGCCGTGGCCCAGGTCGACGCCCACAACGGCTTCGGCTTCGTCGCCGCGGAGATGGGCATGGCCGCTGCCGTTGAGTCCGCGAAGGTCTTCGGCATCGGCATGGCCAGCGTCAAGCACTCGAACCACTTCGGCATGAGCGCCTGGCTCGTCCAGCAGGCCATCGACGCGGGCATGATGAGTCTCGTGTTTACGAACTCGAGCCCCGCGTTGCCGGTCTGGGGAGGCAAGAGCAAGCTCATGGGCGTCTCGCCGATTGCGTGCGGTGCACCTGGAAAGGAGAAGCCTTTTATTCTCGACATGGCCCCGTCGGTGGCGGCCCGGGGCAAGATTTACAAGGCGAAGAGACGTGGAGAGAAGATTCCCCTGGACTGGGCTCTTGATGCCGAAGGTCGCCCGACAGATGACCCCGCCGCTGCGCTCGGTGGTGTCATGCTTCCTATGGGAGGTCCCAAGGGGTCGGCTCTGTCCATCATGATGGACGTGTTTTCGGGTGTGCTGTCTGGCTCTGCGTTCGCCGGGCACGTAACGAATCCGTATGATCCGTCGAAGCCTGCGGATGTCGGTCACTTCCTGGTCGCCATCAAACCCGATCTGTTCATGAGCTTGGAGGACTTCCGGGAGAGAATGGACTACCTGTACCAACGCGTTGTTGGCTCTGACAAGGCGGCTGGGGTTGAACGCATCTACTTCCCGGGAGAGATCGAGCAATTAAATCAGCAGGAGAGAGAGAAGACCGGTATTCCTCTTGTACAGGCCGAGGTGGATGCCCTGAATGAAGAAGCTAAGCGGGTTGGCGCTCAACCACTATCGCCAATCTGAGTATCATAAATGTTTTCTTGTAACGAGTCCTTCTAGCACATGACGGATGTCGCAATATAACCACCGTGTAGTTTTAACAGAGATGACAACCGCACACAGTCGAGTCTCTCAGAGAAGAGAGGCTTGGACGATACATCTGGGAAGTAGAAACTTTGGTCACAGAGATGGTGTAAGGACTAAGCTCGCCTGAGACGCACCCGCGAGGAAAGGACTGGCACAAAGAACATCGTTTGTTGGAGATCCGGGCAACAGAGGCAGATTTTGATCATGTTCCATCCTGGTTTCTAGCATTGATTCCCACGAGGGGTGTCCCAACGTCGTAGAGAGCTGTCCCAGTTATGCAATCTGAAGGGGAAGAGAGGCAATTGCCAAGCGGGGAAACAACGGCTGGTAGAGAAGCCGTGGTACGGAGGATAGGTGCCTTCACGGATTCTTTCCCATTAGACGCCGGTGTTCTTGCATGATTTATACGACGCAGGCGCCGGTGCTCCATCCTGGCTGGTTACTGCCGTATCTATCTTCATGACTGCAGGAACAGTCCGGCACCTCAGCCTGTGGATTTGGCGAATTTCTCCTGCAGCTCGAGAAATGAAAAGCTGGTAATGGACGCTCTTTGGAAGTTGTCAGGCCGTCACCATTGCTTGAGGGTGTCACCGAATACCTTAGGAAGGTACCAGGGTAAGGTAGGTGTGATGCCTTCCTTCCATCTTGTGAACATGGAAACCAATGGAATCAGGTAAAAAAGTTTCCAGGAAGTAACTAGGTATCAGAAAATTCTGACCTCGGCCTTTCCTTCCAGATGTGTGGAAGGATCACCCAAGTAACCCATAGAATCATGGCAGTTGCGCCAGTTGAGGTAGCAACACCAAGACGACTCCTGCCCTTCGTGGTGATATCGGTAGCCACGCCTTCCGAGAAGTTGACGCTCCTTCACATCTGGGAAGGAAGTCTTTGGAAATTGGGCAGGAGGCACGTCTTCGCCGAGGGCAAGAGCTGGTGGTCTCTTGGGAAGCGTGTCCCCTTCAACCTATTTAACTCCCTCCTCGCTCCCAGAATCCCATTCCAACTTCAACCTCAACAACATCCAAACAACGAGGCACCATCATCACAACCAGTATTCCCACCCAAGCATCTCACGTTTTGTCTTTCATCACCCTGCTTCTTTGGAACTACAAACTTCCTCCTCATTCTTCCAAACCCAAGACACTTCTCAACGCACGATACAACGACACCATGCACTTCCCAGTCGCTCTCTCACTCTTGGTCATCTCGGCCTCCACTGCCATCACAGCAGCCCCCTCGGACTCAACCTTCACTTCAGTCTCCGGTGGTCTTGGTTCACCTCCTACAGAGAAGGATTGCTGGTTCACTTTGGAAGCCTTCGACCACAGCGAAGGCCAAGGCAACTTCACAACGGTCACGCAAAGCGACGATGGCACTCTCCTCCTTGGAGGCGGTTCTCCGGTGGCCAAACTCGGAAGAAAGAAGAACAGCATGCCTAATATCCCCTCGCTCACCTTGTGGGACGACAAGTCCCGAAAGTGCCACAACTCGGGCGGTCGTGGAAAGCAATTGACATGCAACAAAAACCACAAGGGCGACAGGGAATATCTCATCAAGCAGGCCGTTGTCAGAAATGGAACGTCTGAATGGAGCGTGCCGATCCTCGTTGGAAAGAATTCCGAGACAAACCACTTTTACGACTGCCCGATCCCAGGCATCCCAGGAGTACGCCAGATTTTCGAAAAGTCCGACCACTTTCTTTGCAAGCCGGTTGTTCTTGTCCCGAGGCCGCGCGAAAGCTCGACGCCCTGCGCTTGCAAAAAGGTTGGCATTTTCGAGCCGAAGAGAGAGACGCAACAGGTTTTCGTCTGAGCAACCGTGGGATGACAAAGGTCAGAGGAAACGGAGAAAATGGAGATGGGAGGAAATGAAGAACAGGGAATGAGGGCAGCAGTATCACTACATACATGAATACCAGAATCGATTACTCTTTTCAAAAGGTGCTTGAATTCGATGTGGCCACTAGATAAGGTACTTGTTCCCGTGGTTCTTGGGGCCCCTGACCGCTGTTGTCAGGGCTCATTGCGACCACATTTGTGCACAGGTAGAATGCCTCCAGAGACCATGTCCACCAACTAAGGTAATGACGCCCCCGACGATACTTCTCGGTCTACCTGCTGGTTTATTTCGTAAATGTGCCGAAAATGTGCGGTACGATTTGATACCACGGCTCGATCGGAGGCTGTGCGACGTCCACCTTATCCCAGGGACCTGCATTCATCAGCGTCTTACGAGTATCCCGGCAAAGCTCGCAGCCGTTCAAGGCACGCGGCCAAACGAGGTTAACAAGGCCTGCGGGAGAAAAGTGTCAGTGTCCATGTGTCTTCAGGTATCTTCAGGATCCAACCTACGTTGGTAAAGCCGCAGCGGCCAGTTATACGACACCTGAACGTGCTCGTACACATACCACCTCCCGCCCTTCTTGAGATACGAGTACAGCTCCGGAATGTTCTTCTCCGGCTCCGGGATACTGCACAGGCAGAGAATGGAAAAGATGCAGTCGACGCTCCCCTTCTCAATCTTCCCCTCCCACACAGTCGGGTCGTTCAACGACTCGATGCCCGCAGGGACGATCTCGTACGTGCCCTCCAGCCCGGCCTCCGCCACCCGCTGCTTCAACACGGGGTGCGCCTCGGTGTTGGGCTCAACGCCATAGACCCGCGTCACGCCGTCGGCGATCTTGCGTCTCAGAACTTCTCCCGCCGCAGTAGCGGGCCTGCTCTTGGCGAAGAGGTCCACCCACAGCCCGGAGCCGGGGCCGACCTCCAGTACGACGCCGCTAACGGGCGGGTGGACGGCTTCCTCGACCACCCTCGCGTTCGAGACGCGGCCCTCGAGGAGGGCGACCATGCGGTCGCCGTTGCCCACGCGGATCTTCGGGCCCCACCAACCCCAGAAGGCACCGAACCAGGCGTCTCGGAAGCGAGATAAGGAGAGGAGGCGCCCGTAGTCGCCGGCGCGGACGAGGCGGATGATGGTGCCGGGCAGGAAGGTGAAGGCGTTCCAGAGGAAGGTCCAGGGGCCGACGAGGCCCCAGAAGAGGTCGACTGATTCTGACAAGGACAGCATGGTGAGCGACTGGCTTGAACAATGGAGGGGTTGTCAGAGATGGAGGGGTAGTCAGGGGGTGACTGAGCGAGTAAGCGGGCGCGGGACGGTAGGTTGGCGAAACGCGCAGTTCTTGGAATTGGGGAAATTTGCTGGTATCCTTCCAAGAAGTCGAACAAAGTCAGAACTAGAAGCAAAAGGATAAAGCTCGAGGAACAACACGCGACGCCCGGGGGCCGCCGCTCATAAGTGGGAAAAGATGGATGACCTTCCTTGAAGAGAAACAGCAATGCTAAGCGCTTTTATGCGTATATCGGGGCTTCATCAAGAGCCCTATTCCATTATCGTACATTACGTTCCCCGCTGATCTTATCTGCGACCTTCAGCGGCCTTCAACTTATTCCCCGGGGTTACCTCCGTCATATCGACGCTGACGTCGCCATCGACACCAGTCACGCTTGCTCTGCTCTCTTCTCCAACGCCAAATACTTCTGTCTTCTACGCCCGCCTCGAAGTCGTTGAACTCGTCTCCTCTTGCCTCTTACATCGTTGGAATCGCCAGCGAGTCTCCAACCGAAAACTGTGCGCACCTCTTATCGCAGACAGAGTCGCTTAGGCCGAATGGTTCGCCAGGTCGCCAGAACGAGGCATCGTCTTACGCGCCTGCTCCGGTCAAGCGGCCTCCAGGGGCCGTCTCGTCACGATTGGCTCGCTTGATGCCATTGCATCTCCCATCCGGCAACTGCTTTCTGCGTCCGGCTAAGTCGGCCGGACGTTATCTGGCTCTTTGGTGGTGATGCTTCGGCGATATAGACGAGCCGGTCGGATAACCCCGAAGAGCTTCCACGCCATGTCTCCATCGCCGGCGCTGCGGAGGAGCTGAAGGTCCTAGTGGACATGTCAGCACACCATTTCGACCAAACCCTGGGAGGAGCGGCACTTACTGGCCATTTGATGTTGTGGCTGCGCTCGGAGCGGATCGTTGAGACATGTTCAAGACAAAAGGTAAGGGCTTTTGGTCTTCGGATTGGCTGACTTCTTCCAGGAAGCTGTGCTTTAATCGATTATGGTGATGACCAGGTTGACGATGCTGCTGGATATCTTCCCCACGCCGATTCTATCAGGAGGGCTTTTTCCGGTGATATATCATCCTCAGGGTACCGTCTCTCGTTGTTTGAGGTATTCGAGATCATCTAGTCCCCTTCGCTCAATTGAGGACTTTGGAAGGGCACGAATGCGCTGTTCTGTCGCCCTCGAGTCGTCGCAAGACGTTCTCCTAGCCTGCTCAAAATAGCTGGGGTCGACCATGCAGCTTTCTGCACGACGCTGCACGACGCTGCGCAATTGCTGCAGGCTACGCCGCGTGCCTCTCGTTTTGCTTCACAAGGCATCTCGTCGGTGGACAGCACCGTCGTCATTGGGTGCATCGCCAATGCGCCCTACCAGGCAGACGGCCTCCAAAGCGACCCCAGAAAGCGGCGCAGCCTGCGCGCAGAGAACAGCGCAATTGCGCCCTTCTACGATTTATGTGGAAGGCGCTCCCCAGAGCAATTCGAGCCCTTCCTTCCCTCGTTTCATTACGAATACTTTTTTCCATATTACGCACCTGCGAGTTTCTGAAAATTCCAATCCTTCAATATGGGACTGGGAAGCATTGTTGAATGCCGGCACATCAAGACCATGCCCGCCGACGAAGATGACGTCGCGTCTCGCAAGCTGTCTGTTGACGCATCGAAACCTCTACCGGATGAGGCCTCCATCGACCTCGCCGCTCAATTCCTCCGCATGAGTCGTGCAGCCCGTCGCGCCATCGCCGCGCAGTACGAACTCGACGACGAGACTGCCATGGACATGTCTTCGGATGAGCTTTCTCCCACCGCGGTCGATCATGATAGGCGCCACTCTTCGTTTGAGTCCGGAATCTTGACCACTCTACCGTATCGTCCCAAGGAGTCACAACACAATCCAAGGAAGCATTGTCGAAGCAGCCCCTCAATCGATGGCTTCGAGGGTCAACCGGAATCGAGCGTGGGGAAGCACTGCCAACGGATCTCGGGCGACTCGGGCTACGGCTCTGATACTCGCCGCGAACGCATTCAGTCCGAATACAGCCGTGACGCAGATGGTCGAATCCAGAAACGTCAGACCAAGGTGGTGAGGAGACTTGTGCCGAACCCGCAGGAGGAATCTCTTGCCCGTGTCGAGTACTGCGATTCGGACACCGACGAAGTCTTTCCTGAGTCTCGATATTCCGGTGCCTCCTTTCGCAGACATACGCTGGCTACCAATACCGCCAGCGCTGTAAGCTCGACTTCATACGAGCAAGTCAAGAAGCGACCACAGAGCAATGAGCAAGCGCACCAGGCCAAGTTGCTCAGAAGAGTCAGAGGCATCACGGCCCTACGACCAGAGCACAGCATCGGCCAAGCCAAGCCCCAGAGGCCCAGCATCCAGATACCTGCCAGACCTATTGGCACTTCCGGCGAACGTTGTCTGCCAGACCTGAGTCCGGAATTATCCCCCCGGAAATCAAACCCAGTAGTACCCCAAGAATCCCCAAGATCCGCCGCACACACCCAGCTCCGAAACCTCTCCGAACTCTCAACAGCCTTGTCCGCACACTTCTCTCGGCCCTCCTCCTACATCTTCCCTCCAATCCAAGAATACACAGAATCCGACGATGACGACGACTCCGCAGAATCAAGCGTCTTCTCCATCCCAGATTCCCCCATCGAGGACTTCTACCTCCACCCCGACGACCCCTTCTCGCCTCACCTAGAAGGCGCCGTCACCGCCGTCATCCGCCATTACCGCACCTGGCAGGCTCAACAACGAGGTGGCCAGGGCAGCCGCAGTCGAGCCCAGCGTGCCAACGCCTCAACCCCAGACTCAGCCCGCCACCCACGCAAGCGCTCCCACTCCGACGACCAGGACCAGATCCCTCCAGACGGCGACGAGGACGTCGCGCCGGACTACAAACGACCCCGAATCCCAAGCTCCTCGCCCCCGGGGAGAATGCTCGCCTGCCCCTTCTGGAAGAAAGACCCGGAGAACCACCGCCAGTGCTACAAAAAGGTCCTCAGCAAGATCAAATACGTCAAGCAGCACCTCTACAAGTTCCACGAGGCCCCCATAACAGCCCCCTGCTGCGGCGCCGAGTTCGAGGACGAAGACGCCCGCGACGAACACATCCTCGCCCGTCTGAACGGCGGCCAGTGCCGAGTCCTCGCCGCTCCGGCGCCCGGACGCAGACCCGAGGGCCTCACCCGCGCCCAACGCCAAAAGGTCCAGCGCCGCGCCGACCCGGAAAAGTCCGAGGAGCAGCAGTGGTTCGTCATCTGGGACATCATCTTCCCGGGCCACCCCCGCCCGGCCTCCGCCTACGTCGACAACGTCCTTTCCGAAGACCTCTGCAGCTTTCGCGAGTACTCCACAACCCACGGCGTCGACATCATCTCGGAGGTCCTGGGGAGGCACGACCCGGAGAGGAGGGAGCGGTACGAGCGCGTCGTGCTCGAGGAGGCGATGGAGAGGATCTACGAGCAGTGGGCGAACCGGAGGCTGGGCCGGGAACCGGACGTGTTGACTCCGCCGGAGTCGGACCCCGCGAGCCGCGCTGCCAGTCGTGCGTCGTTGGTGTATGCGGACGTGATGCAGGGGGGCCAGCAGGTTAACTATGGACAGATCTCGTATATGGCTGACGAAGACCTGCCTGTGCCGTTGAGTAACCTACAGGCTGGGGACGAGGGGTTTAATGGGCTCGGGGCCGCGGACGAGGTGTTTCTTGAGCAGGATCCCCGAGCGATGTTTTCCGACCTGGATAGCATCCAGTTTGCCGGTGGACAAGGACATTATGGTCCTGGGTATCCTGGGGCCTATGCATGAGGTGAGTGACTTGTAGAACACGACTAGGATGTAATACCAAACACGAACTGAAGCAACTGTAAGATGAATAGAATTTGCGGCGGTGACGCCTTGTGTCTAGTCTTAATTGTCCAAATATCATGTGCCGGGGTATCATATCCATCCCAAGCCAAAACGCCTCAAAGCTCATCATCATCGTCGGTATCGTAAATGAAAATCGACGTCTTGGTGGACGTCGCAGCCGCTCCATCCGTCGCAGTCTTAACGATCCCCTCAACCTTACCAATCTCTTCCTTCTTAACCTCCCCTCTAATATCACCATCCTCATCCGCCGTCTCATCCTCCGTCTCGGCATCCGGATCAACCACGTCCTCCACCTTCACCTTCTCCTCATTCTTCACTTCCTCCTTGACGGCATCCTCCTCCGCCTTGACCGTCTCCTCCGCCAACAACTTCCCCTCGCGAATCTTGTAAAACGTCTCGAGGCAGTTCCGCCTCTGCGCCTGGGTCCAGCTGCCCACGACGAGCGCGAACTCGGTCGAGGACTTAAACCCGAACTCCCTGGCCATGGAGCAGAACTGCCTGCGCATGACGTCCCGGGGCGGGTTGTAGACGTAGGGGAACCCCCTGAGCTTCTGCGCCTGCGCGTCAAACACCTGATCGTCGGCGAAGAGGGCGCCGTCGCCCGCCCCGGGGTCGTCGGCGTCGGGGGAGCCCGCGGCCATGGCGGCCCGGCGGGAGAGCTGCTCCTCGATCTTGGAGGTGCCGATGACCTCGGAGTTCTCGTGGGTGTACTCGACGCCGGCGGCGGAGAGGATGGCCTGGACGGCGTCGCTCTTGGGCTGGGGGGCGGAGTCGAGGTGGGCCTTTTGGTTTTTTGCGGTGAGGATGGCGGCGAGCTGGCTGGCGCCGCCGTCTTCGGCGTCCGTGGGTTCCTGCTTGACGGCGCCGGCGAGCTTTTCTTCCTTGACCAGCTTCTCCAGGTCGACGTCGGTCACCGTGATGCCGGTTCCGGCTCTCGCTTCGGCGATGTTCGTTTTGTTGACGATGTCGCGGATGACGAGTTGGTTCTCGCGGTACGTGAAGAGGTTTTCGAGACCGAAGATCTCGCCCTTGCGTTCGGTGTCTTGCTGGACGCCCTTGAAGTAGCGGCGCTCGGAGGAGGCTGTGTAGCCAATGTTGGCCTGCTGCTGCTTGTAGATCTGTCTGGCGTAGACGATCTCCTCGATGGTGCCGGAGGAGACGAGGCGGAAGACGTCGACATCGCGGACTTGTCCGATTCGGTACGCACGGTCTTGAGCTTGGAGGTCATAGGACGGGTTCCAGTGAGGATCGACGATGACGACCTTGTTGGCGGAGGTGATGTTGAGTCCGACGCCACCGGCCTTGGTAGAGATCAGGAAGACGAACTGCGTCGGATCGGAGTTGAAGTCGTCCACGGCCTTTTGGCGGTCTTCGTAGGTCAGCGAGCCGTCGAGGTAGGTGACGCTGTAGCTAGTGTTGTGGAAAAGGTGCTGGAGGATGCGCAGAAGACGGACGCTGTGCGAGAAGACGAGGACTTTGTCTCCGTTGCCGTGCCAGAACTTGAGAAGCTTCTTGAGGACCTTCCACTTGCCGCAGAACTCCGGGTTCGCCAGATTGACGATCGCGTCTCTGTTTTCGTACAGATGCTTCCACGTATCAGGACAACATGTCTGCAGTGTGCGCATCTCTCGTTTTTGTTTGTCCTCGAGATCAGTGCCCGAAGGGATCAGCAGAGTCAGGTGGTTCGACAGCTTCTGAAGAGTTGTGACGCACGGAAAGATGATCGACTGCCATGTGGTTCCGTCCTCGAGTGTTTTCTTACAGCACCAGCCCTGGCCCGTACCTGATCCGCACGCGCAAGGTTCAGAAAGCGTACGAAGAAGCTCCACTTCAGGCCTACTGATGAAGTTCATGTACGCTTCCTGCTGGCTGTCTGTGAGGGGGCAGAAGACGACTCGATCGCTCTTCTTGGGGAGCTGATCAGCAATTAAAGTCTTCATTCGGCGGAGGAAGAAACCGGGGAGCAGGTTGTCGACGAGCTTCCTCGCAGTGACACGGGCGTCTCTCAGCTGATAGAGCGTTGCATCGTGGGACTGGCCCCGTGTCAGCGGTTTGGTAATGGTGTGATTCCATTCCGCGAGCGTGCCAAAGTGGCCTGGATTTGTCCAGTTGAGGAGCGTCCACAGTTCTTCGTACTTGTTCTGAATGGCGGTACCCGTCAGGCCGATGCGACATAGTGCGTTGATGCTGTTCATTGCCTTGGTGATCTCGGAGCTCCTCTCCTTGATCTGATGGCATTCATCCGCCACAACTGCATCCCACTTGACGGTGTTGACCAAGCTCATGTGGTTTTTGTAGGTTGTGTATGTCGTGATCATGATCTCGCAGCGTCCTGACCTAGCTGACGACAAGACGTCTTCTTTACCGGCGCCGTGGAAGACGTCAATTTTCCACCAGCCCCAGCGGTTCAGCTCGTTCTTCCAATTCTCGATGATGGAGCCCGGGCAAATGATCAGCACCCGCGGGTACCAAAGATCAGGGTATTCCCTCATTATTCTCATGCGCTTTTGATCACGCTCGTCGGCAGTCTTGCCAAAGGCCGCCGTGAGGAAGCTGGCGACCTGGACCGTCTTGCCGAGACCCATGTCATCTCCGAGTATGCCACCTCTTTGATAGACGAAGAGCCTATGCAAGAACTTGACGCCGACGATTTGGTAGTCTCGAAGGTATTGCGCGATAGATGCGGGGATGACGCCCGCGGAGTATTCCAACTCAACATCTTCGTAGGGTCGGCATGGCTTGATCTTGGTGCTCTCCTCGAACTTGGGTCGCTCCTCCAGCCCTGGTGTTCTATCGCCATCGAAAAACGGAATGCCCGAGAAGTCGGGAGGAAGCAGAAGACCGGACTCTCGCAGCTTTTCGCGATTCTCGTCGAATTTCTTTCGGCGCTCCTTCAGGTAGTCGGGGACCTGTGCGATGTCGTAGTCATCGTCGAGATCGCGGCCTGCAGCGGCGGCCTTCTTGGCCGGTCCGCCCTTCGTCTGAGTAGTTGATTTGCCTTTCCCTTTTGCCTTGCCATTGGCGGCGGGAGCGCGCGGAGTCTTACGCTTCTTGATCTTGGGGAGCTCCTGATCCGAGTCGGCATCCCATACCTCCTTCTCTTCGAAATCGATGTCGACCTTGCGTTTTCCAAGAGCTTTGATGCTGGGCCTCTGCGGTTCGCTGATGTCCGTTCCGGTCTCGTCGTCAGATATGACTATGGCGGATGGCTTATTTGCGCCCATCGTGGAGACAGTCAGGCAGCACGCAGTTTCGCGGCATGACGGAAATGATGAGGGTGAGGGTGAGGTGAGGATGGCGGGGGGTTCGGAAGACGCGACGACGCGACTTTTAGCGCTGCAATGACTCTGGATGCGCTGAAGAATGACGGGGCCTCACACCTCAGAGATGCGACGGGTGCCTGCTGTGGGGCGATGCGGGGGTCGGTGACATTCCACGTCCCCCGGGCCTCTTTTTAAGGCTATTGCTGTCCAAAAGAATATCATGACTATTACTGCATAACCTTTTTAGTACTTCTCATTGTAGAGCACAATCTGGACAGCATCTCATCACATTTAAGAGACAAATGGTCAAGTCAACCCGTTTCGTAGTGATGTGTTTCCTCCTCTACCTAGCTTTAACCATTGTCTTTGTACAGCACGACCCCAGCACTACTTCAGCCATTGCTTGCTTGACAATCGCCACCATAAGCCGTCATATTGCAAGCGTGAACGTAACTCTCTCTCGCTCTGACTACGCCCGAGGTACCACAATGGAACAGGGGGGGTACTGTACTCTCTTTCCGGAATACCTGGACACAACTGTCTTCCATCTCCTGCCGAACAACAATTGCAGATACGGTGCGCAGTCGTCCACTGCAGAGTCTGAGTATTGGAATAGTTTGGTAAGTATTCTTATATTGTTAGCTGGTGTGTGCGGCAAGCATGGAGCGGAACGCTTACCTCAAGTTCTGTTCGGGATGAACTGGTCTCAAGCGGAATGGCGCCAGGAGCTCTCCGATTACTTTGAGCGCATTAAAGTTCCTATGCTCTACCCATCGTTGCAACATATTCTCATCGAATACAAAGGTCCTGTCATCCCAGCCGGGATTTGGTGTGCTTGTCATGTCCCCCGATCCGTCGCCCGAGGGTAAATCTGGTAGGTTGTATAAAGCCCATAGTAAGTCTTCCAATGGGACGTTGCTATGAAGGAAGTCACGCGTTCGGACCCATTTCATAAAAATGGACATTTCATCGGCGTCAGTGAGTAAACCGACTTCGCAAAGCTCTGGCCTCACTCCGATTCTCCTGAGCTCCTTGCTCAAATATTCGGCTTCTGCCGGATGTTTGACTGCCCATGCACGAGGAGCGAACTTTGGGAGCTGATGTACTGGTCCTATGGTATGCTGCAATAGCCCATGCATGCTGCGGATTGGCCCGTTCAATGGTCCTCTGGCGATCGTTCCACGGAGGAACGTTTCGACGATATCGGCAATAGGATGGGGTCCTGTCAGCGTCAAGACTTGAAACCGCTCGTTTTCCAGGCAGAACTGATCTGTGCAGCACACGGGCTCACTTAGGCGTAAACCGGTGAGTTCAAGAACCCAGTGGTTTGGGGTATTGAAATAAGGCGTTGATTCAGGTCTGTCGAGGCCGTTGAACCGGGAAATGACCTGCATAGACATGACGTTTTCGACAGGAAGAAAATGTTTAATGTAAAGCAGCGTCGTCTTTTTTGGCGTCGCCACAACCGATGTTGAAGTATGATGGGAGGATGTTGCAAAATTACTATACGAGTCTCGACGTTGTAGTTGTTTAGTAGAAGAAAAGGCGGTCCACGGCTTTCGTTTCTGATTGCAACCAGAGTCTTCCGTCAAGGTCCTGCCACTCGTTAACAAAATCAACAATATTGAGCCTTCCCTTGCTTCGTCCACTATCATCGCTGCTGCCATTTGTTACGCAGGCGAGAGACGAAGTACCTTTGGGAAGAGCCATCGACATCCCACTGCCTTCATTCTTGCTCATCTCGCTTGCTGTCTTCGTCGTCCTCGTTCTTGCTCCTTCCACCTTTTCCCAATTACCTTTATTGTTTCCACTTGATGGGTTCACCCCATGATTTTCTCGGTTTCTCCATCGATCAAGCGAGAAAAGCAAACGGACTGGCTCAGGCGGGGTTCCATACTTTATGACCATGACAGCTTCGAAGATACCAACGAGGGGGTTGCAGAACCGTAGCAGGTCACTAATCGATTGAGGTGACGTCCACGCCAGAATCTCGATTGGCTTCTGAGCCTCTAGTCATCTTGCGAGCTACACACTGCGCCAAAAGGGGCACATCCTCCTCTCCTTTCTCGGAACTTGCAAAAAAACCACCATCTTACTGAGTGTAATCATCTCGTGGAAGATTTGATAATCTTGCAATTTGAAAAGAACACTCCTAAAACCGTTTACAACTAGGGTATCATCAGTAACGTCATCATGTGCCCAAACAAGAGGGGTATGCTGTCCTGTGCACCGGCGCCAAAATGCTCAAAGCCCCTTTTCGTAACGTCGTCTCGTATCATGCCGGTTCAATGCCCGTGATGCTCTTCGTACTCGTCCCGCCGCTCTGCGTCTCCAGCTCATACGTCTCCTGGCTTCCCTTCCCAACAGAGCCCGCCCGTTCCGCATACTCTCCGTACCCGGCTTCCTCTAAAGCCTTGGCCGAGTCGGGCTGGCGAACGTCACCGCCTTCGTCCTCGTCGATGTAGCGCAGCACCAGCGTGCCCAGCCAGTTCCCGAATCTCGCGTTGTGGACCGGCGATCTCGGGTTCCGCAGCCGGTCGTAGTAGTCTCGTATGTACGGCCCTCTCCGCCAGAAGGGCCTGGTGGCTAGGGGACTCAGCACCGGGAGGGTCACGGTGATGAGTCCAACGCCGATCTCCCGGAAGCCCCAGCGGTTGATGTTGATCACGGACGGCGCTCCGCCGAGGGTGGATATCGCTCGTATTATCGCTGTGGATATGACGAAAACGCCCGACGACAGCAGGACGCCGACCGCGATCTTGCGTTTGACGGATACTCGGAGATGCCACAGGATCGGTATCGGTATTGAAAGGAGGGCGGCGTCGGTGATGATATTGAGCCACAATAACATCCAGAAGTTCTGGGGCCGAAACGTGCATTCGGGACCGGGCAGCGGTCGGATTGTCCAATTATCGGAGTATCTAGCCTTCTTTTCAGCACCTCGTTCAATTCGCGGCCCCGACAAGACGTACGGTTGGCAGCTCAGTGTAACCATCAAACACAGAGCTATGTATGACAAGCCACAGAACCAAAATAGTCCGTTCAGTGATCTTCGTCGCAGGATTCCGAGAGTAAGGCGTTTGTAGAAAAATAGGACGGTGAACTTGAGCACCCCTGCGCGCGATCATTAGATTGTGCTTTCGCAACATGTCTGACAGTAAACCCACAGATACAGCCTGGATATGAGTACCAGGAGATGAACTCCAGCTTCGACCCCAGCTCCAGTATCTCCACATCCTCGTTCGACAGCGAAGGGACTATGTCGCCGGTAATATCGATGTTCCCGCCCGTGTGGTATGTAATTTGAACGATATACACATTCAGGGAGTACAACGCCAAGTACTGCGACTCATCAGCCATAGCTTACACGTCACATTGGAGCTTCATATCAACATGCAGGCAAAGCCAACCAGTCGTCCCCGCGGAATCCGCTAATCCCAACAGTTCGTATGCGCACCGCAAATCGAAGGAGTATCACGAAGACACCGATGGCATACCACGTCTGCGCCAATTCCTCTCGTCAGTCTCCCTCCGGCCTTTTCGCGTAAAATACAGGAAAGCAACTCACCCAGACCTCCGGTAAGTAAGCGTCATCCTTTTCCAAGTGCACACTTGGACTTGGCTCCCGCATGATTTCGTCTCGGCAGAGTCGGACATCCGCATCGTCAATGGCAGATAGACGGCGATACGGGGAAATGTCGTCGAACGGGACAGATGCGCGTACACGAATAAGACAACACGCCGATGGGATGGACCGAGAGGGAGGGAATCTGAATTTACATCGAAGGGTGTGGCGGTACGGGAGAAGTAAGGACCGGCGGGTGCCTCCACGGATCGCGTATTCTAGCGAGGAGAAAGACAGTTCTCTGCGCGAATCCCGTTCGAACGGGACTTACGTGAGCGCCCGGACTAGAACTTTATTTCAAGTCAAGGTAACCCATTGATACCGCCATCGAACAAAGGACGGCGATTTGGAGTAAACTTGGAGCTAGGACGGCCCTCGGGCCCTCTGCTGGCCGCGAATCGGGGTCGACACCGTCGGCGGAAGCTGGGGTTGAATGGGGGCTCTTCCCAGGTTAGCACCAGCGCACGTACATGGCCCGTCGTGTTCGGCAGGGTTTGGGCTTGGTCCATAGTCTGGAGGTTTGCTCGGCTTTATATTGAAACGTTCTTTGTTGTCGGCCACCCACTAAAACAAATCTCGTCGATCAGAGGGAGCGTTCCGCGCAGAACAGAATTCAGAACGCCACGTGGGAGGATCAGAAAGACGAGCATCAGCGAACGTCTGTTGTATACAGTCAATATGTGACAGGCATCAAACTACAACTTTGCCGACGGCGCGCCTGTCCCTTCTGACCGTCCGTATACGATGGCGTAGTTCCTCGCCAGCCTCTCCCTGCTTGTGCCACGCGCCTCATCTGAACCCTTAACCGCTCTGCCGACGAGAGTCTCACCACTGGCACGGAGTCTGTAGCGGGAGAGTATATCAAATGCTGCTTGACTCTCATCCCTGCCGGCGTCGACGTGCAAGAGGACTCCCAGGAGGGCCTCGGCCACACCCCATAAAAGCCGCCTCGCGTCGCCGGCGAGCTCTTCTTGCGAGCTGCCGGTCAGGGTCGTCTTGATTTCGCGCCATGAATCGGCCGGGCTCCAATCGGGTACTTTTCCGTCGCTTTGCGCAGGCCAGTTGTTCATCTTGGTGAAGAACACGTCCAGGGCTTCGATGGACTCCTTTCCGGCTTTGGGGTGTTTGAGGGCCCGGAGGAAGTCTGTCGCGAGGACATCTGTGGTGCCCTCCCAGATGGATAGGACACAGCAGTCGCGATATAACCTTGAGATGTTGAGATACTCCGTCTCTTCGTTCACCATGTAACCGACACCTCCCAGAGCCTCCATGCAACTATACAGCAGCGGGATCGACTTCTTGCAGACGTACGCTTTGCAAAGGGGTGTAAGGACTCGCAAAAGTGGTGCAATGTGCTTTTGATCCGGCGTAATCAAGGCAAGCGCCGCAGACAGCCCTGACTTGTCGGCCCGAGGGTGCTCATCAAGTCCTAGGAGATAGGAAGTGAAGAAGCTGATAAGCATCAGGCCGTGATACTCGGCCGTCATATCTGCCAACGTTTCCATGTGCAAGGGGCTTTCGGCCAGTAACATCCGCTTCCCTCTCCCAGCACCAACCTGTCGGACCTTGGCATACGCCCTGGCGATGGCCAGTCCACGACCGACGTAGCCTACGGCGCCAATGGCAGAGTGTATCCGCGTGAGAGTGAGGATCGTGCTGATCTCGTTGACGCCGCGACCTTCCTGGCCCAGCAGCCATCCTCTCATGCCTTCAAGTTCAAGCTCGGCCGTAGGGAGAGACTGAGTTCCAAATTTGTTCTTGAGACGCTGGATACGGACCCCGTTCAACTCCATCCCGGCCGCCCCCTTAGATTTTCCAATCTGTGTCTTCGCGGCGGGGTCATGTCGTCTCATGGGGGCAAAGAAGGTGCTGATCCCATTCTGCGTCCTCGCCAAGAGTACACTCATCGCCGAGTCCGTTGCGCTGGAGAACCACTTGAAGCCAGAGATCGTCCAAGGGCCCAGAGGGATGTTCTCCTCGGCGTTGGCCAAGCCCGGCTGCGTTGACGGGTCGTACCGGGCCACGGTCTCGGTAAGTGAGACATCGCTGCCGCCCGTTCTCTCAGTCATCCACTGCCCGCTCGTCCACGCCTTTGCCGGATCTGTCGAGAGCAGATGACCCAGCGCGTTCTCGAACACACGCCGCTGCGTCGGATCCAGATCCTTCTTGGCCAGATGCAGCTGGAGCAGTCGCGCGGCTCCGTCCTGCATGGCCGACGGACAGGTCACGTTCGATGCTGAGCTTCCCCACAGGTGCGATCTGAGGAACTGCACCACGCGAGCGGACGATCCGAGAGACTCGTCGTAACCGGTGGCCACCACGCCCTTTGCGATGCCGAAGTTTTGCAAGTTGCGCCATCCTTCGCCGACGACGAGTTCCGACTTTGGTCTGCCGAAGGCGTCGCGGCCGCTGCCCTTCAGGTACGGTTTGTTCTTCTCAGACTCGGTGACCCATTCGAAGATTTGATCGGATAGGACATCTTCGCCGAATTGGGCGATTTCGACCTCAATACGACTAACCACATCGCTGGGTAGAAACACTACACATGGTCAGTGGTCTGGACTAGGAATTAACGAAAATGGAACTCACGTCTTAAATTCCTCTGAAAACTAGCATCATCGAAAAACTGATTCGGGAGCACTGGTAGCTCCTGGAAGAAGCCGGTATTGGAGCTAGAGGGTTTCATAATGAGGGTTTCTTTGTCGGTCTCACACGCGGCACCAGTGTCCCTTAGAAAAGTCACCACAAGAGACGATAAGCTTCTGGCCTTGAAAGCATCTTAAGCCTGTCAGAATGCGATGAATCCAGACTCTCGGGACTGCTCAAGACACGCGGGGTCGGCATTTTGTGGGGCTGCCGAGGAAGTCTGGGGTGCAGAACGGCTGCGGAATGCGGGAGAGACCCACAAAGTGCCGAAAAATGACCGGCGGACCGAGGTCCGCTCTCGGCCGAGCATTTCCGGAGCAGGGCCATTCCATCGTCGTATTGTGTGTTTCTTGACGCCAAGGTCGGGTGGCCGGCGGAACAGTATTTCCAGTCAAACCACTTTTCCCGTATCACACCACTGGAAGTCCGGCACGCTGGCTGCCATTTCAGGTCTTGGACAACATCATCTCCCCAATCGAACGCGCGGACACGATCCACCAGTCGCCGAATCGAGACCATGATCTCAAGATGGATCAACCCAAAGCCAGAACGGCGCGGACGACGAGCGAAAGAGAGCTTGGCCCTACGTAACGATGAAAGTGCGCCATCGAGACAGCGACGCGCCGGCGCCACAACTACCGACATGAAGGGGGGCCGTCTGCGATGCGCACTACACGACGCATCTTACTGATCAACTGCAACGAAACGATGCAACCACGACAAGAGGCCATTCAAACGAGCGCAGCCACTTTCTTATTTTGTCACCAAACCGGACGGGTAGAAATTGGTCTCATTTGCGGTTTGAAACGGGGCTTGCGAGGCTTGAGATCGTGTGGCTGAAGCTGGTTGGACGATCCGGAGATGAAGAGTGACGTCACACTCACATTTCTCATCTTCCAGGCGCGCGCGCCTTGATTCTGCACCTCCTTGGGACGACAGAATTTCTTCACAATGGGCGCTAAGCCACACGGATCGCCTCATTTCGGGGCCTCGTGATGCGCCCAACGCGGCCCCTTTCGCGCTGATCGGGAGATTCTAGCCTTGGAACGCCACACCGATCGCCACGAATTCGCGGCCTTGGGCCATTGTTGTGAGGCGCGATTGCATGTTGGGTTTGCCGGCATTCCGTGGTATTACTCATTCTGATTCTCCATGTTCACAGAGGATTGCGACGCTGCGAGTACCTGCTGCAAAATCTGTTCAGTATGAAGTCATACTGGACAGGCCCAGCAGGAGCAGCGTGGCTGCTAGCTGTGCTTCGTTTCCCTATACCTGCTCGACTGTCTCTCGGTCTCTGCGCTCCAGCCCCGGTGCCTACGTTTGCCCAGAGAACGGCGCGCATTGGCTGACAACATACGAATCGTAAAAATTACTCCTGAGTCCAACCTAAGCAGGCTGGTCTCCAAAAACGAACAAACGCCGCTTGAATTAAGGTGAAGTCCGTCTCCTGCAGGTCTGGGTTAGGGTGTGATATTCCCATCGCGGCCCCCGCAAAGGCTTGTTTCAAAGCATGAAGCCGACGCATCGCCCTATCACAGTTCAACGTGGGCTGGCCATCATCCTCCCGTCTCTGCATGCCTCCCCAGGCGGATGACCTCATGAGGAGGGCCAACCATGCAGGTTCTCGACTCCCAAGCTCCTCAGCAGAAGAGCGAACGGGCCTTCGACAGCGTGCCAACGCAGCCCGCGATGCCAGCCCGGTGACGTTGGCCAGCCGTCCTTCCCTCCTAGGCCCCTTGTTCCCTCCCTCCCTCCCTACGGACTGCAGGTGCCGGCAGTACGCGAGAGCGCGTTCTTGGCAGGGTCTACGTTCCCGCCGTCCTGCAGGGAAAATGGTCTCGGGACTTGTCGTTACACCATTCTTACTCACTCGTACGCTCCGGCGCGGTGTTCTGTCGATGTAGTGACACGTCGGGACCAAGGTAAGAAGCAAAGTTTTCGTTTGGGTCGCGTCGGCGCCGTGACGAGATGACGGCGCAGGTTTGTCTGGGCCGGCCGTTTCCCGCCCAAACCTGCTTTTGAACGAGGGCGTCATTTTGATGTGACTCCTGTTGGTTCGGTCTGAGACTCTCCCACACATTATCGTCTTTCTTTAGCTTCTTGGCTTATCCTGAAGTTGATATATAGACCATTCATCTCTTCCGCATTTGCCATTTCCTTCTTGCCCATCAGACCACACAGCCACAGATCAGCAAGTCACCAGCGCGACAACATCCTTCATCCTCATCTCACCACAATCAAACCCACCAATCCTCTTTTTAATAAGACAAAACGCAAACCAACACAATGGCGATCGACCGTATTGTCCAGATGGTGTTCCGCGCCGCGGAACTGGCCTTCGCCGCCATCGTCACCGGTATCACCGGCGCGTACCTGCACGCCCACGACAACGCCTCCTCGTGGGACAACGGCCGCTTCATCTACACCATCGTGGTGTCCAGCATCTCGATGGTGTTCGCGCTGGTCTGGCTGCTGCCGTTCTCCGGCAGCTTCGTCCACTGGCCCATGGATGTCTTCCTCAGCATCCTCTGGTTCGTCGCCTTCGGTCTGCTCGTCAACGTAAGTTTTACCCTGCCCTGAAGACGGTAGCATCATGTCAGTACTAACATATCGTGTAGCTCATTGGTGATGGCTGCGGTCCCGTCTTCGACTGGAGCAACATCAGCCCCCGTGGTGATGACTGCGGACGCCACAAGGCCAACATCGCCTTCGCCTTCCTGTCTGCCATCGTCTGGCTTGCGTCTGCTCTCATCGGCCTCTTCTGGGTTCGCCGTCGCACTGCTGTTGCCGACAACCGCGCCCCTGCTGTCCACCGCCGCCGCTGGTACAACTCTCGCGTCTAAGCGATCCGGTTTACGAATCATTATGCGAAGATTTATCCCCTTTCATTGTCACCTACCGCCAATGTGTTGTAAAACATATTGGCCTAATTTGACACCCTTTGTTTTGGCTTGTCCTTGATGGACCTGCCTCTTCGCGCTCTCCAGCTGCACTTGTACGAGAAGGATGATTGAAGCTTTCATCACGGCAGATTTGATACCCCCATAATACCCACACCATTGTAAAATAGTACCTTAATATACTGTTCAAATCATCTCAAGTCCCTTAATCTGTGAGCCATGCTTTGACACAAGAATCGGTAACTTTTGCTTCAACAACATTGCCACAACATTGAGATAATAATCAGTAATTGTGGAGTCACTTGGAATAGGATGATAATCTGCAGCAGCAAGGCAAGCAACTGCCGTCGTTACAACCATCACCCATATGCATGCCTCCGGTACCTTAAAGCCGGCGATCCATATCGGGACGGGCAGAGCTTACCGACGTATCCACTTCCCCGGGTCATCCGGCCGTCAACGCCGCGATGTGGCTTCATCCGCCACACCGGCGTGTTCTCTGCGTGAATGCTTCAGCAAAGCACTTCATTTGATGTGGCCGTTCGTTACGAAAATTCACCCACCGGGCTTCTTCAAGAAAGATATCTGTTTGCCGGCCTGGCGTACAGGGTACTTGAATATTGTAACAGTCCAGGAATGCTCCGTGACGTTTAGTCGGCTTAAGCTA
Organism: Colletotrichum karsti; assembly: GCF_011947395.1. NCBI lineage: Eukaryota > Fungi > Ascomycota > Sordariomycetes > Glomerellales > Glomerellaceae > Colletotrichum > Colletotrichum karsti. The sequence continues at coordinate 796,357 of NW_024065904.1, forward strand.
TTGACAGCCAAGTCATACGGAGACACAAGACCTGGAACTCATACTACCTAGGTAGCCTGAATAGCATAGTTGTGAAGCTCTAGATGGCCTCGTCAAGGAAGACCAGCAACATAAACATCTGCTCGAGCCGAGCTGCGGCCAGCAATCGAACTAGATCGATGTATGCACGACAAGGTCCTTCAGAATCCTCTATCTAATTTCACTCGCTTTTACCCATATCTCTTAATGACGTATTATTTGCAAGCATACACCCGCTTATTGTGTCCTTCAGAATCCCTGGTGTTTCTTTCTATGGTAAGACCAAAAAGCACGTAGATACTCACCAGCAATCATGAGCACCGGCCAAACAGGAGGAGACTCATCACAAGCTTCCCAAGCCCAAGGAAGTGCACCCTTCTGCATAGAGCATCCTACATCATCCGCAAACGCAGCGAGCTCAAGCTGAAGCCCGTCTCGGAGGCCGAGTGATCAGTATTTCCGCACCAACGAACTGAAGCGGCTATCGAGAAATGAAATGGCGTATTGAGGCTGTGAAACGCTGATCTGATGCCTGTGCCTCGGCACCCGCCACCCTCCTCGAATGACGTATGCGTAGCTATCCAGACAACACGACTGCGTGTGAAACGAGGGGTAAACAAGATGACCCAAAGGACGACCTCTCTCGGTCAAATCAATCGACACGGAAGCGGCAGCAAGCGAGATGAGGAGGAACAGCCGCTAGAGGGCAGGCCAGATTAGCCAAGCGAAAAAAGACTCCCAGCCAAGTCCTGCACCTCCTGCACGAGCAATTCGTTGCTTGCTGGGACTGCGATGCCTCGGTTTGCCTGTGCCTGGTTGGTGCCTCGTTGACCGCCTCGTATAGGTAACCGCCACAACATGGACGCCGTTTCCGAAAGCAGCCCCCGTCTCCGCGAGAACCACTCATTCTTTTCACGTTAAGTCCCGGGAGATCTCGTGACTGTTTACTTCGCATCGGTCTTTGTGAAGCGCAACTGTTTTTGGACCGCTCCAGACCGCAGGGGACCGGGCGAGGACCTGTCTCGGACGCTTGTCTCGCTGTCAAACAGGTTTCCCCATATTCTTACCCACGCGCTGTTACTAAGACTAGTAGCCCTTAGCCTCCCTTGCGGACCCGGAGCGAAGCCTTTTCTTTGGTAGAGGATCATTGTACCATTGCCAACGGAAATTACGTGGCATCCCGCGGCATCGGACGAGTTGAGATCTGTATAGAATTCCACGATCCGCGAACCCAGAAGAGGGTCCCCGCGGCGGCGGTTCTGCGGGCTGGGATGGTCAGTTGGTCAGGTACCAGACCGCTCCGAGCTACCGTACGGCTTAGCCTCCCCGCGGGCTCGGACTGGACTGGAACCGGACTGGGCTGGGCTGTTTTTTTGCTGGCAAAAAAGCGTGGTTTCCCGAGACCGCTCCTTTCGAAAACGTGCAGAGACATGCGGAAAACGGCGGGCGGCTTGCATCGTTTCGTCTTGGCAGTAACGAGAGACACTGGTCAGGCGGCAAAGATGATTGATAGAGAGGGAATGCGGGGTTCGGGTGAGACGAGAGACAGAGGGGTAGCAACAGATCGATGTAAGGAACGGCGAGAGATGGGAATTGCGCAGAATGCTGTTCATGATGACCCAATTTTGGGACGATCGCAGCACCTCACTGTGGCTATTTCTGGCAATCGATATCAATGGAGGGATGAACGTAAGGGTTCACTTTCTCCAGGGATGTGAGCTCCTTCGACATAAAGCCAATCCGAACTCAAGAGGAACGCCGATAACAGAGACCAGGTATCTTGGCAGATGAAATAGGTGGGCGAGATACCTTGGCAGCGTAAGCAGGTTGAGAGAGCGGGAGAGAGTGTCACCCCTCGTCAGATGTCTGTCTCATGAGAGCCGCATGGCGTAATGCCCCGCAAGGCGGCGTAGGCGGGGTCAGAGCAGGTTTAAGGCTCGAGCTGAGGATCCATGGATGTGAGTGAATGTGAGGTCAATGACCGCATTCTGTGGGGTAGGTGACGCCACAGTCTGTGGTCTGGATTGTCTCGTTTGGGGGCCAAGAAGTGTGTGATGAACAACAGTTTGTGATGGTGATCATGTCTCACTAGCCACATCACAATCTCTCGTCATAGCTGCCAAGGGTAGCTTACGCCACAGGCGGGGGGGCCGATCAACCGGAGTGCGCATCCGTGCTGCGTCATTGGCGGGGTTTCTTTCCGTTGCCTTGGTTCTGTGGAAATTTTCAATTTTACATCCGTAATGGCATCAGATCCGTTCGGCCCTTGCAAATCACCATCCGAACTCGTTCAGCAATGGAAGCACGCCTTTGCTCGTACAAACGCCGTCTTCAATTGCGTTTGTATCGACTCCGATGTCTTGCAGCTCGTACACAGTTCAGCCCCCGTACCCAGCTTGTGAGACACGACGCGCGGCGAAGGTCTGCTTTTCCTTGGAGGCCTTGCAAGTCTGCTTCTCCAATTCCTTCCAGTCTATGGAAACATGCCAACATGCCACCGGCTAGCCAGCTCATACGCTTGGACGAATGGAGGGATGAACTGCGATGAACTGCAGCCGGGCCAACAGCTGTCTCTGTCCTAAGGTGGAACGGTCGAAGCTCCCTCCCCCCTCCACGTGTGGGTAGCGTCCCTGATCGGAGGCAAGGTGCCCAGATGCCAGGCTTCGCGCTATTGCTTTCCACATCTACTTTGCCATCCATCTTCACGCCTTCCACGGCCCTAAAACGTCACTAGCCACAGATCTTCAGTCCTCTTCAACCATTGTGACCCGCCGTATGACGCTTAACCCTGGACTTCTTACGTCTGTCTGAGAGGTCTCGGCCACCTTGAGACCCCTCCAGTGCCACATCTTAGCCGGGAGACTCGCGTATCACACCATGTCAACTGAGGCTTGAAAACGGGAGCAAGCGCAGTGTTACGCCAGCCAGAGGTCCTGGTCCTGGTCCTGGTCCTGGTCCTGGGCTCGTCATCCCGCCACGGCAAACTGGGGCCTAGCTTAACCAGCGTCCCGCCCCCCAATTCGCCAGGGTCCCCGGTCTCTACCGGAGAGGAAGCACCGGCGTATCAACTCCCTGTCCCGAGTGGCTGACAGTTGAAGCTTGTATCCCGATGAGACAGCTGCGTCCAAGACCTATGACGATGTATGAAGTAACGGCGCAAAGCGGTGCTTTCTCACTCTGTGTTGTGTGTGTGTGGCTCTTTCTCCAACCAGTCAGTTGGCCAGCCTGGCTCGGCAAACAGGCAAGCAAGCATCGAGATGCAGCTTCCTTGGTTCGAGCAAGTCACAGCGTGAGCCGTGAGGCGTGAGGTGCGAGGCGTGAGGTGGGCTGAAGCAAGAGCAGCCACGAATGATCGAATTCTCATCTGCCATCCGGGCATCGGGAAAGAGAAGGCAAGATGCACCTTCTTCATGTGTCCTATCCCTCCTCTTCTACGTATATAACCTCCTCGAACCTCCCACCATCATCCTGTCTTCTCTTCTCTCATCATCACAAACCAAGATACCCAAACCCAACCAACAACCACACAAACAAACAAACCACCTTTCCTAATCAGCCTCTCTACAAATCTTTTCTTGATACCCCAACTGCGATAAATCAGCCAAAATGTCTTCCATCGTCAACAAGGTCAAGGACGCTCTCCACTCCGACAAGAAGCACGAGCAGCCCGAGGGCACCTCCGGACCCCATAACTCTCGCGCTGCCAACGCCGCCGACCCCAGAGTCGACTCCGACCGTGACCACCGCGCCAACCCTGCCGGCACCTCCGCCGGTGCGACCAACACCCACACCACCGGCCTGACCGGCTCGCACGGCACTACTGGCACCACTGGTACCCACGGCACCTCCGGTTTGACCGGCACCCACGGTACCACTGGCACCACCGGCTACGATGACCCCTCCGGCACCCACGGCCCTCACGGCAGCCGTGTTGCCAACCAGGCCGACCCTCGCGTCGACTCTGACCGTGACCACCGTGGCGCTCCTGGCTCCGGTTTGACTGGAAGCCACGGCACCACTGGCACCCACGGCTCTTCCGGTCTGACCGGTACCCACGGCACCACTGGCTCTTCCGGTCTGACCGGTACCCACGGCACCACTGGCTCTTCCGGCCTGACTGGTACCCACGGCACCACTGGCTCTTCCGGCCTGACTGGTACCCACGGCACCACCGGCACTTCTGGCCTCACTGGTACCCACGGTACCACTGGCACTCACGGCACTTCCGGTCTGACCGGCTCTAACGCCACCACCGGATACGATGACCCCGCCGGCTCTCACGGCCCTCACGGCCGTGTCGGTAACCAGATTGACCCTCGCGTCGACTCTGACCGTGACCACCGTGGTGCCCCCGGCTCCGGCCTCACTGGCACTCACGGTACCACTGGCACTCACGGCTCTTCCGGTCTGACCGGTACCCACGGCACCACTGGTACCCACGGCTCTTCTGGCCTGACCGGTACCCACGGTACCACTGGCACCACTGGCACCCACGGCTCTTCCGGCCTGACTGGTGGCACTTCCACCGGCCACTCCGCTGTCGGCCATGCTGGCGCTGCCGTTGGTGGCACCCACGGCACCGGCCCCGCCCCCAACACCGCCGGTCCCCACAAGTCCGATGCTCTGAACAAGGCCGACCCCCGTGTGGACTCGGACCTTGACGGCAGCAAGACCGTTGGCGGTAACAAGACCTACGCCCAGTCGTAAGCGATACCTATCCGAGAGCGATCTCAGCACCGATTTGTGCTCGACACCGAAACAGAGACTAACTTGCAACGCCAGAAACACCACTTCGGGTGTTGCAAAGGACCCTACCGACGCCGCTCAGGTTCCTCCGTCTGTTTTGGCAAAGCACATCGGTGAGCCCGTGATCGCACACGACGACCACGGCCACAACCGCGAGAGGCGCAACAGCAAGGTGTCGGCTCAAGAGCTGCACCGTGGACTTTGAATTGGTTATCATTTTTAATGCGAATGGGAGAAGGAATTGATACCTAGTGCTTGTTGTACCATAGCCTACGACCTAATGAATTAGCATCGTCAACCATTTTTCACTTCCTGTGACTTTATGATCTTCAGTGATTTTGTGATCAGGTGACTAAACTTTACAATCGTCAGCTCCATAGCCTTGATCATTGGACCCGACTTGGCGCTCAATTTCACTCACATTCGGTCTCCAACATGTGACTTCATAGTAAAGTTGTGTAACGCACCGTTCAAGTTCCAATTGTATGTGTAAAAAACTCCCCAACAACACACCTCCAGTGCATATTCAGTACAATCTGCGTCTACAAAGCGCCGCAACAAAGTACCACAGACGAACGAGGTGGCAGTTGTTCCGACCTTCTCATGATCATGAGTGTTCATCCAGCACACGGCAGACTCAGTCATGTCAAACATGGACGGAGTCCGTCGGGTTAGAATGCCCGTCGACCGCTCCCTCACCTTCATCAATCTGTGGACATGAAACGTAGACGGCGGTGGCAAGTTTTTAGGTAGACTGATAGAAGCCCAAACTGGGATGTTGTAAGTTGCAAGTCCCCCGAACACCTGCCTGACCAGCGGCGAAAAGTGATCGATATATAAAAACCGGATCCGTCTCTCGAATCGAACGCACATATAACATCCCGGCACAACCTTACTTTTCACTGTCCTTCCCACGTCTTGATAGCATTGTATGGAATTTGGAAATTCATCAAGGGTGCGAGACGGATTTACACACTATCTACCTACCTCTTTCTATCTTTTGCATTTCACAGACATAGCATACAGACCACACACGCACAAACGGCACAGGCATGTCCTGCAGGGGATGATCTCCCCAGCCAAAGATGCAGACATCGAACGATTTCGTGCCCCCCCTCCCCTCTCCCCTTCCCGCTTGTCAGGAAACATGTCAAGCGGCGTCAAAAGTGGTGTAGTGGTGTGGTGGTTCGCTGATCGCCACCATGGAACGCGAACCGGGGCTGAGAGGCACACCGGACGACGGACGTGATGGGTGGGTGCCCCCCGAGACCTTGGCGGGATGGGATGGGATGGGATGGGAAAGCCCGTAACCGCTCATCCTAGATGATTTGACGGCTTGGATTGGATCCCCCGACAAACAGCCGCTGACAGCCGCCGGCTTGCAGCTGCGACGAGTGCGAAATGCGTATGTGTGAAAGAGAGTGTGTGTAGGTGGTTAGTTAGACCAGGCTAGGCTTCCGCCTCATTCTCTACACACCATCCATCCATCAATCAAGGCCCGGCGGCCCCCATCTCATCACGTCCTCTTCTCCGCCTGTCAACGCCGTTCGTACACTTGTAAAAACTCCAGCAATTGGCTGATAACTAACGCTATCCCCGCGTTAGAAGAAAAAGGGACGTGATACGAGCGTGACGGGAGCCCGACGTGATTGTGATGGTGTACAGACGGCGGGATGATAGGCCAGGGCCAAGAAAAAACGTGACGGGACTCATTCCTCTCTGCCGGCAGGCAAAAAGAACAGGAATTTTGGGCGGTGGGATAAGCAAGGCACAGCACCTAATGCGGCGCGGCGGCGGCGGGCGCCACTAGTCGTTCAGTAACACCGACACGCAGGTTTTTGGGAAATTTGGCTGGCGTTTCATTTTTGCTTTATTCACTGTTTTCTTTCTGCTCGTGTTGGGTGGCGTTTTTGTTCTGGCTCGGGCCAATGTCGATCTCGAGTTGAAGCCTGGGAAACAGACAGAGACGGCTGAGAGATATGTGGTTAGTCGGACCCGGGGCCATGGCATCGTTCACGAGCGTTGCTCTGCCGGGGTGACGGGTGGCGGTAGCGCGTGCGGGCTTGAGCTAGGGCGTACGGTGGCTTGAGCCTAGACTGACGTGCTCTGTGTCAAGTGTCATTTTGGGAAACCGGGATCATGGACGGGACGGAGGCGGCGAGCTTTTGATGCAGGGCGCGGGAAGGGGGTGGTGTTGTTGTTGGCAGGACGGCGGGAGCCTAGACCGGAATCGTGACCGACGGGGACGGAGGGAGGGAGAGTCGGGGCCGGGACGGGAAGTTTCTGGTAGGCAGAAGGGGGGAGGGACCCTTGAGTGTGAAGATTTGAGGTCTCGAAACGAGCGGTATGGCGGTCTTCTGTCGTGTTCCTGAGGCTGAGATGGGGGATGACGGGTCGCGATTTTGAGATTCCCGACCCTTTGCGGCCATCGACTTGTAGGCGATATGGGGAACTTCCATGTGCGTCGAAGTGTGATGGGAAAGTGATTGAACATGGGGGAGGACGGGAAAAAAGATGGGCGTGTGTGCAAGATGGGCAGCGTCGTCGACAGGGGAGGGGGGGGGAGCAAAGCCAACCGAGTTGCAGGTTGAGGTGGTTGATTTGCGCACATGCATGTAATGGGGGCCTTCGCAGGTCGCACAAAGTCCTCGACAAGTCACTCGACTTTTGGGGTACTTGCTTCCCCGAGGAGCCTCAGAAAACGGGAGTTCGACAGCGAAAGAGAGACGGCACGGCTAACAAGGTCGCAGCGCAGCATGTGTGTGCTGCTGCGGTGTGCGTGAGGTAGGTAGCTTGGGATGCGCGCCGCGCTGCGAAGCCCATCTTGCGGCTTCTGTCAAGAATGAGAAGTGATATGAGGGAGGGTGTGAGAGCAGCACACACCATCGAGGCGGCGGGGGGCGGACATGACATGCCAGATATATCAGCGAAGGCGCGCCCAGCCGAAGCCGGGAGCCAAAAAAGCAAAGGTCGCAGTTAACGATACGTCCGTAATCTCATTGTCGTTGCGTTGTCGTCCGTCGCACTCCGTAGGGTGCCTAGCATGAAGCACATCACCGACAGGGATGCTGTTCTTCGCTGGGGTTTGAATCTGAGGATTTCCTTTCGAAATCTGATAGCGCGTGCCCGATTGCCGATTAGTGAACCGCGCTAGGGGACGCCTATTGTAGGTTGTTGCTGCGCTTCGCGGGTGTGTGTGTGGTATATCAGACGTCGAGAAATGATAACGAAATGAAAAGAATTTGATATGAAGAGAGTCGGGGGAAGGCAGAAACGCATGGCCCGCATCTTGGTTGGTGTAGCGTGATCGCGGTCGGGCACCGGCCGGGGGGCCGCCCACATCTGAGGCCGTGGTGGTTTGACCGCCGAGATGGTAAATGTGAGATACTGCAGTCGAGTCTGGCTTTTTTTTGCTGCTGCTTCTGTCTGTCTCTGGCCTTGCGCAGGTTCACCCATGCAATTGAGTTACAGCGGATACTGGAACACCCCTTCCATGCGGATGCGATGGCTCCTCGTCGGTCCTCGTGGTCAAACGGTTTGCTTGGTTGGGTGGTTCTTTCTTTCCCGTGTGTGGAGAGAGACGACCTCGTCTATGTAAGTCCATCCCGCCCCCATGTTTGACAACGACGGAGGACGATCACGGTTGCGGGTATGAGCGGACAAACTGGACCTCGAGAATCTCCCAAGACTGGGGTAAAAAAGGGGATCAGAAAGGAAGAAAAAAGCAATTGTCCCGAAAGAGTTGTCTGTCTTGGTAAGTCCGAGGAGAAAAAAAACGAATGTTAGACAACGCGGAGGTTTTTCTTCTCTTTCCACAGCAGAAGGGAAGGGGAGCCAAAGTGCGGAGATTGTGAGGTGTTGTTGGGTGTTGGTTGGCTGCGTCTTGGATCAGAGACCCTCGAGCTCGTTCTCGTGTAACCCAACCAAGACTGTGAGGTGTCTCGGAGCCCACAGCTGGGGCACGCGGCGTATTCTTGCTTTTTCTTTCCTTCTTGGCCTCTGCGTGTTTTTCTTTCGCGAAGCTGCGGTGTACCCATTTCCTGCGCGTGTCGCGTCGCATCGGCAGAGGGAGGGGGTGCGTGTGTGCGACGTGAGAGAGGTGTGTGTGAGTGTGATGTGTCCTGGGTGGATTGATGGATGACGCTTAGAAGGCGAGCAGCAAATGAGGACTTCTATCCAACTATCTTCCTCCGTGATGGCGAGAGCGCATTGTAAGCGCGGCCGTGATTCGACGGTGCGATATGCGAGGCGAGGGGATCGGCCGGGTCATGTGTGCGTGTGTCGGTTTGGATTGATTCGTGGCCGACGACGTCTCTCGGTCTTTGCCATGCGTGGTTGCGGCAAACGGTACGATGGAGACCGTCGAGAAGCGAGAGAAGCGATTGATAACAATGGCCCGCCTCATCTTGCTTGTTCGATGCTCCCCTCCCATCCCGAGGACCGAGCCGTTGACGATGGAACCGTGTCGCGCATGATAATAGGAGAGACCTTGAGATTATCACGCCGTGATTACGCCGCGAGTGATGCTGACGTTGAAATCGTGACGATGCCTCGGTCTCGCGTCCAGTCATCTCAGCTTAGCATCAGCAGTTGGAGTTGACAGAGCGAGGTTCGCAGTAACTCAAGGGATCCATGAACCCGAGAAGGATTCACACAATACCCCTTAATCGCAGCAGCAGGGCCTTAGTGCAAAGGGAAAAGCCGCTGTCAAAAAGGAAGAAACAGCCCGACGGCCTGGAGCTGGCAGCTGAAGGCACCACCGCCCACCTCAGCTCTTCTCAGCTCACGAAGCTACCTACCAAAGTACCATTTTCAAGCTTGAGAGCTCCAGGCAGCTAGAGCTCCAAGCTTTGGGGGTGTGATGGAAGCCCTGGACTCTGGATTCCCTGGACATGAGGGATGACGGATGAGGGGATGATGGGAGGGATAGCCCGGGTTCCCAGAAAAGGAAAGACGGCACCCCGGTTGCTTCGCTTACGTAAACGGTGGATCACCCTTCGGATGGCCCCACTGGGTCCACGTCCGCCGCTCCGCCGTCCGTCACCGAACGCTACCGAACTTCAGCCTTACTCCGGCGCAACCGCACTCCGCGAACCATCACGTCGATCCTCCGTAGAGCCTCATCCGTTCACGTCTCCATATTCCGGGCCGTCTCTGCCACCAGCCCCGTGGCTTCTCGAATCGAACCAACCGAGACAACGGGACTCACGATGACTCCCTGACCTTCGTCATCATCGACTCACGACATCTCATCTCATCTTCTTCCCTCACCACCACCTCAAAACCTCACACTCTCTCACAAAAACCCAACCATCACCATAACCAACAACGATGGACTCCATCCCCCAAACCCTCTGGAACGCCCAGATCCCCCTCCACATCCTCCACCCCTCCCACCCAAACACCCCCCTCGTCACCTCCCTCCCGCGCTTCTCCTACCTCGCCCTCCTCGTCCCCCGCTGCTCCGCCTTCTTCCGCACACCCGTATCGGCTTTCCACCACGAGGACCTCCTCCTCCGCAACCTCCCCCTCGGCCTCCTCGTCGACCTCTACCAGCCCTCCCTCCCCTGGCGCCTGACCGTCAGCGACGGCGACAGCTGGGACATCGGCGACACCTTTCTCAACTGCGTCAAAGAGGTACGTCCTTCGTCTTGATTCTCCCCCGCCATTCCACTTTACATGCCACTTCCTCCTCTTCCCCAGCCCGTCTGTCTCTCCCTCCCTTCCTTCCCATAATCTGGGAGCAAAGGGAGACCCAGACACCATGTCTCACCCCCTTCCAACCTCCAACTAACACCAAAAAAGGCCGACTTCGTCCGCTACGGCAACGCAAAACGCATCATGTCCCTCTCCAAAGCAGACACCTCGACCCTCTGGAACGCCGTCCAAGACAACGACTACGCCTCCTTCCAAAAGATCAACGCCCTCCTCCTCAACGCCCCCACGCCCCTCCGCCACGTCCCCCTCCGCGTCTACATCCCCTCCTCACCACCCGGCGGCGGCGGCGCATCGTCATCATCATCATCGCTAGCCGCCACCCCAGCACCGGCACCGGCATCTCCATCACCCACGACGACAGCAGGAGCGCAGCAGCAGCAGCAACAGCCCGAACCGGCATCAGGCGCCTTCAAAGTCCTGCAAACCCTCGTCTCCCCCGTCGCCCCGGGCACGCGAAACACCCCGCAGACCCTCGGCCAGGCCCTCCGCGCCCAGCTGCCCTCCCTCTTCCCCTCCAGCCGCGACCCCGTGCTCGCCAACGTCGTGCTGCACGGCAGCCCCGTGCCCTTCTCGGCCCCGCTGGAGGATCTCATGAGGGAGGCCGCGTACCCCGACGGGTGGCTCAGTTTGACTGTCGTGTTGTGGTGAAGTTCGGATAGAATGGGGGAGAGAGAGAGAGAGAGAGAGATGAGGCAAGGTTATGGGCGTTTTTGGGCATTCGGAAATGGGACATGGGGGGTGATCAACGGTCCGGCGTCTGGGAACGTAGGCTTGGTTTTGGTTTTCATGGGCTAGATGAGAAGACGACACGAGTTCGCGTAGAAATCATCGACAATTCACATCACTGGTCGTCTCCAATGCAAAAGCATTGAGAAAACTCCATCTGTATATACTGCGACTCGAAATACACCTCACGTACAAACGACCTCCTCCCCCATCCACGCAACGCTGACAAAACATCCACACCATAATGTATATCCCCCATCAGTCTGCCTGGTCTCAGACCCGCTGCCCATCCTCCGACCTCCACGTCCTTGGCCCTGCCACGCTTCCATCCGCCTCCACGACTCACCCATCACAGAACTACAACGCAAAGAAAACCCCAGCACGAATGAAACAACAACAATAGAGGAAACGTAGGCATCTCCCGCCTCGTGGTATCTCCTCCGCTACACCCCAGAATATGAGATATGAGTTTGATGGTATGATGGATATGATACGATAATGATAAATGACGATGACGATAATAGTTAAAATCCCACATGTGAAGCCAAACCCGAATTTCGTATCAAGCGGTCGCGTCCTGGTGCTGAGGACCGACGAGAATCAAGCGATAAGAAACACGCGTGCCCAGTTCTCCGAGATGCATGATGCGGCTAAGTAGCAGAAAAAGAGTGAAAAAAGCGAATAAACGTATGATGCCGTGTTGGGGCAGAGGACGTGAGTCCTCGAGGGGGTAAAGGAGAACGGCAAAAAGTAAAAAAAGAGAGAGGAAAATAACTAGACCAGAGGGGGGCGCGAACCCGACTCGTGAGTCGTCTTTTATATGCATCCTCCTTCCTCCCAACCGTCCGTCTCCTCCTTCCCGAACCCCGCTGAGCCCAGTGTGAAGTCGTCTAGTAACGACAATGCGGTCCTTTTTGCCGTGCCAAAACCTCCCCCTTGTTTCCCCAAATGCTGCCAGTCCTCTTTGTTCGTTGTTCCCGAGTGTTTGTTTTTTGGACGGGGCCGCTGCGCCGTGCCCTGGTCATATTGACGCCGGGTTCTTCGCGTGGACGTGTGCGTGCGAAGACCGTCAACTCGAGGAAGATTTGAACCTCGAGGATGAAGGGTCGGGCGCGGCCCATGTATCGTGTCGTGGTTTCGGTCGATGTAGTAGGTACGAGAAATGAATCGAATTCGCAAAACGCCGGTTCATGGATGTTTTTTGGGTATAAGAAGTGGTGGTCGGCAAAGACTCCGGACCATTCATCAGCTTCATCCGGTATTAGTCCCTTGACATTGATAGCCACCGCCCAATACGTTCAGTATTCCAGTCCTAGTCCTCCGTCGGATATCATTTTTCCCTTGCAAAAACCGATTCGGATCGGTTAACCCTGATAGGTGTGATTAGGTGTGTGGTTGTGGTTGGGAGCGTGATTCAGTACACGATGGCCGGCGATGGGGGAGTTGTGTGCGCTGCGATGGGGCTCCATCGCGTACGCCAAACCCATCGGCCCCTGATGATCGGTAGGATGGTGGTTCGGCGCGGACATGGGCGCGGGCGCAGGCGGCGGCGGTGGCGGCGGGAGCGTCGGGCCGGACATGCTTGCCGCGCTTGCGGCGCTGGAGAAGCTGATCGTCGCTCTCGGATCTTCGTACGCGCCGCCGTTGCGGAAAAGGTCTTTCTGAATGTGCTCGAGAATCCTCTGGTTAATCTTTAATGAGCTCTTCTCGGAGGCATGCAGGTGCAGCATCTGAATCGTTCGCGACAGGTTGTACTGGAGGCGTTGAGCGTCGACGAAAGGACCGAGACACGGGTCCTTATACGCCGCGGACAGGGTCAAAAGATTACCCCATTGCCTGTGAGATGGTCAGCAAAAGTTCCACGCAACACTCCACTATGCTCTACTTACGCCAAGGCCGTGCCAAAGATGTTGGTAACCAGCAGCCGCTCGTGGTCCACGTTGTGGAAAGATTCGGTGCTCTTGAACAGGGCTTCGATGCATCTCTTGGCGTACTGAATCGTGTCTGTGTTGACGAGATCCTGGTGGCTCTCGATCCCGTGTCCGACGAAGGCGGTCGCATCGCCCTTGGTGAACAGCCCGAGTCCACCAGCGGTGTCGGAATTGGGCGTGGCACCGTCAGTCCGCTGTTGCAGCTTCGCCGAGATATCCAGTACGAGCTTGACGAAAGGTCTGTACGTGATGACCTGGGTTCCCCAATATTTGGCCCGCAATCTGGCTTCCAGAAACGTGTTTGCCGGAGGGTCTTGTTCAGAGAAGCTGAGCCCTCGCGCCCATTCCATGCTCCTCAGTGTCTTGTCAAGCCCCGAAATTTTGCTGAGCTTGATGTCCATCGGCGTCACATCAGACGGCTTATAAAGCTCGCCGTGCAACGAGTTCAGCGCCTTTCGCAGGTAGAGCTGTGCCATGTAATGTTGTACCTCGTGGAAAGGCAGCTCATTTCCCATGATGAGGGCGTTGGGCCAAGGCACTGAGTCGTCGTATTTGTTGCAATTCGAGGGGTAAACACCGAGCTCGGCGATGATGTCGCTTCAAAACTGGTTAGCTTGCCAACGCATACAAAAGTCATCGTGGTTGACCTACCCCTGCAACTGGGAACATGACCAGAAGTTTATGATGATCATGGTGTCGCGTCTGTCCAACTCCGTCTTGACTCCTGTTTTGGCAAGATTGCAGATCTTTTGGTAGCGATCCATATCACTATCGCATACCGGTTAGCAAGAGCAAGCAACTTCAGTTGGTCATGCCGCCACTTACCGACGCATAAGGTGGTGCAAGGAGACATCGGCATCAGCCAAGCACCTGTAGCTCTCAATAGGCCTGCCAAGCAGGCCGTAGTAGAGTCCAGCCAAGATGTGCACCTGGACATGCTTGAGGGTGTTAGCCCCGCGTTGGTTGCCGATGATATCGCTAGCAACAGCAACATATTCGAGACCAGGAAGGATATCGAAGTTGCGAGCCGGTCGTCCGCCTTTTGCGCTTCCATGCAGAGATGGTCGTCGACTCGGTATGCCGTTGTTCTGTTCTTTCGGCGAAGGCAGTCCCGAGGATTGCGAGTGTGCGGAGTAGACCGGTGGCGATGCCTGTCCGCCTGGACCAGGAGAAGATGGGTGGCCGTTCCGATTCAGTGGTGAGTTCTGCGACGGTTCGACGGTATCCGGTGCTGGTTCCGGCAGTTTACCTTTCCACCTGCAAATCTTTCCTAAACCCATGACCATCAAAACAAGAGCAACCTCGATGGTACGGGCAGGCCTGCCCTGCTTCCGTGAGTTCTGCACAGGGTCATCTGGCTGGTCTCCGCTGGGTGAGCGCTTTCGCTTGTTGGAATAATCGGCGGTGGTGACTGCGAATTTGGCGGTGCTGGTGGGAGCTGGTTTCGGTTTCCCCGTGGTAACGTGTTTCAAGAACCGCTTGACAAGAGGCTTCAGGTCATTTGGCGTAATGATAGGATGCAAGGACATGACGTGTTTTTCAAACGATTCCACGTACGCCCAGACCTTCTCTTCGCTGTAATCCGGATGACCATCAGGCGTGAGCACACTGCCGGCCATCAAGTTCGGGGGGCTCAGACTTCCAACTTGACCCCACGCCTCGGCGCTTGGAGAAGGTGATGCGACTGGCTCTCCGAGATTGTCATCGGCAGTGTCGATGGTGGCCCTAATTGCCTCGGGGTCGACGTTGTTCTTGCTTGAAGTATCAAACTTAAGACCGTGGCCCTCCCCACACCCAAAAAGACGAAGAATACCTCGCGATTCTTCATAACCCTGGGGATAATCCTCCATATGCTTGATTCCGTTCTGTAAGAAAGCCCTGCGGGTGAGCTCTCTGATCGCCGGCCAGCGCAGTAAATGACCTGTGGTAGTGGTATGATTAACGGGAATCGCCGGTGCGCCGGGAGCCACCGCCGGTCCGGGAGGATGGTATTCTTCTTCAGGCTCTTCAGGCTCGTCTATGGGAGACATGATCGGGTCGCTAACGGGTATTGGCATCGTCTCTTCGGAGCGGTTGTCCTCGACGGACTGGTAATGATTCTCCGGCGATAGGTGTACTTTTTGTTTCGGGGGGGAGGGTGTCGTGGCCATGTGGTCGCCTTCCACCTTGACTCGCTTGTAAGGCGACGCATTTTCCAGGATCGAGACCCTACGCGAGATCGACTCATTATACTCATCAATCTTTTTCTCCAATCCGTTCCTCATTTCTAAGATGGCATCGAGAATGTCGGTCTGCGTCTTGTCCATCCTACGATAATAGTTAGCAAAGAAGCCAAGACCGGAAACGAGATACTAACGCCTTGGGCACAGGGTCACGATATTTGCATTCCACGCCCTTTTCCCTACAACTCTTGCAAGGCTTTGTTTCGTCGCATTTCGCCTTCAACTGCCGACAACTGTCGCAAGCCTACACCGTGGGTTAGCGCAAACCAACAAAACAGCTACAGACCGTCGCTTGATCGTACCTGGGATGCTCGTGTCGCCTTCCGCTTCTGGGTGGACGCGTAAGACGAGATATACAGGCTCTCGGGAGCCGGTTGAGGATGGTAAGGAGGCTGCTCATACTGCTGAGGAGGAGCGGGAGGAGGAGGTTGAGAGATGGGCGGCGGCGGCCCTGGGTAGCTCCTGTAGCCCCCCGGCGTGGGGGGCATCTGTGGCGGCGCGCTCTCGTAGCTCATGTGCGGCGGTCGTCGTGGGTCGTCGGAATACGGAGGGACAGGCGGCGGCGCGGAATGCGGGGGCGGGTGAGGGCCCGGCGGCGGCAGGCCGTCGTTGGGCGCGCCTCCCGTCGAATGCGGCCGTCTGGGGTGCGGTAGGCCGTCTTCGTGCGGTTCTCTCTTCACGCTCCCAGGGTCTCGGTGAGGAAACGGGTTGTAGGAAGGGTGCGCAGGTGAGGGAGAGGCCGGGTGTCGGTAGTGTTCCTGCATCGGCGTGTTGTACGGAGACTCTTGGTCATGGTGTCGTCGCTCGTCGGGATGTTGCTGGGCCGGGTGAGGAGGATGATGGGGTTCGGCCGAGCGAGGAGGAGGAGGATACGGCGGCGGCGGCTGCGATTGATGGTACGGCGGGATGGGAGGCGGCGGCCCCGGGTGGTGAGCCTGATGAGGCGTCGGTGGTAGCGACGACGGCGGGTGAAGAGGCGGGAGTTGATGTTGTGGTGCGCCGGTTGGTGACCACGAGTTGGTAGTCGAGAGACGGGGACGCTTGCTGTCAGGCTGCCCCGGATCCATGCTTGATATATATGTACATACGTACAATGCTTATGAAAAACAAGAGACGAAGCGAAAATAGGGTCAGGCCAGGTCCGAGGAGGAGAAGGTGGCGGCCATGGACAACCTATGGGCAACGAAGGGTAAGGTGTGAAAGCAAGACCGGGCCGGTATGGTACAGTCTACAATCCACAGTTTGAATGCTATGCTATGCTTGGTTCTGGGCAACGGCGCAACGCAACGCAACGCGACAGGAGGAGAGGAGGAAGGAGAGAATGGGCAAGCAAGCGAAGGGACCAAGCAAGCAGAGGCAATCAATCAAGCAGGTAGCCTGTGAGAAGCCGGAGCGGAGGTCTAGGGGCAACAATTGGGCCTCGAGTGTTTGGATGAAAGCATGGGGCGGTCCTATGGCGTGGCTGCAACGTACGTAGGTACGGGATGCGTCGAAGAAGGGTAAGTCGGTGTGAATGTCGGACAGGACGGTGTGTCGGGATGTGTCGTTGGGAGAGGGAGATGTATCCGGGTCTGTATCCGTGGAGAGTATGCGTATGCGTATGCTCAGTAGCTAACGGTAAGATACGACGGTATGCTATGCGATACGGCGCAGAGGGGGGAACTCAGGGCTCAGGTCGAGAAGGCGGAAGCGAAGCGGAGGCGAACGGCGCGCGCGATGGGCAACGAGCGAGCCTCGATGCTTGGTTGTTGCTTAGATCGAGAGAGATGTTCCCGGCTGTGTGGTTCTTTGAAACTTGCGAGATGGGATTTCCCACTCTGCGAATGCGCCCGGATGCCCAAAGGGTTCGGCACGGCAGAAGGGGGTAGGATCAGCGACGTTGGGCAGAGATGGAGCTTTCCTATTTTTTGCTCTCCGTGTGTGTCTCTCTCTCTTTCTCTGCGTCGCCCTTTTGGTGTTGCCTTGACTTTTTTGACGTGACGGGGGGTGGAGGTGGGAGCGAGGTGGGGAGGCCTTCGAAAGGGAAAAAAATGTCGAGAAACCGAAGGTCAAGACCAAGCGGCAGAGGATGGTGATGTCCTGGTCGCCATATACCTTGCCGCAAGAGGACGAGCGAGTGTACAACGTCTCTAGTGGAGGTGTCGGGATAAGGTACTAAGGCAAGAACTAAGGCAAGGCAGGATAGGTATGGGTACGGTACGGGTCTGCGAGACTGGGTATGATGTGGGAAAGGATGGGTATGAGCATGGATATGGTACGCAGCAAGTACAGTACGCCGCAGAGTACGTGCAGATGAGATGCTGGCAGAACGGCCGCTTCGAAGGCGGTCTGACTCTCGATCTCTGGAGCTTTGAAGGACCCTTCACCTTCAGCTGGATCAGGGTATTCCCAATGTAATAGTACCTCGGAGTTGTCTGTATGTACGGATACTGAGGCAGACACGGGCAGAAGCAGTTGACAGAGAGCTTGACAGACCAACAAGCCAGCGGAAGACGACAAGGAGTCGAGTAAGAGAGAGTCGAAGGACGGACAAAAAGAAGAAGAGGCGTTTCTACCCTTTGGAATCCAATCGACCCTGCCAAGTCAAAAAGTCTCAGAAAGAAGCAGGGCCAGGGGTCTCTGAGAAACAGCCAGGGCTGCTCTGCTCTGCGCGGCGCGGCGTGGTGGTAGTAGTGGTAGACGAGGAAGAAAAAAAAAATAAAAGAGGCAGAGGCGACACAATCTGGCTGGGATTGTGACTAGGACGAGGATCTTCGTGGGCAAACCAGGGGGGCCAGCAGCTGTCGAGCTTCGCGCTGAGTTGGAGAAAAAAAAGGAGGGGCGTGAGATTAACAAACACATCTCCGCCGTTTCTCCCACCACGCGCCGCCTTGGACACCGACAAGGACAAGAGGACCGCCGAGTGGAAGTGCGTGCGTTCCTGACGAGGTTGGAGCGTTCTGTCTTGCGTGTGTTGCGCTTCTGTGGTCTTGCCGGGCTGCGCTAGAATTCCACCCCATGTACACGCGCATGTACAGAACAAGGCACGGTACATTTGAGCTCCATGTACGTAGTGAACAAGGAAAGTGACCGGCGGTACGGTACGGTGCGGCACGGCTTTTCTCTAATCGAGGACCGTATTCGAAGATAATGAGAGATGAGCAGCGGCTCGTATGCTGCTGACTTGACGGCACTCTGTGTGGAAAATGTCCACTCGGCTCATGAGTGTGTAAACCTACAATCAGCATCGTGATATCTATCCCACACGTCGGCACAAGTCAAGGATAGGCGGTGACCGGCAAGCAGACCGACTCAGGCATTCCCCCCTTCGCGACACCGCTCCCGCGGCTGATGGCTCAAGTAGTTTATGCGCTGCAGTCAGCTCTCTGTCGGCTTCTTGAGGCGATGCCAGCAGGACGGGACGCGCCGCCCGGAGCAGCAGTCGGAAGAGGGGAAATTCCATGGAACGGCGAACCTGATGGGCGGGATTCTGGGTCATGCTCCATGCCGGACAGCTGGGGATGGCGGTCACGGGATTCGAGAAGGAAATTTGCTTTCCAGGAAACCCGAGCAAAGGAATGGAAAAGGTTCCGCTTTTCTGGGGCCTTTTCCCCCTCTCTTGTCTTGCTTTCAGTACCTCTGGTACAGTAATTACGTCGTGTCCAAAATCTGCTAGAGTAGTGAACTCATACCGCCAGACTGAGGACGTTTGCCCGCCACTTGCGGTGAGCTGTGCGATATGTACTGAAGTAGGTAGGTCCCGGACAGGTTGCAGAAACAGCCTGAAGGTTTCTCGTGGTTTGAGCGCCCGCGCCGAGCGATATGTATCCGACGCGATAGGGAGGGGAAGCAAACGAGTGCGGGCATCAAGCAGGCAACCATGTAGGAATATCTGTTTCCTCGACTCGTGCCCGGTTGACCACCGCCGCGACGAGCATCTCCGTCCGCCGACCATTAGACAGCACAAGGAAGACGGGTTGCGGCGGCTCGGTTGCACCTGGCTCGTGACTTGCGCTCCCAAGCTGCGCGGCTGTTAATTCGAGACGCCAAAAAAGCTGCTCACAATTCATCTTCGCTTGGTTTCGTGATTTCCTTGGGCATTGTACGTGCTGTACACATTTGCCGCACAGAGAGTTCCTCCCGCCGGCGGCCACTATGGCGGGAGGCAGAAGCGGCTGCAGATTGACAAATGCCTCCCTCATCTGGGGTCGAGCTCATTGGCGACAGAAGCTCGGCAGGCCCTTGTGATGTCGAAATCCCAACTGCTTGGACGAAAAGGCCCGTTCGTGGTTGATTACGTGACGGAACGCCCCGGGAAAGTGCTGCAAACCGGAGCTGTACTCCGTCGCTTTGGCAATGAAGCGGGTGGCATATTTCCAAGGGTATCAAACCAGACCGTTCGACTTGGGGAGCCTACGACTCGGCAAGGCAGAGGCGAAGCCAAAGCCAAGACAGGCTCGACATGGAGAACGGAAGCTCGGTAATGGGCTGGAATGCTGTGTTGGGCATGGTCGTCCGTCTGCGAGCGGCGATTCAGCAAACTGGAAGGAAGCAAGATGTGCGTCGCGTCGCTCCAACGGACCGGTACCTGGAAAGTACTGTTGGAAGGACTCGGCGCTCCGAGGACTTTGCTGGCTAGCTGACCGGGGTGTTTTCTAGACGGTCTGAGAGACTGATGAGATGTGGGATGAGATGGGATGGGAGGGGAAGACGAGGGGTGGGTGTGCGCTCTGGGCGAGGGGCAAGAGGGTGTGTGTCCAAACATGACAGCAGCCTCGTTTGCGAGGAGGGTGCTGGGCCACTGGTGGTGGCTCGTGGTGGTGGGTAGCCACGGAGTTGATAGAGGTGGTGAACGAACGAGAACTGCTTGCTGAGGCCGCGTGCGAGAAGCAAGGGAGCAAGGATGATTGCTGCCCGTCAGTCGTGTTTAGTTGCCGAAGTGGTGGTGAGGACTGAGGAGGATCGCCCGAGACAGAAGACCAAAGTTGTGAGTGAATGTGTGAATAGCGCAAGACTCGAGAGAGAGCTTGTTTCTGTCAACTGCAGCCAAAGATGTCGCCGGCAGTGGAGGAGGTAGTGTGTACGACGCGGATGTCGGGGTTTGCGGCGCAAATCGGGACGGAGGAGCTCAGCTACGCAAGTACTGGATACGCGGGATGAGCATCAGCCAACTTGAACTTGGAGGACGTTTAATTAAGAGGGCTGGCGGTCGCAAAGTACTGCGCAAGTCTCTTGCGTACCTCTCCTCCCGCCTTGCTCGCAACGTCTGCCGCGCCCCCATTTGCAAGGGAACTTGTCGGTACATCCTTCATCCAACGCGGTCCCACGCGTCCGGCAGCCAGCCAAAAAGAAGAGAGGCGGGAAACTAACAGAGGCGGTCTCTTCCTCGCGACCTGAATCTCAATGCAGCGTCGAGAATCCGCAAGTGGAATCGAATGAGTGCCAGAGGAGGGTTGGTTCAGGTGCAGATGGTTGGTGTTTGGGGGGAACGTCCAAGCGGGCGGCGTGATCTAGCTGCTGGTGTATCAAAATGAGGCTTTTTTTTTTTTCTACCTCCACAGTCTCTCTGGTTGATCTTCTCCCGCGGCACCATGTTTGCCGTTGGTCTGCTGACCCGACTATCCAAGTCTGACCATGAGTACTGCTGGTTTTGGCGTCGTCGCCAGCTCCAATCCTCTTCTGGCAACGGCTGATAAGGCCGGTGAGGACTTTGGGGGGAAGCTTGTTGGAGCTCTTTCTCCCCGTCCTGTCGTTCGTTCCCAACCCACAAGTCCCCGGTCATGTTCGAGATGGCCGCTGTCTGCGATTCGGCGCAAAGGAATTTCATCAAGGTGGGCCCTCATGGTGGATTTGGCCCAGGACGGTTTGAAATTTTCTTCCTTTTTCCCCCCTAACCTGAACCCCCTCCCCGTCCTGAGGTCGGTCCGTATTTCCAATGGGTGTCGAATTGTCAATGCTGCGCTGCGATGTTTACTTAGAAAAGAAGAGGCGCTGTCTCGTAATCCGGTGACTTGCGGACGCGGTCCCAGACGAAAAGAGGTTGCTCGCAATGAACCGATTCCCACCATCGTGCCAATCGCAGCATGCCGTCGACCTGTAAATAGAAGCTGTCGCATAAACACGCGAGATGGGATCTCAAAATCTTCTGCGCGCGCCGGCAGCCATGCCCGTCCCCGATTCGGACTCGGCAGCGCCGGCGAGCTCGCTGCACGTGGGCATCCGTAGATACGGCCGTTTGGCTGCTGCTGTACCTTGCCGTAGCAGCATTGTGCTGCACATATGGACAAACGGTCGTGCGACTGGGGAGTCTGTTCGTCTCGGGAACACGCGCACCTGACCGGCAGAAACAAGGTTTCGTGGGGCGACGTTGGCTGAAAGGAAGCCGTGCTGCCATGTCGCCATCTCAGGTACCACGCCTCGTCTCTGAGCACTGCGCAAGGCGTGCGACATTGGTCTTTGAATCATCGTCAGTGCTCAAAAGTGCGTCATGTCCATTTCTCCTACCCGAGCTGGCAACCACAACCCCAGTGTCAATCCGTCCCAGCAGTGCGTCGTATCTTGCAAATCATACCGCCACTACAGTGACAGCTCATCGGGGCCTTTTCTGCAGAGACGGGTGGACGAACGGATAACGCGAGATACCTGCGCGCGACAGATCCGAGTGTCGATAACTGATGAGACAGATGGTTCTCCAACGGCCGTCGAGTTGCCACTGATCAAGCTGTTCATCCAGGTACCGACAGTTAGTCGGAGCTCGCAACGTCAGCGCCGGCCCTCGAAAACGGGTCAAAGGCTGCCGAATTCAGCCCGAGCGCAACTGAGAGGGGTTCTGCCGAGGCAGATCCTTGCCCGCTGGACAACTCCCGCCGCTGGGTGTTTGCGAAGGTCCGCGTGACCGCACAATGCTGCTCCATGCTCGCGATTACTGGCTCTCGAGGCTGAAGGATGAGATGCGTGCTGACTGATGGCATCACGGGATGAGATGACATGCAGTCGGCGACCGTCTCCGGCAAACACAGACAATGTCCCGGACGTCGCCGTGGCGGGATGAGAGCACGGGGTCGGCCTGGTCGGTCTTGAACTCCTTGTATTGGTCAGATCGCATCACCGGTCGCTAGATAGACATCTTGTATGCTGCCGCTCTGACCAAGATGCTCTTCTCAAGCTACTTCCCTGCAAGAATTCATTAGGAGTCATAGAAACGCCCGCGAAAGCTGTAATCAACGTCTGACCGCAATCGTTGGAGAGAGTGAATGTAACACTTGGCAGGGCTTATTTCTCGCAAGCAGCCTTGAATGGTCACGAGAAGATGTTCGAGATGCGGATCGTGAAGAGCTGTAACAGGAGGCCGTATCTGCCCAAGCGTCCGGCGTCGTGAGAGCATTCTGTACAGGCTCCATCCTGTGACGAATTCGTGCGTATGGCCATGCCCAAAATAGGTTTCAGGTGATGCCCCGCGTCTGTGATATTATCAAGAGGATACGTCCGATGCTGCGTCCTCCCTGTCGTCGCCTCGACAGACCGAATTGCGGCGAAGAATCGCGTCCTGGACGACCCCGCGGTTTGGCGGGAACACCGGAGCCCGTTCCGCCCGTCTGACCTTGAAGTTTTCGGAGCCGCCCGAAACTTGGGCTGAACGATCAACTCAACGTCTCAGCAAGGAGCTGGACAGGAAGAAACGCCTTCTAGCCTCGAAACTGCGTAATGGAATTTGGCATTCAGCGATTGCGCCAGTGCTTTTTGCGGTCGCACAACAGTCAGAGTTTGGCCAACACGGTGTGTTTGCGAACCATCACCTCCCCGGCTTCAAATCACACAAGACGCTGGGCTGTGTTGCGTCATTGGAACTGAACCGTCGTTTACCCCGCCGACATTGTCTTCTTCGTTTGAATCAATCATGACAATGCAAACCAAGCGACAACACCGCTGTTAGCCTTGAATCGGTCACCGCCTTTTTGGATCCCGTCCCGGTGTACGCAGTAAAATAAGAAGATTCATGGAGATCCTTAAGAAAAGGGTCCACAAGTGGGTCGAAGTGTCGATACTCGCTGCGCCTGTGCTCGCGAAGAACTCGTCTCTTGACTTTGACTTGCGCCGTGGGCAATTTGTCGATACTTGATTCTTGGACCGCATAGTACATTTCGCTCGAGAACCGCGGGACCCGAGGTGACACAAACAACTGCCACCATCAGAAACTGTCCGGCGGAGACCCCTGCCCACACGCTTCCAACCAACGGATGGGCTGCTGAGGAGAATTCTGTCCAACGTCGGTGGTTCTTTGCAAAGCTGTCACGCTGATCACCAGCTAAGGTTCCGGGGCGCATTTGAGCCGCTGGTGCCCAATAGCCATGTCGGCAATCCTGGGTCAACCCTCGGCGAGCTTCAAGCTTCTCGCAGATCTTCAGCTTTTGCCGCTGCAGGAAATGCTGTGGAACACATATCCAGCAGAGGCTGTCAAATTCTAGCAACTTTGGCAGTCTCGACATGGCGTGACTTTGACTCGAGGGTTGCATGTGCTAGCCCGCTCCCTACTAGAAGAGCCCGACTGCTCCGACGTCTGTGTCCAAAGCTTTGGTGCCGCATCAGCAAGGCAGCGAGTCACACCCAATATGTGATAAAGGGTCCTTCATAGGCATCCGGGCACGCAGCAACAGCAATGCCACGGGATCGAACGTTCTTGATATCCCCCGCTGGACACTGACAGCACAATCTCGTCCAGAACCGGTCGCATAGACGGGAAGTTCGACAAAGATGATCTGTTCGTCTCGTGTTGAGGCCTCTGTAGAACGACGGCACCAATGCCTTACGAGCCGTCAGGCCAGTAAGTAGAACCCATATCCGCAAGGAAATTGAATGCTTCCCATCGAATGCTGAACGCGGGGAACGAATTTACTCGCGGGATCGACAGGGTTTAACTCCAATGGCCTCGCATTAACGGATGAAGTTTGTCCTCTGCGCTGACTGGCGACGTGCCTGGTTGCGCCGAAACAATCCCGTGTCGTGTGAAGCCAGCCGCGTGGGAAATCCGAGGGCGTCTAGACCGATTTCCCGCGTCGGGGAGTTGACTTCCTCCAACTCCAAAAGTAGCAATCCGAGGAGGTGAGGGAGATCCGGAAATTGGCGCGGCGCTGACTGGGGACGAAGGTTTACCAGGGCCGCCGGGGCCTTTGGAAGGACTGGGCAGCGATGAGGATTCATTCAACACCAGCCTGGCGTGCAGATAAGCCTACCCTGGCCGATCGTTGGCGTCGTGGCTTTGTGAGGATGTGCTTCTTCTCCCACGGAATGTCGCCGCTGCGCTTCACATTCGGTCTATCGAAACGACCCCCGAACAATGGCGATGAATCGAGGATACACACCAATTGTGGCTTAGGGTTGCGGCAAACGATGCCTAGCAGTTAGCTGAGGTATCCAGGTGATATTATGATGCACCATTATCATAGTAGCCCGATGATAAGTGTCCGGGTATTTTGCGACTCTTCATTTTGAGGCCAGCAGAACTTTCGTAATATTTGTGTTGCGGTCTCGGTATCTGCCGAGTTACAGTGACCTGATCGGGAACGTTCTTTCTGGGCCATCCTGCACAGAGTACGGATACTGCACATCACTCGAAGATCTGGAAGCTCCAGAATACGAAGTCGCAGAGTCAAGAGGCATGTCTTTGACAGGCTCTGTGACCTTTCTGGGGCTGCTTAGATTGCATCCAATGGCAAGCCAAGGTTGAATCCGATGCCACGGTGCCAGATTGTCCGGCCAGATTAACAGCAGGCCCGCCCGTCATACCACGCAGCTGTCAGTTATCAGAATCGTCAAACTGAGTAGGTACAGCACGAAGCGTTCGTTCTGGAACCCTGATGCAGTGGCTTCAGAAGTTTCCCCACAAGCTCTGGATCCTCAGTTGAGAAGAGCCCAGGGTTCTGCCAGCCTGCCTTGGAAGCGTTGAAAACTCGGCTGGCGGTGTGAGAGGCTCGGCCATCATCCAGCTTGATCCATCATGAAGCCTCCGCGTTCTGATTTCCGATCAGGCCATTACCGTCGCGCCGAGCCTCAAGCGCACCGGTCAGGACGGCAGAAGTCTGGTGTTGTAACAGGCATTTCAGATGGCCAGTCAGGAGCGGATAAGAGTGGGAAACCACAGCTTGGTTGCTAGAATAGCCTTCATAGCCAGCTGTAACGTTGACGTTCAGGCCTCAGCGAGCCGGGAAGTCAACTGGTCTTGCGTCGATTTTCCCGAGGTGCACTTGGGGCTCTCGCATGGCGTCTAAACTTCGGAGAGAACGCCAACCACGGGAGGGGAAGCACCGCGACGGGAGCGGAGCGTCTCGAACCTCAGAATAGCAACCGCATTCTGGCCGGTCCTTGACGGTGTGCGCAATTGATTCGAGAGCCATCAAGCAAAAGTCGCACCAAGGCGTGCAGCCACGTGGAGCTTGCGCATCGTTTGAAAAAGTTTTGCTCCGAAGTCAGAGGGTCCACGGCAGCTGGAAATCACCGCAGGGAGCTCCATGCTTTCTTGATTTTTCAGCTTTTGTTCAGGAGATGTGCCGAGGGGCAACCAATCGAGTGAGCTCTGAGAGAACGAAGGAAGACTACTCGGTTTCCGCGCCGAGTGCTCTAGAAGGTTGGAACGCCGTTCGATCCCCACGACACTAGGAGAGTCGCCGCCTAATCAAAGGGATGAAACCCGCCGTCGCCGTGGATTCTAGAAAGCGACCATTTCAAGCTCCACGTCGGTAGCGAGCCAGTGTTGTCGGTGAGGACCGGCGATAGGACGTGGTGATTGCGCTGGCTGATGTCAATTAACGACGGATGCTGGCAGATCCAGGACGACTGGCGTACGGATCGCGATGTTGCCCTGCCGGTAATTGCACACCACCGGATCTCCGTCCGCTCCCAAACGGTTCCTAGAGGTAACTTGGCGTGGACGCGATGACTCGAGCTTCGGCGTCTCGCCGATATTCAGTGGACTCTGCCGAAGGTCGCCGTGCCCTTTGGTCTTGGGACCTACCCAACATGCCTTTTGCTAGCAGAACGCCACATTCCGAGAACTTTTCCATGTTCAGTCATCGCTCCGAGAGCGCAGTGCTCAACATCGCAACATTGTACCGTTGCATTCCAGGTCACATGACCAAAACGACACCGAAACTGTGTAACCGGCCCATGCAAATCGCGTGGCCCCCAAGGATGAATCCAAACTTGAATACAGGCCTGATGCCTGAATATCGCGAAAAGGGATGGACAATGCCCTCAATTGTCCCAGGTTTTGCGCGCGCGAGGGCTGTCAAGCGGTCAGTGCGGGTTGCACATGGTTAGACAAACTTTCGTCGCAAGGTCGTCAAACGTTGATCTCGATGCCCAACTGCAACGGCGACCCCGATTGTTGTATCGGGCGGCGGCACAATGCCTTGTTCTGATGCTGAACCCCTAGATTTCCCCGCCGTGGTTACTTGACGATGGGTGCCATTCATGGCGAAAAGGGGCTTCACTCAGTGCCTCGCTGCACAAGATGACACGGAAATACAGCCGGGTTGTGGCGCAAGTGCTGTCGGTGAGTGTGGCGCCTTGAAGGTACCTGTTGTTATCTTCCCGTTCTGACGATGGTCTTGGGGTCAGCTCTTGTTGTCGTTTGCTAGAAACATTGGCTGAAGTTGCACTGTAGTCGTGGCCACAGAAGATTACATGTGATGCCCTCGTCCTGAGCTGGGGGCCGGTGTCCGACTCCGATAATCTGCTTTGTTGATCGTTTGCTGAAAAGTTCGTTCGTCCTGGCATTCTTTGAGGCTCAAATTGATGATGCCGGAACAAGCAACGGCCGGGACGAGTACCGAATGAAACCCCCACAACGGTCATCGGAGCATGTGTATCCACCTTCCGGTCCGGAACGTCAGCCGCGACCCAACTATCAGATGAAGTCGATAACAGCCAGGAACAATAGTTTACGCTCCTGAAAGCTTCGGGATTCCATCGGATGTAAGAACGATGCGCGAAGACTTCGCAACAGCTGGAGAGAAATTGAAAGTGTCACATTCCATTCGTAGCGTAACAGGTCGACAAAGATAAAAACGCGAAGGGAGTGCTTGCCCAATCGAAACCAAGTAATTCCGATTGGTCTAGTTACAGGCATAAGTCGGTCGGCCAGCCGGCTCCAGTTGGTTCTTTGGTTACAACCTCGCCGCCGTTATCACCGCCGATGCGGCAGGCCGACAAACTAGTTACCCCACTTTCATCGGAGCCGGGCTCTGTCGCCGAAACGATGGAGTTCCCATCACGACAAGCAGAATGTAGGATTTGCAAATCAATTTACTTCTCATTTAACCCTTGTACTCGGAGTTTCTCTGTGGGAAATTAGGTACCAGTCCTCGCCAACAGCAGCAAGTGTTCGATCCCCAGTTGCGCGGGTGACTTACTGAATCCAGATACTGGTGATTTTCGTCACCTTTGACGATGCCAATGTCCATCGGTACCTTTGTGCTTGCGAGGACTCCGCTCTCCTCGTGTGCTTGTCAATAATTGGCATGAGGTGCCTTTCTGCAAGGCTCTGTCACAACATCGCCGCTCGGTTGTGCGATCAGAGCTGGGCAAGTGCGGAGTTTGTGTAATCAATGTCTATTAATGTTCTGGTGCGTGTGTATCCGATCTCAATCTCCTCTTTCTGAGATATCATTTCTCGACGACTCGAAACTGGATTTCTTCTCGGCCATGTGATGAATTCAGTAATGGTCGGTTGTGCGAGGAATCGTTCTTCGCCTAAGCGCCCTGATAACTGGTTAAGGCATCATAACGACTGACGGTTAGCGACATGCTGGGCCGTCCATGGTCGACGCGCAAACAGGTGGGGGCGAAATGGCTCCCTAGAACCTGTCACAGACGAGATCCCAGATTCGACTCGAGCCTGCGTGGCGTTTGTGTGACAGTGACATTTTCGTGCAGCTTGACCTCTAAGCGAGTGGTGCAGGGCCTTGTCTTCTTTGGTCATCATTCCGTTACTCTCCATGAGGCAACAGAGTTAAATCAAGAGTCGAAGTCTAGTCAACGTGTATCGCATGCCGAATACGCTATGTTCGGGTTGCTAGCCAGGCTAATGCGGATTGAGACAGAGCCTTGGAAAGAAGTCTGCAAATCGAAATGAGTTGATGGTTGGTTTCTGATTGGTTCTGCTGCATATGGAGGGTGCAGTTTCGTCAGCGATAGTCGTCGTCCATTGTTTGCTAGCCTAGGTAGTTGGCAGCAAACACAATCCCCGGTAAATGGATAGCCGAGTTGGACGTGTCGCAGTACCAACGAGTACATAATGACCTGTCACTGGTGTTTATCAACCCCAGATTGCTTGATCCATTCTTTTCCCGGGTAGTTGGCAACTGTCCACCAACGGTAAAAGGTCCGAAAACGGCTCAGTCGCCAGGGAGGGGTGGCATGATGCGTAGGAAGTTTGGAGCCAACAGACCGGGCAGGTTGAGATCCAGAGCAGTCTCAGATGTCGTCGGGATCGGTCACTTTCCGCCTCTTTTGTGGCCTTTTCCAAGAGCCAGGATCGGCAAAGCCAACCGATGTTGGAGGGCGCAACGTATTAACAGTCAAAGTCTGGCTTGGCATGTTGTCAGTCGTGAGGCGGCCTTCCGATGCTGCGTCGATATCTGCGGAGTCATCCAGGCCTTCAGTGAAGACCATGTCTCCTTTGCTGCCCAGAACGTCTCGGCCAGCTTCCTCAAGCAGGATTCCAAAGGCCAGCAAGGCGGACTCGTCCATGCTCCTCTCGTCAATATTCCGCGACCCGATCTGGTAGAGTGCACCACGCTGTTGGCCACCAAGGGCAGAGTAAAAGTGGCTCGCATAGGTGTGTACAGCCTTGAGAAGGTCGCTATCTGGCAAGGATTCGCGGCCGCCGTCCGGTAGATTCCGGTCGTGTGCCATGTAAATGTCGAATTCCTGAAAGCGTTCTGGCGCAGCCTTGCGACGAAAGAGCACCTCTTCAGGCGGTAGGGTAGTGGCGCGGACGGAGTGCCTGCCCGGCCTGGAGTGATTGGCTCTGGCTGTTGTTTTCTCATTGCTGGTAGCGGCACCCAGACTTGTGTCATAGGTTATCCTCCCTGACAGGGTGTTAGTAACAGTGTTGGTGGACAAACATTGGGTGCTCACCTGCAACGGCATCGTAGAGGTTGGCAAGCCGCTGTGTGCGCTTGGCTTCTTGTGTTTGAGGAAGTGTCGGCTCCGACTTCCTCGAACCATGCCTGTCCAACACGGTTCGCTCGTCATCGTGTCGTTCCATCTTCCCTCTTGGGAATAGCCAGGGCAAGGTAAGACTGGGTTTGGACGATCAGCCCGTCCTTTTCGTAGATGGTCAAAAAGAGGTGTGAAGGTTGCAGATGCTCGATAATAGCCTGAGGGCTAAAGTGTAGTCTAGGAATGGCGTGAAGGAGATCCCGACAGGAGGTGTTGTTGAAGCTGACGGGAAGGTTCTGAGAAAATAGGTGGCAGCCTCAAGGATGCTCAGCTCCCGGGAATTTGGAATGGAAAGAACGGTCGACTTTGCTTGAGTGAGTCCTTCCTGCCTTCACCAGTTCTTTGTGAGGGAAGGAGCTTCCTCAGTTTGGGCAGCAAGAGACTTTTGATAAGTGGGACCATCTCCATTATGACCAATGAAATCCAATTATCCCCCAGCCCTTAGGCACCTACAGTGCTGAGGCTCACTGTAACTTCAGGAGAAGCCCGACAAATGTCGCCCTTCTGGTGACATGCCAGCTGACATCATCACACCTCAACACCAGAACAACATCACCATCTCCAAGTTTCACAATTATCACCAATTCAAGTCAACTGCCATACGCTCCGCATCTACCGTTCTTCAGCTGTCACAACTGCGCAACTTGCATCCAGATGAATGCAGGCCAATCTGTTTGCGCGCTCAACGGGGGAGCTGGGCCCTGAGGCATTCGAGCGAACCATCACCTCCCGCCTCGTCCGATCCTTTGCTGCAGCTCCCCAGCACAGATTCAATGGCGAGGGTGCTGAAATCGAAGATTATGGAAGACATGTTGATCTATGGGCGCATAGAATTGGTGTAAACGCCTTGGCCTTGGACAAATTTGATGGCCGATTGTAAGATCATCCTATTTCTTGTCAGAAGCTGGGAACTAACACATCACACAGATTGCTCTCGGGAGGTGCTGATGGCTCTGTGAAGCTTTGGGACCTCGATCACGCCAGCAATGCCAATTCATCCCACGTCTTCCAGCCCATCGCTGATGTTGCGCGTTCAATTGGGGCCAAGAGCAACATTCATTCTCACGGCATCACTCATCTGGACTTCTATCCTTTTGACTCAAATGCCTTCCTTTCAAGCTCCTTTGACCGCTCGCTCAAGCTGTGGTCTACTGAAAACATGACTGTTTCTGGAAGCTTCGATCTCGAAGACCGCATATACACCCACGCCATAAGCCCAGTGGCCAACCATCTCCTGGTTGCCTGCGCTACTCAGCATCCGTCCGTCCGCCTCGTTGACCTCAAGTCGGGCTCTTCAGTCCAGTCTCTGGTAGCCGACGGCGGTGCTGTCCTCTCTGTTGCCTGGAGCCCTCGCCACGAACACGTCGTTGCCACGGGACACTACGATGGGAGAGTCAGGATATGGGACATCCGGCGCGCTTCCGGCCTCATTGGCCAGCTCGACCAGGAGGACAGTCTGGGCGTCGTCCACCGTTTCAAACACGCCACGGCATCCGGCATGGACTGGAAGAATATGCGTCACTTTCGCAGCTCGGCCAGGGCTCACAACGAGGGCGTCAACGGACTGACTTGGACCGACGACGGCAAATACATCATCTCCGCTGGTCTTGATCGCCGGATACGCGTCTGGGACGCTGCCACTGGCGCGAACACGCTGGCTAGCTTCGGCTCACTGATACAGAATCAACAGCCCAAGACGGTCAACATGTTCGTCACCCCTGCAAGGCTCACACCTGCCAGACGAGATCTCCTGTTCTGGCCCAACGAGCATGAGATATTGGTCATGGATCTGCATGAAGGCACTCTGGTATCTCGTCTGCGCGTGCCAGGGCCGAAAGTACTGCCCGAAAGTCAAGGCGTTCGAGGACTGAACGTCAAAAATCGCACGATGAGTATGGTATGGCGCGGTCACGGAGGCTATAGACTCCAGAAAGGACCGATCATGGGTGGAGGAAGTGCGTGTGGTGCTGTCTACACAGCTCACTTGGATGGCCAGATTCGGGCTTGGATGCCACGCTTGCCGGGACCAGATGTCGACGATGATACCCCAGATCCTCTAGACAGGGACGAACAGGAGCAGAACCGGAAAAGGAAGGCCCTGGACGATGCGTACAAGAGCCTGATGGGCAAGCAAATCACGTTTAGATGATGTGTTCGATTTGCCCATCGAGACTCTTCCCTTACTGTATAATATAATACCAGACAAATGCGGAAGCAGGTCAACGAGATCAACTGATGATCATCCAGAGTTTGGTAGCAGAGCCAACCCATTCATAGACATTCGGTACGCTGTGATTTCATCCGTATCGCTGTTAGATCCAGGATTCATCATTTTGCCTTAAGATGCTAATTACTTGCTTCATCAGTAGATCACTTCTTGCCCCTCCATTCAAGCATGATAGCCCCCCCGCGGAAGCATCGCACATACGACGGTAACATTCCCTAGCCCTGCGGTTCAGCCGGAAGCCAAACCACTTGGCATCCGTCCCTGACGCGAAACTCGTCGCGGCAATATCAAAAAGACAAGATCGACGAAGAGGACAAAGCAACTACCACCGAGTCTCCAGAAGTTCCCTACTTTCTCAACACAAATCACTGCCAACTTAGTCTCTCTCCCCTCTCATACTTCTCAGCGTCACATCTTTCGATAACAAATCACCAAATCCGCCGGATCACCACCGCTCAGATGCCCATGCATCGATAGCCATCTCTCCGCCGCGTCGCCTCCAGCCAATCCACAGCCCACGAGAACACCCCCTCGCATAGCGCCGTTACATCGCCCGCCTACCAAAGAGCAGCTGTCGTCCAGCTACAGGGCTGGAACAGGCCTCTCTCCGCCACCCGGCTTTAAGCACTCCCGGGGGGGAGAGGGGGAGGTGGGATGGGAATTGGGACGGTCCACCCCCGGACGCGCGCCAGCCGCACCGGAACGCTTCCCCGCCGCCCTTTTCTGACCTCCTGCATTAGCTCCCGCGCCGTCCCAGCATCATGGTTCATGAAAGATACGCGCCGCCCGCTTCGTCAAAGCCGTCACCACCCATCCAGCCCTGCAATTGAGTTACTCGCTATGCTGACGGCATCGAGATGCGCAGAGTAGGGAAACACGGCAGGGGCCGGAAGCCGGGGTCGGCGTGGTCGAAGACCGATCCAGAACACCACAACCTTGGTCGGATCGGACCTTGGGGTGGAAGACGGGGGGGTGGTCGACTAAGATCAGATGCATCAAAATGGGTAACCCGATGATTCCCAGCAAAAGCCAGGGCGACGTCCACGACGCCAGCGACATTGGGATGACGGCAGTTCGCGCGATACTGGTGGAATACGCGATAGGCATGCTAGTGGCGAATGGAAGCACGTCCGCTCAGACTTCCACGCCGGTCCTCATAGAAACCGCGGGATGAAGTCAGGGTCCCGTCTTCCGCGAGGCCGATCCAGCCGGAATTCACTGTCCCGGATCCAATTATCCCAATAAACATCTCAGCCTAGCAAGCCTGACTCCGCGAAGAATAGACGGCGTATCGCGCTATGACACCCAAGCAGACATGTTCTCCCAACCCTAGACTGAACTGATATCATGGCAAGAGCCAGCCCTTCCAAACTCATGGCAACATCGTGTGCGCCACATAATTCGCATATAACACCGGATCTTATCGCGCTGTGACGCAGGGGTTGACGAGAGCGGTATGGTTCTCCCCGGCTCGATGCCGAAGATGGAGATCTTCGACGGCGAGGGATATCATTCTTCGGAGCCGCCCAGCCCGTTTGTCAGGCGGGGTAAATGACCATAGACTTTTGCGCCAAATGTTCAACATTTGACACGCAGGTAGAGTTTCCTGTTGTGCCATTGGATCCCTCGGACTCGCCAAGGAGGTCTGACACTTCATCAGACATCGACGGCGAGACGTCGTCATATCGGAAGAATGCCGTGTGTACTTCCGTCCAGATGTTAGGACCTGAAGAGCTTCCCTAGCTCAGAAACTACGCGCGTCCTGAAGAGACTATCGACGACGATGCGTTCAGCTTCCCGTCTGCGCATTAGTACTGATTCAGGGGTTGGTAAGACGGCAGATGGGGGCAAATTACGGCATAGGAGACCGCGGTAGCCGCGGTCAGGTTGTTTTCACGCCAACGCGGCGGAGGAGACGCCGTAAACTCCTCCGTGGCGGAGCGGCTTCGACAAACCTCTCCTCTCGGAGACACGGCACCTGGGTCCGCGCGTCTCCGGTCCGACTACTTGGAGCTCCGAGTCTGTGGTGTTTTGGTAATGCTCCGTTGACCTACAGCTCATGCGGTCGAGGCTGTTTAAGCTTATCTTCAACGTTGTTTTCGAGAGGAAAGCCGCTACTTCGAGGGTCAAGTAAATCACTGTGACACGCCGGTATTGAAAGAAACACATTCCATCATTCTTACCTAACTGGGTTAAGAAAGGAACACAGTTTGAATGAAGAAAAGATGATAACATGAGCCTTCTATACACGTCTTTCCTATGAACGCTAGCTTCGGCTCCCGGCTACAGACAGAGTAAAGTCAGTTACAAGATTGAACCTCACTGTATGAAGCAAAACCAGCGTTGACTTCTGCAACCGGCCATTGAACCCATCGTTGCTTGGCGCCACTTTTGATATATATGAAAGCATGCTTTCGTCTCCAGCAGCTAAAGCTCTCGGACTTCAGTTCCACTCGTACAAGATGGCCTTCAGAAATGAGGCTTGGGTGAGTATCGACTTGAGGATGAGTCGGAAAGCAGCAACCTACAAAGCCAAAACATCATTCAGAGCTGCATAAATCCAATATTTGCTGATCATTTCTACGCCGCCAGAACAGCCGGGTTCCTCAACCCCTATAACTCGCTCTGAAACATGTCTCCCTCAGCCCTCTAGTCGTGTGATAGACCACAACAAATAACTCATCAGATCACACCATCTTTGACGAAAGTTTCAGGAATATTAGACCTATCCAACCACAACAACACGACTTCCCGTCGACTTCTGACAGTGGGAGACAAAGACGCTAGGATCATCGCACTGGGCCTCGGTCCCGTTCGCTGGCCCTTCTTGTCTCTTGTACAATATCGAAAGCAACCGAGTGAAGACGATTTGCTAGTCGTTTTTCAAAGATTTACACATAGATCTCGCAGGGCGTAAAAAGACCGCTGGCCCCGGGTCCAATAATCATGCCCGACATGGAACATGATATCAAACAGAGTTGCGGGACCAAATCCTGACTGGCTTCCGTAAAGTTTCTCATCCCACTACGTATGGACTCTGGATTGAAAAGCAAGTGAGTAGTACGTGGCTCACGTAACTTCGTTCCTCGTCTCCCTATGTTTGATCTGTCAAGATAATAACCGAAGAACGATGAACGATGGCAGAAAGGCGTAGCGGAAACGTATGTGAGTACTCAACTACGGATTAGTATGATACGGCTTCGTCGAGTACGCATGCAATCCCAGATCAACAGCTCACGTCAGTGGCACGGCACGCCGTACGAGGTAGGTCACATCCCATTGCTTGAAGAAACCGAGAAAACCAAATATCCGAGAATTTTCTGGCTTTATACTCATTCTCCGTCCCCAAATTTCCGGATAGATCTCAACCAAGCCTCGTAACAAGGCTCTCCAGCCACTCCCTCCGTCACGTCCAAGAAACCACCACAACAACCACCCCCAAACATCTCAAACAAGCCACTCATCCCCCCTCAAAACCACACTCCAAACACCTCCCTCACCCCTCTCGAACCCCCTCGCGTCCTCCACGTCCGCGGCCCCGAAGTTGCGCCCGTAGAGGTGCGGGAAACACCCGTCGCCGGAGGGCAGGTCGTCCCACCGGATGCCCGCCTCCAGCGACGCGTACGGGAGCTTGAGCAGGTACAGCTTGCTGGCGGACGCGAAGAAGCGGTCCGCCGTGCCGAGGACCTGTCCGACGAGGTTAGCGAATTTCCGATTTCGTTTCGTGCTGACGATGGTATCCGACGAAGACAGGCAGAGAGAGGTTGAGGGATTGAGTGAACTGGACGACGGCGAGATCGATGGTGTCAAAAACCCACGCCATTTTGCGTGCATAAAAAGAAGTTTTCAACAGAAAGAGAAACTGCGTACCTGCTCGGCCGTGCTCAGATGGATGAAGCCGTCGTCGCGGTCGAGGTCGGAGAGGGGATACTCGGCCGGCAGCGGCGAAGGCGGGGCGTCGGGGACGATTTTGTAGAGGTACTGCGGAAGGGTGGACGGGGCGGGCATGTTTGGCGTTTATTTTCCGTCTTGGACGTCAGGACGTGTGCTTGTGTGAGAGGCAGAAGGAGGGTTTGTTACCAACGAAGTCTCGAATTGCAGGATTTCGCGTCGAGTCGAATATGAGGTTTGAGAGGTTTGTTTCTGTGTGCCTCTCACATCTCGCGCAAAACCCCACTTTCATGTTAGGTGCGCACGGCGGCTTACCAAACGACGATTCGTCGTTTACCTACACGGCCATCACATCACATTACAACACGTCGGTACCATGTTCATCAAAGACTTTTGATTTTTACAGGGACGTATCTAGTCCATGTCCTATCGCCGATTCCCTCCAACTCTCATCCCCAGATCATCACCAGATCATCACCCCGCTGATGGGGCCCTCCTCGTAGCCCGCCCCGGAACACCTACTCCCCGGTTCAAAACCGCCGATAGTTCATAAAAACCTCCCCACAAGCAGATGACTCTTCAACCTTTCCCTTCTCAGAGAAAAGTCGAACCCCTTCGACCAGGTCGCAGGATATGGTCAAAGGAGTTGCGGCACCGTTGATGCCAAGGGTCCCTCCACGTTTCTCTCTTTGGCTGCGTCCTTCTGATTTGCAATCTCTGGCGCCTGGGTTGTTTGAAGCGTTGAAGCGCCGATTTCTCCTCGTACGTCCCTGCATGCGCCATCATGCTCCTCGCTGCTACGTAGGCATACGCCTGAGATTTGTTTTCCGCCCAGCTTTCTCTTCCTCTTCAGACGCGCTGGTAGAACAACAGGTAGGCGACCTTGTTGTCCTTGATGTTGTCTTTAGCCGGCTTGCCCTTGGGCGCGGTCCCGGCACCGTTGCCGTTCGCGACCGCGCTCCACTTCTTCTCATTCTTGTCTCCGCCCTTCGCAGAGGTGGTGACTTCTTTCCAGCCATCTCCCTCATCCTCGTCAGCCATGGCGCCAAATCGGTTAGCCGACGCATCCCGCGAAGAAGCTCCTTGACGGGAGCTATCTTTCACCTCCTCCTCAGCGCCAGCTTCAGCCACGTCCTCGCTGCGGACACGACGAATGACGGTATCATCAAGACGAATCCACTCATTCTCGTCTTGACGTCTGACATCCACCGTGTAGTGACCACCGTTGGCTTGCTTTCCGTGGTGGTAGACGACGCCGATGAGCTTGTACTTTGGCAAGCCCGCGCCCTCTGCGAGGATCGCGTTACGGTGCCTTTTGGACAGAACCTCTGCCGGAAGCTGCAGGTCGAGGGGATAGCCGACCTTCTTTCCAATCTTGGTAGTTCCCTCGGTGTCGAACTTGAAGCGCTTGAGATGAAGAATTAGAATGGGAGGAAGCGTCTCAATCAGAAGCTGCTTGGTCATCGGACCAGCATCGCCTTGGAGTCTCTCAGGCAGCGTCAAGCCCTTGATAGCATCAAGGACGTTATTGATGTACGGGGCCCCGATGTCCAGCTGGAGAGACTGGAAGGGCTCCATGTTGACGGAATCCTTAACGCCAGGACGGCGAAGTTCTGACCGGTACTGTCCGTTGAAAAGCCGAGTAATGGGAGTCGTCTGGCTCGCCCCAGAAGAACGAGTCTCGACCGCCCGCTGCCTCGAACCGACCTCGAACCATCCGTCCGCGCCATCCTGAGACTCGGCCACGCTGGCTGCTGAGGAGACAGGCTGTACATCGGGAGCAGCGTTTGTCGATCCGCCAGACGACATCACTTGCGCACACTCTTCGCCGATGGCGGTTAGGATCAGACCGAGGAACTCCTGAGCGTCTTGTTGGTGTCCGCGCTGCAAGATCTGTTAGCGAGGCCGGCAAAAGAAGGAAACAACTGCATACCCTCATGCTCGCAAATGCAGGAAGAGGCTGGATAGCCTTGTATACGAACTCCGGGATGAAGGAATCGCCATACTGTTCCAGCTGCTCGTTCTTGAGTTTCTTGCGGAGCTTGTCAACGGAGTCCGTCGACTCAATGACACGGAACTCCCTCATAAACATGATCCTGATAGCGAATTAGTCTCTATATTTGCAGGTGTTTGAGCGGGCCACTCACATGGCGTCCGTGACGGGCGTGCTGCTCTTGAACTTGTGAACAGCCTTCTTGCTGACCTGGTCTAAGAAGTCGTAGAATGGTCCGCAGAAAAGAAGAACTTGCAAAACCTAATCTCGTTAGATAAGCTGCTACGTAGTTTTGGTCAGGGCAACTCACTGAATTCATATAACACATATTTCCCGTGTTGATCAAGCCCCTCGGCTCAATGAACTGGACCTTGGAGAGGCTACCGACGCGGAAGTCCTGGATGGCAGCAGCCAAAGAGTTCGCATTCGTGGGGAAGTTAGAGGCGCCACCGTTTACCGCCCCAGCCCCATTTGCAATCGCACCGTTAGCTGGCGCCGCAGTCGTAGGACCGTTGGCATTAGGCTGAGCTTTGTTGGCAGCGGCAGCTGCAGCTGAGAAAAGTCCGCTCCAGGTCTTAGGTGCCACCTTGACGGGGGCCGCAGGCTGTGCCTCAACCTTTGGCTCTGTACCAGCCGCATCCGCTGTCTCGGAGACGTCGGCGGGCTTTTCCTCGGTAGTGGGTTCCTTCACCTCCTCTGGCTTGCTGATGCTGGCGGGCTTTGCTTCCTTAGGGCTGCTCTTGGGAATGACAGGGACAACGGGAACGACGGGCACGGCAGGCCGAGAAGTGTTGGAACTGCTGGTCGTGGGTCTCGCGCTCTCTTTTGGGGCCTCGGCCTTGGGACTGCTTTCGTTTGAGACGCTGGTCGCGGATCTGTCACTGGGAGCAGGCTTCGCCGAGGTGTCTTCCGTTTCGTTGTCCGCGTTCTTTGCGCCAGTCTTCTCGACATCGGTTTCAGCTTTATCAGCAGTAACCAGCACAGGTAACGTGATGTCAATCGCATTTGAACTCAAAAGTCTTCTCCGGCGTCTTGACTTTGCAGTCCTCTTGGGGAAAGGACCTTGCGTGGGCGGCGTCCAAGGCAGCTACCCATTGTCAGCAAAATGATCGATACTTGACGAGACAACGCTACTTACAGGAGCCCGGAAGGGTTTGAACGGAAGCTCTTGGCTCTGAGGGGTCAGAGGAGTCTCGGGAGCAGGTGTCGAGGGTTGCGCCTCAGCAACAGGCTCGAACGGCTCAGCCGCGGGCTGGAAGGGTTCGGCCGAGGGCTGGAAAGGTTCGGCAACTGGCGTCATGACGGAGGGCTCTGCTGGAGTTTGGTGAACAGGCTGAGGTTGAGGAGGCGGGGGCGACTGAACATGCAACGCGGCAGGAACGGGAGGCGGCTGATAAGGGTTCGACAAAGCAGGTGACGGCTGAGAAGGTTGAGAGTACGGCTGGGGAACGCTGACGCCGGCCATGGGAACATACTGCGGCTGGGGCATCGCCTGTGGTGACCTGACATACGGCTGCTGTTGCGGGTAGTGCATGTAGCCAGACGGC
This sequence comes from Colletotrichum karsti, assembly GCF_011947395.1. Lineage (NCBI taxonomy): Eukaryota > Fungi > Ascomycota > Sordariomycetes > Glomerellales > Glomerellaceae > Colletotrichum > Colletotrichum karsti. The sequence continues at coordinate 835,575 of NW_024065904.1, forward strand.
ATGCCACCGTTCTGGTACTGATGCGGCAGCTGGTGATAGTACGGGGCGGCGGCAGCGTAAGGGTTCCAGCTGGTAGGATACATGGGCATCTGCTGGTATTGCTGCTGATAATGCGCATACGGCTGTTGCTGCATCCTCCGTCTGTTGCCTCCTCCAGGCCCGCCCATATCACCAACGCCAGCTCCCGGCCCACCACCCCCCGGCATGGCTTGCCCAGCCGGCAGATGACGATTGTTCATCCTGCCGGCTTGGGAGTTGTATGTTTGCAGTGATCGTCCACGGCTGGAACTATCACTGCGAGTTGGTTCTGCGACTTTCTTCGAAGCGGGTGTCGGCGCGTTCGCAATGGAGGCGTCGACAGACTCGGCGGGAATCGAGAATCGCAGTTATTCGATTAGGTTGCGTGGTTTGAATCGCGTGGGTTGCGCGAGGATGTGAGGAGGAGCTCGCGAATTGTTGGAGCTGTCGTGTGTCGCCTCCTCTTTTCGGATTGACGTTCTCGAAGCCGGAAAAGTACACAATTGCCCTGACTCAAAAGTGGATCAGGATTGAGATGCCGTCCAGTGTCGCTGGAGCAGCTATGCAGTGCGCCGGCGAAGAGAAGACCACAGAAGATGAGGGCAACGGTGAATCAGCAACGACCGGGCGCTGCTGTGCAGCTATATGGACAGTTGCTTCGATTTCGGAGATGACAAAAAAATTACGCTGCGCGCAGGAAAGGTTGACCTGGAGCTAGCAGGCTGCGGGATCCGGGCTTTGTTGGCGCAATGCGATTGCCTGACCCGAAAGCCTTGCGCACAGATCGGAAAGTGATCCCAGCTGCTAGACCTCAAGTCTCTTCTGCCGTAATTTGCCCGAAATCGGCCCCACTCGGGCTCTTAGGCTGGTACGAAGCTTCAAGGTGAGCTCTGTGAAGCTATCCGTACTACGAAGCTAGCTTTAACGTTTTCGTTGGGAGGTTGGACCAGATAGCAAAATGACAATCAATCATATTGTCGACTCCATCTATGTACCTAGGTATACCATGCGCCGCGCTGGAAGACTCGCTGAATGAATACGCAAACAATACCTCCCTCACACAACTCACTCATCCCTGAACAACCATCGACCCCCTCCCCTTATGGCATCTCTGTGCCTTTCTCGGATCATCTCCCTCTCTCGCTGCTCGTATTCCGCTTTTTCGGCTTCCACTTCTTGTGTGCTGGGAAAATCCGCGTTCCAAAACCCTGGCGGAGTTGATCGCCGAGCGTACCGGTGGCGATGCTTGCCCAGTTCATTGGCGAGCTGCCATGTCTTGGCCTTCACCCAGAGCTCTTCTTTTTCAGCTTTCGACATTCCCAGTATTGAACTGATCCTGTCTCCCAGATAATCTTCGAACAGCTTGCTGTCCGATGCCGAAGTACGGTCAGGGCTATTCTTCTGAGCGAGAGCCATGGCACGGAATTTTGGACCACAGCAGTTCATGTCGGTGCAGCCTGGCAGTCCCGCCCTGTCATGACCTCTCACCACTTCTGAATATGCGTAGTCAGAGCCGTCGTTGAACTTTGGATTGACCTTGAAATCGTCCAGACGCAGAGCGGACACGGGTTTTGACCGGAGAGGAGCCTTTGCAGGTGTCAGCGGTTTCTCAATGGCGGCTCGGCTCTTAGACGAACCGCGCATTGGACTAGCCCCTGCTTCTTCTTCCTCTCCGTCGTCAACCCTTCGGTTGAGAGAGCTCTCCTTGGACTTGTCCCGGCGGTCTTTGTTGAATGGCAACTGCCGCCGGTCGGGGAACGCAAGTTCGTCCGCAACTAGCGGGTTTGGATCACGGAGCCGTGGCGCCGACCTTACTATAGCCGGCGCCTTGTCTGGTGATGGGTTGTTCAGGAGAGTCTCAAGCCGACGCGGGGCTTGTGGTGTTCGAAAAGGCGCTCCACGACCAGACGTGCTGTAGGGAAGACCATCCTCGGCCAGACTTCCTATGCCCTGGGCGAGTCCTTTCTTAGGAGGCTTATCGACAGTCATCTTCTCGTACGGGCGCACGGGTCGCACATTAGGATTGACGGGTGTCAACACCGTAGAGCTGTTGGAGGGTCTCACGACCGGCGTGCTGATGTTATCAGGCCTGACGAAAACCGGCTCGGTGGTCTTAGCTCTTCCGACGTCCACGTGCCTGTTTCTCTTTGGCGTGGTGACTCTGGGACCGATTTCGTCCAAGTCCATGCTCTCTTGTATTTGCGTGGGAGGCAGGCTAGTCGACATATCGGAGCTCTCGATCTTGATTCTCTGCCGTCCTATGCCATCCGTGGCATCACCAGCGTGCTTTCTTTTGCCGACGTAGCGTTCGGAAACAACTTCTACGCCATCGGATGACAACTCGGCCTTGATGTGCACATCGGCCGTTTCGACGTTTCGCTTCAACGGTGGGAGAGTCGGCATCTCAGCGTCCTTACCACTCTCTGTCGAGTCTCCTTCGGTCGAGTCCGGGACAGAAAGAGCGCGGGTCTCTTTGTGCGGGGCCAGACTCGCTCTCGGCCCGTTACGTGCAGCTCCTAGACCTTCGGCAGGCTCATCTGTCTCGCGAAGTTCTGCCCCAAGACCTGCCGTGAAGCCTGGTGATACCGTCGAACGAGGCCTGGGAGGCTCAGGGGCGGACTCTGTAGAATGTGTTGATTCAGCCGACTTTCCGCTCCGGCCCTCGAGTCTTTTCAACTTTGACTCCAGGCTTTTCGCATATTCTTCCCATTTTTTCTTGTCGTCCTTCTCCTTCTTGTAACTGGCCATCAAGGTCTTGAAGTTCTTATCCAGAGCGATGTATTTCTTAAGAACCTTCTGGCTTTCGCGGAGAATAGTCTCCCTGTCGTCGCCTTCTGTTCCAGTCACACCGGTCGCTTCAGGATCTGTGTTGGTGGCATTATCGCACGTTGGAGGCTTCGGGGCAGGAGTGGCCCTTGGCGATTCGGTGGTTCGGCCTTGTTGGTTGAGACGCAAGAATTTAGCTCTCAAACTCCGATTATCCTCTTCGAGACGGTCCGCCTCCGCAGAACGAGACCTCAGGATCTCGAGCTCGTCGTTCAAATACTCGCGCGATTCGGCGTCTTTCTGTAACTTCTTCTTAAGCTCTGTCGTACAGGGGTCAGCATTAGACCATTACGTCAGGGCCATCGACATACCGTTTTCAAGCTCCCTGCCAATCGTGTGGCGCAAGGTATTGAAAGCTTCCTGCACCGCAGAGCGGCTTTCCGACGAGAAGCTATCCATGACACCCGAGAGAGGCTTCGTGATCTAGCTATAATATCTAAACATACAGGTCGTACTTGATGCGCGGGTTGAAGTGCTTACTAGGCACCCGCGTGTGCTTCACGCGAAGGATGCAGGGAAGGCGCGTCAAGGTTGCGCCGGGGCACGTGCACCATGCCGAACAGTGCGATCTTCACGCACACTGTAACTATGTCTGCCTGCCTACGAACCAAACTGCACCGTGGCTAGACCTCGTCCTCGTCAACATCAAATCTAAATGTGTTCCAGAGCATCAGAGAAAGCATCAACCAAATCAGGATACCACCAAACACCAATCAACACCGAGATACGGAACTCGACCCGATCATTGTCGTCGGCTCTCACATGTCTTGGAAAGCATCGGAGCCACTTCCGCAGTGGGAGGAGCTTGGCGGGGCGCATCCGTCTTGAAAGTCGAGTCAACACCATCAGTTGGCACGGTTGGAGTTGCCTGCAACGCCAGTGGACCTACGGATACTCTTACGCGGTACGGGTACAGACGACAGATAACACAGAAGTGCAGGGCCGAGATTGAAGACTTCTTCTTCTCGGTGGGCCAAGCCCCCGAGCTCCCCACGGATTACGGTCCTCCGGCCCGGCACCTTTTCAACGTCCACTAAACCCTGCGGATTGATCGCCATGGTACTCTTTTCACGCCATCAAACTCGCCCTCATCGTTTGACCGTCACAGTTGCATATCCGTTCCTCTTTCAAGCCGGGCTATTTCTCCCTCGCTTCGGTATCCACGACGTCAATGGCTGAATACTCGCAGCGTCTGTTGCGGCACGTCTGCTGAAAGTCAAATACAGGGACGCAACTTCAAGTCTCTCCCCTCAGAAGTGGACAGATCATTTCCGGATGGGAAGCCCGCCGGGCACTAGACAAGGATTCATGTCTGCTTCCCATTTCGTTTTAGCCGGGCATTTCGTGCCGCCTTTGCGAAGGAAGCTTCATGTGATTCCTTCGTTTGGGAACATCTGGCTTCAAGCCAAGCTTCGAGAAGTATTCCGCACGTGGCGGGCAGGTTTTCCCGATCACGCCGATTGGCCTTGACGACAGCTCCGGAGCGACTGACCTCCTGAATGATTTCTAACACGATTTTTTCATCGACGTAAGATGGTCAACACGATGCGCGTATGCGACGTGTGCGCCTGGAAGAGTTCAGGGTGGCACTTCCTAGCGAGCCAATCGCCGTTTCGACACGCTGGTATTTGCTGCTTCTTGCATTCTCGAGAAGCTGCGGCCTCTAGTGCACCACGATCACTGCGGTATGTGGTTACATGCCGTTCTAGTGCGCCTTGGGCTGCACCTGCGGCCAAAATGTGGCCACATTGGCCGGCATATTCCCCATGGCGGGAATCCAGACCATGCTGGCCGGCGGAGGCACGATATCATCCAGCAGGCCCAGCGTCGGTTTATGCTGACAACAGGGGCGGTGGATAATACCAGACTGCTCGGGATTACTGCACCTACCACGGAACATGAAAAACAGGAATCCGTGGTCGACGATATCTTCATCTGTCGAGTCCGATGTGTGTATGCGGAGTCGTGCAGCGCCTTTTGCCCCTGCATGCTCGTTGCGTAATGCCAGGCAAGCGAGACCAAGGAACATTCGATGGAATATTATCGTCGACCAACGATTGCCGCAATATACCGGCCACAAAACAATTGAAAGGAAACAAGCCAACCTCCCCGGGGCCAGGAGTTGTTTCTAGACGATTATGCGTGCGTGCATGCGGTGCGGACTGATAGCCGTTTGAGGTGATGGCCGGGTTCATCCGGTGTGGTCGACTGCTAAGCTTACCACCAACCCGAAATGGAAGAGTGGCCGAGATTGAGCACGGCAGATCTGGCCGGGTCGGAAGCGCATCTCGATGGAACGAGCCAATCCTCGAGCAGGGCTCGGTCGAGGGCGTAGGTGGCCGGGGAATGCGAAACCTGAATGATGAGTGGAATGAAACTCTTGGGATTTGTGCGTTAATTCCTCCAGTGAGATATCGCAGATTGAGTTCCAGGCAGGAAGGAGGTTGAAAAAGACGGAGCCGACGTCAAAAACATACATGGGGTTCAGTGAGGGGATGGTGTGTCCGGCGTCGATCTGGAGGGGCCGTCCAAGCCTCGGCCCAAACCTTTATCAAGCAAAGAGTCCGTGAGGTTGGTTATCCGGGGGTTTGTGAGCGACTTTGCTTCCACGACTGCCGAAGGCGAGTGTCATTGTGCACAGGATGAGATCCTTCATCTGGCGCAGAGTGCAGAATTGCCTTCGCGATGTCGACTCAGCATCATCCAGACGGGGCCGCGCAGTCGGCATGTGTTTATCATCCCACCGACACAGCAACAGCAGCAACCGGACCGGCAAAACAAATGTGTAGCCGAGACCAATTCAAACGAAATACGCGCAGGCGGGACAAATTGATGGGATACCTGAGGTTCACCATGAGACATGGAGGCATCTGCACAGTGTGAACCAAAGTTGATGGGCAGAAAAAAATCCTGCATGATGGAGGGGCAAACTGCATATGGAAATCAGCATCCGTTTGGTGATTTCGTGCCCGTTCTTGCTCTGGTTTTCTTGCAGAGCAGCCGGCTGATAATGCTCTAGTGGTATCAGAGGTAAATCCCCCAAGTACATGATATCTTCTGGTTTCAAGAGGAAGCAAAGTGCGGTTAGTACGAATTGGCTGGGTTTTCCGTCAACAACCAAGATGAGGGGCTATCGAAGGCTTGTGAGACAGACTGGACTGGGTACCTCAGCATCAGAGCTTGCAGACCCCTCAGCCCGTGAATGAGGGGCCTTCAGGAATCAGACAGGGAGGGATGCAAGGGACGAGCCCCTCGTAGGGATGGAAAAGGGTTTAGCGAAGGCTGGGGCATCACATTTCACAGTGCCAGGCCTGCCACGGAGCCACTTGCCTTGCCTTTCGGCGATTTAAATTAGTACTAAGCGCAGGGGGGGCCCTAGCTTCCAACCGCCAATGCTGATTTTTTTTTCCTCATGAAAAAAAAATTCGAGAGAGAGGGGAGGGGGAAATAGCAAAAAACCGAGGGGCCACAGAAATGGGAAAATGTAACAGCGACTGTGAAAAAAGTTCAACTGCGCGGGAAAAAAAAAGTACCGTGCGCGTGGCCTGATGTTTTTTGATAGCTTCGCCAGCGGGCTTTGCTCCAATATACGCGGCAATAGCAAGTCCTGATGGAGAGAGGATAGACCCTTTTCTTGATCTCAAAAGTCAGATGCCTTTGAGTTCTCCGTCCCTGGTGTTGAACACCCCCCCGTCGCACAAACCAGCTCACCTTGTCGGGCTTCCGTCCACGTCAAAAAGGAAACGAAAAAGCCTGAATCTGGTGCCTTTCCCGTCCTATCCGCCTTATCGGAAGGTTCGAGTCTGAGCAGACGTGCGGGCAAGCTTCGTCCCAGGTCATCTGAAGTTTTGCGAACCTTCTTTTCGTGCTGACACCGGGTTACCGATGTTGTTCAATTGCCTTTCCGTCGTCGACCTTGATCTTTGCGTACTATGTTATGGAGACATGCCTGGGTAGTTGAACGCAGGTTGCTTCCGGCGCGGTGCAAGCTCCAAGCTTCGACGGCCCTTTTTTCTTCTTCAGAAGAGGCTGCTCTTGCCTAATCTGTCTAGGCTGGTTCGTGGTCTGGAGACTTGAGGTGGGATACCTGTGAAGGAAGCAGCGCATTGTAGGTAAAAGCGGTCGCGTAGTCTCATCATCGGCTCCGGCTTTTGAAGCTGAAGGCACACTTCGGGCAACGGGGACCGCCTCAGCTCAAAGCATCGCTTCCTAAGGTATCCGTCCGGTAGTCACCTCAGCCCAGCCAAGCCCAGCCAACTCAACTTGATAGCGCGCCGGAGGACAGCCAGTAAACCTTGGATCGGGTCGGGCCAGGCCAGTGGAAGACAAGCTCGAGCTGGGGAAAGGAGTGGGAGTGGTAGGTGTTGCACGCGAGTGTCTTATGTCTGATGCCGGTATACATCCTGCCACGACGATGGGAAGTGAACCCCGCCAAGATGACCTGCTTCTGCCTCTTGTAGTCCATATCTACCTACGTCAGGCAAGGAAGGAAGGCGACAGAGACAGAAAGAGAGACAGGAAAGGGCTAGACGCTCACGTTGGTCTGCGGCTATTCTTCTCCCTCGCCTTCACTTTAACAACCTTGGATCGACAAGTCTTCTTCCCCTCGACTAGCTACATATCTACTTTACGGATTACCATCTGATACCAACTACCTTAGGTAGGTACCAACCAAACAAACACCACAGCAACAAAGTGCCACTGCCACTGCGACTGCAACTGCTGCTATCGGGCCAGGTTGCTAAGTAAGGTAAGAGAGTAGGTACCACGAGCCGACGGGACTGCGACAGGCTCTTCCTCGAAAAGCCTCTTTCCTCTTTGATTGGACGCTACAGGCCATTTTTCACACGGCTCCACATCCAGCTAAGGCGGTGGACATCCAAAAAAATTCACTGAAAAAGACCAATCCCTTCCGCAAGACAACCACTTCCTTCCCCCTTCTTCCCACAACCACCTCGCCATCGCAAACAAACCTTGCAACCCTTTTTTTTCGCGACCCCTCCACGACCCGAACTGAGATTTTTGCACTCGGTTCTTCCTTTACCAGACTGTGAGTAAACAGGTCTTCCTCGTCGTCTCTTTACGTCCTTCCGTTGCCCTCAAGTGGCAATGGCCGCCGCCGTCGTCATCAAGGGGACATTGCCATCACCCGCTGCCATGTCGCTGCCGCTGCTGCGCAAACAGGCCAGCCCAGCACGCAGATTTACACTTATCCATCTCCAACTTTCCCCACATGGCGCGCGCACACATGCCACTTGCCACTCTCAGTGTCCTCCCCCCCACCTCAACCACTTCCCATCGCGACAAACCTTTCGCAATCCAGATCTCCCATTTCCCACCAAAGCTTGGCTTGATCGCACCACGACGACATCTCCTCAGATTCCAACCGTCGCCCTTCTAACTTCTTTCCGTCAGCTCAATCGACATCTCTTGCACCGTCACCTACCAAAGACCTTCGCCATGGACTTCCAGGGATCCGCTCCTCCTCAGGCCCGCACCTGCTTCACCTGTGAGTTACCCTGAACTTTTTCCTGTCTTCGCACGCGAATCCCCCCGCCACACACGACAATTTCTACGCTCTGTCGCCTTTTTGCGTTTCTGTGCGGGTGGCTTATGGCATTCGGGACCGTCTGGTACTTGATCCCGACGTCTTGTTGCCATTGGCTCACCGAGTTCTCACCGCTTGAGACGCATCCTTTCTGAGCCTGGCCATTGGTGGCAGTTCATGCAGCGTCCCTTTTGGACTTCTGCTCGCTTCAGACGGGACTGCCTTATTGGATTGCGTACCTGGCTCATCTGTTGGCTTCGCTTTTGTTGGTCAAGTCAGTCTGAGAGCCGTGGGAAATACGACCTTTCTGGTGGCCCTGCTGGGTTCGTCGAACACGATCCAGCGGGTTGGGGAGAGGTCGTTTCAAGCGCGCAATCTTCCCCTGTTGCAACTTCACCCAAGTCTACATGGACAGTTTCGTCAAGAGCCCGCATGGAGACTACTGCGACGTCCTACTGACTTTGAGCTGGTGTGCCAGTGACACCTTCCCAAATCCCTACTCCACACACAACTTGAAGAAATGAAGCGAAGAGTCTGACCAGAGATATTTAGGCGGTGCTGCTGGACACCAGGTATGCAACAAGAGAGTCATGGCATCTAGCGTCCGACTTACTGACCAATTCAGGCCCGCGAGTGCCCCAACCGTGGCGCCGCCAAGTGGTATGTATCCCGATTTTGCTCTTGGAAGGCCGAATACTGACTTCTCGCCAGCTACAACTGCGGCAGTAAGTATCTGCATCCGACTTCAATCCCGCGAGATTACTGACAATCCTTGCTTCAGACGAGGGCCACATGAGTAAGTCCAGCGTCAAAGCCGCATCTTGTTGACCGTAGACTGACCGTTCGCAAGGCCGTGACTGCCCCGAGGGCCCTAAGGACACCAAGTCCTGCTACCGCTGCGGCCAGTCTGGCCACATCAGCCGCGACTGCCCCCAGGGTGGCAACGTCGGTGGTGGTGCCTCCAGCTCCGAGTGCTACAAGGTACGACGACTTCCGTCCACGGCCGAGCGCCAACGAAATACTAATTGGACATCAGTGCGGTGAGGTCGGCCACATTGCCCGCAACTGCCCCAAGTCCGGCGGCGGCTACGGTGGCGGCTTCGGTGGCTACAACTCCGGCGGCTACGGCGGCGCCAGCCAGAAGACCTGCTACTCTTGCGGCGGCTACGGCCACATGTCTCGTGAGTAATTTGCACCCAAACGTTGGAGCACCAACTTACACGTTCCCAGGCGACTGCACCAACGGTTCTAAGTGCTACAACTGCGGCGAGAATGGCCACTTCTCCCGCGACTGCCCCAAGGAGTCTTCCGGTGGCGAGAAGATCTGCTACAAGTGCCAGCAGCCCGGCCACGTCCAGTCCCAGTGCCCCAACTAAGCACCTGCTCACGACTGCGATTGCGATGGATAATTGGTGACGACTTCTCTTGCCCCTCGGCGGCAAATCGATGATTCAGACGGCCTCGGGGCAAACGGCACACTATTATGATCGACGTTGGCATTGCGGATGCTTTGTACACACATTGGAACCGGCTTTTTTCTCCTTTTTATCATTTTCTCTCCTTTTTTCTTCGCTCACGGCAAACACTGGGAAACTCGGCCCGCGGAAAAGTTTTACACGGAACAAACGGCATATGAAGTCACGGCTTTTTCTATTACGCACCATGATACACCTTTTCGCATTTGGTCGTCGACAAGCTTCGGCATCTTGCGGGGTTGGTCGGATCGCTTGGATGACTGCAACAAAAAGAAAGACAAAAGCTTGCGCTGTCTTTTTTCTCTCTCTCCACGGAGTTATGATATGAGAGAGAGGGAGAGCGAGAGAGCGGGCAGGACAGAGTGATAGGAGACAGACGGGGCTCTTTTGGGCGGAGGATGTCCACGCCCCTTCGGCCTCGATAGATGTTTTGGTCGTCTCTTTTTCGAGACGCCCGGATCGCTGCGACCCTTGGGCAGTATGGGTTGTCTCGGGCGGCTGCTTCTGCTGCTGCCGTTAGTCAGGACAGGGAATGGAAAGTTTACGTCGTACGCTAAGCGTTTGTGTATTGTGATGTTGTGCATGTTCCTGATTCGACGGCCCGTCCTGTCGGTGTCGTCCTGGTATTCTTTGGAACATTCACTCACGGCGATCTAGCATCTGACTGGCGTAGCCAAGTACTCAGCCGTTCGTTTGATCTCGACCCAAGAAGCAAACTCCTCAGTTCCCATCCATCTAACTCTGCCTGATCACCGGCCTACTCTCCAACAGCAACACCAGCAACGCCGTCCCATGGCGGGACTTCTCCCCGCTGTCTCCCCGCTGGAGGTCATTTAGACTTTGCGTTTACCCGGTGGACATATCCGGTTTATACCATCCCACGTACCACCCCCCCAAAGCGGCTGCTTGAAACGAATTAGAATTTTCGCTCTGCACCCGTTTTGGTGACGGCCCCCCCCCCTGGCCCCCCTCCCGCGCAGGAGCCCCTGACGTGGTATCTCTGAACTTTGACGGGTGAGATGCGCCGATGCCAAGAATTCTCGGGAGGGAGGGAGAGAAGTGGGATGTAAAAGAATAGGTGGTTTGGATGAGTGGGGTTTTTTTTTTTTGGCATCGTCATTTCCCTCTGGTCAACTGCTGTACTTTGAATAGCAGTGGTGTTTGAAGTCACAACAGTGAGTGATGGAGAACAGCATTGGCAACGACAACGACAGTCATACAGCTTCTAGGTAGGTAGGCATCGACCGGTGGCAGACTCCGCGGATAAAAAGAAGTCGTGCGATCGGACGTCCCGTCCGATCGGTTGCCGGGTTCAGGGGTCGCGGCGACGGGGCATACTCCGCGGAGCAAACGCGAGTCGGGGACGGACGCACGTCGTCGGTGCGAAGGCACATGTCCTGACTCTTGTGTGAAATACACACTATCCAAATCGGTTTCTCTAAAACGTACACATGTTTGTCTCCTCCGCGACTCTTTGTCTCTACGCTGTAAAAATGCGTCTGACTCCTGTACAATATCCGGCTGTATCCCCCGCTCGGTCCTGATTCCCCAGCCTCGGAATTTACAGCCTCGACCTGGGCATGAAGCGCATGGCCTGCCTGACGCCGAGGTCGCCGAGGACCTCCTCGGCGCCGCCGAGGATGGCGTCGAACTTGTAGGTGCGGTTGAACATCTCGACGACGCGGCCCATGCCGGTGCGGGTGAGGCCGCGGCCGCCCCAGATCTGGACGGACTCGTCGGCGATCTCGTGGGCGGCGCGGGTGGCGCTCATCTTGAGCAGGCCGATGGGCCCGCCGAGGTGCTTGGCCTGTTCCTTGTAGGGCATGTTGCACATCTGGTAGGTGATGGTCTCGAGCCAGGACTGGTTGGCCTCGGTGAGGGCGATCATCTTCGCGAGTCTGCGTGGGGGACATTTGTCAGTTGAGGTTTGCTTTGAAGGAAGCCTGGAGGGGGAGGGTGGGTTTACTTTTGGCGGATGACGGGCTGGTCGATGAGGCGCTTGCCGAAGACCAGGCGCTGGTGTGCCCATTTCAGGGACTCTTCGACGACGGTTCTGCATTGGCGGATCGTGGCGCCTGGGAGGTTCTCGTTAGCCTTTCTTGCTTGGTTCACACGCTCTAGGGATTCGGGATGACTTACACGCCATGACCCATCTCTCGTGGTTGAAGTTGCTCAGGATAACGTGGATGCCCTTATTCTCCTGGCCCAGAAGGTTCTCCACGGGGACCTTGACGTCGTCGAAGGTGATGTATGTCGTTCCCGCTGCCGGGGAGTAGGAGGTCTTGATAGGCTTGGTCGAGACGCCCTCGCCGCGCTCGATCAGGAGCACGCTGAGGCCCTTGTCCGTCTTGACGCCGGTGACGAAGTAGTCACACCAAACACCGTTGGTAATCCACTTCTTTTGGCCTTTGACGATCTGTTTCCAGCATTATTAGTATAGCTCATGAAATATGGACTATGGGAGCTGGTTGGAAAAGGGGGGAAGGTGATGGTAGGGCTGCGCAAACTCACATAGTGCTTGCCATCAGGGGTCTTCTCCGCGGTTGTCATCAACCCGGCGACATCACTGCCCGCGAACGCCTCGGTAATGGCCAGGCAAATTTTCTTCTTCCCGCTGAAGACCTCGTCGGACACCTTCTTCTTGAGCGCCTCCGAGTTGGCAAAGTTCAGGACGACGGGCAGGCCGATGGTCATGCCGGCCATGTTGCCGTCCTGGAACCCGCGGCAGTTGGGGCGGGAGAGCTCTTGGTTGACAATCATGTCGTGGAAGTAGTCGAACTTGTCGCCCTTGACGGCGCCGCCCAGGAGCTCGACGCCGTGCAGGTGCTTGCCGGGGCCCAGGCGCATGTGCAGCACGCCGGCCTTGGACATGCGGTCGATGAGTTCCTGGGAGATGTACTCGCCGCTCTCCTCGTGCTCGAGGGCCTCGGGGGTGACGTATTTGTCGGTAAACTCGCGCATGGCGCGCTGGAGGGCTCGGTGGGAGTCGTTGAAGTAGGGAGACTTGAACTGCGGGGTGAGCCAGAGGGGCTCGGCGTAGGGGACCTGGGACAGCTCGCCGGGTTGCTGGACGACGATCTGAGGCTTCTCGCCGGCGACGGTGCCGATCACGAGGGTCTTGTCGTACTTTGTGAGGACCTCCTGGCGGTGGAGGTTGTAGAACTGGCTGGTGGCATCTTGGCCTGCGACCTGGCGGAGGACGGCCTCGCCACCGGGGTGGGCATCGAGGAAGTCTGTGAGGTCGTAGACCTTTGAGTCGATGATGCACCAGAGGGACTCGTCGTTGTTGTTCTTGGCGACCTCGTCGCGAGAGTACGTCTTTGCGGCCATGTTGGCGGGGGTCCTTTGTTCTGAAACGGGTCTGGTTTGCGCTGAGCAAGCTGCAGAAGCTCCAATGGCTCTCTGGGTGATCTTTCAGAGGGAAGATCGAGGTCGTGTAAGGCGAGCTCGAGGTCGAGGACGAGGCGGAGATCAAATAGCGCGACGTGTTGCGAGAGTCAGGGGACAAAGTGACACCGCCGCTTTAACTGAATCGACGAAGCATGTGGTCTAGGGGGGAAACATCGGTTGACGTCGGTCGGGGGACGGCGGCCGCAGCCAGCCAGGTCTGGAAATTGTGCCGTGCCGTAGGCCTCGGCTTCTGTGGAGTGTGGAGGGAGCTCTAGCGGACGTGCTGATTTCGGAGGTGACATGATTGGTCGAGAGGAGGCTGGGGAATGAGATGGCGTCCGGGGAGGTTTGCTGGAGCGCCCGGGGGGTCGCCGAGGCATTGATGTGACATAAGCCCTGTTGATTACTCATTGGGCTTGTCTTCCTCTGTATTGGATTAGAAAACCGGATAAGATTGTTGGGTTGAAGATGGGGAAATGCGAGCTTTACTTTTGGACATACCCGAGTTCCATTAAAAGCCCAAGTTTGGGACGCTGGAAGACTGAACGGGGCCCCCTGCTGGTATTCCCCCACAGAGGGAAGATTTACCCCGCAGAGGGGCGCATCATCCCACCGTGAGCTCTACTTAATCTATTCCCGAGGCTGGAGATCCCTTTTCAGTTTAGCAGATCAGAGCTTCACGAGCTTCGAGGTCTTGGAACAAGGATGCCGGCATAATGATCAGACGGTATAAATCAGATAGGCAAGACTTTAATTGCAGTGTTGATGCCACAACCTGTGACTATGAAGGTGCCTGTTAACAGCCTCGGCCGTGTCGTTGTCGCTGATTTTGTTGGTGTCCAGATGCCGTCAAACATACAAGGCAATCCAAAGATGTAGACACCGGCAATCTTTGAAACCGGTCATTTGAGAAATCGAATTGCTTATCCCAAGAAATCTGTCCACGCTGGCTTATACGACTGGGCTGGGTCATGCGAAAACTTCAACATGAGCAGTCCGGTTCCCATATGAGTGATCGCCCACAATGACAGAAATAGCCATGTCGGCTTCGGTATCATGTGGCGATCAACTGGATAGATACTCCGTGCCATGAGGGCACACGTAAATATTGATGCCCAGCACACAAGCTTCCACATCCAGGCCTTGGAGGTCGGCTTCCCATGGAAATCAATAAGACCGTTTCCTAGAATGATTGCCATTGGGGTGCAGTTCTTGTGAAGGAGACTAATGTTGGAATGTATCAAGAAAGGCACGGATGCTCCGCAGATGGCATCCCAAAAGATCCGGTCCGTTGTGTTGCCTTTTCTGCGAGAAATGATGCCACATGCGACGGCTGACGCGTAGAGTCCAAGGAAGATTAGGAACTCAACGATGTCCACGATAACAGGCTCCTTGATGCCTATTCCCGTGATGACAGTGAGCACGAACCAGTTGATGAACATGTAAGAGACAAATAAAGCGAACTCTTGTTGGGTCGTAGGACGAGCATCTCCCGTCATGTCATGGCCGAATGCCGCAAAAGCTGACGGAGGTGGGCTTCTGATGGAACCAGATATTGCTTCGACGAGTCCGGTGACACTATTCCTGCCCTGGGTGGATCCGGTCAGCCATAGGAGACAGAGCGTAACCTCGTCGCAGAGGAAGCTCGCGAGATAAATAGTAGCCAAGAGCTGGATCCAGAAGATGCCCCTGCAGGCATAAAGCTTCGTCGCCTGCAACAGAGGACCCAGGACGAAGGCAATGACGCGAAGGAGAGTGTTGCGCTGCAAGGCACCCACGTCACTGTGAGCCGGGTCTGCGTCCGTGTCGTACTTGTACGGCGCGACGACAAGAGTCCATTCGGGGTTGCGGCGAATACCGATGCAGCGGAGAGCCTCGACGGTGTTGATGATGCAGAAGACGGGCGAGAACTTCAGCGCAGGACTCCAAGAGGAGGGGAAGCCGACAATACGACCCGAGGGCTGGAGTGCGGTGCTGAGGGCGACGGCAACAAGAGCCCAGAAGGCGGATGGCCACGAGAGCTGCGCGTCAGATGTGTCTGCCGGCGGGGGATGTTGGACGGGTTGATCACCGTCATCTTGTTCCCGCGATGTCGCAGAGGCGGCGAGTAGGAGGAGTACGAAAGCGAGGACGAGTGGAGATGATGGGTGGGTGCGCATCGTGACCCCGCGGATGAGGCTCTGGCACGTTCTGGCGTTGTTCGGGAAAGACCACAGGCGGACATCAGCCAGGGTCGGCGAATATCCATTATCGGCCAATGTGGAATGTCATGTCAGCAGACAGCTCGCTGGGCTGCTGTATCCGTACGCAGTAGTAGTACGCAGTACATGTTGGCGCAGGATGCAACCCCTGGTCGGGTCGGCAGGGTCCAATGGGGTTTATCGGGTCTTGGTGGTGATCGACATGGACGAGCGTCGCTCTATTGAAAATGGCCGGTGGGTGGTAATAATAATTATTGGCAGTAGGCGAGCAAAAGTGTGAGGGTATCGTCGGCTCCTCACCTGTCACACTCTGGGTGATGATGAGTGTCGTGGTCGAGTCATGTTTTGTTCGTGATGAGGTGTCTGGGGCAATATTTATGACGAAGGAGGTGTCACTGGTGAGGGGAAAGAATGAGGAAATAAAAAAATAAAAATAAAAAAGAAGTGAAGCAAAGGAAAGAACATGAAAGAGAAAGAGCGGAGAGGACGGGAATGGATATTTTAGTGGAGGGATGACGCTTCGGTGGGGAAACAGCAGTGAAGTGTCACCAGAGCCCCTCCACCGTTGCAGCGACCCGGCCCCTAGGTACTCCAAACACCACCCTACCTACCTAGGTACAGAGACTGAGGTGCTATTGTAGTGTGTGCGTTGTGCGGGTTCTCTTCTCGTCAGGTCCACTGCGACAGCACAACTTTGATTACCTCCGTCGGCCGCAACGGCCATTTCTTCGTCTGCTGCTACGGTCTTTGACTCGTGGTGTTGTCCGTCTTCCCGTCTCCGGTCTTCAGTCTTCACACAGCAACAACCGCAGAATTCAACACCTTCGCTCGTCCCGTCTCCCTCTCTCCCCTTCCAGCCGGACTTTTGTCCCTTATCTTGGGCATCAGCATCCTGTCCTTCGTTTGTCGACGCTAACCTGAGGCTCTTCCTCCTCCTGACGATATCCCGGATGATATCGAGGCTTAGCGCGCTCGCCAGTTCCCCCGCTCGATCGCTCCTAATAAGATAGTAAGTCCTGTTTTCTACCTTGGATGTTCATGCAGTCTGTCGCTGTTTTCTCCTTGCTCTTGCTCTCGCTCTCCTTCTTGCCCCTGCCCGTTGTCTTGTAACACAAACATCACTTCCCTACACCCTCATCCTGTCATTCGGTGCCCGGTATGCCCGAAAAGGCGATGCAGCACACGATGGCAACCTTCGCTTGTCGCCCGCCGCCAGCTTCATGGCACACACACACACACACACCGGAGCACGACAGCCCATCACCCCGGCCTATTGGCTGGTTGGTTGGTTGGAAACGCCGGCTCTATGCGACCACTCTTGCTGGCAGCCATCCATGGATCTTGACTATGATTGGGCAGTCGAGACAACAGCCAACCTGCACTGTCTCTTCTGCAATTCGACGTTTCCTTGGCCACAGAGAAAGGGATAGAGAGAAACAGACCGAGATATTGGTTGGTTGTTCGTTTATTAGTTCCTTGACTGGGCTATGAGACCGACATCCCGACTCTAACCAGTCCGGTCTGATCTCCCCTCCTATATCTTCTCGTTGTCCTCATGATCCCTTCCACTCGTTGTCGGTTAGGTAAGGTACTTTCAAATGGCAGTAGGTGGCGCACTCGTCTGGCTGCGGGCTCTACCTCACTTTGCAGATTGCACTTTCGCTGGCGGCATGACTTGCTTTGGGTGGCACTTCAGCAACCATAAGCTCACTTTCAACCCATTCTTCACTTTACCTTATCTGGACGCCTCATCCTTATCCCGGGCTGCTGCCGACGGCTGCACATGTACACCACAGCCAAAGCCAAAGCCAACGCAACCCGGACAGCTGGATTCTATATATCGACTGCAGGACCCATGATCCCCTCCGCTACTCAACCAACTATTAGCCGCTGGTAGCAAGACATTTCACCACGTTGCTCATCATCCCCACATTCGACTCTACCGCCTGACCTTCCTCAACCCCAACCCACCCCATACCATATAGCCCTTGCCTTGTCTCAGTCGTTCCTGGGTTTTGTCCATTACACTGTACCTTATCCAGGCCAACTCTTGCGACTTCACTCGTACCTCCCGCGGACTAGTGCCCCGGTGGCAGCGCTTGCCTTAGTTTGGCCTCCTTCCAGATCTACGTCCAGATCAGATCCCTCGGACTTGCTCATCCATCATACCTCATACCTCCGCTCGTCAACCGCTCTTCACAACTCTGCAACAATGGACGCTTACTCAGTCTCGTACACCAGCCCTTCCAACCGCAGTACTTCCCGTATATACCAGGACCTTGAATCCTGTCGACTTCAGAGCCTCTTTGGAATCGGCCGAGACAGACTCCTGCTCAGATCCCTCACCATGGACTCATTTGCGCGGGTAAGTCAGCTTCATGCCAACCACGTGCCTAACGTCGCTAGTGGGACGCTTCGGGCCGGGACTGCCGACTGTCTCCGTTGAGGTGATGGACGAACCCCCCGTCCAGTCCGACCCGACCCGACTTCCCCCCCTGTTCACACATGTCGAATACCGGCGTTCAGGACGTTGGCCGCTTGTCTGTTTTGTTCCCGTCAAAGGCAACCTGCTCATGACACATCACAGCGCAAGCAATCCGAGTCAGGCCCAAGACCACACATCGTCATCGTCGGCGCTGGCCTCGCCGGTTTGCGCTGTGCCGATATCCTAATCCAACATGGTCTGTTAGTGACCATCATTGAAGGCCGAACCCGCCTCGGCGGACGTGTAGTCCAGGACAAGCTGCCGAATGGATACACCGTCGACCTGGGCCCCAACTGGATCCACGGCACCGACGACAATCCCATCCTTGACCTCGCCAAGGAGACAGACACTGCCGTCGGCAGCTGGGACCAGAGGTCACATATGGTCGACGAGTCCGGAGTGCTCCTCGATCTGGACGATAGTGAAAACTATTCCAGCATCATGTGGGGCATCATCCAAGACGCCTTTCAGCACTCCAACAAGAACACTGCTAGCATTGATCCCAACGAAAGCCTCTGGGACTTTTTCCAGGAAAAAGTGGTTGAGAAGATACCCGATACGGAGGAAGACTACGAGAAGAAGCGCTCCATTGTTCTTCAAGTTGCTGAATCATGGGGCGCCTTCATCGGAACACCGGTCCAGACCCAAAGTCTCAAGTTTTTCTGGTTGGAAGAGTGTATAGACGGCGGTAAGTGTTGCCCCCTTGGCGCAGAAGCACTCGTAAGGGTGGATACCTAGTATCCTCAGAGCCAGGGTTGACTTGTTCGAAGAAAACCTCTTCTGCGCCGGCACCTACGAGAAGATTCTCGAGAGAGTGGCAGAGCCGGTAAGACACAACGCGGACATTATGTACGATGCTCGCGTTACCAAGATAGAGCTCAAGACGGCGGATCGCCCGAAACCTAGGGTTCAAACCGATACCGGCCACGTCCTGGAGTTTGACGAAGTTGTCATGACGGCCCCCCTGGGCTGGTTGAAAAAGAACCTCGGCGCATTCGACCCGCCCCTGCCGGAACGGGTCGAGCGCGGCATCAAGGCCATCGGCTACGGATGCCTCGAGAAGGTCTACATCACATTTCCTAATGCGTTCTGGCTCGTCCCCGAGGAGGAGGGCCGGGGTGTAAAGGGCTTCTGCCAGTGGCTGGCCCCGACATACTCGGCCAAGTCGAACCCGCAGCGGTGGAACCAGGAGATCGTCGAGCTGGCCTCGCTGGGGCCGGACTCGCACCCGACGCTGCTGTTCTACATCTTTGGCGACGAGTCCAAGTACATCACCGAGGAGGTGGCCAAGCTGAAGACGATACCCGAGAGGAACTACTTCCTGTACGATTTCTTCAGGCCGTACTACTCCCGGCTGCCGGGCTATGACGCGACGTCGCCCGACTGCAGGCCCACGGGCTGTCTGGCGACGGACTGGCTGCGCGACGACCTCGCCGGCAACGGCAGCTACAGTAACTTCCAGGTCGGGCTGGAGGAGGGCGATAAGGACGTCGAAGCGATGCGCGAAGGCGTGCCGGAGGGCGGACTGTGGCTGGCCGGTGAGCACACGGCGCCGTTTGTCGCGCTGGGTACGGCTACTGGCGCGTACTGGAGCGGTGAGAGCGTCGGCAGGAGGGTAGCCGAGGCGTATGGGAGGGCCAGCAGCCAGGAGGGTTGAAGATAGGCTCTTCGGACCCTGATAAGACGACCAGCCTCTTCATATGTCGTTGTTGTTAGCAGGCAGTTTTGAGACTTGGAATTCTTTGGAATGGAGGGGTTGGTGGGCATGGCGTGCCGAAAGTGCGTTAGACCGGTCATGGCACTTGTCGGTCGGGCATTTTTCCTCTTCAACATTTTAGATCAAGCCTCGGATTGACTACGCAAGATAGTCATCCCGTTTCTTCTACGTCTTTACTTCTTTGGGGGAGAACGGAGCCCGCTGGTCTTCTTGGGCAGCGGGTGTTGAAATATATACTTTACCGCAATGATGGCTGGCATGTGCGAGTATGTAAGCATGGATAACTGAAACGGAGTCTTTGGCGACAAAGCGTTGGGATTCCATGCAAGATACGAGGTACATTCAACCCACTTGAAGGAGGCTTTGTTAAGGTTCTCAATCTAAGCGCTCGGTTGGACAAAGAAGTCTTTTGATGTCCATTTGTATGGGTTGTCTCTGCGTGCTTGATCCTGGATGCCCCATTGGTGACTCTCTATGGTAAGCAGACAAAGAATCGGTATCTAGAGACATGGGGCGTAGACAAAAGCAATTACCAAGGCTAAAAAAAAAAGATGTTTCAATGCCTTGCCTACGGAAGAGATGCCCAGGGGCAGCATCGGTTGCCAGGTGTACAGCTGCAACAGAGCCAGATGAGATGCGATGCATTTGTCCATCCACGCAGGAATGACGACTTCAACCAGCTGGCAGCAGACGGGGAGGCATTGACTAAGGCAGGTGGGAATGGAGTCAAAAGGTACGTACCTGACAGTTGGAGGCCAAACTGCCCTGTGGCGGATTCTGCATTGCTCAGGTGGAACGGTGCACGGCTCACAGTCACAAGCCTCAGTTGATGCCCCCAATTCCAGCCAACAGCAAAGTGCCAACCTCCAAAAGCACCTATCGGCTCCAAGAAGCAGCATCACTCCAGACCCCCAAATTCCTTATCGATAAGGACTAGGACAGGCACACCCCAGACAGCAAGTCAACTGATGAAGACCCCTGCGCTGCGCACCTTGCCGGGTGAAGGTGACGTGAACTCAGCTAGAGAGTCACGCGCTGTTAGAGCCCAAGGTGTGGGGGGAAGCACAATCTCCAGGCCTCCATGACCGCCTTTACCCCCCTCTATCTTGCCGGTCCAGTGCAGTGCCGTCCTAACGTGTGCCTCATCATCAATAACAAGTCCGGGCCGTTCTATTTGCCTTAGGTTGTTCTTACCTATCTGAACTGTCCCAACTCTTCCTTTTTTGCCTTTCTTGCCTGTTTACCCTCAAGGCTGTTGCAGACTGAGTCCACACAAGTTGCACCAGCATAGTTTGTTGTTGCTATCAAGTCATCACATCTCGTCTCTCTACATATCCAGTCCTCCCGGGTTATCCACCCCTTTGCCCCCCTTCGCCTTGAACGGTCCTCGATCCATCTACCTCCTCTTGAGCCACCCATAGCGAAAACCTGCCCTTGAATGACGAACACACCATGAACTACGTCCCCGCCTTGGGCTGGGTGTCTTCAGATAACACGGCGACTGTAGCCTGCACCATTCAAGCTCGGTGAACCATCCCCACGATCCTAGTTGTAGCCAGCCCTTCAACAGCCACACAACTCTCTCCCCAGAAGCCTAACTCTCCTGCCGTTCGAAACCCAAGAGGTTGTAGTCCCAAGGCAGCAACTACCGGGACACCTCGAAACTTCCTTCTCCGCCCTCTCCACGATAGCCGATCTCGAATCGAAACCTACCTCCAACCAAGAGCTGCGAGGCCGGGGTTGGGCGACGACCACAACAACCCAAGATGGCGACGATATTCCAGAGCTTCCGGAGCTCGACTCTGTCGAAGCGCCTCCTCATCTACGCCCTGCGGCGGCTGGAGCTGCTGGACGAGGAGACCCTGGACATGGAGAACCTGCAGTTCGCACTGGGAAGAACCACCACGGCTGAGTTCAAGGACGTCGGGGTGCGCCTCAAGGTAGGATCCAACCACCCGGCCCAGACGCAGAGAAGACGGCGACGACGACGACCACGACGACATGTGACTGACGTGGTGTGCCTGTTACCAGAAACTCGAGCGCCTCCTCCAACTCCCGGCATCGTTCCAGATCCAGAAGGCCAAAGTCCTGAAACTGAGCGTCACGATCCCCGTCGACTTCTACACGAGCCCCATCGTAATCGAAATCGACGGCGTCGACGTCCGCTTGAAGGTGTCCGCGGGCGGCGACGATAACAAGACCAAGACGACGACGACAACCACGACCACGACGTCATCGACCGACGACTCCGAGCTGCCGAATACCGTAAACCTTGCCCAGTCGTTCCTGAACGAAGATGCCGCCCTGAAGGATGCCTCGGTAGCCGCTGAAAAGAGGAGGTTAGAGGATGCCCTGGCAGCCGAGGCGCAAGACCTCGGCGGTTCGATGGCCATGAGCGACAGCGGAATCAGCGAAGACGGAAGCCAGTTTGGGACAGGCCAGCCGCTGTCGCTACCGGGCTTTCTGGCCGGTTTTCTCCAAGGCATCGTCGATCGCATCCAGGTGCGCATCCGAGGCGTCACTTTTCAGCTGGACGTCGAGGTTCCCATCGAGCCGAACGCGACGGCCCCCGAGTTGGTCACCTTCCAGCTCGCCCTGGATCGCATAGACGTGGAGGGCGTCACCGCCGAGGCGCAGAACGACGAGGGTGCCCCGACGATTGTGCCCAAGGACGGAAAGCGCCACATCGCCCTGTCCAAGATTCGAGCGTATCTCATTTCGGAAGCGAACGTCTTTTCGCAGTTTGCGCGCTCGCCGTCGGTTTCCTCGCCTGCCGTTTCCCAGTCTCCGTCGTTTAGCGAGCGAAGCGCGCCCTCGAGACAGAGTACTTTCAAGCCCAGTATGCACGAAAGCTTTCTTTCGGACTCGGCCGATCTTTCCGAGGTAGATGATGCCCTGCTGCAAGACAGCGAGGAGGCATTCAACATTCCGTACGACTTCTCGAGCCAGCCGGAAGAGCCGGTGGAGGAGGAGGAGACGAATACGCCGCGCGCCTCTGTTTATCAAGACTTCTCTCCCCGAGGCCATGTGCCAATCTCTCACTCCACCGTCCTCGGCGATGACGACCATGCTGCCCCGTGGGCCAGTTTTCAACGGGAGGCAAGATCGGAACCATCGCTTCAGCCCACTGAAGGAATCCCCCGCATGACATCCTCCGACTCTGTAAACTTGGAGTCGTCGCAGCACTCCAGCTCCGCCAGTCACAGCTCTTTACCCGCCGAAGACGAAGATCTAGCCCAGTCACATCTCTTCACTCACGAGGAGGCTGAGAGCATGTATATGAGTGCCTTCTCCCAAACCGACGCGCAACAAGCTGGATCACGGATGCCTGGAGGTTGGGACGACCCGAGCCCTGAGTCTTCTCCGGCCTTCAAAAAGGCGAGCCCGGTTCTACGACAGCCGCCATCCCCAGTCAAATATGCCGACGCGAATGAGCCACCGAGCCCCGAATTCTCGGATGCGCCTTCAGCACCTCAACCGACGACTTCTACGGCAGCTGAGGTTTCTGACCAGGACGTGGCAAATAAGAGCAGAACTCAGGATTCATCGATAAAGACGCCCAAGGAGCAAAGCGAGTCGGATGCTCCTGCTCCTCCAGACGATGTCGCGACTCCGAGAGGCCCGACGAGACTTGTGAAGGAGATTGTATCCCTCAACAACATTTCATTATACGTTCCCTCGTTACACCAGCATGTACACGTTCCTGCCGACGCACAAGCATCTGTCCTGAGCCAAGCACCGGGTTCTCCAGGCTTGGCGAGATCTGTGGCACCTCAAGTTCCTGGAGCGTTCTCCGTATACTCGACATCACCAGGAATGAGATCAAGCATGGCGCCCCGGTCCCCTGGTCCCGTCTTGACAGAGCCCCAGAGTGATGGAGGCGTGGAGGTGAATATGTCGCCCCTGGAAGTCCGCTTCGACGCGTCTTTGGCGTATCTGCTTGCGGTAGTGGTTGGCAAATTGATGGAGGCTTTGAAGAGCAGCAGTCCGGCTGCGACCCCGAAGACGACTGCCACAGCGAAGCCTCAGCAGGAATCTTCAATGCCTGACATCAAAGTGATGTTCGAAAAGATTTCGCTCCACTTCCTCCATCAGCTTCCCGGGGTTGCTGACACCGCAGAGAGAATCTTTGGTGCTCCTGGACTGCCGATGCAGCCCGAAATTCTGCTGCGTACGGAGCTTGACAATCTCGGCGTATCCCTCAAGGCAGTCAAGCAGTCACTCGAAACGACCGTCGATCTCGAAAAGTTCCGCTTCGGCTATGCAAGAGATGATATTGTCTCCTTCGACCAAAGCCTGCAAATGCGGGCGTCTGTCATGGACAAGTTCCCCTCGGCAGGCTCGGATATCTCAGTCAAAGTGATAACGTCTCCCGACTCGACTCGAACGGAGATCACAACATTACCACTACTGGTACAACTCGACCTGCAGAGACTCGACGAGACCTTCAGCTGGTTTGGCGGGTTGAGCAGTTTTCTTAACATGAGCTCCTCAATGTCGTCGAGCGCCTCTCCTCCCGTGAAAACGCCGGTTCAGCCCCCTCCGAAGCCTCGTGGCGTTCGATTTGATGCTCCCATTAACCCAGACGATAAATCGGCAGCGTCAGAGAACAAGATTGATATGAGAATCGGGGGATTTAATCTGGAGCTCAAAGGCAGGGAGTGCAGCGTAGGTCTTGAAACGAGTGCAGTCAAGATGGTGAGCCGGGAGCTGGGTATTGGATTCGCCATCAGCAAGGTTCGACTTGCCGGTCCATACATCAGAAACTCTCGCTCAGAACCGCCCATTTCAGCCGAGGTGGGCGGTGTACGATTCGAGTATCTCGCGACGCCAAAAGACAAAGATCTCGAGAGACTTCTGGAGCTCATTATCCCATCCAAGGTTAAATTCGACCAAGGAGACGACGAGATCATGGTGGACACCCTCCTCAGACAGAGACGGAAGGGAGCCGTTCTCAGAGTTACTTTCGATCAGTTCAACGTCCGAGTTGAGCGCATGCATCAACTCAACTGCCTCCCTGCGTTGGGCGAAGAGGTCGCGCGGCTAGCGACCGTTGCCAAGTACCTCCCAGAGGACGATCGACCTGGGGTGCTCCTCCTCGCGGAGATCAAGGAGTTGGGCGCCGTTGTCGATATTGGCGGCAAAATCGGTGTGATCAATGCCAACCTCAAAGGCTTCGAGGTTGCTCAAATTACGGTCCCCTCGCTGGTTGCGTTCGGCGTGCATGGCGTCTCGGTGAACCGCAACCACCGAGAGGATCTCGTGAGTTCATCGACGACACTACCTCCCGGAACACTCACTCAGGGTCCGGTTCTCATGGTTCGCATGATTGGTGATGAGATGGAGCCAGTGATCAAGGTCAAAATGCGCGATATACTCGTCGACTACAGAGTTCCGACTATCATGGATGTTCTCGGACTCGGGGAAGATGCCACTCCCCAAGACTTTGAGGCCAGTCTTGCCGCCTCAGTTGCCAACCTGGGAGAACAAACTCACGCAGCCCTGGTTGGAAAGAAGTCCCCACCGTCTCGATCGCCAGACCCTGTTCGACCTGGTAGTAAGCCTATGATGGTTGACGTGGTTTTCCGCGATTGCTTGATTGGACTCAACCCCCTGGGACTGCCCTCAAAACTCCTCCTCGCGTTGACAGATGCCCGCCTTCAAGTGGTTCTCCCCAAGGATGTGGACACGACGGCCAAGCTTGAACTCAACAAGGCTTCAATTCTCCTCATTGATGATTTGGCTAACATAGGCTCGAACGCCTCTACCGTGAACCGTCGCCAATCAGCAGACGTGTCTTCTCAGCAAGTTTCCCGACTTGCAGCTCAAGGCTACGTCAGCATTTGCTACATCTCTTCCGCAAAGGTCAATGTGCAGGTCACCGAAAGTCGAGAAGATGGTGAGAAGCACATCGATGTCGAATTGCGTGACGATCTCTTGGTCCTGGAGACTTGTGCCGATTCCACGCAGACTCTCATTACTCTCGCGAACGCGTTGAAGCCGCCGACCCCGCCCAGCAAAGAGAGCAGGTACAGAACCAAGATCGTCCCTGTGCAAGACCTCTTGGCGTCGATCTCCGCAGACGCGTTCGGCAAGGCGGAAGGCGACTATGACTTTGATAAGGACTTTGAGCTCGCCCAAGAGCTTGGTGGTGACGACGACTATGAGATGCCGAGCGATGACAGCGAACTGCCAATTGACCCCCAATACTACGACGATGCCGGCCCTTCACATACCCTTTTCGACGCAGAGGAATCGGTCACGTCGGATGCTACAACGACGCATGGCACAAGGCGGCACGGATCCGCGCTTACAGATTTCGACGCCGTCGACTCGATCCACGTGTCAGACGACGGAAGCGATTTGGTCATCCACGACAACTTCTTCGATAAGGGGAAGGATATTGACGGTAGAGCCCAGATCTGGAACTCGTCCAAGAATGCCTACGAACCGGCTCCGAAGAGCCTCGTCAAGAAGGCCCCCCTCAGAGTGTCGGTCCGTGATGTGCACGTTATCTGGAACCTGTTCGACGGATACGACTGGGAGCGCACGCGCAATGTTATCAGCAAGGCCGTGCAGGACGTCGAGGACAAGGCTTACGAGCGCCGCCGCCGCGCGGAACGCATCACGTTCGAGGATGACGCCGAAGAAGACGAGACGGTCATTGGCGACTTCCTCTTCAACTCGATTTACATTGGTATCTCGAGCAAACAAGATCCTCGAGAGCTCGCGCAGATGGTCAACCAGGAGTTGAACGACAACGCTACCGAGACCGAGTCGCTTGCTACTACGGCCTTCACGACGGCGACGGGTCGTGCTGGCGGCGCCCACAGACCCAAGAAGAGACTGAGATTGAACCGGAGTAAGCATCACAAGATCACGTTCGAGCTTCAGGGTGTCAACGTCGACCTGATCGCGTTCCCTCCGGACTCTGGCGAGACTCAGAGCTCCATTGATATCCGGGTGCATACTCTGGACGTCTTCGACCATGTCCCGACGTCGACGTGGAAGAAGTTCCTCACATATGACCAAGACGCTGGCGAGAGGGAGATGAGCGCCAGCATGGCTCACCTGGAACTGCTCACGGTGAAGCCTCAGGCGGATCTCGCGGCATCCGATATGGTTTTGAGGGTCACGCTTTTACCTCTCAGACTTCACGTCGATCAGGATGCTCTAGACTTCATCACTAGATTCTTCGAGTTCAAGGACGACAGTGCTCCCGTGCACAGCTCGCCCAACGACATTCCCTTCCTCCAGAGAGTCGAGGTCAACGACATACCTGTCAAACTGGACTTCAAGCCCAAGCGTGTGGACTATGCCGGACTGAAGTCAGGCCGCACGACCGAGTTCATGAACTTCATCATCCTCGACGAGGCTCGTTTGACTCTGCGCCACACCATCATATACGGCGTTACTGGCTTTGACAGGATGGGCAAGATGCTCAACGACATCTGGATGCCCGATGTACAGAACACCCAACTCGCTGGTGTCCTCGCCGGTCTCGCGCCAGTACGGGGCATTGTTAATATCGGCAGCGGGTTCAAGGAGCTCATCGAGGTCCCCATCAAGGAGTACAAGAAGGACGGCCGCATCGTCCGCAGCATCGGCAAAGGCGCGACTGCATTCGCCCGGACCACCGGCACCGAGATGGTCAAGTTCGGAGCCAAGCTGGCGATCGGCACCCAGTACGCGCTGCAGGGCGCCGAGGGCCTGCTCAACAAGCCGCCGACGGACAACACGTGGGAGGACGCCGATCTCGACCCGGAGGAGAAGAAGCAGATCTCCCTGTACGCGGACCAGCCCGCCGGCGTGATCCAGGGTCTGCGAGGCGGGTACTCGAGTCTCGCGAGGGACCTGAACATGGCCCGCGACGCCATCATCGCGGTACCGGCCGAGGTCATGGACAGCCAGAACGCGCAGGGCCTCGCCAAGGCAGTTTGGAAGCGGGCGCCCACCATCATCTTCCGGCCGGCCATCGGGGCCTCCAAGGCCATCGGCCAGACCCTGATGGGAGCGACGAACAGTCTGGATCCGCAGAACAGGCGGAGAGCGGAGGAGGTGAGTGATTCCATCCATGAGTTTCCGGACGATTGCAACGAAACATAAACTGACTTGAGTACAGAAATACAAGCGGCACTAGACTTTTCGGTGCTTATAAATGCACACGCATGATTACAAGATACCACAAACGAGCCCTTTCACTTTGTTTCCTTTTTCCCCAAACGGCCCCGAGGGGTCTCACTGACCCCGATACGACGACTGCATGAGAGCTTGCATCATAGACTGGCGAAGGATGGCTTATTTTCTCTCGATTTTCTTTTTTTAAAGGACAATGGACAACAACACCAGAGAATGTCGACGCGGGCGGAAAAGAAAGCATAATCCAAATTATTAAAACGTGATTCTTTTTCGAATGGATATGTTCAACGACACCCAGAGTCTGTCTACCTTGGTCCTAGGGAGAGTAGGGGACGGGAGTGGGAAGAGGGTTCTTCTTATTTTTACGGATATTCTTCCTTTCCTTTGAGACAGTGCACCGAGACGGAGTCGTGAGGGTTGTTTTCTGCCCGAGACGGCGGCATTCGGCGTTTTTTTGTTTGCGGTTATTAGGTAGTGCAGAAATCAGAATCGATTCGGATACCTTTGCATCGATCGAGCTCTGTTCACGATGAGTGTTGCACAGCCGTCCGGAAGCTAGTCAGGGAAAATGCTCAGAATATTGGAGTACGTATGCGTCCGCGCATGGGATGGCGAGTGTGAAGTCTGACGTTGCGGTTGATGATCTAGATGGGATGTCCGGCAATCTGAACTCCAACGGCTGTCGCGAGTGTACGTCTTGGGTTAGGTTGATGCAGCTTTGATGAGTTCTGCTCTTGTTTATGTCACTTTGCTTTAGTAAGCTTCAGATAGGTTTACGAGCGATTATCACTGTGCCATTTTTGTGAGAATAAACCCAGGTGAATTATGAGAGCTGGTGTAGAGCACTCGGCGATGGTCTACGGCTTTCGGCCATGGCATCGTTTGACGTATGCCTATGCACTGACAACAGATTCGCCCAGCTGTTATCTACATGCGTCGTTTAATAAACCACCTGATGGCTCCTTCAGGGTCAGCAACAGTCAAATATCATGGCAACAGTCTACACAGACAGCGAAGAAGATAGAGCCAGAGGAGAGAGAAAAGGATGGCTGCACTGAGTCTCACGACGGACCGTTGGCCTCGTCCGCGAGCGCTGCTTATCAAGCAAACCCCGTATTGAGCGCCTTGTAGAAGAGAAGTGGATAGTGATGATGCTTTGATTTAGGTGCGCGCCGGAATGTCGGAAACCGAGCCCAGGTTGCTCTTAGGTAGACTACCCCACTCTTGGCTCCGGGTCCAGTCAGCTCGCGCGCGCGCGGCGCGTTTTCGTCGTCGTCGTCGTTTTCCATGGGTATGCCGGGGTGATCACGTCAATGACAGGCTGCAGGTTGTGTGCAGCGGTTCCTGGGGCTTGCGATTGGTTTGTGCCGAGCCCGTGGCCCCCGTCGTCCGATCTAAGGCGAGGAACAGCAAGCTATGCATTGCAGGGGTGGGGGAATTGGGGAGGGGAAGCATTGGATCTCGAAGAAGTGAGGAAGAGAGGCATTTCTGTTCCCGGCGCGAAAGATACGGATACAGGCAGTACTCGGGGCCGGCCAGCTGAGAAATGTCATTCGCCTCGTTGCCGGGGTTTAGTGCTCACGACTCAGGACACTTCAGCTCGGAAAGGGAAGGAGTTCTTGAGTTTATCTATTATGGGATATAAACTTTGATATAGTCTTGTTAATCTCGCCTATCACGTCCATCATGTCCATCACGTCTATGACTTTCATTGTCCGGGCAGCTGTTGTCAAAAGTTCCGCCGGTCTTAACCCGCGGGGACTCGTGTTGAGAAGACTCAAGACCGACTCGCGCGCGTGGAGGAAACACAGTTGTTAAGAGAACCCCTCCCATTGACAAATCGCAAATCGGCAATCTCTCTCGGAGAACGTTGTCAAAAGTCTCTTATCCATGCCCAGAGAAACATTTCCCATTTCCCATTTCCCAACCACCCGTGTCAGCCCCGCCGGCCCCATCTCTCTCAGTCTCTCTCTCTCTCTCACTTTCTTTCGCGGTTTTTTTCTCCGTCCGGTGTTGTTTCGCGGGCCTGACAGCTCCCCAGCTCCAGCCAGTCCGATTTGCCAAATAACGATGGCGTCATCGGCGTCCCGGCCGATCGGAATCCGTCGCTGGTTATCAGTCTTTCTTCCCAAATCACAACGACCCGCGCGGACCCTTTCGGTTTAGAGCGACAAGGCGAGGGGGGACGAAATTCCCCGTTCCCCTTGCCCGCCTTAGTACGGGGAGCAAGAGTGAAAGTACTTTTTGCCCATCGAGCGGATGCGGTTTAGTCCGGGTGCTACTGCGACTCGTGTGTCGCATTCCTGTGATTCTCGTGGCTTTTCGTGAAATGTGGTGTCCTCCCCTCCCTCCCTCCCCCCCGGTGCATCTCACATTCCCGCGTTTCTCACTCTTGACTTTCTTCTTGCATCTCACTTTCAGAGTTCGCGACTGAGCTTATATCGAGACTTTGCGGTGTTCACTTGGTGCTGTTTGCGCGATTCCGATCTTGCTCCCTCTCTCATCGTACCCCGCCTCCACCATCGGAACCTGCCCCGCCGTTGCGCGCAAGTCGCAATCGCAGTCGCAAAACGAAGCTCAAGTCGAAGTTGAAGCCGTGTGAAAGTCGAGATCGCATCCCCGGAGCCGTCAACCTCATAACCGCCAACATGTCGGACGGTACGCGCGCCGTTGACTCGGACAGGGGTTAGTTCTCATCTCACATTCTCACTCTCACCTTCGCGATCCCCCCCCAAATCTCATCGCGAACACACCGAGCTAACCCGTGCGCCCGCCCTCAGTCTGGACAACCCTCATCACGAACCTCGACTACCTCCCGGGCCTCCTGACCCTCGCCCACTCCCTCGTCAAGTCCGGCTCCGCCTACCCCCTCGTCGCCCTCTACACCGACACCTTCCCCGCCGAGGGCCTCGCCGCCCTCGAGCGCCGCGGCATCCCCGCCCAGCGCATCGAGTACCTCCTCCCCACAAAGGGCCGCGACTACTCCAACGACCCCCGCTTCTACGACTGCTGGAGCAAGCTCACCCCCTTCTCCCTCGACCAGTACGCCCGCGTCGTCCAGCTCGACAGCGACATGCTCGTCCTCCGCAACATGGACGACCTGATGGAGATGGACCTCGACGACGGCGACTTCGCCGCCGAGAACACCCCCGCCGGCGTCATCGGGAGCTCCAAGCGCGTCGACGCCGAGAGCGGCTACGGCTCCGGCGAGGACGGCAACGGCGAGCCGGTCCCCAGGACGACGACGACGACCAACCCCAGCGTGCGCGTCTTCGCCGCCGGCCACGCCTGCGTCTGCAACCCGCTCAGGAAGCCGCACTACCCCAAGGACTGGACGCCCGAGAACTGCGCCTTCACGACGCAGCACGACACGCCCGACGAGGCGCAGAGCGTCGGCCCGGACCCGGTGACGGCGAGTCCCTTGGGCTTCATGAACGGCGGCCTGCAGGTGGTCAACCCGTCCAAGAAGCTCTTCCAGCAGATCGTGCGGCACATGGAGGACGGGGCGATGGACATGGACTTCGCGGACCAGAGCCTGCTGTCAGAGCTGTACCGGGGCCGGTGGGTGCCGCTGCCGTACGTGTACAACGCGCTCAAGACGCTGCGGTGGGAGGGGGTGCACGACAAGATCTGGAGGGACGAGGAGGTGAGGAATATCCACTACATCCTGGCGCCGAAGCCGTGGGATGAGGTGGACGCGGAGGGGAACTGGACGGGGACCGAGGAGAGTCATCGGTGGTGGGTTGATTATAATAACGAGAGGAGGAGGGGGGAGAAGGAGATCGGGGTTGATGATGGCTTTTAGGTTATCGGTGCTTGAGAGGTGTATTCTATGCTATTTTGATGAAGGAAAAGAGGAGGTTTAATAAGAGGAGAGGGAACATGAGAGTTAGACGCATATCTCTGTTGAACGGTCTTGATGGATCGGAGATAATACCCAGGTATTAATCGTTCTGAATTGAAGATGCCTGATTTGTGGCGAATCGTGTTGAATGAGTGAGTTCTCATCTACGTCGAAGCGTCGATTCTGTTCGTTCATGATTGCCGCCTCAATACATAATCTTTCGCCCAAACACCAGGAGACGACGTGACAACGAGTGTCATGTTGAGAGTGTATGATCTTGAAGTATGAGCTGAGAAAACAATCTTGGTCTGTCATCCGGTTCAATCTCTGTCATGACCATGACCCTATCTGACTCAAGACGATCGAGGACTGACGGTGCCAGAGGCCGTCCAATCTCATTTCCACTCCCTTCACTTCCATTCTTGACTTATTCGACAACAATATGAGGCGCGGCGATTAGATCGCATCTTTCTGGGCGAGGAACCTTACGATCACCAATGATATATTTTCATCGGTCGTTTAAAGTGATATTGGGGAATCTTGCGTGGCACGCAGCTTGTCTGATTCTCGTTAGAGGGAAAGTCGCTACTATGAGAAATTATGAGAGAAGAAAATTCACATCGTGGAGGAAAGCGCCCAGCTTGCGGGTTTGCTTGAGTGACACCTTTCTCTGCTTCTTGATTCAGGCAGGAACTACAACGCTTGACCATAGAACCACACACCAACTGTGACAAAGCCAGTCTCAATATCGGGGGAGGCATAAGATGCAGTTAGAGAACTGTGCGTTAAAAGTAAGGAGTGAAAACCTAGTATAGAAACCAGTGATTATCTAAAACAGAAGAATTTGGAACCTGCCTTGGAATTGGAACTGCATTCTTAAAGCCTTTGAGTCCTGATACTTACTTGACTCAATTTCACAACATGGTTAGCTAGCTACTTAGAGGCTACCTGCTAATAAGGAGTATAATTTAAGAACTAAGCTCGATATAAATTACTTCCTTTTTAATAGCCTTTAGATTTTGTTTGTATGTGATTCATTGTTTGCTGTGAATACCTGAGCTTAGGGAATGGCATCGCTTAGGATGATTCTTTGTTCTCTATATCTACAACTTCTAGCGATGTTATCCAAATGGATAATACACGCGCTCTGTCCTCTGGGCGTCTTCCGCTGCCGTCCACTAGTTCTTCTAGGAGAGTATCAGTCGAATCATCCAGGGGTTGATGTAGCAAAGACGCTCTTGGGAGTCGTCAACAACAACCCTGATGCATTTACCCAACACGAGGCGCAGGAATAAACTCAAAGACGGTTTCATTAAAGCTGTTGATGACAAATGTCTCATTGTTTCGCGCAATACGAAGGTCTTGTTCAATGCTTATATTTATAAGTACGAAAAGAGGCTTTAAAGGCTATTTACAAAGGCCTGATGAGGTCATATTGAAGACTATCACGAGGATACGGAAAAACTCCAGAACCCAGCTTTCGAGAGAATTCCGAACGAAAATCCTAGAAACGTCCTGTATACTCTTTCAGACACCTTGGAGCAGTTTTGAGGCCCGGAGTCCACCTGTCCAAGGCTGTTCAAGTGCCATTACGATCGAGCGACCCGTCAGGTATAGAGCGGATTCAGGTAGAGAAGTGAAGGCCACCACCAGAATCAGAGTCTGGAAGATTCACGCTTTTCCCATAATCAGTCTGCGTCTTGCAGTCAGACAGCACACAGAAGCTTCCTCTGAATCTGACGAGGAGGTGTCAGCTAAGCCAACCGACCTTCCACGCCTGACTTCTGCTTCCGTCCTTAGTCTCTGGTCGATGAGTATCACCCAAGTATTCTGTAACGTGTCGAATAAGAGGTCCGAAATGCTGCTGCTGTTACTACTGCTTCAGCCGAGCGAGTTGACATTCTGATCAGCATGCGCGACTCCCAGTAGAAATGGCACGAATCACGGTGGAGAAAGATGATTGAACTGTATGAGAAGCAGTTTGCGTTGAAAGGGCAGTTACAGGAGCTAATGTTATTTAATGTGATCAATACCTCCCAAGCAGCAGCGGAAAGCCGCGCAGCTAAATCAGAGGAAACTCTTGCATCTGCGTCTGATTACGAAGTCTACATCACCTCTTTCAGTAAGGATAGGGCAAGCGTCTCTGCGGTATAAGGCCTGCTGCTTTGGGAAATCGGACAGATGAGGTAGATAACAGTTCATTTCCCATGCGAGCTTGACAATAATGAATGTATATAAACCCCAATGAAGAACCTCAAACAAGATGAAGGCGCGGGCTTAAATGGCCTTGAAGACTCGTGTCATATATCCCACACTTAAGTGAACAGTACATGTGATGAGTACTATGTGGATGTGATCTTCCTTCACATCGTCTCCCGCTCCAATATTCTCTTCTACCCTTGTCTCTCGTTTCTAGGTTGTAAGTATTACACTTGAGTATTTGGAATTCCACATATAACTTATCTTCCAGGCGCATTAATAACCCAACCTTAGGTATGCTTCATAACCTGATCGGCATACCAAGAAACAAGAACAGACTGGACATGACTGCCAGAAGAAGAGAAAGTCAGTGCGTACTGCTAGAAAGACTTAGGTACAATCACCACAACCACATCTTATAACCCCTGCGCCAGGAAACAAAGCAAGTGCTATTTAACACCTCACTATGCGGAAGCATTGAGAGATATTAAACCAGACAAACTCTCGGAAATCGCACCAGATGAGGCGGTTCATGGGTGAAAAAGTTCCAGCCATGCATCGGATCGGAGTAAGAGCAGATCCGCTGTCTACATAATCCGCAAGAATTATGCTTCAGTAATACGGCGGCGGCTAACCTATAGGGAGATTAGAGAAGGTGTTGAGAGAAATTTTAACACTCTAGGACAGCTTCTTGATTGCAGTAGCTGGAATCCTTCCAGACACGATGATAACCACTGAACCGGTGTCACATATCTGCAACCCTCCGCCGATCTTCAGCCCTCGTCGTCCCGTATCCCAGTCATCCCATGTGTATTCCAACAAGTACCGCCCACCGGGGTCACTTGAGAACAGATATAGACGACTGAGTAAAAGACGGCTCCCGGTGAAACTACCCGCCGCACGAAGCGCCCGGCTTTTGGCTCTTTTCTAATCAGGTCAGATGAAGAGTGAGTGATCTGATCTTGCCGCAAAACAGAAAAAAGCCCTCGCCTACCTTGATTCTTATACCCCCAGAGTCCAGCCACCAGTTTTCGAACAGCTTCCCAAGTGCTTCACGCCGACTTCTGAAAAGCAGGAATAGATAGGCTTTCCTGACTCGAGAGAGAATCCCGGCTGCTGTTATATTTAAACACGTCCTCTTCGCCACAATGTTGCGCTTGAAACAACTCGAATGGCGGGCATCCCGCGTCAGGCCCGGAATTCTTCACCAATACATAAGCATACTTAGGCCTAGAGGGGGAACCGCTTCTTTCAGATAATGGTCGCCTCCTAGGTTTTTCAACGCGAGCTTAGTGCCAATCAACACCCACAAGCCATTCTTTAACACCACCACTCATCATCATCCCTATCATCCACCACCTATTCACTAACTGAATCATTGGTGCCAAGCTCCAGGCAGCTTGACCCTGCTTCATGCCCAAACCCCCGGAACAAGCGTGGACTTGCTGACGCCCAAGATCATCACTTATCCAGACGACCGCAAAGCTCAACAAAAGTACTGCTCCCGGACGACTTTGGGATATTTCGCACAACACAGAGATTGGCGTTAAATAGGGACACAGGGTCTCAACCGGTATAAAAGCCACATTGATCTGCAGAAAGCGGGATTCCTCTCGAGAACAAAGCATGAAGTTGTGATAGGCTCTTTCGTCACTGGTTCGGAGACGGCATCAGCAGGCAGATCCCTCCAGCGAAGCGAGAACGCGAGAACCTAGGCACCGAGCGGCGTAGGGGTCATCATCAAAGCAGCAGTCGAGAACCTGGCATTCTTCATCTCTCTTATCCGTCCAGTATTCATAATCCTCATACCCCATACAAACGAAGTAAGTCTAGCAAAAGCGAGGCCAGAACAATAAAGACTCTGCTGAGCCAACAATGAGCTCACGCCCAATCGACGCAGGAGAAGGTTACTGTCGCTATTTGGGCTACACTTCCGACAAAGAACACATTTGTAGAACCTCTTCCCAACGTCTCTTGCCAAGTGTGTGTATATACTCGAAATTCCCTCCGCGGATCCCATGCATAGAAAGAAACACCGAGAATCTCTCACGATCCCCCACGTCCGCGACGTCGGTAGCTATATTAGGGACACTCTTACGCGGATTAAAGTACGTCCCCAAGACATTTATTCCGTCTTTGCCGGATGTCGCAGATCGTGAGGGCGAAAGCCGACTTTGGCGAGGACGGCGGCGAGGTCAAGATCCTCACAGCTATTTGAACCATGATAGTACAAGCTCAAAGTCAAGTCAGAATACACCCGGTGGCTTGCTGTTTAACAGATCCCGATACTCGAAGACCAGAGATGCCGGGTGATGAAGAGCAGCGGTTACAAACCATTTGACAACACCCGCAGCTCAAGCTTGACGGAACATTGTGCACAAAGCTGGCGGGTCGCGGAACTCTGAACTGCTATCGAACGTACAAGTGGCATCACGAAGGAAACCCTGGGCCCAGATCTAGCTGTGTAGGGACTCTTCCACCAGATCCATTCATCGCCTCGGTTATATACCCTTCCAATCCAAACAGAGCCTCCTCGCAACGAATCCTCAAGGTCAATACTCCAGAACCTCCAGCCAGTAATTACCCGATGAATTCCAGGGTATTGCGGTCAATCAGCGAAGCACGTCAAGACGAGTATCAATCTCTGGAACTTCAGTAGAGGCGCAGAAACCAGGCGGCAAAGCCAACCCCAGGATGCAATTGCTTGCTATGTTACCAACCACACACTCCTCTACGCCCCCTCCCGTCGCGAAAAACCTCTCGACCAGAACCCTCCCGAGACTCATGCTTCGTTTGCCCTTCTTCACCTCATGACGGATTCATGACGAGGCTCATCGAAACATTCAACATTCAACGTGAAAACGTCATACCCCTCTCCCATTCTCCCCGACGTCCATCCCTCCCACCACTGAGGGAAACAAAAATGAGATATGCTGTATGCCAAAGGTCGCAGGACCAACAAAGAATGGAAGTCCCTGCATTGTATACTATCTTCCCGACCTTGCGTGGGTATAACCTCGCACATGCAAAAAAATAAAAATCGGACAAATGAAATCAGCTCTGCGGCTGGCGGTATCGTACAGCGGAACTTAAGGCCACTTGACGTCGGAACTGGGAGCCCTACTCCTGCGTTTACTGCTCGTACTCGATGAGGGAGCAGGTGACGCGGCGGGAGCAGACACGGCCGACGGATTTCTACTAAAATTCTCCTTATTCGACATGGAGCTCTCCGATCTCACCAGAGGAGGCTGCCCAGATGAGCTGGAGCTCGTGGGTCGCGCAAAGGAGTGGCGCGGCAACCTGCTCTTGCCTGTGGGCCCGTTGGGCATTCCTGCCGACACGTCGCCACTGACGCGCCTGGGAATAGCCGTTACGCCATCTCTGCTGCGTGGGCGGTAGAGGATAGCTTCTCGCTCCTGTACCGCAGTCCGTCGTGGACTGGCCGCGACTTCGATAAACGCCGCTCCAGAGCCGGACGACATCTGCGAAAGGCGGGGATGACGTGACTGAGACTGTGTCGGGGTCGCCGGCATCGACATAGCGTGGTGCAGCCCCGGAGGCGTGTAGGAAGACTTCCGCCTTGGCCCGGATCCAGAGCGCCGCGACGCCACAGACCCGGACGAGCCCTTTCGTTCCGAGGCCATGTCGTAAAGCTCGCTCTCGTTGTGCGACTTGACAAGCTCTGACGCGAGGTTGCGCACCAGCACCGCGGAATCCTTCTCCGCCAAAGTCTGAATGGCGTCGAATAGGGAGCGTACTTGCTTGATATTCAGAGAACTGCTGCCATTGCCCATGCCAATGCTCTCAGGGTCACATGCGTCCATAATGTTACGAACGAGACGGAGAAGGTTGAGTCTGACGACTGCCTTCTTGTGTCCCAGTCTCTGTCCGATGCCGGCGAACATTTCAGGCTTCGCAAGGGAGCCAGCAATTGAGGGACTCAACCGCAGGAGCTTGAGCAGCGGCTCCAAAAGATTGGGGTCGAAGGAGTTGAGCTTGTTCGTATGGAAGCAGGCAACGATGGCATCTGTAAACTTCCCGTCGAGGAGATGGCTCTCCACCTTTGCTGTTTCCTCTTGGAGCCAGATGAAAATGGCATCCAGGGCTGTGACCTGCCAATATTGATCTGCCAGCAGGGAGAC
This sequence comes from Colletotrichum karsti, assembly GCF_011947395.1. NCBI lineage: Eukaryota > Fungi > Ascomycota > Sordariomycetes > Glomerellales > Glomerellaceae > Colletotrichum > Colletotrichum karsti. Next base: position 873,559 of record NW_024065904.1, read on the forward strand.
ATAGAAGTCCAAACCCTTGTTCTGCCACAGATACCTGCGGCCTTTGCTTCCCGAATGAGCCATATCACAGAGAATAGGTAGGGCAAACTCCTTTGGTGGCCGGTCGGTCTGCATAATCTTCATCAGCAGGGGGATAATGCCACCGACGGCGGCGTCCTCTTGCCGCTCCTTGCTCAGGCGACACAGGTTAAACAGTGTGTTCAGGACCTGGTTAGAGATCTCTCGGAAGTGCTTGTGTCCCTTCTTCATACTGTAGCTGAGGACGTCGATGAGGAAATCGATGGCATCAGCCGTATGGAGGGTCTCTATCGTTGTAGAGAGCATGGAGAGGTTCTTGATGAACTTGAGCATCGTAATTTGGTGATTTGGCGTCATTCGTCGCAGGTCTTTCAAAACGCTCTTCAGCACCTGGCGATCAGCAACGACCTCCTTGACGTAGTTCTCGGCCTGTGAGAAGAGGTAGAAGATATTGACGATTCGGCCCTCGATGAGTTCGGACAGCTCGTCCTCGCCCTCCTCGTCGAGCACTCTGTGAAGCACCAACGCAAGAGGGTAGAGAATCTTGCTTCTGGAGAAGATTCTGCAGAAATCGTTCTTCGGTGTAGGCCCCTGGAGCTCGAAGACGTTCCAGATGCCGTTGACGCCAATCAGCACCAAGTCTCGAGCGTCGTCGAAATCTTCATCCAAGAACTCGACCAAGACGTTCAGACCTCCGGCACTGACAAACATCTGCAGGGTTAGTGTTGACGTCTGGTACATTTGACGAACGAAAGCGGCTGCTTCCAGTCTGATCTCGTTCGAGTACTGTCGAGCCGAGAACTTGGTGATGATTGGGATGCCGCCCACGAAGCACAGGTTCTCCTGAATCTCGACGTCGTCCAGAATGATCTTGAGAAACGTGAGTGCACGCCCATATAGCACATCATAAGCGGATAACTTACAGTATTGACGACTTTCAAGAGCGCCAGAATCATCTGCTGCTTGCTTTTGACGGTGCAGGGCTCCAAAATCTCAAGAATAGGCAACAGACCATGTGCACTGAGGATTAGATCCTTGACATCGTTGTTCTCCCATAACAACGCAAACTGTACTTTTGTTAGTAGGGTGACTTTGTGAGACGGATTTTAGTCTTACCAGGTCCTCGGAAAGCTCGCATAACCTCTCCTCGCCCTCTGATGTCTTGAGAGACCGAACCAGCTCTTCCACCTTTTCTGCAAGCCTTGCGTGTCGATCCCTGGCAATATTTGCTTCCAGGTCCATTTCATCCCAGCCGGGGTCCATAAAGGCGAACGGGTCATCTTCATCCTCGTCGTCTCCTAGCCAGGAGTTATTCGACATCTTAGACATCAGCATGAGGCCGCCATCTTCCGAGCCCCTGTCGCTTTCTTCTCTTTCTGTCACTGCATCTTCAGGGCCGAAAATGTCAGAGAAATCCTCATCACCCTCATCCTCGGCGAACTTCTGGATTTCGATCGATGACCGGGTTCTCCGCATGGGTCGGTCTGGCAATACGGATGGACGCAGCTTTTGACCGGTCGGCCGTCTTGAGCTTCCTGCCACTGGTAACTGTGTAGAGCGAGGTAGACTTGTGAGGTCTGAAGGGTGAAACAGTTGAGGAGAATCAACTTGCTGGTTCTTGTAAGCATTGATCCTAAACATATCCGCGAGAGACATACCTTCTTGACAAAGGGGTTCAACTTGTTATCGTTGAAAACGCCGTCATTGTCGAAGAAAAGATCCGAATAGTCTTCTGGGTTTTGCTCCCTGTATGCCAAATCCGGGGGAGCGGGGATTTCGAACTTGCTGGGACCGAGCTGTGGCTTGACGGGCGACTTTGGACGCGACGAATTCCTCGAGTGTTTCCGAGGGGTAGGTTTTGGAGGAGATTGCAGCTTCATGGGGTCTGCATATTTATCGCTCTTCTTACGGGGCGTAGGACGAATCGTCTGCTCCTGGTAGTCGATGTCGTTAAACCGCGGTCCCTTAATAGTCAAAAGCTCTCCCTCGAAGTCTTCGTCGTAGCTTTCAGAATCATTGCGGGCATCCGTGATCGAGGCGAAGGCCTTGAGCTTATCAGCAGACAGCAAGCCGCCAAAATTATCCTGTGGCTTCAGATGCGGCAGATGTAGCGCACTCGGTGAGATGGCTGTCGCAAAGTCGTTGTCCCAGTTGTCGTCGTCTATCCGCTCGTCAACATACGTCTCCCCATTCACCCGAGATCGATGACGCTCACCTGCGAGTTCAGGAGACCTGAATGCCTCCGGGGTCCGCCTCGGTTTCGCGAGGGCTAACGGGCCCTTCGGCTGTGTAGTCAGATTCGGTCGGAGCGGTTCGTTGGCGTTGAACCTCGACCCGGGATGTCCTTGCAGTCCTGGAACCCCGCTATCCGAACCCATCGACACCCTAAGTGAGGTCTCGGACGACTTGAGGGCCTTGTTCCACTGCTTGACTTCCTCCACAGCTTGGCTGAAATTAGCTGGCGGCTTGGACACGGGCGCGTCGCTCCTTCGGCACCCGATGATCCACGCGTGTCGTAAAAGTTTTCTCGCAGTCACTCTCAGATTTGGGTCTTTTTGGAAACATTGCATCAAAAAGTCTCGTGCGGCCTGCTCAATGTCAGAAAACCTCCACTTTGTCGCGAGACGAAGGGCCACAAACCGGAGAAATACCCTCAGGTAGTGGTGGGTGGTCATCGTTGACAATAGCAAACAGCGCGGGCATCGCTGCGAGGTTGTGGTACGGCGGTTTACCCTGCAGCAACTCAATGACCGTGCATCCCACACTCCAGATATCAGACGCAGGACTGGCCCCAGAAAGTTGGATGATTTCGGGTGCCATCCAATATGGCGTTCCGACGACCTGGGCCTCCTTGTCTTGCCCACCAGCAAGCGTACTCGTGGAGACTCCAAAATCAGCGAGCTTGACCGTCCCGTCCTTGGTGGTGAGAATGTTGGCGCCCTTGATGTCTCTGTGAATGACACCCTGGTCGTGAAGGTAATGCAGACCTTGCAAGACCTGGGTCATGTAGACGCCAACCAGATTCTCGGGAAACTTGCCGTAGGACTTGCATATCGAGTGGAGAGAGCCGTTCTCGCAGTACCTGCGCCGCCGTGTCAGCCATGTCCGGGGCGAAATGAGAAACTGGCATACTCAAGTATAATGTTGAGACAATCAGCCGACTTCACGAAGCCAATGTACTTGACAATATTGTCATGCTGCACCAAAGATCAGCCAAAGCGCCTTTACGATGCTGCTGTCCGAAACACTTACATGCAAGTTCTTCAGAAGATCGATTTCGGACTACACGGGTTAGCCACGCGCAAGGTTCAGACGGAAGATCGAACTGCAGCGTACCTCGATCATACGCAGCTCGCTTTTGGGCAGGTCAACAAGCTTGATCTGCTTGACCGCAACGGCCTCACCCGTGCCCCAATTGAAAGCCTTGTAGACGGATCCAAAAGCTCCCTTCCCGAGGCACTCTCCCAAACGCTAGCCCCGCAATGTTCGTCAGCCAAATATTCTTCAAAATTCCAATCTTGATCCTAGCAAAGGGCCCGTAGGCAAGCGCACGCACATAGTCCTTCAACCCCGGGTCCTGCAAGGCGGAGCTCTCTCTTGGCCCAGACTTCTCCTTCCGCGGTGTGCCTGGGCCCCTCTCGCGCGAAGCCACAACGGCTGCCCTGCCGTTGACATGGTACTGGCGGTCAACGGAGGAGGCGGCCGACGAGGGCGGTGACGGGTTGGGCATGGCTGGCGGATGGGAAGCCCGGTGCGGGACCAGGCCTCTCTCGCAGGATAAGTGTCAAAGGTTCGGATTCAAGGCCTGCGGCAGGCGGAGTGGATTCCGAAGGTAATGTGCGGTCCCCAGCTTTGCAAGCCGCTCGGGTCGATATCGAGGGTCGCGTGGTGATTTCAGTGGCGACGGTTACGGCGAGGATGTAAGGGCGCGGTGCACATTTGCCCAACAGCAGGACAGCATGCCAGTCGGTTCGGTATTTTCTGCAATCGTCTCGATCGTTCGGTCTCGTTACAGCGATCTCGTACAGGCCATGGAAATCTCGGTCGGGGTTCGGCGGGGGAGGAATAAAGAAACAGGTTGCTTGGGTCGAAGCAAGTCTCGAGACAAAGCGAAAGCGTGGGCGGCGCCGAAAAAATCTCCCAAATATTGACACAGGCGAAATACACCACTCTGGCCCTTCCAGGTTACAATGGCTGGCCAACTTCGGATTCTCGACGCAAGGGTACAAGGGCGAGGTCGGCAATCTCTGTCGTTTCTCTCGTTTCACGTAATGGAAGGTCGTCAACGGTCGTTCGGCTCGGTGGGCGGTCCGGCGGTGGCGGTGGAGGGGTTCGTTCGTCCAGCGTCCCAATGTGTGTGCCGTTGTCGTAAAGTAAACGAGTGGAATGGGGTGGTTTGGACGAACAACTTCAGCCGAAAGGAGCTGCGATGGGAAAAAAGGAAAAGGGAAGAAAATAATATTGAAGAGGACGTTTGTGCCCAGATCAGGACGAGGCCAGAGAACAGACTCGACTGGACTCTCCGACTAAAAGTGAGTGGACAAAAAAGATTGGCTAGCTGACGCGCGCAAGTGAGAGAGATTTGACTGCGAGGTGGACTGGCCTGCTGGGCTGAGGTCCAAGGTCCAAGGCCCTTCGCTGTCAGGTCCGCAGGGCAGCAATGACAACGATGGCACCTCCATTTGGACTTTGGAGAGGGGAGGGGCCACACTTTCGCGGCGCTTGTGCCACTCTTTGCGCTTTCCGCCATCACTATCACACCCACAACCCACTGTGGCCTACGGGGGGCCCTGGTAAAACACAGCCCTGGAGGGGCCTTTGGCCCTTGGGTCCTTCAAGGTTGGGCTCAGCTGGGCAGTCGATCGGTGCCGTGGCCGTGGACTCTGGAGAGCACCCCGAAAGCCGTCCATTGGCCCGTCAGGCGCCTGTCCGCTCCATTGCTTCAGCGCCTCAGGACGTGGACTCGACTCTTGACGATGGCCGAGCGGGGACCGTTTTCCAATCCTTCCCAAGGACACCCGGTCAAGATTTCACCATGTGGTGACCAGGCATTCGTGAGTTACTACTTTTAGTGACCACGCTAGAAGCTACTGACCTGAACTGGAAACACAAACCTCTCAAGAACAGACCTCTTCATCCATCATCACTTTGTCATTGCGAGCAGCCTTGCCTGAGGGACTAATTACGTCTTGAATGAGTACGTCTGTCAAAGTGGTTGACGGACATCTCGTGTCGCCTTACTCAAACCCATTCCACCGTCCTGAGTCTTCCCCAGACTTTCCAACTTTGGAACCCGGATCAGACACAAAACAACGTCATGCTCGGCCGAGCGCCGCGTCCTGAACATTCCAACCCCATTGACACATGAAAGAGAAGCAAAAAAACCCGGGCAGGCAAAGTCAACATCAACACTCGACCCCGGCGGTTATATCGGCCGCCGTTGCTGAGGTTGCGTGGTGACAATGTGTCTCGTCTAAAGAGGTCAACAAACCACCTCCCCCTGCCCGCCCTACCTACCCCTACCTCCCCCCCATGCCCACCGAGTGACCCTCTCATTACGTCTCTTTCGAGTCCCGAAGGACGCCGAACAAGGGGAAGAGACGCCAGGCGCAGTGATCAGCGCGGCAGAAAAAATAAGAAGCTAAAAGCCCCCGGACTATGACATGTGAGTGGCCAGCTCGGCGACCTGCATCAGTCTAAAGGAACGACGCAGATGTTCTGTCCTGACCGAGACGAACGTCGTTGGCGTGACTCTCTCACACTTGTCTCGATTGACATGCTGGCGAGTGACAAATGAATATGAATAGACTGTCGCCGTACTCTCTGAAGGAGATCTGACAGTATACCCAATTCCATTCTCCCAATTCTTACATGGTAATGGATAATAGCACTTCAGCCCATGCAAGTCCTTATTGGAAGAGAGCGATGTGAACAACAGCAAAACTATTATTGGGCTCGACCTAGCCAAGACAGACGGATTGACAAATGTATGGGAATACGAAAAGACCTATATAAGATCCTGCTCATCAACATTCCTCAGTACTGCTTATTTTGGGTACACTGCACAAGATGTCCGTCAGAACAAACATCGCGATGAAAACCGAGACATCCGTATGGGACTCTGGACTCTCACAACACTGTCACCGAGACACGCACAGAAGGCCGTCATGTTTGTATATTCGTGCTCACTCTGATCGCTCCATCTTTCACATACCGGGCACGAGACAAGTTACGGAAAATGAGGCAGATCAACTGTCAATTAGATAGCAGCCTTCGGCCGCTTTGCCGCCTCGTTCTCTCATCGCCTCTGGTCCCCCGTTGCGCCTTGCACCAAGCTGTTCTAGGTTCCGTACGAGAACTCGTCTGGTACTACCCGAACGCCTCTCTGCGAACAAATACACGTATTATACAACCCGTCCGTGCCGTGGCACAGCGTCGGTAATCCCGTCATAGTCAGCCCCGATCCCATATCCCCTTTAACTCCACCCGTCTTCGAAACCAAAGCGCCTGTCGCAGGAGCTTGCAAACCGCCTGCTGCTTTTGGTTGTCAACACATAAAATAAAACTGAAATCACAACACATGTTCCTCCTCTTCAAGATTCGTCGGGCAGGTTCCGACTGAGCCCGGCGCCTGCCCACCACTCGTCAGGAATGTCTTCCCTTCGGGCGAGGTTCCGCACAATCAACTGCATTCCGTGCAGCGCGTTATCGTTCGGCGTTTGGCTGTGGCTAGTTGGCGCCGAGTCAGCATCGGCATTCCCCTGATCAGCGTTGCCACGAGATTCCTCGCTGGAGCCTCTCACAATATGATCCAGTAGCTCGGGGAGCGGTGTCGGGTCACGCGTGGCAATTCGGTAGTGACGCAGGAGCTCGAGACGCCGACGGTGCCGCATCTCGCTGTCTTCGCGTCCCACAAACGGCCGGTCCGCCCTGACGAATGAGATTCTGCTCGGGTCGTTGGCATCCAAGTCAGACACAAATCGCCGGTGCCGGGAGGGATAGTTCATCGTCCAATGCTCCGGCCAGCCTCTGCCCATGTGCATATCTTCCTGGCCTTCGCTATCTGAGTTATCGACTCCGGATTCGCAGGGCTGCTCAAGAGTCTCTTCGGCCGTTTCAGGTCCGGTGAGAGATGTGCGAGACGAAGCTCCGGCGCTCTGAGACTGAGACGCAGAGGCAGATGCCGAGGCCGTCGCTGACGCGAATGAAGAGCCAGCACTGGGAGGCTGCGGATCAGGCGTAAGCGTGGTGAGAAGCGTATCCCAGACGCCGTCTTCGTCGGGACTCAGGCTTCTGTTTCGATCGCCGAGGCCGTCTGCGGTGGGGTTTTCGCCCAGGTGGCCGAAGGCACGATACCGACGGTCGCTTGGGCGCACACCTCGTGCCCTGTGTGATAAGTAAAAGCCCTGCGGTGACCGCGTCCGGTGTTCAACGGGAGACTGGCCACGGGACTCGGCGCGGGACTCGCCCCGAGCTGTGCGACCAGGTAGCCGGGCTGGAGCGGGATGGTCAGGGCTACGATCGAATCTAGCAGCTACAGGGGGCGCAGGCTGTTCATCGTTAGCATCGCGCATCATTGGTATTGATTTGATGAGATTACTAACCATTGACATACGAGACAGCTGGGCGCGCTGCCTTCGTCGCTCAGCCGAGCTGGTCTCTCTATCAAATCCTTGCGATCCGCGGAAGTTATCGTCGTACAGGCGCTCGATTTCTTCCCACATAGAGGGCCGCTGCTCGCCAGGCGGAGGAGGCGGGCTAGGGATTCTCTGAGACGGAGGAATGTTCTCCAGAACCCAGCGTTCGCCGAATAAAGATATCAAGCGAGCCTCGCGGGCCTCGCTGGCGTCGAAGTCGCGGTTGCGCATGTCACGTAGAGCCTCGCGGGCTTGCGGGTCAGACGGCGCCTGGCGGTCGGCATCGCTGGGCGGAGTGGTGCGCGGGGGAGGTGCACCGTAGGCCTCGGGGGGCGGGGGCGCGCCGTCCTCGATCCATGGATACCGAGGGCGCGAGTTCGGTTCGGGACCGGGAGTGGGGAAGTTATCGCGAAGGTAGGCGGCGCGCCGACGAAAGGGCCGCGATTCGACACGGCCGGCACGCCGAATGGAAGAGCGGGCGTGGCGTGTGGCAGTGGATTTATCGCCGACCTTGCACGGCAGGTCGGACTCAACAGGAGCGACGAAGAGTCTGTAAAGGCAGAAGGTTGCGAGATTAGCGGGGGATGCGAGGGCAAGATGAGACGGAGCCGCTAGGAAGGGCGACGGCAATTGACGAGCGGCTCGGCATCGATAAAATCCGAAGCGGTCATTAGGGCGGCCGGGAATTCGCAGTCAAGGAAAGGCGGATGGTACTGATGATGAACAGGACGGGACGGGATTGTATGGAGACATTGAATTGGATTGAACGACAGCGATAGGGTGACGCGACTGGGCGGGCGGCGCTGAGTTTGAGCCAACGTCCGGCAAGGCGCGACGGCGCAAAGGCAACGCAGCGCAACCGGGGCAGCACAGGGGTGGGAGGACTTACGGGAGTCCCATGTTGACTGACGGTCGCGCGCAATGGTGTCAACGGCAAATAACTTGATATTTGGGTGCAGCAACTGAGTCGCGGGGTTGATGAGAGCGACAGCAAGTGGTCGTTGATGGAAATAAGACCGAGGTCGCGATGGTTTCGCGATGCGCGATTCGGGGCCAAAATGGCTTCTTTTCGTGGGGCGGGCGGGAGGACGGAATGAGGGAACGGGGAAGGAATGGGGGATGGAGACAGAGACGACGGGGGACGGGGGACACTGGGACGGACGGGTTGAATGAAAGGAAAGAAAAAATGAAAGTTGGACGTCTTTGGGGAATAGCCGCTTTAGAAAAAGTAAGGTGAGTGGCTGGCCACCATGTCCGCCCCTGTCTTTTTGAAGCATGCAATATTGGCCAATCACGGACACTCCTTTCCTCGTTGTGGATATGAAAAAGCTTGGACCATGCATGGCCCGAGTTTGTGGCTGTGCTGCCGTAAGCAAGGTACGTACCCTCCAGCTTGGATTTCCAGGTTCGCACCTTCAGGGCTGCCGTGCCTCTCATGCGCGTGCTCCTGCTCGTGCTTTACGTCGCGTGGATTGCCCGCGCCGCATTCACGTTCAATTTGCCAGCAGGAAGGTTTGGCTGGAATGGGCCGATTCATTCGCCCAGAGCGTTGCGCCGCATGCGACATCAGGACCCTGAAAATCAGAGACCCATCCATCACCTGCGAATTCCAGTGACTCACTCTCCAGTCCCGAAAAAGAGCCACATTCGAGAATCTCGAGTCGTTGCCGGGCTACCGCCCTTGTCCACTGACGTCCCAGACCCACGATATCGGCGATTATGCCCCGCGCCTAAAGATAAGGTAACGGACTCGCGGCTGGAACGTACCGAAACCCCCAACGAGCTTCAATCCCTCGACCTCGAGGCGCACTACGACATGGCCTCCATCAAAGGCATCAGCCTCGGCCTCCACCGCATCTCGAGGGCTCTCGAGGGCGTTCCCCAGAAATGGGACGCAATCCATGTCGCCGGCACCAATGGCAAGGGCTCGACTTGCACCTACCTCTCCGCCCTATGCCGCTCCTTCGGCGTCTCCAACGGCCTGTTCACATCGCCCTACTTGGTTGAGCCTCGAGATGCCATCAAAATCAATGGCACTCCTGTTCAGCAAGACGTCTACAACGATGTGAGACGCAAAATTCTAGACGATGAGCAGACCCGATTGGCCCAGGATGCTTCCCAGGAACAGCTGTCCATCTTCGAGGTCACCACCCTGATTGCTTTCGGGGTTTTTACGCATGCCGACGTGCAGACGGGTATAGTCGAGGTCGGTCTTGGCGGCAGACTCGACTCGACCAACGTTCTCAAGCGCAAAAAGGTGACCGTCATCACCAAGATCGGTCTCGACCACCAGGGATTTCTCGGTAACACCTTGCCTGAGATCGCAAAGGAGAAGGCCGGCATCATGATGGCCGGCGTGCCGTGCGTCGTCGACGGCAGCAACCCGCCCGAGGTCCTCGAGGTTTTCCGAAAACACGCCGAAAGCCTCTCGGCGCCGCTGCACCTCACCACGAACCAGGCCGGCCTGCTGGAAACGCTCTACCGGTCCGATCTAATGCCGCACCAAGCCCAGAACATGGCATGCGCCATCGCGGCTTTCCAGATTGCTTATCCCCATCTGAACCTCTCTGCCGAGCAAGCCTTGCCCATCCTGAAGGATGTTAGTCACCTGGGGAGACTGTCATGGCTGGAAATCAGCAAGAAGCATCCTTCACGGAAGGGCAAGCCGGTCCTCATCGACGGTGCTCACAACCCGCAGTCTGCAGAGACGCTCTCTGAATATGTTGAGCGACGCCTGCGAGTTGCAGACAAGCCCGTCACTTGGATCGTGTCAGTATCCAAACAAGACGGGAAAGATGCTGGAGGCATGCTGCGCACGCTTTTGAGGCCCGGTGACAATGTCGCCTGCGTACCATTTTCGGGACGAGAGACCATGCCCTGGGTCGAGCCTCTGCCTGTGGCCACCTTGCGAGACATGGCATCTGAAGCGGGTGCGAGGAAACTATTCGATGGAGAGGAGAACCTTGAGGCCGCCATGAGATGGGCCGTTGAAAATGCCAACGATGGCCCTATTGTTGTAACAGGCAGTCTTTACTTGGTTGGAGATGCATACGGAGGTTATGGTGAGATATGAGAGGATTAGCCTACTCCGTTGACATAATAGCCAGCCAATATGATATCTATCAAATAATACCAAATGTTAAATCTCACACGAATGCGTCATGTATCTCAGCACTCGTCAACGACATCACCCAAGGCCGCGACGCATCGCATGACATTGATGGAACCAACTCCTCACCGCCACAGAATCACATGATCCACCACCGTCTCACCCACAGCGGCAATCGACACGCAAATTCACACTGCTTTTCAATTGCCCAACAGCTACCTGCCCCCTCACCCCGGCTCGGCCATGACAACCCCGTCCCATCTAATCGTCGTCTGCTGCCACGGCATCTGGACCGGCGGCCCCACCAACGGCCATGCCGAGTCGGAGTGGCTCATCGCCGACTTCCAAACCGGCGAGACGCCGACCTTCATCGAACACATCAAGGCCGGTCTAACGGCACTGCGGGACGACCCGGCCGCCGTGCTCGTGTTTTCGGGGTAAGAAAATACACCGGTGCGGCGCCGCCCGGCTTACACAAACTCCCGTCTCATCCTGTCTATCAACACCGAACGATCGCGGTTCACTCATCTCATCTCCAACTCCCATCCACCCCCTCAAATCCAACCACGAAAACTAACATCACCACCAGAGGCCCGACCCGCAAAGAAACACCCCTCTCCGAAGCCCAAAGCTACGCCGCCCTCGCCCGCTCAAACGCCTACTTCGCCATCTTCCCCGCAGACCACCAGCCCGACCTCACTACCCGCATCCTCGAGGACTCCCAGGCCCTGGACTCGTACCACAACATCCTCCACTCCCTCATCCTCTTCTGGCGCACGCACTCGGCCTGGCCCCGGAAGATGACCGTCGTAAGCCACGCCTTCAAGCGCCCGCGCATCGTCGACGGCCACTGCGCCGCCATCAGCTTCCCCCTCGACCGCGTGCACTTCCTGGGCATCGATCCGCCGGGCATGCAAGCCGCCAGCGCCACCGCCGCGGACAAGACGGACGGGCACGGCGACGGAGGCGACAAGGAGAAGACGGGCGCCGCCGCGGGCGTGCAACGCGCCGTGGATGAATGGACGGAGGATCCGCACGGCGTCGGAGCAAGCTTGGCCGGCAAGAGACGCGCGAGGAACCCCTGGGGAGTGGAGGACGGCTTATTCAAAAGCGATGAAGAAAGAAGTAGAAGTGGTGTCGTCACCAGGATAGTAAACGGCCACGAGGCGCTCGTAGAAGACGCAAAAAGGCCATGGGCTTAGGGCTATATCTCTCTACTGCAAACCTCCCTCCCTTCAAATCTTCGCCCGCCTCTCCTCCCCCTTTCCCCCATCCCTAACAGCATCCAACAAAAACCGACACGCGTCCTCGACCATCCCCTCGCTAAACGCGTGTCCGACGCCCTCGTACACGATATTCTCAAACGTGACGCCCCCGTCCGCGTACCACGTCCTCGTCGCCTCCTCGAAGAAGTTCACAAACGGCTCCGCCTTGGAATACGGCACCAACCTGTCGACCGCCCCCGAACAGACCAGGAACTTCTTCCCCCGGACGCGCGCGTCGAGAAGGCCGCGCAGACGCTGCCTCTCGCCCTCCGAGACGTCCGCCGCGGCGCTCGGCACGGCCCCGGTGCCGAAGAGGATGCCCTTCGGGTCGTTCCTCAGACACGCGGACACCAGGTCGGGAGGGAAGTCCCTGCTGCCCAGGAACGAGGCCCCGTCGTCCTCGGCGGAGTACGTCGCCAGCTTCGACCTCTGCGCGCGGTCCGTCATCAAAGCTGCAAAATCATCAGCATCACCCTTCCTTCTCATCGTCATGGCCACACTCTCAAAACTCACCCATATAATCAGGACACCCGATAATCACAACCCCGCCCACGATCCTCTCCTCCCCGAAAAGCGCCTGCCACGTACTATGCCCCCCCAGACTCACCCCGAGCGCCAGGTGCTGCTCGACCCTCCACTCCCCCTCCCCCCCCGTCTCGACCTTCAAAATCCCCTCCGCGACGTCCATCAGCCCCCGCGTGTCGCCCACCATGCCCGCGACCATGGCGTACATGTCGATGGCGTGCCTCTCGTTCCCGCCGCGCCACGACTCGTTCGCCACCTCCGACACGAGCCGCGTGCCGTGGTTGCGCTGGTCGAAGGCGAGCGCGATCAGGCCCCGCGCCGCCGGGTTCCCCGCGGCGTGCCGGGCGACGACGCGCGAGGCGAAGTCGCCCATGTCCTCCTTCCGGCGCCCGCGGCCGTGGAAGAGCCAGAGGCAAGAGACCGAGGCGGGGTTCTGCGCGGCGAGCTCGTCGAGGCCGTAGACGTCGACGAGGAGCCCGGACATGTGGATCGTGGACTTGGAGACCTGCGGGGGAGGCGAGGCGGAGGATTGCATTGGGTTTTGCTCCGGCATTTTGGCGGATTGGATGTACTTTAAACTATTGATACTTGAAACAGTTCAAAAATCGAGCGTGCTGTAATGTGTGATGTTATGAATATTCGGCTGTTGTTGAGGTGTAAGTGAAGTTGAAGATGACGAGTTGCCGAGGTCGGGCGCGCACGTAGTGCCCCTCGTCGCAAAGAGGCCCATTATTCCCGAGCCACCGGGCCTCCCCAATCAGCTGCGGGTATCCCGCCTTCCTCCGAACTTCGACGACTTGCGCCAACATGCTGTCGTCCGAACCACTAGCATATCATTTTGATTTTTCGTGATATAAGCCTGCCGAGGCCGACGCCGAGTCGGTAGGTTATTCTGAGCAGGTTGTGATGCGAAGGGTTCTCCATGTCGACGGGAGCCATATAAAGTCTCCAATGCGGTTGATTGAGTAAATGAGTTTCCTAATGTAAGATGGAAAAGCTCGAGGCAGTGAATAGTAATATGCCCCGCGGGCTGGTAAGAGTTCCTTTAAGCCCTCCCGCAGAATCCGCAGTTAAATAATTGCCAAAGGAGCATGCAGACTTCCTCCCTAAACGCCGTGTTGTGCCTTCCCTATCCCCTTGCCCATGCCCGAAACCCATGTGTCATAACGACCCTATGTACGTTGATCGATCAGCTTTTGTTGCCCTGCCCGCCCTGCTCGAACAGGCTATACTCATTAGACCCCGAGAGCTCAGAGTTTGCTGTCCCTCTTTTTTGGAGACGGTGTTGTCAGAGATCCTCTGTAGAAGAACCTCTCTTAATCCAGCTTCCAGTGATTTGTCAGACCACCGTCATGGTCTCCCTCGCCCAAGTACAGCTCAATCGCGTACAGGGCCATTGTTCCGACCACGTTTGTCCAGCGCCAGACATTACCACCGGGATCACCTCCCCTGAGAGTCCATCCATCTGGCCCGTCGCTTGTTGAGAAATGTTGCAGAAGCAAGCTTGTGTACATAGCGATGAGGATCGAGGGAGAGAAGTAAGTAATGATTCCAATCAGCCAGTTGGCGGCGTCGGTATCTTCGAGAGATGGCTCCTCCATGAGAGCCCTGGCGCCAGACTCACGGACTGCCGGGATGATGCGAGTGGCGCAGTAAAAGACAAGAAGTCTGAAGGCGAGGGAGATGATGACAGACGGAGTGATGGTCTGGAAAGCAGCGTAGAGGAGGCTGAGCGAAGAATGCACGGCGTGAGGTAGAGAGCCAAGCATGTGCAGGAGTGTCGAGTAAGATGCCATGATGATAGGTGGTAGAGGTGGGAAATCAGGTTGCGCCGATTGTTGGTGATCCGCCGTGTTTTCTGAAGGCTTGTAATCGGTAAAAATCTGGTAAACGCACAAAACGACGTATGCGAAGAGAAGAGAAGATTCGATGGGGTTTCCGCGGCCGCTTCCAATTCCGTAGGCGCAGAGGAAGAAGGCCGATGTCATGGTGACCCCAATAAGGATGGCATCGAAGTTGTCGATATAAGGGAAGTGGGCGACCCGCCAGAGGAAGTATACAGCACTAGCAAGCACACTCCCGGAGATGGCGAGAAGGATAATCTGAGGCGATGTTAGCAGGCGCGTCAGACTTTGGGACTTGTTGTAAGCAGTATATCCAGCTATTGCCAGGATATCGCTACTCCGACAGCAGATTTCGACTTACAACCCAAGTATCGCTTCGTCCTCTGTTTACCAGCCACTTTGTGATCTGGCCCGCCGCCTGGATGACGAGCAAAGTACAGAAACCCTCCAACAGCTGGAAGACCGGGCTCGAGTAGCTCAGCGTCTTATCCCAACCACCCAGTGTAATGGTCTCGATGACACCGCCCTCGCCAAAGACCCATTCGCCCCATGACGTCGACTTGGAGGTGGTGATACCCTGCAGCGTCCTCTCCACCCAGTTGGTCGCACCGGCGTCAACAGCGAAGCGGCCAAGAGCCCAGATCAAAAGACCGGGGATGACAATCCACTGCGACAGGCGGAGGATAACAGATATAGCCCAGCGGACGCGCGACTTCTCCGGGGTCACGACAGCGATGGCGGAGTAGACAAAGTAGAAACCGGAGAGGGCCAGGCTGTAGGCCAGACCGCTGTCCCTGCCGCCGACATCGAAGGCGACGGGTATGGACAGAACTATGCTCAACAGGAAGATGGCACTGGCGACGATGCGGAAGAACCACCACATCGGCGCGACGAGCTGGCGTGCTGGAGCCGCGCCGACAGAGCAGGTTATGTGTTGCGATGGGCGGCCACCTTGGATTCGCGGACCGCAGACCGACTTGAGGAGGTCGGTCGGAGGGGGAAGCACCCGGTGGTGCTCGTCGCGTTCGTTCGACGGTGGGCGCGACGTCAGGTGAGAGTCGTTGGTATAGAGAAACGGTGAGGTGAGGGGGCCGAGACCGAGATGGTGGTGAGGCAGAACAGGGAAGGGCTCGTTTCGTTCTGGGTACCTTGGGTTGGCAGGCAAGGGAGCAGCGATGCAGAGTCGGCGGAGGGAAGTTTTGCCGGGCTTGTTATTGTAGATGAAGCCGTAGTTGTGGAACGTGGGCTTTCGGTCGGAGAAAGAGAGCGAGAACTCGGCCAGTGTAGGAAGCCTTGTTGATTAAATTCAACCGGGACGGGAGATTTTTGGGCGAGGTGGCAGGAAGCGGAAGCGGACCCAGACCTAGAGGAGCTTGGGCATGCCGCGTCGTTATGGTGGAAGGCTAAGGCCGGCGTTGGTGTGTGCTGGTTCGCCTAATTGCAGGTCAAGGTAGGTAGCCCGGTAGGCACGAACCTGCCTGCCTACCTAGCCAGCCGCCTTAGCTTGTCTTCACGTGGCGCTACGGATGAATGCCTTGAGAGGCCTGTGTGGTTGGTGGTAGAACATGCAATTCTCATGCCGGGCAAGTATTTACTCTCTTTCTTACTTGTTTCTTTGACCGTTGGAGATTGATTAATAACAGCAAGAACAAGCAATTAGGTTGTGGACGCTTCTTTGATACCTACCCGGTACCTCAAAAAGGCAACAATGAGACCGATTCCCCAAGTCACCAAGCCAAAAAGACGCCAAGGCTTCTGCGTACAAGACATTGTCAAATGCCACAGGAATTCAATTGTTAGTGCGCCTGGAGCATTTAATCCAGGTCGCGTGCCCCTATCGTCCTGCTCGATTACCAGCGCAAGTCCGGTCCAGCCCATCAGGTCCAGTTCCAATGGCCGCACATATTGCAGCGGTTATTGCAGCGTTGCAGCGTTAAAGGAGCACCATCCTGCAGCTGGAGCTAAGGTCCCTGGCAGACGCTCGCTTGTCTTGTGCCATTCCACTCTGCTCTGATATCATCCCTGCCCTTGGCTGTTGGTTCGATTCTCCAAGAACTCTGCATGTGACAGCCAATCACGAGACCCTCCTTCCGTCTCTGTCAACCTCAACCTCACCTAACCCTCCCCAGGCTTCAATCGCGGGCAGTCACCTGGTCATTCGACACGCTCGTTCACCCGTCAGCCTGAACTCAAAAGGAATACTTGACGGAAATCTCGGGTTCTTGTAAAAAGTTGGTACTGCAAACTCGAATCCTCTCCTCGCATCTGTAGTCTGTCTCGATTCCTGACTTGCTGCCTACGGAACCTCATACTTGCTCCTGCCCCAAGTTGACTGATACATCAATCTTCTGTAATATTGTTCCTGTTCTTATCACCCGTCGTGGTTAGTTCGCGAATCATCTCTGCCGCGACTCGCGGCATACACAAGTTACATTCGTCTGTAGCTTGCTCCTCCTCTCCTGGCTCCAATACTTACAGTGATCCGACTCCGTTAGAGTTGACGAGATTGGGTAATAAGACGATAATGAAATACGGAAACCTCATTTTCTGCCATGTCAACATCCCAGGCTACCCAAAGTAACACTGCCTATTCTGCTTTTATCTCGCATCAGAATGTCTCGTTTCGAACTTCCTACTCCAGTTTACGCCTCGATTCATTTCCTATTTTCGACAAAGATGCGAGCATAGCACAACATGCGCATCATGTTACTTCACGGAGAATACCGTCAAGTGTCCGATATACTACTGCGCAAGCTTCTCTCGTGTTCTTCGTCATCTAGTCTGTACCAAGTTCACTCAACATCGTTACACCCCGTCCGTGATAGATGCTACATGAGAATTCTCCACCTGTTGTTCACCAGCAACACACCTACTCAGTCACATTGAATTTTTCATGATATCACCCGAGAAATAACCTAGAGTTACACAAACACTCCGGAACAAGCCTCTCATGGGGGGCCAATAAACTCGCCCCGGCTGATCGCCGAGTGGCGCCTACTCTGACAGCCAACGGTTCCCCTGTTCAATATATGCAAAGCATCAACACCACGTTCGAAAACCATGTTTTCAACGTCACACAGACAAGGCAGACACGCGTTTCTTCAGGCGCCGGCCACGCCCGAGACATGATGCTCTCTTGACGTGTATCATGTTGTTGATACGTTGCTATCTCAATGTAACGTACACATACACGTCCATCTGTCGACCATCTCCGTCTTCGCAACAACCCGGACTCTTCTGCCTAGCACAGGCATGGCAGGTGAATCGTCTGATAATTGCTGCAGGTCCTGCCGCTGGGCGCATCGCTCCCAGTCTGCAGGTACAACTGCCAGTACCCGGTATCCAGTTGACAGACCAGGAAATTAAGCTCTGGGCATCATTCAACGTCAGCATCACGAGTATCAAAAACAAAACAAAGGCCGGGCCACTCACGACGGCCCCAAGTGCTTCCCTGGGTCGTGATGATGGTGTCCCCCTCCAGCCCCCACGCCTTGGTCTCCGAAGCGTTGCCGAACCTGAGCGTCTTGTACGACGTGGCATCGCTTCCGATGTTCAGGTACGAGCTCGAGTTGGCGCTCTGGATGGACCCCGCGATGTTGAAGGACTCCGCCGACGCCTCGGGCCCCAGGACGGCGATCGTCTTGTCCTTCGCGTACGCCTGGAGGTACAAGTGGTAGACGGGGTCGCTCACGCCCCTGATCTTTTCGGGCTTGGCGAGGGCCGCGCCGGTGAATGACGCCAGGAGCGTCGAGAGCAGGACGAGGCGCATGTTGACTATTCGACTTGAGAGGCTATAGACGGTACCGAGATGTAGATTTTGCTCTGGAGGGCGTCGATTCAAGCTTCACTCATGCGACTCTTATGTCTCATCGTATTCCCCGCCCACGCGGCACTTCACCCTCCGAGGGCAATCTGCAATTAATCTCACTGCTCTGGATAACCAGGACGGATAAATCTCGCGGCAGGGACGGCACGTCGACTGCCCAATCCCCCGCGCGAGAGTGAACACTCCGATATGACACCTTAATATGTCTGTGACCGGCCCGCGGCTCACGTTGCCGACCACAACCACAGGAACCAGCAGACGTCGAAGATCGACACCCAACACCTGAGGGAGATTCACCAGCGATCCTCGAATCCGAACGATAAATGGCGTCGTCGTCCATGCCCCTCGCACGGCGTCGCGATTCGGGTAACCCGAGATACTTGATATACGATGTATTCGTACCTGATCAGACAGCTCACAGCATACGCATTGCGTCAAGCTAAGAAGCTTCCAAGACCGCCTGGGATCACCCTTTCCAAAAGCTCCGATGCAACAGGACGGCGTACAGAGCGCGTCAGGTGATGACCTGCGCTCAAATCGTCATTGGCCCTGTATAAGCGACGAAAACGATTCCAATATCGTCGTGAGACGTGAAGGAGAGGGAGGGGCAAAAAAGCCATGCGAAAGAAGAGCAATGCTCCATCTCGCATGCACGATAACTCCTGCGAGTATCCGTATTCTTCTCACCCACCCCAGACCATCGTACAGAATACCTGCAGGGGGATCATGATGGAAGTGTGGTTGTGTGGGGTTCTAGAATTTCCCCAATTCCCCAACCATCCCATCATCCATCCAGGCGGTTCAGGGGGAGGAAATAAGGCAAAAGGATCAACAGAAAAAAAAATCACCCAACGACATTTCTCGTTGTGCCCCCCTGTCCGCCTGGAAAAAGCTCGCTCGTGCGACCACGAAACGCAAAACACATGCCCCGAACGATTGGCCACAGCGGGGCAAGGGTGTCCCCTTCCCCCACTGATACCCGCTGCGCCACAGGTCCAGTACACCGCTTCGGATCCCCTAACAGCGGCATCAGGAGATTTGCCATTGTCGAAGGCATGATTCTTCTCCCACCACCGCTCGATCTTTGCGCCAAACGGGGGGCACATCTACACTTCCATCAAGGGACCTGTTCTTCATCTCTGTGCACACAGCACTATCCTTCTCTTTGACTTTGGTATAAACTCGTATATCAATGACCGGCCGCCTCACAAGGTGATCCGATCTCTCTCGTTTTCCCCCCCAATCTACATCTCGCCCCTCCTCCACTCTTCCTGTCTCCTATTCCCAGTTAGGACAGATTTTTGCCAATTTACTGCCAACACCGCGATTCGTTTCGTTCACACAGAATCTGGGGACAACACACCTACCTGCCATACAACAAAAAGTTGCCAGTCGTTTCCCGTCACGCCACAACCCCCGAATCCCGCAACAATGGCCTCGTCCGCCGCCTCGACCGTGACGAAGCCGTCAAAGCGCAAGG
This sequence comes from Colletotrichum karsti, assembly GCF_011947395.1. Taxonomy (NCBI): domain Eukaryota; kingdom Fungi; phylum Ascomycota; class Sordariomycetes; order Glomerellales; family Glomerellaceae; genus Colletotrichum; species Colletotrichum karsti. Next base: position 893,263 of record NW_024065904.1, read on the forward strand.
CCGCCTCCGCCAACGGCGCCGCCGCCGGCAAGCTCACCACCACGGAAGCCCAGCAGCAACCGACCCCGGAGACCAAGGAGCGCGACTTCTTCTGGACTTACACCGAAGAGCCGCACCGCACTCGCCGTCTGGCCATCATCAAGGCTCACCCCGAGGTAATTCACTTCCCGTGCCGACTTCACACGTCGCCAATGGCCAGGTCTTCCTCCTCAATGGGACTAACATGTGCGTCGGGAACAGGTCACCAAGCTATGCGGCCCCGAGCCCCTGACGAAATACGTCGTCGCCGGCGTCGTCGCCATGCAGGTCTTCTGGGCCTGGTTCCTCCGCGACACCCCCTTCTGGTCCTGGAAGTTCTGGGCCGTCGGCTACGTCTTCGGCGCCACCGCCAACCAGAACCTCTTCCTCGCCATCCACGAGATCTCCCACAACCTCGCCTTCCGCTCCCCGCGCGCCAACCGCCTCTTCGCCATCTTCGCGAACCTGCCCATCGGCGTGCCGTATAGCGCCTCTTTCAGGGTGAGTTCCTAAACCCAGGAGACAGGGGGGGAAAAGGGAAGATGAAGGACAAACAGCTAACCTCGAAATCCTCAAACAGCCTTACCACCTCACCCACCACAAGTCCCTCGGCGTGGACGGCCTCGACACCGACCTCCCCACCGCCCTCGAAGCCGTCTTCTTCGACTCCATCCTCGGCAAGGCCTTCTTCTGCACCTTCCAGATCTTCTTCTACGCCGTCCGCCCCATGACCGTCTACGCCATCCCCCTGACCCCGCTGCACTACCTCAACATCGCGGTCCAGCTGGCCTTCGACTACGCAATCTACTCCCTCTGGGGCGGCCACGCCGTCCTCTACTTCCTCCTCTCCTCCTTCCTCGCCGGCTCCCTGCACCCGCTGGCCGGCCACTTCATCGCCGAGCACTACGTCTACGAGACCGTCTCCCCCGCCCAGAAGGACCCGGCCAACGGCGTCCCCGTCCCCGAGACCTTCTCCTACTACGGGCCCCTGAACTTCCTGACCTACAACGTCGGCCTGCACAACGAGCACCACGACTTCCCCGCCGTCCCCTGGACCAAGCTCCACGCCCTGCGCGAGATCGCCAGCGAGTTCTACGAGGACCTCCCCTACCACCGTAGCTGGACGTACGCCATCTGGCGCTTCATCTTTGACGAGCAGGTCGGAATTACCTGCCGTGTCAAGAGGAAGCAGGGCGGACGCATGGTTGGCGGCAACGCCAAGTGGACGCGCGAGGAGATTGAGGCTTAGGAGATGGGTCTTGTCGGGGGTTAAAATATAGAAGTAAACCACGCGCCAGGTCGTAATGTGGTTTCAGTAATTTTATGATTGAGAAAATTTGCGTCGATATCAGAGATGTGTTAAGGGACTTTTGGTGATCACACCCGGGACGAGATAAAGAGGGCCACTCAGTCACTCTGGAAGCTAGCTAGACTTCAAACCATGGTCAATGGCTGGAGGCTGCGAACCAGCTCAGAACGCTGTACCGCTCACGTGTGTAAAGAAAACTTCGGTATACATATGAAAAGTTTCAGAATTGAAAACTTCGCGTCCTGGACGCCGGGCCGTTACGACAAAAAGAACAACCGTATAGTTACAAGTGTGATTTGTGACTCCCTTCCCATGTCACCACGAGGCCGTCAACAAGTCCTCCGTCTTGTCCGCTGTAAATCTCGCCTCCAAAAAGCCCGCTGGCCGTACCGTTCTCCCGTGGCTAGTGAGTGTGCTGGCGTTGATGTGCCGCACGTCTCGGCCGTGCGGGTCATGTTCGTTGGTCCTCCAACGGAAGAACCAGAGAAAAAGGGGAATATCCGAGAAAGCAGGATTAGAAAAAGAAGTAGGCGAGCAAGAAGCTGACCAAGCAAAGAATCGCGACCATCTGCACCGGGACACCCTCCGCTCCCTGTCGCACAGCCGCAGCAGCCTGCTGCGGGCTGGGCAGCTTCTCGGTCTCGGTCTTCACACGTTGGCGGAGACCGCTGGTGTCTTGGAGGCCGGCAATCTTGGCCTCGGCCTGCTGGAGCTTCTGCTTGAGTTCATCGTAGGTGACCTGGGCTGTGCTGGTGACGATGTTGCTGGCGGCGCTGACCGTCGAAACGGCCTTCTCGGAAACGGCGTCGTCCTTCACTTCGGGGCTCGTGGGCTGCCCAGCGCTAGGGCTTGCAGCTTCGGTCTCCTGGCTGGGGGAGGAGTAGACGCGCGAGACGTCGGGAGTGTGATCCTGCCATTTGTCAGCATTGAATGCGACGTCGAATGCGCTGGGTGATGGAGTAGAACATACGCCATTCACAACGGAGTGACGGTTGGGAGTGGAAGCGACGCCAGAAGCGCCCTGTCCGTTCGGCGACTGGTCCTCAGCGGCGAGCCAGTTGACACGAATCTTCCTCTCCGTCATAGACGCCTTGTCTGTCTGATCAAGCTGTTTCGAGTCAGAAACCGTGGTCCTCCGGGAAGCTGGGGCAGTGCTCACGATGTTGGCAATGCTAGCGAACTCCTTGTCGGCAGTGATGGGAACGGATTGGACCAGGAACTTGTCGCGGCACTTCGCATCCATGGGGGGTTCCGCCTTCATGGCCTGGAGGAGAACTGGTTTTGGTCAGTTGCATGTGACCACCTTGCAGTTATCCGAGGAGCGTACCAGTAACCTCCACATCTTGGCCAGGCTCAACACGACCCGAGTTGGGGCGAACGCAGTACCTGAAGGTGTCGTCAGTCGCTGTTCGAGGGGTGCACGAGGCGCATGGGATCGTACTGCTTAGGTGCGGTGGTTTTGACCTGGTAGTTCGTCGAGTTAGCAGAGGGTGACGTGACGGCAGGGGCCTGTGGCGGAGGTTGACATACCTTAAAGGCAATGGGAGATTGGTTCGGGTTCTTGATCCGCAGGATCTGAGAGACTTCGACGGTGAAGGGCCCTAGGAGATGGTGAGCATGGAGTCGATCGAAGCAGATGCGATTTGGATGTACGCTTGAAGCTCAGCTCGGTAGGCTCGATATCGACGGACATGATGGCGGTAGGGTGGGTAGCCGAGGGACGAAAAGGAGAGTCTATGGACTCCGGCGCATGCAAAACAGCTGTCGGCGTGGGTAGGAAGAAGAAATTTGCCTGGGGAGCAAGGCGTGATGCTAATGGCAAAGAGTGAAGGAATGTTGCGCGCGGGGCGAAATTAAAAGCGCTGGTTGTAAGGTAAGGGCAAGGTTTGGTGGTTGAATGGAAGGAAGGAAGGGCAAGGTCCAGACAGATTCAGGTAAATTCTAAGTACAAAAGCAGGTGTTTCGCACGGCAAGAGCCCACGACGTAATACACAGCAGCGTAACCAACAAATGGGCTACTGGGCTGAACTCGATTGGGATAGGAGGATGCGCACACAGGCCTGGCTTCAGAGCAGTCCTCCAGGCCAGGTTTCATTAAGGTAGCCCCTACTAAAATGAGGTGCCTAGGTACTTGCCCAGCGGGCGGTCAATCGGAACTCGTCGCTGGGGCCTCCACCGGGAGAGCTGCGGACACGACATGGGGGTTAATCCGGAGTTCGTCCACTAAAATTGCATCGCAGGGACCAATGGATGCATTCCATGAGGTTGCTCGGGCAGGTCTGGCGGAGATGCTGCGTAGTAGAAAGTGGCGCTGACCTGCCGGAGTTGAGCTGCCTCAGCCACAGTAGCCCCTCCATTGGACGGGATTTGTTGGATCCACGGACAGCTCCCGCTTTCCAAAGGCAGCTGCAGATGACGTCCGTTTCGCAGAAACAACGACTCAGGTCATATTGGATTTCGGAGAAACGCCAGTGCTTTCCTATCAAACAGCGTGCCTTTGCCATCTGGCCAACTGAAAACGTCCTTTGTCAACAGGCTCTGAATCACTCCTTTTTCCTTCCACAAAGGTTGTCAAGCTTTTCACTCACTTTTGAATAAGTTACCTGCCTATTTCTATTTGAGCAACAACCCCGCTACCCCCTGCCCATCAGCAAAAATGGCTCAATCCGACCTTGACCAGTTGCTCGATATGGGCTTTGAGAAGGCCCGCGCTGAGCTTGCAGTGAAGAAAACTGGAAACCGTGAGATTTCCACAAAGATTCAGATGCGCTCACATGGATTGCTCACACACACATCGCAGTGAACGGCGCCCTTGAGTGGCTTGAGAAGAACCAGGACAAGCCCCTCGATGAGCTTACTGCTGCTGCCAAGGATGATGAAGATGATGAGAATGAAGTTCAGGCCAACATTGAGGCCCTTGAGACTGGTGTTGCCAAGTCACTCGTCTGCAATGAGTGTGGCAAGCGCTTCAAGTCTCAGGACACTGCTTCCTACCATGCCACCAAGACGTGAGCTCGGAATTTCCTACCCCTCATCCCAGCTTAGTTGCTGACACATCGCAGCGACCACACCGATTTCTCCGAGTCGACAGAGGAGATTGCTCCCTTGACCGATGAGCAGAAGAAGGCCAAGCTTGAGGAGCTTCGTGCGCAGCTGAAGGAGAAGAAAGCGAAGCAGTCCGTTCAGGATCAAGAGGACGCCAAGCGCAATGAGAAAATCCGTCAGAAAGCTACCAAGGAGAGCCACGAGATGAAGGAGGAGCTGCAGCGCAAGGAGCAGATCAAGGAGGCCGCAAAGAAGCGCCAGGAGAAGCTCGACGACGCCGAGGCGAAGCGCCGCATCAAAGCCAAGATTGAGGCGGACAAGGAAGAGCGTCGCCGCAAGGCCGAGGAGGCCAAGGCCGCGAGAGAAGGCAGAGCTCCCCAGCCCGGCCCCGTTGCGCCGCCTTCCGTCCCCAAGATCACCGCGAACCACAACGAAGCTCGGCTGAGACTTCAGACCTCCGGAGGCAACGTCATGAAGACCCTGCCCGCAGAGACCACCCTCTTCGAAGTTGCTCAGATGCTGCAGTCGGAGAACGGTCTCGAGGTCACTGGCTTCACCACCACGTTCCCCAAGAAGACGTTCCAGGGTGCCACTGACTTTAGTAAGACTCTGAAGGAGGCAGGCTTGACCCCGAGTGCCGTCCTTATCGTTCAATAGATTGATTGGGAAGACTTTTCGGTTTGGAGAGGGACATGCATGGACCGGCGTTGGGGAGGTAGAAAACAGCAGTAGCAATGTTCGTCACGCATCACGTCTTTCGTAGGCAGAGGAGACCAATTTAAGGATCATAAGCCATTTCCACTCAAACTATGTTGGTGTATCGTGTCGGCGTCCAAGACTCCAGTTCAGGCGCTGCTCGTATCTGATTTGTTCAAAGCATTGCCAAATTCCACTTTCATTTTTGGATGTCCAGTGAACTCCGCGTAGAGCTGCTTCACATTATCGTATGAGAGCTACTCTGTCAAGGCAACAGGATATATCATCGTGCCTCCACCCAATCCTTTTATGATCGCGCGATTCGTAGAACCCCCGGAACCATGCAGTTGAAGTACAAAAGGGAAATCGTCGCAGGAAATCGCTTAGTCGAAGAGACCGAAGCCCATGTCCTCGTCGGACTCCTCCTTCTCTGTGGTGGGTGTTAGCAATTGCGACAGGCGAGACTCGATCGCGGGGTCGAAACGTACCCTCCTCCTTGGGAGCCTCCTCGGCAGCGGCCTCGGTGGCACCGCCGGCAGCGGCACCGCCAGCAGCGGGGGCGGCAGCACCACCACCAGAGCCGACGTTGGAGAGCAGGTCCTTGACGTCCTTGCCCTCAAGAGCCTGTGATCCTGATATCAGTCTTTGCCATTCCTCGGTTTCGCTGAATTCCTCATCGGTCGGCGCGTCGTACCTTGGCGAACAGAGAGGTCCAGATGGGCTCAACCTCGTCGATCTTGGCAGCCTTGATCAGGGTCTGGAGCTTGTCGGCCTATTGAACCACCACTGTTAGTGAATTTCGTTCATGTCGAATTTTCGAATTTTCGAGGCGGGGTGCGTCGGCGACGAACAGTGATCTCGACACCATCATCGGCGAGGATGAGGGCCGCGTAGGAAGAAGCGAGCTCGGCGGTCGACATTGTGACGGTTTTGGGGGGTTTGCGACTGAGGGTTGGTCTGGCGCGGATGGTCGTCGAGAATGAAACTTTTGTGAAGCGGTCGTAAAGAGAAAGTCGTCGTGAGTTGTGTGGATGCGATTCCTCCTCACCTAGCCCTGATGGGTCCTTCTCGCTTGAAAACAGGCTCTGATTGGGTGGGCTCTCTAGACAGACCAGGGCCCCGGCAGGTTAGGTAAGCGTCTGAAATGGGACTTCTTCGGCTGAAGCCAGCCTCCGTAGCGTCTTCTGCAGCGCGCCTGATTGGCCTGGTAGCCGAACCAATCAACAAGTACGCTGGACATGCCAGTCCCGCTGCAGTGTCACTCGGGTCGTGCTCCCCCACCTTGATGCCTCGACTCCCAGCACGGTCGTCTCATCCCCACCTCTATCACAAGCTGACGTGCTTCCATTGGGTTCCGGGCCAGCTGCGTAAACGTAGGACGATCATCCCGCTTTACTTACATATCTCGCTACGGATGCTACGGCAAGATACTCTTTGTCACGGATATCTATCTTACCAATACAACATCCACGTCTCCTCCGACCAAACTGCCTTTACTAGAAACGACATCGGCACTTGAAGTCAACGGCCGTCAACTTTGACCCTCACGAGCCCCGCCATCCTGCGTCGTTGAATGTTGGATCGTTGGCAGACCTGCAAGGGCATCGACTACCAACGCGCGAGGTGCATGCCTTGGCCGTCCATGATCGCGAACAGCCGGCAGTCTCCCATTTTCCAACTTAACAACCCTCCCAGCAACCAGCGTCCGTCTTAAATTACGTCACACGAGATGGATACCCCTACATGCCCACCGCCGCGGGACGCCCGCGAAAAGGAGATTCTCGACAAGCTCGTCTCCATCCGCGACAGACTCCAGCTCCTCAAGCAGGACCGCACCACATACATCCGCAGTCAAGATGTCATCCCACTATACGACGAGACGATTGAGCAGGTTCGCGAGCTCAACGATGTCCGGTCGACTGACCAAAGGGAGGAGAACAGAGGTAATGCGCTATCGTCTCGATGTGCGGGGTCAACGGCTAACCCGCGCTACAGTGGACAGAGTGTTGGAGAGCTGCTTCCAGCTCCTCTCACTTTTCTTCATGACGATCGGCCGAAACAACGAAGCTCCCGCTGCCTACGCCCTGACTTCTACCATTCGACGACTCCTCGACCATCTCACCGAAGTCGACCTATTTTCAGCCAAGGACCTTGAGAGCATCTCCCACACCGTTGAGAAACTCGCGTACAATGTCAAGTCCACCGAAAACGAATACTCGCCCTATTTGATCACTCTGCTGTCCAACAGGTTGGAGCGCTGCAAGAAATCGTTGGCACATCTCCAGAAGAGATTGGATCGTCTTGAGGACCCTCTGCCGAAGACGTACGAGAAGCTGATTTCAATCCTGAGGTCAATGTCCCTGGCAAACACCAGGACAAAGGTACGCATAGTCATCGTCTGTGTTTGGAATCCCACCTGACTGTCGCAGTTCTCTCCATCGGAAGTACAGAAGCTCCAGGCTCAGCTCCGCGAGCTCGATGAGAAGAGAAAGGACGGCAAATTCGTCAGCGAAGATGGAAAGGTGCCTGCTGGTAGTGAGGAGGTAGCCGAGCTTCTGGAGAAGTGCCTCAAGTGGTCAGAAGTTGTTCTTGAGAGGAAAGGAGTGATACCCGAGAACTTCAAGCCTACCTACGACATACTGGTGCGAATTCGGAATGACCTCGAAAAGCTTTCAATCACACAAGCATGGTCTCTTCGCGAGGCGGATCTGTTCGACTTCCAAAGGCAATTGGACAAGATCGACGAGAGCCGGGTCGACGGCAATTGGCTTGACGACCAAGGGAAGCCAGCAGAACTCTACGTGCAGCGTGTAAGTGACCTCGTGGGTGATCATAGAATTGACATTGACAGTTGCGGCAGACACTGTTGTACCTGATTCGAAGAAGCTACGCCTATGTCTACTCGTTGATGATTTCTTCCGAGCCCGTTTCCGAGGCATTGTTGCCGATCTACAACCAGCTGCAGACGCTGAAGAGATGCCTGATTGAGGTCAAGAACAACGGCGGTGTTCAATCGGCCAGAGACATGTACCCATACAGCATGAAGGTAAGTTACTATTGACCTGATTTGAGACTTCTAGCTGACCATCCTCAGCTTCACTCTATCGACAACATGCGCCAGGACGGAAAATTCATGATCAATGATGACATTCCGGAAGGCCAGGGCAGCGTCAACGAGCTTCTTGCCGAGTGTTTTGAGCTAAACTACGAGCTCCGTGTCGCGGCCGAGGAACAGGCCGAGGCTTAGACGTGAGCAGTCTTTGTTGTGGATTATTTTCGGCGTAAGAGGACAGGCGGCTGTATCATTATGTTGGTCTTGTGTTCTTTACTGGTCACATTGGACTGGCAGGAATCAGGATGTCAGTCTACGGTAATGGGAAAGACAAACGGGACGAGGCAAACTCTGGTGTATTCAGTTACGGACGAATGACATGCTTTTCGGTGAGCTTAACCGTGAGCGCTCGAGCTCCTGCAATGTTCAGATGGCAACTTTGACAGTGCATCTACAATGGTGTCCAGGCATGGAAATTCTTCAGTTGGAAAATGCGCATAGCCACTTCTGAGACTGACATTGACCATTGCTTCGACAAAAGTTAGGCATAGGTCAGGGCCAGGCAACGGGAATTGGCTCATTGAGTCTGCTGCTATGCTCCTCGTCGTCTCGCCGCGGAGTCCGCGGAGAGAGTGTGCGTGATGCCGTATCGTCGACTGGGCAGCGTACCTGGAACACATCACGGGAGAGAAAAAAAAGGCTCAGCTCATCATCCCGCCCCTCTGATGACTCTTTCCTTGGCTGCTCCAGCAAGTTTGCCATGTGAGCGATAATCAGACAAGAAAGAGAAGCCCGTCCGCGCCTGCTGAGCTCCCCCTGCCCATGTCCCGACTCCAGCATTCTCCAGCCCCAACACTGGGGAACCGGCGGGGCCAGCTGGCTACAGTCGGCTTTCGTCGCACCTCGCGCACTCGCTCCAGAGCTCTCAACACCGAGCCAGCTCCAGTCTCGGGAACACACGTCAGTGGCAGTCAGCGCCTTCACTCATCAATCGCGGCGCTCGCCAGCAGCTTGGTAAGGTAGCCCGCAGGCCCGCCCGCCGGTCATCGGACCCCCCGAAAGCCTGTCCCTGTGACCCGCGTGGACTCTGGATCGATCCATGTCAGGCCAGCAGCTTCCAGGAACCGCCGCGGTACCCAAGGTACACGACCGGGGATTGTGTGCGCCGGGCGGGAAGAGAGGAAAAGCGGCGGGCCTTGTACGGAGACCTTTACCTTACCAAGCTCCGAGGACTCCATCTGTCCGTGATAATCAGTCATATAATCACTCATCCATCGGATATTGCGAGATTTCGGCGTTTCTGTATACATATATATATCAAGCATTCCTGCGGCCGGGTTCGCAAGGTTTGAAGAGGTCTCGGCTCTCCCTTACATCTCTACATCTCTAAGACACTTACATACCAACCTAACCTCTTACCAAACACACCACCACCACATCATCATATCTTTCGACATCCCGTCGATCACTCGTCTCAATACAAACAAAAACACCCTCCAACACCCAAATGACAATCAAACCAATGTCCGAAGAAGACACCACCGCGCACAAGCGCACCGCGTCCTCAACCTCGGCCGTCGCGCCCGGCAACTCACCACCCCCCAAACGCCCCGCGCCCCTCCCCGTCCGCCGCGACTTCCCCCACGCGGTGGCCCTCGTCCTGTACAGGGACGGCTCCGACGAGACGTCCTCGACGTCGGTGCTGGGCGTCTACGCCGCGCTCGCGGACGCCAACGAGGAGGCCCGCCGGCTGGCGCAGGAGCAGGGCGACGCCGCCGTCGTCCACGAGTCCGCCGCCACGGAGCCCGTGAGGTGGGAGGCGCCCGACGGCGCCTCGTGCTGGGTCGAGATGCACGCCGTCACGCCCAAGAAGATCGTGCCGAGGAACGTATCTTCCGAGCAGCCGCCGAAGAAGCTGTATGACGCGGAGGAAGGGGAGGATCCTGATATCGACGATGATGATCACGACGAGGGCGCCAACTACGACTGAGCGCGGGGTCATGTTTCCGTTGGAGTGAGGACGAATGACTTTATGGGTTCGGCGTCTGGGGCCTTCTTGTTTTCTAATCGGAGGCACGGATGGATGAGCGGGTTTTGGGTCACGACGGCCATGAATTGGTTCATGGCATGGTCTTGGGACGATACCTGAGAAGCGGCTTACTTGACGAGATCGAGAGCCTAGACGATTTTACTGTGTATCATGTATGAAAATGGCGTTTATAGATATGGAAACAACCCCTCTATTCTATCCATCTAGGTATCTACAATTTTTTCTTCTTCTAATACATCTTGCTCTTTCACTCTTCCGACTCCATGATCTACAATTGCTCTTACACGGACCTGTAGGCCTCTAAGAATCTATGATAGGAAAAGTCTAAGTCAACCACAGCCAAGGGTAATCTACAACTTGGCCTTGGGCTGCTCCTGCAACAGCATCTTCTCGGCCACGATACGGCGCTGGATCTTGCCGGTGGCCGTCTTGGGCATCGTCTCGGTGAAGTAGATCTTCTTGGGCACCTTGAACTTGGCGAGCTTCTCGGCGACCCAGCCCCTCAGCTCGTCCTGGTTCAGTTGCTGCCCCGGCTTGAGCACGACGGCGACGCCAATGTCCTGGCCGTACATGTCGTCCGGGATGGCGAAGCTGACGGCCTCGGAGACGGCCGGGTGGCGCGTGAGGACGTTGTCGAGCTCGATGGGGCTGATCTTCTCGCCGCCCTTGTTGATGAGCTCCTTGATGCGGCCCGTGATGACGACGTAGCCGTCCTCGTCCTTCTTGCCCTGGTCGCCCGTGCGGAAGAAGCCGCCCTTGGTGAAGGACGACGCGTTGGCCGAGGGGTTGTTCAGGTAGCCCTTGGTCACGTTCTCGCCCCTGATGCAGATCTCGCCCTCGGCGCCCTGCGGGAGCTCGTCGCCCGCGTCGTTGAGGATGCGCACGTCGACGCCCTGGCCGAGGCCGACGGTGCCGGGCTTGCGCTTCGCGGGCGGGAGCGGGTTGGAGGTCATCTGGTGGGCGGCCTCGGTCATGGCGTAGGCTTCGAGGACGGGGGCCTTGTAGGTGGCCTCGAGCTGGGCGAAGACGGTGGGGGAGAGCGGGGAGGAGCAGGAGCGGATGAAGCGGATCTGGGGGAGGGGGTTCGGGGTCGGGTTCTTGAGGAGGATCTGGTGGATGGTGGGCACGGCGGTGTACCAGTTGGCCTTGTGGGCGATGAAGTCGGCCCAGAAGTCGGTGGCGGAGAACTTGGAGGGGACGACCATGGAGCCGCCGCAGGCCAGGGGGGCGAGGAGGCCGCAGAGGAGGCCGTGGACGTGGAAGAGAGGCATGACGAGCATGGTGCGGTCCTCCGGGGTGAGTTGGTAGGTGTTTTGGATGTTGTCTGTTGCGTGTTAGTCAAGGGGGTCGGTGAGTATGAGGTGAACGGTGAGAACTCACTCATGGTTCTTGTCAGGTTGCGGTGGGTGAGAGGCACCTTTCGCACGGTTAGTCTTATAGCTCCAACTCAAGTGAGATGTATCGCACTTACAACTTTGGGTCTGGAAGTGGTTCCGCTGGTGTGAAGAACGAGGGCGACATCATCAGCCTGCGCCTTGAGGACCTGCTCAGGCCCCTTGCCCTTCAACTGGCCCAACTCCTTCACATCAAGAGCGACCTCCTTCTTAGCCGGGTCCCAATACGTCTCAGCGACAGCAGCATTGAACCTCTGCGCGGCCTTGACGGCAGGCGCGCCAGCAGCATACGCGCCCTTGGGGACGAGAACGATGGCGGACTTGACGTCCTCGATGTAGAACTCGAACTCGTCCTGCTTGTAGGCAGGGTTCAGAGGGGCGGCGACGCCGCGCTGCCACGAGGCGGCCAGGAAGGAGACGATGAACTCATACGAGTTGACGGTGGCGATGGAGACGGGGGAGCCGTGGGTGATGCCGATGGCGGCGAGCTTGCCCTGGAAGTTGGCCGTCTCGCGGATGAGGTCGCCGTAGGTAGCGGTCAGGGCCTCCGGCTTGGAGGGGATGATGACGGCCGGGGAGTTGGCGGGGCCGTTGATGGCCGTTTGGAGTGTCAACGCCATTGCTTTAACGATTATTACCCTTTCTGCTCTTCTGCAGAGGACCTAATTGGAGGGATTCAAGGTGTGATGGGATGTGCGATGCGCGCAGACGGCAGTTCGGATTGCAACCACTACCGACCACTGGCGAAGCGAATTCGGAGAAGGTTCGGAGGTGAGACGTGTGAGGGATGGGATGAACGACAGCGAATTAGATGGCAACCTTTGGCCGAAAGGAGAGTAGATACCGTTCAACGGGATGACGAGGATCAATAGGGTTATTTCGATGTTAAAAGTACAGAGGGAGAGGTCTACGTTTGAACAGGTTTCCAAGAAAACTCCCAGGTCCCCAGAGCCATAATAATTCCTCGTCTGATAAGCCTGACTGGGAGCGATGATGTGCTCAGGACGCCAGCCCAGCCTGGGACAAGCCGGATTGCCCCGGTCCCATTGTGCCGTGTTCCATATGGCCTTCCGGGGCACGCTTCAGCCATGAGAAAAGGAAAACACCCCCGAGGAGAAGGCGATTGCGCGGCAAAGCTGGGCGCCGTGCCGCACTCCGCCAGGGGGTGGGTTCCCTGCTGGTCCTGGTGGTCCAGCGGCCTTAGGCGCTGAAACCCAGGCGCGGACGGGCCCGCAGTCGTGACAGAACTCTGCTTGGGGTGCATGTTCACCGTTCGAATTTGGGTGGGTCTTTGCAGCAGCTCCAGCCCAGCTTCAATTCCGCCTCGCGAACCAAGGCTGAGTGAGAGCTGACTGCATTTCATCTTTGCGACGATTGCGAAAGCTGCCGCCAACGCCCTTCCGCGACAACGCTGCCCACGTTCCCACCCCCAAGTCCAACTCCTGCAGCTATACGACCAGATCAATCACTCACAAATCCACGGGACCGCGCTCAATGGCAGCGCCTCCGCCGCCTCCTCCCCCCGCGAGAGGCGGGCTGTCCCTCTACGCGAACCTCCTCGACCCGGCCGCCGACTCCTCCTCCGCGACGATATCCAGCGCGCCGGTCCGTTATAATCAAGATGCCGCCGGCGCAGACGGAAAAGACGACGCGGCGACCAAGAAGCTCATAGATCCATGTACATCCACCCCTTACCGTCCTCCCGAACTCCTTCTCGAAGACTAACACCAACTCTCAACTCCCAGCCCTCCGCTTCCAACCGATCCGCAGACCACAAGCCAAATCCAACAAACCAGCGAAACCGACATTCCCCAAGACGATCCCCGGCGCGGCAGCAACAGCAGCACCATCATCAGCCCCCTCGGCACCGGCACCAGCACCGCCGCCAAAAAGCACCCTCGCCGACTGGGCCGCGACGGAAGACGACGAGTTCCGCTACGGCGCGCCCGACCGCTCCGCCCACCAACGCGGCGGCCGCCGCAAGAAGAAGAAGAAGAATCACGACCAGCACGTCGAGACCAACTGGGACGACATCTACGACCCCTCCAAGCCCACCAGCGTCGACGAGTACCTCCGCAGCGACGAGCGCATCCGCGAGGTCCAGGAGTGGAAGAGGCTGCTCTACCGCCACCGCCGCAGGAGGAGCTCGAGCGGCGGCGGCAGCAGCGACGACGAGGCGGAGCGCCGGCCCGCGATGAGTGAGTCGCCTTGCGTGTATTCGGTCGTGCGGTTGTTGGCGGTGTACTAACATGATGCGCAGACCAGTTCGCCCCGCCGGCGGAGTACTCCTTCGTGCCCCCTCCCCCGGCATCACCACCGCCTCCCCCAGCGGCCCCGATCCCCGACGATGCGACAGGCGACGACGCCTACGCCCGCCGACAAGCCCTCTCCTCCGCGCCGCCACCACCTCCTCCCGCACCAACAGACGAAGCAACCATATCCCGCGCCCCAGTCCGCTACACCCCAGCCGAACCCGAAGAACCCCCCTCCCCGCCACCGACCCTCGGCCTCGGCGCCTCACGAGACGAACCCGACCCCGACGCCCCGCGCTCCACCCGGCCCGGCCAGGCCGGCTTCGCCCAGCGCCTCATGTCCAAATACGGCTGGACCAAGGGCTCCGGCCTGGGCGCCGACGAGGGCGGCATCGTCAACCCCCTGCGCGTGCAGGTCGAGAAGCGCAAGAAGAGGTCGGACGCCGAGGGCGGCGGGTGGGCGGAGCCCGCGAACCGGGCCAAGATCCTCGGCGGCAGGCGCAAGGACGCCGCGGACGCCGAGAGCAAGTTCGGCGGCCCGATGAGCGAGGTCATCGTGCTGCAGAACATGCTCGACGGCATGGAGGACCTGGAGGGCGAGATCGAGAACGGGCTCGGGCAGGAGATCGGGGAGGAGTGCGGCGAAAAGGTAAGTCTCGGAACCCACCGGGCGTGCGTGGTCTGGGTTTGGTGTAGTTTACTAACCGACGTTGCGTAGTACGGTCGTGTCGAGAGGTTATACATCGACGTGGGGAATCGGCAGGTGTTCATCAGGTTCACAGATCAGGTCTCTGCCCTTCGCGTAAGTCATTTCTCGCCAGCTTTCCCCGGCTTGACACGGCGATACTGATCGATAGACAGGCTGTTGGCGAACTGGATGGGCGCATCTTCAACGGAAACACTGTGGTGCCCAAGTTTTACGACACGGAGAAGTTTGAACGAGGAATCTACAAGTGAAAGCCATAGTTTCATATTACTTAATGACATGAGCCCAATTACTTGGACTCGCAAACTGTTCTTGCAGGCATCTGGCTGTTTCCCAAAGCATAGCATTCCCCGCGGCGGGATAGTCTGGAACTACGGTCAGATTATCCTTCATTCACTCTTGGAGATGATTATCACCCACAGGTTGCACATGTCAATATGCACACAAACATGGAACAGACGTAAAGTAAAGGTATACACATCGTGGTTCTTCAGTACACTACAACCCTCTGTCTTCGTTGCCTAACCGTCTCCATAATCTCACGCCTCCGTCCGCCACGTATCTTCCATTTTCACTTCCCATCCAGCCAAGATCATCCAAACACTTGGCATGCCGCCGAACCAAACCGCTCTATTCCCAAGGTAGTCCCGGACGGGATGATGAGCGCGGGATGGTCGGGACCAAGCGCCGTAGTGACAAGGACGCGACGGGCTGCCCTGTGCTTTTGGTTCGTCACGCAAACGGTAGTGAAAAGTCGACGAGGGTATTCCGTACCCGCCGTCCAGTATTAAGTCTAGAGGTTTTCCTATACGTAGGAGGTTCCCGATCTAGGGAATGCGTGGGGGGTGTCGCAAGCTGTTAGAACAGAATTGCCGTAAAGAAATTGCACAAACTGAAAGATTGTATGGAGAACGCCGCCATTATCCGAGCCTATTTCCCATTGAGAGTCCTTTACAACATGAGCTGAGCCAGGCCACCAACAAGGGCCAGGGAGAGAATGGCGGTGTTGACAGAGACGATGCCGGCAGCACCCTCGCCAGAGCCGTTCTTGGTTCCGCCAGCGCTGCCGCCGGAGCTGTCACCGTCCTCGTTGGCGCGGGTGTTGTTGCTGCGGCAGGTGTACTTGCCCTGGATGGCCTTGCCCTCCATCTTGTTGAAGGTGTCGCAGGAAGTGTCAATGTCGCCAGTGGACTGGGTGTCGAAGGCACCCTTGACGTCGTCGAGAGCGGGAAGAGAGACCCTGAGATATCGTTAGTCGGCAAATCGCAAACGATTGCAAGGGCAAAACTTACTCAGAGAAGTTACCGCGGAGGAGAACGGCACCACCAATCTGCTCGAGCTTGGGAAGACCGTCAATCTTTTGGAGAAGGGTGTTGTTCTGGATGGTCAGACCACCACCGGTCTTCTTCAGGAGAGGCAGAGACAGGTTGGCGAGCTCGACGTTGTTGATGAACGAGACGTCACCGTCTGTGCACTGGGTCAAGTTGGGGGCGATGAACTCGGTGAAGGTGTTCTTGTCGAACTTGATGGAGGAGTTGACGGTCTCGAGAGAGTTCATCTCGACCTTGGCGGCATCGGCAATGATGATCTCGTTGGCCCAGATCAGGTTGGGAAGGGTGATGCCCAGGTCGGGGCCGTTGGAGTTGATCTCGATCGTCTTGGTGGCGTTGGCCAGCTGGTTGCTGTAGGAAACGAGCTGCTTGTTGTTGTTGATGTGGAGCTCGTCGACGGAGGCAACGTTCAAGCCGTCCAAGCTCTTGAGGAAGGTGTCGCTGATGAGGATGTTGTTAACCTTGGTAACACCGGCGGTACCGAACTCGATTTGGCCGAGAGCGGGCAGAGTAACCCAGTTGATGGAGCCGACGGTGGCGAGCTGGGAGAAGCGGAGGTCGGAGAGGAGGGTGAGGCCCTGCATCTGGAAGATACCCTCGATGGAGGCGAGGGAGGAGGAGGTGAGGCCAACGAGTTGGGTAGCGTTGGTAACGATCAGGTCACCCTTGATGGTTCGGGGGCCGACGATGTCGACGTTGCCCGAAATGTCCTCGGCGATCTTGACGGAGCCCTGGATGGTGGTGCAGGGGAGGTTGGTGGCCATGGCAGCATCGGTAATGGTGACCGTCTTGGAGGAGCAGAGGTTGCTGCTTTGGGCTGGATTCGATTGTCAGATGGTCCCATTCACGTTCGAAGTCGAAGGAATCAAAACTTACCGGACGCGAGGCCAGCACCCACGGCCGCGAGGGCGGGGATGAGCTTGGAGTACATTGTGATTTGATCTGAACGCTGGCGAATCTAGGTCAGCGTTGTGTAAGAGAGCAATGGCTCGCGTGGATAGTTTGGCGGAAGGATAATGGAAGCGTTGATTTGTTTGGGGAAGTCGACGCGATCTGCTCAAGGTCGATAACTCTGAAGCGGTGGTCCAAAAAACGCGACGTTTGTTGGAGGGAAGATGGGAAGGGGGAAGAAGTGAATGATTTCAGCCCTCTCGGAGTAGAGAAGTGGACTGGACGAGGATGTGGCTTGGGTGTGTTTCTTGTGTGTTTCCGAGGCAAGAGCCACTGCCTCCTTTTTTGCAGGCGTCGACGATGGCTGATGGTGGCAAGCGATAAAAGGTGGTGGATGTGGGCGGAGGGAGAAAGATGGAAGACGAGAAGCAGGCAGGAGAAGTAGGTGAACTCGAGACCAAATGGAAGCGAGCAATGGATGGAGATTTCCTGCCGAGCATTGGCAGCAGACACCTTCATTTTTTTGCTCCTTTCCTTCGGTTCCCTCTCGTCCTGCTGTTTCTGCGTCGTTCCACAAAGTCACATCACGGCAAGCGGTTACGTACCTTTTTCCACGTGTGTGTTTTGTTTGTTCTTCGTTTTCTTGGGGGATCAGAAAATGAAGCTTAAGATAGGAAACGACAGCCCTTTTGGGAGAGGGTATTTGTGGTGAACGAGAGACGGGAATTGAAAGGTCAAAACGAACAGAATGAAGCTGTCACGGAAAAGGAAGAGGGAGAAAATGCGATCTGGGGAGGGAAGGGATAGGAATGGTCTTTGTGTGGTGCTTTCGAAGGAAAGAGGTCCAAGGTCTTAGCCTTTTGGTCGAAGGAAGACGGGAGGGAGGGCGTGGCTTGAAGGGGAAACACTCTGCAGGTGAAGGGGGGACTGGACTGGACCTGGCTTGCAGAGAGCGAGACAGGGGAAAGCCAGAAAGGAGGGGGGTCAGGGCAATTATCACGCTGCTATTCGTGGTGCCGACTGCGGGTACGAAGTAACCACGACAGGGACCAGGGCCAGGAAGGGCCGGTGTTGGCGTGAGAGGAGCCAAGCACCAAGAACCAAGCACCAAGACCAAGTCCAAGACCAACTTGGTTGGACTCGCTCGATAGAAGCAGAGAAGAAACCGATGGTGTTGCCGTACCGCCGTTGCGTTGCGTTGCGTTGTGCTGGCCACCTCACTTAACCGTCAGGTACGAATACTTTTTGCCGCGTATTAGAGTACTATATAGTAAGTACACAGACATGGACTTGGCATAACTAAGACTGAGGTAGCTGCTGTACGGAATACATGACGGACTGTCCGTCAATGTCAATTCTTTGGTCATGGCAGACACTGGCAGCATCATGACGGCAAGCAATACGAACTGGCGGCCGTCAGTGGGTTGAATTGACTTCCCTCCATCTGCATCTGATCCTCGCCTACCGTACCTAGTGAGGTAAGAGCACGCCCCCTTGCCGCTTACCCCTTTCTTGACATTGACGACTCCAGGATATTTATTTCTATCTGCCATCTGCCGACTCTGGACCGTTCTGCGAGAGAGCCAACATGGAAGAAAATTCGAGTGATGATGGAATCGCGTCTGTCAAGACTCAGCGCTGGCAAGGGCCATGGCAATAATTGTCCTGCTTCCCACCGGTCTGGCGAGATTTGAACGTCTTGGTTTCTGGCTTAGCTTCGCCCATCGGGAACCACTTTGGTGCATCCAGGGGCAGGGGCTTGAGATGAAGAGTGGAAGAGGGTGTGAAGCATGGAGAAAAGGGTGTGGCAATGGGAAAAACTGTCTGTCACCTCAGGCACAGGCACAGGCATAACAAGCACAAACCGAACAAAAGTCACCAACCACTGCCAATGCTGGGCCTCAAAGTCAATGGGCATGCCAACAGTCAGCCAAACTCTCTTCTTTTTCTCGTCTTCCTCGTACAGTTGACTGACTTGCCAACTATATCGACATAGGACGAACTGCAGTCACGAGGCAAAACCAAAGTCGAGACCCTCGAGAAATCCAGAACAGGCAAGCAGCCTCGTAGGATGGAAGTTTCTCAACTCAAATTATTCAAGTGCAATCGCCTAGACGCCGGCCATCGTCATCAGTCAATGCGCCATCGACGGACCCGAATCAAACCTTCCACTTATTTGCCTCTCTTGCAGATAAAGTGCCAATGATGGCAAGTACGCCGACACATCATGACAGAGAATGGATAACACGCTTTCCACGCACATATCAACAACAAAAACAATAACAGCAATCAACTCGCTGGTCGCCTCCACTGATCAGCTGTCTGTACCTTACATAAGTTGCAACACGATTCCCTGTGCAGTAGGGACCGGCATTCATATGGAAATGGAGCTGGAGGCCGACGGACTCTCCCACTCTCCATGTATCCGCTGTTTTCTGTTCACTTCAGACACGAACCTTGCCAAGGTCAGACGCGATAAACTGCCCGGTGCCCACCGCTGGCCACTCCGAGACCTTCCATAGGTTCTCTGAGAGGGTCGACAGCGCCTGAGGGCCCATCAGACGCACATTGCCGGCGCCTCACTGGCAGGAAGGTGCTTCCAGCTGTCTCCAAACCCATCCCGGGACTTCCTCTCCAGCTTCAAAAGTGTCACAAACCAAGGACTCCCAATCCACACATTTTCCCATTCGAGCACCAATCAATACCGACTCTTCCGAGCCAGGCCTCTTCCGGCAATCAATCTGCGGTTCGACCTTTCTTTGTGGCTACACCCCTGTCCACGCACGCCTCGCTCTAACGACTCCAACGACTTCCCCAAACGCTCCTCCCACTGCTCGAATCATCGAACAAAGCCAACCAGCCAATAACCCACTGTCGCACACGTCGTCTGGTTGATCGGCCTTTATCCCAGGGAAAAAAAATCAAAATGGCGAGCCTGTACAGAGTACATTGCAACAACTGCCGGCGAACGCGAGCGAGCTGAAAAAGCATCCATCCGCTATCCAGCAACCATCCACAGAATGTTTCATCTTGTCGCCGTCCGCTGTTTCCATTCATTAGCCCATCATTTCAGGGCTACCAGCACCACAATCGCCCGCGGCCGCTACTATCGATGACGCAGTTGCTTGGCCATCCGAATAGCGATGGGCATTGCCATGGCCCAGACTACAACGTACGGCCTCGACTTCGGCTCGACGAGGGTTTGGGAAGAAGCAAGTTCTGAAAAGGAGAAAAATATCGGCTCAATCTACGGCTGGCAACCACCCGCAGATATCAAATCATCCATTGCAACCTCCCGGCCTTGCTTCAATGGCTGTGCTGATAGCGCGACGCGTCCGACATGAACTTGAAGACCCGGAACACTTTGCGCTGCAGCTCATCATTCGTCGAAAAGCATGACAATCGCGGGAGTCCGGGGGCCGTCCGCTAGTATTCTGCATTTTTTACGCACTATTCCTGCCAATCCATGATGCGTTACATCCCATCTAGTGCTGCAGTCAGTCCATCCCATCTGCTGTGCAGCAACTGTGCAGCAGGTTTGCCGCGATGGATGAGACGGACTGCATACCCGGCACCAACCACAAGTGATACGAATCCAAACACCTGCCACCACCATCGCCGTTCGTCGCCTCGATTCGCATTCATCGCTTGTTCGCGTCTCTAGCCACTTCAACACCGACCGGCGACATTTTTCTCCCACCTACGCTAAAACTCTCCCAAGAAAACGCCAATCATTCCAGCCAGTCTGGTTTGCGAGTTGGCGGACGGGTGCTGACGACTCTTCGCCTCCCACTTGCCCGCCAGCGTCTAGTTGATGGGGTTAGCTCGCGAGCTTCAGCTGCTCTCTCCGGCGTTCTTGACCCTGAGTGGCTGGACTTGAGGCTCCCTCCCGGCCGTGTTCCTCCACGATGCCGTGCCGAGACTGTGGTTCAGAATTAGATTGAATCGTTGGCATTCTTTTCGTTCTTCTGTCATTCCACCAAGCGCCAGTGGCTCTGCCGTCTGCCTTGAAATTCATCGGGATTGTCGAAATTCGCCTCTTGGCCTCTGCGCAATGCGTATCTCGCCATCTGATATTATCCTCCCAAATACAGTAGGTCGGAGACGAAGCAGCACGGGCGGAAGATGGGCATGGCAGGATTGCGCCGCTGCTAGCCATCGTATTAACACATGCCAGTCATCCTTTTCGATATCTTACCTCGCATCATCTTCACATCTTCACGGTCAGGTTGCCCGTCCTCGGCGGGCCACGCTAGCGCCACGTCCTCCCTCCCCGGCTCATCCGCGCTCATCCTGGCTTCTCAATCTTGCAGACCTGCAGGGGCTTCCAGAGCTTCCAGGCTTTTTGGTGGCTTTGCCGTGGCTGCCGTTCCTGGCAACCGTCAACGGCACGAACGAATCTGACCATACGGATACAGCAGCCCTGGAGATACGGCGCAATTGATCTTCCTTCGCGGCTGATCTATCGCGACCTGGTCGTGCCATTGTCGGAATCCGGTACTGGTCTTGGTTCTCAGACGCCGGCGCGGCAGATCGCCTCGGCCCTCATCTCAGTCTCGTCTGTGGTAGTCATGTTGGCTGGCCTTGGAGACAGTAAACAAAGTACAGGCTCTACCCTGCGGCCTGTGACGCAATTATTTGGTCTTCTGCTCAGATGCTCCAGCCGCAACACCAATAACGACGAACGACGAGTTCATCCTGCGACAGGACTTCAAACATCGACATCCTTGGCCGACGCACGTTCAGTGTATCTGTAGGCGGTAAATGGCGTCCCTCACGGCTCGCCCGCGTGGAGAAGCCTCCAATCCTGCCGCAAACCGTCTTTTTTTGTCCTTCCGCGGGTCGCGGCAGCTATATGCCGTCGCCCTCCCGCACGTGCGATGCTATTTGTTTGCGGCACTCGTGCTGTTTGTGTCGTTCAACTCGCGGCGCCTCACAACTCCAGACACAAGCGCCGCAGCATATGGGCTGCGTCTGGGGCTGAGGCGGTCTGATGACCCGGGGCAGACCCTGGGCCGCAAGTTTAATTCTGACTGTCACGCGAAGAGGCTAGGAGCTATCCAAAAGCTTGTTTACGTCGGGGCGAACCCAACTTCATGAACGAAATTGGTGCGGGACGACAACACGAACAGAGTTCTCTGGACCTGCGCTGAATTCAATTCCCGAATACTAGGTTGACTCGTCCTCCGCCCAAAAGGTTCGCTTTAACGTTTTCCGTCTTCGCCTTGTGGCCCGAATCAGAAAGATCAGAGGGTCAATATGCTCGTATTGACAGGATTCGTATCCCGTGCTCTCTCCACAGGTCAAATTATGACACCCGCAATATCGCGGCATTCGAGATGAATACGCGAGGCGACCCGAGGCAACATGGGGCTGATATTGATGGGGAAGAAAAGCTTGACCGCCAGCTACTCCAACGTGCTTATATCGGTCTCCTCCACCCGCCACATGTACCACATGAATACACTTCGGTACGGCGCGAATCTACTCGCGATCTCGGCCATCTCCTTTTCGGACATGTACTTCCACTTGCCTCCTTTGGCCTTGAGCTTCTTTACATCCCGCCCTTCGAACGCCGCCATGCCTCTTTGAACGCCGAGATCACCCAGCGAGAAGACGTCCATCCTCTTGAGTCCAAAGCAGGCGAACATCTCGACAGACCACAGGCCCAGACCTCGCACCGCGATGAGCTTATCGCGAACCTCTTCGTAGGGTGCCTCAGCCATCATCTGGGCGCTCAGCTCGCCGCTCGCGAACTTCTCGGCTAGGCCCTTGACGTACTCGGCTTTTCGTTGGGACAGGCCGGCGGTCCGCAGGCGTTCAATGGATGTGGCGGCGACTTCTGAGGGATGAGGGAACCTCTTCTTCGCCTCTTCGTCGGCCTCTTCGGTGAACAGAGCAACGAATTTGTTCTTGATAGATCGAGCTGCAGCGCCGGATACTTGCTGTGAGATGATGCCGCTGCAGAGGCTCTCAAACGGGTCGACCTTCTCCGCGAGGCCCTCCGGAGAGAAGACGCGACAGTGGTTCTTCTCGATGAGGGGCTGCATTCGAGGGTCGACCTCGATGAGATGACGACATGCCTCCTCGAGGATATTCGCCGTCGTCGTCTGCTTCGCTCCTGGACCAGCAGCCGCTGTGACTTCGCTGGATAGCTTGGACGGCGATGGTGCCTCGACGGGATCAGAGGCGAGGACTCTTGAGCTCTCCGGAGAGATTACCGGCGCATTTGTTGTCTTCGGGTCAGCAAGCCGGTTGACCGCCCTCGAGCGGGGCTTTGCGGTGCCGTTTGCTCTCTCGGCGATGAACCCCACGGCGCTCGGAGTGGGTGTTATCGGCGGCGGAAGCACGGGGGTGACGGGAGCCGCGGCCTTGGTGCCCCGTTTCCTCGGAGGTGTGACCGGGTCCGAGGCCGGGGCTGCACCGGTAGGTTCTGCGGGAGATTTCCTTTTGCGGGTTGGCTGCTTGGGCGGAGGCTTGACTGCGGGCGGCTGGATCTTGATATCCGGCTGTGCGCTCAATCGAGCGGAACGTCGAGTTGCCATTTTGGCCGCTGTGGCGGATGTCGGAGACGCTGATGAATGTGATGCAAAGTGATTGCCCAAGTGACGACACGACTTCTCGAATCGTAAAAGTCGGCCAGATGTAAGGACTGAAATGCTGGACGAAGATATCAAACAGCCTGCGAAAGGAGCGACCTGTGCAAATCTACGCAAACTTGAAGAGCGACAGACCAAGTGCAGCTTCATTCGAAGGCCATTGGCTCTAGATCGAGAATCTGCGAGCTGGCCACCGCGATCAAAATGCAGGATATCGAATCAAACGGCGTGCGGAAGGTGAGTGTTGTGGCAAGGCTGGTGAGATTGTCTACGGCGATGTCGTTGTCATTCACACGGCATCGACGCCTGGATCCAGCCGCCCGCGCCCCTCGAATACCTACGGACGTGCTTTGTCATCCGGGCAAGCTTTGGGGGAAGGCATGACGTCCGTTCTCACTGCACCTCCCAGAAAGTAAGATCAGCCAGCTTTGCCTATCGGGCAGCCTAGCTTACTTAAGCTCGTCCGAGGATTCTTTTGCACCAACGGCCCCGTCGTCTGAAGGTTTCCCAAACTGTGAATATCAGATCATTCGGACGAGGAGGCAGCGATGAGTGTTGCGATGCGATGCGATGCAATCACTGCGCTTCCGTGGTTTACGCATGGTGTGATTACCAGCCGTGCGAGTTGCAGTGTGCCTTGAGATTGCTGCACCGATGTTTCTTGATAACCAGTTTCGCAAGCCCTATGGGTATGTTCCAAGTATCTCTATCTCCCGATGTTCTTGACGTCTTGAAGCAAGTAATTATCCGCGTTCTCCTCGAATGGAAAATGATGTCCTCTGGTGTACATGCAAGACACGGTCTACGACTGGATTGCTCGATCGGGGGAAGTTGGTACGGGGCAGGAACTGGAGAGGCTTCCCACATTTTTCAACACTCATTCTTGGATGGCATGTTGCTATATTTATTAAAGACGGCGGATCGACGTCAATCGGCCGCGCCGGTCCTGCAGCGTAGAATGGGGAATTAAGACGGAGAGAGGCGGGTTTTCCTGCTTGTTCCTCGCTGGTTGGTGGTTGGGTCGATAGATGCCTTCTACTTCGTGTTCGGGGGTGCTAATCACTGCACGCCATACGCTTGCGATATCGTATCCGGGACATCTGATGTGAAGAAGTTGGCTCATCGAGAGATACCTTGCTTGCTTGCATGCCTTTTTTTGCGATTTCATGTTTCTGGTCTCTCTTTCCGGATGGCACGCGATGAAAGGGCGGAATTGTGGGGGAGGACCGTCCGCATCGTCGTCATGCCTGCGGTTGATGACAGATGACGACGACTGCGCTCCGCTTTCTTCCATCGCGAACGGGCCCTGGGAAAGGGTTCTTTCTGGGAGTGAGTCTGAGGACTCGAGGCAGGCAAGCAGCAGGGTGACAGATGCCCGCGCGCGCGCAGCGGGAGAAGCATTGTTCCTCCCGGTATCCGTGTGAGGAGGGGAGAAATCTCCAGTTTTTGTACCTCTTTTGCCATCGCGACGGGCGAGAGTGGCAATCGCGTGCGTGTGTTGCGCGTGGGAATTGATGGGGGGATTTACCGCCCCATGTCCAGTCCCAACTTCGTGCTCTCAGTGAGAGTCGCCCCGTTCTGTATCATGATATTTTCTCCGTGAGACTCTGCCCAGACTGTCGCGGTTTGTACTAGGTGATTTGCGATTTCCGTCGAAGGAAAATCTGGGCACACGCAAATGTCTTGAGCTCCCTTTTCTCGTACCGCACGTACAGTAGTGCCGCATGCAAGAAGAAGCTTGAACGAGGAGGAGAAGATGTGCCGTGCCACCACAGGCCACACTGGCCGCAGGGGGAAAACGGTTCGAGTTGGACCAATTGGCCCGCGTGCGGGTGGTGGAAGCAAGCAGGGCAGGCCACCTTCACAGGCATCGGGGAACCGCTTCCTGCGATGGTATGTGGTGCCGTGACATCGGATATTGGAAGACGCAGAGGTGGAGCTGTCTAGCAGGTTCGCCCAGCCCCAGGTATTGAATGCCACCTCGCCATCGGGACGAGGGTATGCGAAGGAAGACGATGGAATCGAGAAAGTCTTGCGGAGGGTTTTATTCTTCTTGTCGAATCTGTGCCTCGCTCGAGAGGTCGGACAGACTATTTGGACCCTGAAGTTGTGACCGACGACCTAGTGAAAGACAAGCGTCAGCGTTGACGCTTCAGCCATCCAGATCCTTTACGCTGGCCTGACCGAGATCACGATTCCTCCGCCTCGGCTGGCCGTGTGTGGCTTTCTGACTGCTGACCCCCTGGAGAACACTGGGGTAGGCCTGCAAGTTTTTATGCTTTCCGTGAGATAAACCATTTCTTGGCGGGCGCTGGCGTCTTCCATTTCCCTCTCGAGATGAGGAGACGGGATCATTTTGCGATCTTTCCGATACTTTTGGTGACGGATGGAAATGCAGTCGATGTCAGTTGCGGAAAGAAAAGGGGGGAAATGCATTTGCTGATGGGATGGAAGATGGAGCAGGCGCAGCAGCAGCAGCAAGATCGAACGTCGTTGATCCCGGTTTCTGTTGTTGGCGGGCAGTGAAGAAAAATGTCCTGTAAATTATCCCCAATGGCGAGCGAAACCTCAGGTTCCGGCCAAGTCACAGTCTCTCTCCTGAGTCCAGAAGCGCTTGGCGGTTCTCCCGGCAATCTCGCGTGCTGGAGAGCAGTGGCTCACCTTGCCATCGATACATTGCGATACTTTGCTTTTCTGATTAACCTTTTCGCAGTGTCGCAATTGGCTGCTTCTTCGTATTTTCTCGCGTGCTGCAGCTTCAATGCATCCGTTCTGAGGTAGCTGAGGTATCCTTGATCAAGCTGCCAACCGTCTGCCCAGGCCCTGACTTGGAGAGAATCTGGGCCTGTGGCACCTGTAATCTGTGGGCTGTGCCTGCCTAGCCATTTGCGTAAGGTACTTGCATGTACCTCTCATCACTGGCTGCCCGTGGCCTGCGCTTCCCTCGACTTCCTCTCTAACCTATCCCATCCAAGCCTCCTACACCAGCAAACCAGGTCTTTGCTGTGTGCTCCCGGTCGACCCTTTTTTTTTTTCGGGGGTTCCTTCTGCGTGGCTCCTTTCCCCAATTCCATCCTCCTCTGGCTGGGCTTACCCGAACGTCCCTCGTTTCTTGTTCTCGACAAAAACTCTGGCCAAAATCCATTGTCGCATCTCAAAGACGCACGAAGAAGTGAGATTTGGTTCAAGGGAAAGACCAAATCATTTTCCCCCACCAACGCGCCAGCGACACACATTTCCCAGAGAAACGCGAAATCAAATCGATACACCCTTCTCTCATCTTATCAATCCCTATCGAGAGTTGAGTTTCGCCAGCCTTGGCCCACCCCCTTCTACAAGCCAGTGTGTGCTGCCACGACTGCTATCTATCGGACGACACGAAACCGCCCAATCAACCACCTCCCTTGCCCGACTCGAACCTGTCTATTCGGACCTCATCTTGGGGAGGCTCGTGTCACCCTTTACTGCTCCGCGCGAACCTACATCACTGCCCGCCGAAGCCGCCGCTGCCGTCAGCTACACACCTGTACCCCCAAAACCCGCGACCACGATAGCGACCAGACCCGCGATTTTGACCTCCCCGTCACGTCGAGGAAGCTGATATTTGGGACGCCTGCCGTGCCAAACGTATAGCCGGTCATTCTTTTTATTTTCTTTGTAAAGAGGTTTTAGGGTGGTGTCCCAGGGCCACCCCCCATTTCTTTAGGAGCCATGCTTCTCCCCAAAGGCGGAATCAACTGGAAGTCAGCCCAGGCCAGGCTACCTCCCACGAGAGCGATATTGGCCATCGTCACCAAGACGCGCTTCCTGCTTCTTCTCGCCCTCACAGGTCTGATCCTGCTACTATGGCGCGGCATTCGCACCTCGGCTTCTGAGATGCAGAGGTATGTTGTTCTGCGCCCTGGCTGCCGGCGCTCGTCAGGGGTTGCGAGAAAACTGTCGCTCCGACGATGCGCTGCAGAAAACAAACTGGACAAAGCTCGCTAACATGTGACGCCGCTACAGCTTCTACTGCTGGGGCCCCGCGAAACCCCCGATGGAGATGTCGCTCAATGAGCAAGCTTCGTGGGCCGGTCACCTCCAGACCCCCGTTATCTTCAACCACCACGAGCCCCTGGAGATCAACCACACCTCCATCCAGCACGTCGACCTGAACCCCATCAAGTCCACCCGCAAGGCCGTCAACAACGAGGAGCGCGTTCTGATCCTTACCCCTCTCAAGGACGCCGCTCCTTACTTGTCTAAGTACTTCGAGCTGATTGCCGAGTTGACCTACCCCCACCACCTGATCGACCTCGCCTTCCTCGTCGGCGACTCCAAGGATGATACCCTCGCCGTTCTCGCCTCTGAGCTGGACCGCATTCAGCGCCGCCCTGACAAGATCCCTTTCAACAGCGCCATGGTCGTCGAGAAGGACTTCGGATTCGATCTCGGACAGAATGTCGAGGAGCGTCACTCCTTCAAGGCTCAGGGTCCCCGCCGCAAGGCCATGGGTCGCGCCCGCAACTACCTCTTGTCCGCTGCCCTGAAGCCTGAGCATTCTTGGATCTACTGGCGCGACGTTGATATCGTGGACAGCCCCAAGAAGATCCTCGAGGACTTCGTTGCGCACGATGTCGACATCCTTGTTCCTAGTGAGTAGTGCGTGCTCTTTTGTGGGATATGAAGCTAACCGTGACAGACATCTGGTTCCACCGTTACCGCGATGGTCGCGACATCGAGGGTCGCTTCGACTACAACTCCTGGGTTGAGTCTGACAAGGGCCGCAGACTGCAGGCGTCCTTGGACAGGGACATTGTTCTCGCTGAGGGTAAGTATTTCGAGCTCCTAGTGTGAGAGGTCCTCTCTAACCAAATGCTAGGCTACAAGGAGTACGATACCGGCCGCAGGTACATGGCCAGAGAGGGCGATTGGCGCAACAATAAGGATGAAGAGCTCGACCTCGATGGCATTGGCGGTGTGAACATTCTCGTCAAGGGTGATGTCCACAGATCAGGTTCGTATTTCTATGCCTTGTCGGTCCACGGTGTCTAACAGAAGTAGGAATCAACTTCCCGTGCTACGCTTTCGAGAACCAGGCCGAGACGGAAGGATTCGCCAAGATGGCTAAGCGTGCCGGCTACCGAGTAGTCGGTCTACCCAATTACGTCGTCTGGCATATCGACACTGAGGAGAAGCCTGGAAACGCATGATCCTAGTTTGGAACGCGTTTTTAGTATTATTCTCTTCGCTTGTACGACATGTTTTCCGACTAATCCGCACAATGCGGCTCACGGAACACGGCACTGTATGACCACGTAACGAGACACACACACACACGGTACCAGGGAGCGTTCCATGGAAAGCAGCATTTTTCTATACTGGCCCAGAAGCTTGTTGAGGCTTTGGACGGCTAGTGGGAGGCACCGAGTCTAGGTCACATATCGGTTGCTCTGATTCCTCACACGTTCGACTTTTCGCTGCCCATATATCCCATTACAACAAACCCCCCTTCTCTTTGGCTCGACATCGACTATTTGAAACGGCTGGCCAGGAAACGCAAAAATCAACGGGAACGAATTGTCGGAGGGTGGCTTCTTTTGAGGAGAAAACAGGCGATCACACCGCATTCATGAGGGCTGTTTCGCTGTATTAACAGACTTGGTTACGTCACCTGCTATCATAGGGAAGGGGGGAAGACTTCGGTTGTCGCCCATTTATAGGAAGGGTATGAGTTCCGTTATACGGCCTCGGACATTGGACTGGTGATGATAGCAGCATTGCACTTGGGAAAGAGGGGCTTACGTGTGGAAGGCTTTCTCGATGAATGAAGTGTGATATCTAGGGTACGAGGAAACTCGGGAGTTCAAAGAGGCGTAATTTATACACTTTGATTTGTCTCTGAAGGTGTCTGGGACTTCCTGTCTCAGTTGTGGCTGGCCTCTTGTGCATTTGCCTTCCTTGACTTGCAAATTCCGTTCCTGTCTATCCTTGAAGTAAGAACAGCTCCTGAATTCCACTCCGAACCTCATCGAACTACTGGCACCGACACGGCGGAACACTGGGAGCAGCGAGGTTCGCTCTGGGCACGTCCTAGATTGCTTTCACTTCGCGTCGACGTCATATTCACGAGGAACATTAATTACTTGGGATTGTCTATCAGTCACGGGGAGAACGGTGGTAGGATATATCCAGCAAGCGTAGCAGCGATGTTCTACTTGCGTTGGAGTTAAATGCCGGGTGCGTATGACTGTCTGCGTGTGTTCTGGAAGTAGGAGCGAGTGTGTTTGCCAAGTGTGATTAGGAGAGTTGGTCTCGGGGTCCAGATGAATGTTCTATGCGGAAGAGAGCCTACCATGATCCTCATACTTTGTGTCACACAGTTTGTTGTAGTCATTTGGTTTGTATGTCTTGGGGCTGGATATATACACTACTCCACGGTTATTATTCCTGGTCAGATACTCGGGTAGGGACAATGGAAAACAGGCGTAACACTAGAGCTACCAGTAGGGAGGGCAATGCTAGAGCTACTACCGACAGCGAAGGCAATTATAGAGGTAGCGAGAGCAGTTGCGAGGAAGAGGATAACCCGTG
The DNA here is from genome assembly GCF_011947395.1 of Colletotrichum karsti. Classification (NCBI taxonomy): domain Eukaryota; kingdom Fungi; phylum Ascomycota; class Sordariomycetes; order Glomerellales; family Glomerellaceae; genus Colletotrichum; species Colletotrichum karsti. The sequence continues at coordinate 923,179 of NW_024065904.1, forward strand.
AAGGACTGTACGCTAGACGACGGAGGTTCTGGATGGAGCAGGAGGTGGGCATTTTTGGGTGATGCGTCGAAGAGCGACGGTCTCTCTGGCGACGTGGCGGAGTCTTGTATAATTACGCGTGTAGATGAAGTCCACCACTCCTGTTTTATATTACAACTAGACCGCCACATACAGAACTTGGGCTCGCGCGAAGAACATCAGTTGTCAAATCTCGTTGTTTAAGCTCTGCTGAGAGACCCCTTTAGCGAGTCAAAGTTCGTAGGTCCGTTGGGTTCTGCTGGTTGTTGGGGGTGGTTGCTTCGAGATCAAGGCTTTTGCTGGTTTTTGGAGGCGTTTGGGAATGACTGCTGGGACTTGTCTGCCTGGTGGGTTTGTATAAATGGCGTTGAAATCAGTAATGTCTGTGTAGAACCGAGATCGGGGGTGTTCATCATGTTAGAAGACTGACAATGTGGGCTGATGGATATCCATGCCCGGAATTTTCAAGCTTCAGTACACGGTCAATGAACTTGGAGACCTGGGGCACCTGCGTGTCTCGTATTCCCACGCGATACGTGAACAGAGATGAGGCACAAGGAAGACAAAGTATTATTGCCATGAGATGGAGGCTCAGAGGACGCAGCAGCAGGAACGTGAAAAGAGAAGCTCACATCACTTGGGCAAGCAGTTGAAGGAGCCCGGCGTGCATAAACTTACTCAAAAGCTCTGTAGCTAATGCAAATGAAAGGTTGACGGTTTAGAGGGAACGGCGGTAGTAGTTTAGATAGATATTCACTTGCAGTCAAGAGCATCAGAAATAGGGTGACCTTCTCCCTAAATATATCTCATCTGTTATCTAATACTGATCTTTTCCTTTACCTTGGGCTTTAGTACGCCTTGCTCTTGTTAGAAGTCTTCCCTAAGCTATTTGATTGCTGTAGAAAGGGAAGGGAGTATGTTGATTACACGATTCTTAATGACATGATGTAAGGTAGATGAGGTAGACTACCGCTCTCTGCTGCTAACTCTCCTAGATATTACGCGTGGGAATATACAGCGAGAAACAGAATTGACGGGAGGTTATCATATGGTACATCCAGTATATATGGTACGTCTAGTACAATGCCAGATCTTCGTTTGTATATAAAGGAATACAGGTTCCTGCTTCTAATTGTTGTCTCATTGGTGACGGCCTATCTGGCGGCATTGGTCAGCTTTGCGAGGCAGTGACGCTTAGTTAAGGCAAAATCGCTTTGCGGTAGGCATGCTAGGACAATGTCAATAGCTTCCTCCAGTAGGCGTCGGCGAACCTCCACCTGGTCCAAAACGATACGAGGTACATGGGGAAGACTCATGCCGTCCACTAATGGCTCGCTTTGGATATTGCGCGCAAATATACCCCAAGAGATAGAATTGACGGGAGGTTGCACATATACAGACTCAAGTCTGCCCCTAAAGACCAACAGGCGAATACGGATGCAAGCAGTCACAGTCCACATCAAATTCCACCGCAACATCGTGATCAAGAACATGATTGTGAATAAGAATTCCAGCAAGCGCGCCAAGAGCCCGTTCTTTTATACTCATCTCAAGAGCCAGGAAGTCACACTCACTAAGTGCAAGGCGCCCACCCCTCACATGCATTCTCAGGCAGTCATTATGTTTCATGCACACCAAGGTGAGACGCGCGGGGTATAAAAAGACCCCTTGAGATGCGGCAGCGAAGTTCGGCTGCCGGGCCACAGAGGCCGCCATGAGAGCAGACTCAATGGCTTTATCTCAAGCTAGGATTCCCAACAATACTGTTCAGGCTGAGGACATGTCCATTTGGATTGCTCTAGGATGGTTGAGTTTGCTGCTTTGTTCACTTGATCCTTTGAGTTTACGGGTTGAATACTTGGCGCGTGAGGCGGCGTGAGGGATAACAGGGAAACAGCGGATTGCTGGCTTTGTTTCTCAGCCACCTCAGCTTTTCTAGCAACCTATGCATTAAGGAAGAGGACACACTCTTGAGATCTCTATAAAGATTGAGCTGCTCACTTTTTTCACTAGTCTATAAGTCTGGATGGTATGTATTTAGCGCGTGAGGTGGGTTGATAGATATAGGCATTGTCGACTTATAGAGTGATCCAGCGTTTCTAGAAATGCATGTGTGTTTAGGGAGGGAGTGTTCTTATGGAATCTTTTGTGAGGCTGAGCTGCTTCCTTCATTTACCTGCCCAGTCCGTGAGTTTACAAGGTGAATACTCAGCGCGTGAGGCAGGGTGAAGGATACTAGTGGTGTGAGGGATCAGTAACCTTAATGCCAAGCCATAGTTTCCAGCAATGCTCTGAGGGCAGAGCATCTCTTTATAGGGTCACTACTAGGTTTAAGCTGCTTTCTTATGGACTGAATGGACTGGGGATGCTTTATAAATCTGTAAAGCAAAGCCACGGCTGATAGCGTGAGGTAGGCGTTTGCTTTGATAATGAGCTGAAGTTAGCAGCAGTGGTTTTCAAAGCAGAAGACATGCCTTGACACCTTTATTAATGTTCCTACTGCGCATCATTCACTACGCAACAGCATAGCTGTCCTGAGCGTTCTAGTTGAAATTTGTGGATTGTAATATCTATAGTATCTAGGCCCTCAGAGAACCTTGTTGAGACTGACGCAGAGACTGAGCTGTTTTGTTGGTGATGCTTAGCTTGTGGGTTTACGTGTTGAATACTCTACGCGTGAGGCGAGGTGAAAGACAACAGGGGCGCAGTGGTTTGTGTGGGCAGTAGGTCTCTTCCTTAGAGGAGTGAGCTTTAAGCGCTAGGGGCTGTAAAACTTAAGACAGGTGCTCTTGGGGTTTCAGATGATCTGGACATTAGGGAGATTAAAAGTTGGGGAATATATATTATTGAGACTTAGTTAGCTTTCATTAAGACGGATTTCATTTAATATAGCTCTGGAAGCTAGTTATAATAGGACAAGAATAGAGAGAGAACTGTGTTGCATCTTATCCTCAAGACAAGCATATAGACCATACTTCCAGCTGTCACTTACAGAGTATACAATTCAGTAGTCTGGGGCAAGTTCATTATGATTCTAAGACCTCCTTTTATAACCCCTTAGCAATAGCCTTCTTTCTAGACTGAAGCAAGTACGGCGTGGTTGCAAGCTTAGTAATTTTGAGTTAACGATTTGTATGTCCCCATGTCTAGAGGTGCCTGCTACCTTAGGATAGATAGAATGCTCTGTGCGAGGAACAGCATCTGAGCTGAAGTGGAAAATTTATGTCCTTTCTCACGCTTTTGTATATATGACGGGCGGAATACCCAGCTAGAGAATGAAAGGAAAGGAGAAAGTTTGGACTGATTGTAATAGGCTTTATCATCACGAGAATATCCCAAGGCCTTACTGATTTTCCTTCACTGTAACTCACACTCCCAGAAAGCCACAGCCACTGTGGCTCTTGCTGCCGATTTTTCAAACTAGAGCCCCAGACATATGTACCTATCGAAATTGACAGAACCAACCTGTGATTGAAGAGGCTGGGAGGAGGCAGGGAATCAAGACTCAGCGCTGGGTACTTTTAGATGATGACCTAAGAAAAAGACGAACGAACTTAAGGATAAAATAAGATGACATGTAGACTAATTTGTCTATGAAAAAAAATAAGATGGTGAGAATCTGTGTTTCCTTAAAACAAAGCGTCTACAAAGAGTCTCTTAGGAAACAGTGTGTAGGGAATTGATCTAACAACCAGATTCCCTTTAATGAGATGACGTGGTGTCGTACCAGCTCGTACTCTGACCGTATTCATTGCATGTGACTAAGACAGAACAGAGGGACGGCGAAGGAATTTGTTGAGTGGTTCTGGTTCTGTTGTTTTACGTCAATTCTTGAAATCGGAAGACCTGGGCTTTCCCCGTCGTGGAGTTTAGAAGAACATGTTGACTCCTTGCGCCTTGCTTTTGGTAGTGCCGGGAGCCACCAGCCTCTTCTAGAACAGAGACTCAGAAAGACCCGAAGACTGTTCGTTGTGATATGCTTCGCTACGTTGCAGTCGAGTTATATATGGACGGGGCAGGGCTTGGATGAGCTGCATACCGAGGTCTCTGTAGGTCTAACGGTTCGTTTACATATTTCGAAGGAATGACACAGCCTTTCGTCACACAGTTGCTCCTTAGCTTAAGAAGTCTGGCTTGCAGTGGCTAATAACCTTTGTGTTTTGAGACAGCCTATATCTTCCCATCCCAGTTCTCCCAGCCAAGGAAACAGATGAGCCCGTCGGCCCGCTGGAATCTTTTTGGAATGACGCTTATGACAGCAAGAGATTATAGCTATGCTATGCTCTCTGATCGACGATCGAAGTACACTCCAAGGACACAGACTGCCTTCACCGTCGTTGTCAACTGCCAGAATACAACCCAAGAGACGAAGGGGACGGACACAATCGTAACGCAACTCGAAAGACCGCGGCGACGAGGTGCTCGTTGCGGCATATCGGTTCGCGGCCCGGCTATGGTGTATCTGGAGCCATGACACCAGTGATGACAGACACTGATGTCGTTTAGCCCAGGCATCTGTTGCCGCAGGCGCCTGCTCTAATGAGTTTGTCGATCGGAAGGATGATTTGTACAGAATGTCCAACAGTGACTTAGTAAAATGACTCCTTCGCAGACCTGCCGGTTTTCGAAAACGATGTGGGACTGAACTGTCTCTGCGATCCAGTGTGGGAATGCCTCTCACCGTCGGAACCCAGGAAGCACACGCTATCATATGCAACGACGGACAACGTCGTAGCATTCGTGTCCAGGACTAGCAGACATGAGAGTATGGCATAAATTGCCCTTTAAATATAAATTGTGGCAATTGCTCTGAGATACGATGATAGAAGCACTATATGGCACTGTCTGGTTGGCGGAGTGAACGAATTGCGACGCGATATTGTACGGGCATCGTCCCCATCGATCGCTGAAAAGAGCTTCGAGTCTCGTTATGGACACATCCTCATCATCAGTAGGTGAATCCAGCTGCACCCACCACTGTCTGGTAATACTGACATTGCCGGCTTATTCAGACAACGATGTCTCCCAGATGGCTTCATAGAAGAACGCGTGGTGAGCTGGGTTGAAGCCACTGCGACGGAATAGAAACATTGATCAAAGTGCAACAGATCACCTTGAAGAAAGTATTGTTAGCGATGACCAAACCTACGACTAAAGTAAATATTCACGTCGAAGATGGGGAAAAGCGTTGCGTCGTTGTCGGATGTCGTCGCTCGATTATATGGGTCGGAATTCGTCGTCCAATCAGAATGCGCATTTTGTCAGCTAGTTTCCGCGAGACGGAGCCGGGGGGAGGTCATCGACACATCCAAACGTAGAAAGGTCATGAATTGTTACTATCGGGCGTGACGGAACCTTGGATTGTAGCAGGGTGTTCCAATTGACAGAAAAAAATAAACCGGCGAGGTCTATACATAAGGTACACGAACCGCCCGGCGTGTCTCTATATTCCTCCTCGGGTCTAAAATCGCCGCTTTATTTTTTTTTCTCGCACGCCCGGCCGGGCGGTTCCCTCCCCTAATACTACACATCGGGCGTGCGCGGTCTCCAAACCACCTCCGCGCCAGCAGCAGGGCGACATTTAGTGGTGCTTCTTCTGGACCTCCATGGTCTCGAAGGCCAGCTTCTCGGCCTCCTCGGCCTGGATCTGCTGGATGAGGGGGCTCAGGTAGGGGACGTCCTAGATTCGGGCATGTGTCAGTCCTCCAATATGTCCTTGTTCGTCATTTCGATTTCGGGGGAGGTCGAAATACCTCTTCGGGCTTGGTCCACTCGGTCTTGTCGAGGAGCTTGTGCTGGTAGGAAAGCTGGACGGCGCGGCGGAGACGGAAGACGCGGTCGTAGGACTCCTTGGGGGAGAGGCGCTTGAGGGCCTTCTGGACGATGTCGGTCTCCTCCTCGATGAGGTCGTCGAATCTGCGGGGGGCAATCATCAGTCGCGGGATCGTTTGCGGCGTCGCGGGGTGCCAATTGGGTCGTCAAGAGCGAATGCGCTTACCTCAAGCCGAGCTTGCGGTGGCCGGCGGCATTGGCGTACCAGTTGGAGAAGGGGATGGCGAGGGACTTGAGGAAGGGGCGGGCGAGGATGCCATCGGCCAGCTGCTTGGAAAGGAGCGAAGTCATTTTGGCGGGCTGCTGGGTGGTGGAGAGGAGATCGGAGTGGTAGTCGATATGAATTGCCTCGGAGAGCGGTTTTGCGGATCTCCTGAGGTTGGCACACTGGGCTAGGAAAATCGTGGAGCTTCCCGGAGAGGCGCAAAGATTCGGGAGATCACATGACCATCCTTGAGATTCCGGTCCAGTCACAGCATCATCAGCCACGGATGACCGTTGATCTGTACGTGCGTTGTGGCTGAGATGCACGGACCACTAAAGTAATCGGGGGGTCAGGAACGATTCGCGATGATTGGCCCTGGTCGAAAATGAGGTAATGAGAGCCACCAACAGGATGACACTGGATGCCCTGTCCACGATAGCACCGCAGACCCTGCTGCCAGATGAGATTTTGTGGTGCAGCCAAAGCCGCAAAGAACCGGCGGAGGTGGAGCTCATTTTGTGGTCTGGAAGCTTGAAACTTTTTTCTCTGGGCATTCCGAGTTGCGATTCAGAGTCGTTGAAGACTGAGTCGGAGACGCTTTCCGACTGCCGAAGTCTTCTCAGCCATAACCCGAATAACTGGCAACTTTGTCATTTCATAGCATCTGAGAAACGGTATCGTGCTGGACTAAGTACCCGCCTCATTGCGACGAAACATTGGTGCGTCATATGTTGATCTCTTTCAAGGCTGCAAACAAGACTTGAGAGAGCTGAGCTGTTGGTATCTCCCGGGTCTGAAGCCAACACCCGAAGGAGAAGGCACATTTCGGCGACTCTCAGCAGCTCAGCAAGTCGGAAATAAAGCACCTACCTCCCCCCGCAGCGTCATCGCACAGGACCCTTCAGCGACCACCTTCACCAACAGTGGTTCGGCATCTCTCATCCAGTGTCCCTTCCCTCCCAGCCCATTGGATCGCGCCGCCTCATCATCTCCACCTCAAGGGCTCCCTGGACGCTGGAGACTGCGACCCGATCCTGGACACCTCCTGCCAAAAGAGACAACCGACAGCTCGCATCATTTTGCTCTCGTGCTCCGTCCCGCTCCACCTCGGCGCTTTTTCGCAATATCTCAGTCTCCAACTCCACGTCCCCCGACTACGCTCCTGCTCCTCCCCCGTGCCGACACTAATTCCTGCAACCACCACCATCTTTCTCACCAACTCTTCTCCTCCTCCTCCGCCTCTCCGCCTTCACCCCTCACTTCACAATCCCGCATGTTCGGGAGCGCGAGCCCTACCCGAACCGTTTCCCACTACTCGCCCTAGATCCCAGCTCCCCCGCAAGGCCAATGGGCTGCGATAACCGCTAGTCGCTCAGTGTCACGGCGGCGTGGGAGCGTTCCCCGCATACCGGGACACTTGGGAACGCCCACCAACGATCAGCACGAGACATACCTGACCGACAGGTGCATTATATACGCAACACATACAAACGAAAGACGACGAACGACATACTACGAGTTCTGATCCCAGAAACATCCCCGCCTGCTTGACCAGCTCCCAGATATTTGGACTGCCTTTTTTTCGTCCAGCTTCTCCGATAGCGAACAACCTCCGGAACACCGCCGCGCTTTTCTTCTATCTACCCAAACCCGAAATTAGTCCACCGCCCGCCCTTTTGACCGCCGATCGAGCTCAGAAGCGAAAGGGGATGTCTCACGACCAACACCACGACCCTCCACGAGGCGCACCGCACCCACCAGACGAAGAATATGGGCCGTATCCGACTTCGACATATCCCAACTACAGCAGCTCGCGAGCCTACCCAGCACCGGTCCGCGCAGCGGCCGTAGCCTCCATAGAGCAGGCTACCGCTGCCATGCCGGCCACAACGATCACACTCTTCGAAAGATGGGCAGCCGGCGCCTCCGACTCGCAGTTCAACGCCCTTGCTGGCGCAGTGGGAGGATTCACTTCAGGCGTCGTAACCTGCCCACTCGATGTCATCAAGACCAAGCTGCAAGCCCAGGGCGGCTTCAACCCTGTCACCAAGGGCAGGCACGTCGGACACCCCAAGCTGTACAACGGTCTGCTTGGCACGGCCGGTGTTATTTGGAAGGAAGAAGGTATCCGCGGCATGTATAGGGGACTCGGTCCGATAGTGCTGGGATATCTGCCCACCTGGGCTGTTTGGTTTACCGTCTATAACAAGAGCAAGGATTGGATGAAGCAGCGTCATGGTAAGACCAGAGAAGAAACAAGAGTGGGGGGAGTTTCAAGGAGACAACTCGGCTGACAATCGTGACAGAAAATGCCGTCTTCATCAACTTTTGGTCATCCATCATAGCCGGTGCTAGCAGTACCATTGTCACGAACCCCATCTGGGTTATCAAAACTCGCCTGATGTCGCAGAGCGTCGCGCATGATCCAGGCAAGCACTACACGCAGTTCCCGAAGTCGTCTAACACACCGACTTCGAGACCGACGTTGCACAGCAACTGGCACTATAACTCGACGGTGGATGCGGCGCGCAAGATGTACACCTCGGAAGGCGTGCTGTCTTTTTATTCGGGCCTCACACCAGCACTGCTAGGCCTGACCCACGTGGCTGTTCAGTTCCCTGCGTACGAGTACCTTAAGACCAAGTTCACCGGCCAAGGCATGGGCGAGCCCAAGCACGACGATGGGCAGCAGTCAGAGTGGGTAGGGATCCTGGGCGCTTCGATATTGTCGAAGATCATGGCGAGCAGCGCGACGTACCCGCACGAGGTTATCCGGACGAGGCTGCAGACGCAGAGAAGACCGGTCGCTGGAGCAGAGTACCTACAGGGCTTGGGCATCAAGGTCCCTGCTTCGATGCTGGGAGACGAAGCCCAGAAGCAACAGCCGATATCACCAAAGTATCGCGGCGTGGTTAGCACCTTCCGGACGATTCTCAAAGAGGAAGGATGGAGGGCATTCTACGCTGGTATGGGCACTAACATGATGCGAGCGGTGCCGGCCGCGACGGTGACGATGTTGACGTACGAGTTCGTGATGAAGCAATTGAATCACGCCAGGGATGAGGGCAGGAGAAAGCAAGAGAGGGACCGCGATCCATGATTCTCGTTATGGATTTCAAGTCATATTTTCAGCGAAGTCGATCGCGTGTCGACACACAAACGACGAACTTGCTAAGAAGAGAGGACAGGATGGCAGAGACAAATTAACAAGATAACCATGTGCGGTATAGCAAGTGGAGGAGAGAAGAAAAGAGCTGTTGAGATTAGGAAACGGGGATGGGATTTTTCCAGATACCCTTAACTTTGGTCGTCAGGTTATAGACAAACTCGATTCAGGTCACGAAATGGCACACACACCGCGGCTCTCCTCTCGCAAGGAGACGCCGAACACCTTCCATCTTTCTCGCACTTTATCCAGCATTCAAGCACCACAAACCCACAACGGAGAGCGCTTTCATTTTCTACAACGTCTACTACGATGGCCAAACGATGCATGGCAAAACGGATCGTATTTCTCGGGGCGGCAAATCTCTTTGTAGCATAAACATGTTCGGGCGCGGAGTATCTAGGGGGGAACACACAAACACCAGCGAAAATACAACGCAAAGTTTTTTCTCAGTATCATTGCGATGGCGCTCGCAGAGGTGATTAGCGGCGCGTGTGAGGAGGGGGTATAGTACACAACAGTACGAATTACATGAATGAGCCGGCGTTTTTCAGCTCGGCTCTGTCCGCGGCCTTTTCGCGTCTCTGGTACGTGTCCCAACGGCTTTCCTCAAGTGACGGGACAACATGCCGGTACTCCTGACTGCGACGCGCTCATGCAGAGGAGTTTGAGTCTGGAGGCGTGGGTCTGCCGCCGCCGCTGTTGATGTGGCCCTGGTGCTGGCCGTGTCCTTGGCCGTATCTCTAGGGATGTGGTCAGCTTGAGTAAGGTACAGAATGAAGAAAATGGCATTGGGGTTTTGAAGTGTGAAGCGGGATGGTTGAGGCGGACGTACGGCTTGGTCGCGCGCGGAGCGGATCGACGAGCGGGTATATCTGTCATAAAGTTAGCTACTACCCCCCGGGCCCGTGAGTGCCATGCGATCTCCGACGAAGCTGGACAAGTGAGGTCGGGACCTACGCGAAGAGGAGGCAGGCCATGGTGAAGGCCGCCAAGGGGGCGGTTATCGTCTGGCAATTGAACGTTAGCATCTGTGACAAACACATGATGATGGTAGTGACGGGACTTACCTTTGGCGTCAGGTTTCCTTTGCGCATCGTGAATGTGTGCTTCTCGCCCGCTCACTTCATTCTCCTGTTGTTGGTGGGTGGGTGGGTGTAAGTGAGTGAGCTGTGCGGATGAGCTGATTTGAGGTGGGACTTGGGAGTTGTAGTGGCGGCGGCGGGCGGCGTGGGGAGCGAGGTTATGTGGGTATCGGGGTTGCCTGCTGGATATCTCTCATGCGTACGCAGAGTCCAGGGAGTTGGGATGTTTTGTCTCTGAGTGAGGTGGTAGGGAATCGGGATGATGACACGATTATAGAGATATGGGTTTGGTTTTTGGATGTTTTGAGTCGTGACCCAGGTTCCGTTTGTGGGAGTTGTCGAGTGTGATGGTTCTTGATGGTGTGAAGTTCAGGATTGGCGTTGAGCACTTACACGAGTGGTTACTCTGAAGTTCATTCACCACATCGTCTAGTTTACTGCAGGTTATCCTGGTGGGAAGATCACTCAGGCACTTTTATATAATGTAGAGGCAGTCCAACACGCATCTACATCAGTCAATCAGAACTGGGTTATCAATGTCTAAGTTAGCGCCTGATTTCGTAGTTGAGATGCCGCTTCACTCGTGAGGGCGCACGGCCCCACGCCGCCAAATATCACAACTTACCACCAAAAATCTTCAGCAAACTCTCTCAAACTTCACGCCCACGCCAAAAATCACCAAAACACAAAAAGTCACTGCGACAAACGGCAAAAACGTATTGATGAGAGTGGGATTCGAACCCACGCCAATTTCTTGACTAGCACCTGAAGCTAGCGCCTTAGACCGCTCGGCCATCTCACCTGGCTGTTGTTGCAAGGTTCGTCGCTAATCGGACCTATATAGTGCTCCACCTTGCGGACCGGAGGAAAGATCGCGAACGGGGACCAAAGAGGTTCTCGAGGACCCCTGTGGCTCCGTTCGTCGCTGCTATCTGAGACTCGCCGTGAAGTCTTGCATCAACGTCTTGGATGGACACTATAATGCTACATGCTTCGTCGCCCGCATCGTTCGGCACAATGCTAATCGTCGCAGTAATACGACGGTGTTCAGATATCTGAAGTGTGCGCGAAGCTGGTCTCGCGGGCGTCGCAACACCTTCCGCGGGTTCAGGAAACACTGCCTGATCCGCGGATGCGATCGATAGCTGCCTCGACCGTGTCATTTTGGACAGCATGGCCATGGGCAAGCGACTCCGTAGTGTCGAGGACTGGTCCCAGTCACCCAGCTGGGCCCAGAAGGCCTTCCCTATCGGATCTTGGTAGTCGCTCAGCAGCATAGCCCAGCGTTCGGGGGATTTGGATTGCGCTCTCGAAATCAGTGACACGAGCAGCAGCTTCGCCGTCGAGGTGTGATGGGGCAGCGTGATTTGAACGAGGTAGGGAGAGGATGGGAACTGTGCGCCGTCTTTGTCCAGAAACACACCGTGTAGGCCATCCCATAGAGTGTCTGGTATCGCCGTCAAGGTCGGGTCGGGATTCTGTTGGCCTCCGAGGTTGCTGTCCAGTCGAACGAATACGGCGCGCTTGAATCTGGCATCCTGGAGCTTGTTCGAACCCACCAAACCAATATGTCGTAGAAGCTTTAATGGTTTGGCCTTCTTATCGTATGACCAGTCGTTGTCTCCCCATCGCTCGACGAGCATCCATGGTTTGTGACGTATGTAACCAGATGGTACTTTGGACAGGCCCATGCATATCCAAGTCCGCGTAGGCGGCGTTCCATGCTTTTGCCTGCAACAAAGAGACAGCACATATTCGCTGTGGTCGGCGGTTTCTGTCTCGTGAGAGGCGAACTGTCGAGCGTGTAATTCGGCCGAAAGTTGCAAGTAAGATTTTCGCACAAGAATTTCGGCATCGCTAATGAGCTGCTGAGTACTGATTATCTCGAGGTTCGAGCAGACGACGAACTGGTCTGGAGATGTTGCGAGCACGCCGCTGTACAGCTGAAGCCGCTCGGGGTCCGTGGTGTCTGACGTCCAAGCTAGGAGCGATAGATCGTTCGTTTCTTGAAGAATCTCTGACTGCAACCGAGCAAAGGCGTTGGTGCCTTCCCCATAAAGCAATGGCATATTGATCTCGAAAAGCCCAAGTAGGCAGTATGCCGAGTCTTCAAGGCGGGTTGTCTGTCGTTTCGCAGCCCACGACATGCGAGTCCCGACGGGGATCTCAGCCAAAGAGACCTTGTTGCTTAACACGGCACGATCGATGCCCGTTATCCAGGTTAACTGTCTGGCCAGGGTTTGCTTATTTCCTAGCAGCTTCCAAGAAGAGTTGTAAAAAGTAACCATCTTGGGTGCAATAAGCTCCTGGAGAGTCCAGCCGCGGGTGAACCACCGGCAGGCCTTCAAGTTCTCATAAAAAGTATATGAGTGGGCAGTGTCGTGCATGTCGGCGAGATAGACAAAGCAGATTCTCGAGGACTGGTACCATTGGAACATGGAGTTGATAGCCTCGGAGAGTTCGGCACTCGACGTCTTGTCGATGCAGCAGGTGTCGACCCATGCATAGTGTAGGCCTAGGAGACTGGCCAGTCGGCACGTCTCAAAAATCTTGCGAAATCCTTCCCTCTTTTTGCTCCAAACGGCCTCATCGGAATTTTTGAATTCCTGAAAGGAAACTTCCTCAGTGCCCCAGGTGTGGGAGAGCACGGCATATGGAACGTCGGGGTTGAAGTGCTCCTCCAGCTTGAGAGTATTGACGTTGATGAGCCACATGAGTGCCGTGATCTTGAGACGCAGAACGGGTAGAAGATGATGGTGTCAAATGAGACACAGAGCACAGAAAGTGGGCCCGCCTTCCGTTGCTCGACGACTGATGCCGAATACGTGTAGGAAGAAGACGATGAGTGGGAGGGGAGGGGATAGGATCGTGATAGCCCTACATCGTTTTCGAGTTGAGAACGGAATGTGGAAACCAACATTGGAAAGACGGCTGGCGAATAGCAATCATACCTAAGGTAGTAAGCAGGTATTAGCTGGGTCGTCTTGTAATGTTCTAGTGTAGAGGAAGGTGCATGAGGATGGAGGCAGCAGACCCACGAAGCGATGCAGGTCAGTAGGGCATAAGCACAGCCTGCCTCTGGATGACCGTAGTAGGAGGCATCTTGGACAACTTCGCGATGAGAAAATCCTGTTCATATCCACTTGGTAAAGACAATATATCAACATGATCTCGATGGTTATCCATGACGGAGACGACACAAACCAAACTGACGAGAGGTGTAGGTACTTATGGTAAGTACCTCAAGCCCAGCCAGCTGGTGTTCCCGTTCCCCCACACAAGCCCGCCTGTGACGGCGCCAGAACGTGCGCTCGAGGGAACGCACGGCCACTGCCCAAAAGCTTAGGCCGGGGTGTACCGCAGTAATAGCAGGGAGAAGAAGGAGCGTTGAGAAGTCGGCGGCAGGGAAACAGCCGAAGGCACGAAAACGAAAGCACGAACCACTTGCTTGCACCTGGACTTGGGGTTTCCACCATTTTCCCCGTCTGCCATTGCCGTTTCTCAGACACGCAGATTCCAGGAAGAAGCAACCACTTCACAGCAACACCTCTCTCTGACTTTGCCCAGCCAGCCAGTCAGCCAATAGAATCCACACAATCACCCACCGGCTACAACTTGTTGATCTTTCCGAGCCGCGCGCAGCACCTACGGTACGATGGGATGTACATAATATTACCTTACTTTCCAGACCATCTTGAGCTTAATAATTCCACCAGAAAAAGTCCGAGCTTCAGGTGGAACGGCAACTAAGGCACGATGTCGATGTACCCGCCCGTGGTCTGGGTGCCCGCACCGCACCGCGCGCAAACTGCTGCACCAGAAGCACCAAGCACCAAGCACCAAGCACCAGCAGCAGCACCGGCACCAGCACCTCATCCGCACCGCTGTGCATCTGCATCGCATCAGCCCCCTGGTCCCGGCTGAAGCTCTCCCCATCGCGTCTTGTGATTGGCTCCTCCCGAGGACGTCCTCTTCAACCTCCTGTTTACCTCTCAACTTCCCTCTACTCCCGTAACCCCCTCCCATTTCGTTGCAATTTCACCAGAGTTGTCCATCGCATCTGGGTCGCATCATCAGCGCATCACAAACCCCCGAGTCGCACATCACGAGCGATTCTCCGTGTATCCTTGCGGCAAGCATCCGCCCATCCCATATCATCTGTAGAACAGACGCAAGACGCAATGCCCGTCGAGCTCCGCAAGCGCAAGGCCCCCGAGCCCGCTCCGGCTCCTGCCCCCAAGAAGGCCTCATCCAAGGTCGCGAAGGCCGCTGGCAAGGTCAAGGAGGCTGTCAAGGGAAAGCCCGCCAAGCCTGCCGCCGAAGAGCCCGAGAAGCCCGCCGAGAAGCCCGTCGCTGCCAATGGCTCCGACAAGAAGGTCAAGGCGACCAAGGGCGAGACAATCAACCTCGACGGCTTCGGCGGCGAGATCGAGGACAACGACGGCGAAAAGACTACTCTGAAGGAGCTCGTCGACAAGAGCAAGGCCGGAGTTGTCCTCTTTACCTACCCCAAGGCCTCGACCCCCGGCTGTGAGTATCCGACACTTGATGTCTGCTCGGTACTACCGCATTGGGCCCGATCAACGTGCTAATACAGACGTAATATTCAGGCACTACGCAAGCCTGTCTCTTCAGGGACTCCTACGAGCCGCTCACCAAGACGGGCCTGGCCATCTACGGCCTGTCCACGGACTCGCCCAAGGCCAATACCACTTTCAAGACGAAGCAGAAGCTGCCTTACCCGTTGCTCTGCGACCCCAAGGCCACCCTCATCGGAGCCATTGGCTTCAAGAAGCACCCCAAGGGCACCCAACGTGGTGTCTTCGTCGTCGACAAGTCCGGTAAGGTCCTCGCCGCTGAGCCCGGTGGCCCGGCTGCCACCGTCGAAGTCGTCAAGGCGCTCGTCGAGGAGGGCGGCGCCGATGCTGAGCCTGCTGCCGAGACCGCTGCCGCCGATGCTAAGGAGGAGCCGGCCAACGGAGATGCCAAGGACGACGAGAAGGAGGATGCCGCTGATGAGGCCGAGAAGAAGGATGAGAAGAAGGACGAGTAATTATAGGACTGCACTGTAAGTATAATCTTGTGCTGGGAAATCGGGCTTTTCAGCCGAAAAGACGGGGAATGGATATGGGACGATATTTTGTGTGTTTTTGCAAGGTAGTTGGGAATTGATTTGACTGGCGTTGGTCTTGTGCCTTTCCAAATGCACCTTGTCCGCTTCGCCTCAGCCTCAGTATCGCCATCAAGGTTTGGCGATGCACGCCGAACGCCAAAAATGCCATTGAACCACCCCCGGAAATTCCAGCGTTGCAGTTTCGCAGAAGAGGTGAAGTGGATACTGCTCTGAAAGTCGGGTTGCAAATTGAAGCACGGCTATTGCTTCGACCGGCTAAACCCCGGCTACCCGGCCCTGCCAGAAACTGGAGCCCGCTCTCGACTCGGGTGCCGGATCACATCCAACATTCAAGCTCGCCCATCAACGACCGACCGAAAACTCCCCTCCCCTCTCACCCCACGACGTCGCCAATATGGCCTCCAAGGCAGTTGCGAAGGCTGCGACAGCTGCGGCAGGCGGAGTTGTGGAGATCTCCAAGGTACGACCACCCACGCGGCCTCAATTGGCCATCTAGCGACGAAGCTACGCAAACCACCATCCTCCACATCGCCAACCCTCCTCCTCCTCTCCCGACAGACGACGCAATTGGCGCTCCCCGTAACCACGATCCAGTAGCTGACATCACCGTCCCCTCGCAGAAACACACCCTCCAGTCCACCGGCATCTGGGAACGCATCCGCCGCTCCCTCTCCATCGACCCCAACCGCTCCACCGGCGTGCCCTTGAACCCGACCTTCCGCAACCCGGCGCCCGGCGCCCGCGACCCCCTCACCTACGACGACCCCGTCACCGTCCCCGCGGGCGACATCGCCGACAACCCGTACTGGAAGCGCGACGCCCGCCGCAACTACCCGGCCCTGAGCGTCGTCAACCAGGCCGACGTCGTCAGCCTGCTGTCCGTCGGCTCCGCCGCGAACCCCCGCGTCGAGCTCATCGGCGAGGCCGGCGAGAAGGCCCTCGTCGCCGCACAGGCGGAGGCCAAGGCCTCGGGCCTGGCGCCCTACCTCGAGAAGAACGCCGCCCGGGCCGTCGAGGCGAGCAAGGAGACGCTCTTCACCAACGGGCTTCCCCCCACGCCCAGCGGACACGACTTGAAGAGCGGGAAGTGGGATGTGCACAAGTACAAGGTCAACGAGGACCAGTCTTACGGCGACGGGTGAGTTTTTCTTGTCTCTGTGGGTGACGTGTGGGTGCGTGTGTGGTTTGCTAACGGAGTGGATAGTTACCCCTGCAGGACGTTCTCTTGAGCGGTTTGGGACGATGGTTTTCTGTATGAGGGGCGGCTGTAGATATGAAGAACACTAGATTTCATTAAACGTTTTCTCAAGCTTCCAAGTCCGTTCAAGAGCTTCTCGCAGCCTCGCAGTGCTACTTCATTTGGGTATCTCAGCACCCTCTAACCATCCCATGCAACCAAAGAGCCCATGCATTCAACAAACGCCGCCCATGCCATAACCAGAAAACGCCTTTCAAACCTCCTTCGCCTCCGCCTTGGCCCCCTCAGCCGCCTCCTTGGAAGTAGACGTCTCCCCCGTCATCCTCTCCACGATCTTGACCTTGCCCTGGGCCCTCTTGAACCTGTCGTCAAAGTCGTTGACCGCGTCGTCGTTGTTCTCCTTGGCCAGCGTGTCGGGCTCGACGAGCGCGAAAGCCGCGGTGACGTTCTTCTCGAGCCTGGCGTTGGGCGCGAGGGGCGGCAGGGAGCACGTCTTGAGCTGCTGCTGGTCTGCGGGTACGGCATTGGTCTTTTGCGGGAGCGAGAGCCTGTTGGCCCAGACGACGGCGCGGCCGTGGACGCGGCCGCTCTCGAGGAACTTCTCGTAGCCCTTGGCGAGGCCGACGGAGCGGCCCTCGATCTTGCCGGCGAGGATGCCGTCTTCGGTGCCCTGGCGGTAGCCCTCGGTGAAGAATTGCTCCTCGAGGTTGAGGACGTCGTCGAAGGGGTCCGAGTCCATGACTGTTTTGTTTTGGATTTATGAGTAGAAGGTTGTTGAGAACAAGATTTGAGGAGAGATATTGTGAGTTATGTTGTGCTGAATGTTGCTGTGCTGAGGCCGAATGGTGGTGAAGTTGATGGAGGGGCGATTTCAAATGTTAGCGGGGCAAATTTTGAGTGAGTTTGACTCAGCGACTTTTTTTGCCCGTCAGTTTTTCAACTTCACCACACCACAGCATGGACTACACAAAACGTCGATTACCCCCAAATCATTGGAGAATCTCATTGGTTATGCTGCAGATCGCTCCATGAATAGATTGTCCTCGTTCTGGTGTCGAGAGTCGAGTTCTGCGCTTCCCACACCAAGCAGTACTTTGGTGAAGCCACGGCTGGGATCAACACCCTACTTCAGTTGCAACCAGAACCTCGAGTTCATGAAGTCATTAAGCGCTTTCCGATGAGAAACAACTCTTTTCACGATATGCTGGTTCTGTTCCTCAAATGAGAAGTCTGGAGAACAACTCTGACTGTACAAAGTTGTCACGTTCAGGGTCGTCAGCAACCGCAATGGCTCTACATGTTGGGCCAGTAGGACGGCTTCGTTATGGAACGACATGCAAGGCGATCGGAAGAGGGATTACATGCAGAAGATCAAGGCAACAGCCGCAGCCAAGTGGTTGAACACGTGAGCGGCTGTGTTGAGCCAATGGACTTCACGGTCGAAGCGCCAGCCTGATTTCGACAGATATGAGCACGAATAGGCTGACGTCGATGAAATCTTCACCTTTCTACATCATCACCCCAGCACCTGCGCCAGAAGTATCTGACCGCAACGAACACTCGCCAATCCAAACATGGCTCGCCGACCCTCTCGGCGCGAGGATTTTGAAATCGCCATCGTCTGTACCCTGCCCCTCGAGTTCGACGCCGTCGCTCTTACATTCGACGAGATATGGGATGAGAAAAACTGGAGAAAGCCCCAGGAGACAACAACACTTACACTCTCGGTCGCATTGGAAAGCACAATGCTATTCTACTTCGCCTCAAAAGCTTAAATCATTACGACAAATCAAACGCAGCAAAAGGCTTGCTCCTGAGTTTCACCAGAATCAATTTCATCGTTCTGACTGGCATTTGTGGTGGACTGCCAAGAGCTGGCACTGATTCTGAAATTCTACTCGGGGATGTGATCATCAGCAAGGATGTTGCGATGCTCGATTTTGCCGGGCTTTTCTCAGCACTTCTTGCTGAAAATGTCCATTGGAAGCCAAATCGGAAAATTCGTTCTGCTCTAGCGACTCTGGAAACACATCATGGTCGCAGAAGCCTGCAGCAACGAGCCGGTCAGATCCTACATCAGGTTCAACTTGAGGCTCGCCAAAGAGATCAAACCCTTAGCAGGCCTCCATCACAAGAGGATCGTCTTTTCGAGTCCGAATACCTTCACATACATCGGGATGCCCATGACTGCACTTGCAGCACAAACCACACCTGCGAAGAGGCAAGAAGGGCCTCATGCGATGAGCTCCACTGTGAACCAGCCCGTCTAGTGCCAAGAAAACGCCTGTTAAAAGAGGACCAAAAAGATGTTGTACAAGCATCAGAATTTCAAGTGTTCTGTGGACGTGTGGGATTGTCTGATTTTGTATTCAAGTCAGGCTCGGTACGTGACAAGGCGGCGAAAGAGCATGATCTCATTGCTTTTGATACGATTGAGATGGGGATATTGAACGAGCTTCCTTATGTCCTTGTCAAGGGTGTTTGTGACTACGCCGACGGGCACTGGAATAAGACTTGGCAGCGGTATGCAGCTGCCACTGCGGCTTCAACGACAGCGGCACTGTTGGATCTATTTGTAAAGACGGGAAAACCAACAGCTCTCTCAACAGGTAGGCTTTCTGTAACAATTTTCATCTTCATTCTAATGGTTTTAGAAATGGCCGTTTCGAGCCCAGATCCGGACTTCATGCGTCGGCCTGAAAAGGATGAATCTTTCCCATCCATGCCACACACAGACGATTTCCTGATATCGAATCAGGAAGAAATGGACATGAAGCACGAAATGGATCCCGCCCAGAATGAAGTTATCAATGGGTCTCACAATGGCCTCAAGCTCCTGCCCCGCTCCAAAACGCAGGTCCTTGATCAAGTCAGACGGCTCTTGGGACACGTGCAAGGGCAACAGCAGGTTTCTAAACCGCATTCACAGGTGGCACTTTATGGCGAACCTGATACAGGGTAATGTGCATACTAAGAAGTCCACTTACAGGAACTAACGAGAGATAGGAAAACCGAGATTGCGCGCAACTACGCCGACTGGTTGCAAACTGCATGCCCCGATGTAAAGATATTTTGGGTGTCTGCGAGCGACGATGTGCTGTATAGAAACTCATATCGGTCTATTGCGAAACAATTCGGTATCCCCGGATATGACAATCCGACAGCCGACATCTCTGCGCTCGTGAACTCTTGGCTGGCAACGGAGTTTCGAGAGCCGTGGCTCTTGATCGTTGACGACGTCAACGATACGCAGATGTCATTTCCGGACTCCAACGGATCGATCCTAATCACCACGAGACAGAAGTACATTGCGTCATGGTATGTACCCGGGCGGCAACTTATTGAGGTCACCGAAGTAAGCGAGAGCGAACCGTACAAGATACTCCGCCCGCCACTAAACGTTCCATACTTCGACCGCGATTTCTTGGGAGCCATAGTAGACCGTATGATGCGATCACAACGGATCATCGCCCAGAAAAATGAAGAAACATTGAGACTTTTGAATAAGACTAACCAATCTGCAGAGCCCACAAGCAGTTTTCCTGCTGCGTCACTGGCAAATGCAGGGTCATCTGACATGGAGAGTGACGACAGCTCTGTCACAGATATCGAGGTTTTCGGCGAACAGCCTGCTTCTACAAAGCTATCGTTACCAGGCAACAATATGTACAGCCTCAAACACGCTGTTACAAGGAAGCCCAAAGACAAAGCATGGTGCCGCCACCGACAGCACCGACCAGCCGAATCTGTCTCCCTTGACGGGGATGAAACACAGTCCCTTGTCTCCGACCTTGTCTCCGATATGGACAGCTTCGCTACGGGCAGCCAGATTTTCAGCGAAAACCCGGCTTCTACCAAGCTGTCGTCACAAGACGAGGAGGTGGATATGCTCAAAGAAGCCAATCACGCGAAGCCTAAAGCCGAGAACTTCTACAGTCACCTAGCAGACAACTTTGATGAGAAGGAGGAAATAAAATCCCTTATCTCTGGCTACGAAGACATCCAATCGCAAGATGGATCAAGGTCGGTTCGCTGGGAGGTCCGAGATGCTGCGGTCAGTTATATAGCCGAGATGTTGGCCAACGACCCATTCTTAGAACCATTGTACAAGAACGCGGCACAGCGACTGGAGGGCAAACGCTTTGTCAGGAACCACTGTCGCTTGCTCAAGAGCTACTATCTATCGCTACGTTCTCAGGCCTCGAATCAGAAACAAGGTGTAGCGATCGAGTTCCTCAGACCGCGCGCTCACAGAACGCTCATTTCGATCAAGATTCGGGAGAACATGGAGTTTCAAGATATGAGAAGAAAAGAGGTCCACGTTGAATTACCTCAAGATGAAGGGCGGGACCTGACTCTGGAGCGTTACCTGAGTAACGTGGGAGCTAGCTCGAAAAGTCATACAGACGACACCATGCAAGCGATACGGGAAGCTGATGAAGGGAGAAAAGACAATCGGACGACAGAGGAACAGAGCGAAGATGCAAAGAGCGAAGATGCAAAGAGAGAAGACGCAAAGAGAGAAGACGCAAAGAGAGAAGACGCAAAGAGAGAAGACGCAAAGAGAGAAGACGTAAAGAGCGAAGATATAAAGAGCGAAGAGAGCAAAGATGAATACAGCCAATATGAAGAGGCTGAAGAGCAGAGCGAAGACGGTTGGGAGGGAAAAGAGGAGGGTTACGACACTGGTGCTAGCCTAATCAGTCTGGGAGAGACCAGAAGCTTCTTTGTGTCTGGGCAACCATTAGTCGACTTCAGAGCCAACTTTCAAGACTTCCTCTACCCAAAGTCTGAGGCAGCAGAGGGGACGCAGCCGAAGAAAACGCAGCCGAAACGGTCTCATGTGGTTTCTCGAGGGGCCAGGCTTCTTGCTAGGCTTTTCGACGTGTGGTCACCCCCGAAAGATGGCTGCGAAAGAGTGAGGTACATGTGTGTAAGTGGCTAATTGCCGTAGCTTCAAATCGTATGGTTCAATTACTGACTTTCGACAGGACTGTGGCGACTACACGTTCTTGGATGTTAGAGAGATAAGTCCTGGAGGACTGCAGCGCTTCAGACAGCGACTTGCCAGTCACGGTCTGTCAAACATCATCGCCGCTTCTGCCCCATCAGAGTTCCCGGACGGCCTGTCACCCCCTCCATCGGCATATCTGGGGACCGCTAGAAGCCGCTCCGTCACGTCGCAGAACTCTGGACTAACTTCCTCGCGCAGATCGAGCCTGTCAACGCAGCCAACATCCTTGTCGTGGTCTGAGGACGAGGCACCTCCAGAAGACGAGCAAACGATCCCGCAGTATCTGCTACTGTGTGTTAACCAGAAGAGTCTTCCGGAGCTGATCCACATTAACTGTCGACCTTTCCATAACGACCAGTATCTCTGCCAACAAATCTTGAAAGAATATCAGATAACGAGAGACAAGTCGACCTGGAGACCTTCGCTCCTAGTGCACGCGAAGCTTCTGGCAGTGCTAAGCGGCGTATCGTCGTTTTTGGAAAAGAAGACTCCTCACTGCTTGGAATGGATCTTTCGATTTTCTCGATCTGTATCTGAAATCAGCTTCTTCCAGATGGATACCGGCGATTTCGTCCGGGTGAGTTCCTCTCTATAATTTTGGCGTCTAGAACTTTTTAGTTAACACAACACAAGTTTCAACTTGTCCCAGTCGGGGAACTAACTGTGCCGAATCACTTCAAGTGCGCGGAGTACCCACCAGAGTCTGAAGTGAAGGCGGGAAACTACGAATACGAGCCCGTACCGATGATTGACGTTGCCATTGCTTCGATTCCGCTGTGGCACCTTACACGACCAGTTCAACACAGCGATATGTACTGGATCAAAACATTCCCAAAGAAGATGCGGTATCCGTTGCGCCGTGAACCGGGCGTGTACGGGAAACCTATTATCGGCTGGGGTATACGAGTCAATGAGGCTTTTCACTGGAAGCATTTTCTTTTTCTTATCCTGGCGGTATCGATCGGCATCAGCATTATTGTGGCCATCTATGTCGGAGTTACGTCGGATGCTTCGTCTGCTTTTGGGTTGGGGGCGTTTTTGGCGGCGCTTGTTGCGATTTATATACCCCATCAGTATTTCGCGTGGAAAGAGAAGCTCAATTAGTTCTGTTAGTCGATTTCATAGGAGCTGGGTACAACCGGAGCAATGTTAGTTCGCATCTCAAGGCAACATCTGGGCTTGGAGAGAGCATCTGGATGGTAAGATGAAATGTCTAATTGGGAATCAATTCTAAGTCTATTTCGTAACCGCAAAAACCCGCGCCCCTTCATATATCATCACTCACCCCATCTACTGCATGCCGAAGAACATGCCGCCGTTGGCACACACAACCTGGCCGGTACACCACGCCGACTCCGCGGAGACAAGCATGCCCACAATACCAGCAATCTCGCCAACATACGCAGGACGACCACC
This sequence comes from Colletotrichum karsti, assembly GCF_011947395.1. Classification (NCBI taxonomy): domain Eukaryota; kingdom Fungi; phylum Ascomycota; class Sordariomycetes; order Glomerellales; family Glomerellaceae; genus Colletotrichum; species Colletotrichum karsti. The sequence continues at coordinate 946,247 of NW_024065904.1, forward strand.
AGCCTCCTCGGCCTCGGCCACAAGCTCGTCCGAGTCAATACCCTTCCTCGCGCGCATCAGCGGCGCGTGCTCGATGAAGCCCTTGATGAAGCGCTTGAACTCGGGCGTGTTACCCGCGTACATCTCCGTCAGGACGGGTCCCGGGTTGACGGCGTTGACGGTGGCGTTCTCGCTGAGCTCGCGGGCCCAGGTGCGGGTCATGGCTTCGAGCGCGGCCTTGGTGCCGCCGTAGACGCTCTGCTCGGGGAAGCCGGCCGAGGAGGAGACGGAGGACATGTTGACAATGCGGCCGCTGCGGTCCTGCGGGAGGTAGGGCTGGAGGGCCTGGACGAGGAGGAGGGGCCCGAGGACGTTGACGCGGTAGGAGACGTCGAACTGGTCGACGGTGATGGAGGGGAGCAGGTTGTTCTGGGCGACGCCGGCGTTGTTGATGAGGATGTCGACTTGGAACTTGCCGTCCTTTTGGAAGTGGGCTTTGGACGTCTCGACGAGGGAGCGGGGGCCGGTGGGGGTTCCCATGTCGGCCTGGACGGCGAGGACCTGGATGTTGTGCTTGGTCTGGAGCTCGCTGGCTATTTGTTCGGCGGGGGCCTTGGAGGAGGCGGATGTGTAGCCCAAGATGAGGTTGCAGCCCTTGGAGGCGAGGTTTTCGGCAATGGCGACGCCGATGCCTGAGTTTTGTTAGTCGGGACTTCCAAGAGTCGGCGGTGATGAGGGAGTACTCACCTCGAGAGGCGCCGGTGACGATGCCGAGCTTTCCTTCCAGGGAACGAGACATTGCTATAATATTGGACGGGTATTTCCTTCAAGTATTTCGTAAGATCAATGGATCACCAAATGATTGCAATATGAGAGAAGAGAAGAAGAAGAGAAACGGAGAAGGATGGTTAGCAGATCACGACACAAGCGGACGGGGACGACAGGGTAGCTCTTATAGCAACGCCAAAGCCCCAGCTTACCCAGCCCAAGAACTGGAACCCTGGGAAAACACAATCTCCTAAATCGGCAATGCTAGCAGTTCTCGTGACTTGCTTGGCCTGGAGGTGAACAGAGCTGACCGCCCAATGGAACGCGTCGTCGTGGCAGGAAAGATCCTGGTGCGGCGTGTCCCTCGAGACAAGCTCCTGCGCGGGAAGCTACCCCGCTGTCGCAAAAAGCTGGCCCTAGCCCGGCGCCCGGGGATCGTGACGGGGGGAAGTGCTGGAGCTTGCCCCGCGGCGCGGTGGGCCAGAACCCGCTAGGACGGCGCTGCGATGGGAGGACCCCCACGTCATTCTCCCGCGCCAATCCTGTGCCAGGGCTTGATGCGCTGAGAGGCTCTGTACGACCAGCACAGAGGGCTGAGGAGGATCGTGAGAGGGCAGGATATGGAACGGTGAGACATTCATTGACATGTAACTCATCATGAATACGAATGAGGAGTTTGATGGCTCGCACGGCTTAGAGCATGTTCACTCATTGGTTTGGGTGAGCGATGCCGTCTCTCCTTTCACCATAGAAAGCAATTCACTGCTTTTCTATGTTTACGAATAAGCTTAGAATATTGAGAAGTGTTTGAGTGCCTAAGAAAAGTTGCAATTGCAACCGTTGTAAAGCCTCAATTGCCAATGCTGAAGCTCACAATCGGCGCTAAAAATTGCCGGAACAGTAGACACCGAGACAAGATAAGCGGTAAAGCTTATACAAGTCTAGAATATCCACGACGATAAACGGACCGAAATTGAGACAACTGCAAGTAACGGAGTCAGTTGAACATAAAAAGTTACCTTCACCAAAGGGCGCTCAATCGCAATTGGCGGGGTACTGAGCGACACTCGGAGCCTGGGCTGGATGTAGTGGGGTCGCCAGCAGCAGCAGCAGCCAAACGACACTGGACCAGGGTCATTCTAAAAGTTCACCTCCTCACCACCACCAATTCCCAATCCACACACCACACCACGCGCAACCCATCCCACCTCAGCCTCGCGCGCAAACAGCTAACCACACACCGGACCACGATAAGTCCAAGTTAGCCACACACGAACCTCCGTCACCGCGTCGAACCTTTCTCCCCCTCCGAACCGCCCGAGAGCGAAGAAAAAAAAAAAACCGCCCACCATGGATATCCGCCTCCTCAAGTCCTCTGACCTCCCCCTCATACAACACGCCAACCTCGAGAACCTGCCCGAGAACTACTTCCTCAAGTACTACCTCTACCACGCCCTCTCGTGGCCCCAGCTCAGCTATGTCGCCGTCGACGTCTCCCGCCCCAAGCGCACCCCCTACGACTACCCCAAGATCGTCGGCTACGTCCTGGCCAAGATGGAGGAGGAGCCCACCGACGGCATCGCCCACGGCCACATCACCTCCCTGAGTGTCATGCGCACCCACCGCCGCCTGGGTATCGCCGAGAAGCTGATGCGTCAAAGTCGTACGTCTCCTTCCGGTCCCTCCTCCACACCCACCATCCCACCTCCTCTCTCGAACAATATTCGCTGACAGCACCATTGCAGAACTCGCCATGGTCGAGACCTTCGGCGCCCAATACGTCTCCCTCCACGTCCGCGTCTCCAACAACGCCGCCATCCACCTCTACCGCGACACCCTCGGCTTCAAGAACGAAAAGGTCGAGAACAAGTACTACGCCGACGGCGAGGACGCCTACTGCATGAAGCTCGACCTGAGCTACATCCGCGAGCAGATCCAGGACGAGCGCGACCGCGAACGCGAGGCCGACGGCGAGGCGGGCGCCGCCGCCTCCGAGGCTGCCGCCGACGAGGGCGAGGCTGTCGGCGACGTCGGCCGCGACCCCAACGCCGACAAGGACAAGAAGCGCAAGGTCAAGGTCGGCCGCGGGCTCGGCGTCGGCGAGCTCGTCGAGAAGAACGAGAGCAGCAAGAACTAGGGGTACTGCTTGTTCCGGAGATTCTCTGATGCGCGGCACCGCCAGGAGGCTGCAGATGAAAAGTAGACGGGGACGGGGAGGATGTCATGCGCTCTTGGAAGCGTGCCCTCATCGGGCTGCGAGAGCTCGGTATTTTTGACAGCTGTCAGCTGGTATTGGTCCAATGGCAGTTGTCTGCCGTACGAAGTGTCGAAAAAAGTCGAAGGAGCAACCAAAAGTGACTCGAAAAGAGGGCTACGGAGGCGCGAGGTCGGACGTCCTCACTTGGTGCCATGGATTTGACGATTACGATAGGATACGGCGCATCATAGCACGGCGACCAAAAAAAGAAATAGACGAGGCACGGTGATTTCAAAACCCATGGAAGTAATCCTTCTCTCCCATCTACTCTTGTACATTATTCATACGTAAGCCACCTAACTTACGGCCTGGCTGAGCGTTCTGTGCATCACCACCCCCCGTTGGCCTTCCTTTCCTCCTCCGCCACAAGCTCCCTGGCATACTCGGCGTCCGCCTCGACTCTGAGCTTCTCCACGTTCCTGGATATCTCGTCAATCTCCTCAACAAGCCGCTGCGCAGCCTGCTCGCCGCTCGAGCTCTCGCCCCTGGCCCAGCGGCCCCATCCACGACCGCCGCCGCATCTCCCTCTACCCCTACCGGAGGTGTTTTCCAGCTCTTCCGTCGTCTGAGCGAGACGAACCTTATCTAGCTCTTCTACCTTTTGCGCAATGTCCTTTTCCATCTCTTTTATAGCCGTGTTGAGTGATTCAGATGAAGGCGTACGTGGCGAGGCGGGGGACGTCGGGTCGACACCTCGTTCGCCGGCAGGCCACGCACCAGGGAAACCACCATGGAAGGGTTCTCCACGACCCTGACCGGTCCATCCCCGTCCAAAGCCGCCCGCCCAGGGATGAGCTCCCGGGAATCCTCCGCTGAAGCCCCTTCCGCCACCCGGAGCGCCCCAGTTGAAGCTGTTCGGGCCGTTCATGTTCGGGACGGGCGGGACGTTGTGGATATGGGGAATGGGAGGCGTGTGCATCACCGGCGGTTGAGGAGGCGTGATGTGCGGCGGCCCCGGAGGCGTGTGAAACACGGGAGGCGGAGGTACATGAGGATGTACCCCCGGAGGCGGGAACGGCGGGGGCGCGCCCCAGGTCGTGACCTGTTGGTGATGATGACCGCCTCTGCCGCCGCCGCCACTCCGTCTGCCCTCTCTCCTCTGCTCCCTGTGTTCTCTCCTCTGTTCTCTGCGCTCCCTTTTCTGCTCTCTGCGTTCCCTCTTCTCCTCGCGCCTCTTCGCGCGCCGCTCACGACGCTTCTCCTTGCGAACGGAGCGCTGTTGGCGTTTGAGTTTGCGCCAGTCTTGCATGAGGGCTTTGATCTCCGCCTTGAGAGCTTTCTCGTCGATCGGAGGCGCGGCTGAAGATGAAGAAGAAGCGGCAGTTGGGTCTCGCGCTTGTTCCCGGGCGGCTGATTTCGCGGAACGGATTTCAGAACGCAGTTGAGCGACGTCGGCTTTGGTGACTGGCTGGTCTGGATGCGAGAGCCAGCCTATCACGCGCTGTTTGTATACTGGTAGCTGTGTCGGGTACAGGTCTTCGTAGTCGGGCAGGGAGCCGATAGAGGACGTTGAATCGCTGGAGTCGGTCGACGAGGCGGAGGACGAGGAGGATGAGGATGAGGAGCGGTGGTCGGAGGGGTATCTCCCGTGCGGGCGGCCGCGACCGCGACCACGACCGCGATCGTGGCCATGAGCCCCGCCTCGGTGACCGTGGAAGAGAGGATGGTCTGGCGGAGGTCCCAGTGGTGGAGCATGCGGTACCGGTGGAAACGGTCCGGGCCCGGGTCCGAATATTGGTACGGGGCCCGGGGGTGGATGCCACGGCTGACCTGCGTAAGGTTGTCCGCGGGGCGTAGCGACGTTGCTATCGTTGCTGCTGTTCCCGAACCTGACGCCTCTCTCGTCCACGATGAAGTTACCCATCCTGACGCCATTGACATCGGCCACGAATCGGTCACCGATCGAGATGCCGTCCTCGTCGATCCTGATCCCGGCGAAATTCCAGCCTCGCGATGCGGAGGGCGGAGGCTGCGGCACAGGTCCCTGATGGGGATGTGCAGAGAACGGCGTTGGACCTCCCGGCCCAGCTGAGGCGGGACTCTCGACGTTCCGATCGAAAGATTGATCCCACGCGCCGGGCATCCGCAGTTGCTCTACCTCGGGGGCGAGTTTGACGAGCATACCCCGCGGGCGGAAGAAGCCCTCGTTCCATTGTGCGACGACGCCTTCCGCGTCTTCTCTCCTCAGACCTCCCCCTCCACTCGCAGCGGCCGCGCTGGGGTCGGTTTCCGGGTCGGTGCGGATCTGGTCTAGTTGTGCGGACGCATGGCTGCTGCTGTTCGTCGTACTCTGCCCGCTGACGCTGTTCCCGCTGGAGGCTGCGGCGGCCGCAGCGAGGGCTTCCTCTTCGGCCTGCAGCTTGCGGTTGATGACGGCTTCGTTGCGGGCGGCAGCGTGGTGGGGAATCAGGACATTGATGAAGGTCGCCCAGTCCTGCTGGGTGACATCGCGTGCGGCCCAGGTTGGGGTGTAAGGGACGTCATTTGGCGTGGTGGCAGATGTGACGGCGATTGTATGGACGAGTTGTTCGCGCGGGGAGAGGGTTGATGGCGGAGGGCGGGACTCGAAATAGGCAGCTGCAAAGTCCGCGTACGCCGTAGGAACTGTAGACGGTGCGTTGTTTGCAATGCTGGCGCTGGAGGTCGAGTCGTGGTGAGCGTGTGGTTGAGTGCTGCCGGTGGTGCGGGGCGTCAGCGGCGGGGTGTAGATGACTTCGCTGTGAGACGAAGCGTGAGACGAGACTCTGGATGCGGCATCGTCGGATGGGACGCGTGGTGAGTTCGACGCGTTGTTGGAGGAGCTGGCAGTGCGACCAGCGGTTGAGTAAATGTCGGTCTCGGAGTAGGGCGGAGGTGGGACGTCGTCGATGTCCGGGTCTGCTTGTCGCATGGCCATTCGCGATGACGTTTTGGTGGTGGTGGTGGGGTTGTAATTGCTGTGATGAGAGCTTGGTGAAGCTATGACTCGCAGATGGGACGGAATTTCGCCTGGTGATTATCGGTCTGATTGTCAGTAGTCAGTGCAAAAAGATTGAATGAAAAGATGGTGAAAAATCGGCGAGGGCTGGTAGGACAAGAAAAGATCAAGAAATCACCGGCACATCGGCAAGGTGGTGGGATCATATGGCATTTTTGACGAGCTGGGCTGGCTGGGCTATGGCTATGGGCTAAACTCCGTTGACTCAATCCTCCACGTCGTCCTGCTTCCAATATTCGTCCATCCCAAGCCCCCCCATGCTTTCCCGCTCGGCCTAGCGAACCTTACTGGACAAGGACATCATAGCAGCTGCCTTTCAGGTCCCCCCGTTCGCGTAGCCTTACGACGTCCAACGAATTCTCAAACCGCGAACCACCGTTCATCACTGACAACCAGTGAAGGAGGGGACCCCGCCTCTCGGGAGCCAAAGCGGCGCGGCCGAGCCCATGCCAGGTAAAGATAAGCATCAAGCTTGGTTATGGGACACCCCTGCCCTTGACAGGCGCAGCTGTACCTTATTCCCAGTAAAAACTACCTTGCGAAGAGGACGCGTTGTTCGCAAAAAAGCCAGAAGAAGATGTCACCGCCCAATTGTGTTTTCACCTCGAAGCCCCAGTTTCGAGAAGCCTCGCTGCATGCTGCTGACGCGGCCCCCCTGCGGACGGGAAAGGCAGCAGCCCATCCTTCCAAGCCCACTCACTCGGTATGACTGAACAGCCAAAGTGGCCTTGCACACAACGATCAAGCCCCAAACCCCAGCCAATGCCCCTCCTCTCCAGTGGGTCTTCCACGCCGTTGGAACGCCGACCTTTTAACTGTAATGCTCCGACCCAACGCCGTGCTGCCGAACCAACCGGCCCTAGCCCTAGAACGGCCAGAGGGCTACCATACGCAGCAGTGATATGCCCAAACCGATGATTAGCGTATTGTACAGAGCCAGGTTATGCATGCCACGCCTGTTCATGTTGATGACTGGTCAGGTTCCCAAAAGTTTCTTCGGTTTCGTCTTTGGGCCACGAATCACTACCAGGGCCGCGGACACCGCTGTCGCGTCCCGGCAGGATTAGGTGCAAGGCGTTCTTGCGATTACGGGCGTGTCCGATATCATCGGTCAGCCTCAGTGCTCCAGAGATGGAAGTCGACATCTTCCGGCTTGTAATGATCTGCGATGATAGTAGACAGATGGTTACGAGAGTGCGCACCACTGTGGGGATGGTTAGCTGTTTTGCTTCACGCAAGAGCTTGGCTGTCACTTACAGATTGGTGATGTAGGTGTCGAGCAGCTCCGGAGGCACGAACTCGCTGACAGCGCTCCGTACATCGACACCATTCACCATGGCACCGTCCGCGAAGCTCACACGGTTCATGGAGCTGCCCCATTCCACAAGGCTCTCCTCGTCGAAGTAGCTCTCTGGGCAAAGCTTGTAGACACCACTGAGGATAATAACAGGGTTGCCCTGCTCCCTGGCCGCACGCGCGATGACGCCGGCTCCCGCGTCGGTAAGGATGCCTCCGTTTGCCAGGACAGCTCTGGCGCCCAGAATGACTTTGTTGATACGTGGCATGTAGGCCATCATACCGTCGTTCTGAATGCTGATCGAGCTGATGCCTGCCGCACTAAGCTTCTTCCTGAATGATGCGTATGGAACCTCCTTGGAGTCGCGGGCCGGCTCGGACGCAATGAAGACGGTGAACTTTCTTCTGGTGGCGGCGCGCAAGACGAACTTCTGAACGGTAGCCGAGGGCTGATGGACGAGAACGTAGTCTCCGGGGTGGATCTGGACATCAGCGGCCGCGGCAATCTGGTCATCGACTTGGCTGATCTCGTCCTTGAGCTCCTCAATACCCTCGATGACCTCTGACCTGAGAGCGTGAACCTTAGTCGACAGCCCACGCAGAGGGGTCGAAGCGCCGGAGTCCTTGCCAAAAGGCGAACCAGCCATGATTGCGCTGGCATCCGCTGGCGGAGAGGCTTCGAGCAGCGAGAATAGAGACTTGGAGACGTGGAAGGAGCTTGTAGCCGTGAGAGCACCGGGACGGACCGGTCTCGGGCCGCTTGAGATGTAGTCAGACCCTGCATCCTGCTTTGTATAAGTGGAGGGAGGCCACTGGTGCTCGAGTTTGGAGGGATCAGGAACAGCTGTCGTCGGAGTAGTTCCCGCATCGGTAGCCGTCTCGCTTGCGTCTTCGTTTCTGTCCTCGGCCGCCTCATCTCGGATAAGACCTAATACTCGTCTTACAATGTTACCGACCACAAGCTCTTTGGGCTGGGCGGCGATGAGGCGCAATCCGATCTGCTGGACCTTTTCCAGAAGCTGGTCGACGTCGGACCATTTTGACTTTGCGACGACTTGGAGGAGAATATGCGCGGTCGCGACGGCGCAGAGCTCGGAGCCCTGGATCTGTCTTCGCTTCAAGAGACTGCATTCCGAGGGTTAGCCGACGATGGTAAGGCTGGACGAGTATGGTGACGTACGAAATGAGACTGTCAATTGAAGCTTCCAAAGGCTTGCCCTTGAACGATTTGAGATACCGCTCGAGGTCCCCCGCGTTGGGCTTCACGGTAGCCATTTTCGGTATGTGGAAGTCGGGTGGTGGAAAGGGCCGAGGACGGGGAGGAATCGCGGGGCTGTCGCGAGATGCGAGATGGCTAGGGTAGTCCGCCGGAGAGCCGAAGTCGCAGAAGATTGCTCAGAAGGGCGGAAGAAATCTTTGAAATGTTTCAGGGCGCGCAGTACACAAGTCAATGGCCGGTTATCTGGCTTGGCTCAGGTTGGGTGGTGAATTGGAAATTGTGCGCAAACGACTGTGACTCAACATTGAAGCTCGAAAGAGAGGTACAATGGAGACTATCCCTGTCGCACCAAAAAATTCGAGGGGCATCAGCAGCTCCAGTAAATTTGGGCGGCCCTTGGGGCAGCTGGTGTCAGTGGGCGACTCTGACTGGTCGCGCATATGTCGGCCCGACGCAGCCCGTGCTGAGGCCCCGAAGGATTTCCAATCACACCTTCTTGAACCCTCTCCACTGAGAGCAGCCCCTCCATCACTGCAAAATGACGTTGGGGTTTGAAGCAAGCTGCCAGTGATCCTGCCAGTGATGCGTTAGGGTGTTGGCTTGTCCATTTAGATGGCCGATAAATGTCGTCTTTCCGGGGCCAAAAAGGTGCATCCAGAGCAAATCAGACGTAAGTTGAGATACTATGAACATGGAAGATCTCAATTACCGCATAGCTAGAAGCCGTTTAATAGTATGTAGGCGTCCTGGCCATTGGCCATTGATGAATTGAGAAAAAGTAAGAAATCTTACAAACTGTCCATGTTCATGGTATTGAAGTTCCTCCGCGACTCTTCATGACAGCTACCATAGCAAATGTCAGGAATGCTTCTTGAGAGCCAGTTTTAACTAATGAGTTGAGGATGTGTTTAGTCAGAGACCCTTGTGATAAATCCGATTTAAAAACCCTGAGCTGAGGACTCGTGCGACCCAACGAATGACTGAACGGCAAAGGAACACGGATACGAGGCGTGGATCGATACTGCAACTCGATTCTGCGGTTCCCGATTCATACCCTGCTTCTTTTCAATCAAACACCTCAACGACAATGTCAAAAGTGGAGTTTGCTCTTCACATGAAAGAGCACATGTCGACCAGAATTGCTCGGGAATCGGCTGATGGATATGTGCAATCAGATCAGAGACGGTCGCCGAGAACCCTTGAAATTTTATCGAGGGCCAACTCAAAGAAGAAGCCCTGCCCGAGACCTGTACCAACCACTGCCGCAGAAGTGTCCGCAGAGCCAAATTCTGAGTCTAGAAACTCCGGGTCGCCCCGTCGGTTTTATCGACACCTCTGATGAATTACGTCGCCGCTTGGCGGCAGCTGGTCATCCCTGCTGTTTGATGGTTTGCTGACCCCAAAAATCGATACGGAGTCCACTCAATCACCGACCGGGAGAGCAAATGGCAGTCTCCCAAAAAGGACGCCGGATTCGCGGCGACTCGACACGTGAACCTCCAGCAGGGCCATCTCTTCATTCCAGTGTGATCCCCCACAAGGGAAAGGGCCAGGGTCAAGAAGCAGTGTAACCCCCGGTAGCAGCACCTGCACCTGCAAAAAGCACCAGCATCAGCATCAGCACAGCACAAGCGGCACCTGGGAAGTGGTCGCTCGAGTACCGTCTCGCCCAAATTTCGCCGGGAGATACTTGTTGCTCGCAAATGATCACCACACCGGCCCAGCCCGACCCAGCAGACTTGCAGAGTGTTGAGAGCTCCTCCATCGCTCATCCCTCCCCCCTTCGCACCTTGCACCCGCTTGCCTACTGCGGCTTCCAGTCAATTATATCCACAGTCTGAAGTCCACAGAACGACCTGACGAAACAGATCGGTCGCTCTTGTCAGTCGTTGACACCTCCAATCAGAAAAAAGTTGCCGTCCATCTCAACCACTACCCCCCGGCCACCTCTACACTGCGAAGTCCCGACAACCCGACAATCCCTCTCTACTTTCTCCCCTCCCACGACCCTAGGTGTCTAAGGTAGTCCAAGTCCAGCACAGCACAGCACGGCAGCAGACAACACTCGACAGGTTTGCGCTGACGGCCACATCGCGGCTTAGCGTTCGTTTAGCACCAGACGAACGAACCTTTTACGCCGGCGCCACCATTTTCGCGCTTCTTTTTCCTACACGTCGTTTGTCCATGGCGAGCTGATTGTTGCTGCTCCTTGGATTTGGGGGGAATTTCCATCTGGCCAACCTACGGCTCGGAACCTTTCAACTCGACCGATTATAGACTCGATTCTCCATCTTCCCAGTATCACTTCGAACAGCGCCCTCGACACGCATACCTTACTTAGACGGACTCGCATTCACTCGCTCGTTATTCCGATTGTTGCGCTGTTCGACCACTTGCAGAAGCGCCCCTTGACCCAACGCGACTGCTCGCTCATCGCATCCTACATCGCGCGGAACGTCTGGAACATTCCTGACCACCAGTACCCCTTTCTTCTGATACTCGAACCATTTCCGCCCTTTCCGACCTCGCATCGAAAACCCCGTCGACCCCCATGCCTCATGGATTGTATATCCTGTCAAAGATGAACTCCCTGAACATCATAACCTCGCGCGTCTCTCCGCCGCCGAGTCCGGTAGCTTCGCGATCCAACTCCCTGGGCTCCCTTGGCCTGACGGTCCAATCCGACGAAGACCGCCAGAACGACGGCGACAGCGCGGAAAACCAGGGCGACGACAACAAAGAAGAAACCTTCCCGCTTGAGAAGTCTGCGTTCGAGAAGCACAATGACGGACACGGCATGGATCTCGCCAGCGAGGCTACGCCACTCATAGGAGAATCGAGAGATTCAGGGTCAAGGTCGACTTCATGGCACAGCCTGCCGCGGCGCGTGGCTGTCAGCTTCATCAATTCCCTGCGCTGGGTTCTGTCTACGCTTATTTCCCCCGGAGTGTACCTTATCGCCTGCCTCTACGACGACTCGGGCGCATTCGCGCCGTTCAGTCAGCTGAAGAAGCTATTCGGCTTCGGCGGAAGCAGCAAGAAATTCGCGGATTTCCCTGAAGCGAGCGCCATGGACGAGAAATCTGGAAGGCAAGGGAGCGCTGGATACGGAGGCGTTGCGTACTCCAGACCAGTCGGGTCGTCAGGGTCATCATCATCAGGTTTATCTTCGGAATCAGAGTCCGACCCGGATCGCAGACGACGAGGTTCCACCAGTCGGCACTCGCGGTCCAAGTCGTCAGCAGAGGAAATTGCACCGGCAAGAAGGTCTATTCGCATCAAGTTGCATAACGACGATCTGCCTCAGCGCAAGCATAGAAAGACGCAGTCTGCTGCCGCTCGTCCTAAGGGGAGTGAATCCGGCGGCTCCGACATATCCGCGCAGCTCAAGTCTCCGACATCTCCAGCTGGCGCATTGACTCGATATCCGAAGACGCCGGCCCCTCCTCGACCCTTGATTCCTCGCCGCCAGCCCTCGTACTTGAACCTCGAACCGACCGACCCCAAATACCAAAAGACTCTTATCTTGGATCTCGACGAAACTCTGATCCACAGCATGTCCAAGGGCGGTCGTATGAGCACTGGGCACATGGTGGAAGTCAGACTCAACCAGACCTACGTTGGTGCCGGAGGCCAGACCTCGATCGGGCCGCAGCATCCAATTCTGTACTGGGTGAACAAACGTCCCCATTGCGATGATTTTCTTAGAAGGGTGAGCTGCCCAAGCCATAGCTGTGAAAGCCGGGTTACTGACAGGGATGCAGATTTGCAAATGGTACAATCTCGTGGTCTTTACAGCATCGGTTCAGGAATACGCGGATCCAGTCATCGATTGGTTAGAGGCAGAACGAAAGTTCTTCTCTGCCCGCTACTACAGACAGCATTGCACTTTTAGACAAGGTGCTTTCATCAAGGATCTCAGTTCGGTCGAGCCTGATCTCAGCAAAGTCATGATATTGGACAACAGTCCATTGAGTTATATGTTTCATCAAGGTATGTGGTTAGCCCCGTGACCGCAGTCATCGTAACTAGTCTAACTCCCAATCTTCCAGACAACGCAATTCCGATCCAAGGCTGGATCAATGACCCGACGGATAACGACCTGCTTCACCTAGTGCCTCTGCTCGAAGGTTTGCAGTATGTGTCGGACGTAAGGGCGCTACTTGCATTGCGGGGAGGCGAGGACGGTCAGCATATGGCGTAAGATTTGGGTTTTGTAGAGGACATAGGTGTACTGGCATGGGAATAGCGAAGCGACCACCAGCGGATTCAACCACGCGGTGTAGCGCTGTATTAATAAGAATTCTGAAGAATGGTCTGAGGGTTCAAGGTGATGTGACGTGTCAAACCCGCGTCTGCAAAGCCATGTTGCTGTTGAGTCGCGACGACCACGTTCAAGAACCCCCCAGAAGTCATCTGGTCTAGCTTCGTGCATCTAGCAACGCTCGTAATCGTGTTTATCCGATCCCGTTCCTGGCTAAAAGCTCCCGGGTGCTGCCGAGATTGACCTCGGATCCCGACGGTCCATAACATGAATGATACAATGAATACGTAGTTTGACGGAAAGACTTGAAAGGTATTAGCCAGCCCGGAGCTTCATTCCAAGGGGGGGGGCACAGTTCGTGGGTCCAGCCATCGTGATTCCGATGGGTCGATACCGCCCTTGGCTGGGATTTGAGCAACCAAAATTCACCTCTAAGCTCAGATATCCATGGACTGCTCCAGAATTCCTCCGCAGGGATACATCAGCATCTTCCTTTTGCAACTGCGGAGACGAGAGACTCTGGCAGGCAGGGGAGCACTGGAGGACAAGCTCCGAAAGGCAAACAGGTCAGAGAGAGAGAGAATGATGTGCTGGGTCCCCAAGGTGACGGGCAGGCTAGAAGCGGGTAGCCGGGGTACGTCGTCGTGGTGTGTGCTGATGCGGCGAGGGAGAATGGCCCATTGGCAGGTCTCGACCAATTGGACGGAGACGAAGTGGGTCCCGGTTGTGGGTTTGGCGGGGGAAGGGGTGGTGACATCATGGTACAGGTGACGACACCACGACATACCTAGATACACAGCCACCTTACCTTAGGTCCATCGAAAGGGCAGAAGGGAAAGGGGAAACCCGCGCATCACACACGCCACATCACCTCTGCGGCAAAGAAAAAGAGGCTTGGTTCTGAAGTAACTGGTTCGGTGCAAGCTTGGGATGCAGTAGGGAAAGCAAAGGCGGGTAAGGTAGGCGACGGGTGCCCTCTGCCTGTGGCACGTCTTTTCGAACCCAACCCCTGCTCGTACCATGCCCCCCCAGCTATGGTTTTAGTGCACATAGCTTGCCTCATCATGTATCGTCACACCTCCGCGATGGGAGAAGGAGACTTCGATCCAGACCTGCGTTCCCGCCCCAATTACCTCAGCTACCTTACCTTACGTTAGTGTGAGTACCTAGCTCTTGTTTCGCCTGGGTAGGTAAGGTAGGCGGGATGGGGATGTTGAGGAGGGCGGGCGACGGCGCGCCTGGCTTCGTGCCTTGGCGGCAGCGGTGGTGGTTCCCTTACCACATTGCATGCAGAAGCTGAGGTCACCGGTAGCTCACACACACACACCCGGATTCCCCTAGACACATAAAAGCCTGGCCCGTCCCGCCCTTCTGGTCGAGAGCTGTCTGTTTACATCACCTTCTCAGTCCAATCGAATCTGAGTTTTTATTTCTTTGCATCATAAGATACCCAAACAACCGCCATTATGTCTTTGCACTGTGAGTGTCTCTCCTCCCGGACAAGACGAGGATGCCATGATGCCATCGACGGCGCTGCCTTTCGAGGGATACGGCCCATCCTCGACCTCGGATACTCGACCCTCCTCAAAGAATCAAAGAACTCACCGAAAGCTAACCTCGAATCTCAACAGACCTTCCCCCCGTTAAGCCCTCGGCCATTGCCCTCGGCACCATCTTCAACCACACCGCTGAGCTCGCCGGTATGCGATACCCCCAAACCACGCCACCGACCCCAATGTTGGCATCAACTGACATGAGCTCCCCTCACCAGTCTTGACCCCCGTCTTCGGCCAGACCTACCAGCGCGCCAAGGCCGCCAACAGCAAGGAGGAGTTCCTCCGCTCCAGGGAGGCCAACTCGGCCGCCGTCGCCTGGGGAACCTCCCTCGTCGGCTCCGCCCTCCAGTCCTACGGTGTCGGCGCCCTCATCAACGCCACCGGCACTCTGTCCTACAAGGGCGCCGCCTACCTCGGCAGTCTGATCTTCTTCGCTACGTCTGCTCCCGGTGTATGTCTCCCTTTCAAGTACACGCAGTGCCGCAACTAACATGATTGCAGTACATCTCCCAGGTCTTCGCCGAGAAGCGTCCCCTCGACACCGTCGGCGTCAGCGTCCTGGCCAAGATCGTCGAGACCGTCGGTCTGTCCGTCTTCCTCACCTGGTGGGGTACCCGCACCAACCCCTTCGACTAAAGGGTTGCTTTAATGTGTTATGAATTGAGAGCTCTTGGATGACGAGACTTCTCGTGTGCTATTATTGCTGGGTTGGATAGGTTGCGGTCATGGAGTTAAAAGAGAGCTGAGATGCTCGACGAATGGGACATTACCATGTACCTACACTTTCACGTCTGCTCAAGCCATGATTCCCTAATCCACAAGATCAACAACTTTACTTGCCTCTTGTGAATTGCAGTGTGATATGACGACTTTAGCGTATAGCATTGCCATCGAACATCCACTACCTTCGGGAGTGATGTTGCAACTGTTGACACGCTACTTCGTAATACATCACAATGCTGGCAACAGCCATGCCATACCAGAACATAACCAAGATTGTGGAAAGGTCCTTACGATCCTGGCGGCCAAATAAAACTGACCGTGGCACAAGCAACATTGCCCAGAGCGGCATGAAGCCTGTTCACGGCATCACGCGGAAACTACTCTCGATCCGAGAAGTAGAAGGGTTCCTCCACGCCATTCGCACCCTGACGGTTCCAACGAAGGCTTTGATGATTTGAAAATCTTTATTGAGTATCAACTATACTCGCGAAGCAGAACCGTTAGAACGCCGATACTTTTGCTTTTTTTTCCAACCAGAAAAAATTCCCGTATGTCCGTGCCGCAAAGGCAGGTAAGGTATAGTACACACCCCCACAGAGCCATACCTTTTTCTTTGCATGGCAATCATGAACCTCAACACCCGTCTTCGGTGAATGTCTCGTACCTTGTAATTCAAACCATGAGTCTTTCTCGCTTCATGCAATTCTCAACTCAAAGCCCGTCATCCCCTCTCTCTCTCGCGTTCAGTGTCCACTCAAGACCAGAAAGACTGCTTGGCGGTCTCCTTCTGGACGAGCTTGACGAGCGCGGAGTAGACCTCGGAGTAGTCCTCGCCGTCGTCCTCCTCGTCGTCGCCGCCGGCGGCCTTCTTCTCGGCCTTCTTGGCGTCGGCGGGGGAGCGCTTCTCGGTGACCATGACGACGGAGGTGGGGCGCTTGGTCTTGGCCGCGGCGCCGAGCTCGGCGCGGGAGGTGACGAAGATGTAGGGGACGTTGTGGTCCTCGCAGAGCACGGGGATGTGGGAGATGACGTCCATCGGGGAGATGTCGCCGGCGATGATGACCACGCCGGGGAAGGCGGTGTTGGTGGGGCCCGAGGCCGGGGACTTGCGGAGCGTCTTGACGACCTCTTTGACGCCGCGCTTGAGGGTGTTGTTCTTGGCGGCTGCGGCAGACCGTTAGCACACAGATGCACGAGGACAATTGAGCCGTTTCTGGGCTCGAGGCGGGGTGGACACATACCCTTGCGAATGGACTTCATGACCTTCTTCATGTTCTTGTCGTCGGCCAGGGGCACGGCGAAGGGCACGAGGGCGCCGACGACGGGGAGGCCGTCGGCGGTCTTGGAGGCGACATCGCCGGAGGCAACGACGTCGGCGGCGACGTCGGCCTGGAGGTGCTCGTCGAGGGCGCGCTCGAGCTTCTCCTTCTTGTCCTTCTTCTCCTTCTTGTCCTTCTTGTCCTTCTTGGTCTTGGACACGCCGCCGTCGGACACGCTGCGCTTCTTGTCCTTCTTCTCCTTCTTCTCGGGCTTCTCGGCGGCCATTGCGACGGTGTTGAGCTGGACTCGGGGGCGGGAGGGAGGGTGCGATTGGGTGTAAGGGATGAAGGAGGAGTTGGACGTTGGGCGTGTGGAAGCTCTCGGGTCGTTCGTCGCGACTCGATTTTTTTTTTCTTCCAATGGCCAATGCAACTTTTTTTTTGGCGGGGCCCTGCATGGGTTTTGGTGGAGTGGAGTTGTTCCGTCCCGCGGTTCAGCTGGCTTAGGTAAGACACAGCACCTCGGTGAGAAGAGCACGTGACCTTGGTCGACCAATCACAGCCCTGGCATTGTGCGAATGTCAGCGCATCGCGATTGATGACTAGATGAACGTCGATTGCGGGAACAAATGAAGCCTGCATAGCATATACAGACTGACTGTTAGAGGTCCATCGGTCCGTCCGACATCGTCCGTTTAATTTCACTTCGTGATGCTGAACAGAGCAGCGCATACAAATTCACCCTTCCATCAAAACTCAGTGAGCCCAACGCATGCAGTTGCTCTTATTTTGCGGTAGCCGCTCCAATAGGCAAACGCTGCCATGCCAATTTCAAATAGGTAGTAGAAGAAAGATTTAAATCGTCAAAAATGGGGCTCTATTCCATATTTCCCCCTCTACGTAGTTGATATACACGTGTTTGACACAGGGAATCGTTGGTCCACCTCTAGCATTCGTCGTCCGCCGTTGTCGAGGAAACTCGTTTACTCCTCAGAGTCACCGAACTCGGCGCGGCCCTGCTTGGAGTTCAGGTAGTGGTTGCTGCGACATAGGTCAGTCCGTTGCTCTGCAAATATCGACATATCTCGTCGAAGAGGCTCGAAGATGTCCTACCGGTGGGTGGCCCAGTCCATGATGTACCAGCCAGCGACGAGGGGAGGGAGGACGTAGAGGACCTGAGCGCTGAAGCGGCGCCAGGTGTTGAAGACGGCGTCGTGGGCGGCACCGGCGAAGGGGTTCTGGCGGTTGGGGGCAATGCCGTAGGTAATGATACCTCTCTGCTTCTCGCCACCTGTTGCTCGTCAGTACTTCGTCCTTCTGGTCCGTATTCCGTCTCGGTCGTGCGTGGCGTCGGCGATGGAATCTGTCGATCCTCTATCCCTCATGTTCAAACAGGTTCGGTCCATAAACTCCATCATTCGTGCATCGCGGAATCGCATCGCCATCGCTCGTCGACGTTGAAAATCTCGGGGTTGAACGTACCAATGTGACCCCACCAACCGAGGTGGCTATGACATGAGTTAGCAAGCTGCAAAGACAAAGCAATTGAAGTTATTGCGCGCCGCGGCGGACAGAGGGACGCATCACGGCTGGCCGTCTTGGAAAAGCCCGCAGCGCTTCCAGCTCAATTGACCTCGTAATAGAGCGGTGACTTACTGGCTGTACTTTCCGTGGGGGATGCTAGGTCCCGAGGCAAGAGCTTGGGTAGGTCTCATCTTGGCGGGCTGTTGTGGTGGACGGTGATGTGCAACCGGGCGTGGAGATTCGTTCTGCGAAGCTGGAAATCGGAGGGCCAAATCAGACGAGGTTCAAATCTTGTCCCCTTCCTGCCGAACCTGAACGCTGAGGTGCACGTCCCGAAACGGTTTAGCGCGTTTTCCCGACTTTCTCTCCGTCACCACTGGTCCAGCCAGTGCACCACCCACCCCGATGACCCCGGTCGCACCCGCCCAAAATTCCATGACGGAGCTTACCGCAGCAGCCTGAGGAGCACTCGACAGCTTTGATTCTATCTGCGCCTGCACGACAGCCCACCAACGACACCCTTCAACGCCCACCGGATAGCCCGCGAATCCTGCCCGAGGACCTCACGACAGCCGAATTTCGCCTCTCCCCAGCTTCCGAATACCGACAAAAGAGAATCATGGCTCAGGCTCTGGGCTTTGCCTACCGCATGGCGGTCCCTGCGGCCATCGGTGTCGCGGTGCTTCAGTCATCAATCTACGACGTCAAGGGCGGAAGCAGAGCTGTCATTTTTGACAGGCTATCAGGTGTCAAGGAGTCAGTTATCAGCGAGGGAACGCACTTGCTCGTGCCGTGGCTGCAGAGAAGCATCATCTTCGATGTGAGGACGAAGCCGAGGAACATCGCTACGACGACAGGTAGCAAGGATCTCCAGATGGTCAGCTTGACCCTGCGTGTGCTGCACCGTCCTGAGGTTCAGGCTCTTCCCAAGATCTACCAGGTGAGTTGAGGAGAACGGAATTTCTGGTGAGGATAGTGTGGGGTCTGACCATTCGGACAGAATCTCGGCCAAGACTACGATGAGAGGGTCCTCCCCTCCATCGGTAACGAAGTCCTCAAGTCCATTGTCGCCCAGTTCGACGCCGCAGAGCTCATTACCCAGCGTGAGGCCGTCTCGAACCGCATCCGTAACGACCTGACAAAGCGCGCCTCCGAGTTCAACATCGCCCTTGAGGACGTCTCCATCACCCACATGACCTTCGGCAAGGAGTTCACCAAGGCCGTCGAGCAGAAGCAGATTGCCCAGCAGGACGCCGAGCGTGCGCGCTTCATCGTCGAGAAGGCCGAGCAGGAGCGCCAGGCCAACGTCATCCGCGCCGAGGGTGAGGCCGAGAGTGCCGACACCATCTCCAAGGCCATTGCCAAGTCCGGTGACGGCCTGGTTCTGATCAGAAAGATCGAGGCTAGCAGAGAGATCGCGTCGACGCTGTCTGGCAACCCCAATGTTGCCTACTTGCCAAGCGGCGGTAAGGGAGGCAGCCAGATGCTGTTGAACGTTGGACGTCCGTAAAGTGTTATGACATGGAGATGGCGGGGAAAAGAGAAAATGGCGATGTTGTATTATAGACTTTGAAGGCAAGTCACCGCTTCATTAAGTGTAATCATAGGGCAATGGATTCTGCCTCTTGTTCAATAAGAACTCACTCTGCTAAGATAGTCTACGATGACGAGCTGCCCAATCAAGCTTTGGGAAGCAGTGTGAATGCTGAGGAGCCGACTGAGTGGTGCCCTTCGGCGCAACAAAAACCCCGCACTTAGACCTTCGCAGCAGATGTAGGTATGGTATCTAACGTAGACGCACATGCGATATCTTGCCGTGGACGAGGTCCGCGGATACTTTCTCTTCGCAAGTCGACAGGGGTCAAGAACTGTAGCGAGACGTGAAGCATTCTCAAATACAGACGAGCTACGGCACCTACCTTGCCGATGGCCAGTCATCCCCATGTTTCTACTTCAAAGGTTTGACGACTACCATTCCCTGGGCTCAGACTATTGACCAGTAGTTGTTTTCAGAACATATCCATTGGCAATGGGTTCTCTGCTACCTTCCCGTCTGCATAAGACGACAATACGGCGGTGACGATACCAGACGAAGACAAGACCAATACATGCAGATTTAAGTCGCTGGTTAGCTCCAGTTTGCTCACCCTTTTGTAACGATCGTGTTGATGGTTCAAACACGCGGCCGTTAATGGTTCCCGGAGGCTCAGGCTTCACTAACACATGGAAACCTGGAAGTCACGTCCTCTGGCCTTCTCTTGTAGAACAGAAACTGAAGACAGCCTATTTAAAAGCCTAAGAGATCCTTTCAAAAAGAAAGCAATCTTGAATTTGTGCGACCCAGCCCCAAGTGAATCGAGAGGAAGCGTAGTGAGATAGCTGGCCGAGCATCATCCGCCTGCGCAGAAGTCCAAGGGCGAACAAACGCGATATAAGCGACTATACAACAGTCCTAGGCGTTCTATCGATGACTTCATGCCCTTATAGGCATTCGTGGCATTCTCTGAGAGGGTCTTATGGGGGCTTTCGTGGAATGGTAGGGACCTCGCGCCAGTCGAGGTCGCCGGTGGTGATGACAACCAGGACATTCTTATAAGTGCTCTCCTTGGATGATGCGCTTAGAACAGAAGCGAAAACGTGGATTGTTCTGATTTATCAGCTGAAACCCGCAAATATCCATTGAAGCGCTTGGGATGTAGGCCTTGCTCTACGGTGAATCAGGTGTCAAGTATATTCTCGGAGCGGCACGGCACTTGGGTCCGATGTGTTTTAACTGCTCGTCGTTGTCCAACATCCTCGTCCGTGAGTCATTGGTGAGTGAATATTCATGATGGGCATCAATGAGTTTTTCGTATGCGTCTGTCACGGAAAATAGCGTGGAGTGGACTATATATAAACTGTTTACAGACCAAGTCGTAGACAACGCTGAGAGCACTCATCATGGATTCAGTCAGAACATAGGTGCCGCCGCGAAGAGTAGCTTCAGACCGTTGACATTGAGCTTTATAGTGAGATCTCATTGATGACTAGAGGCTCTGGTTGGGATAAGCAGCAGGATTGGAGTCTCTTAGCGAGGGGCAACGTCGCGAGAACCGACCAACAGACGGATGTAAAGGAGGGCGGGCGATACCGACGCAAGACGGCAGCGTGTAAGGATGCCAAGTTCTTCTTGCGCAACTGCAATGAATATAGGTGCATCTAAAGGCAGAACTTTCCAAGATCCTGGCTCAGGATTCAACGCTGTAGCGTAGCCCCCCTCATCCTGTAGAAGATGGATGCCATCGCCGTCACGTTTCTTGAGGTCATGCACCGCAGTCGGGCCATGGTATATATTTAGGATACCATTGCCTCGTGTTGAATGCTTCAGGACAATTGTACCAGTCCCAAAACTTTCGGGAGAATCTCGACTGGGTCTGGCTCCATTCGAAATGTCTTTGGTCTGGTCATCACCAAGTACGTAACGTGATGACCCCTGCAGGCAAACCCATTTCTAAACTTACGCCATGGGAGTTGTTGTTGTCTGATTATTCTATCAAGACATACTGACGACGGAGAGGAAAGAGGACTGGCGGCCATCACGCAGAAAGTGACTTTATATGCTCGTCGTCACCACTTCGTAAGGATACGCTGCACTTCACTGCTTATGACGCAGCAACAGAGTATCATGATTGATGTTTCCAACTTGATGACTCATTGAGGGTCTCGCAGATCTTTTATTTCAACGAGTAACTCCATAAATGGTAGCTTATTCACTAGGGTACCGGTTTCAAAGGAGAGAAGCAGAACTGTCGACGCGAAACACTTGTCAAGAGGTTCTAGTGTTACACCACAAGGGAATCATGGTAGACGTAGCATAGCCGCCAGAACAGCGAGGGCACGCGTAATTCTCCTTTTGCCTAGCATCTGTCTGCCTTCCATAAAATGGTCACCGACTCCTGCACCTGTCATCCTGCTGTCGGCCTCCATATGATATCTTCCCTGGTGTCATGGTTGAGTCTTTGCGCCTAGGATCTCAATTCTACAAACAGCTGTCGTAACTTTCTAGTTCATACCATTCGATTCACACCGGCTCCAAGCTTTGGAAAAAGCCTTGACTTGGAAAGCTGGTGAAATGAGAGCCACGGGACTTATAAATAACAGCGCGCCTGAATATTTTACCGTAGCAGCCACGAGTCGTCCCTTCCACTCATAAGAATGGGGAGAGCATGAAACTGCCTGGTCGCGTCTGTCGAGACTGGAGTAAGCCGCTCCTCCGCAAGATTTACCGTTGCGAAGCTTTGGTGTGGGTTTGCGGAGGAATATGAAGTGCTCTGTTGTCTGCTTGTTCCGTCATACAACACGGACGGAAGAGAAGACGAGAGAAGATGCAACAACATGAGTTCTCAGAAGTCTCTCTCAGAAACTACATGTGCCATTCTGGACCTACACTTTTCGAAACGTCGAAATGCAGCAGCCCAGACCGTCTTTCCAACGAGAAATAACGAAGAAAGGCCGCTTTTGGTGACGAGGATGGAGACAAGTGGTAGCGTGAAGATCTCGCTTTGTCAACAGCTGCAGTTAGAATAGCTTACTTATAGGAAAATTTCGGTGTTGGTTGGCCTCAGGTATCACGGGACCAGATTTAGAGTGGACGGCGGAGAATGAGAGAGAGAGAGATGATGCTGGTATCCATCGAGAAGATACCCATTGCCTGAAGGAAGCAGGAAGGGCGGATCATCGTCAGTATCTGCGACGGGGAATATTTAGCCTCGCATGTAAGTTTCTCTAGGGAGTCGTATAACAGAAACACGAGTATACGCCTCTCCGGTCACGGTCACCTAGGCAGAAGGGAAGTCCAGATCCACCTAAGCCAGCCTACGGATCGTTGGATTGTGATATGGGGCGACTTGGCCTTGGTACTGGTGCCGCTACAATTAAAGACGACCCGTCCTTCTGTGGAGTTGGGGATTCTTCACTCAGGTTCCCAGCGTCTCCGCGTGCCGGCACGCTTGGATCCCAAAGTCGTTCCATGCCTCGCCTTCAACGGCCAGTCATGCCTTCTCGTTATTTGGGATCCGTCAGGTAGACGAGGCCGAAGAACAACAGCCCAATAGTCGTAGTCGACCGTAAATGGGGACCTGAAAACCGAAGGCTGACCTCCACTGCTTTCGCATGTCCTGGGCTTCGTCGTCAATGACAGTGAACCACATCCGCTCGAAATCTTCGACTTGACGGATCACCTCCCACGACTGAATCACACCACAAGGGGCTCGCGTATCGGGGCTGTCCATGTACCCGATCTCGTCCTCTTCGAAGAACCCCTGCTGCATGACATACATTTCTTGCCAAATGGGGCGGCGACGCCTCTTGCCGTCGGGGCCGACACAACTTTGGAAATCGAATACTCGCCCACCAGAGGGGGCCAAAAGTGAAGAGCAACAATGACTTAAACGAGTTGGCATCTGTCAAGTCAAGACACCACAAGCAGAGAGGAAATCCTATATTGCGTGAACGTGCAGCACAGCCTTGCTCAGTCTCCAGCAGGAGTTCGAGCAGTGGATCATGCTGGTTTCGCCTGCCAGTGTTCATCACTACAGAAGACGAGGTTTTATACCGAATCAGAGATATTCTGCGACGGATGCGCGGGTGAGACGAGTTGATGTGGGTATAGTAAAAGGCCCGGCGATGCTCGGGATATACGTTCTAGGATAACGGTGGCATCCGGCAAAACCTGGCCAGCTGTCGTAGTGGTTCGAAACCTTTCGTAGCATCAGGCCGATCAACGTTCCCTCGGCGCCAGGGCGCCAGGGCACCAGGTGAACTGGATGCGTGTTGATTACGAAGTTTGACCTTGTTCCATTCTGTGTTGATCGTGTGATATATACGCGGTGGACGAAGAGGGAAAACAGAAGATTAGGCAGTTCGGCTCATAAAATGACGGGACACGGATGAGTATGCAGATCATCGTGACGACGAGTTTTTCTGAGGCTTATTTAGATCGTTGAGTTCTGAGACTGACGAAGGTGTCCCGGCACATGCCTACTTTCGTTCAGGCTGCGACTTTCTTGCCGAACTTATTAACAGACTTGAGCACGCTGAATACGAATGATAGATACGGTGTTGCACGTCATGAAATTCCCGATTATTATTAGGAAGCCCTGATGTCAGGGTAGGTATCACTAGACAAATTCCACGCCTCCAATGCATCCATGATTCCTTTTCCCCCAAAACTCCAGTCCAAAGCTCAATAGTAAGTGTGAATGTAGCTGTGCTCATCCTACAGGGCAGCAGCCTCCAAAAACTCCGAAGTCAGCTGGCCGGTTAAGTCGTCCCTGGCTTTTCCTCCAGGTGCGACGAACTCGCCACCGACGAGCTTCCAGCCCTTCATCTTCATGCTCTTCCACTCCTCCGACAGCTTCAGGCGGACGAGATCGCCAGCAGCACGGGCATCCTCCGCACTGTCGTGACCTTGAACCTTTCCAGACGTCTCAACCTGAATCTTGCGGTTGAGGAGGGTATCCATAAGCATCTTCAGTCCCTGGCGGTAAGGAAGACCGTGCTTGTGGGGGAAGAGCAGGACGGTGTCGATGATAGTGGGGTGCACAATCCTGACAGAGTTCAGGTCGTTCTCCAGACCGTGACCAATGAGCGGGGTGTCGGGGCCGATGAGGGAGAAGAGCAGGTCGCGAGCAACCTCGGGAGAGGAGACGATCTTCATCTTCTTCTTGGGCTTCTTGGGGCTGGCCATGTTCTTCGCCTGAGCAGGAGTAGGGTCCTCTTCCTTGGCGGTCCAGGGCTCGGCAGTGGCCATGTCCTCAGGCCAAACACCAGAGTAGCGAGAGTTGAGGTCCAAAATCTCGCCGACGGGCTGGACAAGAACATCCAGCAGCTCCTCGCCGGTGGGCCAGGCGGTGGCGGTGATGCGGACAAGCTCGAGGCCGTGGACAGTGTAGCACATCTCGCAGTCGAAGCAGACGGCTCTGTCGGAGGGGACATTGGGGTTGGCAGGGGTCTCGGCGAAGTTGAGAATGGTAGCAAGGCGCTTGGGGTCCGAGGCCTTGAAGACGTGGTTAGGGACGGTGTGACAACCAGTCGAGTCTCCAACGGCCTGGCCACAGCAGCGGTAGCGCTTCTGAGGTCTGGTGTTGTCGCCAAGCTGGCGCTCGGGGAAGTAGGTCTTGCCCCAATGGTAAGTGCAGCTTCCACCCGAAGCCAGAGCTCCATCCTCCTCTCTTCTGCCGGGAAACATCTGGAAACGCTTATCACAGCGATCGCACTTCTCCCAGCCCTTGGCAGCCTCGAGACCCTGGCGCGCCTTCTCCACGTCGGCCTCGCTAGGGACTGATGGGACGTAGCCGTGATTGGCGAGGCCGTCGATGGGAGTGATGAGATGACGGACAAGCTGAACTTCCTGAGCCGGGGTAAGACCGGTAACAATCTTCTTGGGTGAAGCGAGAGGCTTCTTGTTGGGACCCTTCTGCGTCTGCTGGCGCCGCTGGACGACTCTCTCGTCCTTCCATTGTATGAGCGTCATCTTCTTGTACTGCATGATTTTGTTCTTGATTACGTTTGAGTAGACGGCGGTCTTCTCGGTGGCGATGTTCTCCTCTTCGTCGAGGGTTCTCCAGATAAGGTCCTGGTCTGTGAGGACAAGCTTTTTCTCGTCGTCTTTGGCGGTCTTTTTGAGCTCGTTATTCAGGCGAGTGTACTCTTGATATAGCAACTGAACCAGCTTGTAGCGAGTTTCAAATTTTGCTGGCGCTGCTACTGATTTCAGCAGGCGAGGGTTGAGAGCCTCAGGCTTCCTGGGCTTAGGTGGTGCCTCCCTAGATGGGGTTGAAGGAGTGTGAGGTGAAGTAGAAGAAGAAGTCTTGTCGTGTGAGACTGAAGTTGGTTTTGCTTTTGAAGTGGTGGCAGATGTGCCAGTAGACGGGGAGCCAGTGAGTGAATCAAGCTTCCGCTTAAGTGGGGGATTACTCGAAGATAAAGGAGAGGACTTTGAGTGATTCAAGGACTTGGGATGGGATGAAGCGAGAGAAGGGACGGCAGAGTGAACTTGAGTGCCCTTCTTCACGACAGCAGGCGGGTTGGAGGAGGTTGGGCGATTTAAAGGTGGAGGGGAGATGGGCCGAGCGACAGCTGACAGAGTGTCATCTGGTCTTGGTGCCGTTGTGTCTTGTTTTGAGGCGGTTTTGACAGGAGAGGGAGTTCTTGCAGAATCGGCGGGGCCGCTGACGTCTTTAGCAAACTTGGGACGTTTTCGAGGGCCATCCTGGGTTGCATTCGTCGAGGTATCAGACAACCTCTGGGTCGACGTTCCTGACTTGACTGCCGGTGGTGGTGCTGATGATGTGGCAGCCATCTTATCCCTGTCTTCTTTATGCTGGAAGAGGCACTGGAATGCAGTACACTTGTCTCCGGCGGGACAGGGGATGTGTTTGAGGTCAACAAAGGACATTGTGACAAGATTTCTTTCAACAGCAGTAGAAATACAAGAGCTAGTTGAGCCGGGTGGGCAGGAGCGGTAGCAGGGCCGGCTTGGCGGCTCTTTCTGCTGTTGTCGTTGATACTGTTACTCAAACAGATAGGTATCGTGAGGGTGGTCTTGCCTTTGCCTCCCTTGGCTTCAACCCGGCAGCAACTCAGATAGCGAGTACGAATACTTTGAGGATACTCGGTAAGAGCAATGGAAACAGCGTGGCCTCGGTCTGGAGAGCCACCTAGAGGAAGACGATCAGTGCCGGCTGGTCGTAAGGGAGATAGAGTCAGAACGAGAGTGAAAGCGCCGATTAAGGCTTTGACGATCCGGGGGAGCGATATGAAGATCTCATAGCCAAAACCGAAGCCGGTGGTGGTTGGCGTCGCAGTCGGAGAATTTGGGGGGCCACGGGCTAACGGGCCAGAGATGGCCAGGGCGAGGCTGATACAGGAATGATGCGAGATTGGCAAGATTGGGTGACAATCAAGTGATCTTCTGGCGGAACCATAGATAGACCAGACAACGGAAACGTTCAAGGCATAAAGGTGGGAGGGTTTGGAACAGTGTCACAGATGGTTGATGTGTTTCAAATGCAGTCGGAGATGGGATGAAGAGAGGTTCCGAGCGTCTGACGGGCGGGATTATGTAAGGCTGCCAGTTGGACGGGGACGGGGAGTGGGGCTGGTCCAGTGGAAGCCAGGCAAGCCAGGCAAGGGTTGGCCCGCGACGGTCCAGATCTTGCAGCTTCCATCCCACATTCCAACCGTTGGCGGAAGAAGCCTCAATAGCGTCAACTGCATGCTTCCTCGAGGGAAGCCAACGTGTTCTTTCTTTTGCGACCGAGAGTCAGGGATCAGCAGTCCGGAGTCAGAGGACCACCGTCATGCTACTCTTTCTATTTTCCGCGGCGACGCATCTCCTAGGAGACTGGCGATGGACTGAATCATGATCTTCGACTGTCCGTCTCGATCACTCTCTTCTTCTTCCACCCACCTCATCTCCATTTCGATACTATCTTTGAAGACCAAAGACAGAATGATATCTCCGAGGTGCTGCGACAGGTTACCCTGAGCAACAGAAAGCTGTCACCACCCCTTGTGCAAGCCAGCCTCCCTCTCCCATTCCCTCGGGGTTGATGTGATTCAAGGGGCAGCACCCCCCCCAAAAAGCCTTATCGCAGCAAATCCAGGGACGCGAACTTTATTTCGTCTAGGTACCGTCTCATCTTTGGCTCAAAATGAAAGCTCACAGACAACGCTGATAGCGGCTGACATGGGCGCATTGAAAGTATCTTACAGCACTGGCAGTCTTCAACTTTCTTTTCCAACGGCTTTTTTCCAGCCACCAAGACAGCTGTACCACGTCAATTCTCTTATCTCGACAGAGGCCGAGCACGATGTCAATCACTCCGATACGAATGGAAACACAAGCACAAACGGGCATGTGATGGGCAGCGACCCCTAGCCTCTCCCTTGTCAACCATTCATCTTCTACCAAGCATGCAGCTCACACCTTCCCCTCACGACCCAGCGATAGTGACCCAAATCCGGTCATGAACGAAGCCATCCAGACGAGCGCTCCCGTCGCCGTTGATAACGGGTCCCGGAATCTTAGCCCCGGCGGGTGTTAGTGGTACCAAGCTATTGAACACAAGCTGGGCAGCCCTGGTCTCAAGGATGGACTTTCCTATCGCGGTGCAACGGTTGGACAGAAACCCACTGGCGGTGAACCGTCCATCATTTATCGAGAAATCGTTATCTACGACGCAGATCGGACCTACGTCCGTACGGGAAGGGTGACCTTCTGCGATTTTCTATCGAGCTCTGCGGCGGTATAAAGGAGGCACTTGTGACCCAACATCTTGATGCTGTCTAAAATCGTGTCGGCCTGGTGTTTTTGAAAGTTTGAGCCTCTCTAAGCCGTCATCGTGAGTGAAGACGAACCGACATCTTCATTTTGAATGGCAGGGGATCCCAGCAGCAATTTATAGCTTCGAGTTTTAGAGCTCTCGCCATCAGCCCTATCGATTAACGTCGCAATTCCAGAACGGACTGTCACCAGGAACGCGAACAGGTAGCTCACTTAGGCAATTCACCCAACCCAAGCGAATCCTTCGTGTCGTCGCGAATCGGAATCCCCAACCTCAACCCGTGCCGTCAGCGCTGGAGCCTTCGGGCGGCGCAAGAAGCCAACGAACGATCTGACGTCGCGTGCGCACATTCCACTCTCAGAGCCCTTGCTCACTCTCCCTTGTGTGTCCTGACTCCTGGTAGGCTTCCACTCAAAGTCGTCAGATCTGGTCGCATAAACCACCCAATTAGCAACTACCAGCTCGGAAACAGGAGGTAGCGGACCAACTTTACCCCCAAAGCCACGCGGCGCACGGCACCCAGTAGCACCAATAGCGCACAAGAGCACACCACCCTAAGGGGCTCTACGGGGGTGCTACGCCCGCCTTATCTCCCCTAAGTCCAGTGTCCAGGGACTGAAGGAGGCGCAAACAGTGGCCTCTCCAGCGCGTGTTAGCATCATCGAAATCTTTCAGGTCGTCCCAAGTCCAGCTGGGCGGGATTCAGCTGCCCCGGTCGGACCTTGCGGACTTTCCGTTGGAGGGACTCTTTTGTGGTTCGCCCCGAGGATATTAACTCGGCCCGCGTCCCACTTGAGAGACATCCCTCCAACTAACTCTCATCGTCAGAAGCGTTGTTGCCGTTCTCACTTCGCTCTATTGACCGGTCCCTGATCTCATCAAGCTACATAATGGATTACACCGGCGGCACCGTGGAGGCCGATCATCTCTGCGTCCTGGTCCATGGGGTTCGTACCTCCCTACCTCCCTGCCATCCTACACCCTTACTCCATGAGTTGATCTGTTTGATATGCTTATGGCCTGCAAATCAATTGCCCCCAGCGACATCATCCACTCCTTTTTTGATGTTATACCTGATCCCGAAGGATGGACTAACGCCGGCTCCTTAGCTTTGGGGTAACCCCAACCACATGGCCCAGATCGCCAAAAGTTTGCGTGCAAAACACCCAGCCGACAAGCTGTACCTGCTGCTTGCGAAGCGCAACAGCGGCTCATTCACCTACGACGGCATCGAGCGCGGCGGCGAACGCGTCTGCGCCGAGATCGAGGAGGAACTGCGCGCCATCAGCGAAAGGGGCGGCAAGATCACCAAGCTGAGCATCGTCGGCTACTCACTCGGCGGTCTGGTCTCTCGCTATGCGGTCGGCCTGCTTCATTCCAAGGGCGTTCTCGACACCGTAGAATGCATGGTATGCTCTTCTTCTTCTCATCGTCGCCACCGTTTACTAACGCGGTGCAGAACTTTGTAACCTTCGCGACGCCTCATCTCGGCGTCCGCACGCCGTTGCGCGGGGCGCATAACCACCTCTGGAACGTCCTCGGCGCGCGCACCCTCTCCATGTCCGGCCGCCAGCTCTTCACGATCGACAACTTCCGCGACACGGGCAGGCCGCTCCTCGCAGTCCTCGCCGACCCCAACTCCATCTTCCTGGCAGGACTGAAGCGCTTCAAACGCCACACCCTCTACACCAACATCGTCAACGACAGAAGCGCCGTGCACTACACCACCGGCATCACCAAGACAGACCCGTACACGAACCTCGACAACATCAAAGTCAACTTCCTCGACGGCTACGAAGAGGTCATCCTCGACCCCAAACACCCCGTCGCGCCGCGCCCGAAGGTCTCCGGCCCCGCCACCATCTCCTCCGTCGCCTCCGCCAGCGTGAAATGGGTCCAACGCATCCCCTTTATCGTCGCCCTCACCGTCTTCGTGCCCATCGGCATCGTCGCCTTCCTCTTCAACTCGGTGATCCAGACCGTCCGCTCCTCGAAACGCATCCAGCTCCACGAGAAGGGCCTCGCCGGCGTCGCGATCGAGGAGTACCGCGGCCCACTGTGGATGAAGGAGATCCGCGAGGAGGTCGAGCACGTCTACGAGACGCTCAACAGCTCGCAGGACCAGGAGTACCTCGGCAGCGACACGGAGGACGACGACGACATCGACTCGCGCGAGATGGACCGCAGCACGACGCAGCTGCTCGCGCGGGAGCGGCGCATGTCGGTGCCCTCGCAGCCGACGCTCGCGCTGGCCCCGTACCAGTTCCAGATGATCCAGAACCTCGACTCCGTCGGCTGGCACAAGTATCCCGTCTGGATTCACAAGGACAGGCACAGCCACGCCGCCATCATCGTGCGGTGGGAGAAGAAGACCTTCACCGAGGGACACGTCGTGTTGAAGCACTGGCTGAACGAGGAGTTTGTCATTTGAGGGGACATATGAGCGGTGTTTCCGGAGTTGGAGAGCGTTGATTTTTGGTATTGCTATGCTTGCTCCTCGAGGAGATTTAGATCTTATCTGTACAAAACTTTCGCCTGTAACATATAATTACACGATTTCTACACCAGACCACGTTCTTGTACTGGGCTTAATTGTCACATTGCACAACAGGTAAGGAAACTATCGCGACCTTACGCACACTCTATTCTTTCAAAGCTTCATCCTCAGAAACAAAACATGTTTATCATCCCATCTACACACTCCTCTACAATACACAGCCCGCGATCATCACGACCGACGTCATCCTCAAACCTCCGAACAACCCGGCCCCCAAGCCCATTAACCATCTCGTTTGACGGAACCCGAGAAGCACAGACCACCTCGCCAAAAAGCCAAAAAAAACCCAGTCCACCGGCACACGCTAGCCCGGATCCAGGGGTTCTCTCCCGCCGTTCCTCACCCTCTCCCCCGGAATCCACACCTCTTATCAACCACTCATCTCCCTGCTAATTACGTAGTGTAGGGGGGTAGGGGGCGTGCGCGGCGTAAAACCTTCCTTCACATGGACCAAAAAGCAAAGAAAGGGAGGGCGAGAAAAGTCAATTGCGTCGTCGAACGCGCTGCTGTGCTGACTTACTCCTGAATCCATGACCAGGTCTCAATAAACATTTCTGTTGTATAGCGAAGCATTTCTTTCCGAGGCAAAAAATGCCGTCGTGAAATTACGGAATAGACTTTCAACAGAGAAAAGATGAGGACATCGCGCGTGTCGAAGGAGACCTCGGCGCTCTTCAAGACGGCGAACCAGACGGCCCCGGCATCGCCCCCGCGCAGGACGACGCGCTCCTCCCTCGCGCGCTTCGCGTACGCCGCCGACACGACGACCACGACGACAGCCACGGCGGACTCTGCGATTCGGGATATTGTTCTGGGGAATGACATCGAAGACGCAGTCACGAGCACGAGCACGAGCACAACCAAAAAACGCAGACGCGCAGCCACTTCCACCAAGACGGAACCCGAGATCAAGACCGAACAGACCGAAACGGATACCATCACAACGAGCACAACAAAACCCCCCGCGGCCAAAAAGGCACGAAAACCCGCGCGGGTGATCAAGGGCCAGGACAGCAACACCCGCGTGGAACCGCCGTCGGACTGGGAGGCGATGTACGACATTGTCAAAAAGATGCGCCTCACGGGCGCGGCCAAAGACGCGGCGGTCGACACGATGGGGTGCGAGCGGCTCTTCCACCCGGACGCATCCCAGCGCGACAGGCGCTTCCACATCCTAATCACGCTGATGCTCTCGAGCCAGACCAAGGACACGGTGAACGCGGTGGCGATGAGGCGGCTGATGACGGAGCTGCCGGCGTGGAGGGAGGGCGCGGAGGTGGGACTGTGTTTGGAGAACGTGTTGGCCGTCGAGCCGGCCAAGTTGAACGAGTTGATCTGGGCTGTTGGGTTTCATAATAACAAGACCAAGTACGTGGCTCAGGGCATCGAGTGGAAGAATGAAATGCTGACGAGGATACGCGCATAGGTACATCAAGGCGGCGGCGGAGATCCTCCGCGACAAGTTCGACGGCGACGTGCCGGACACGGTGGAGGGGCTGACGTCGCTGCCGGGCGTGGGTCCGAAGATGGCGTATCTGTGTCTGTCGGCGGCCTGGGACAAGACGGAGGGGATCGGGGTGGACGTGCACGTGCACCGGATCACGAACCTCTGGGGGTGGCACAAGACGACGCAGCCCGAGGGGACGCGGGCGGCGCTGCAGAGCTGGCTGCCGCGGGACAAGTGGCGCGAGATCAACTGGCTGCTCGTCGGGCTCGGGCAGACGGTGTGTCTGCCCGTCGGGAGGAAGTGCGGGGACTGCGAGCTCGGGGCGAGGGGGTTGTGCAAGGCGGCGGATCGGAAGAAGGTCAACGAGGGGCGGAGGACGAGGGAGGCTAAGGTCGAGGTCGGGGAGGATTTGGTGATCAAGACGGAGGAGGAGGAGGAGGTCGTCGTCAAGGATGAAGTCGTAAACGAGTCCGTAGAACTGAACTCCGCGCCGGTGCCGGAGGTCAAGCCGGAAGAAAGCGAGCCGACGGGTGCGGCGGCGGCGGCAGCTCCGAGGAGGAGACGCGGAAAAGGGGCTTGAACGGGCTGAAAGGGGTTAAAAAATCTCGACAGCGAGAGACAACAAGATCTACAGTCCGTGAAAGGCCTCCCAATTCAGTCAACATCCACCCATCTTTCCGTAACCATCATCTTGCTACACTCGCGGGTGTCAGCGCAGGGGAGGGGATTGCAAACAAGGCATTTCTTGGGACGACGGCAGCGGCGATCCGACCGATGAGATGGGGACGTGTCTCCATGTCCGGGGCGTGCCTGCCTCGCTTCGGGCATCGGTGGAGGGCGGGCCCGAGAATGGTTCGGAGGAATTCCGACTTTGGCGGAAGTCGGGGCGAGAACGAGAAAACAAAAAAAGAGAGTCATTCCAGGCAAGGTGTGCACTGTGCAAGTCACGGGAGAAGAAGGTGGTGGAAGGGTAGGGGGCGAAAATACGGCAAAGATACGATGTCGGAGATACGCCGGCATTTCGTCAACGAGAAAGTTGCTCCGTTCTCCGTGTCCGCCCGCGGTGCGGTGCCGTCATCGTGCGATTCTCACAGTGTGTGACGTGGACACGGAGGCGAGGTTCAAGGGCGTGGAGACTGACTCGTCCCCTTGGGGTCAGAGGACGACGGAAACGGCGAGTTGAAGCACTGCGTGGCCCACGGTTGCTCCGATGATGAGGAAACCGTCGGATAAAAGTTGAAATAAGGGAGCGAAAGTGCCGGGACAAGGAGACAACAGAACCAGGCCGAAAAAAATTGATTCTGCGGTGCTGCAGCGGACTGACTTGCTGAAGGTTTCGAGGGGCATGCTCTGTTTGAACGAGCAATGTTCGTCCGTGGTCTCATTCGGCTGAAATGGCGGTAACTCTCCGAGGTTTTCCAACACTGAATCCCGGTGGGTGGTCCGGCGTCTCCGCTGCCGGGCCTGCAATGGCAAACCATCCGTCGTCACTGGAACAGTAGTCATCAAAGTTATCATCATCAAAGAGGAAGGAGGGAAAGTTTTGTGTGTGAAATCATGTGGTGTAATTTGAATCAATCCAGAAGAAAATTCCAGAGAAAATTGATGGCCAATCCTCTTCATGGCGGCCGCTCGAAATAACCATGCGCCGATACGCCGTGCGGGAAGAGGTAGAAAGCCGAACTATCCTAAGCTAGAGATATGATACACCGCGTGGTGTAAAGACTCGGGGCGAACAACAGGTCGCCTCGGTTCGATTTGCGCGAACGTTGATGTGAGCCAAGCAAGAAAGACGCCGCCGTCGCTACTGCTGCATTATAGAGGCGAACTTGGTCGAGTTTCGCGAGAACTGTATCGAAAGAGATTTCATCATGTCGTGCAGAGGTTCCAAGATGTAAGGGGGAACGTGCAGGG
This sequence comes from Colletotrichum karsti, assembly GCF_011947395.1. Taxonomy (NCBI): domain Eukaryota; kingdom Fungi; phylum Ascomycota; class Sordariomycetes; order Glomerellales; family Glomerellaceae; genus Colletotrichum; species Colletotrichum karsti. The sequence continues at coordinate 980,315 of NW_024065904.1, forward strand.
TGGAAGAGAGTCCGCCTGGCAACAGCTATCGGTAGAATCCGAGCTGTGTTCCGGTGATTGCGCCGGAGAGCCACATCTCGACGGGGGTTGTGTAATCGCGCCAACGACCGTTTCGGCGTGAGATGGGAACGTGGTTATTGGTGACACCGGGTGTTGTTCTCATACACCGCGGATGACCTGGGTGCGCTCTGCCTCGAGTTGGGCGGCATTGCGCTCGTGAGACTGCTTCTTGCACTGCATTTCCGGACAAGTTAGCACAACAGGCCTTGTTCTCGTAGTACGGTGCCGAGGCCAAGGAGCCAGGAACACTCGGGACTCTCGGTGGAACTTACGTCTTCCAAGCCGTCGCACTTGTGATCCTCGAGAAGACGGTGCTTTCCGCAGAAGTGACCATTGCAGAAACCGCAGTCTCCGACGATGCGCTGGGCGGCGTCCTTGCACTCCTTGAAGGTGCAGCGGATTCTCTTGATAGGCATGTTGGGTGGTTGTGGTGGTGTTGGTGACGTGGAGGTTGTTGTCAGGTGTTCGTGGTCAGACGAGCAATGCGACGCTGTTATGGGCGAGGCGGTAAGGTGTTGCGTCGAGGTTTCTTGACGTTGACGACGTAGGCTCGTTATCAGACGAGGACGAGGAAGCGGCGAGGCAGATAGGCGTGAGAGGGGAAGTGTTGAAGAAGGACGGGAGGTGAGGAGGGAACTATTAAATCAGGGTGAAGTGGAAATGAAGGTGAGTAATAAGGGTAGGAGAAGTCGGCTGAGGCGAATTGTGTCAGTCGGTCAATGATGATCTAATAAGCAGAGCCGGGTCCAGGTCCAGGCAAGCCAGGCCCAGGTCGAAGGCGGGAGAAGCGCTCACAATGAATGACAAGACAACAAGACAAGGAACACCGGCGTGGAGCAGGGGACAAGGTGGCTGGTGGAGCTTCCGGGGTGGAGGGGCGTGTGAGACTCTGCCTCGCAGCTTCACTCCCACGTCCCACGTCCAGGTCCAGTGTCCCAGTGCTGCGTGCTCGCTCACCTTGGACTAGCAGGTACCCGTCTGTACCGATAGTGGATGCGGATTGATGGATCGCGGGTGTGTTGGGGTTCCATGTTGGCTATTTGCAGCGTTCGACGACCCTCTTCAAACGGCAATGGCCAACACTCATGTGCTCATGCAGGGCACTTTGGCTCCCCATCGGCGGCGCCAATGCAGGATTGATTAAACGGAGAGGCCAAGCACTCAAGCACTTCCCTCACAACTTGCGGGTGGTCAGTCATCCCGGACGGGAGGCGTGACCACAGCGTCAGCATCTCATTACTGCAGTACGGGTAGACCACACCCAGTCCTCCTCTTCCCGTCGCTACCGTTCATCAGTCAGGTCAGAAGTCAACCTTGCTACTGTGAACGCGGTAAAGTGACGGCTCCGATGCACGCTGTGCTGCGTGCTGCGCTGCGCGGCGCTGCAATGCACGGCCAGACCACTCGCTGCTGTCCACGGTGCCTACTATGTAATCCATGCTATCCGTACGTCGTGCTAAGAAGGCCGTTTCCGTTTTGGCATGCAGAACCCAATGGAAGAATCGGGGAGGCAACTGGCGAATGTTCGTGACGGAGTGGTAGATACTTAGCGGTTTGGCCAGACCGTCACCAAATGAGAGACGGATAACGGGAAAGGAAATGCAGGTATTGTGGTCTGGACTGTGGGTATGAGGTCAGCAGTTGAAGAAAGGAAAATCAGGGTCGCTGGGGTGCCTCTACCTGGGCCGAAACAAATTGTCTGAGGTGGTCCTTTGTGCAGGCGGAACAGTGGACGATGTTTCCTTGCTGCGATGGGAAAAGGCAGCAACTCGAGTGCGTAAGTCAGCCGTGTTGACGCAGCCAAGCAGCCTCCGTACCGCTGAAGTCACTGGCCTGGGTGATCGGATGGGGCGAGGCAACGCTGATGGAGTCTGCGAATGGAGGATGGATGGGGACCAGGTGGACAAGGTCGGGGTCCAGGGCAGGGCAGGGCGAGACGAGACATTGGGCGCTCTGCAGTCCCGAGGTTCAAAGCCACCCAGCAGTACCTTGTATCCGTACCAAGTACTGGCCTGCGTTGCGTTGCGTCAAATGGGCGTCTAGGCAATGCCGATGACACCGTGTTGTGAGGCTCCGAAAGCGGTGAATTGTCGTCGGGATAGACTGGACTGGACTGAGCTGGACCTGCGCCGCTGGATTACGGCGTGCTTCAGTAACCAACGAGGCTATCGGGGGGCATTTCTTGGTGTGTTTCTGATTCTTGTCCCGGATCGATGGATCACTGCCGCCGGATCTGCAACGGAGCAGCGTATGATCGCTGGCAAGTCATCGTCAAAGAGAGACAGACACCGTGCTTTCGGGAGGCCGGAGGGCGGTTGATTCATCTGTGGACGTACTATGATGGTGATTTCGGATCAGCAGACGTACTGAAGTATGTGTGCGTGCTTGTAAGTTGTAGCCGCGAGGTATCTGTAGGATAATACGTCAGCGATGGTTTGGGGTTGGCGAGATGAGGTGACTTTTAAGAGACCGCTGCTGGGGTGCGTGCTTGGATGAAATCCCCGGTATCCGTACGAGTCAGGAAAAGGCAACATCGAAAGTGACAACGCAAAATAGTTGGACGATGCAGTAGAGTTGCAGATGCAGATGATCAACTCTTGTTAATGCACTTTTTCTGGTATAGAGTAGATGGCTTTTGGAACGGGCAAACAGGAGCCGAAGTTCAAGACGGCAGGACAAGAGACACGTGGAGCACCTTCCATCAACAGCAAGAGCAAGAGCAGAGGCAAAAAATCGAAATGTACGGCAGGTGCAGGTTTGCAGCAAAGGAAACCCCTCTAATGCAGGCAAGTACACACCTCAGTCAGTAAGGTACCTTCTTCTACATCCTCTGCAATTCTTGCCTTTCCCATCAACAGCTGCATTAATCACAAACACCTCGACCTGATTCATCAAGATGCATCCTACAATGTTCCAAACGCGCGAGTCCCGGCCGCCATCTCCCGAACATGCCACCGACACTGGACTCACGGCAAGAATCCCTTCGGACCATATGCCGACGATGCGGAGGCCATGACTTATCGACGCCAGCTCTCAAAGAACCGCTCGCTACCTTCACCTCGATGCTATCTATCTCCGCGTATCAGCTCAAGCCAACATGGCCCCTCTGCAATGACAAGGCGCCGCATGGCATTGGCAATACCATCGCATGGCCCCATGGATCATGGCTCCTGCATCACAACCTACAGCAATCATCCCAGCCCATTCTGCCCCGACTTGCCCTCCGTTCGTAACCCACTACTGAAATGGTTGGCGATGGATGGACGACTGACTTGCGTGTCAGCGCTTGAGCCTTGGTCTCTTCGAATTCGACAGTCGCCATTCCCATTCCCCTCCCGCAGTTCGCCGTCGTCGCCTCCTGCGCCGTCTTCGTTCTCGTCTTGCGCTTCCATCTACGCCCAACGTCCTCCCCCACATATTAGTCCATCGACCTAGCACCTCCTATATCAAGCCTCAAATGCTGCGATGAACCATCATCCCCGGCACCCACTACACTGCCACCCACGCCTCTCTCGTCTCATCCGCTCTTTACACCCTCAACGGCAGCTGTGATGACGTGCAAACAGAGGCTGACTGAAAGTCAAGAAAAAGGTAAAGTTGCGTGCAAGAAGCCTCCCAACCCTTACCGGCCCGAAGTCATGGCTCGGATCAACGTCAGGGAACAACCTCGTCTTCACAAGACTCAAGCAGCCATCTCGGGGCTTCCGCACGCAAGGGCCACCGCATGGCCAACTCTTATTTTCCGCACCAGAGAGATGCCAGCACTGAGAAGCCCATTGGATAAATCCGCGACAACATCTATCCCGTACTCGCCATGTGAATCTGCGACAACCGTCACTACAAGATCGAAATTGCGGATGAGAGGGAGACACCGCTTGACCGAGCGATGCAGCGCCGCAGGGCGTTGACATAGTCTGTGTGCTAACTAACTCATGGCCTGCTAGTCTGTCCTACATCCGTCCCAGGCTCGGCTCCGGAAACCAGAGGAATATCTGAACCTGCGCCTCATGGTACCAGGCGTGTACATCTCACTGGTCTGATCTGACCAAACCAGAAGTTGACTTCTGACGGATAGAAAACGAGGTCGACTGGCAGATGCGACACCAAACCAGCTACAACTCGTGAAAAGCAGTGCCGCCCAGCCTAGCGCCGTACAACCCGACCTCCTACCGAATTGGATATGACCTGGTGCAGCCCATTCGTCCAGTTGCTTGGGAGTGGCGCCATTGGCCAACACCAAACTTGCTGGGGAGAGCCTCGACGATGCATCCAACCGGAGGAGATGCAGCAAGCAAGCAAGGGACACCACACGGCTGGTGTATATCCGTGGACAACAGGCCGATGCTGTGAACGTCGTCCAAATTCGTACTCTTAGACCACGTCGTATCATTGTCGCCGTTGCAGGGTATCTATGGCCATTTCTTTCGAATTCCCAGCACAAACGACGGGACGAATAACTCAATACGAACAGGTCCTCCGGCCTCGCGATCCTGGTGTCGCTATTGACGCTACTGCTAATAGCGCTCTTGTCGAACGTGGCATGGCCCGCCCGTCTTATCTTATCATCCTTGAGGGGTAGATGAGCAAGGGTGATGTGAAGTCGTTCACGAGACCAACAACGGGGCTCGCTGGCGGCGCCGAATAGTATTCGCCGACTCGCTGGGCGTTTGTAGGCCCAAGGCCGCATTGCATTCGACCTTTCGACACGCCCGAGAAAGGCCGTCCAATCCTTCTCAGCCCAGCCGCTGATCGACATTTCGAACCACTCGTCAACTCGAGGCCTGGGTTGAAGATGCGTTGGCAATTCAATGACTCTTCACGACGATGTGGCTCGATTCCTCCGCACCGTCTAGTTGTCCCAAGATCTGCGACTGAAACACCAGATGCCGTCCTGGTCGATTCCCCGCGAGATCCTTCAATATGAGGCAATCTCACCTCTAAAATAAGAATCCTCTTTCTAAGACCGGATGTTTACATGTTTATTTACAGCAATCTAGATTTACGCATATTGAACGGTTCCCCAACAACAATCAACAATCGACACAACGCATTCGAAATTGCGAGTCTAGCCTTGATTGCCTATCCAAATTAGCCACTCAATGCGGCCCTTCCCTTCAATCCTGATTTCTGATGGGGAGGGGGAATCCCTACAAACGCAACCCCGGTCACGACTCTCAGTCAACTATGCCCCAAAATTAAAACCAACAATCGGACGCTGTTGCGGTGAGTTGACCGAGCCGAGATGCGGAAATCAGAAGCGAAAAAGGCGCGGCCGTTCGTTCCATTTCCCCCAAGCCCCCCAAGAACCCTTGACAGGTCATCATCTGATTCCCAATCCCAGCCCCAGGCGGCAGGCAGTCTTTTCCGCTTACTCTTATTTTCTGACCGCAAGCCCTGAAAATAGACAATCGCTCCCTATTACTGCGTATTTGGGATGCACCGCTGTCTCGCATGCCGCTCGCATTGTTCCGTACAAACGGGCCACGCTAGGTAGGCCGCGGGCCATGGCACGGGAAGTCGCAGCTATCCGCTGACCTCCGAGACATGGTTAAAAGCGTGTAAGTCGCCAGGTATTATTCGGACAAGCGATTCCCGCAGCCAATTCCATTCCCGACCCCAACCCCGGAGGAACAATGGAGAATGGACAGTGACATATCCTCTTGCTTTTTTTCTTCTTCTTTTTCGTCTGGGTCCAGCTATTTTGTTTATTGGTATCCCTGCGGGAGCACTTACAAACGGACTGGGGGATTGAGGAGATGCATAATGTCTCAGGCATCCTGCGGGAAAAGACAAAGACAGAAACCTCCGACGCCTGGTTGGTCAAGTGGCCTATTGAGATTGATTGTCTATATTCAATCAGAAGTCGGAAGTGGCAGCATCGTGCGGACGCGTCCTTCGCTTTGCAGCGGCGCAGCCACGGATGATGGGCATCCCGTCAGGCTGGGCTATGTTTGTGTGCTGTTTCTTAGATGAAGGATGATCCGATGTTGGTTATCGTCGAGCCGAAGTCAATCTGACAGTGCCGATCCTGGGGGTTATCTATGCTCGGCGCATCTAGATATAGAAAGCACGCTGCCACATCGCCACCTCGTTGATCCAAGACAAGCTTGCTTGCTGGATGGATGGACGGTTTTAAAGGAATGGGGCGCTGCTCATCTCATCCAAAATCTCACCCATCATCAGGCAAAAGGTCACTAGAGGCAACAACATTTCAATAGTTCGGCATCGTGAGTTGCATGGGGAACATGTCCACATCCGGCAGAGGCTGAGATCCCACTGGGCAGGGAACTTGCAGCCGAGAAAAGAAAGTAAATGGTGGAGGAGGAGGAGGAGCGCGCCCGGGGGAATCATGCAGGTTGGTGTGACACACTGCGGAGGACCTGGACCGGCGGGCTGGGCTGGGAACAACTGGGGGCGTCCATCGGAGCGGCGCGCCGCCGGAAGTGGATGATCTTCGAGCCGCCGAATCCGGCGTCGGACGGCGGCGGTCTGGACTGCGTCCCGATCCATGGGGCCGCCCATCAGCCGCAGGACGTCATGGCTCACAAGAACACGCTGATCCCGATGATGGTTTTTTTTCCCTCTTTCATAACACGTCGTTGTATTGCTATCGAACACCGCTGCGGTACTTTTATGCGTAGTAGGGACGGGTCGATCGGTAGTGGTAGGACAGCGTCGTCGTCGTCGCTCGTCATCGTCGGATCGTCGTCGTCGCCTCCACAGCGTATCGCCCCGTCCGGTCATCTGGCTTCACAGTTTCGCAAAAGACTTGATATCGTTTTCACTTTTTTTTGACATTAAGCTATCAGTATTTTTTGCTTTTTTACTTTATTCGAAAACACACGAGAGCGTGCAACCAGAGCCGTTGCTTACTTGCGCATGTCGACCACGGCTCTGATGCAGTCGCCCTGCTTCATGGTGTCGAAGGCCGAGTTCATCTCGCCGAGGGTCTTGCGGTGGGTGATGAACTCGTCCACCTTGAGGTCACCCTTGATGTAGTCCGTCACGAGGCCGGGCAGCTGGGAGCGGCCCTTGACGCCGCCGAAGGCGCAGCCCTTCCAGACGCGGCCGGTGACGAGTTGGAATGCTGGTTAGAGTGTGTTAGTGTATGGATGTACATGAGGTTGAGGCTTTAGGGGGAATGCTTACGTCTGGTGGAAATCTCCTGGCCGGCGGCGGCGACACCGATGATGATGCTCTGTCCCCAACCCTTGTGGCAGGCCTCGAGGGCGGCACGCATGACGCTGACGTTGCCGGTGCAGTCGAAGGTGAAGTCGCAGCCGCCGTCGGTCATCTCGACGAGCTTGTCGACGATGGTCTGGCCGTCCTTGAGCTCGGTGGGGTTGACGAAGTGGGTGGCGCCGAACTTCTTGGACCACTCCTCCTTGCTGGGGTTGACGTCGACGACGATGATCTTGCCGGCCTTGTTGACGACGGCGCCCTGGACGACGGAGAGGCCGACGCAGCCGGCGCCGAAGACGGCGACGTTGTCGCCCTCCTGGACGTTGGCGGTGATGCGGGCGGCGCCGTAGCCGGTGGTGATGCCGCAGCCGAGCAGGCAGGTGCGGTCCATGGGGGCGTCCTGCTGGACGGCGACGACGGAGATGTCGGCGACGACGGTGTACTGGGAGAAGGTGGAGGTGCCCATGAAGTGGAGGAGGTCCTTGCCCTTGCACTTGAAGCGCGAGGTGCCGTCGGGCATGACGCCCTTGCCCTGGGTCGCGCGGATCTTGCCGCAGAGGTTGGTCTTGCCCGACTTGCAGAACTTGCACTCCTGGCACTCGGGGGTGTAGAGGGCGACGACGTGGTCGCCGGGCTTCACGTTGGTGACGCCCTCGCCGACGGACTCGACGATGCCGGCGCCCTCGTGGCCGAGGACGATGGGGAAGGCGCCCTCGGGGTCCTTACCGGAGAGGGTGTAGGCGTCTTGACGACAGTCAGTCTGTGTTCTGTGATGGTTTCTCGGATGCTACGCCGGAGCTCTGGACAGAGCCCTCGGAAGGTATTCCGAGAGTGGTTTGATGATGAGAGAGGGGAGATATAGGGGTATTCGATATAGGGGTATTCTCGACTAACCTGTGTGGCAGACACCGGTGTAGTAGATTTCGATTCGGACCTCGTGGGCCTTGGGCGGGGCGACTTCGACGTCCTCGATGCTCAAGGGCTTGCCCGCCTCCCAGGCGACGGCGGCCTTGCAAGTGATGGTCTATTACTCGGGGGTCATTGGATCAGCGGAGTGCTCGGTTCAAGGCTCATTGGCAGTTCTGGGCGAGAGGAGAGTCGAGTCGCAGTCGAGTCGAGCTACCCCGCAATCGGAAGGGCAGGGAAGATGAGGGTTGGGAAACATACCTTTCCTGCAGTGGCAGACATGATGCAAGATGTTTTATTTGATGAAGGTGAGGGTCGATGAGAACCTTGATGGAAAAGGAATCACGCACTAAGCCTTGCTTTACCGGGCAGGGTCAGGTATTTATTGAAGATCGGATCTCGAGATGCAGAATGGGTAGAACTGCCGCTTTTTGGGTGCTGGGACTGGGGACTGGATCTCCAAACCCCACCCCGCTCTGCGCTTCTAAGGAGGGGAAAGAGAACGGGAGCTCGGAGGTTCGGGGAGGGGGATACTTTCACACAAGAAGCACGCACTACGTGTAATACCTACGTACACAGCACATTCTGGAGGCACAGTTTGAAAAGCGGGGAATTTCGAACTTCATCATCGCCTCACGGCTGCTGTATTGCGTCTCCGGAGTGGAGGGTAAAACAGACCTGACGCCAGCGAAGACTCTTGGGCGGTTGACGTGAGGACATTGAGGTACGTCATTGGACAGAACAGCTTCCCGTATCCCGCCATAATCACGTAAGGTATCAGTAGCTTCTCAGCTAGCGGAAGCGAAAAACCCTCCGTGACTCGTCCGTCAGCGTTCTGGGCAAACGGAGAGAGAGCCCAGAGAGAGAGACGGGAGAGAAAACGAGGCCAACCGGGCTGCTAGCCGGGCAACCCCTCCACTGTCCCGGGCACTTCTCATTGCATGACGGTCAGCCAAAGAGGGGCGTCCAAAAGTTTAAGCCGTCGGGGATAGGCCTTTGACGTGCTATTTACGACCTCTTTCAGGCATGGTCCGTCGGCGATTGTCGCGGGCCAAGGCTGCGACTCGCGATGCCCTTCCGTTTCGCCAAGCGGGAAGGACTAGGAGCTGGAGAATTTCGCCAGCAGCGTTTTTCGTCTCGGGGTTGGGAAGAGTCACGGAGCACAGCCGCTGAGACTGAGAATCCGACATATGTCCGGGCCTGGTCTGGTCTGCCTTTCGATCGGATTGTTCCAGCTCTCCAACTCGCTGCCGTATCCTGCCTCCTTTGGCAGCTCTATCCTATCTCATCGCAATCGGACGGCCACCCGAAGCCGAAGCCGGCCGGCGGTCGCTGGAGGCTAGAATTGAAAAGACCGTGGGAAACGATAAGACGGGATACTTGTCCGGATACCGATATTTCAACCCGACAGAAATGATTGATCACGTTAGATAATAAGAATCAAATACTGAAGTACTCTGCAATAAATCAAAATCGGAAGACAACATCATGCCATGTTACCCCGCAAACCATTGTGTGGGTGATGCAGCCATCACCATGTCATCAACAGTTGCATAAGTGCGGAGGAGCGTCTGAACTCTGCTTTGCCGAAGCCTCCAAAAATACAACCCCGAACTGATTGAGATTTCTGTTGTTGAAGGTGTCGGAACCTTGCAGTCAGGCCAGGTCTTTGTTGCAGGTCCGGGGATGCACCAGCCATGAAATGTGCCACACTTTGGCGCCAAGGAGCTCTTTCTTAGCGTCCCTAGCGCCAACCTCAAGCTGACAGCTCCTTGCAAGAAAAAAGGTGGCCGGCCGGAGTGGAGCCAATGAGCGGCTTCCTCCGCGTTGACCAGGCGAGCATCGCGAACCTCCAAAATTTATCCAGCAAGCGCGTCCACCCAAACACCACCACAGCTTGCTACCCGGCTTGCTGATCCGCCCTGATCTTGCGCTCAATCAATCACGAACGAACTTGCCTCACCCGGTGAACGCGATACAAATTATCACTGTTGCTCTCGACTCGCTGAATTTTTATTTCTCCACACACCGCTGCGACGACGATACCCAACTGGGTGACCTGAGGTCGCCCGACGAAGTCGCGATGGCAAACAAATTCAGCTTCACCGACGATTGGAGCAGCTCGCCGCCGTCGACTCCTGGCCAGACCCCGAACAAGGGATCAGCGTACCCCTTCGGCGATAACCCTTCGACGACCCCTGCCGGCCCGCCTCCGTCGTCCCAGGCCTCGTTCACACCCGCCGGCGCACCGTCTGCATCCTACCTCGGAAGCTCATTGCTGGGCGACGGCACTAATCAGAAGCCATTCAACTTCGGAGGAGCAAGTACGACCGGCCCTGCCAGGAACCTCTTTGCACGAAGCGACGCCAGTTCCCAGCAGCCCTCCCAGGGGCCCCTAGGCCGGTCAGTCCATCAAAACGCGAAACACGTCAGACAGCCCTCGGGATTGAGCAAAGAATATGGCGCTACGGAAAACAAGGTCACCTACGATAACCGCACCGGGCGGTACATGATACCCGACGACTCGGAGGACGAAGAGGAAGCGGAGGAAGAGGAGTATGATGAGCGTGAGGCTGTCAACGCCGAGATGGAGCGGTATCTCGAGGCCGACCTGGACGACGAGGACGCCGATGGAGAGGCCGAGGATGAGGAGCTGATCGACGACGACGACGATATGTTTCTCAACATGCGCCACAGCACGCGCCAAGACGATGAGCCCGTCTACTCGGACGACGACCGCGATGGCCTCAATGGCGCTAACGACTCAGACCTCCTCCTCTTGAACACACCGGCGGCTACGGAGCGTATGCGCAGAGAAGCCGAGGACATTTTCCGCGCCTCATCCATGCGACGGTCTTCGACGTCGAGACGGAAGGACTTCAAGTACGCAGCGATTGCCAAAGATCTGTACACTCAAATGGGCATGACTACGATCACCGAGTCCCCAGGGGTTGTGTTGCAGACGGAGGACTTGGTGAACGAGCTGTACGACGAGGGAATTGGCGCACTGGACGACCCCGGAAGGCTCGACGGTTCTTTGGCGACAATTGTCCAGCCGCTGACTGAGTTGTGGGACAACTTCGCCGAGACTCTGCCGACGCCCGAAGGAGAGCATGTAGCTGAGATCGGGCCTGGTCCCAACGTTGAGCCTTTTGTCAAAGCTGCCTACGTCGCCAGGCTGGTACTTCAGATGCACCACACCCGCTTTGCTGATGGGCCTGGCCAGGCTAAGGCACCTCCTCTGCCCGAGGTCCTCTTCAACTGGATCGAGGACAACCACAACCTGTATCCTGATCAGTTCGACCGTGTGATGCGCCATAAGCCCAGTCCTGCTAGCCACAGCCTCTTCTGGCCAACAATACGGAGCGCACTTATTCGGGGCAAGATTCACCTCGCATCCCAGTTGCTGAGAAACGCCGGTTGGGAATCGGTCAGAAAAGGGACCCGCGCAGAAGTGGCATACGCTGGCAAGACTCTGGAGAATCTGCAGCGTGCTGTTGGCATCACATGCGAGGCGCTCGATATCTGCCCTGCTAATAAGAGAAACTGGGACATTTTCAGCAGCGACTGGACGCTGTATCGTATCCAGGCCAAGGGCTCATTGGATAGGCTGCAGCGATTCGCGGAAGGCAAGGACAAGGGTCTTTATGGTGATAGTGACGACGGATTATACGGCCAGCCGTCCTTGGCTCGCCTCGCCCGCAAGGCCGAGGGACAGGTCCCCTGGGATATCTACGAACACCTCCAAACCATCTACCAAATTATCCTGGGAACCCCCGATGCTATCCTCGAGACGGCACAAGACTGGTGCGAGGCCACCGTAGGTCTCTTCGGCTGGTGGGAAGAGGGACGCGGTCAACAGAAATCCTTGCGCATGTCCCGTTCGCAAGCTCTTCGTCTGCCGGCCGTTTCTTCTGGCCCGGACACGTACTTCGAGCGCCTCTCCCTGGCTTTCCACACTGCGATTGAGTCGGACTTCCACTTCAACGCCATGAACCCTGTCGAAGTTGCCATTGCTTCCGCGTTCGAGTCGAATTTCGCCGCGGTGATCGGCATCCTTCGAGGGTGGTCTCTGCCCATTGCTTCGACCGTGGCAGAACTTGCGTCGCTTGGCCAATGGCTTCCCAAGCCGGAGCCGCCTAACCTGATCATGATGGAAAGCTTGGATATGGAGGACTTGGACATTTTGGGAGTGAGCCCACAAGGCGCAGACGAGGTCGAGGGTATCAAGGACACGACACTGACGCACTACGCACGAGAGTTGGCCGGCATCGATGTCCTGGCCGACAACCGAACTGGATGGGAAATGGCAATTCAGGTGCTGGGTCGTATGGATTCGGCAGCAAAGTCTGAGGAGATGGTCGGAGAGTTGCTTGGTGATATTCTCCAACAACTCGAAGCAGACTCGGGCGACATGGTGGAGAAGGTCTGGAGGATTCTGAACGACCTCGGCATGATCAACTACGCCGAGCAAACAGCAGAGGTATGGCACGATAAACTGTCCATGATGTTGCAAGTGTACTAACTATTCGCAGACCTACGCAGAGATCCTCGCGGAAGGCTCGCACAGATACGGCGAGGCTTTGTGGTACTACGCTCTGGCTCATCGACCAGGCAAGGTCCGCGAAGTGCTCAACCTTCTCATGTCATACTCCCTCCTTCACTCCACCGTCTACCCGCATCCCAATGAGCTGGACGACCACCTTTACAAGCTTCTCAACGAACGCAGTCAGACGCTAGAGAAATATGCCAAGCAGGATCTCGAAGCGGCGCAGCTGCTCGGCCGGATGCTGAGTGGATATGCAACCCTCCGAAAGTACTACGAAATTCGAGACACCGATGGGCTGGCGGACATGTCCCCGCACAAGTCGGCGTCTCTCCGAAAGCAGGCGGCGTCTGCCTTGGTTGCCGTTATCGCCAGCTCCGACGACAATATCCGCGGTGGTTTGTACGATGAGACACGCGACGCCGTCGTAAGCGAGGACTTCATTCTTGCGCTTCTCGGCGAAGCTCTTCCCTTCGTCAACCAGAACCCCTCTGTTATCAATCTCGACCAGATGGACGTTATGCTCAAGGCTGTCGAAGATATCCAAACTGTCAACTCAACAATCTTCAATGCCGCCGACGAGTTCTTCAAGCTTGTCCTGGCTTCTGCGCATGGCCTGAAGGGTTCCACGCCCGCAGACCTGATGCGTAAGAGCACCGGCTCCCTCGGAGGAAGTTACATGCTCAGTGGCAGCTCGATGCTCGCAAGTCAACTGAACCGCTCCATCAGCGGTAGCAGCGGCGGCCTCTCCCGCGCCAACACCAAGCGCGGCTGGGACTGGAGGACGGGCCTCACGGCGGGCGCGTCGGCCGAGGACGTGCTGCGGGTGTTGCGACTGGGTCTGTCGAGGGACCTGGCGACGTCGTGGCTGGCCGATGCCGACAGCACGCCCTTGTACTAGGATCGCATTGGACGTGTCGCGGGTGTCAAGCGCAAGCGCGACGGTGCGGCGAAGGACGGGAAGGGACGGAGTTCTACGTAGGCGCGGGCATACAAAAGAAGTTCAGATGTATAATACCTTGGCTTCACAGAAGCCGCGTTGATGTTGGTTTTACTTTTATGTCATCAAATGAGACCACAGGTTACGGATGATAATTCTGGTGCGGAAACAAATCGTGTGCGTTGTTTGTCACTTACATTGTCAGCGAGCCAGCAAGGCGCTCTCGTGGCACACAGTTTTCGGGACCGCCTTGAGGTCCTGCGGCGAATTGCTGCTACGAGGGTACCATAGCCGAGCACACGATTATGTATGGGACTCCGTCGAAAGGTATTTCCTCCTGAATTTGGCATCCCAATCAATTAAGTGCTATCAATACACTACGATGTACCTTACTTGGGAGACCAAAGAGAGGATTGTCGTTGGAGTAGACTCCAGCAGGTGCTTCCCAGATCCTCGGCCCGTGGTGGGGCCGCCATTTCATTCCTTCTTATTCCCCGAACGACAACCAACACTTAAGAGTCCCCAACCACGTCTTTCCGCCATCACGCCGTCGCCCAACATCACTAATCCGCACAAACCACCGAACGGGTCTGTTCGGAGATGCGCATCGCCCTCCTCCGATGATGGGGCCGTTGAAGAAGGCCGCGGCCAGTCTGCCCACGGCCGTGGAACCTACATGCACGCGTCGACCGTCGTGGTCTCTCACTCATCGGGTCTTCACCCTCGCGTCGTACGACCGGCGCGTCTGCGTCCGACCTGCCAACGCGCCGTTATCATGGCGTCACCGTCGACGCCTCACGACTCAAGCCGCTGCTCTTCCGTCAAGCGAGGCCGGGGAGATTCCTGCGGTCTTGCTGACGGACACTGAGAATGAGCGCCGCGGAGATGAGCCTCGCGACGGATTCTCTTGTGCGATCGAGAGTCGCGTGCCGTCTCGGGAGCAAGGCCCGCCAGTACGATTCATCCAAATGTACCTGTTCAATGGCCGGTTTCGCGAGCATAAACAGAGAACGACTGTTCCGCGAATTCCCACCAGCTGGCCAGCACAATTGATCGAAATGTCTCGACCGCAAGACCGGTTCGCCGAGCATATGCGCAATGCAACTATGCCGCAAATTCCCACGGTGTCCGCACCCAGGCCGGTCTCAAGGCACTCGGCGCCGCCTACGAAGAGTGGGCTCGCAAAAGTGTTGAGCCCCGGAATGGAGGGTTCATTCGGACTGAAGGGCAAGCTTCAGAGCAAAGACTTACGGCTCATGTCCGAGGAAAACTTGCAAAAGCTGGGACTGCGGATGACCATGGAGGAGTTCGGAAGGGCATTAGGGCAAGAAGAGGCGCGGGAATGGACTACTAAACTCGTGTTCACTCAACACACACTCACTCACAAGATAGGAACTTGCGAGCTTTGCTTGCGCACGACGGATTCCGTCACAGAACACCATCTCTGGCCAAAACAGCTCCAAATCACAAGTGGGAGGCCATGGCATCCAGAATGGAAAGCCATCGCTATGATGTGCCATCCGTGCCATGCCATGATGCACCAATGTATCCCAAATGCCGTGTTGGGCGAGCAATACGGCGAGCAAGACACAAGTATGAGGAAGCTTAGGAGTCATCCGACAACGAAGCGCTGGATGCTCTGGGCAAGACTACGCTCCATGCAGGGTCTGAAAGATCTGCAGTTGTTCATGAAGTACGCGACCGCAAACCCCTCCCCCGCTGCCCCTGAAGTGTTCGAAACTGACATTCTTGCAAAGCCAAGGACACGGAAGTGGACATAACCAAAGAGACATGCGGCTTAAGCCCCACGTCCGCTTCGCACTCCTTCAAATTTGGTTGAGCAAAGAACAGCTTCCTTCACCGCGCGGCACTCGTGAGGAGGTTATTCAGCGCTGGGTTGACAAAGTACACTCTATAATAGAGGCCACGCACGCGGAACGGGGTCCTGGAATGCTTCCTCTGCCTACGGGACCTGATCAAGTCACGTCCGTGTTTTTCAACTACACCAGGCCAACAGCCAACGACATCAAATATGCGATACAGAAGACTGAAGTACTGCGAGGTTTTGACGAAACGATTTTCGGAAGGTCTAGAAAGCGGCGGAAAAGTCAGAGAGCGAGAACCAGGGATAAACGTCGTTTGAAAGTCGAAGTTCGAGGATCAAAACTCTCGCCCACTTTTTAGAGGAGAACGAGAAAGGCACAGATCTGGCGCCACCCATGCGGGCAAAGAGCGACAACATGCACTGAGGGTGCTTGTTCTGGCCAGCCGAACTGTTCTGGAGACGGACGTGGCAGTCAAACGCGCTTTGCATCTACTCGGTTTCAACGGGACGAGACACCGCAAGGTTCAACAATAAAGACGTCTATCAAAGCATCCGCTGTCTTCGCAACAACCCAGGCCGTCCGCAATCGTACGTTTCTCACGGCAGCATACCCCCATCAACAAGCATTGCCTGCCCGGTGACGTACGACGCAGCGTCGCTGAGCAAGAAAGTAATCATCGCCGAAACCTCCTCCGGCTGCCCGATGCGTCCCAGCAAAGGGGGCGGGAGATCGGCTCCAGTCGCTGCCGTCTCCAGAGACTTGTGGAGGATAGGGGTATCAATCGGGCCTCTGCAGGGAGTCAGCAAAGGAAGGAGAGAAAACGATCCCAAGCCGAGATGGGTCAGACACAAGAGGGTCGACTTACGGGCACACGGCATTGACCCTCACGCCCTTCCTCCCAAACTCCCTCGCCGCGCTCTTGCTCAACCCCACGACGGCATGCTTACTCGCCGTGTAAGCCCCGTGGAACTCCAACCCGTACAGCCCGGAGACGGACGCGACGTTGACGATGGACGCGCCCTTGCCCTCGTCCCTCAGCACCGGGATCTGGGCCCTCATGGCGTTGAGGATGCCCTTGGCGTTGACGCCCATGACGAAGTCCCACTCGTCGTCCTCGAGCTGCGGGATCGTCGCCCGGTTGCCCTGCGCGCCCAGCACGCCGGCGCAGTTGGCGGCGCCGTCGAGCGGGCCGAGCTTCTCGACGGTGGCCGCGATCCACGCCTCGACGGCCTTGCGGTCCCGCACGTCGGCGACCTGGGAGTAGACGTTTTCGGCGCCGCCGCAGAGGGAGGCGAGCTCGGTCGCCGTGGAGGCGAGGACGGCCTCGTTGACGTCGGTTATCGATAGCCGGGCGCCGAGGGCGGCTAGGGCTTTTGCTGTCGCGAGGCCGATGCCCGATGCCGCGCCTGTGATGGCGATTACTTTGCCTTTGAAGGAGCTCATTGCGGGGGTTGTTTCTTCCGTGCGGGATGTCTGGATGATGGGTAGATGTAGAGAGAGAGGTTGAGGATTTCCTGGAAAAGCCTCAAGAGAGGGGTTCGAAGACGGCCGAGCGCCGCGCCCTCTCCACCACCACCACCCTCCTCCGGACGTTTTGGACGATCCCGTGGCTCATTCCCACCACCCATGCACGATGATTTGTTTAAGTCAAATACCCGTCGAATAAAAAGATACCTCGATACGTGCTTTTCCCCATCTGAGGCTTTAGGGCCGCGTCTCGTACCCGTCTCGGGATGGGCCGACAGGGGGGGCCGTTCGGGGAGTGGGGCTTATCTAGATCGCAACTGCCGGGCGGGCGGTTTACGGGGAGGGGGACGGGGCAACTCGGAGATAAATCAGATTGGGATGGTGGAAGAGAATGTTGGCATTACTTTAGAACCTCTTCAACTATGGGTGAGTCTGGTACAAGGTTGAGTTCGGGGTGAAGGGGATAATGACCAGCGATTGGGCAGGCTCGTCCTGCGTGCTATCGCATCTGAGATACCGATGAGCCGGTTCTCGGTATCAATCCTTCTCCTATATCGATATATCCCTGAGCAAGGCACGATGGTTTACGTTGGGCATGTATACGATTCACGTCGTTTCCATCTGCCATAAGGCGCCGAGGCAGGAGGACACAGCGATTGGAAGATTTCCGTTGAGCCGTGCCTTCTCAATGCGTTTGTACTTCTTAGAAATAGCTGCGCTGCGAAAGAGAGTTGGACATGAGGCCGCGGCGAAAGTATAGAGGGTCTCGTGATCGTCCTTGAGCATGAATGTGCAGCTGTCATGACATAGGCAGTGTCTTCCTCGGTGGGGTGAAGTCAGATGAATGAATGCTCTCAGCCCAAGTCGGCATCAACCTGGTTTCATTACAATAGAATCATGGTTAAACCGCAAGATTAGAACATGAAGTTCTCTCGAGATTGCTGAGGCCAAAGAGAATCTTGAGTAACGAAGAAGCGACTGGATGAGTACAACAGACAGACACCTTGTCTATGAGAGATAGCAATTAAAGAGATAGAAAAGCAAATGGGGTAAAGATCGGGGCTGTAGGATGACGGCATGGAGTACCGGTTCGCAGCGGCCAACAACTCAACCACGTCAGGATTTTGTTCGCATTCCACTCAGTTATCACTGGATCTTAATGTGCTGTGGCTTTTTCTTCTGTACGTTGAACTATGGGTAATAATTTACATTAAGTAAAGTAAGTGTACTTGTAAAGAACGAAGCTGGTCCTGTTCTCCCTGTTGAGTTCGAATCAACCCGAGTGATTCCCCCATTGGCAACGATCTGGCCTTCTCTAAGTCTTTGTATAGCTTTTAGTGCGATGCTGAGCCAAGAAGTTTGATAGACGTGTATTTATGCGGAAATGTTGTTTCGGAGCTCCCACTCATAGGCGGCGAGGAGGTAGGGACCAACGCCGCGAGTGTCATTGTCAACAACGGGAATTCCGACGTAGTACTGGACATCAGTTAGCATACAATACAAGAGTAAATGTGGTAATATTCATACCTCGAAAGACGCGTCGCTGTTCAATGAACCGACCTGAACGGTATCAGTCCAGGTGATGGTACCGTTGCACTGCTTGGTGATGAAGTCGGTGACGAGATGAGTGTAGGCCTTGGTGGCGGGCTCGAGGTAGGTGGCCTCGTCGATGTAACCGAGACGGAGACCAGCGAGCCAGCCCCAAGTGAACATGGCGGCGGAGGAGCTCTCGAAGTAGTTGCCCTCCTTACCCGGGTAGGGCTCGTTCATCACGAGCCACCAGCCGTTGGAGGTGGGGTCCTGGGCGCGCTTGAGGGCGGCAGCAAGAGTGGTGTAGTAGCCGAGAAGGCGCTCGTAACCGGCGTGCTCCTTGGGGAAAAGGTCGAGGACCTCGATGAGGGACATGAAGTACCAGCCGACGGCGCGGTTCCAGATTAGAGGGGAGGCGCCGGTCTCGGGGTCGGCCCAGACGGCCTCCTTGCCTTCGTCGAAACCGTGGAAAAGAAGGCCGGTCTCGGGGTCACGGATGATCTCCTCGATCTTGTCCCATTGAAGGACAATATCGTCCCACGCGGTGGTGTTGTCGGCATCAAAGAGAGATGTGTAGTGAGCGTAGAAGGTATCAGCCATGTAGATGCCGTCCAGCCACATCTGGTTCTTGTAAGTCGGGGAGCGATGCCAGAAACCACCGGTAGGGGTGCGGGGATGCCTCTCGAGCATGCCGCGAATGGTGTCGGCCGCGATCTTGTACTTCTCCTCGCCGGTGCGCTGGTACCAGTAGAGGATGTTGCGGCCGATGCGGTAGTCGTCGAGAGAGTAGTGATCGGTACGGAAGCCAGGGATCGTACCGTTCTCGGCGACGACGAGGCCGTCGATGCGAGAACGGTACCAGGCGAGAAGGGTCTCGTTCTTGGTCAACTCGTAGACGGACTCGACACCCGTGTAGAGAGCAGCGCGGCCGTACCAGTAATCGCGCTGGGGCTCGTTGTTGTTCTGGATCCACGAGTCAATCATCTTGCCCGCGAGAGGTTCGTTGATGTCCCTCTTGAGGACGGCGGCCGCGAAGGCGCCGGAGGCGAAAAGAAGGGCAGAGACGGGCTTCATGGTGACGATGATGGACCGGAGAGGTGAATCCCTTGAGCAGCACCAGGGAAATAAGAAAAGCTCGGGCGGCTGTCAGCCCTTCTTATGGAATCGAGGCAGCTCATGCCCGTGGCCTTTCCAAAGGTTCATCTCCTTGAGTGGAATCATGGTACCTGAAAGCTGCAGACGAAGGTGACAGGGGTAGCTCTCCAGACCAGGGGTCCGAATGGCTGGGTCGAGGACCTTTGCACCAACGACTCCGGTCGATGCGACGGTCCTGCACGCCACGATAACGCAGGCCAGAGAGGGACGCGAGTGAACGCGATCCCGACGGACGAGACGTGGAAAAATTGCGTCCGATAATGAAATGAGCCATGAGGCTCTCCCCGCTCATTGAGCTTGGCCTGGCCTTGGCACATGGAGGGGAAAGGAGGCCGATAGGTCAATCGCGAGTGCGTGGCCTGGCCAAGAGCAATTGGAAGCTTGGCTTGGCATTGGCGTTTCTAGGCACTCCAATTCGAATTTATGAGCTTCCCCGAGGCCGCCTGACGAGCGGGAGGTCGGAGAGGATCAGCCAACAAGCTTGGTGTCAAGGTTTAGCAATGTTCCATCGTTCCGCTGATGAATTGCTTAGCAGGAAGCAGGACTCATCAACGTTTGAGGTAGAACTCTCAACATTGACTCAAGCATTTCCAATCCATCCAAAGTATCCCTCTCGCCGGTCAATTATTTCTCCTTTGTGGCGTATTGTGCTATGTTTGGATGAACATTGCCCCGGCATCTGCATTGCATTAGCGAAATACCATTCGTACTCTTACAGATGCAGGACGTTCTTGGAAAGGAACGAGGCTTTACGCAGGGAAGTCAATTGCCTCGTCCCGCTGCAGCAGCCCGGAGTCCGAGATGACCCAGAAGTCGAGCCCAATACCAATTGGCGGTTATGAGACCGATTTTATTAAGGGCATTGCATCGATACCGATTCTCACATTTTTGTCAGCAGGAAAATGATGCTGTAAAGATACGGATGCTCAAACGTATCGAAAGGGCTTTGAGAACTTTTGTCAGTATCACGTATTATAAGAGGGACGAATACTCTGGGGACAGAGACAGACGGAGACTACGACAACAGAAGCAACAACACCAATACAGACTAGAACGATAGGAGGGAACAGCAAAGGAGTTGCAAAACGAGCCCAAGCAGATAAGTAGGAACCAGCGACTCACGTTTATAAGCTGATATCATGCCTATCATTCCATCATGACAGCCATCCATACCAGCAAGCCAAACTCATCAAGACCATCGCACCATGCAGAAACTCGTGTTGAGATGTCGGCTTCCTCAAGTTCTTGCGAGAACTCGCTTCCAGTGGCACGTCGCGTCCGCCGCAAATCCTGTATGCTCAGAGGCTTCTTGCGTATATCATCTTCCATCTTCTTATAACGGGCGGCCCACTCTATGTTCGAGACTGGCTCCCATAGATACCTTCCCGTCGGCAATGCCACATGATCGTAACCGCACGAAGTGCTCTTCCCACCACTGAAGTCTACATCCACGAGTAGCTCGAAGCCAAAGTTAAGGCACACGTTTCTGAAAAGATGTATGAGTTATCAGTAAATACGGAATTACGGGATGTTATACCTTCGAAGACTCTCTCGTAAAACCCATTCCTGTCGGTCTAGACTAGCGCCATTGACGAGATTGGCGGCGTAGTCGCATGTATAGAACAGCCGCCTCGCTATTAGCTACATTTATGTTAACTGCATTAGTCGATGTTCATGAGGCGATGGGACTAGGAAATGCCTTACGACGGGAGTTGACAGAAGGGTGTCAATATCGTTGTCAGGGATAGAATCCCGATCTTTCGCTTGGAGCAGCACGTAAAGCCCCAGTGCCTGACAAGCCGCCACGAGCCTTTTTAGGTCGAAAGACATGTACTTAATTCCATCAAGTCAGACTAGAGACATAGCACGAAAGCGTGAACTTGGACTTACCTCCTCCCTAATACGTTCGACTTCCTTGTAGATACTTTTCCATACGAAAGCCGCGCTTCCGGGGGTCCTTGCCTCGTAGGACTGTATCAAACTGCAGCAAATTGCGAGCTCCTCTGGCAAACACCGATGATATCCCTGAGAACTACACTCCGCCGGAGATACCACCCCGTCGATGGCGCATTGGGGGAAGATGAAGGGTGGTAGTCGTCCGCCTTTGACCATCATCTCGGGATAGGACAGTAGTTGACCGAGAAGAACCTTTGCAGTGAAGGATGCAGAGACGGGCTTGCGCACTCTTGGGAGGAAAGGGGACTCGTTGTAGTGTTTGTTAACTTGACCTGACAGTGGTTGGCCTCTAAGTGTAGTTGGGTGCGGCGTTTTTGGGCTCTGGATGGCGACTAAGGCCGAATCGGACATATTGGGCGACTGCTGTTGTAGCCATGGTATACCTGCCGATTCGAACGGAATCGAGTTGTCAAAAGGAAGAACTTGTGGCACCCTCAGGGGAGCAGCGATCATTTGTTCAAACCTCTGATCCAAGAGTTGAAGGCCACAACCAGGAAAAGGCTCGAGGCTTGACGTCGGACCTGAGCTTCCCGAGTCTACCCAGTAATCTATGCTCTGACTTGACATTTCGTTGACGTCGGACACCTGAGAGACGAGAGCGCTCCCATCCGATGCGAACGGCGCCGTGCTATCCGGCCATGGCCCAATCACTCCGTTGCTTGGCAGCCAAGCATCTTTCTCGGGCAGCACAGGCGGTCCGCTTCCGCGGTTGCTGCCGACGGGTCGCAGCACCCGCGCCGCCGCCCGCCTTGGCAGATGATCATATTTGCAGTCCAGGTGCCGATCTGCGCACCGCCGACAGGGCAGATCGAGGGAGCACTTCGCCTTACTTGTCCGGCAAGGGGCACATGATTTCTTGCGACCGGACATCGGGACAACAGCTCGGTGATGAAATTTTTTGATGCAATCTGCTGGAAGCTGGTCAGCTCCGTTGCGTATGTTGTGTGAATGGACAAAGAAAGGGGGCGCGCGACGATCCTTGTCGACCGTCAGCATCCTCCGGAGTTCCAACCAATGAGCTATCGCTTGTGAGCCCACTCCGGCGCCGGCCGCCCGGGTGCCCCACCTGTTACGCCGTCCTTTTCGGAGTTCCAGCCAATCAGAAGCTGAAACCACCGAAGCTCCGGAAATTGATGAAGATGCTCCTCCAAGACTACCTCGCTTCTATGTCTTGTGTTTCGCATGAGTTACCAAGGGGCCAGAAACACCCTCAATAAGCTGGAAAATTGGCTATTTGAGCTGTGGGTGATGCTTGACGCATCAACATAAATATAGCACATCCTCGTCCCGTCAACTTCACATACTCGCTCCTCGGACCACAGGAATAACAACCAGAGGGTCATGCTCTGAATCTTTCTGAAGTATCACACAGTCAACATTATTTTTTCTTACATCAGAACCATATCACCACAATTATGTCGCCAATCCGAGTCGGCATCATCGGCCTTTCAGCCAAACCAGCGGCCTTCGCTCCGGGAGCTTGGGCCTCGACCGCCTTCCTTCCCTCCATCCAGAACTCTCCAGAGTATACCATCACAGCTCTCTGCAACTCATCTCTTGATGCTGCTCGTCGATCCAGAGACTTCCACAAGCTGCCAGAAACGACGAAAGTGTACGGCGACCCCGAGCAGCTCGCGAATGACCCAGACGTCGACCTCGTTATCGTTAGCGTCGTCGTCACGCACCACCTCAAACTTGCCCTACCGGCTTTGCAGCAGAAGAAGCAGGTCTTCGTTGAGTGGCCCCTGGGTAAGTCGGTCGAGGAGGCTGAACAAATGGCAGGTCTGGCCCGGGCGGACAGCCTCAAGACGATTGTTGGACTCCAGGCCCGTGGGGACCCGGTCATGGCCAAGTTGAAGCAAATTGTCGACAGCGGCGAGATTGGAGACATCAAGAACGTTGTCGCGTTGGGGACTCTTCCTGCTGTTCCCCCCCAGTTCTGGACCGAGGATACCGCACCGTACCTCGACATCTCCGGCGGAGCTACTTCGTTTCAAGTCATTTTCGGACACTGTAAGAAGCTCCATTTAGATCAATTATTGTCGACGTCTCATGCTAATACTTTGCCAGTTTTGGACTCCTTCACTCATATAGTCGGCGCCTTCCAAACCGACACCATCTCCTCGATTCTCAAAACCGACGTAGATGAGGTGGCCATTTACTCATCGGATAGAACGAGCATAGTAAAGCCATCCCACCCAAAGACCGCCCCCGACCACATTCTCGTCCAAGGGCTGCTGAAGAATGGCGCTCCCGCCATGATCAACTTCCGCACGGCGGCATCAACTGTAGACGATGTCGGCATTCGCTGGGTCATTACTGGCTCCAAAGGCGAAATCGAAACCACGACGCCATCTTTCAGCTGGCAAGCTTACGCACCCGCAAGGAAGCTGAAGATAAAGAGCCTGGGCGGTGAAGTGCGGGAGGTGGACCTCGACGAAGATCTTGGTGTCGCGGCCGACGTTGGCCAGCGCGGTGTCAACACTGCCTTGATTTTAGACGCGTTCGCCAAGGGAAGACAAGACTGTTACGCCGACTTCGAAGCAGCGTTGCAGAACCACCGATTATTAGAGCATATTTTGAAGAAGTCCAAGCTGGATATCTAGTGAAGGCCTGGTCGGACGGCTTGCTTTGCGTACCGTATCATGATTCGGCAGCACTCAATAAATACCAAATACATCGAAGTTTTATAAATCTACGGCCCATTGAGACAAGTTATGAGTTCGTGCTCGTTTTTTAGCCAGACTTCTGGACAAAGGCCAATTGGTTTTTAATTTGGTTTTAAAAATCCAGAAAAGAGCAATGAATCCGTTTAGATCAACTGCGTCCACACATGTGGATCTTCTCTCGGCCCCATGCCCGACACCGGCGTTGACGGCCGAATTCCGGAGATCGTGACACATAACCTCCGAACTCTTGACTCGGAATGACAGCCGAGACTAGTCCACTTCGACACTTCATTCAGCAACCGCACAACCGTTGCATAATTCAACACCTCTTTTGTCTTTACCTTCTTCTCTATTGGACCATACCTATCAATCATCAAACCCAATCAGGATTTCGAAGATTGAAACAGCCAATCTCGATTCCAAGAATTGAGTGAAAAAGTGAGCCTCTTTGAAATTACTTCTTATCTCTGGCTCAATACTAACAGCCTCGACTAAAGAGCAGAAATCATCATGGTCCAACCCACAACACCAGCCACTAACGGCCACATTCCCACACCTCACATCGCCATTTTGGACACAGACACAACAGTCCCGGCAATCCAAGAAACGCACGGAAAATACTACAGCGCAGCCTATATCAAGCACCTAACCAACGCCGCAACCCGCGCCAACATTCCCCTCCCCAAAATCACAACCTGGGACGTCCTCGCGGGATCCTACCCGGACCCCTCCGGCGTCACCTCGATCCTGATCACAGGCTCCATCGCCGCCGCCTACGACACCGACCCCTGGGTCCTCGCCCTCGCAGCCTTCATCAAGGACGTCTACGCCAACCACCCGCACGTCCGCATCTTCGGGACCTGCTTCGGGCACCAGCTCATCGGCCAGGTCCTCCTGGGCCCGCACGGCGCCGTCGTCGAGAAGGATCCCAAGGGGTACGAGTTCGGCGTCCAGACGATTTCTCTCCACCCCAAGCTCGTGCGGGACTTCCCCTGCCTGGAAAAGCTCGCTAAGGTCGACGGGAAGGATGAGCGCGGGCTGAGGCTGCAGATGTGTCACGGCGACCACGTGGCTCTGCCGAAACCATCCGGAAAGCTACCCGGCGAGTGGGTGAATATTGGAGGCAGTGAACATTGTGTGGTACAGGGGCTTTACGAGCCGGAGAGGGTGCTTACTATCCAGCCCCATTTCGAGGGAGACCAGGTCATGATGGAAGAGACGATTAAGTACTTTTACACGCCTGAGAAGGGCTTCTCTCCGGAGTTTCTGCAGAAGGCGTTTGACGGTACGAGGAAGGAAGATGACGCTGCTGTGGCGGCTGAGTGGGTTCTTAGATTTCTCATAGGCATGTCATGAAATGCAGACTGGAGATACTGAGGATTCATGGCCGTTCGTGAATGGGATTTCAAGATGCGATTACGAATATGATGTCGATCTGAAGAGAGATACCTTACATCAGGTTTTCGGCTGTCATGGCTAGGGTGTCTTCAGCCGAGCATTCATCTACTTACTAGATAATGAGACTGATGGAGAGGTCTTGCCTCAGTTGTTTGATGGCCACAACTGCTTAATGAGAGCGCCCTTCGAGAGCCATCTTGGCGGCGCAAGAGACCTGAAGAGCCAGGTGGCGTTGGTTTGC
The DNA here is from genome assembly GCF_011947395.1 of Colletotrichum karsti. Lineage (NCBI taxonomy): Eukaryota > Fungi > Ascomycota > Sordariomycetes > Glomerellales > Glomerellaceae > Colletotrichum > Colletotrichum karsti. The sequence continues at coordinate 1,006,191 of NW_024065904.1, forward strand.
ATTGCTGGGAACTATCGGGACTCATACGATGGACTTGGATGCTGGCCTCGCGTTAGAATTCGTGAATACTTTGGACATGCTTCCCAAAAGCAAACGCAACGCGGGCCAGCAATTCAAAAGATCTCTTATTGATTCCGAAGTACCAAAAGTCTCCCTTTCTTACCAATTATGTGTAATATAGCACATTCCCCTCAAATAGTCTTCGAGCAGTCCTCGAAACGATGCAGCGATCAACAACAACTCCATCATTACCCTCTCTTGTCCAAGCTTCCACTTCCATCACCCCGCTCCCATGTTCAATCCGGAACATCTGGCGGTTTTCGTGACTCTGAACTGGGATATTTCTTGTAGTTGAGGCTTCACTTTCGGATGTAGGACTCGGTGTCCTCCTGGGTGTCGGTATCCCATCAGCAAGCAACGTCGTACCGCTCTTTGCCACGCGGTGAGCCACGGTCCCGTCCATAATCATAGCACTGGCCAACGTGACACCACCCGTGAGTTGCAGGCTGGGATGTGGCTTTCCCATGCTGTATGCTTGAACTCGAATATCCGCCTCGTGTTTGGAGATGCCGCCAGAGCTTGGTGGCAAAAGGCAGGCCAGCTTTGGTGTGCCTCTGACTAGACCGGCGTCTTCTATGGTATTCGCAAGTCCCATAAGAAGTGCACCGCGTTTTCGGATGGCCTCAGCTACCTCAAGAGCCAACGGTGAGTCTGGCGCTTGGCTTCTGACCAGCAGGGGCAAAGTCTGAGAGTCAACTAGGACAAACGGGTTCGCCGAGTCTATCAAAGTCGCCTCCACTATGAAAGGACCCAACTCAGGAACCTCTTCCACAAGAATGCTGTCCAATGGGCGCCCGCTGGGGAACAGCTTGCCGGTCATACTTCCCATCGGCTCGACGAATGCAACTTTGATCTCGCTTCCGGCACCCTTGACACCGGGAATGAGGCAGTCTCCGTCCTCCTCGACATTGCCGTCCTCGTCGAGATACACGGTCTCCACGATGAGTTTCGAGGTGTTGGTGTTGAAGATGCGGACATCCATCGATCTCGCGCCCGGCAACGGTGTGACCAGCCTCTCTTGCACGGCGAAGGGCCCTACTCCGGAGCAGATGTTTCCGCAGTTCCCACTGAGATCGACCGTCTCAGTGCCCACGGCAACTTGGACGAAGGTGTACTCGACATCAACGCCGGGTCGACTTGAGGGCGCCACGACAGCGACTTTGGAAGTGACGCTGCTTCCGCCGCCGACGCCGTCGATCTGGCGGACGTCGTTGTACCTCGAGCCCATGGCCGCCAGGAGTGGTGTTTTCCAGTCGTTTTCTGACGGAGGTAGGTGAGAACGGTGTATGAAGAGCCCCTTGGAGGTGCCGGCTCGCATGAGAACTGCCGGGAGCGAGTGCCTCACCCGGCGCTTCGACACGGACGGGGTGATGGCCATTATGGGGAAATGAAAAGGTGCTGGACTTTGATGGAGTAGTTGGTGAAGTTGCCTGCGGCACCCAAAGTGGTGTCTCAAAGGCTTTCCTCTTAGTATCATTTAGGGTTCCCAGAAGAAGTGCTTGAATGATGCCTGCCAGATGCACTCGACAGACTGGCTTATGAGAACATGAGTGTTAATAAAGAAGTATTCCTATTAAACTTGGGGTGATGGAGGCCTCACGGTGATGAACAATATCGGCAATGATGCTGTGCTGATACCCCGTATCCGCGGAAGCAAGCCTCCCGCGGGACCGATGTCAGAGATCGTTTCCACTTTCCACTTCAACATCAGCTGCTGGATCCAACGCAGTAATCCCGTGTCTTATGCCCTCGCTCAATACGTCATAACCGGGGGAAAACACCATTTGAATTCGAAGAAAGATTGAACTCACATACTGGGTGGTGGTTGAGGCCATTCATGACCATATGGGCTGAAAACTTAGCTGGGAGGGCTTGCACATATATATGGGCTTATAAACCCTTACAGTGTTGAGTGCTAGGTATGTGCACTTACATTGTGTCCTATGTGGAAAGTTATTCCTCAAGGTGTTGTATGATGTTGGCGGCTGCAAGAATACGGAGGATGGGCCACATTATTTGTACGCAGCAACATGCGCTGGATTGCCAAACATTTCGAGGGATAAAGAATTGACGAAAACTTGATATTTCTAGTAGAAGAAACTGTCGAGAGCGGAACCATTGAATCCGAATAGCAAATCGTCTACTGAGGCACTCCCACCATCCCCGCCCGGCAGCCCTAGCGTGTGGTTATTGATACCACCCATGGAGTCGCCAATAGTTTGCTGACTACCTAGTATTGAAGACGGCAACGCTTGGTTGTAAGGCTCCGAATCCATTTCCATGGAGCTCGCGTGGAAGTCTTGCCCCCGAACGAAACTTTGAATGATCCCGTCAATGTCAGACCATCCCATCGAAGGCGACTCGTTTCCGGGCAAAGATGAATGACATGTTGACTGCCCTGTTGCTTCAATTCTTATGATTCCGGTGCGCTGTCTGGATTCCAGCTCCAACGTAGTCTCGTTTGTACTTGAAGCCGAGTTGCCAGCGATCTGGGACTCGTTCTGAGTGACCTTGACACCAAGTCTCGTCATCAGACCTTCAACTATAGCCTTTGCTCTCCGTACTGCCCAGTTGGTCTCTTGATTTTCTCTGAAGACGGATAAGCAAGTCTCCAAACGCTCCCTCGCGCCTGATTCGGGGCTTCGCTTCGCTGCTATACGGACGTGAATGGTTGCTGCTACGTAGGTGGCATACGATATGAGATAGGGTGCATGTCTGACAGAGAAGACTTTGTCGTACGTGCGTAGAACGTCTACAATACTGTTTGCAGCTGACGCACATGTCATGAACGAGTTTACTGAGATAGAGCGAGAAGTGTTGTAGAGGTGACCGTCGGCGACAAATGGTCTGTGGAGCAGGATGGTGAGGACGTGGAACATGGCGCTTAAACAACGTTAGTTAAAGGTCGTGAGGGGAATATCAATCATGACTGATAGATCTCTGAACTTGTACTTACTGTAAGCTAAGTACGTGAGGTGGCGGGGTCTTGAAATCGCTATGAGGGTCCAAAACTAGGTGCGTTGGCAGACTACTTTTCCATGTTGCAAGCTTTGAGCTGAGATTCTCAAGCATTGTAGAAAGCTCCTGGGGACTCCTGTCAAAGGCTCTTTCTGTGTATATGCAACTCAGTATATCACTCATGACGACCGAAAGCCGGCACAGATGTGTAAACGTCGACACACTGTAAGCAGGAGAGCCGGGATAGGCATTGTTCTGGGCAGTGTATGCGAACGGTGCCCAGTTCTCAAACTCCTCAAAGGTGTCGAGGAACTTTATAGGAACTAGGGTATCGGACTCTTTCAGGGACGCCGGGCGACCCTGGTAGAGACTCTGGATCTTGTCGACAACTGAGAAACTGAGTAAGTTATTGATACTGAGGATGAAGATATAGAGAAGGTAGAGCCGCTTAACTTACCAAAAGCACCCCAAAAGACTCGCCTTCTTATTTCGAGATCCTCATCAGAGAACTTCCTCGTGATTCCGAGACCAGGAGCATCAACATGCATGCCCAGATCGATGATCATGCGGAAAGCCAGTCCTGCGTATAGCCAAGCAGCGCTTCTTTCGTCTCCAAGGGCAAAGAGAGAATTCGTCATCACTAGCAAGGCCTGTATCGTAGTGATGTCACTCTTATCGAGCGCGTCGCCGAGTAGCTTGCGGACGCGCTCACGAAAGGCCCAGCCTGCGGTGCGAACATCATCGGGATCCCTTCGGACTTCTCGACGGGGGCTGAATTTAGAGGCGCCAAAGTAAATGGCGTTGAGCAGTATCTTGGAGAAGTAAGGACCGTTGCATACCATGTCCCGCATGAATGCTGGTCTGTACGTCAGCAAGAAGGAATGATGCTGCCGGTTCCAGTGAAGAGAGAGCAGATGCATCCCCAACTCAGGATCCACACCGTCAAAGTCCAATGTACCCGCCCTGTAATTGAAGTCCTCTAATTGACCTATAGAATGTCAACAAGAGGCTAAGGGGATGAAGAGGTTTGACGGTAACGGAAAACGTACGTTGCTTCGCCGCCTCAGCAACCAGACCTTTCTCGATCCACTCGTCTGGCATCCGCGGGCGCAAGTCGGCCGCAGAGGCGCGCTCTTGATAGGTTTCCTCATAAAGCGCGCTTGTACGGCCATGATAGCTCGACACCCCGTTCGCGGATACCACAATGCGGGAAACACCGGCCCGGCGAGAGGGGTTTGATCCGACTGGTGTTTCCGGCCGGCCTTCCGCCTGTGGTTGTTGTGTCGGGGTGCCGACGTCATCGTTTGCAGGAGATGGTGTGGCCTCATGCTCGTCATGACGGTCTCTACTATCGTTTTGGTCTTGGTTTTCACGCCTAGACGGAGTACGAGACCATGACCCAGCATCTCTCCGTGTAGCCCGTTGCCGACGCTCGGTATTACTACGAGCCGACCTTGATACGGGAGGCGGGTTGGTTGGAGGGGTTGACAAGGGTTCGTAGACGCAATCCTTGCCGTATGTCTTACAATTAGCGCATGTTGGCTGCTCGTTGTTGCACTTAATCTTTATGATTGGTATTAGCTGTGGAACAACCAGTCGAAAAGTAGCTGATTCACGAACCTTGCGCCTTCGACAGAATGTGCAGGCTTCAACGGCCCGTCGACGTGGACGGCCCGAGACAGTCGTGTCACCCGGCACCGGAGCCATGGGAAGGGAAGCGGAAGTGAGTCAAATTGCAAATGGTAAAATCTAGCAAGCCCAACAATGGCGGATGAGGAATGGATGCATCCCACCTGCGAAAATGTTTCCCGCGGATGTAATCGTACTCGGGGAAGACTCGCACGGCCATAACGAGACGTTCCCGTTTACTCCCGCGGGAACGGGAAGGTGTGTGATTGGTTGGAACTAAAGTCCGGAGTCGATGTCACTAACACCGTAACCCGCGGGAACGGTCGACCTTAGAATAGAGAGGCATGGAGGTCTGTCTTGTTTTGGATGAATTGCTGAAAATACATCTTAAATTGAGAGATGTAGATATCTGATTATGTCATTTTTTGTTCAAGCGAGGGCGAGTGAAGTTCATTTGAGCGATGTAAGCCTGCATCCAAGTGAGATCCCTTCGTTTGGTGTCTTCAAGTTGACTTTTTGCTGTTTCTAAGTTCTTCTTCGACTTGAACTACTTTTTCGAAATCAAAATTGAATCAAAAAGAGATCGAAGTAGAAAAATGTCGTCTATTACGTCCTACGCGCCTCCCGCCCCAAGGCCCATGGTGCTGGCACCCATGAGACAAGGGCCGGCAACGGCTTCTACCACCAAGCAAAAACACAAAATATCTCCGGGTATTTCTCTTCTTTCTGGGGGCATAGCTGGCGGCGTAGAAGCAGCAGTCACGGTACGCAAGTTGAATCTCCGCGGACTCAGGAAACATGCTGAAGTCTAGTCACACGAGCAAAGTACCCCTTCGAGTTTGCCAAGACGAGAACTCAACTGCACGCAGCAACATCCAGAAATCCTTTCGCAGTACTTCTTGATGTGGTCAAGAAAGATGGGCCAAGGGCAATTTATACAGGATGCTCAACCTTGATCATCGTATGCAACCATAACCTGCTATGCGTAATTGTTGCTCACGTTGAATACAGGGCACCACCTTCAAAGCAGGCGTTCGGTTCTTGTCGTTTGACTCAATTCGAAACGCTTTGATGGACGAAGAAGGAAAGTTGACACCAGCCAGAGGCATTCTCGCTGGTATGATCGCAGGTTGCGTGGAGAGCATCGTCGCAGTAACCCCTACGGAACGTGTCAAGACTGCACTGTAAGTGATATGTCGGAAGCCAGGTTGATATGCCTTGCTGATCTGTTGAGACTACAGTATCGATGACGCGAATTCAAGCCCAAGAAAGTACAAAGGCGGCATCCATGCATTATCCTCAATGTTGAAGCAGCACGGCATCAGCGAGGTGTACCGCGGGCTCATATCCACCACACTGAAGCAGTCGACCACTTCGGCCGTGCGAATGGGCTCGTACAACGTCCTGAGAGAACTCTCAAAGCGATATAAGCTGCCAGACAACAGTATGGTGACATTCGGCTCGGGGGCCATCGCCGGAATCATCACCGTCTACGCTACGCAGCCGTTCGATACCATCAAGACCAAGGCGCAGTCTGCTCGCGGCGCCAGCCTAGTGGAGGCTTTCCGAATGGTTCTGTCGGAAAGAGGAGTTCGAGGGTTCTGGAGTGGAAGCACAATGAGGCTTGGGCGTCTGGTTTTGAGTGGCGGGATTGTTTTCACTGTTTATGAGAACGTAGCGCATCTTCTACGAAATTCTGCCGAGTAGATTTGCAGTTCGAAAGAATTTGAGAACTTCGATTATTCGGGCGGAGTACTTCGCAGGCGAAGAGGGACAGAGACGAAGATAGAGAGAGCAATAGAGTCAGGCAGCGCTAGTTCAGAACGACAATTTCGCGTGATTTTATCACAAAATCATATGCATTAGCAGTTTGGGTGATCCTTAGCCACGATGCTAATCTAAGCTTCTTCGAAGCGTCTATATGGCGTATCAGTTGTCAAGACATATGCAACCGCTATTACTGCATCAGGTGGTTCAAGCCATGCGTGCCTGAGACGCTTGATGAGATGCTTGATGAGATGCTTGATGAGATGCTTGATGAGACGCCTGCTAAGACGCTTGCTAAGATGCTTGCTGAGGTGTTTGCTGAACAGCATGGAGCAACGTGTCCGCTGTTCAATTCATTCCCATACTACCATCTGCCTTGCCTTCCCTGAACCAACAACACGCTAGCCAAACTCCGCTTACACGAAGGAGTGAGGGGTCGCGCGCACAACACCGTCTGGTCCTTCCCGCGGGAACACGAAAGACCTCATTGTGGAGATCCCGTCTCACCACCGTTCCCCCGTATCCCGGTCTCGTTATCTTTCCCCGGCGATCCAAACGCGGGGTGAGTCTGGAGTCCCCAGATTGCCAAGGATGTCCAAGATCCTCTTTTGACTCGGGGCGGTAGTCCAGAAGAATGACCCGCAACAGCTTTACAGATATAAAGACTGTTCCGACAGAGAGAGAGAGAAAGACACGATGTGTGAAAGAGAGACAGCACTCGCTTCTGTACGCCATAGTCTCACCCCGCCGACGTCTTTCAAGTCACCATGAGTCCAACGAACGGCGGCAGCGAAGACCAGAACACTGCTAACAAAGATGTCGTCAGATGTGATGAGGTCGAGCGCCAATCATCCTCAGAGGGCAAACCGGAGCAGACCCAACAGTTCTCTGAGGCGGAGATTCAAGGCCGTTTCGATCTCCTCCGCGACCTGAACAATGCCGAGATGGAGCAACTCAACAAGAGCGTGGTGAAGAAGATCGACTGGCGCATGATGCCTACGATTACACTGAGTTAGTGCTTGCGTCTGTGAAGCGATGTATGTTCAAAAGCTAATATGGAAATCTTCAGTGTTCCTCATGAGGTCAGCCTTGTTCTTCCCAACTCAGAGACGGACACTCGCTTTAATTGACAATCGCTGACGCTGCGTAGTTACCTCGACCGCATCAACGTCTCCAACGCCAGATTGGCCGGCATGCAGGAAGACCTTCACATGTCAGACACCATGTGGAACCTGGGCATTTCGACGTTCTACATCGGGTATCTCGTTGGTCAATTGCCTGGAAACTTGTGGCTCGCCAAAGCCAATCCTCGATGGTTCCTCCCCTCGACCATGGTGGCCTGGGGCGCGGCGACCATTTGCACGCCTGCTCTGAAGAAGTAAGAAAGGACCATACGCTATGCTTATAATGCTCGAACGCAAAGTTGATATCTATCTGCAGCGGTCCCGGATTTGCCGTGTTGCGATTCGTAACTGGTCTCGCCGAAGCTCCTTTTTTCCCTGGCATCACGCTTAGTATGTAGACCCATGACCGTTCAAGGCCAAAAGCACAAGGAAGCTGACGTGTGTAACAGTGACTTCGTCTTGGTACAACAAGCACGAGAGCCCCACGCGCATGGCCGTATGGCACGCAGGCAACACCATCTCCAACATCATCTCCGGCTTCCTTGCCGCAGGAATCCTCACCACGATGGACGGGATCTCGAACCTGCACTCGTGGCAATGGTTCTTCCTCATCGAAGGAATCGCGACGTTCGTCATCGCGTTGTCGGCCTACGCCCTGCTTCCCGACTGGCCGCACAACACCAGGTTCCTCACGCCAGCCGAGCGAGAGATGGCGCAGTACCGCATGCTCTGCTCCAACGGCGGCCAGGAAGAGACGGCAGGTGGGACCTGGGATGGCCTGAGAGACGCCGTCAAGGATCCGTTTACCTGGATCTTCTGCCTCATGCACTTCTCTCTCGTCACGGCCCAGTCTTTCAAAGACTTCTTCCCATCGGTAAGCTCCCATGTCAAGAGTTTTGATGTTTCCGGCAACTGACCCGAAGCAGATCGTTAAGACTTTCGACTTCGGCGAGCTCACGACGTACTTCATCCAAGCTCCCCCATATGCATTCGCCTACGCCTTCGCGTGCGCGTGCGCCTGGTCCTCGGGCCGCATGCAAGAATCCTTCTGGCACGTCGTGCTGCCCATCATCGGCAGCGCCGTCGGTGTTTCCGTCCTCATCTCGACGATGAACATCGGCGCCCGCTACTTTGGCCTCTTCCTGCTGATCTCGGGCACTTACAACGGCCTCAACCTGCAGCTGTCGTGGGAGACGTCGGTGGTGCCGGCGCCGAGGAGCAAGAAGGCAGCGCTGATCGCCATTGCGAATTGCCTTAGTCAGGTCAGCCACTGGTTCAGCCCGTACTTCTGGCCGCGCTCGCACGAGCCGTTCTACCGTCTCGGCGGTGGTCTGGTGCTGGTCGGGTGTGCGTTGGTTGTTGTGTCTGCGTCGTTGGCCAAGTGGCGTGCGATCAAGTTGAACAAGAAGCTGGATGAAGCAGAGGGGTATTCGGAGCACTCGGGCGTGGAGCGCGGTTGGAGATATGTCTCTTGAGACTTGACATGATAAAGAGTTTCGGGTTGAGAACACATGAAGATGCTCTAGGGAGAAAGGCAACACGACCTATACTGTTACTGTTTGTAGGGAAGAAATGAGATGTAGGTGGAATGTTTTACAGAGTTTCATTGACAAGATTGTGCAAATATCGTGATCCGTATATACATGAGAAGATGCGGCCGTACCACTCTGAGAAATGGTACCGTCGCCATGATTACAACGCTTTTATGCCGGTATGGCAACGTGTCGCCGGCAGTTTTTCGTTACTGGCCGACCTGCTCCGATTACCCCATCATTAACAAAGGTAGTTGCACCGAGAAGGTGACGAAGCATATATGTACAGAAATGGTCGAAAGACCGATGTATATAGTACACATCCATTGCAGACGGGGAAGTATTTGGTTGTTTAGATAACCCACTGGCGGAGGTTAGTCGCGAACTTGCGCAGTAGACCTGACTGGTTGGACTTACGGGAATGAAGAGGTAGGGGACCTGGCGCTCGTACTCGGCCCAAGCATCGCCGTACTTTTGGCGGCAGCGGTGGATGTCACGAGCCGCGCGGTGAGCAATCATGCCACAGAAGAAGACCGGGTAGAACCAGGGGAAGGGGCTCCTGTTAATTTGTTAGCCTCGGGTCCTTGCTCATGATTGTGTCTTCGACTTACTGGAAACCGGTAATCAAGCCCCAGCAGATGGCGAAGAACGCATCGCAAGTGTAGTGGATCTTGCGAGCGTATCCGTACATGCCGTCAGCGAGGATAACATCGCCCTTGTCCGAGGTGATGGTCTTGGGGTTCTTGACGACACCCCAAGGAAGCTGGGGGAAGGTCTTGCGCTTGATGAGCTGGCCACGCTCCTGAGCACGGAAGCTGTTCTTCTGGCTGTTCGTGGTGTCCCAGACCCAGTAGACAAACAGGTAGGAGACGAAGAGGGCAGTGAGCGCAAAGGGGTTCCACTTGTACTCGGAGGGGTGGTGGTTGGCGAGGTAGATGGTGCAGTGGCAGTACGAAAGAGGAACTCCAGCCAAGTTCCAGAAGATGAGCATGAAACCCCACTTCTCGTAGTACATATCCCATGTCGGCACGATGAGCTGCTCAGCCTTGGCGCAGGCGTTGGCGTAGAGGTAGTGGGCCATGACGAGGAAGGCAACTTCGCCAGAGACGTATCCGTATCTCTCATACTGGCGGGCCGCGGCACCACAGCTGATACCGAAGAGAATGAACCACGGAATGCGAACCTCGAAGAACATCTTGAAGTCCAGGATGCCGAACATGCGAGGGTTAAGCTCGGCGCCGATGAAGAAGTCGTAGATGGGGTAGCCAGTCATGCGGTGCTGAGCTCCTCTCCACAGAGCAGAGAAGTACGCGACGAAGGAGACCAAGTAGCCGCTGATGATGGCCACAGTCATCAGAGGTCCAAACTCATCAATGAAGGTGTAGATGGGGAAGAGACCACTGAAGTGGAGGACAGCCATGACCGCAATAGTGAAGTTCCAGCTGAAGTAGGCGTTGCAGAAGTACTTGAGCTGCTTGCCGCCCTCATGAGCAAGAGGCTTGCCCCAGGCCCAGACACCAGGGAGCAAGCAGTAGCAAGCACCCTCGAAGATGAAGAATGTCCAGTAGATGCGCCACGCGCGCAGAGAAGGGAACGCGCCAGTGTAGACGAGGTCGGCAAGATGGCGACCAAAGTCTGCCCAGCTCTGGCCCTCCTCGCGAGAAGGCAGCTTGCCATCGTAGTATGTGGCTCCAATCCACATGTACCACATCAGGAGAGGGAAGCCGATCATCAGAGACAGCGTGCCGAGGCTGCCACCGAACTCGAACTCGCCCGAGGCGTCGATCTTGGGGTCGGTGCCGACCTTCCAGCCGTCGATGATCTCTCCCTCTCTGTAGACGCGCTCGGCGTTCTCCTTGGTAGGGGCCTTGCCGTTCGCAGGAAGCTCTGTCTTGACGTCCTTGACGTGTCCGTTGGTGGCGTGACCATTGACGGGCTCCTCCTTCACGTGTCCGTTGGTGTGTCCATTGGCGTGCCCATTGGAGTATCCGTTGGCGTGGCCGTTAGACAGGGGCTCATCCGCCTCGGTCTTGCCGTTGGCGACGGGCCCATCGGAGACGATCTCGTCGTCGAGCTCCTCGCGGAACTTGCCAGTGGCGCGGCGGCGGGGAGTACGGGCAGGCATCTTGGACTCGGTGGTGTCTGCCGTGGGTTCGTTCTCGGGGGATTTGCGCCGGGAAGAGGTACGTCGGGGGGTCTCAACCATGCCCTCAAAGAGCTCCTTCTTTCTGTAGAATTGGTCAGCGAATAAGTTCTTGAGAAAGGTCGCGTGCGTCGGGTATTGACAGATGAATAAGGCAAGAAGCTACTTTGCGTAGTTACCTCGGCCGTATGGTGATTGCGACAGGTCCAAGTGCTTCGAAAAGACGCTCCAGAAGCAAGAAAAGAACGGGAAAAGTCAATTGACTAACCTAGGCGTCTGCCTCAATGAGTATCGACTCGACATCTTGAAAGCTTTCTTATATCTGTGCAGGTATGCCTAACGTGGGGTCATGCACCTCTCGTGTAGCTGAACCAAGTCCGTGTGAGATGGTCGTGGATCTTTGGGCAGCCTGCCAGGGTTCGAGGATCAATTTGGCTTCTTAGCGACAAGATGTCGTCCGAGGCATGGGAAGGGAGGGAGCGGGAGCGGTCAGGATGGAAATCCGAGTACGACCGGGCGAAGCACGAAGGCGTCAAAGGTGGCGTGCAGGACAGGAAATCAAACCTTGTGACGGGACGGCGCAGGTCAAGAAAATCGCAGCGTGTCCTCGATTTCGATTGGGCCCTGTCTTCTGCTCTATCAAAATTTTGTTGACATTTGTGTTTGGCCCCCTTTCTGCCGGTAGTCAAGGGTCACGAACAGAGTTGAAATTGGGGTACTTTGTATTTGGTGGGAAGCCCTGCTGTCCGGATGTACCTACTCTAACCTGCTCGGGAGGTCCCTCGGCCTCGAAGACCCGCATATGCAGCTTTCGTCTAGATCACAGGCCAATGAGAAGCTTGATTTTGCTTCAATTGGGATTCGAGGTGTTCCCCGCTGCTAGACGAATCGTGCAGGTGCTGCAAGGTCCGAGGTCGAGGTTGCCTCCCTCATTATCTAAGCATTTGGGTAAGCTTCTGGGTGAGATTCCCCCAGCTTTTTGCTAGACGATGCCTGCATGACATGCATCTCCCGGTCTAGGAACTTGATGGATTCTCGGACATTGGCATTAGGAGCGGTTTTTGGACTTTTCCGTGTCTCCGTCGCGCAATTTGGTAACGCTCAAAAGGGGTTCTCCTTGGATAAGGATCGCCAATATTTCGTAGCGTGTCGCTGTGTAGTGTTTTGGCTTCATCCTCATGAAGTTATTGGTCCATTTGTTCTCCTGCCTATTCTGCGTGAGGTTGACTGGCATCGACGGTCGTCTTGCCGTCATCGATTCACCGTGGCCATTTGTTGGGGACAACCCTCCTGCGGGTGCAGGTATCGGCAGCCCAGCACACATGATGAGCAGTCACGCGACAGTCCACTGATGAGTTGCTCCCAAGAGAATGTTTCACGAAACAAAGGTCTTGGCGAGGTGAATGATGGCTCCCAGATGAATGGAGGGAAAAGATTGATGGCCAGCCAAGTCTCAAGGCAAAAGAAACGGACGCTCAAGGAGGACGCTTGGTGTGGAATCGTTTTCTTGAGGCCATCCCCATTTGGCTCCAGTAAGAGGCTTTTGACTGATCTTGCGATCTTGCCCTCGATAAATCATGATATTTCCCTTAGTTTGGCAAGAATCGGCAGCTGTATCTTCAAACGACTGAACTATTTCATCGGTCTTTCCATCAATCTCGCGATCCTGACCTCAGCCTGCCTTGGGACCTGCCTTGGGAAGGAGCTAGGCAGAAGGTGGGCCCCGCACGTACCAGTACCTTCCTTCCTCTCAAAAACCGCCGTCGGTTCTGCCGTGGTACGTACTTTTCGCTGACCGCCCACCGTGCACAGGCCACCTACAGAAGATATATAATGCCCTCGATTTCCCACCCTCAACTTCGATTCTTCAGCTCTCTGTCAGTCACTTCACCACCCCCTACCTTTCGAGATGTTTGCTAACATCTTTCTCAGTTGCCTTTTGGCTTAGATCAAGTGTAGTATACTGTTCTTTTCAGCTTAATCTCTGAAAGATGTCCACGGACATCGATCGTGATTTTGTTATTTTTGATCTGCCGGGTGAGGGCCTCTGCAGCCTGCTGCATGCTCTCGCCCACCGTGTCCCTGGTATTTCACTGCCTCCAGGAGATGCAAACCCATGATCTTCATTGCTTTGTCTGGCTCTGCCCAGGCTTGCGAAGAGGACCTCTCTTTTGCTCTGTCGTGTTTCCGTTGGTTGAATGTGATGTCAGCTTGAGCCGCATGCCGAAAATGTGGTGATCCTTGCCGTGTCTCCGCCGCTACGTAGGACTGCTGTGACCGCCCACCGACTGACCCTTGCACGATTTTCTTAGAAGTTCCTGTCCATTGTAGAGGTCCTTCTTGTCGACGTGACATTGTTGATCGAGTACTCGTCGTAAATATTCGTCTGCTCGTTTTGTGACTGCCCAAAATTGTTCCTGAGGTAAGTGGGAAAACTCTGATTTTTCGTTGTCTCTCAGCGTCACCGACGACCTACGTAAGGTGCCAATCGCGGGGCAGGCACAGTCCACCTCAATCTTCATCGCCGTTCAAGTCGTCTTCCAACACGCCCTCGTCTGCAAATTGCCGCGAGCCTCTTTATTTCCTCTCTCCGGTCGAAAAAAAATCACTGCTCATAATCCAGTCCTAATTTCTCTAGCCATGGACAACGACACAAGTATGGGCGAGGTCCCCGCCTCCCGCCTCCTCGACCCCCAAATCTTCGAGCACCTCAAGAACAAGATCGACGAGGATCAGCTGGTTAGGGACCAGATGAGCCAGACGGTCCAGAAGCTTGACAGAGCCATTTCCTACGTCCAGGGCCTCCTGTCGCGCGTCCACGCTACCCCGCGTGAGCAGTGTGAGTTTTTTTGCCCGCCGAGCGTCTCGCTCTTAGCTGTCCAGCAAATTTGCCCTGGAAGGGCTACGCATGCTGACAAGCAATCGTGCTCAGATGCCCCTCTTCTGTCCGACGTTCAAAAGGGCATCGAGAAGGAGGTCGAGGTCATCGGTGAGCTGCAGGAGATGGCCTCGAAGCACCCGTACTACAAGTAAGCATCTGCGTCCCGTCACATCAGCATCTACTAACTTCACCCAGGTACAACCAGAAATGGAACCGTCAAGTCCAGAACGCCATCTTCACCGTCATCGTATGCGGCTGGCTCGGCGGCCTCACCTCGGACGGCAAGCCCGGCCCGGTCGGTCGTCTTCTGACTCTCGAGGAGGTCGGCGAGATCTTCAAGGGTACGGCCATTTTCCCCTCTGGCGAGCCTTCAGCTAACAAAAATCCAGTCCCTGTTAACCTCAAGGACCGCGACGCCTTCCACCTGACCATCGAGGAGTACCTCCTCGCCCTCACCGACGTGACCTCGGAGCTCTCGCGCCTCGCCACCAACGCCGTCACCCTGGGCGACTTCTCCCTGCCCGTCGAGATCAGCAGCTTCGTCAAGGACCTCTTCGCCGGCTTCCAGCTCCTGAACCTCAAGAACGACATCCTCCGCAAGCGCGTCGACGCGGTCAAGTACGACGTCAAGCGGGTCGAGGACGTCGTCTACGATCTCTCCCTCCGCAGCCTGATTCCCAAGAAAGAGACGGCCGCGCAGCCGGCGACCGAGTAAGTATGCTATGGTCTGGGAAAGGGGACGGGCAGGCGGCCTGGGCACGGGAAAGATGGCCGTGGTGGATGTATTCAAAAGTTATGAAAGCAATTTAAAATCCTATGTGCGTTGTGCACTTTCGCGCTCGGAGGATCATCACGTTGTGCGCATGTGCCTGAATCTCGCCTTCCGAGCCACGGCTGTGAACGGAAATCGAGTCGAAATCTCATCTAGAAGACTTCATCTTGCAAGGCTTGCTATCGATAAGCTGTAGGTAACATTACTTGTCAGCACTACGATACGTGCCGACTCTGCCTGCGTCTTGTAGCTCACTTGATGGCGCTTGAATTTGAAGTCCTGTGGGGATATGGTTCATGACGCCTCGATGTCACACTAAGGGATTTTATCGACGGCCTTAAGGCCCATTACCTTGATGTTCTAAGGGCCGAACACTGTAAATGCAGTTGGAAGCTGCTACAATAGACGTCACGCTCGAGGAACTGAACATAAATCATAAGAGAGACGCAAGAAAGCATTATCGCACCCTAGACTACAATTCCTTCTCCACCACCGTTGTCTATGCTGAGCAACCGCCCCCCAGAAATGGATAGCATACCTGTGATGGCACAATAGTACATATACGTTTGATCCCCGACCGAGACACCCCCCGATCGTTCCAAACAAAACAGTGGCATTTCGTGACCTTTGACCGATTCCACGCCTATGCCGTAAACCTTTGATTTGATTCGAGTATTCGACGCGCCTGCTGATGATAATCTTGTCGTTGCCCGCGTGAGGCAAGTTTATGCCCGTGCTAGTTGTGGCTTAAGTACATCTTGTCAACCGTTCAACCGAGCATTTTCGTCGTTGCGTGTCGTCGTTTAGCAGGTGACGTCCTGGCTGGCCTTGGAGTTCATGAGAAGGGCAACAATCAAGCCGTAGAGACCTGGAGAGCGTTTGTCAGTTTATCTTCGCAGTGCAGAACAGAAGGAGTCAAGCGTACCCAAGACTTCGGCGAAAATGAGAATCAGAATCATGCCGACGAAGAGACGGGGCTGTTGAGCAGTTCCACGGACACCAGCGTCACCGACGATACCGATGGCGAAACCGGCAGCAAGACCGGCCAGACCGACAGAGAGACCAGCACCGAACTGGATGAAACCAGTGTAGAGAGACATCTCCTGCGCAAGGCCGTCGGAGATAAGCACAGACACGACGAGACCGTAAATAGCAATGATACCAGCCATAATGACGGGAACAATGTCTATCGTGAAAATGTTAGCGACCTCCAGTATTCGTGGCCTGCGTCGCAGACGACGGTTCGATGGATGTGGGTTCGCGTACTCTTGACGATCAGGTCAGGGCGGAGGACACCCATAGCCGAGATACCGACACCAGACTTCGCGGTACCGTAGGAGGCACCCAAGCAGGTGAAGACGATGGCGACGGTGCAGCCCATGGCACCGAAGAAGGGCTACTGGCATGTTAGCGATGATCGTTGGACGCGATGTCGAGGTGATGCCCAAATGGCTCATCCGAGGATATGAAGGGGGTTGGCGACGTCATGGATCGTGGACTCGGGGGACAGGGATGACGAACCGCGTAGACGGGGCTGTGACATGATCGCATTAGCATATGAGCTTGAGAAAAACATCACGAAGCTGGATGGAAGCGTTGGGTCTCGAGATGGATGGAGTTGGGAGCTCCAGCTGATGGATAGGGAGCTGTCGTTGGAACGGGGGCAACACGGGGCTATTGTTGACGTACCAGAGTTCGGAAGGCATCTTGGCGGTATTGATTGACGTCGAAGACGGACGAGTCGAAAGAAAAAGTTGAAGAGAAAGTCGGGAACTGAAGAAGTTGCGGCGACGAGTGGGCTGAGGACGATGCGGTGATGGCTGGTTGGGGCTGCGAGGTTCGACTGCTGCTTCGGCGACTGCTCGAGGTGAGGTGTGCTGTGTTAAGATCTCGTTTCCAGGTTGGCCTTCTGGTTGGCTGCAAGGTTTTGCGGCGCGTTGACAGCTCCGTGCACTTACGTAAGACAGGAGGCGTCCATCGGACACAGCGGTGCTCGGGAAAACTACGGTTCCGAACGAGCTCCGCTTTCGCTTGTCGGAAGGGTCCACTCTCCAACGGCAAGTGCCGTCCGAGTTTGGGGAAAGTGGGATTTTTTTTTTCTGGCTTCGAAAAAAAAAAGTTTTGGACCATCCATCGCGTTCACCACGAATTTCGACCTCACTAACAGGGCGAGCCACCGCAAGGAACCCTGCATATTGGTATGTCGCGTACTCTTCAGTAATGCGAAGTCGTTCTGGCAGTCTAACATTTTCATCAGACATCTCTCGACACCACTTCACTCAACAATGGCTGAATCTGCTGCTTGGCCCCTGGCCGACGATGCTCTCCAGCAGGAGCTCCTGGACATGGTTCAGCAGTGCCAGCACTACCGCCAGCTGAAGAAGGGCGGTAAGTTATTCCTGTGAAGTCTTATTCCGTGTTCTCGTCTTCTCGGGGTCTCTCTGGTCCCAGAAGTCTGGCGCTTTTGTTCTCGAGTTGCACAGTGACTGACATCTCTGCTTAGCCAACGAAGCCACCAAGACCCTCAACCGTGGTGTTTCTGAGCTCATTATCCTAGCCAGTGACACAAATCCTCTCAGCATTGTTCTTCACCTGCCTCTCCTGGCTGAGGACAAGAACGTTCCCTACGTTTACGTCAAGTCCAAGACCGCCCTTGGCCGTGCCTGCGGTGTTTCCCGCGCCGTCATTGCTGCCAGCATCACCTCCAACGAGGGCAGCGAGCTAGCCGGTCCCATCCGCGCTCTCCGCGACAAGGTCGAGAGACTTGCCATCTAAGATACCCACACCGAATGATATTGGGCGGCGTTCATAGCTTGGGAGGTGCTGGAAAACAGTTTGGATGTTGGTGGCCTAGACGTGGACTTGAAGAGATTCCCCTCAGAGGGACTCTGTCAGTCTCTCTGTGCTGCCACAGCCGGAATGCTTGAAAAATAGTCTCAATTGTTGATAGGCGTCGACTAGTTATTCTCGGGGTTTGTGTTGTATTGGACAGTACTCTTTACATACATACCCCAGAAAAGCGTCAATCGAGATCGTCAAAAACACAAAATGCAACGTCCCTGAAATATGCAGAAAGAGGTGTGTGTGTAAGTCGGGATGAGCTAGTGGGACGGAAAGCTTGGAAGAAGCACGCGTTGGCGCAGCTGAAGAACCTAGCCGCACGAAAGCTTCAAGCTCCAAGCGCGCTGAACCAAGCCCCAACGAATGAAGAGACAGCATGCAGCACGTAGCAGCGACGGACCAAAAGCGCTGAACAAAATGGACTGAACTGGACCTGACCACTCACCGGGCCGGTGTCTCAGGCGTGACCTGAACTCGCGCTGGGAAACTGCAGTCTGACGTTACCCCGCGGCCCACCACCCATGTCATAGCTACATGTTCCATTTCGGCGACATCATCAGCAGTTCGTGCAGCCCAAAACGTGCCATTCCCCCCTGCATGTTCGACCCTTTCTCAACACCACTAATGTAGGTATGAACATCCGTACCGCAATTCTTCTGCAAATCATTTGTACCACATTTATGGCTTTTTCCCGATAGAACTCAGTCCGTTTCGAATCTTTTACCAACGAGAGGAGTTTCGTCGGCCTGTGGTGCGCACACAGCTTGTGTGGTCCTGAATCGCAAAATGCCCGGTATCGCACGCAAGCTCATCATTTGCGCCGCCGTCGATGGCCTCATAATCCAGCCGTTTGTCACAAAGGGTCAACGTCCCGCGCAACCGGTGAGAATTAGATATGGCGATGCAGCAATAACCCCTGCTTCTCGAGAGCAGATCCCCGATCTGTCCCAGCCAAATTCCTCGTTCGAGGCTTTCGGCGTTATAGGTTTGTGCCCCGAGCTCCCAGCCACAGCTCCTAGCTGCGCATATCCGAAGCTGACCATGCCCGTCGAACAGGACTTATTACCGTCTCGAGACTCAGCTACCTAATCACAATTACCCGGCGACAGCAAGTTGCGCAAATATGCGGGTACCCGATTTACGTCGTCACCGAAGTCGCCGTCACTCCATGCGCCTCGCAGAAAGACGCCGGCGAAGCGATCTCGCAAACCGCGCTTCACCTCGCAGAGAGGAAAACAGACAAGGATGCCGACGATAGCGACAGCGATGATTATGTAGAGCTTCCGACCAGCGGCGACGAGGTCGAAGACCCTGCCCCCGCCAAGAAAGGCGCCGCCGATCCCGTTAAGAGCACTGTCGCGAAAGATGTTATTGGCAGAAGAGGAAGCTACGGGAGGTTCGCGCAGACATGGCTCACAAAGAGCGGGTGGACCCAAGATCAGAAGAGAACGGCCGGCTGGAGTGGCACTGCGGATCAGGTCCGGCGTTCCGTCGACCAAGCTGCCAGTTCGAATAATGCTTCGAGCTCCGCGATAGACGATTCGGACGAGCCGGTGCCGACTTCCACTTTGCTGCCGAAGCTTTTGAGAACGACCCAGATCCTGTTTGGCTCTTCACGCAGCTTCTACTTCTCCTACGACGTCGACATTACTCGGAGTTGGGCAAGCCGCGAACGATCGCAGTCCGACGATGTTCCTCTGCACAACAGTGTGGACCCCATGTTCTTTTGGAACAAGAGCACTTTGAAGCCTTTCCTGCAAGCTGGAGAAGAGTCTCTCTTGCTGCCTCTCATGCAGGGTTTCGTCGGCCAGAGAGAGTTCGTGGTAGACAGCAGTCCTCCCCAAACCGACGAAGGCCTTGGGGACTCCGTAGAGTTGTCGTCTTTCCGGCAGCCTGACTCAAAGCCAGCAACCCCGCCGACAGAGTCCGTTCGGGCATCTATTGATCTTCGCCCTACTGAGAAGAAGTTCCTCTTGACCGTCATTTCCCGCCGATCGACGCAGCGAGCTGGACTGAGGTATCTAAGGCGCGGTATTGATGAGCAGGGTCATGTTGCGAATGCCGTCGAAACGGAACAGATTCTGTCCAGCCCCAAGTGGGATAAATCGTCAAAGGTTTACTCATTTCTTCAAATTCGCGGCAGCATTCCAGTGTTCTTCACCCAGTCTCCGTATTCCCTGAAGCCGGCACCAGTAATCCAGCATTCGCCAGAGACAAACTACGAAGCGGCAAAGAAACATTTCGAACGCTTGAAAGAGAAATATGGAGGTCTTCAAATTGTCAACTTGGTCGAGAAGCATGGTGTCGAAGCATCAGTTGGCAACCAATACGAGAAGACGATAGAAAAGCTGAACGAGGAAGTGTTCACGGGCCAAGATGCCGCGGTCGCGTTCGAATGGTTCGACTTCCACTCAGCATGCCGTGGAATGAAGTTCGAGAACGTCAGCTTGCTTCTTGATACGCTGCGCGATAAGCTGGAGAGCTTTGGCAGCACTGTTGAGGAGGCTGGAAACATTTCCACGAAACAGAAGGGTGTATTACGCACAAACTGCATGGACTGCCTCGACAGAACAAACGTTTGTCAGAGCTCTTTTGGCAAGTACATGCTGGAGGCTCAGTTGAAGTCGGAAGGATATGATCTTTCTGCGCAAGTTGAACAGCAGACGCCGTGGTTCAACACCATATGGGCGGACAACGGAGACGCGGTCTCGAAGCAATATGCGTCAACGGCCGCTATGAAGGGCGATTACACGAGGACTCGGAAGCGTAATCTCGGCGGAACCCTGAACGATCTTGGTCTTTCATTGACACGCTATTACAATGGGTACAACTTCATCAAGCCTCCTTTTGACTACAATTGCTAACCCGTCCCAGAATGGTCAACGACTACTTCAGCCAAGCAGCCATCGACTTCCTCCTTGGCAACGTCAACTCCATGGTCTTCCAGGAATTCGAGTCCGAAATGATGACGAAAGATCCCGCCGTTTCCATGCTGAAAATGAGAGAACAAGCTATTGAGCTATCTCAAAGGCGCGTAATATCCGATGAAGGCGAGGAATTCATGGGCGGTTGGGTGCTCTTCAGCCCCCATACCTCCGACAACCTGCGGTCTCTGCCCTTCGAGGAGGTTGTCCTTCTTCTAACAGACGCCGCCTTGTACCTTTGCCGATTCGACTGGAACCTCGACAAGGTCTCCTCCTTTGAGCGCATTGACCTCGCTCACGTCGTTGGCATCAAGTTCGGCACGTACATCATCTCCACCGTCTCTCCAGGCTCAACAGACGAGTCGAAGAACGTCGGTTTCGTGGTGTCATACCAGCCTGGCAAGAACGACATCACAAGAACCAACACAAGAACCTTCTCCAACCTGGGCGTGAAGCGCAGCAAGACTTTGAGCAAGCCCGATGAGCACCAGCATCCCCACGAAGCCCAACCCGCCCAATCTGCCTTGAGCAGTCTCCTGGGCGGACGACCCAAGACGGCGCCGGTTCGCAAAGTCGCCTTCAAAGCCCCATACTCCCAATCTTCCGCCGCCGTGACCGGTGAAGGGCCGAAGATGACCGAGATCCAGCAGGTCGTCAGTATCTGCGCAGAGATAGAACGTCTGGCTTTCCTGAGCCAACCGGGCAAGGAGAAGCCTGGCACCGAGAGCATCATCGAGAAGGGCGACATCATTTCGTTAGAGGAGGCAAGACAAAGCACCGGCTTGCTAGACCATCTGAGTTACTCTCTCAAGAGACTCGTATGGGCATAGAGTTATTTTCCTTGGTTTGTCTACATATATATCCGTTTGTTGCTGGCGTTCAGGGTCTCGTGGCCCGGTAGAGATGCATTTGGTAGCGCATGTTTTCGAGAGAGATGGGATATTGAAGGGTCTCGGCGAGGCGGAACCACACGGAGTCGTGCGACTCGAGCTTCTCCCACAGGCACCCCTCCACGGGCTCGTCCTTGACGAGGGTGTGGTCCAGGAGCCACTGCATCGGGTACCTCTTAGACTCCTTGCCGACCGCCGCCTCGGAGTAGCTCCCGGGGCTGTCGACCACCAGCAGCAGAGACCCGGAGGGGATCGTGGCGGTCAGGTTCAGCAGGAAGGTCGTCGTCTTGCCGATTCCCGCGGAGGTGTATAGTTCGTTGAGTGTGAATAGTAATGTGACGAGTAATGCTTCTTTGCCCATCGTCTCCGCCATCGCCTCCCGCGTGAGCGACAGCACGTCGCGTCGAGTGAACGTCGAACGAAGGTCCTCCGGCGCGATCAGCGCGGCGTTGGACGCCTTCGTGGCCGCACTGGCGTATTTCGACAACGGTGGAGGCGTCGTCAGCGCGGTGTGCAGCTTCGCGACGACGTCGTCCCACGGCGCGGAGTCGAGCAGGACAACTTCTCCTTTAAGGGACTCGGACGCGAGGTAAGCCGCGAAGGCGACGATCTCGGCGGCCCCGCCGCCTACCGAGAGCATCCTGACGGACTTTTTCGGCTGCGCTTTCTCCTCCTCCTCCGCATCCTTCTTCTCGAAGGCGACGTCCTTCTCAACGGTTCCGACGACCACCGCATCATCCTCCCCGGAGTCCGCTCGGACGGCGACGACGTCCTGGCGGAGGTGCCCCGCGACGCCGAGGAGCACGGCGGCGTAGGCGAGGGCGCGGGTGGGGCTCCAGCGGGCGGCGTAGGCGTCGAGGGAGGCCCGCGAGGCGTTGGCGAAGGCGGTCTCGAAGTCGCGGGCGTAGAGGGCCGCTTTGCACTCCTGGAGGAGGGAGGGGAAGGCGTCGGAGCCGAGGACGGGGGAGAAGGTCGTGTTGAAGGTCGCGAGGAGGGTTTGTTGGAGGGGGAGGGGCAGGGTGGGCGGTTGCGGCTCTGCGGGTGGTGGTTGTGCTGGTTTTGAGGGTTGCGGTTTTGGTTTTGGTTTTGGTTTGAATTGTTGTTTTGGGGGTACTTTCTTGCCCATCTTGATATCGCGGATGTGGTTGTGGTGATGAAGAATGAGGTCCAGTGAGGAGGGGGTTGTGTGGATGGCGGGGTGTTGGTTGTCTTTTGAGATTAGATGAACTTTGGGCGAGGAAGCTGTGAAGTACGGATGAGAGCTGAAATGCCTTCGGGCTGGCCGGTGCTGAATGTGAATTGGCTTTGCTTGTGAGGCTGTCTTCACATGTTGTCGTAGCTGTGGTGGTTGTGGTTGGTGAGGCGAAAAGTCAATTGGGCAGGGTCCACACCGTCCGCTTTCATGTGTGGTTGAGACTAGCTCATGAGGGCGAGTATGAGCTCTCATCACTGAACTTCCAGTGAAGCATCACGATGCATCACCGTCACGTAGGAATTAGACTATTTAATAATTAATAATTATATTAGAAGTCAGTCTGAGTTTTGGTAGCTGACTGCCTAACTGACAACTTCAAAGGACTATTAGCACCCTCAAGCTTTAAGTCAGGTCGTGAACTACTCATCAATGCTCTTACTATTCCTGAAATTCTTCAAGTAGAATACGTCACACAGCAGCTGCAATAGTAAAGAATCATACCGTGTTACTACCGGCTGAGCAGCCCTCGTTTCTCGTCTGAGAACGTGCCCGGTGCACATTCAGCCAAGTGAGTCGAGCTCATGCTCAGGATGAGGTGTAAGGCTCTTATTCCTCCCTCGAGTGAGAAGTGAGACGCCGGCCTCAACTCGTGAGATGAGACAATTCCCGGCCGTTCGTGTTGTAAGCCGAAGTGAAGACTTTTTTCGCATCTTCTTCCGCTGAATCGCCCGGCGACGGATACAAGTCGCTTGGAGTGGCGGATATGCGGGTGGAGAGGCTTGATGTCATCCGCAGGGAAACGGGAGCTTGGGCCCTGGGGCCGCCTTGATTTGCGCGGATAAATACGAAACTGGCTGTATCCCAGGCGGGTGGCCCGTGCCCACCGGCTCCGGAGCAGCTGTTGAGAGGACTGGCCTCATCAGTCATATTCGGACAGACAGAAAAGTTGAGAAGGCCTCGTGGCATCGCGGGTTTTACGGCATGCATTCAACCGCCCCCGAGTTCCGCGTTCTGACACACGCCAGGGTTTGGGAAATCTTTCGCAGTCGATATACCGACCGTTTTGCAGGAGTTGAATATTTGGTTCATGGTCATCGTTGTCCTTTTCAGGAACTAAGTTTCTGCAACACTGCGTGTCGACTCAGTATCCGTTCTTATTCTTGGCCACGCCACGGTTGTCGCGCGTCTTAGACGCAAGGCGACGGTTCCGTGGAGGGGTTGTTGGAGGGGCAATCCCTCAGCAGAGGAAGGCTGCGGCCTTGAGAAAAATCAGAGGGGTCAGGACTCAGCAGCAGGGACGCGAAGGTGTCATCATGCAGTCAGGGTCCACTGACATGACTGGAACTCAGCACGAGATTCGACCAGGAGTCCAGGATTGGAGGGCCAGAGCTTATCCGCGTCGCCGGCTTGAAACAGCGCGAGCGGGAGGCAGGTCGCAGCAAGGAGGCCTGGGTAGTCCCAGCAAGAGGGTATTTTCGGCGCTTGGCTCTCCCTGCGCAACCGTTTTGCTTGGACGAGGCTTAAAGTCCGGCCGTTTGTAAGCCTATGGCCGACGCGGCAGCATCGTGAGTGAATAAATAGGCCGAGCCTACTGGCGGGAAGAGGAGGGGCATCGGCCTTGCAGACTCCAGCTGTGGACCGGAGCTGGCCAAAGAAATCAGATATCGGCGATCCAGCCATCTCCAGAGGTCTCCACGGATTAGTCAAGGAGAAGCCGAAGAAGCCAGACGGAGAGATAGCGAAGGGGACCCTCACCCAGATGAAGCGTTGTGGGCATTATGACGACAGTTTTTCTGGATGTCGATCCATCGGAGCCGCGTTGTAGTTCGCACGAGTCAATAATGGCATCAAGTGAAGCTCATCGAGGTGAACTGACTCTTACGGACGTCAAAAAAGACGTCACCGTAAAAATGTGATACGTCTGGTGGTTGCTGACTGAGCCAGGGCGGTTGACAAGTCGGTGTCAACGGGCGAAAACGGTATGATTCGTCGGGATGGGATCGCCTGGAGAGTTATCAGACCGACGTCGGTACGGCGCACCGAGAGCGACGAGCGAGGTGAAATAACGTTGCGGCAGCGGAACACGGCCGGGCATTTTTGCCTCCCCAGGGTTGCCGGGTGAATTGGGGGTCGTGTTGTCGGCGGGAGAGGTATTACGCAGTATTCGTGATGTACATTTGGAATGGAAAGCCACCAATGTGAAGGCCAGGAGGACGGCCGGTGGGCTGGACCAGCCACGAAGAGGGGCAAGAACTGCCAGCAGATGGGACAAGTCGACGCATCCAGGCAAGTCAGTCCACAGGCTTCAAGATGGTTGAGACGAGCTGAAGCCTGCACCGCCGTCTGGTCGGCCAAGGACAAGACCGGAAAACTGGGGAATCGACAGAAATTATCAGAAAATGTACCCCCACTTCATGTGAAGATGTATCAGGACGGGGGGTTCTGGAAGGATGAACATGCGTATGCGTGATATTTCGGTTGGTCTCTTTTTTTTCATGATGCTGGTTTCCGAGCTGGGAATATTGGATTTGAGCCGGGAGATTACTAGGTACGGATAGCTTGGGTTGAGAGCGGAAAGAGAAAGGTGTGGCTTGGGGGAAACGGCACTGGGCCGGGCATGCCGCCGACAGCTCCAGGTACCTGACCGATATATGACGCTAGCTGTCAATGGAAAGTACCTATTGCTTCTTCTGCATACCTCAGAGGGAGCTCTTTCTGAAGCTGTGGCTAGCTACCTTGCCTCACGTTTGAAGCAGGTATTCATGACATTCTCGCCTTCTGGAATGGCAAAGATGACTTCCTCACTGTGATGTTTTCTTTGCACACCAGCAAAGTAGCTACATATCGGAATTCCACAGTGACCTGCTGCCGTGTACCGCGAATGCCTCCCCAAGCATCCCACCGTGTGGTGACTTCTCACCCCCCAGTTGCGCCTGCGCCGTCTCGTCCGGTGTGATGTGTGAAGGCGGCGTCTGGTGTCTGGTCTGTGGTCTGTGGTCTGTGGCCTGCCCCTCCATCCCCTCCATCCAAATGTACCTCCCCCCTCCATGTCCACTCCCACGTCAGGTCCCCACCAGATGCTCAATAATTACCTTGCGGCCATTCCCAAACATACACATACCACCGCTCCCCGACTCTCCTGGCGTCCCTTTTTATTCCTCCCGCTGCCTCCTCATCTCTCTCTTTCCTTCTCGCTTCCATCTTCTCTTCCTCCTTGACCGAGTTTCTCTCTTGGAAGAATACAGAAATCAGACACCATGGGTTACACCGAACAAGACTGGAAGGCGATCAACACGATCCGCCTGCTTGCTGTGAGTTTCACTCTTCCCGCCAGATTTTACCCCGCCACCGCCGCTCTGTTGGGATTCTCCTCTACCCCGCCATTGTCTGCCGCGATCGGTGGCATCATGAGAACAACCAACCGCCAGAGGACCATCACCATCACACGAAGAAGAAGCTCGAACAAAACTGACCTTGCCTTCTTTACAGGTCGATGCCACCTTCAACAGCAACTCCGGCCACCCTGGTGCGCCCATGTACGTACAAGCCCGGAACGCGCGCTTTCCATGAGAGGTTGCAGCAAAAAAAGACTCACATTTTGGCTTCTAGGGGTATGGCGCCGGTCGCCCACGTTCTGTTCAACAAGTTCATGAAGTTCAACCCCAAGAACCCCAAGTGGTTGAACCGTGACCGCTTTGTCCTCTCGTAAGTCCCTCAATTGGTCCCTTCGCCATGAGATTTCGGTACGCTGACCAATTCTCAGCAACGGACACGGCTGCATGCTCCAGTATGCTCTCCTCCACCTCTTCGGCTACGGCGTCTCTCTGGATGACCTGAAGAAGTTCCGCGTAAGTATCCGGTGAATCCGCGACTTGCAAAATGTGACCAATTGCTTACGCCCACCAAAGACCGTCGACAGCATCACCCCCGGTCACCCCGAGGCTCACGACACCCCCGGTGTTGAGGTCACCACTGGCCCTCTTGGTCAGGGTATTTGCAACGCTGTCGGTCTGGCCATTGCCCAGGCTCACACCGCTGCCACCTTCAACAAGGATGGCTTCAACCTGTCCGACAACTACACATACGCCTTCCTCGGTGACGGTTGCTTGATGGAGGGTGTCTCCGGCGAGGCCTCTTCCCTGGCCGGTCACCTCCAGCTCGGCAACCTGATTGCCATCTGGGACGACAACCACATCTCCATTGACGGTGACACCAACGTCGCCTTCACCGAGGACGTTGTCAAGCGCTACCAGTCCTTCGGCTGGGAGGTCCTGACCGTCGAGGACGGCAACAACGACCTCGACAGCATCGAGAAGGCCATTGCCAAGGCCAAGGAGTCCAAGGACAAGCCTACTCTCATCCAGCTCAAGACCATCATTGGTTTCGGCTCCCTCCAGCAGGGCACCCACGGTGTCCACGGCTCTCCCCTCAAGGCCGACGACATCAAGCAGCTCAAGGAGAAGTTCGGCTTCAACCCCGAGAAGTCCTTCGACGTTCCCCAGGAGGTCTACGAAGCCTACAACAAGCACGCCGCCGAGGGTGCCGCCGCCGAGCAGGAGTGGAACAAGCTCTTCCAGCAGTACGCTGAGAAGTACCCCAACGAGGCCAAGGACCTCCAGCGCCGCCAGTCTGGCGAGCTCCCCGAGGGCTGGGAGAAGTCTCTGCCCGTCTACACCCCCGCCGACCCCGCCATCGCTTCTCGCAAGCTCTCCGAGACCGTTCTCAGCAAGATCGAGGGTGTTCTCCCCGAGCTTCTCGGTGGCTCTGCCGACTTGACTGGCTCCAACCTGACCCGCTGGAAGAACGCTGTTGACTTCCAGGCCCCCGCCACCGGCCTCGGTGACTACTCCGGCCGCTACATCCGCTACGGTGTCCGTGAGCACGCCATGGGTGCCATCATGAACGGTCTGGCTGCCTACGGTACCATCCTGCCCTACGGCGGTACCTTCCTCAACTTCGTCTCCTACGCTGCCGGTGCCGTCCGTCTTACCGCCCTCTCCCAGGTCCGCGCCATCTGGGTTGCCACCCACGACTCTATCGGTCTTGGTGAGGACGGCCCCACTCACCAGCCTATCGAGACCCTCGCCCACTTCCGTGCGCTCCCCAACAACATGGTCTGGCGCCCTGCCGACGGTAACGAGACTAGCGCCGCTTACTACGTTGCCCTGACCTCCAAGCACACCCCCTCCATCATCGCCCTCTCTCGCCAGAACCTGCCCCAGCTTGAGGGCTCCGTCATCGAGAAGGCCATCAAGGGTGGTTACGTCCTGCACGAGGCCGAGAACGCCGACGTCACCCTCGTCTCCACCGGTTCCGAGGTCTGCATCTGCGTCGACGCCGTCAAGTACCTCAAGGAGAAGCACAACCTCACTGCCCGTGTTGTCTCCATGCCCTGCACTGAGGTCTTCGAGGCCCAGTCCAAGGAGTACAAGCTGTCCGTCCTTCCCGACGGTCACCCCATCATGTCCGTTGAGGTCATGAGCACTCTCGGCTGGGAGCGCTTCTCCCACGAGCAGTTCGGTATCAACCGCTTCGGTGCTTCCGGTCCTTACAAGGACGTCTACAAGGCAAGTCGCACACAACATTCCTCAAGCTGCCCTACAATGCTAACAACCTCTGCAGAAGTTCGAGTTCACCCCCGAGGGTATCTCCAAGCGTGCGGTTGCCACCGTCGACTTCTGGAAGAGCGTTCCCAACGTGCGCTCTCCCATCAACCGTGCTTTCCAGCAGATCATTTAAAGCGATTACATAAATGGGTAGAATTTGGTTAATTGGCGATGATTCCTCTTTTTTATTTTTTACGCGATGATGGACGTTACGGGTAAAATGAGCTCGGTATATAGAGACCGTCAAAATCAAAAGATTATGATTAACGCGCAATACTGCCTGAACGCCTATCCTGCAACCCTGATGGTTCATTCCGTGCCGGATTCTCATGTGACCATGGTCTCATCGCTCGTATCCTCGTTAACACCAAATGCCATCCACGCAGCCCAAGATTACGCCATGTCGTCGACCACGCTGTCCTCAGCGGCGCCTGACCACTTGCTACCCATCATGGCAGGTGAAAGCACCTGCTTGCGTGACACAGCAGCCAGACCTCCCAGCTCGATGAGATCGAAACCTCGTGTATGTGGTATCACTGACCACCGCCGTCTGCGGCGCCAGCCATTTCTTCAGCAGCCCATTCCCGCTGGAACTCCCTGCCCACCCTCTCCAGCCTTCCTGCAGCGCGTCGCGCCTCCATAGCCTCCTCGCCGGTCCCCGCGACGACGACGCCAACGAGCATGGGCGCAGCGTTTTCCGCGTCTGCCCCGGTCTTGCCCTCAGCACCCCCGGCCGCCGTCGATACGGCAGCAGATTGCGCCGTCGTCGGTGTCGCGGACGCGGCGCCGGAGGTGGCGGGCCTCGAGGCGGAGGGGGTGTTGTTGCTGTTGGCGGCGGCGGCGGCGGCCGAGGCGGAGGTCTCGCGGCCGTTGGGGAGGGCGTCGGCGCCGTTGAGGAAGGAGGCGAGGACGACGGGGCTGCCGGGGCCGTGTTCGACGATGATGCGCTGGGCGGGGCCGAGGGAGAAGCGGTTGGCGGCGGCGTGGGCCGTGAGGGAGGTCGTCGTCAGGGAGGTCAGGGCCTCGAGCTGGGTCTGGGAGTGGGCGGAGGTGAGGATCGGGTTGAGGGCGCGGTCGGTCAGGTGGAGGGCCAGCGAGGGATGTTGGGAGGGGAGGGAGGCCATCTTAGGTTGATTTGGGGGGGTTGGTTGGTTGCGTCTCGGGCGGACGGGGCGCCGGGGTTTGAGCTTCCGCGCGGGTTTGTTTGCTTGCTTGGTGAGACGGTGGTTTTTTGGTGCTGAGTGGGTGGTCTGAGGACTGCGACGCTCGTTTGGGGGACTGGAGGGAGTACGTGAGGTAGGAGGATTGGAGATCGAGGACGAGACGACAGAAAGAGGTATGACGGAGAGGAAGCTGGCGAGAAAGGTGCGGTTTTGCGCGGGACGAGTGAAGGTGGTTCGGGGCCACGAGGTAGTTTGTAGCGCCCTGTTCGCGCCGTACCCCGCCATTACCCCGCCAAATGCCGTGCCCGACGCCAAAGGGTGGAACCGACTCTGCCGCCCGTTGAGAGATTATTACCGCTGTAAATGAGCATTATCTTGGGTCAGGCCGCAGCAAAACACCCCCCCGCAGCCCCCCCACCTCAGATACAGAGCTCTGCAGCGAGAGCGATAGGGAACAGGCCGTCGTATGATAATGGGAACTCGGGTTTTTGACGAGATGGTTGGGTTATGTTATCCCGTGACGCAACGGCCGGGATTGTTGTCGGGGTGGGCTTCTTTCAGCGGTTAGACCTTGTCCTGGTCGTTCGCTTCCCGTCGGCCGCTTTGCTGCTGCTGCTGCTGTTGTTGCCGCTGCCGCCGCCGCCGCCGGGGTGATAACGCCTCTCGCGGCCGTGCCCGGCCACGGTGACCGCGCTGCTCGAGGTCCTGGGAGACTGGCGCCGACCGTCGAGGCTACGGCGGTTTCGCGAGGTCCGGAGCCGATGAGACGGCGGCGGCTGCGGCTGCCCGTTCGCGGGGGGCTCCGTGGTCCACCAGACCTCGGCCACGACGGGGCGTTTCTCTGCGGTGGACGGCCGCGGGGGGGAGTCCGCGAAGTGGACCGTCTTCTGGCTGCGGCGAGGGGTCGTGGGCTCGTCGGCGTCTCTCGGGTCTTCGGCCAGCTTCATGATGGATGGTCGCAGGGGGTCGACGTCGCCGGCGGCGGCGTCTTCTCCTATCGTCGAGAGCACCGTCGAGAGTCGGTGGGCGGTCGCGTCGTTCTCGTCGTCTGAATCCGATGACCGTTCGTCCGAGGGCGCGGCGGCCGGGACAGGGATTGGTTTAGACTTTGGGCGTGAACGACGACGGCGGGCGCGTTGTCTGTGGTTATTGTTGTTGACTTGTTGCTGCTGCTGCGCGCCAGAGGATAATAAGTCGGGTTCCGCGGCGTCACCGTAGAAATAAGCGCGGAGGACGTCCTCGGGCTGGTGTTCGAGGCATGAGTTGTTGGTGAACCAGGCGTCGATGACCTTGGCCTGGTCATTCGAACACTTGGACACTCGACACGTATCTTTGTCTTGAGAGTCAGAGAAGCACGAAGAGAGGGGGGCCGGGTGGGAACAAACTCACAGAGGTGCTCTTGACAATACGGGCCCTTTCGATATCGTGGCCTCGTACATCCCTGCCTCCTGCACAGGGCGGCGTGTTGCGCGCAGTATCGCGAGCTCGAGGTCGGATCGTTGGACCTCTGACAGCCAGGCGCCTGACAGCGGGGTTCTGGCTGGCTGCTGTTGGCGTTGGTGGCGGTCGTGCTGTCGCCGCCGCCGCTGGATACACACTGGCCCATGACGACGACTCTCCTATCGTCGACCTGGTGTTGATGTCCTCCTCCAGCAGCGCGCGCTGGTGAGGTGGGGGAAGAGTGAGGTGAGCATTGTTTTCGAGAGGCAAGAAGGTAGTAGTGTCAGCTGCTACGAATACAACTCTGGGCATAAAAGTTCTAATGGGATTGTTGCCGATGATTCCTGAATGAGCTAATTCGGGTTATGGAGGGGTGCTTTTCTGACGAAACCACAGATACCCTTGTCTCCCTACTGCTTAGGCAGGTTGGTATGACAGGGCCTTTTTGGTTCGGGGGGGAGGCCCAGTCTGTTCGATGCATCTCGCATCCATATTAGGCTGCTGGTTGGTGTCGACTGGACATCAGCGCAGCTGAAACGACGGGGATATCACCAATCAGGCCGCTTCCGAAAGATAGTTGCATCGCCGCCGAGGACTCTGAGAGGAGCGTGTAAGGCGTCAACGCATTGAGGAACGTGGGGTCAGAATGGTGCAGGGGAGGCGAGATGCAGTTCGCTGGAGGCTATTACTGCTGTAACCAATATCTGCTTGAACCTCAGATTGCTCCGTTGACGAGATATTTCGATTGGGATTATTTAGTCGAATCAAGTCTCGAATGTAGGAATGAATAAGGCGATGATGTAACCAATGTGCGACGAGACTGGTGTTATAAAGCTCGCTATTGAAGATTTATCTCATATAAAGCCCCCTAGACATAGAATGATACTCGCAGATCATGCGTGAGGACGTTGATAAGTTCGCCGCCTACTTGTAGATGAATGGAGACTTTAGATGGTGTTGATACTCGACTTTGAGGTGTTCATCAAACGTGAGGGTTGTCCCCTGTAACTCTAGCGTCTTCCAACGCCGAGCAGCTGTGGACGCGTTAGGTTCGTCATTGGGGAACCTGGAAGGGCCCCTGCCCACCACAGGCCTGTGGGAATGTGGCTTGTTCCTGACACGAGTGGACAGCTAAGCTACTGCAGGCCAAACAAGACATTCAATTTGCGACCAACACATTCCACACCCATCGCTCGACGACGTCCCTATCCGAGCTCCCTCGTAAACTTGAGAATCAACAATCAACCTTACAACACAGACGATCGCTACCGCGCGTAGATCATGGCCGACGACGAGGAAAAGGCAGCCAAGCTGGCAGCTGCCAAGAAGAGGGTGAGCTCGGTCGTCACACGTGCTACTATCCCGCCGTTCTAACAACGTCACAGGTAGAAGAGCTGAAGAAGAAGAAGACGAAGAAGGCCGCCGGCACCACCAAGAAAGAGAAGGGAGAAGCAGGGGCGGCGGCGCCCAGTGCTTCCAAGGAAAAAGAGCCCGAACCCGAAGAACCGACAACCCCGGCCGAGACTGCGAACGAGGAAGAGAAGGCAGAGGAGCAGGAGGCGACCGAAGCTGTCGCGGAGCAGCCCACATCACCGACCGCCTCGCAGCCGTCACTAGCTCAACAGTCGAAGCTCAGGTCAGCGTCCTTCAAGCAAGGCTCAGCGCCCACGGGCCCTCTGTCCCCTGGAGCTCAGGGTCCAGAGGGAGAGACCGCGACTGATATCTACCGCAAGCATGTCGCTCGCATAGAAGAGCTCGAAAAGGAGAACAAACGTCTGGCTAAGGATTCGTCGGACTCGGAACGGAGATGGAAGAAGGCTGAGGAGGAGCTGGCGGACTTGCGCGAGACGGAGGGCGAGTCGAAGGGCGCAGACAGCCAACTTGACAAGCTCGTAAGTGTTATAATTGCTGCACTCGCGAACCCTTTGCGATCCGGCCACGTTACTTACATGTCTGGCCACAGAAATCCGAGATCGAAGCTCTCCGGCGTCAGAACTCCCAGCTTCAGCAACAAGCTTCCCGTTCCGGTGGCCGCCACGGCTCGTCGCCATCCGTCTCCATGTCCTCGCCTCCTGCTGAGCTCGAAGCCCAGCTAGCTTCGAAAACCTCCACGATCGAGTCTATGGAGATCGAAATCTCGAAGCTGCGCGCCCAGGTCGACCGTCAAGCAAGCGGTACTTCTTCCGAGCGCGAGCAGGTTACGGCTCTGGAGGAGAAGCTGGCTCGCTCAGAAAAGGCCGCCGCCCAAGCCCAGAACGAGCTCGCCGACTTGCGCAAGAACCTCGACCGTACTGCAGAGAAGGCAGTCCGCGAGGGCAGCGAGCGCACCAGCGCCGAGACGAAGCTCCGCACCCTCGAGCACGAGCTTGCCGACGCCATCGCCGCCCGTCTCGATGCCGAGAAGAAGGCTGACGGCTTCGAGAAGAAGGTGACTACTCTCACCACCCTCCACAAGGAGCAAGACTCGCGCACTCAGACACTTCGCAAGGAGAAGGAGCGCGCCGAAAAGGAAATCAGCGAGCTGAAGGCCCGCGTCGAGAGCCTCGAGAGCGAGAACACGCGTCTGCGCAGCCGCAAGTCGACCGAAGGCGGTGGCGGCCTCGACGACGACGGCGTCGACGAGCTCGAGAACGAGGAACGCCTGCGCCTCGAGAAGAAGGTGCGCGAGCTTGAGAAAGAAGTCTACGATCTCCGCCACGGCCACTGGCAAGAGAAGCGTCGCGAGATGCAGCCCGGCCCCACGAGCCCCGGGTTCGAGAACGTCAGCCTCAACAACAGCCGCGGCACGTCGCCGTCCGCGCACCGGAAGCAGCCCACCCACGGGGGCATCGGCGATTTCTTCCAGAGCGGCATCAACGCGCTCACGGGCACCGGCGACGACGAGCTCCTCGACGACGACGACATGGACTTTGACGAGGACGCTTTCCGCCGCGCGCAGGAGGAGGATGCGAAGGCGCGCCTCGAGCGCATCAAGGAGATCAAGCGTACCCTCAAGAACTGGGAAGGCTGGAGGCTGGACCTCGTCGAGTACCGGCGGGGCGGTTCTGAGGGTCTCGGAGAGGTGTTTGAAGTCTAGTTTCTGTCTACACGGGATGGTTTACGGGGTTGCGATTTCACATCGGTGGAACTATGCCAGTGCGCTTGCGGAATCTTAAGATAGACCACGATATCCAGGTCGACGAGGTCTTCCATACAAATTCTAACTTTCATTCGCAATAGTTAGTCTCATGATACCTGGTGCTTGGCATCGCACTCGCGTTGCACCCGGTACTCCGTACAGCAAGCGTTGTTCCCTCGAATGACTCAGCTGACGATCACTCAAACACCCCCCCCTTGCGTCGGTTCTGCAACCGCTTACACACTAGCTGATCGGAAAGTTCTCTCATCACCCCCGCCCGCGAGCAAGCCTCTGCAGAACCCTGCGATCTGTAGTCTTGCCTCAGGCAAGAGAAAGGCCACATGTGACGACGCGTTTTCTGTCGCCCCAAAAAACTACGTGGACTGTTTTAGACGCGTAAAGCACCCGCACCAGGGGATACGTCATCCTTCCGGGCGGGAAGAATGGGGAAGAGAAAATTGGTTAGCTTCGGAAGGATGGTATATGCATAGAATATCCAACTTGGGAAGGTGGAATTATATTAGAAATCAAATTTGCTTACGGATGGGGGATGCTGGACAAGTCGTCAAGTAACCTCCTAGAAGCATATGTCGCGATGGCTTTCACGCAAATTAGGCAGTAGGGACGCTGGACAGTAATTTGACTCTCCAACAAATCATGTCACGATGGCTTTCACGGAAGTAAGACAGTACTGGCAGAGAAGAGAATCGTCATGTGGATTTATGGGATATCATCAAGAGGGTTGGGGGGTTTGTTCCCAGTCTAAGGTAGGTTTTTAACTACAACACAGTATACCAAACACACATAAGAGGACATGATAATAGAATTACAAAGAAGTTTCGGTAGAAAAGAAGAAGGTGAGTGTGTGGGATCGATGGGATGGGAAAATGTACATTCTACCGTTTGCCACCGTTAATGAACTCCAGGTAAATGGGGGAATAGTGAATTTTTTCTTCTGCCTCTTTCTTTCCTAACGTTCTGCCAGAGAAGAGGTTTGCGCGGGGGGATATCAAATAGAAAACAGGAAAAAAGAAGTAGTCGTCATCGTTCTCATGCTTCGCCACCCCGTGTGTTTTGGGGCGGGCGAGAGGCGAAGTGAAGAAGAGCCCAGAAAGAGAAAATGTCCCGCCAGCCCTGTGTAAAAAAACGCCTATTGACCTTTCTTTCGTTCTTTGGTTGTGAATTAACAAACCCTCCGTCGAGAAAAAAGAATAGTGAAAAAGAATACCCTTACACATGGCGCGCGTGACACCACAACCGCCCCTAATAAAATAAAAAGTAGAGGTATTGGAATCGAAAAGAAGGACCAACTCCAGACCCTTTCCCTTAAACGCCTCATCGATGCTTCTGGTTTCGTAAAGGTGTGTGTGTTGCGCGTGCGTATGGTGACAGAAAAATGGCAGCCTAGGAAAAAAAGTGTCTAGGCCGCCGGACTAAGGGGAGATGTGGTCGTAACGCCGTGTCGGAAAGTTCGGGAAGTTGTATAGAAAAGTATCGTTCTCGGGCGCGGGCGCGGTCGGGTAAGCGCGCGGAGGGGTGGGAGGAGGCGCAGAGGGGGGCGCCGCGGGGACGCGCACTCCCAGGTCCAGACGCTGGCCCTACAGCATCGTGGCGGTGGGAGCGCCGAGCGCGGTGCTCTCGAGGTTCGCGCGCAGTGTGTCCTGGAGCTCTGCGATCTGCGCCATCATCGCGAAGCTGTGCTGGCTCTGCCTCTCGAGCTGCTGGCGCAGCTCCTCGTTCTCGTGGCGCACGCGCTTGACCTCCTCGCGGAGCTCCTCGAGGCCGGCGTCGGAGCTCTTGCGGGAGCGCTTGCGCTTGTTGCCGCCGCCGCCGCCGAGGCCGACGAGGCTGCCCATGAGACCCTTGTCGCTGTCGCCGTCGCTACCGGTCTGGATATCGTCTTGGACTGTGCCGTCGCTGGTGTGGACGCGGCGGAGGTGCTCGTTGAGGTTCTCCTGGCGCGAGAAGCCCTTGCCTGTGTGCCGCTTGCAGTTCGGGTGCGGGCAGTTGACTGTGTTCTTTGGGCCGCCGTGCTTGCCGTGGACTTCGCGCTCGTGGCGGAGGAGGCCGCCGGAGTAGGTGAATCCGGGGAGCTTTTCGCAGCCCTCGGCGCCGCATCGGTAGGGTCGCTCGTGCTTGTCCATGTGTTTGCTGTGATTGGATTTCCGTTAGCCAAGTTTCTTTTCGATGGTGCGGTGCGACATTGTCTAGACTTACCTCCATTCGCACTTTCGCGTGAACACTTGCGTCTCCTCCGTGCAGTTCGGGAATGTGCAGTAGAACTTTCCGTCCGCCTGTTTCGTGACCTCCCGCTCGGGCTTGGGTATACACTTCACCCTTGATGAGGGAGTTGAGGCCTCGGCATCGTCCTTGTGGGGTGCGGTGTTGTTCGAGGGCAGAGGCTCGGGCAGGGCGGGAGGAAGACTTGAAGGCAGCGAGGCCAGGGTCGGAGGCGCGGAGAGGTCGAGTCGCGTGGCATCCGGAACACCAACGGGATCGTCGCCGAGGCCGTCCGGCATCAGAGAGCGATCATCGCCCAGCATCGAGGCCGTGGCGCTGTAGGACGAAAGATCCGGGACATCGGTCGTCTGGTACTGCGCGGTCGGGTCGCCATTGTGGTCGTGGTCTGGGTCGCCGATGTTGGGGTATGACCCGTCGTGCATGAAGTTTCGAGGTTCATAGACGACGGACATATTGACCGGGAAGCGCGATGCGATGTCCAGCTTGGCGGATGTTGGGGGGTTGTCGGGGGATGAAGGAAGCGGTTCGGTGATCGGGAAAAAAGGTATCGTGACCGGGGGTTGAGAGAAATCGAAGTCGCGACTGCGCAGGTCTTGGGCGGAAAGACCACAATAATGACGCAAAAGGGTAAAGATACGATAGAAGGGAAGAAGGATAAGGAAGGCGCAGTTATTGCGGCGCTGGGTATTAGGTGGTACTTTGCGTACTCGAATGCGATACACGCGCGTCGACTTTCGTAGGTAGCTTGATTGATGAGAGAGCTCTCCGGTGCTAGGAAAGGCGAAAAGTTAGTTTGGCCTGAAAATTCTGGCTGAAGACCTGACAGCTGTTCCTGCAGGCACTAGCCACAATGGAAGCCGGATTAATAAGCGCGGAATGAGCGGGAAGCCCACGTGACCCCCTGCGGCAGGTTGCCACGCCACACGACCCACTTTGGGCTTTCGCGATGACTCCTCCGGGTACGATGGAAGGCAGAAGCTTCAAGCATGTGAGGGAACCCACACTTACAAGACGCGACCAAGTTGTATGTTGCATAGCAAAGAACGCTCGGGCTTCTCATCATGAGATACTTGG
The DNA here is from genome assembly GCF_011947395.1 of Colletotrichum karsti. Taxonomy (NCBI): domain Eukaryota; kingdom Fungi; phylum Ascomycota; class Sordariomycetes; order Glomerellales; family Glomerellaceae; genus Colletotrichum; species Colletotrichum karsti. The sequence continues at coordinate 1,043,549 of NW_024065904.1, forward strand.
GGTTCGTCATGATCTTATTATTCTTTTCTTCGTCGGCGCAGTTCAGGCGGCAACGCCTATTCGAGGTGACTCGGAGCCCTGCTAATGCGAAGCGTCCCATCTTGGGCAACAGGTCTGAGTCACATCGAAGGCAACGCACTCGTAGGCCTCAAGGCACCAACCAACCAGAGCTCTCTGCCTTGTTCGAGCTGGAAGGTCCCGTGACGAGGCCGTTTTCGAAGTGCCCGGGCATTCTCAACGTGGGATGCTCTATGTATCGACGTATTGTTAGTCTTGCGCTCGAAGCTCAGCGAGATAGACTCACTCACCTGCTTACCCCTGAATCCCTTTGGCGCTTCGGTGCTGATTCCCAAGTATCATTGGTAATGTTTGATGCTGAGCCGCACTAGACCAGGGTTTGAAGTCTGAAGTATATATTCACAGCCTCACTCACCGAGGCCGTCGACGAAGTCAGCTTTGGGGGCCGACACCTGCTGGCCATGTTGCTTGGATGAGGCTTTATTGACTCTCAGTCTGGTCAGTGGCCTAACCAACTGTCTCTCAAGAATGCCTCTTGAGAATTCCACTTCCTCACCGCGCTGGAGAGGCTGTTGTGCTTGGCGACGACGTGCAGGAGTGATTCGTATCACTATGAAATGGACAGGTGATATGTGAGAGCTGGCGCGTGGGGAAGGCATGTTGTCACCAGCCCATTGGACTTCTTGTGAACCCGCCTACGTTTGTTTACATCCAGTCTGGCTTTCCAGCGCACACTCGCGTCACAAGCTGTCGGCTCAACTCGAGCTCGCCAAAATCAGGCACCACTCACACCTGCCACTCCTTCGAGGATCGCTACGATGAAGGCGCGTGCGGGGTCATTGCACTCGTCTAGACCGTCTGCAAACCGCGGATTTGGGCCGCCGGAACCCTTCTCCTGATCGGCTACTGACCGAATATGGATGCCTCTTGGTCACCTTGACCGGTATGACTACCTAGGCTGAGGGGTGCCTTTGAAGATCTGATGTGCTCCTTGGGGGGTGACTACCCCGCCATCCGCTCGATGCCAAGTTCCGCTGAATAGGCTGCCGGCCATCTTTTCGGTGAAAGCACTGTATATCGCCTGTTCCTTGTGCGTTGAATGTCTAACAGAGTGACACAGAAACCAATCGCGGTTGGGGGGCTGAGGGTGTGTATAGAGCCTCGAGACTGGGATCAAATTCAATACATCGACGTGAAAAGAAACATTTGCCTGACTATGGCCATAATTATACAACAGCAGCTGGTCTTCGCCATTGTCAACAGAGTAAAAGTGAGGAAGTTGGGGAGAGAATGAGCACCATATTGATGAGACCGAAAGTGGGGTTGTGTGAGTGAGGAGAAAGACAAGGAGATGAGCGCTGCCCTCATCCCCTGAGGCAGACTTATTGATGCCTTATCCAAGCACCTTGCTAGTCTTCGAGAATCGAAAAGAACAAACATAAAATGATGTTTGAGCAGTGTTTGGCAGCTTATCTCAAGGCTAGTCGAGGCCTCACAAAGCACTTCTTCCTGCACGCAGCCGGCAAGCGACGTCAAATGGGAACCCGAGCAGCGCTTGCCCTATGAATTCACCCCACAAATGAGAGTGCAAGAGCTGAGCTTCACTGCAGTCTCATTGCCACTCACTCACTCACTCTCTTGAATCAACACCACTATTCTCTCATTCCTCAGGAATGCGGACTCATCACAAATGTCATCCAGCTCATCTAATTCACTAACAGTATTACTATACTAGTCAATTTCTACATAATAGCACTTACCCTCTCATCGTATGGGTCTTACTGTTAACAGAGTAGCTTCAGCGTCTCACCGTGCAATTCGTCCAACTTGAACCGGCTCGAGGCCGGTCTGGCGGTATCACACTTGGACTCGCTCTAGTGACCGAGTCCGGAGTCGCTGAGACTCGGAAATGTGGGCAGCGCCGACCGTCCACCGACATTCCCACCGAGATGTCACTCAAGTACCTCTCCAGCTGTGGTGGAGCGGCGCATTCTGTTGGGCGAGAACGGCCGACTAACGGCCCCATGAGCCCCTCTAGCTTGGGAAATCGCTCCCTTTTTGATCCTCCTAGATCTGCTAGTGCAGCTGGCCAAGAGCCACCCGGGAGAACGAGTTTTAGCTGCTGTCTTGGAAGTTCCCACTATCAGCTCCGGTGAGCCTTAAAAATACCGGTGATATCCGCCCGCCCAGAACTTCAAACCTTTCACAGCACCGATCACCAAACCTTTACCTGGCCTTGCCCGTACCACTCGAACCGCCAACCCGGACGCAGCTGCGATTGAACTCATTGGCATTCTTTCAGCATCGACAGTCAAGAGTGGCCAGAAAAGACTCGTTGCACGCATCTCCATTGCTCCGTAGTCGAGTATGGCCCAGGAATACGATGAAGAGGCGCGCAGCGCCTATGACAAGCATCTCAATGAGTTCAGTGCTGCAGCGTCCACCACCGGACCTCTGGCAGGCCCTTCGAACCAGGAGCAGGAAGAGTACGACGCCGAAACGGTTGAAAAGGTCTACAGGTGAGAAGGCAAATCTGAGCACGGAAGATGGACTTGGAGGCTCACACACGTGTAGAAAGCTTGATCTTCGCATCATTCCAGGTTGGATGCTCCCGCGAACCCAACGAACTGGCGTCCGACTAACCCTATGACAGCTTTCTGGTGTCTCTACTTCCTGTGCTCGGCTATCAGGTCCAACATTGGCATCGCCCAGACTATGAACAGTGCCCAGGGTCACGACTTGATGTCGGTGCTAGGACTAACCGCCAAGGATACGTCAACTGCACTGGCTCTCTTCTACGTCGCCTATGTCATCTTCGATTGTCCCTCGAATCTGGTTATGGCCAGACTCAACCCGAGAGTGTGGATGGCCCGTATCGTCATCGCCACTGGTATTGTCGGTACCTGCTTTGCGGCCGTTCAGAGCGCATGGAGTGTCAAGTATGCATCCCACAACCTCCTCTCCGTCATCAACTAATCATGGTAGGTTTCTTCGATTCCTGCTCGGTGTTGTCATTGCCGGCATGTGGCCTGGAATGTCCTACTACCTGACATTGTTCTACCCGCCTTCTCGGACTGGCAAGCGCATCGGCATGTACTTCACCGCTGCTCAGCTTTCGGCTGCCGTCGTAGGTCTCGTCTCCGCTGGGTTCCAGCTCATGGATGGGCTCGGAGGACTGGTCGGCTTCCGTTGGATGTTCCTCATCTACGGTCTCGTCGCGGTCGTTCTCGGGTTCTCTCTACTCTGGTGGCTTCCCGACCGTCCACTTCCTCCCGGTCAAACGCGCGAGCGGTCGAAGTGGCTGAAGTGGATTCCGCCTACACCTGAGGCTCTCACTGGCCACGATGCGGTTGTCCACTACTCCGAACTCCGTCGGGTTTACCACCCTAGACCATGGACTGTCAGAGACCTTTTCCGGGTTCTCATTGACTGGCGCCTTTGGCCGTTGACCATGATGTACTTCGGAGTTGTTGGCGTCGGTATTGGTACTCAGCTTTACGGCTCCGTCATCATTCGGTCTATTGTGCCCACGGCATCGAGCATCGAAGTCAGCCTGCTGTTTGCTCCTATCTGGATCGTAAGTGTCACACCCGATGTTCACTGTTTTTTGTCAATGCTGACCCGAAGCAGATGGACTTGATTGCAATCCTATTGATCATGCCGATCTCCGACCGCTTTCACCGCCACAGACCCTTCATTTTCTCGGCCGCCGTGTGCATCCAGATTGCCGGGCTTCTGGTTGTCACCTTCGCCCTGGACAACGGATGGGCTCGCTACGGTGGACTTTTGATGGTGGGATTCGGTCTCGGCCCAACTGTCCCAAACTGTATGACATGGACGAACGAGATCTTCCAGCGCCGTCATGGTGAAGTCGGCGTCGCCGCGGCGTCCGCCTTGGTATCAGGCCTTGGTAACCTGGGAAGCATCGTCACGACCTACGCCTTGTACACGGGCTGGCCAGAGGACGCTGCCAAGGGCCGCTACCAATACCGCCGCAGCAACTATGCCATGATCGGCATCTTGTGCGCCAGCATTGTCAGCAGCTTCGCCATGTTGATTCTCTTGAGAATCTTCGGCAACCCCCCGGCGAACAAGATCTCTTCCGACTCTTCCAGCGAGATCCAGGACGGAGCAGCGCGACGAGAGGCCCGGGAGCGCGGCCTCGGCAAGTTGTTCAACCGGGACAACCAGGCCTAGGAAGCTTGATTGCTTAATGGGCGTCTGGTTTACGAGCTTCAAGAGCAATCCCCCGGCCTCCAGCTTCAACAACTGCCCCGAACCACACTCGAAGACGGCGCCCGCATACACCGAGCAGCTCAACCTGCTGATTCTTTTCAACACGTCAATCTTTTGACATTTTTTGTTTAATGTTTCGTCAAATACTCACAACACAAACCCATCTAATGTTCGGATATGCTTTTCATCCGAGGAAAGGTGCTAGTTCACCCCGCCGCATGGCGAAGAGCGGCGGACAAACGAGGCTGGAATCCTCGACGGCGACAGTGCTTCTACGCCATCGCTGGGAAACGGCGTATTGGAACTGGAGACGGTTTACCGGCGACAATGCTACTGCGCTATCGCATTTGGTCCGTCTCATGGGAGACCAAAAAAAGAACAGAAGAAGGGGAGGAACGGAAGGAAGGCGGAGGAGGAGTTTCTGGTTATTTTGCATTTTTCATGATACCCCATACGTGTTTAGATACGCTGTCGTTCGAGATCTTCGCCACTCGACCGCGAAAGTGCCGTTGCGCCATCGCTGGGACTGCGTGTTGAACCGAGGCAACGCCGGCGACAATGCTACTGCGCTATCGCTCAGGTTTGCCTCGTGGGCGCGCTTTGCGAACTTTTTTCGATTTCGATATACGACATACTTGTTACTTCGGCATGGCTTTACCCTCGGGTTCGGCGTTGCTGTTTGCTCTTCAGGGGAAAGGAAACCGGCTGGTCTCTCTTTCATAGCACAAGAATTCGAGTCCCGATTTTCCCCCAAAATCTCTATCTGGGCGTGCTCTCCACGCCGTTGAAAAGCAAAAGGTGAAACATGTTGATTCAGCCTGTTCTTGTCGACGCCGGTATGACAGAAACACCACGAGGACCGGCGCGCGCTTAGACGAGGAGAGGCGTGCGGCGTGTAACCCCAATGCCACGAGTCACCACATGGGCTGCATGTTTTCAACGCCTAGGCCGTCGCAGCAGGCGAGCGAGAGGGGGGTCAATACGAGGTTCCAGGTAAATTGACACCCGTGCCGGAGTTCGACGTTTTGCTGAAGACACAAGAAACTCGATGCAGACAAAATAGACGAGGAAACGACGCGCGCCACCACAGCTTTTTTCTGGTAGACGCCTGGCACGCGCCGACGACGATGGCATGGTCACGACGTGGAGTGTGTGTGCGAACTGACGACGGCGTCATCCTGCGTCCCACGACGCGCGTGGCGCAGACGTTGCGGTTCTGCACCGGAGATCAGAGGCGCGGGCTCGTTTGTCGGGGTTGCTCGTCTTCTTGGTTTTGAAGTCGGCCGTCCGCATGATCGTGCCTATCAGAAACGCAATGCTCAGCCATCTCGGGGGACAGTTGGGCGCGCTTCTGTCATTAATGATCCCCTCCGGTGCACCGTATTATTGATTACTTTCTTCACGTCGTGCCTCGTTCTTCCATCGTTCCTTGCATTGGATGAAGGCCCAGCGCCGTGGCTTGTTACGCGATCGGAGCAGGCGTCATTTGCCCCTGCCTCGTCCAACGTTGCGTTGCAAGTTTGGTAGAGGATGAGCCACCTGAATATCATTGAGGAAGAAATGACTGCTTCCTCGCGGGGTGCTAGGGCGGTTGAGCGAGGACTGTTCCGAACAGGAAAACTTCCTATTGTGCCTATTGTTGGCCACAGGCTGACGTGGGAACTTCTGTACAGACCGGGGTCTATCAGCCCACGAAAACGACGTGCACCAACATCCGAGCCCGATTGGTAGGAAGTCCTGCTAATTCGGGCAATGAACACGAATAGCTTCGTTTGTCTCTTTCACCACCGTTGTATTCGCTCCGTACCGATGTGTCCTTGTTGCCTCTTGCCTGCTTCATTCCTACCTCCTCCACGGACACTTTCGGAATAAGAGCCGAACTTCTCATGCTGTTGGTCGTCTCTCAACGCACATCATTTACAAACTTACCGGGATGTGTGTTCGACGACAAGGCTGGCCGTGTGTCTTGTCCGCTGGTTGGCCCGAACGTGAACGCACGAGAAGACGGGGGGAGGGCCGTCCCGGGGTCTCCATCCCGGGCCCTCGTACACCGACCAACCACGAGGCCCGGTTCGATGAGCCTCTCGAGGGGCCAAGAGGGCGGAAATTGTGGCTCCTTCTGCATGCGCCGTACACTTACACACGCCGTGCAGCCACATCTGCCAACGCGGACGCCTGGCGACACCAATGTCGTCGAAACGCACAACGGGGTCGCACCGAAGAGAGCGAAAGGTCCGGTCCGCCGGGGGCTGTTGATCTCCTTCGGAGACGATTCCGTAAGGGATTCCATCTCACGAATGGGGGATTTCGATGTAACTATCGAATCCCGCCTTATCCTGTGCCGCAGTTGATGGAACCCCATCCCTTCCCAAAAGCGATCCAGGCGGGTGCTGTGTGATGTGTTGTCTGCATCCTGTTTGGTAGTCCTGCCAAAGAGGGAGGGGCAAGAGGCCGAGGGGGACCAACGAGGTATATCAGTCCAGTCCCGCGTGGTTGCTCAGAGAGGACAGCATGCCGTGCGCCCGTCTGGCTAGGTCTTTTGTTGCTCACAATGGCCGGCCAAGTCGACAACCTTTCAAACGACAGACCGGCGCCTGGCAGCCAAGATGGAGACGGAAGCAGGGAGAAGAGAGGCAGCACCGATCAGGGCGAGGGGAGCATCACGACCGCCGACGAGGCCACGGCCGCCAAGACAACACCAACCCGCAGCAAGGCCCAGACCTCGATCCTCATGCTGGCGCTCTGCATGGCCGTCTTCCTCGCCGCGCTCGACGCCGTGATCATCACGACCGCCCTCCCGACCATCTCCCGCGAGATCGGCGCCTCGGACTCGGGCTTCGCGTGGATCGGCGCGGCGTACCTCCTCGCCAACGCCGCCTCGGTGCCGTTCTGGGGCAAGGTCAGCGACATATTCGGACGCAAGCCGATCCTCGTCATCGCGAACGTCGTGTTCATGGTCGGGAGCCTGGTGGGCGCGCTGGCGGGGACGCTGACGATGCTCGTCGCCGGACGGGCCGTGCAGGGCCTGGGCGCCGGCGGTCTGCAGGCGCTGGTGAACATCACGATCGGCGACCTCTTCAGCCCCAGGGAGCGCGGCGCGTATTTCGGCATGATCGGGGCCGTGTGGGGGCTGGCGTCGGGGATTGGGCCGCTGGTCGGGGGCGGGTTGACGGAGAACATATCCTGGCGGTGGTGTTTCTGGATTAACCTTCCCATCTCGGGGGTGTCGCTGCTCATTCTGATCTTCTTCCTCAAGATTCACACGCCCAAGACGCCGCTGGTGAAGGGCCTCATGGCCATCGACTGGCTCGGTTCCGTCACCTTCACGGGAGCGACGCTGATGCTCCTTCTCGGTTTGCAGTTCGGTGGGCTGAGGAACCCCTGGGGCAGCCCGACGGTCGTCTGCTTGATCGTATTCGGGTGCGTGGGCTTCGGCGTGTTCGCGCTCGTCGAGAAGTTCCTGGCAAAGTACCCCCTCATGCCGCGGTCTCTCTTCCGCGAGGTCTCGGTGGTGTTCTGCTACGTGGCCTGCTTCTGCCACGGCCTCGGCTTCGCGGCCATCGCCTTCTTCCTCCCGCTGTACTTCCAGACGGTCCTCGGCGCGGGGCCGATCCAGTCCGGCGTGTGGCTCCTCGCGACGGCGCTGCCGCTGGCGTTCTGCACCATCGCGGTCGGCGTGACGATCAAGAAGACGGGACGGTACAACGAGATCATCCGGGCGGCGATGGCGCTGACGGTGTTGTCATTCGGCTTGTTCATCACGCTGCCGGCGCGGAGGGACTGGCCGAAACTCATCCTCTTTCAGATCCTCGCCGCGCTGGGCATATCGCCGAACCTGCAGGCCCTGCTCATCGCGTTGCAGGCGCTGGTGAGGCAGCAGGACCTGGCGGTGGGGACGGCGACGTTCGCGTTTGTCAGGCACATTGCGCTCGGGATCGGGGTGGTGGTCGGACAGGTCATCTTCCAGAGCGTCATGGGGCGGCACGCGGCGGCTCTGGTTGAGGCGGGGATTCCGGAGGACGTCGCGGCGAAGTTGGGCGCCGGATCGACGATTGCCGCGCACGGGTTGATCGATGGTCTTTCACGGGTGCAGCAAGATCTCGTGAGGGCGGCGGTCACGGACAGCATCAGCAAGCTGTGGATATTCTTTTGCGTGGCGTCTGGGGTCGGATTTCTCTCGACGTTTTTCATTAGACAGATTGAGCTGCGGCAAACTCACACCGAGACGAAGACGGGGTTGGAGGTTGAGGAGGCCAAGGTTGTCGAGGGCGGGCGTGAAAAGAAGCGGGATGAGGAGGAAGGTTAGAATGGTTTAGATGCGCTGGCAGGATAGGTCCAGCTGTTTGTCGATATTCTTGGCATTGTACATGATGGATGAGCACATACGGGACGGGCGGTTGTAGTCGTTTTTGGCAGGCACCTCTCGGGCGAATTAAGCCACCCAGATTTAAATCAATCAATCCTTCAAAAAACATTCACCTACAATTGAAAAGTGAGAAAAGAGAAAAGAAGAGGGAAAAAATTGAAGGGTTGAGGAAAACCAGTGACGACGGCGCGGAATGTGCAGAGGTGGACCGTGCGGGCTATGCTACCTAGCACTGCTGACAACCAACCTGAGCATCAGTCAATCCTCGATAGTCTAGTGGTGAGGATATCTGCTTGTCACGCAGGGGACCGGGGTTCAATTCCCCGTCGAGGAGTTTCTTTTAGCATTTTTGGCTACTTTCTGTTCCTGAGACTGAACATTGATTCAACCTCTGCGTCTTCTTATATCCTTCGATCTATAAGTTCGAAGTTTTGTTGTCGTTCAGCCCTGAGAGCTTTTACTCTGAACTCGTCAGTCAAATGGGTGTAGGACGTCCGTGAAAGTGACTGTGTTCTTTGATTGGGTAGGAATGTCTGCCGTAAGTAAAGTCACGACTCCAGATGATGGTGGCAGCGGCTACGGCACCGTTGAAAACCGCCACCATCAGCCAGTGAGTCAGTCTTTTCATCTGCTCATTTTGCAGGCCTCATACCTAGTTTATTGTTTGATGCCTTGCGGATTTAGCAACCTGGCGCAAGGCAACTTCTCATGGCGGACCATTATGACAGACGGAAAGCGACCGTAGACTGTCATATTTTAGCGTCTACATCACGCCAACAAGGTCTCAAAGTCTCTAATTCCCCCGCATTAGGCATCCTTCGTAGGCATCTAGCACCCATGAATGCTCCGCTCCATCTCACCACCATCACCATCATCTCGAACTCCCACAGACCATAGCAAAGCTCGTTTTCCGCAACTCTGCAAGCGCAAGTTGAGGCCGCGAGACACGCTTTGATGATTCGCTGTTCCCTTACAAGTTTTACTGGGAGAACAAGTGTTCTGCGCTGGCGCCAGAGGCCAAATCAACACCGCCACTTCTCGGAGCCTGCTGCGCCCAGACGCTGGCTCAAGGCAGTGAGATTGTTGGAAACGTGTAAATACCCAATGTCGCGTCTCCTGAATACTCATTCTTCCATTCCACTTTCCAGTACAGTAGAAACATCCCTCTCTTCCCCTACTCCTTCCAGGCTGCCCTCGAAAATCCAGCTAGACATCTCACACAGAAAGCCTTTCACAATGTCTCGCAACGCCCCCAAGAAGCAGTCCGCGCCCACATCCATCGGCCAACCGGTGCGGACCTCCTACGCGTCCAACGACGTCCCCATCCCGGCCGACTTCCTCTCCGGCCCGCCCCCGGACCCCGTGACCCTCACGCGGATCGACTGGTCCGGGACGCCCCTCCCCGAGAACGGCGACCGCTACGCCGTCGTCCTCGACAACGTCCTCACGCCCGCCGAGTGCGCGCAGCTCATCGCGCTCGCCGAGGCCAGCGCCACCACCGCCGACGCGCCCTGGCAGCCCGCCATGGTCAACATCGGCGGCGGCTTCGAGATCCTCGAGCCCGCGTACCGCAGCAGCGACCGCATCATCTGGGACCAGCAGGCCGTCGTCGACCGGCTGTGGGCGCGCTGCGCGCTCGCGCCGGGCCTGCGGGAGGACCTCGCGACCTTCCACCGGCTCGCGCCCGCGCGGGGCGGCAAGGTGGGCTGGAAGTTCGACCGGTTCAACAAGCGGATGCGGTTCCTGAAGTACGGCCCGGGTCAGTTCTTCAGGCCGCACTGCGACGGCGAGTACAGCGAGACGAGCGAGGACGGCACGGTGTTCAGGACGCACTACACGGTTCACTTGTATCTCAACGACTCGGCGCAGGCGGTGGGCGAGGGCAAGGCGGATCTCGTGGGCGGTGCGACGTCGTTCCTGTCGGGGGATGAGGAGAGGAGGGTCGATTGTGACCCGAAGATGGGGCGGGTGCTTATTTTCCAGCATAGCCGGCTGTATCACTCTGGCGACGATGTTGTGAGTGGTATTAAGTACACCATGAGGACGGATATCATGTACGAGATGGTCAGGGAGAAGGATCAGGCCAAGGGTGTCTAAGTTTCTTTCAAAAGAGCAATGTTTGGCGCTGGCGTTTTGGTATATATATTCGTAGCTCAAAAATGCATTTTCATTATTTTTCGTCATCTTAACCCTCATTAGCTTCGTCAAACGTCAAGACTGGAGAGCTACAACCTCGCCCTTGCTGTCGAGCCATCAGCAATCTTCTTCACAAAGTCAACGACCCGTTTGTAATACGCCGTCGTCGACGGATGCCCATCAAACATGTAAAAGCAGTGCGGCATGCCCTGATACGTGTGCAGCTCCATCGGCACGCCCTCGGCCTGCAACCTCTCCGCAAAGGCGATGGCCTCGTCTCTGAGGGGATCCGCACCAGCGACTTGCATCACTGTCGACCAAAACATCAGCACAACATCCGGCTCATCGCACAAAAGGATAACTTCAAGCAACTCACACGTAGGAGGAAGATCCTTCACGCTCTCCGCCAACAACGGCGAGTGCCACTCCCTCGGCCGCACCTTACCCGCCTCGCCCGGCAGGTACTCGTCCCAGAAGTACTCCATCTTGAGCGCGTCGACGACGCTGGCGTCGTGGCACTGCCGGTAGCTCCCGAGCTCGTACTCGTCCTCCGGGGCGAGCGCCGGGTGGCAGGTCACGGGGAAGGCGAGGACCTGGGCGAGGAGGCCCGAGACGCGCTCCGCGCGCATGCGCATGGCCGTGACGACGGCGATGGTGGACCCGGCGCTCGAGCCGAGGAGGATGATCTTTTCCGGGTCGACGCCCAGGCTTGTCGCGTTTTCTTTGCACTGTATGTGACGGGGTTAGTTTGCGCGATGGAGGGTGTTTGCGCGATGGAGGGTGGAAAGGGGAAGGGGTGAGGGTTTACCCATTTCGTGGCGTCTAGGCAGTCGTCCAGAGGGCCGGGGAACTTATGTTCCGGTGCTCTGTGTGAGGTTAGTCTAACCATCCCATCACGACTTCTGACCAACGAGGGACAGGGACGCACAGCCGATAATCCACGCTCACAACAACAACATTCCCCAGACCCGCGAGCATGCGGTTCTCCGGCTCCTCCGTCACATGCCCGCCGACGACCCACCCGCCGCCGTGGAACCGCATCCCAAGCACGGCCCTGCCGTCGGAGGTGTCCCTCGTGCTCCGCCAGATCTTGATCTCGACCTCGGCGCCGTCGTGCACGGGGATCCGCCGGGTCTCCGCCGCGACGTCCACGCCCTCCTCGGGGGTGCCCGCGGGGGCGGGCATGGGGCTGAGCCAGAGCCGGCGGAAGTCGTGGAGGGAGAGCTCGGGGACCCAGAAGGGGGCGACGGCGGCGTCGGCGGCCTTGAGGACGTCTGCGAAGCCGGGCGCGAGGGTGGCCAGGTGGCCGTTCCTGGGGAGGGGGCGGAAGGTGGGTGAGACTGTGGTGTAGTCTGGTTTGGATTTCAGGTGGACCATGGTGTAGTGCTTTGGGGTGTGATCAGATGAAGGAAGAGATGTGAGGGTTGTTGCTCTATGAGAGTGATCTTGAAGGATGGTCACTTTGGTATTATGGTGTTTTAGTGCCACGGTAACTAGGAAGAACTTCTCTGCTTGATATGAACTCGACGTTGTTTATGAAATGGCATTCTTTTCAATCGCTTGAACCATGAGATAATGGCATGGGGGCTGACTCGGTTTATGTTCATCCAGGGCGAGAATCTACCAGTATCCGGAAAACTCTTACCTCGGTGAGCGGGAGCACAGCATCGCTGCCAGACCTGGATACCGCTCCTGCTGCGCAATATACGGCGACATAACAAGCCATCAGCCAGTAACAGGAAGGCCAAGCCTCTGTTGATCCGGAGGAGGAAGGCATATGAAGGACTTCGGTGTAAGTTGCCTCGCGGCCGGTTAACCTTCTCCGGGGCCGTCAGCTCGGCGTGCGGGGGACCTGGTTCTGCAGCGGCCTCCAGACGGTGAAGGATTCGGCGTCCTGAACGGCCGACACTGCCCGGACTCAGGCTCCGAGGTCCAAAAAATCAAACAATTCGCAAAATCAGGACTAATTGTCATGGAAAAAGGCAAAAGGATATCCGCAGAGATATTGAGTCTCCTGTTGTTGCCTCGTATGTGAATCGAACACATGATCTCCTCATTACTAGTGAGGCGCTATACCACTTAGCCAACAAGGCGTGGTGATTGGATGACGGAGAAGGATTTGGGCCGGCTTATGTAGCGCGTCTGTGGGCCTCGATTCTTCCTCCGTGGGTTTTCCAGGGTCTCGTCCGCGGCTGAGTCATCCTGGCTCTCAGGGCCTTTCTTCCTGTTTCCATCGTATCATTTTCTCTGCCATCATCCTCGCAACTCGCTCTCGCAGCTACGTATTCGGAACGCGTTCTGGACGCGGCCGCACGCAGATCAGGGTCTCTGGGGGATTGGCGGTGGAGATTGGCATCTGGGGCGGTGCAGGTTCAGAACCACTGAAGAAAGTGTCGAGAACCACTGAAAAAGGTCAAGAACCACCGAAGGAAGTCCAACCCGGAGAGTCCGGTTTAAAGGTAGGTAAGGTTACATGCAAGTTTATTCGTTGCGAAAAAACGGGTACGTAGGGCATCCAAGAGCTTTGCAATCCAAGAAGTTTGCTATGTGGCGGCGACGCCCACGGGAAGACGCATGAAGAACAACTTGGCGGCAAGGAAACACCGAATTGACTCGGAGCATCTTCAGCCTTACCAGGCACGAGGGAAGCCTTTGCCAAGGTTCGGCGCCTCGCGAGAGAAGTTGAGGTGATCCCTTTCCAGATTCCAGGAACGACCCCCTTTTTCGTATGCGTTTTTCGTATGCGCGTCGTGGCTTGGACGCAAACGTCTAATGGTGAGCATCGGACGCTGGGACAAATGGTCATCGTGTTCTTCGTCACGCGTCCGAGGCACACGGAGAACAGACATGCCCAATTCGGATGCAGCGTTCTGGAAACGTCACTTGCTGACGACAAACGAGATCGAGACAGGCCTGCCACCTGAGCCACCCGCTGGTGAAAAGTTGCACGCTCACCTAGTCTCTGGATGGTTCTGGATGGACCCGGCGTCTAATGCCAAGGGAATGCCCAGGCGCGTAGATCGCGGGAGGGCGAATGGAAGACGTGGGCGGGCATGGGCAGCACGAGGGAAAAGACAAGGGAGCTAGCAGAGCCAAGTTGCCAAGGGACCCGAGGGAAGACGATCTCGGTGACGAAAAAGCTTGAGTTTTGATGTCTCTTCTTCTTGTGTTTCGAGTAACCTACTGGTGTAACCGCCACGGCAAGACGCGGGAGCGCGAAGTCGTCGATCACGAATGCTGTAGGATGGCGCAAAAGATGTGCTGTCCAGCTACAGCATCTCACACAGCATGCGAAGACCAGAATGCCTCACACTCTCACTCTATTTCCAGCAGTCGTCCTCCGGCCTTCCCAACTGGACCCGCATTTAATCATTTGAGAAAAGGGGGGCGACGACAGGGAGACAACACGGTTCAGAATAGAAAACATGGTTTCATTGGCTGAATACTGATGCACGTGATATATCATGTGACCGTTTCCAGGGGGCTGCGACGGAAGTGCCGTTGGTGCCACGCCGTCCCGTCGCTTCCTCCTCTCAACTCAGGAGGCACGGCACCGTTTAGCACGATCATCAGCACCTTTGCGCGTTTCGTCTGGAATACGAGACGGAATCAACTGGTTCTCAGCTGCCCTCAATTGACTTCTCAGCCCAGAGGAACAATAAGAATCGTCGATGGAAAACCCCAGCCAAGACAAATTGCTCGGCATGCGGTAGCCGTGCACCGCCCGACCCCCCCCCCCCCCGGACCCCTGAATGGCGACCCTGTCCTTGGATCGCCAAGACCACGGGACAAGACGCTGGGAAAACTTGGAATTTGCTTGTTTTCCTCGTTGGCGACTTGGCGCGCCTGGGCGCTGCGTGGCATGCACAGAATCTGCTGTCCGTCACTCTCTACTGCAGAAACAACACACAGGACAGGGAGAATTGCAGTATGAAATATTTCGTCTTTTCTGCTCACTTCAACCAGCCAGCCCGCCCGTTTAAGACGCTATCGAGGGTCCGTCGGAAAGCCACTGCGCCTATTGTCCATCGCTGAGACAATCCGCATTCCTGCCATTTCGATGTTGGGCTCATTACCTTACCTCAGCACCTCAGGCACTTCAGTTGTGCCTGGCTTGCGAATACTGTCTGCCCGCTTTGAGAGCGACAGTTCATGCTCGGGTGTTGGGTACGATTACGGAGTGTCTCCCTCCCTTATGTGCCGCCCGGTGTTCGTGGTGACATGACATGACTCCTCAAGTACCACCTACCCGAAGTCTTCTCCCCAGGACCCCTGCTCCCACCTCCGTCTCCCATGAAGCCCCGTATCGGTACATTCCCTGCTCGCTCTGGGAACCTGCACCTACATAGTACACCTAGGTAGGTAAATAGACACACTCGCGCTTGCAATCGCCCGACCACCAAGTCCAAACTAGCACCACCCCTTCGCTGTCACTCTGCCACTCATTCTTCCCAGCCCTGCCTCCCGTCTTCTTTCGTACTTCCCCTTCAACGTCCCAGTTCATCTCTTTCCCTTCTCCAACCCTCGTTTTGCGTCTTCTCAACTCCACCTCCGCCTCGTCCACATACTCGCCCACCGAACGTCGAGGGACCGATCCATTTATTTCGCATGATACGACCCTAGCATCGTCTCGCCTTACCGAACTCGAGGGACTCGACTTCCCACCCGGTCCTTTTCCTTTCTCCCGTTTTCTCCCAGTCGCTCGCTTTCCAACCGCACACGTCATTCGACCGTCGTCACCATGAAGACCTCTTTCGTCGCCAGCGCCGCGACGGCGCTTTTCCTCTCCAGCGGCATCGCCAATGCCGCCTTCTCCATCGCCTCCACCGGTACGGTCTCGCCCGCCACATCCCCGAACGATCGACGACGATCTTCTCCGCGACCCTACTAACAGTCTACAGACGACATCAAGGCAACAGCCAGGGATATCGCCTATGACACCATGAAATTCTACGATGGAAACTTGACTGGACACACTCCCGGTATCTTGCCTGGCCCGCCGCCTAACGGTGATTACTACTGGTGGGAGGCCGGTGCTCTATGGGGAACGATGATCGACTACTGGCACTTGACGGGCGATGCTACTTACAACGACGTCGTGATGCAGGCTATGCTGCATCAAGTCGGACCTAACCGCGATTACATGCCTCCCAACTACACGGCATCTCTCGGTAACGACGATCAAGGGTTCTGGGGTATGTCCGCCATGACTGCCGCCGAGAACAACTTCCCGAACCCCCCGACCGATCAGCCCCAGTGGCTCGCTTTAGCCCAAGCTGTCTTCAACACCATGGCCAGCCCGGACAGACACGACGACACTTGCGGTGGTGGCCTGCGCTGGCAAATTCCGCTGTCCAACAACGGATACAACTACAAGAACAGTGGGTTTACCGGACTGCTGATAATCTGACATACCATTGACCAGTCGCAGGTATTGCCAACGGCGTCTTCTTCAACATCGGTGCCAGATTGGCTCGCTACACTAAGAACACTACCTACTCCGACTGGGCCGAGAAGACGTGGGATTGGATGGAGACAGTCGGATTCATCGATGCTGATTACAACATTTTTGACGGCGGTCACGTCGAGCACAACTGTACAGATATCAACAAGGCTCAGTTCTCTTACAACAACGGCGTTTTCTTGCTCGGAGCCGCCAACATGTACAACTACGTAAGGACCCCCTCAGCCCCAAAACTCAATGCTTGCTTCTAACACGGACCCAGACGGACGGCGACGCGAAGTGGAAGACTCGTCTGGACGGTCTCATCAAGGGCACCTTGAACGTCTTCTTCCCCAACAACATCGCGTTCGAGGTCGCCTGTGAGGAGCACAACACTTGCACTACCGACATGTTGAGTTTCAAGGGTTATGTCGCTCGTTGGATGTCCGTCATGACCCAGATCGCTCCTTACACCGCCGATCAAATCCTCCCTATCCTGAAGACATCAGCCGAGGCCGGTGTCAAGCAATGCACGGGTCAGGCGAACCAGCGCACTTGCGGCTTCAAGTGGAGCACGGGTGTGTACGACGGCACGATTGGAGCCGGTCAGCAGATGAACGTCTTGGCCGCCGTATCATCGCTCCTCATCGGCCAGGCCAAGGCCCCCGTATCGAACTCTACTGGAGGAACTTCAGTCGGCGATCCAAACGCTGGCAGCAACTCGAACAACGACTTGAGCGTCCACAACAGCCCGATTACGACGGCGGACAAGGCCGGCGCCGGCATCCTGACCTTCTTGGTCTTGGCAGGTGCCACAGGTACGTTTGGGTGGATGAGTTTCGGAGCATAATGGGTGCGCAGCATATAACGACTTGATTTCTTGCTATTTCGCACGCAGCATTGCCACGGCCTTGCTGGCGGGTCGCCGAGCTCATCGGGACCCGTACTCTAGGGATGTACCAGGCGTCGGCCGATGGAGGCCAGGGTTGATTGGATGTTTTGGCGTTGTCTTTGTAGTACATTCGCCCGGGTGGACGGGGCACTACGGTCCTAGAGTCCCAGGTTTTCCCGTCGATGGGTGTTGGATAGCCCGTGATCGTGGGAAACCTTGTAGTCTATAATGTAGCCCTGCTACACAACACATAGTTACCTCGAATAGACAACTCGTCATTGAGACGACCGCGACACTTGCGACGGAGCAACTTTCCCTTTTGCCTCAACCAACCTGGCCAGGACGCGTCTTCAAAAAAACGGTGAAACTGAATGCATTGAAGGGGAGCCGACGCCATGACGCCACCTCGTCCGAAGTCGGGATTCAGGCGCGCCTGCGGTTGACACCTGCACTCGCGAACTCTCTGCGGTGTTTCTGTGCAGCGCACACGCTTCCGGGCCTTCCACACATGTTTCCCCGGCGTTACAGTTTACGTCATGTCGAAGATGTCGTCCAATATCCTGCGTCGGGAGCCGTTTCAGGGCTCTTACGCCGTCCAGCCCAGGAAGAAGGTTTTGGAAATGCCAAGGGGTTTTCTATTTGTTGCCGACGTTTTCCCGGTCGGTTCTCGTTCGCTCTGCCGGTGCCCACTGGAAGGAGACTTAGCTAGCCAACCAGACGAGAGGTTTCATCGCGTGGTCCGTTGGTCCGTCCCTCTCTCAATCAATCTCTCACTCAACCCGCATTCTCACTCACTCTCGGCGCCCATCTCATTGACACAACACGTCTTTCTCACTTAGATCACCTTGCTCATAGCCGTCTTGTCTAATTTTAGCGGTTGGGTCATCTGATAGATTGACGCTTTGCTTGTACTTGTGTTTCAATAGCGATAAACGATTATCGGGTTCTATTTTCTTTGCCGACCTGACGTTTCGCTCGTCAGTTAATACCACCATTCTCATCCCGATTTCCGTAGGGTACCCCCTCCGAAAACGCGACCCCCGCACACACGCCGCCCGCCCGACAATGCCGATCCCGGACTTTTCCAACACGACGACCTTCCCGGCCTTCGACGCCCTCCCGATCGAGGATGACGGCGGTTCCGCCCCGGACGCCCGGGAGGAGTGGTTCCTCGTCGCGCAGGTGAAGCAGAACATGACCATAACGAAACCGACCGTGGTCGTCTCGGACCGCGCGGGGGACGAGTTCGCGATCACCTTCGAGGACCGCGGGGTCGACCTGCGGCCCGTCAGGACGGGCTGGACGATCGTGGTGCCGCGGGCGACGCGGACTACGCCGCGGGAGGGGAAGAAGGGGTTCGTCCGGGTCGCGGAGGGGAGGGGCACGGGGGTGAAGTACGTCCCCGCGGGGCTCGAGAGGGTTTTCGAGCTGGGCAGGGCCGTGAGGGAGGGAGGTGAGGGGGAGGGGGAGGGGGGAGGGGATGTGCCGGCCGAGAGGGTCTGTGCCGGGTGCGGGAGGACGGAGGGGAGCGTGAAGAGTTGTACGGGGTGTGGTGTTGTTAGGTATTGCGGGAAGGTGAGTTTGGAGATGGAGAGGGCTTGGGTGATTGTGCTGACTTTGAGAACAGGAGTGTCAGACGGCGGATTGGAAGACTCACAAGGCCGATTGTAAGCCGTTGAAGGGGATGGTGAATGCTTGGGGGGCGTGATGGGAGGCGGTTTTTGCATGGTGAGGGGCGTTGTTTTGGCGTTGGGTTCGTCACGGGCGAGAAGCGGTCAACGTTGGGGTTTCCCGAGAAGATGGGAGTCGCAGAGCATGTAAGTACAATTATTCTCATGCTATGGAGCGAGAAGGAGGGAATGGAGGTGTCTAAAAAAATGCATTTCCTTGCTGGTGCCAAAGGACCGTGGTGATAATCCCAACCGCTTGCTAAACGCCTATCCCAGATACCAAACGAGTAAAATATGCCCAAATCGGCTCGAATGAGTGAAGAAGAATCGAAGACCACCCAGAACCCCGTCTCACAAAAACCCCCCACTCGACCATCACCTCGTCACCGGCACATCTCATTGATACGCAATCCGGACGGCAGAGGGCGGGAACGAGACGATATCCTCATCACTGACCCCCACGAGCTCGAGCCCCTGGACGGTCCCGGGCGCCTTGCAGTCGGTGAACTCGGTGAGATACGCGCCATACTTGGCGCTCCAGGTCGCGGCGCCGGACTCGGGGACGGCGAGGCGGCCGAGGTTGGCGTCGCGCTGGTTGCCGGGGGGCCAGCCGGAGGCGCCGCCGGCGGGGGCGGGGCGGAGGGAGGTGAAGACGTCGAGCTGGCGGGAGCCGTAGGCGTAGACGCTGCCGGAGTCGGCGACGAACTCGAGGCGGCACTTCCTGCCGGCGACGGCCTGCGGGTAGGTGAAGGTCAGGAGGGTGGTGTAGTCGTAGCCCTGGTTCTGGGGGTACTTTGCGACGTAGCCCCAGCCGGCCGGGTAGATGGCGCCGTCGCGGACGGAGTACTGGAAGGTCGCGGAGGGGGTGAAGTAGGAGGGGGACTGGCGGGCCTCGAGGGGGGCGGCGAGGGCGGCGGAGGCGGCGGCGAGGACGGTGAGGATGAGCTTGGAGAACATGGTTGTGGGAGTTGAGGGGATGTGGGTTTTGTAAGGGGTTGAGGTTTGATTGTTTGCTTGGTGGACTGGGAGGCGATGGTGATGAGATACAGGAGATCGAGTGGAAGGAGGAATCGATCAGTCTCTTATAGACTGTTGAACAGCACCATCACGGTCCTCGACGACGAGTCAAGTATCGCGACCTCGTCCTCATCACCTCACCGGCTGGGCGTCGTGGCTTTCTCCTAGCTCGGACACTTCCAGAGCGCATCACGGGTTCAAACAGAACAAACACACGAATTTCCAAAATCCATCTCAAAATAGCAAAATGTGGAAGCACACCACAAGCCCTCACACCGACATCCAGCCGCGAGCTCGGAGACAGCATCATCATCATCACGCACCGCCCGGACACGGGACTGCCGCCCGTCGGGTAATCCTCCGGATCAGCCCTGCAGCCCTTTCGCCATCTCCCCCCCCGCATCAAAGCTGAGCTGAGCTTTTTCGCCGGCAATGTAGGTTACACGGCATATCGAAGCGAAGCCGCTGGCGGAGACTTATCAGAGATGACAATGTAACGTAAGAGCTCAACGAACTAGGGAAGATGCGCGCACGGCAGAGGTCAGCCCTACGAACGAATAGGGACGTCCGCTTTGGCGGAAAGCCTACCTGCAGATGACGACGAGCCGTGTGGAGGAGGCTCAGTTGGAGCACGAGCTGAGCGAGCTTCTGAACGAGGCGGGGTAAGAGATGCAATCCTTTCGGAGGCTTGAGAGGCGTGCGTCGCGTGGCTTGAGAAAGGTGGTCCTTGTCAAGGTTATGTGCGCAGAGTAGGCTTTTTGAAGGGCTTGCATGAAGGCGCGATTCGATTAGGCCTAAGCCGTTGAAAGGGCTGAGTTTTGGTAGGCATCGTATTCCCGTGGATTTTGGGGGGAGTGAGAGTGAGACAGCGGCACAGTCGCGGGAGCTTTTCTACTGTAGAGGTTCAGAACACGAAGTTCAAGCTTTCCCTGAGACGAGAGGGTTGGTGAGTCGGGTCTCAGTTGGGGGGCTTGGGGATGAGGGTGGGAAAGAGTAAGACTCGGGGTGATTGTGAGGGCTTCATGACAGAGAGCTGTCGGGAGTGGTGAGGGACTGTTCGTAGTGATGGAGGGGCTGTGTAAGCCGAGCTGAAATATCTGCGTCGACATCGTGATCTGGGTGTAAGACACGGGAAGAGTCGGGCGTGGTGATCTGATTGGTCGTTTATGCTCTCCGATGCGAGAGGGCATGGGAGACCTGGCCGTGACTGCCATCACGTCAAAGATGCGAGTCTACTCTCACGATAGCAATGCAGATTTTAGAATCATGGAAAGAGATTGAGACATACGAGAGTAAGACGGCTGGCTTCTCTGTCTCACGGAAGCCTCGAGAGCCGGAGATCGGAGAGGCATGATGAACTCACTTGCACACCGACTCGCCTGAGACAGCAAGTGTCGATACTGAGTATCTAAGTATTTCTACTCTGAAAAGACCGAATAACGGGTACAACGTTGCAGTAGCCTGGGTCAGTAAAAGGTGAATCACATCATCTTGAGAAGATGAAAGAGCCGATATCCGATGGCGTGGCCTTGGCGGGCGGAACTCGACGGGAAGACACAACCACGAGTACGGTGATGAGCTCACTAGTTTACTAAGCTCATCATTAAATGCGCGAGTTGAAACTTTTAGAAACAGCATATGTGCACTGATGAGATTTAGCATGCAGCTGAGAATGGGGAAGGTGGATGGTGGCGGCTACGCAAAGCTGGATGGAGTAACGCTGACATGGACACGGAAGGACTCGGCTGAGACGTGGGAAGTATAAGCTATAGTGTACTAGTGTAGTAAAGAAGAACTTGGAACAGTGTTTAGAATTCTCTCAAGCCTTGTCGGCTGGAGTTGTCCGAATATCCTCCAGGTCGTACGAGTCACTGACGGCACCATCATGTCGGTCGATCAGAGCTTCTTGAACTATCAAGTTTAACGTATCTGCTATTTCCAGTCTTGATATTCATCAAGACCTTCTTTTCTATTCTTAGAAAAACTACTGCACATCGTATTTCTCCCCCTAACGCGACGATTTGGGCTTGATGTCGACATATGTCTCGATCACATATATCCACTAACACCACACGTCCAGCATCCAGTATCCCAAGCCCAAAGACCACTCCCAGGCAAGGAAGAAAACGTCTGATCGAAGCCGAAGCCGTAAAACACACACGTCCCCGTACTAGGGTCCCAAGAGAACGACTGGCAATTCCTCGGCCTCCGCGCATCGGTGCACATCTCCCAACACTCGTACGGACCATTCTCCGTGCCCGGAGTCCCGGTATACGTCCCCCAGCTCGTTACCCCTTCATCAGGCGTGAAAACAGCCTCGACCTCGCACTTGGCCGTCGGCGAGAGACAGGTCTCGACGGCGGTGGTGGCGGAGGTCGTCCGCGTGGGCACTTGATCGACGGGACCCGGCTCGCCGCATTCCCAGCACTCCTTGTCCCAGATCCAGTAGTCACTGCCGGCTTTCGGGTTCGTGATCTCGGAGGCCGGTTTGTTGTGGATCCAGCAGACGCCGGCCTCGTCGAAGGAGAAGGACTTGCACTCGCCCCAGGTGCGGTCTGCGTTGCAGAACTCGAGGCACTGCTGGGGGTTCGCGAGGCCTTCTTTGCGGCCGAAGAAGGTGCCGCGCCATTGCGCTTCTACGCCGCACATGGAGTTGGGAGGGAGGCACGGGGGAGAGGTCGTGGCGGGAGTGGTGGGCTCCGTCGTTGGCGAAGCTGTGACGCCCGTCAGGGCCAGACTGGCTATGAATATGGCGAGCGCTGAAGCGATCATTGTGAATGCTGGTTCGGGAATTCGAAACGAATTGCTTCCCGGTATTGCTTCTCGACCTGGTTGATTTATATTTTTGAGCTGACCCTTGACGGGAATTGCCCTTCACTGCTTCTAGTGCATGCTGTAAGTACTAGAGGTGGCGAGATTTTGTACGCTAGTGTCCTCGGTTGACTGTTTGAACTATGCAAGTCAGACCAATATATGCGGCTCACTTCGTATTCTTCCTCAGCGCATCAGAGTGTTCCTTGTATGCCTTGCAACAATATACATATCATCGCCCGATATGATAGCCCGTAAGCCCAAGGCTGCCAGCCAGAGAGGCAATGCAGGCGTATGATCTGAGGAAGATATAAATCGTGCCTTGTTCAACAGAGCTTATGTAGGATGAATCGAGATTCACGAGACTTTTGATTGATCACAAAAGAGGTTAGATAGAGAGTCAAGAAACAGAATAACCGTGCTATGAGCACTGAACTTTTATTATATGAAATGTTTGGTTTCATTAAATTCGCTTGGATAGCTAATTTTTATCTACTGGTCAAGTAGAAAAGCAAGGGCCTGTTTCCATAAGCGGCATTATTGAAATGCATCTCTACATGAAAGCCCATCTACGGCGTCTTTTCGCATCCTCCTCAGACATAGGAAAGTCAACATAACGCCATGTATCAGTCACAACAACATACTCCACCGTATCACTCTCTCCATGATGGCTCCATTCCTGACCTCCTAGCCGACTTGTACCATTCCACTTCCACTCCAACAGCTCGGTTCCATCAGCACTAAGGTGCCCCATGTCGCGAGTAGCTGCGAGTTTCCACCCCTTATTCCTCCTCACGATCTTCATCATCTCTTCTTTCTTCCGGCTAAGCGTTTCGTACTCGACCCTCAGCACCCGCAAGCCTTTGGGGGCATCGAATTTTCCCAGCCAGTCCTCGGACATCCGAAGAGGAGTATCGCTTTCCCAGTACCACCAGTCCGAGTAACGGATTGTGATCGTCAGGGTCTCGGGCCTGAAGTTGGGTTGTCGAAACAGAGAGGCCAGGCAGTTTCCGTCTTCGAGTTTGAACATCTGCATGAAAAGTCTGACTTTATGGAGGTCCCGAGACTGTTGACAGGTGAGCTTTCTGAAGAAGGCCTCGCAAATTACAGACCCAGTCCAAGCCTCCGGCCCGCGATCTGAGGTGCAGATGATACGTCAGCTCCAATCCACTGCTTCGGCAACCTACACAGAGCTTATCATTCAGATTAATAGGAAAGTACTCACTAAACCAGAAGGCCCATTCCAGCTCTTTCAGAAAGACTTTCTGCCCCTCCAGGTAAGCAGCCTTGCATGTCCGTAACAATGCGCTACTGCTCCTGCATGGACCGGAGAACCCTGGCCTGTACCAGTACGAATCTTCCGGATACGCATCATTGTCATCCTCGAACTGGACGAGAGCCAAGGCAAAAATCTCATTGCGAATCTCTCCAGGCAAAACGTTGAAGAGAGGGCAGAGGGCTTGGGCGTCGTAGGGAGACGCATCTCCGAGGGACAATTGAAGGCCGGCCATATTTACCAACGAAAAAAGACGGAACGATGTTCTTAGACTAAACAAAATAAGGTGTTTTGATTTCTAGAGACTGTGAAGGCGGTGACATATTGTCCCCAAGAGCGTTACACAAAGCGGGGTTTGCTGCCTGTTTGCTGCCTGTTGGTGCCGCCTGCGGCCCATTTGCCGTGTAAGTCAGTCCGCCAAACTCAGGCTCCGCGGCACAACTTTCGTCCGAAAACCAAATATCTGGGATGAGAAAATGAAGTGATCTCTTATTGGATCGCATTGAGACATTCGATGTTGACCTCGGGTGAAGTGTTGCGTGCCTTTTTGGCTGGAGATCAAGAAAAGTACGCAAAGAGCATGTTGGTTTGATCCAGGTACAAATGAAACCTCACTTTAAGAAGAGAAGGTTTGAGTTCAAAAGATACTTAAGTGATTTAACGCCCAGCTTGAAATTAGTGCAAAGGCGAGATATAAGATACAGTTTGCAGAGGTAAATTCATAGCTAAGGGTCGACAACTCAATCTAAATATATTGCAGTACTGTTAGGATGGCATCATCATTGATTTCCCTCCATAGGTTCTTTCGCCCTCATTATCATCAGAAAACTTCAGCAGTACATCCCCGTCGTCGTCAGTACCATCTGAGGTTAAAGAATATCAATTAGACCATTTTCAAAACCAAGAGAGTGAGCAGGAGCGGGTTTTAGGATCCGCTTACCGAGTTGACTCATCCAGAAGGATGCAATACTGACCGTAACGTCATTCCCGAAAACCTTTACCGAGCGTGATATGGCTTCCTCGTTATTGTTCTCATCGTCCAGAAGCAAAACCGTGCGATCTTTCCACCCCCCTGATGTTCCAGCTGACTGAACAAGCACCAGTCGGTTGTTTGGCACCTCAGGTGGGTATGTACGATTTCTGAATCCGCGGGAGTCTCTTGCAAAATCCCGGTATCCGTGTGGATTATCCTCGAATACGAAGGTCAGGCAGAATAAGTCCGAATCGTTCAGGAAGTCAGAGGAAGCCACAAGCGGTAGGGGCTTTTTGACATTTGGTGCTTTGCGAATCCTCCACACAGGTTCATGTCCGGACGTCGTTATGCAAGGAGCGAAGAAATCAGCTGAAGTGCGAATGACCGACAGATACTGCGACCTGAAGTTCTTGCTTGTGCGGATCGTGACCCGTGACCCGTCCTTCAACTTCTACAGATACCTGTCAGTGGAGATCACATGTCTTTGATATGCCGGGCCATTCAGTTGGGTATCCATGTGAAAGCGATAAATGCAGCAAGGCCGACCGCGAAAATTACAGCGATGGCAAAGAGGAGTTTTTGAAGACACACTGGAAAACTTACATTGCCGTCTCCTCGATGCTTGATAGTCCAGATACCAGTTGTGCTGTCGGTCCAAGTGCACCGGTCGTAAGGCTTGATCTTGGGACCTTGAAATCTGCCCACAAGTTAAGAATATGCCCACAATTGACTGTTTGAGACCGAACAAGCTCACCTTTCAGGACCAACAGGCTGGTCCATTATCGTGATGCTCACCGGGTCTTCAAAACGATACACAAGATATTGATCCCTGTTGTCTGATGTTTTTGTTCTGAAACGAATCTGGGCAAATAGATCACCAGAGGCGGGGACGTCAATTGAGACCGACATGCGTTCACTTGAAATCGCGTTGGAGAACCATTTTGCTGCGCCACGCAGCTCCATGGTATCGCACTGGGTGATGGATTCGAGGATGCTCTGCAGACCTGTCCGCTGAGAGAATTTAGCATACTTCCTTGGCCAAGTTGTGAAGCAATCTCTACCTCAATTGCCCTCCAGTTAGCAAAGTCTGAAACTGTCTGGCACCATAGCTGCGGGCTTCGTGTCGGTTAGTTATCGTATCGTGGTTTCGGCTTTTCTTGAAACATCGTACCTGGAAGCCAAGATAGTGTTGCCGCCAATGGCCTCAAAGACCACTTGCTCGCTGTTATCTCTGTAGCCGCGGCTGTAGCTATCGTCTGTGCTGCCCATGCTCTCTCGTTTCGCGTCGACCCCAACGTCCACAGGCTGAGGACTGTATTAGCTGCTTGTTAAAGCTCACCAACAATACCAGCAACTACTTACCGAAGAAATAGCTAGCCCAATAGTTTGCTTGAAGTCGTCTTTGGATCTCTCCTGGGTACTACGCTCATTGGCTTCCCATGTCTTGGTGGAAGTCAGCATGCCCCCGACTGTTACCTCATGAGAGAAGAACTCTCCTGAGCATGGAATTAGACGTAGATCCGAAATTTGAGGGGCATATCTCCGAGAACTGACCAAAGGTTCTGTGAAATTTACGGATATCTGCCGGACTACCGTGCCTACGGATCTTCTTGACCTGTTCTGAGAGCTGAGGCGTGGCAACAAGGTCATCGGGAGCCAGAAACAATGTCGCTCGGGGAAGCTAGAGTAACCGTTCAGCGTTTGATCTCAATTCAAACTTATATGAATTTGGAAAAAGCGGGATACCTTGTATTGTCCTATCATTTTCTGGGCAGATCTCTTGTGTTCATCTGACCCGCCATTTTGCAATTGCGTATTGGTTCCTGTTGCAAGGCCGATGCCGATCCCCGCGTAGCCGCCGCCCACTTTCGCATCGACGGACGATTTTGCGAAGCTGTTTCGAACCATGGAATCTCTAATGTCATCTTCGGCAACAATGACATCGATTTTGGTGCCATCATTGACACAGAAGTCGGGAATCGCGTCTCCACGGTGCATTCTTCTTGCAATATCTTCTTCCGTGAGGAGTTCTGGGCTCTGCTCACTATTAGTCACGCACGACTTGGATTGGTCCTCGAGAGATCGTGATAAAATATCCGACAGATATTGTGTGAGTCGTTTTCAGATCATAGAAAGGACTCTCGGCCTGGTCCCATAGACCGCACGGTATCAGGAGAGTTCATGCCAGACTTACACCAGGCATGTTGTACCCTCTTTTCAGAGCAAAAGCTGCCTAGTGTGAGCGGCGATGAGAAATTAATTTTCTGGATTATTGAACGAACCGGGCTTAGGAGCTATCTTCAGTTGGCGGCTGTGAGAGTCGAAAAACCAACCATGCAACACGTTGCAGTTTTTCATCACAATCTTCCACTGTGCTTCGTCCAGGGTAGATGGCGAGCTTCCAGTGCGGCTGATTAGACCGGAGTAAACCGAAAATTGCGCGGTTTTAACTCACCTGTTGAGGTGTAAATTATCCATCTTAGGGGGCTCCAACGCAAGTGAGCTCGTGGTCGGTTTGTTGATATAACTGCTGGATACTGACCCAACAAGGGGAGGGGGTGCCTGCCGGTATTATCAGGTATGGAATTTGGAGAGCATACGAATAACTCACCGCTTCGTGCTGCATACTGTGAGTTTCTTCAAGTCACCCGGAAAAGCTTTGGTGTTGATGTGATTACTCAAATCATAGAGATGATTTCAATCCAGTTCAAAGAACAACGTGGCATGAGTGTACGAACAGTTCTGTCAAGTTGTCCAGATGCACCCCAAAAGACTCCACAAGTTGTTCGCCCTGGAGATATACATGAACTCCAGTGATTCATGATGTGTTTACTGACTGCCGGTTTTTCAATGTTCCGTCCTTCGTGGATGTCTTGAGATATCGTACCGCAACCGTCTCAGAAGCAGAGGCTGAGCTGAAGACCGAGACATGTCTTTTGCGTGTTTCTGCTGAGCTGGGTGGCTTGAGTAGCGTCGAGCTACCAGGCGCGCACAGCGCCAATCCAGCGAAAGCAGCGCGTGTTTTGCCGGCTTTTAAACGCCTCTAAACCTGTCATCTGCAAGTAATGGTCGCTTGACCAGCACGTGGACGGACATGTATAAAACATTCGGATCAGAGCAAGCATGATAATTTTGTTTCCTGGAGAGAAACCCATCAGTTGTGCATCCTCAACCTTAACCAACACAGCATGGCAGTAGGCAACAGGAATCATTTGGCGGCTCGGGTCAAGACCCTTGCGAACCAGAACCCTCGACACCACGTCGTGGTTTGGCTTCGTAATGGGGGAGACTTTAGCTTCTCCCCTGGAACACGATGGATCAAGCAAGAAAGCTTGGACATACGATCTGATACCTATTTTCATAAAGCCAAGTGCCAGTACGAATATCGTATCATTTCCTATGGCTCATTCCATTATACACATCCGCTCATGACGAAAGACAAGTAAGTCAACCCTCAAAGTCTCAATTGATTTGAGCGGAGCTCGAGATATTCGCGAGAAACCAGCTGATGATCTACACGCACCCAGTCACAGGGCCTATGTATATGTAGATGGAACAGGAAAGTTCGACTGTGAGAAGGGGGAGTTTGTTTTTGAAAGGAGGTATTGATTCCAATCATAACGCAACGTTGTTGAGCAGATGGAAAGGTGTCTGACCCTGCCCCAGACAAGAGTTTACGCCGACCTCCTGGATGCAATTCCTGGAAGACGACGTGAACCTCGGAACTTTGACACTCCCGGGTACTCGCCACAGTTGTGCATCGACGACGAATATCAACGACGCAGATGTCCACATCGAGCCGGAGGACGACAAGAAGCTCACGAAGAAGCTCAGGAAGATGCACCAACATCATCACGATTCGATCCCAAAGCAGCTGAAGAAGGGCATTCGACTACTCCAGTTATCCTGCGGCAAAGGCAACTTCATTTCACATGGACCCTTGACCATCGCAAACAGCTATCTGGAAGATTTCATTCATCAGATAACTGAGTTCCTCAAGGAAAACGATTCCGAGACAGTCGTTGTGTTTCTAAGCTGGTCTTCTGCCTGCATCCACGAGTTTGACGCTACTAAACCATGGTCAGAGGGAGGCCATTCCATGGTTCACGACCCGGTGCCGGAAAGGTTCGACAAATACCTGAAATCGATTCTGGGCGATAGCGACGTATTTTACACCAGTACCAAGGAAGAATGGCCAACTCTAGGGGATGTCCGTGGAAAGGCCGTCATTCTCTGCGGGTGGGAAGCCAAACACCAAGTTGACCGGTGCGGTCGATATCATGAGCCACTATCGGAGAAGGTTTCGCACGACTCTACCATCATGGACACAAAACAATTGGTTGAGGAGACATGGAACAGCATTACCAGCAAATTCGACAGCTTTGGGGTCCCTCAAGATATTATCCTAGGGGCCTCCTTGCAACACGATCCTAACAACCCCAATGGATGGATCGTACCATGTTCCACAGCACCGCTGCTGCAACAAAAGGCCAGATGTTATTTTGAGAAACACCACGAGCAACTCAGGGGGCTTTGGTTCTATGGGGACTTCATGGAGGAAGAGACAAACATGGCAATTGCAAGGCTCAACTGGTACGGTACGGCTGAAGGTGATTTCTGTCGACCGGTGATGCCAAAGGCTCGGACTGCCTGAGATATGACGAGAATCGATCAGTGCACGAAGTTCGAAAGATCATGTGCATATTTGAACCACATTTCAACACGAATCTTTCGTCAAATAATACCAACGTTCTGTTCTCATGCAGAGATTCTGCTTACTGTCATACAATACTGCGTACTAGCATGGGTCAGAGGTGCTATCAATACCTCATATTTTATTGCTTTTTACTGGGTAGATGCAAGAGCTGCGCGAAGCGTAAGCCACGTAATAAACCAAACGGACTCAGAATGAGTTCGAGAAAACACTTGTAATTGTGAGCATTGGCCATATTTGCAAACTGTATGCGTAGGACGACAGATAGGTACTTTTCGGCACGCATCGAGCCACGGCTGTAACAACCTCATCTCAAACCTCACTTCCTAGAGCCCAATTCCGCGCTCAACCAGTGAGAACATGGGGAAATGCTTTGGATCCGGTGAAATTTCAAGTGTTTCAGAACTAGTTTGACTTGAGTTTAGAGCCGATGCCTGATGAGAGTCTAGAACTAATGGTATGAGACATGGTTCGATAACATCGCGTGCCGCACTCACTCCGCCGTTCCGCTGGGCCCAAGACACATTCTTGAAGACGCCATCGCCTGACAAAATTCCCGAACGTAGACTCGCAATGGGCATAGATTCGTCCCACAAATGTGTACTTGGCCCTTCCCCAAGATATCACGTCCAATGAATAACTGGTTTGATAACCTAGAGACTAATTAGCAACCTAGCATGTTTCAGTTGACCGTGTGTAGATACTCACTTCACCAGAGTGCATATCCTCAATTGCCTTCTTCAGTTCGGAAGCAGGATATGTCTTGCAGAGCCTATCGATAGGGAACTTTCCCTCCTGGTGCATCTTAATTAGCTTCGGGATGAAGTCTGGCGGGTATGAGTCGCCCTCAATGACCCCAATGAGTCGTTTGTTAGCCAGCAAGAACGCTTGCGGGTCGATCTTAATCTCTGCCGCTGGCGGCGGTACGCCGACAAGAACGGCAGTGCCCAAGGGCCGGACACACGCGATGGTGTCCTCAATGACCTTCAAAACACCGGTGCAGTCCATGGCAAAAGTTGGGCCCCCGTCTGTGACCCTTTGGATCTCTTTGACCATATCCGGGAAATCTTTCGAGTTGATTGTATGAGTAGCTCCGAGTTCCTTGGCCAGTTCCAGGCGGCTAGAAACAATGTCGATGGCGATGATTTGTCCCACTTCCAAGTACCGCGCTGCCATCAGCGCCGCTAGACCCACACTTCCGAGGCCGAAAACGACGAGGGAGTCGGACTTGCCCGGCTTGATCATGTTCATGACCGTTCCGGCGCCGGTCTGGAGCCCACATCCGAGCGGGGCATATACCTCCATATGTCCCGCTGCGGACTCGGGGCACTTGACCACGGACTTGCCGCTGACGACCGACATTTTGCTGAAGGAAGAGTGACCGAAGAATTGGCTCCGTACCGGTCGACCGTCGGCAAGCCTTGCTGGCGTGCTCTTATCGCTGGTTCTCACAGAGCCAATGTTGATTTTTGAAGAATCCGGGCATAAAGCTGGATGGCCACTTGCGCAGGTATCACAAGAGCCGCAGCTGTTGATGGAGAGGAGGACGTTGTCGCCCACTGCGAGGTCTTTGATCTTCACATCACTGCCAATCGCGCGGACTACGCCTGCGCCTTCGTGACCGAAGATTGCTGGGAATTCGACCATTGGCAGGCCGCCATGCTGTGTGACAACGTCCGTGTGGCCTGCAGAAAGGACGTGAGCATATTGTTGCGTGAGATTTAGCGACCTTAAGTATAAAACCTAGAACTTACAAATACCGCTGTATTTCATCTCAACCAGGACCTCATCTGGCCGAATCTCGTCAAGAATGACTGGAACCAGCTTGAAGTCTGCATGGACCTCCTCCACGACGTATGCCACCGTTTCTATATCTTTCAACCTCTCACTCTTCGTTGTGTTTGTCATCTGACCCGCAGAGACAGCAGATTCAATGTGCTCGACGTGCTCGACATGTTCAGTGCCGGCTTCGACTTTGAGGCCACTACGAGGAAGCTTCGTGGCTCCAGTGAGACCCGCTGGGGTTGGTGTAATGGTCGCCATATTGTGCAGTCTCGATACAAAGAAGGAGACAAGGTAAGTTGCTATTGCGAGTGACGACGTTGCGCCCTTATAAGAAACGCATACGGAACACGTTTTCAGACGCGGAATCAAGGCCGACGGACAGGATCGTCGCCACGTCTTTCTTGGCCCACGGACCTGATGCTGGACAAGTCGTCGGAACGGCACTCAGCCCCCCTCTGACATAGTCAACCCCACACAATCGGATGTTGGAGTCGGGACTTGCTTCTTAGCCGACGAGGAGTTCCAGGATGAAAGTTGCCGGTTTTGCGGGGGATGCGGGGAATATGGATTATGATGTGGATGTTCACAGCATGAAGGTTTGGCAGATGAAACCGATTGGATGAGGGCTCGATCGCATACAACGGAATAGCATTTACCGTCCGGTCTTTATGTACGATGGGACGACCTGCGGTTCCTAACAAGAACTCGGAAGACAGGAATCGGAATGATAACATCGGAAATTGGCGGAAACCTTTTTCTTCTATGCCGATCTTCCTGTGGTGTGCACTTGTACTGATTCGCAGATAAAGCGGCGTATGGTCTGGAAGGACTACGAGGCTATAGGTCATACTATTTTGAAATTTCTGAGAGGATGTGTTGGAAGATCCCAAGAGGACACCGCCCTTCCCACATCGGTTCCATATGAATCAGAACAATCTGAGCCTAGTCCTCTGGCCATCTGGTATCGTTGACCGAATTACATAGGAATAGATTTTAACAACTGCGTGCCGCTAACACGTTGCGCACGCCATAACAGACGAATGAAACGATCACGATTCGATTACGATTCGATCAAGAGCAACCCCGTCCAAACGTCACGGCTGATGGTTCTCGTCAATACCGGAGTATTCGCGCTTTCTCGAGTCTGCTCGAAGGCGTTCATAATGCCAGAAGCAATGCATGAGAAGTTTGTCAAGCAGTTACACGGGAAAAGTTGGCTGCCGCTATGAAAACCTGAAGGCACGTCTCTCAACGCCCTATCAGGAAGGTGGGTGCACTGATGGCAAGGGGGTTGAATCCGCCGCGGCCGACTCCGCTCCGGTGACAGCCCGATATCTGGTCTTATCGGTCTGGTCTACGTCAACTTCCCCTCACGAGATTTAACCTTTCTCCTTGGTAAAACGACGGAACATCCTCTTCAATATTTGAGCCAACTTTTAGACACAGCAGCGCCGAATCGTTAACTCAATCGATCCAATGACGGTCCGCAGGACTCCCGTCTTTATCGGATCCGGTACCCGCCCTTCGGCCCGGCGACCGGAGGCTGAGACGGCGGTTCCGGAGAAGCTCATCAAGCCCTGGAAACTTCCTCGACAAAACACGTATCTGTTCGTCAACGCCAATGTCGTTGATACGGCCGAAGGAGAAGTCATTGAAAACACCACGGTGAAGATCTCGGACGGTCTTGTCGAGAGCGTGGGAGAGGCATCGAGTGCTAGCTCCGGTGATGCGATTGTGGTCGACCTGAAAGGCAAATACCTGTCGCCCGGGCTGATCGACTGCCACGTGCACGTCAGCTCCGTGCCTGGAGAAGCCGGTCTCAATGGCGGCTTCAACATGGATGCCACTGTGTCTCATCTTCGGCAATCGTTCGTTGTCGGCCGCATATTGAGCAAAGGCTTCACGACGGTTCGCGACACGGGTGGTGCCACTCTCGCACTGAAGGAGGCCATCCAGGATGGCGTGTTCCCTGGACCGCGCCTGTTCATCGCCAACCAAGCTCTATCACAGACAGGTGGTCACGGCGACCGAAGAGGGGCCCATGATCACCAGCAATTGTGCTGCGGAAGCACTGCGGGCCTCTCAAGCGTCGTCGACGGCGTACCCGAGTGCATAAGAGCGACGAGAGAACAACTACGTACAGGCGCCGACTTCATCAAGATCATGGTTGGCGGCGGTGTCGCGTCACCTACCGATAAGATTGAGAATACGCAGTTCACGGCCGATGAGATCAAAGCCATCAGCGAGGTTGCTCGAAGTTATGGCACCTGGGTAACAGCACATGCCTACACTCCCCGAGCGATTCGCCATGCTGTCGAAAATGGCGTCACCGGTATCGAGCATGGAAACTTCATCGACAAGGAAACGGCGGAGTTCATGGCCAAGAACAACGTCTGGCTGACCCCTACGCTGGTCACGTATGATGCTATGGGCTCGGACAAGTATGCGGGATTTCTTCCGCCTGAGAATCAGCGAAAGAACCAAGAAGTCCTCGAGAAAGGACTCCAATCGCTGAAAATCGCGTCAGAGGCCGGCGTCACCATATGCCACGGTTCAGATCTGCTCGGGCCGTTGCAGGCGGAGCAAAGCAGAGAGTTCGGAATTCGGCGGCAAGCTCTCAGCAATAAGCAGGTCCTACAGTCTGCAACCGTCAATTCTGCAAGGATGCTTCGGCAGGAGAACTTCCTCGGCCAGATCAAAGCTGGATTCGCTGCGGACTTGATCATTCTGAACGAGAACCCGTTAGATGATGTCTCAATTCTGGATAAGCCGGAGCAGAATGTTTTGGTCGTGATCAAAGATGGAAGGGTTTATACCAGTCGATGGAGCAAACTGCCCGAGGACGTTACTGAACCGGCTACTCTTATTGAATAGTGATGAAAATTCGTTGTAACTCATCATCATAATTATCACACACGTCGACCAATATAGCAGCTATAATCAAGAGATATCCGTTGTTCATGCTCTATTGACTATCTCAGGAACCGCTTCCTATGCGCGTGTGCGTCTTATTCGGAAATGAGGGCATGGAGTCCGTCTGCCTGTAGTCTTGTAAAGGATGTCCGGAAGAGTCATCTCCAACAAGTGCGAGCCCGTTCCTGCCCGAAACACGTCTTCCCGTGTTATCGGAGCTCTCTACCGTGGTGTAGTATCTCGCGGTACCCTTGGGCGAGTAATTGGATCGACCGAGAAGTGGTCGGAGGAACGGGATGCAAGCGAGTGTGATACCGACGCCGGGCTCAAGTGCACTGAAGATGAGAGCGTTGGGAATGCCGAACGTCACGTCTGTGTACTTCAGGTTTGCAAGGTAGTAGAGCCGCAGAGCAGATACAATGCAAGTACTTATAAGGATCAGTCCATGTTGATCCTTGAGATCTCTACCAGCAAGCGAATACCGCAGAGAAGGAGAAGCACTCACAAGATGCCCAAAGAAAAAGTTGCGATCAGAGCAATCTTCTTGAATCTCTCGAGTTGAAGGCTCCACAAGTAGGATACTGGCATGAGGAGCACAATGATGTCCGTCATGAGGTTCACGACCCCTAATGTCCCGTCCGCAGCCGGCTGGTTGCCGCAGTTGCGGTTCTTGAGATCGAGCAGCCAGTTATCCGACAAGGGAATGCAGATGAAGAAGGCCACCAGCACGGCAACGGCAGTCCAGATCACAGTGAAGAGTGCCATGATTCTCGCAGCTAGGACCATGCGACGGACGGAGAAGAGCTTCGTGTAAAGGTGGAGGATGGAAATCTTGCAGAGGCTAAGACTAACGGCCCAAAGAATCTGTTGCACGACGAGGAGCTGCAGGAAGAAGCTTGGTGATCAGTTCTTGAACCCAAGAGTCGATAGAGAATCACTGCCGAAGTCGAAAAAGGAGTTGTTGGGAGAGTAAACACGCACTTGGAGGAACTTGATGATGGGACCTCTTCCATGTTTTGGGATGATCTCTCGGAAGAGATACCCAACACCACCTTGCGTGACGCTGAGGATCGAAACGAGCTGCAGAGCATGCGAAAAGATCTGGAAAACAGCGTGATCAGCTCGCCATGTCTGAGAATTTTGCGAAGGGGAAGGAAGACCTACGCATGCCACGATGATGCAGTAATCGCTAGCATCCAAAGCTCTGTGAGCCATCCGCCTCGCTATGAGTCGCAAGACCAGTGCAATGGTCGGCACGATGATGAAGGCAATCGACACCGCGACGACGCTGATCTGGCTTTGTCTCTCGAGGGGGATCGCCGCCGGCCCGTTTCCCATCGTCGCGTTCAACGGAGCTGTTGCCAACGGTGTCGGTGCCGCCATATCGCGGGTGTGTCGTGGCTTCGATGAAAGGAACACGGCTCATCACCACGGAGAGGACTCGAGGGCAGGGCAATGCGATTCTTTTGAAAGCCCGCGGGAAAACCAGCCAAGACAGCATTCTGGGTGTCAACGGCCACGAGCAGGACAGTTTGCTTATTCGGTGGTTTCTCGGGGCAGGTGTTCGCCCAGAAGGTCAATGTCAGTGGATCCGTCGTGTTCGATCGTTGCTTTTTCCTCACGGGCTGCACTGCTTATCGACTCAGCCTGCAGGCAAGCTGCATATCAAGCGGGTCGGCTACCGCCAAGTCACTGAATGAGGTCAATGAATGTTCCAGAAGGGGGATAGAGAAGCTGTTTGTGTTGCGCAGCTGACAGATGCCCAGGCCAGGCACGCAAACTAATGTGTTGACCGCGCGAGTTGGTGGTTAGTGCCTGAGAGCAAGCGGATGCAAGCAGCCGTTGCCATGCGTCCGTTGCTCTGAAATCGAGTCCTGATGGCTTGTTACTTCGAATCTGCGTTGCACGATATGCGACTCAGATCATGTCACGATGCTCTCGATTGCACGGCTGTCTTCGATGGGACGAACATGAGATTTCCCACAGGGATGCTCACCTTGGCCTACCTGAAGATGCTACCATGTCGCATACCTCACGCTCACAGACCCCCGTGTTCAAGGTTCCCCAGGATCGAAGATACTTCCCAGCAAGTGATCATGTTCTCGAGAGGAGTCGACCGACACGCGGTGACTGGGTCCGAAGCCCAGGATGGCGAGACCTCGCGGGCGAGCTGCAGGGGAAACGGACCAGGGCCGGGATTGCAGCGCTTCCAGAATCACTGCATACGGCTTTGCTTTTTCCTTCCTTACCATCCTGAATTGCTTTTCCCACACATGTTGCCCGTTCGATGTTCGGGCGCGATGTTCCAGACCAATCACCACAGCCGACAGTCAACCTCGCTTGCAATTCGCGTCTCTAGTGATGCTGTCATCGCCTGCTCGAACGCTCGAGGGGGCTTCCACCCCTCAGCTCACCGGGAGCTAAAAGACGGGAAAGTCATCCCGGCTGCACATCACCACCCGTCGAGGCCTGGTCGTTGCGGCCAGTTCAGTGCTACACCATCCAAAAGAGGCTCGTCCTCCGCGTTCCAGCCAACTCAATTCTGACTTCTTGGGCCGATTGGGGCTGGCGAGCATTAGTGTTGTTAGATGTTTTACGCCACTGATGGTCGATTGAGAGTCCCGTTGCTGAGCGTGTTGCGAGCGCCTGGAAATCTGTCATGCAATGTGATATCCTGTTGATAAACCGGCATTAGTTCTGGAAGTCACATCATTCCATGTCGGCACCCGGGCTCACCGATTGCCAACCTCCCGATGAGACCGCGCAGGATTGACATCGGGAGCCCGCATAGCCGCCGTAGCCAACGACGCTATTGAACCCTCGGATCGGACAGGCGCAGGAAAACTTTTCACGGCACAGAAATTTTGCGATTTCAAAATGATTATCAATTTAAGTAAATGATGTTCTGGTCTGCCGTCTTGGAGGAGTCTCTTGGCTCTCTGGCGATTCGCACAAGTCGAGAAGGATTTCATTTGCCCTCTGCCAACTCAACAGCCTTCTGAGCCGCTTTACCAAAGTCAGCCTCCGTGTGTAACCCCAGATCTGCTTCTTCCAGCTGTGGACATGTGTCAGTAGAACATCGTAGTTCTGCGGCTCAAGGCAACTCACAATTTTCAACCCCAACTCGGAATTAGTTCCCTGCAGACGGACTACCATGGGCACTTTCAGCGGTCCCAGCTCCTTTGCCGCACCAAGTATGGATTCCGCAATCATATCTCCCCTAGTGATGCCTGCGTGACATAGATCAGTAACATGAACTAGCCGACGATTCATCCCTTCAACATACCGCCGTAGATGTTGACAAAGATGGTCTTAACCCTCTCATCCCTCAATATGATCTCAAACGCCTTGACCATGGTCTCCTTGGTAGCCTGGCCACCGGCGTCGAGAAAGTTGGCGCTTGCGCCGCCGTGAAGGGCGATAGCATCATTGGTAGCCATCGCGAGCCCGGCACCATTGACAACGTTGCCGATGTTGCCGTCCATCCTGACGTAAACCAGCCCGTATTTCTCCGCTTCCACCTCTTCCGGGATCTCGTGCTCGGCGTCTCTCAACGCGAATATTTCCTTCTG
This sequence comes from Colletotrichum karsti, assembly GCF_011947395.1. Taxonomy (NCBI): domain Eukaryota; kingdom Fungi; phylum Ascomycota; class Sordariomycetes; order Glomerellales; family Glomerellaceae; genus Colletotrichum; species Colletotrichum karsti. The sequence continues at coordinate 1,081,371 of NW_024065904.1, forward strand.
CCGTTTTGCGGCGGCATCGTCGATCGTCAGCTTGGTATCCAAGCACACTAAAGAGCCGTCTGATGCTTTGACGAGGGAATTGACTTCCAGCAAAGTCGCATCTCTACTCTTGAAGACGTTGAATAGGTCTCTCAGTATATTTCGCAATGCTTCCGCCTCAGGCCCTCCTCCTGAGATTCCGAGATGAGTCGAGACCGTGTCGACGACTTCCGGAGTGATGCCTTTCGTCAGACCGAATCTGACCGTGTGTAGTTCCTCGGGATGGTCTCTCGCTATCGTCTCGACGTCGACCCCGCCATTCTTGGATACGATGATGACGGGGCAGTAGTTCTCGCGGTCGAACGTTATTGCAAAATACCACTCCTGATCGTACTCAACCACCTCGGAAACGTAGAGCTTGCTGGCTTTGAGAGCATCGACAGGTGTTTGGTTCGTCTTGAGTTGTTGGCCGAGCATCGCGTGGGCAACTTCCTCACCTGCCTGTGCATTGTGGACAACTTTGAGGCTCTTAGTCCGACTACCACTGATGATTTGTGGTTTGATAACACAGCGTCCGTCTGTGAATGTTAACTTCAGCGCATTTATTCTCGAGTTCAATACACTTACTGAGCTCCGATACGACCGATTTCACTTCAGCTGGCGACCGTGCAAGCTTGCCCCGAGGAACGGGAACACCGAACTACAGTGATGATTGTCAGCGGGCTGGAAGGGGTCTGTAGTGGCCCATCGTCATTACCTCTCTCAGAATATCCTGCGATTGGTACTCGTGCAAACTTAGGCATCGTAGTTGCTGTGGTGAGATTAACTAAGATCAAATATTAGCGTTCAATGTTGCGATATTTCAGACGAATCTTTGCCAAGACGCTGATTACACACTTTGGTAGGGCTCTTCCAGAGCTTCGATGCCAGTCTTACGGTCGCCATTGCAGTAATGAGGGCGATAATATTCGCAATGCGCAGACTGCGAGACTTTACTTGATCAATGATGGCCAGCAGTATGCCTGAAAGTGAGAAGATAACCGAAATGGAATCAGTGACTCGATACGTCATCAATGATTGGCAGCGGCTCGGGCCGGGAGGGAAGCCAAATAACCGAAGATGTGGTGTAGCCATGTGCTTCGGCTATATCGGCTACTCCAAAGCCAGGCAAGGCTTCAACGCGTAACCGAGAAGACGATTATCTGAATGCTCATCAGGACACAACCAGGAATTTCTTTCCCGAATTATCCATTGAACATATTTTCTGTGCCTAGCAAAGCCGGGTAAAAAAGGGTTGCAAGTATTCCAGTTGGTACTGGGTAGGAGAAGGTGAAAGTTCAGCTGAGCACAACTCGGTCTCGCGTCTATATGAGAGATGGTTCTCTGTCCTGAGAATCCTCTGAAAGAAAACAACGGCAAAGCTATAATTCCAGTTTCATTTGAGTATCTGGATGGGCTGTGGAATGACTCTCATAAAAACACATAGACTGTTCGTGTCCCCCATAGAAATCAACACCCCTTTTCTCCAGCCACAGCTGAATTGAAGGGACATAAGGCGTTGAATATTTGGAGCTCTTGCGCCTAAATACAGCTCATTATCCGTCAAATAGTCTCAGTACCATAAAATAATATCAATATTCACTCACATAATACTCGCCTGGCTGGGACCTTTCGACCTCAAATGACCAGTATCCCTTTCGTCTCAGTTACAGAGGCATCCTGGTCCTCATCGAAGATCTAACGGCCTAGACTGATATCCTCTGGTACTGCCTTCAATGTTGTGGAGTTTATCTATATGAAGCTGTCTTGATGTTTGATGCAAACATCTTCAGCAAGTATTCTAGGTCGCTACCGCTATCTCGCCCCAATCTCCACGATCTGGGTGAGTGCCGTGAGATCCTAAAATCAAATCTAGCAACTAGCTCACAGATTTCATTATTATCAGGCAACTTCTTGGACCCTTTTGCTTCCGATCTCATTGTCCGTCAAGAGCCTGAAAACAAGGCTATAGGACAGTGTATGGTGTGAAGGCTTTTTTCTGAAGGTGTGATATTCTTGGACGTTGTAAATGTACTACGCTAGTTCTGCTGTCAGATGTCTCTTTTACATGACGGCCATGTCAGTGCCTCTATCTGAGTCTGCAATTACTCATCCACAGCGAATATCGCTATGACTTGGTCGGAGTGATACGTAAACAGGCATTTGCCATTGACTGTACATAAGGGACGTCGAATCCCAATCTCGTAGAAGATGTTTTCCACCCCAAAGATTTAGTATCAACTTCTTTCTCTCCTCCAGTCGTGGAAAACTTCTCAAAGTCCGAGGAGGCTGTCTAATTCTAATTAGCCTTGCAAGGTCAAGCATTTCTGACCAAACCGACAGGTGATGCGGCGTGATTATGAGTGGGCCAATGAGCGAAAGTGAAATGCAATGAGACGCATTTGATAGCACAGGTGGGTACGGGTTGCTCAATATGACGTCGCATGAGCACACAGTCTTCAGCTGCTCGATAGAGTGAGACTCTCATCTCCGGAGCCATGTCCGGTGAGATGCGGATGACGGACATGGGCCGGCACCAGCTGTCGGAGACCCCGCCGGCCCGGCATGAAAAGGAGGGTTATGTAAGCCGACCCGTCCCCATGGACCAGGACTCAGACGGCCGCAAGCCGCGATGCGTTACCGACCCCGAACCCGGACTCGACCCCTTCCCCACGGGCAGCATCCAATGATGGATTCTCAAATATAATACACCAGTCCGTCCGAAAACAAGGCCAGTCAAAGCCACGGATCTCAGCTCTTTGTGGAAATTGTCCCCCGCATCTACCCCGCACTTGGGAGCGTGCCACGCTGGGAACAAGACTTACCCACGGCATCGTAGACCGGCTGTATGTTTCTCCAAAAAAGTGCGCTCGCGGGTGACGGGACGGATGAGACGCGCGCAAAGACGTAAAGTTTTACCCCAGGTCCCCCCCAATCGTGATTGCGCCTTTGGTCAATTTGCCGATTCCTGTTGCCGCACATCATACGACTCGTGACTTATGCGTGTCCATTTCGTCCCTAGTTCCGGAGGTCTTCCAATCGATACTTAACTTCTCCGGTTCCCCTTTGATGTTCCCCCAATGTGCTCTCTTCTCTCTAGACTTCATCTTCAACCTTTGCGCCGTACTGTCCTAGCTCGTTCCCTAGTCGCAAAGTATATTGTAACTCCGGATACCCTGAGAATCGCCTCTCTTCACACCACATCTACTAAACCCGTCAAAATGGCCACGAACGGCGTCAACGGAGCCCACACCAACGGCACCAACGGTGTCAACGGTGCCAGCAGCGGCAGCAACAACAGCAAATACGACCCCAACTTCACACAACACGTCATCGACCTGATGTCCCCCGAAACGTTGCCCCGCCACAGAGAAATCCTCACCTCCCTCATCAGGCACATGCACGACTTCTGCAGAGACGTCGAGCTGAAGCAGGACGAGTGGGTTCTCGGCGTCAACTACATCAACTCCATCGGCCAGGCCTACCAGAAGAACCGCAACGAGGCATGGAGAGTAATGGACATTCTGGGCATTGAGTCGTGAGTACTTCTGATGTCACCCCATTAAACAGCGACCGGAAGACTGATTACCATTCCCCGTCCAGCCTCGTCGACGAGATCAACAACAAGGTCGTCACCGACTCGGGCGCGCAGCCCACGTCCTCGACCATCCTCGGCCCCTTCTGGTCGCCCGAGACCCCCTTCCGCGACCTGGGCGCCAGCGTGGTGCAGAACATGCCCAAGGACGACAAGGCGCAGCTCACAAAGTTCCACGGGCGCATCTACGACGCGGAGACGGGCAAGGGGATCCCGAACGCCGTGTTCGACATGTGGCAGGCCAGCACCAACGGCAAGTACGACGTGTTCGACCCGGAGAACCAGACGCGCCACAACCTGCGCGGCAAGTTCCGGACCGACGCCGAGGGCAAGTTCTGGTTCTACTGCCTCAAGCCGACCGAGTACGCCATCGACACGACGGGCCCCTCGGCCGACCTCCTCAAGATCATGGGCCGCCACCCCTACCGCCCCGCGCACATCCACATGATGGTCACCCACGACGACTACATCGGCGTCACCGCCCAGCTCTACCCCCGCGACGACCCCTACCTCGAGACCGACACCGTCAGCGCCGTCAAGCCCGACCTGCTGCTCGACTTCGTCCCCGTCAAGGACGAGCCCAACGGCGCCGTGCTGGACGTCGAGTACGACGTCCGCCTGGTGTCCAAGAAGTACAAGCCGGACGCGACCATGTTCAAGCAGAACGCCAACCAGAACAAGTTTTAAATCATGTGTGCGTGTGTGTTGCATCGACGGCCGGTTGGTTTAGATTGGTTTCATGTTTCCTCTTTTTTTTTTTGGGCATCTCCTCCGAACATCGGAGAGCTTTCTGTTCAGGGTGTTTTTTTCTGTATATCCCCGCGACGACCACACGGCGTCAGCACAGCCCACATAGATCAAAAATCATTGAAACAGAAATCAGCCTAACAATCCATGTGACGCTGCCTTCGGTGTCAAGAGATCCTTCACGGCTTTTCCGGGCTGAAGCCATGCGCCCGGGTCGCGAGCGCGGGTATCCCAGCAGCCGATGGTGGGTGGGGTCAATCTCATGTCGCCATTGAGACTCTCGGAGCAGACCATTGACTCTGAGGCTTTCTTTCCACTGATTGCTAAAGAACTGAAGTCTACGGTTTGCTGTTCATAATTCTTGAAGCCCCTCGTGAATTGAGTGAGACCACATGAAACTTCACGAATTCTTTTCCTCACCAAGAACACTGAAAGTTGCCCCGCCGGCTTGCTTCGGAATCCTTCGGCCTGGGCACCTCGTGCGGCCTCCTTTTTGTTTTCCCGGGGCCAAATGCCGTGGCCACCAGACTCGCCCAGCGGGACGTGCGCTAGCCGGGGGATGCCACGGCGGGGGGTGGGGGGGAACTCTTAGTGGAGTGAGCCGTGAGTTCCGCCTCGGACCCTCCTTTCGAAACTCTTCCAGGTTTGCTGCAGAATGACTTTTCGGTTGACAATACCGGGAGTTGAAGAAGCCCATGCTACAATTGATATGTCATTTCATGGCTAAAATTACACATGATGTCGCGTTGGAAAACACGAGCGGGAAACCCGAGTCTGGGTAATCTAACGGAGTATCGTCCCCGATCCTTGTGCTCCGTTCTTCTCCGCAAAGACCCCCCTGGACTTCGGGTCCCCGAACGAAGACGAGCCGGACCGCGGATCTTCGAAGGGAGGAACATCCCTGCCGGAGGTTCTTCCGTCTACAACTCGTCGATGCGACTCTTTGCCTCCTCGCTGGCATCAGATGGCTCTGCCCCCGTCGACCTCCATGTTGATGCCGGTGATGAATTTGCCTTCGTCGGAAGCCAGGAAGAGGCAGGTGTTGGCGACGTCTTCCGACTCGCAGAGCCGCTTGAGTGGTACGTTGTCGATGAACTTGTTCCTGTTCTCGGGGGTGTCCGGCACGCCTGCGAAGTATTCGAATCTATGTCATCAAAGGTCAGCAACCGCCTCGGCGTATATCGATGATTTCGAAAATCTCACAGTCCGGTGCCGCTGAGTAGAGGGCAGACAGAGCAGACTCGGATCTGGTGAGGGCCGTACTCGGCCGCCAGTCCCTTGGTAGCCTTGACACAACATTAGCGACAGCGACGTCAACTCAACAGCCGGCAGACGTACGTTGGACACGGCGCCCTTGGACGCATTATACCACACAAGCCCGGGCCTGGGCCTCACAGACCCGATCGACGAGATATTCAGCATGACACCCCCTTCGCCCTGCTTGATGAGGCGCGGCATCAGCGCGTTGGTGCCGAGGTAGATGCTCTTGACGTTCACGGCGAAGACGCGATCGAACTCGGCCTCCGTCACCTCGACCGTCGGCTGCAGACACCAATCAGCTCATGTCACCACCTCTCCAGCCGAACCCGACAACATTACTACAGACCTTGTTCTTGTAAGTCGTGCCGGCGTTGTTGACGAGGATGTCGATCCTCCCGTACTTTGACTGCGCCGCGTCCAGCAGCTTCTCCCAGTCCCCGGCGTCCGTGACGTTCGCCTTGAAGAAGGAGATGGCGTCCGGCGCGTCGCTCGCCACCCTCTGCCCGTCCGCCTCGTTGATGTCCGAGATGAGCACCTTGGCGCCCTCGAGGGCGAATCTTCGCGCGATCGCCTCGCCGAAGCCGTGGCCTCCGCCTGGTGATCTTTAGCGCGCACGTTCTTCCTCACGTCGTGTGTGATATTGGACTGACCGGTGACGACGGCGACCTTGCCGGCGAGTCTTGAGCCCGTGGTAGACGTCATGTTGGTTGCGTGTGCTCTCGTGAGGTTGTTAACTGTTACAGAACTTGTGAAATTCGCGGGATGTTCGTGGGTCTCGCTCTTCGTTCACCACATGCAATGAACCTCCGTTGACAGGTCGATTACAACAACTCCTCTTTCGCGACGACGCGTTCTCCTTTATAAACGTCCGTGTGTTTTCGTATAGCCGCTTGTGTACTTGATACTTTGGCTGTGCCATACAGGCGGGGGAGTGCGGGGGACTTGCAGCCGCCCGCGCCCGGGCAACGAATTCCGCGTTACACTTCGGCTACTTGCCTTTCGAGCATCTCGGCGTTGTTTCCTCGGTGCTTTGATTGGAGCTTTGTAGTCATACGTGTTAGTCTGCAGAGCGGAAACGCGTTGGTGGCTTGAAAAAAAATCATGCGGCTTGGTTACACGACTCCGAGAGACGACTTTGGGCAGAATCGTTGCGTTCGACGAGGGTGAGCTTCCTGCGCATCGGGAATCCTGTGAGATGCAATGAGATTCCAGCCCACAGGATGGCAACTGATTGACGGGAAATAACTGGGAAAGTTGAATGTATGGCATGTTGCTCGCAATGCTTGGAAGAGACCACAACCCAGAAATCAGGGTAGCTCGACACTGCAAGATTGTATCGCCATGTTGGATGGGACTTGGATGGAGCCGGACAGTAATAGTTCAAGTCATTTTTGATCTTAATAGTTCTTAGAGAGTTAAATCTTCTCGCTGCAGTATGCAAGGCGGATGGATGATAGTTGCACGGATACATGTCCAGAAACATGGAACGAGGGCGTATAAGTTAGTCAGGACGGTACATTGAATTCTGGCAGGTCTTTCCATCACCTGCCGTATGAGTCTACGGCGAGAATTCAAACCAAACAGACCTGAATCAGTAGGTGGTAAGCGTTTATGTGAACTCCATGGTAATCTGCAGTTCCCAGGACTAAGATTTCGGGAACTTTACTTGGTAAAGCGAGCTACCCACGTGGGCAGACACCCAAGAGTCTACCAGCCACATCCCCATTCCGAGCCTCACAAGTACCGGCCGCGGATCCGGTAGATGTAGGGGCCTCAACATCATGCGCCATCGCCTCCTGAAAAGCGGCGTAGAGCCCCGGCTCAAAATCGAAGGGCGACCCCGTCCTGTCAAACCAGGCTTCCGGCAACACGCAGTTACCGGCTTGACACTTTCCCAGACCACAGAACTCTGGCCCGGTGCCGCACTCGCCGTCGAGATTACAGCAGTCGCCCCATCTCCCGGCGCACTGCTGATTGCCGTAGGCCGGGCCGCACTTGCCGTTCGTGGTGTACACGGTATGACCGGGGCAGACACCCTCGTAGCATCGACCGTGTTCGCAATCCTCGCTGCGTGCTTCGATTAGTAGGATTTTGTTTTGTTTATTCACGGGGCCAAAGGAAGTGGTATGACGGTTCGTTCGTGCCATGGAGGTAATCACGTGCGAAGCCTTTCGGGCACTCACAATGTTTCGCCGCATCGCCACGTCTCCGAGTTACAGCACGGAAGGTCCGAATACGCGCAAGAGGCGTTGCCGAACGGAGGACCACAGCGGCCGTCCTTGTTCCGCAACGGTTCGATCCCTGGAGGTTTCGTCAGCAACTTCATCCGAGAGACGGGACTGAGTTGTCCGGGCAAGCAAGACTTACAGCCGTCGGTGCAGTACTCAGTGTAAGGCCGCAAGATCGCTGCAGTTGATCTTCACCATGGGATTCAGCTCAAAGAATCTTTTCAGGTCCATCCAGTAGAAATGTGCGAACTCTGCGCATGTGTTCCGGTTCACCTCTTCGTCCGTGTCCCCCCACGAACGACAGACCACGTCTCCTTGTTGTACCTCTTCCCCTGGATCCTTGACGACGCTCGGAGTGATGATCGGCCGGGGGTGCTGGGTGGGTGTTGGTATGTGGTCAAAGCTGTGATTGTCTTCGACCCATGTGTGCGGGGCGCAATCATCTGCCCTCCCTAAAGGGAGAATCTTGAGGAGTTGAATTATGGCAACGTATGTGAGAAGTCGCATATCTCAGTGTGACTTGGAAGGCCAGGTAGAAGTATAGGGGTTCAAGACGTCTTGAAATAGTGAGAGATTATTAACGCGTTGGCGGAGAAAGGTAACAGAGTGATCTGGAGGCGACTCGTTGAACCCTCTTCCTCTCCGTTAGTACGGTGATCGATAACTGCAAGTTGTTGGTGGGTGACTTGCGAACCGAGAATCCTGCGAGAAAAGTCCTCAGGGAAGAAAGGAGTCTGGTGGGGTCCGTCGAGGGTCCATTGACTGTGCCGCATTAGCCCAATTAGTTTATTCTCCCGCAACGAGCAGCGGCGAGCAGTCCTGAAGTTGACTTTCTGGGACGACGTGGACTAGTGTCGTTCGTGAGTGCGCCCAAGCGTGGAAAGTCAAGGTTCTGGTTGATTGTGATGTTGTGGACCTTGGTTGAGACCATGTCAGGGTGATAATGACTACATACCGTTCGAAGATTCATAACTACAAGACGCAACCCCTGTTTGCTTAGGGAGTTGGAAACAACCAGTGGATGGTGTATCACCTCCAGATACAGGTTGACAACTTTCAATTCAGACCGTTAAACTCCCGCTAAACCACCATCTTCATTCTCGTCAATATTTCACAGTTGCGGTCTTGTCTTCTGGCACAGGCTGAAACTCATTCACCCACTTATTGCGCGGCTTGCTCAACGTGCTCTTCCCGCGACGCAAGAAATTCCCGAAGCCCATCTTGCCGGCAATCCCCCCGTTATCTCTATCCCAGACAACCTTGCCTCTCAAAATGGTGTACCGTGGCCAGTTATCGAACTTCATGCCTTCGAAGGGAGAGTAGTCGATGTCGTGATGCAACATCGAATTCTCAAGCTCGAACGGCTCCATCGTTGTCGCGCTTCCTCCTCCCGCGGCAGCCACTTGGTCGGCCGTCGGGTACCATATCACGAAATCGGCATCGTAACCCGCCGCGATAGCGCCTTTGGTATCCCCAAGACCGTACAGCTTCGCCGGGTTGGTCGACGTCACCTCGACGAACTTCTGAGGCGTCACCCTGCCCGACAGCACGCCGCCCTGGAAGAGAACCGGCATGCGAGTCTCCAAGCCCGGCAGCCCGTTCGGGACCTTGTCGTACCGCATCAGCCCGTTCTCGCCCAGGCCCGCCTTCTTCCCGCACGGGTGGTCGTACTTGCTCGGCGCGTGGTCCGAGCTGAAGGTCGTGAAGGTCCCGTTCACGATGCCGGCCCACACGGCCTCCAGGTCCATCCGGTCCTCGCGCAGCGGCGGGCTGCAGATGTGCTTCGCCCCCGAGAACGAGTCGTGCTCCGGGTGGTTCGGCCGCAGCGCGTCGGCCGTGAGGAAGAGGTAGTGCGGGCACGTCTCGGCGTGGATGGGGAGCAGGCGTGTCTGGGCGTTCCTGACGTGCGCGGCCGCGGTCTTGGACGACATGTGGACGATGAGGATGGGGATGTCGGACAGCTCGGCGAGGGCGATGATGCGGTACGTCGCTTCGTCTTCGGCGATGTTGGGCCGGCTGATGGCGTGGTAGTAGGGTGCGGTGAGCTGCTGCTCCGCGAGCCGGGCCGTGATCCAGGAGATCATGTCGCTGTTTTCGGCGTGCACCATGGTGGTCATCCCCAGACTCCGCGTCGCCATCATGACGTCGAGGATCTCGCCGTCTTTCAGTTTCAGCGGCTCGTATGTCATGTACAGCTTGACTGATGTGATGCCCTCCTTGAAGAAGAACGGCAGGTCTTCGCGCAGAATCTTGGGGGTCGGGTTGGTGAGAATCAGGTGGAAGCCGTAGTCGCAGTACGACTTGGCGTTGGCTCGGGAGTGGTAATCCTCAACGACGGGATGAAGGGACTCGTGGCGACGCTCCTGAGTGGCAAACGCAATGATTGTGGTTGTGCCGCCGGCAATGGCTGACCTCGTGCCGGTCTCGAAGTTGTCTCCTGTTGGTGAGTTGTCCTGGTCGAGGTGCACGTGGGAGTCCACGCCGCCGGGCATGACGAAGGCATGTTGTGCGTCGATGACTGATTGAGCCGAGAAAATGGACTTCAGATTCTGACCGACGGCTATAATCTTGCCATCACGAACCACAATGTCTTGATGTGGGTGCACATCTGATGCGGTGACCTGGTTGATGCGTTAGGTGTCTGATGAGTTGGATTCTCGGATCACAGTGAGTACTCACGACCGTCGCATTTTCGATGATGAGATCGACTTCCATTGTGAAACGTTGTGATTGACTTCAACAACCTCTCTTTCCTTGGACTTGTTAGCTGATGACAGTATTGAGAATTTCCCACAGCAATCACACTTGCTATGCTTGTGAATGGCTTCATGAAATCGCGATATCTCACAATCGCAAGGGGAACTTAGATGATTCATGATGGCTCGGCAAAATGATAACGATAGGATCGCCAGAGATGCATGGCGATAGGCGAACCTTGATTGAGATAAAGATAGGCACATCAGCTCGATAACGTGGAGTGGCCGCCCTATCACCTGCTTATCTCCGGCCGACGGCTTCTACTCGAAGACACCGGAGACAGATCGGATGATGCTCTGCAGAGTAAATAACCGTGAGGGGTAGATATGTTGGAGAATCGAGATATTGAAAATTGACTGAGGCAGCATTTGGATTGCATTCGAAGGGTCAATTGCGCCGCGCTGGGGCTAAGTCAGAGTCTCACAAACAATAACCCACCAACTACGTTGAAGCAACCACGATGGCTTCATCGCGGACGCTGCGCGTGGCAGCAGCCCAGATGGGCGCTACCCATTACACCGACTCTCGAAACAAGACATTAGACCGCATGATTTCACTCCTCGAAGCGGCGGCCGTGAAAGGGGCACAAGTCGTCCTCTTCCCCGAAGCCGCGTTCACGACCTTCTTTCCCCGGCATCTCATCAACGACCCCGTCGAGCTCGACTCTTTCTTTGAGCACGGCGACATCGTCACGCAACCACAGACCAAGCCTCTCTTCGACAAGGCCAACCAGCTCGGCGTAGACATCTCGGCCGGCTTCGCCGAGAAGGCAGACGATGGACAGACCTTCAACTCCTGCATCTACTACCACGCCAAGAGCGGCTCAATCCTGTCAAAGTACCGCAAGATCCATCTCCCGGGAGACTTCGAGCCCTTCGCGGACCCCGACGCCACGAACCAGCTGGAGAAGCGGTACTTCAAGCCGGGCGATCTCGGTTTCAACGCGTTCCGCGTGCCGGATCTCGTGGCTCCCAGCCCCGAGCGAGGAGACCCCATTTTCGGCATGATGATTTGCAACGACAGGAGGTGGGCAGAGAGCTGGCGCGTACTCGGCCTGCAGGGCGTGGAGGTCGTGCTCTGTGGCTACAACACGGCAGGCTTTGCGCCTCATCTCTGGGGATCGAGCGCCGATATGGACCCGGAAGAGGCGCGCAAGAAAGCGATGTTCCACCACAAGCTGGTGATGCAGGCTCATAGCTACACGAACGCTTGCTTCAGTGTAAGTGCAGCGCGGTGCGGCTTGGATGATGGGAAGTACGACCTCATCGGCGGAAGCTGCATCACAGGGCCAGAGGGTGAGATCGTCGCCGAGGCATCCACCACCGATGACGAGGTTGTCTACGCCGAGATCAACCTCGACGAGTGCCGGCCCGGCAAGGAGCGCACCTTTGACTTTGCTAGACACCGCCGGGTGGAGCACTACGGCCGGATAACGGAGCAGACTGGGGTTGTTGAGCCGCCTAAGCTGGCGGCTCCGGGAGCTGCTGCGGTGAACGGTGTGAACGGGACGGCTTCGAAGGAGAAGAAGATTCGCGTTCTCCTCATCAACCCAAACAGCACGCGAGCAATGACGGACGCTTGTGTTTCCATGGTCGAGAGCCAGCTGCCCTCGGACGTGATCGTCACGGGCTTCACCGCACCCCGACCGGCACCTTCAGCGATTGAGGGGAGCTTTGATAATGTCATGTCGGCCGCCGCCGCCGCCAGGGCTGTCCTCCCTCTCGCAGCGACACACGATGCAGTGCTTGTGGCCTGCTACTCCGACCATGCCCTGATTCGCATGCTCCGAGAGGAGCTGCCGCGACAGCCTGTGATTGGTATAATGGAGGCCTCGCTGTTCGCGGCCCGAACCTTGGGCGGCCGGTTCGGCCTCATCGCGGTGAGCGAGCGTTCCCGAGTTCTGCACGAAGACAGCATTCACCACTATGGATTCTCAACGTCCTGTGCCGGTGTCATCTCCTGCAAGCTTGGCGTCCTAGATCTGCACGAGAAGAGCCAGGACGAGGTCATGGGCATCATGGCATCTGTTGGCAAGCGCCTCGTTGAGGAGAAAGGAGCGGACACGCTGCTGCTTGGATGCGCGGGGATGACGCCGTTGAAGGGAGCGGTCGAAGCGGCCGTTGGCGATGAAGTACAGGTCATCGACGGCGTGTTGGCCGGCGTACATCATCTGGTGGGTATGGTGAGAATGGGAGGCGCGACCGCAAAAAGGGGCGTTTACAAAAGCTCCGCTGCCGGTCGCAAGGCAAGGGGTCAGGACTGGATATGAGTTCCCCTCGGAATTGTATGTGTTTTTTCTAAATAGCCAATAACAAACATAAGAAATGAGTCTCCCCCCCAGATATCAACTGCAGGGTTGATTGGCAAGCGTCCAATCGGCCCATTTGCCGTTATCAGAGAGACCTCACCTTAATCCCGGGGGCGCGGGGAACTCAGAACCACGATGCCGAAGTGAACTTGATTGGGAATGACTTTCTTCACACACAACATCATGGAGGTCGCGGCTCATACTCGTACCAGGTCTTTCAGCAACCGCAATCGCCATCCCTGCGACTTCTGCCGATACAAGCGCGCGGCATGTCTGTTACCTGGGCCGCCGCCCTGCGAACTCTGTCGGCGCCAGGGGAAAGATTGCACCTTCGTCGAGGGCCCGAACAAAAGAAGGCGAACCGTGGAAGCAGACCGGTGTCGGAGCCCCTCCGAAGATGGCCTCACCAACTCTCCGCCTCACAACATGTCTCTCTCAGACGTCGACATGGGTTCACAGTCCGCTGAGATGAGCTCTCCTCTGGACGAGATTGTTGTGAATGCAGACTGCGTAGACTCGGCCCATTCAGCTTGCCTGGTTGTTCCTCCACAGAGTGCCGAATTGCTCGCGCCGGCTTCATTAGACGCAAAACCCGATCATAATGCCCAGATTATCGGCCTCAGCGGCGAGTCTGACCCATACTTGCTCCAACATTATCGCTTTGACGAGAGTGATGAATGTGCTTTCCAGCAGTTGCGTATCAGGAATATGGGCGTGGATGATGGGGTTCCTGTCCAGTTTATGGTACAGCACAACTCGCTAGCAAGCAGAGCACAGCCCGGAGACTTTGGGCTCAACGAATCCGACATCAAAAACGAAGTTGCTAGCATGGTTTCCGATGACGTAGGCAAAAGACTTCTAAATCTGTAGGTTTCCAGTCCCCTCCTCTCATTGTTTCGCTTGTTACATGCACAAGTTTAGCTTACCCCGCATACAGGTTCTGGCGTTATGTCCAGCCATACTTTCCAATCGTGTCAGTTGAAAACACCATGAGCGAACTGAACGGTGAACCATCATCGCTACCGACGTGTCTCATGGCTGCAATGTATGGACATACTCTTCCATTCTGCGTCTTTGATGACAAGCTTTGTGTCGATGTCTACACGCCCCCTTCAGCGGACCACCTCTTCAAGCTCGCTTGGATGGCGGCCTTATCCCAATATCACACACCCTCATTAGCTACAGTACAGACCATGCTGCTGTTGATCCAACGACGGCCAACCAACAAACATGTGGCAGACACGCCGTTCAAATGGGTAATGCTGGCAGACACGGTGGCCCTTGCTCAATGCCTCGGCCTCAACCTGGACCCGATGGATTGGTCGATACCTCAGTGGGAAAAGCGACTGCGGCGAAGACTTGGTTGGGCGGTATACGTTCAAGACCGATGGCTGAGTTTGAACTTCGGTCGGAGCTCGCATATTCAAGACTGCGACTGGGATGTTTCTCCTCTCACGACAAGCGATTTTGGCGACGCGTCGGCACTGAGTGACCAGCCGCCAGTATCCTATCACTTCTTGCACTTGGCCTCACTGACCGAGATCGTGTCGAAGATTCAGCAAAACATGTTGTGAGTTATCCGGAAGAAGTCAAAATCCAAGCACAGACTCTGACCAGCCCAGTTCCGTAAAGGCTACTCGAGTGCTCACCAAGTCTTTGGAGGCCAGTTTCGAAGTCGCAAGACCGTTACGGCTCGAACTTGCCGAATGGCTCAAAGACCACCCCGACGTTGTCGAGCAGCCTTCTCCAATTCTCTCCAACGACAGTCTGGACGGCAACGGAAGTCTCAGACTTGCCTACATCACCGCCAAAGTCGCCGTTTTCAGGGCTCTTCTGAGACCAAAGAGCACTGAAGCTCCGCCCGAGGCACGCGCGGCTTTGCGCGCCGGCGCGATGGCCGTTGCACGCGAGATGTACGACTTCCTGGCCAGACTTGGCCCACACCATCTAGAAGCCTTTTGGCACTCTTGTAAGTCACCACGGAGTTCTTTGGCCATCATTCATGGTAGCGGGCTAACATACGTAGACTCAAGGGTCAACTTTGCCATTGCCAGTAACTTCATCGTTCTTTTGTTCACACTGTCTCCGACGACGGCTGATGCGGAGGATTCTCTTACTTTGTTGACGCAATGGCGGAGCTTGTTGCGTATCAAGTCGAGAAGCTGTGATCTCCTGAATCTGAGCTTGCTCAGACTGGACGCCATGTTCGTTGCTGGTCTAGGCCAACTTATTGACCTGACTGCTCCAGCGGCTGAAGCTGTTTCGAGTCGTAACTTGTGATTAGGTAGGTGAACTTCGGATATGGGATCTTCAAAAGTTCTGTCGACTCAAGGACCGAGTGAGTCTCCCACATTGGGCGTTGGATACTGGGCGTTGATAGACATAACACCCTTGCGAATCAAGACTTTAAACATGCTCGGATATCAGGCACTGTTTCAAATAGTTGTAATTATAGGATCTACCCTCTTTCAAACATTGTACTTTTTCGCCTCTGGGCCCTTCTCTGGCTCCATTGACTCTTCCTTTGGAGAATGGCCTTCAATAGACAGATCATCTCCAATCTCATCCACCTCGAAAGGTCGAATCTTCCACAGCAGCCAGTACGTAAAGCTTGCTACCAGCGTGCTGACCAGCCAACTCAAACTGTACAGGTAGACTGCGCCTTTGGGAACTCCTTTCGCACCACAGGCAGCCGCAAGGCCCGGCATGTTGGGTACTATGGCGAGGATGAATGCGATTATTGCTCTGGGGTTGACTCCCATCGTATAATAGTGGGTTCCGCGCGGGTCGTAGAGTGAGGAGACTTTCATCTGACGCCCACGGCAGATCCAGAAGTCGGTGATGATCACTCCCGCGATGGCGCCAAGGAAAAGGGAGTAACCACCCAGGAAGGAAGAGAACGATTTGGCACTGTTGTTCCGTCAGTTGTCATCTGTGGCCAGACCTATGGTAGAAGACTGAGAACCCACCTGTACTGGATGTTCCACGGCACGGCGCATATGCCGAGGATGGCGCAGACGTAGGCCCCGCGTCTGTTGTTGATGTATTTCGGGAACCAGAACGATAGATCGTTGCTGAAAGACACACTATTCGCACTGATGTTTGTGCCGACCACGGCAAACGCCCAGCATAACCCCGCGAAGAACTGCGCGGCTCTGTTGTTCCAGAGCCTGGCAACCTCCAACGGGTTCCAAGTCACTTCGCCATAGATGACTTCAGATGCGCTGCTCACTGTAGCGCCCAGAACGCCGCACATCGTGACGAGCACAATCAGACCAACTGCTTGGGTCCAGAATACCTGTCGAGGTTCCTTTGCGTAGCGTGTGAAGTCGGGCATGTTCAACGCGAGCGTAGCTTTAGGACCGATCGCGCTTGTGACGCATTGGAAGAACACTACGACTGCGGGGGTGCCATCTTTGATTACTGTTGCTTTTGAGAATGTCGGACCAAATCCTTTTGCTATTGGATGTCAGTGTGCCCTACAGGAAGAGCTGAGGTGTTGAGGGATATTTACCAGCAACAAGGGCCCAGATAAACAGTGTCAAGCCAAAGATCGGCATGATTACCGTCTTGGCCATGAACATGTACCTCAAGCTGCTCACATGCAGCCATAGCAGTGGCAGCTGGACGATGATAAAAAGAAAGAAGCACAAGAGCTCGGCGCTGGTGACGTGGGCGCTCTCGGGCAAATGGTTTGGGAAATTGTCGAAAGAAGGCCAGATGGCGGCAATCATGACTTGGATGCATTGTCCACCCTGGAAAGACTGCGTGCCGAACCAGATGGCAGCGACGACACCTCGGACGAAGACAGCGGCATGGGCGCCTCGTAAACCGAAAGAAGCTCGTGTGTAGACGGGGAAGTTGATTCCGAAGAAGCAGCCGACGTAGCCATCAAGCATTGCTGGGATGCAGACGAGAACGTGGCCAATGAAGACTGCGAGGATAGCGAGGCCTGGATTGAGACCCTTCGTGACCGATGTGGATGAGACTATTTCCCGCCGTGTTAGCTACAATAACGGAATGCATGCGATCAAATGTCGGCGACATCGTCTTTTTCGTGTTAACGAACCTTGGTACATCGATATGGAAAATGCTTCGGCAATCCAGAACCCGAGCAAGCTGGGCCATCCCCAAGTGCGCTCCGGGGAACCCATCGGGATCGGGTCCATGTCTTTGTTGGAAAGCCGGCCCCCCTCCGTGCCGAGGTCGGCGCTCTCGGAGCGGAGCTCCAAACGCTTCCGGATGCCCATGATGCGTGTTAACCAAATTTGCTAATAAGAAAGCTGGCTAAAACAGAGCACATGGAAGAAGTGTTTGGCCACGCGGGGAATTGGAAACTTTTGCTTTTTCTATTACATACATACCAACACAAGGTTTCTGTTTCTACCCGTGCCGCTTATCAGACTGTTTCGGCTATCACCCATGAAAGCTGGTTTCCCCCGGCCATCTTAGGTCATAGTATGAGAGATAGGCTTGATAAGTAACGGAGCGCTATCAGCACACGCACCCAACGTATCGCTCGTATGTTAGCCTATCCCATCGACAGATACCGATAGGCGACAATCTAATCAATCAGGTTGTTTGGTGATGCACGGCGACCGCATCCGGACACGGAGACGGTGCGGCTGACGGGGGAAGGTTGAATCCGAAAAAGCTAATTCACCTGCGGAAGCCGACATTGAGGTCAAATCCGATTCCGAAATGTTCAGCTTGACATTGCGTTCATCGCAAACAACAGCAGTTGAATCTTGACTTTGGGCATGCCAATATGGCGCCAATTGCGACCTCCGACTTGAACCCTGCTAAGACATCCGTTAGCGAGATGGACCCAACGGTCTTCCCGTCACCAAAGGCAGACGAGAGGCTAAGAAGACTTTGGAATCTTCACGGCGATCCGCATAGTTCGAAGTAAGATGTCATTTTCACGCTGTAAGACTCAATCGCACTAATCTTGTTGCTTCAGATTTTCAAATCCGAAACTCACAAGCATCGCGAAGTTGGTCGAGCACAATGCCTCCGTTCAACCATCGCAGGCCGCTTTCATCTACCCGGTCGGCAGCTCTTTCAGTGTTCTTGACTGGTCCACGCTTCATGACCTAAGTTGCAAAGCAGCGGCGTATTATGCAGACCGACTTCAAGATAAGCTTGAAGAAGGCAACGCGATCGGCAAACAACCCACGATAGCACTGCTGGGAACAGGAAACTCGATTGACTACTTGATTACGCAAATCGCCTTGAACAGTCTTCGTCTGCGAGTGCTTCTGCTGAGCAACAAGAACGCCCCCGAGACGAGGGAGCACCTTCTTCGTGTGTGCAGCGCGGTAGCAATCATCACCGATAAGGCCAATGAGGCCTCGCTCCACGGCGAGCAGGCTTGTCAGCTACCTGCCGTCAGCTTGATCGGCCTCGCTGATTTACACGAAAGACCCTCAACAAACGAGGAGAAAATGTTTGCTTTCTCAACCAACGATGAATGGAATTTGCAGTCGATGATAATCCACTCTTCGGGTTCTACCGGTGTTCCAAAGCCTGTCATCCACACCAACAGGAGCCTGTGCCAAATCGCCAGAATGTACAGACTGTTGCCCGAATACTATATAGAGAACTGGTATCTCTGCTTTCCGCTGTAAGTCAATCAGACATCCTCTTACCACAATGGACCCTTGGTTGACACAAAATAACAGATTTCATGTGGCAGGACTGTCCATCGCAGTCTCAGGTCTCCCAACAGGACTTCCTACCACTTTGCCCCCTGAGCAATGGCCGCCAGCTCCAAGTTCCATCCTCTCAGCATGGAGAGCTCTGGAGGACCTCGGATACCCGGCCGATTGCCTTCATTGTGCGCCTTCGGTTATTGAGGATTTGTACGAGTACATCACACTTACCACCAAAGACTACACTCCTCTCACGAAGTTGAAGGTCCTTCAGCCTGGCGGGGCGCCTTTATCGCCCAACGTGTTGTCCAAGATTCAAGCACTCGGAGTCAACGTGAAGACCACGTACGGCACCTCCGAGACTGGCCCTCCATTTCGAACAATTCCACACACGAGGGACAACCCGGATGTTTACCGCTTCCGCAACCTATACCCAGAGTCACCGTTTGTACGGATGGAGTCCGTTGGAGATGGTCTTTTCGAGTGTGTTGTCTTCAGAGGATTTCCCCTAGCGGCAGAGCTTTGGCCGGATGATGCCTCGCCAAATCCGTACCGCACGGGCGACTTGTTTCTCGAAGATCCGCCAGCAAGCGGATACTTCGTACTACAAGGCAGACGCGATGACATTCTAATCTACTCCAACGGAGAGAAGACTCACGCTTCAGCGGTTGCCATGGCCCTTGAGGAAGACAAGACGAGCGTTATTGCAAAGACGGCAGTTTTTGGGACTGGTAAGCCGTGCCCTTCTGTTGTTGTCGAAGTCAAATGGCAGGCCGCAGAGGGTCTAGGCCTGGTCAATCTCAACGATGAGGTTTGGAGAGTGGTTCAAAGATGCAACGGGAAACTGGCCACCTTTTCGAGGATTCCTCGCGAGACAATCGTCATTCTCAACAAAGGAGAGACATTACCTGTTACCCCCAAAGGAAACGTGCGACGAAACACCGCATGGGAACTATACGGGGACAGAGTCGAAGAGCTCTACAGCCAATTCCTAGGTGATGGGCCTGACACGGTTAACGGATCTCGCGGCACCCAAGTCCACGAAAGTAGTCCTCTGACTATTGAGGTCATCCAAAAAGCTGTGGCTGAGGTGTTCGAGCTCCCCCAAGAGGACATAAGGGAAGACCTGAATTGGTACGAGATTGGGCTTGACTCCCTCAATGCGGTCGATCTGCGCTCAAGGCTGGTCAGATCCTTTGGAAGCTTTCCTCTGATGTTCATATTTGAATTTCCCACAGTACGAAAGCTTCTGGAGTTTTTGACGCGTCCCGGGGAAGACGATTTCGATCAGGCCGCGGTTACAAGTCAGCACCATGAATGGATCCAATCCACCATCCGTCGCATGAACGAGGAAGTTGACCTGTGGAGAACGCAAAGACCTACGGCACTCGAGAGTAAGAAGGAAATGGGAGATTGCATCTATCTCACAGGTGCCAGCGGTTTCTTGGGCAATGCGCTGTTGGAAGTTATGGTTCGATCGACACCGGTCACAAAAATCTATTGTGCTGTCCGTGGAAGCAATCCTCAAGCAAGAGTCGTTGAATCCTTGGTATCAAGGGGTTACTCCAAGGACATTTATGAGAGCGACAAGATCTGTGCTGTCAACTATGATATGAGGGACAGAATGCTGGGCTTGGACGAACCTACATATCAACGAATTACAGACGAGGTAACCGTCGTCATGCACAACGCGTGGAAACTCGACTTCAATCAGCCGATTCAGCAGTATGAGGAGGATTGTTTGAAAGGTATGAGATTTCAAATCCCACAGTTCTTACTCAACTAACTCTATCATAGGGACCATGAACCTGATGTCCTTTTGTCTCAAAGGACCGACCAAGAGCTTCGCATTCATGAGTAGTGTTGCTGCAGCGATGAATAGTGAGCCAGGCACAAGAGTATCTGAACTCCCACTCGGATCAGACCCCGCACTTGCGCTTCCAACAGGCTACGCGCAATCCAAGTTCATCATTGAGCAAGTCACCCAGCATTTCGCTGCCTCGCTCAGCATACCCACACGGATACTCCGCGTGGGCCAACTGTGCGGACACTCTCGCCTGGGAACTTGGAACCATACGGAAATGTGGCCGATCATGATGATGACTGCACTCAACCTCCTCTCGGCCATGCCAGTTCTTCAGACTACCGTTGACTGGCTGCCGGTGGACGTGTGCGCCGAGACCATCAAGAAGGTGGTTCTGGACTCGGATGCACAATCATCATACACTGTGACTAACCTCACCAATCCGAGCACCACCTCGTGGGAAGAATTGCTTGATTGTCTTGAGAAGGCTTCTAGGCGGAACATTGATCGCGTTGGAATGAAGGATTGGGTGTCTCGCCTAGAGCTCATGGCGGACTCTGACGATGCCTCGGGACAAGAGATTCCTGCTCTAAAACTCCTGGGATTCTTCCAGGGTATGGTGAATGGAAGCGCAAATGGCGAGGATGTCGAGTTTGAGTCTGGTAAAGTTGAAAACGGACGGAAGATTAACGTGGAAGCGGTGCGGAAGTGGCTGGTTGGCTGGGAAAACGGTGGCCACATCATGTAAAGCTGTAGATACCGAAAGGGCACACATGAAGTCAGCAAACGGACCTCACGATTCACAGATGTTGATCCTTGATACTTCGGCAATTTGATAGCCGTTACGTTTTGTTAGATGGCGTGACTGTCTACATAAGATCTCAGAGTCTTGCTCCATTTTTCCAGCATCTAAAAGTAGCATAGCTCAGCTATGTGTCAATATCAAGTAGTTTAGACGGCCCAAGTCGGAAGTTGTCGTTATTATAGTGCAACTTGCGAATATCTCAGACAATCCAGGGACTCATCTCGGCCAACATGCGGCACCGCTCACCTCGGCCGTCCTCCCATGCATCGCCGTCCACGATATTAAAGACGGCTTCTAGAGGTGCATTGCCAGCGTCACCAGGCGCGTAGCTTGTGATGTTCAACGTTACCATGCCGTCAAACGGAGAAGCCTTCTCAATCTGCACACCACCTGTCATGTTCGCGTTTAACATATTGGCGGCTCCCTTCCCGCCCTGCTTCCATTGGGGCCAGATAGTCGCATTCGACGAGCCCGCGCCACGTAGTGTCGGCTCACCGTGCACAATGAAGTCTCCCCAGGCATTTTGCAGTGTTCTCCTGAAAGGCGTTGAAAATGCAGTATTTGGAGTGTCGACTGGCGCAAGGAGAACATCGAAGTCGGAACCAGAGCCTATGTCTAAGCCGTGGTAGGCGGGCGGGACGCTGAATTGGTACCGCCATGCTCGGCCCCCTTTCTTCGATGCGTACGCGTTGGCAAGCCAGTGTGAGGGGCACATGAACGTGGCTTCTGCATAAAAGTTGTTGGCGACTTGCTGCCAGCCGGTGGCGTAATTCGATACCGTCGTCGAGTATGGCGCCTGAAGGCCGTTGGTCATGAAACCCGGATCCGTGTTGTTCGCGTCTTTCGAGTTCGCTGCGAGGAACTCTTCGTTCTTCCGCGTATATGTGCCAAGTATTTCAGTCACATTGGTTTCGGATAGCTTGGGGTAGTTTGACTGCAGGAATGAGACGAAGTTTGCTTGCGTGGTGATATTTTGCCACGTGAAGTATGGTCCCTCGTCCGCGACGTTGCTTGTGAGTATTCGGAAGCCGTTTACGGTGGTTTTGCCTTGGGAGAGATCATATGTGAGATCGTCTTTGATGAGTTTGCCGTCGATGACAGGGCGCCATTCCCATTGACCATAGAGCCCCTGCGTGCTGACATAGTCACTGGCGTTCTGAAGCGTGATCGAGTCTACCTTTTGCAGGCAAGCGAAGAGAGTTGAAGACCCGTTGTTGGTAGAACAACCAACACGTTCCGCAAGACTATTGTAAGCTTTTGTTGGTCGGCTACCGTCGAACTTTCTGTGGTTTATCTCTCATTAGTTCAACATGTCTCGACAATACGTGCGATTTGATGATATGAGAGGCACTCACGGCTGAGTGGTAAGGTAGGGGCTGCTCGCGATGACGCCTTTGAAGAGACCATCGGCTTCCCCCATCGTAGCTAGCATAAGCGCTGCTCCAGCACCAGCTGACTGTCCAGCAACAGTCACCTTTCTTGGGTTGCCCCCGAACTTCTTGATGTGTTGTTTTACCCATTGGAGCGCGAAGATCATGTCGTATAATCCAGCATTCGCAGAGCCCCCGTTACCAACAAGATCGTCAGACGATAGAAATCCAAACGCTCCAAGTCGGTACTGGATCGCTACGGCAAGATAGCTGTTGTTGTTCGTCCCGATCTGGGTTGAAAAGTCAAAACCCTCCGCGGAGTCGAGGCTGTAGCCGCCGCCGTGAATCCAAACAACCACAGGGAGATTCTTCGCATTGGCAGGGGCGAAAACATTCAAGAATAGGCAGTCCTCGTCGCCGGTGAAGTTGAAAGACTTCAAGGAAGCCTCTTCGGCGGCTGTCTTGGGGTAGAGTAGTGAACGGCGGGCCCATGGACAGTGAGGTGGGTTGGAAGTAGCAGGCATGATGGGGCAGTTGCTGCTGTTACTACTGCTGCTCTTCGGTTCCTGTGGTAGCTTCCATCGCCGGTCGCCTGTCGGGGGAGCTGCGTAGCGGATTCTATGGTGGATTAGCATCTCGGCAGTTTTAACCCTCCGTCAGTCTCTGAATGAATCTGCTGAGACTCACCCTCGAAATACATTCAGGTTCGAAGTCGCGTTATACGTGCCCTGATACTTGGCGTATTCCAGGTCTACCACAGGCCCGTCGCGGGTGGCTGCAAATGCCAGAGTCGGCAAAGTAGCCAGAAGGCATAGCCAGAATCTCATGGTGATAGTAACCCCAGAATATCGTGAGCTAAATTGTCAATTGTTTCTGATGGGCAATTGCTCGAGCAAGCAACAAAATGCACTGCATGAGAACAGCTACTCCGAGAAAATTGAATAGCCGATAGTTAGATCAGACCTAAGTACAAATGCCGGTAACTTCGGCTGAAGTTCATGATGTTAGACGTGGGGAACCCCCAATAAGGTTTGAGTGCTTCATCAAACGGAATGCTACCCTTGCTGGGATGCCGTCAACTCAAATGCACGACTCATGCGGCCATTGTCCGAATCACCATTGGCATCTACTACACACTTGAGAAACCAGAAGTCACCGTACCAACTTTAAAGTTCATGTACGCGTGTTGCTTGGGGTTTAAACTTTATGGTGCCGAGAACCATGTCAATAAGGTACCCAGACGAGTTTGCTGTAAAACGCACCATTGCGATGCCTCTGTATACGCGATAACTCTTCTCAGTGGAAGTGTTGATATAAATTCTAGGTGAAATTCAGCATTCATTGCGTGTGTTTACGGGAGAAGAAGCACCAACCTCAGATTTGAGTTCTCACTGTCAAACAGCACGAACGACTTCAACGCTGAGAAGGTACATCGGCTAGCTTTCAAGGCCAATTAATAGATTCTCATTGATAGCCAAGGAATTTGTATGAATGCTTGTGACAAGGCGTGCTTGCGGGCATGCATTCTTGACAGACGTTTCCGATGCTTGTGTTCGCGCTTACTACTGCGGCCGGACAACCGGATCCGCCTTCTTCGGCTACGGCGCCCCGATTGTGGATCCCGCACCCGGTCGGTGGCTCCTCTCCGCTCCGGGCGGCACGATACCTTACCCGCACGATTCGTCCAATTATAACGCTGCAATTTTCATAGGCCAAACATTTCAATATAGAGACGTCACAGTGGGATACCTAGAATCATGCGTTGCGCATGAGCTGTTGAAACTTTCCAAAATGGTAGGCTGCTCTACTGCTTCATATGTAGGTCGAGGTTTGAAACACAAGATACCAACCAGCATTCACAACAACTTTAACAGTTACCTTAATAAGTCAATCTATATGAGCCTCTTACTCCCACAACCGCTTTAACAGAGCATACATATAATTAAATATATAAGCTACTCAAAAGGAAGACATCAAATTAAAGCCAGAAGAGTCCGGAATTACTGACTTGACTAAACGTGTCCTTGCACTCCCGCTGATGTGTGCAGGCGAACCGCCGCGGCGAGCCTCCAAAAGATGCAAAAGTTGATCTCCTCGACGGGGAATTGAACCCCGGTCCCCTGCGTGACAAGCAGATATCCTCACCACTAGACTATCGAGGATTGTGGATCTCTTCGGTGGATGTTGTGGTGAGGCCTCCCGCGATCTCTTGTTCGCCCCGCTTGGATCGCAGTCCGTCGATTACTTGCACGCCACACACAGTCCACTTTAGATTTTAGCATACTAACTCGTCGCATCGAGCAGTGCTGCGTATCTTAGACAAACAGTTTGTTTCTATGTCTTGCGTTTCCGGCCCTGTCGAAGGGTGACGTTGCTGAGAAGGTTAGCGAAGCGATCCGACAGCCTAGAAGAATAATTCAGACCTTGTGTTCGATGTGATCGTCACGGAAGGAAAACGATCAACGGTATGATGCATCCAAAAGACAGGCCACTTGACCCTGATTCTGGGTTTCCACAGCCAATCTTGGCGAATCTACGGATCAGGTAAGGAAAGCTTCATACGGCATCTCGACGAATGGGAAGGACGCGCGGCGTGACTGCACGATCTCTGTGTTCATCGGCCGTAGCGTAAGGCATTGCTCAGCATCGAAGACCGGGTATCACGGCGAGAGCGACCGGACGGGGAGCTCAATCAATTGCCGTGGGCCGCAAGCATAAGGCGCCAAATGAGCCCAGATCTGTGAACTCGACAATCAGTGATCTGGCCCTCCTCCCGGCTGTGGGAGCAAAGAAAGATTTCGGCCGTTTAGGGCAAGAAGTCTTCGGGACGCTGCTTTCGGGTTAGATTTACGTCCGGAAACAGTTGACGATGGGAGAATTTCGCTCTTGTCTTAGTTTTGGTTTGCTGACGTTAATTGTCTTAGACCTCAATACCTTCAATCCCAGCCACCACTGGCCTACGGCAGCGGCTTCTACCCCGCGCGCGGGAAGCGCCACATCGTAGCCCAAGAACCCGATGTCTTGGGCGGGTGTTGGCCTCTCCGGGAAGACATTGAGAATGCGGATCTCATCAGTATATAACATAGAAAGGGAAGATGATAGCCCTGTGTCTCATTCAGAACATCACCCTTGTGCTCACCATCAAAATCAACACACAATGATGCGCTTCTTACTCTTCGCGATTATCACAGGCCTCGCAGCCGCGCAGAGCGGGCGCTCAGCCAGAGGAGTGAATGTGAAGAACGCATGGGTCGTCGACAAGCAATACACCTTTCAGAAAAACTCCTACTGGAACTTCAGCAGTATGGCCAATATGGCCATCGGTCAAGTCCCATCTGGGTTGAAAGCGAGCAACTACCCCGTCGACACCTACTTCTTCTCGCCAGCGAACGTTTTGGTCAAAGATGGCTACCTTCAGCTTTGGGTCAAGAACAAATCATTCCGATCCGGCGAGGTCACGGTGTTGCAGAAAGTGAAGTACGCTTCTGTTCGAACCGTCGCTATCCTCTCCGAGCCTGCTGGTGTTTGCAATGGTAAGCTTTACTCCGTTCCTCAGTCCCCATGATGGGCATCGATACTAACCGAAACCCAGGAATGTTCTTCTACCAGTCCGACACCCAGGAGACGGACATTGAGTTCCTGTCAAATGCAAAGTCTGCGAGCAATACAGATGCGACCTCAGACGCCAATGCCAAATCCAACACTCGTTGGCTGTGGCTCTCGAACCAAGCATCCAGCTACACCGGAACGAAGACAACGCAACCCGTCGCGCTGCCTGCCAATCCGACCACGACGGAGCACGAATACCGTCTGGATTGGCTCCCGGGAGTGACCAAATTCTACGTCGACGGTGTTCTCGTCTGGAGTTCTACCAAGAACGTGCCCTCTGTCGCGGGAACTTGGGTTTTCAACAACTGGGCTGATGGAGACACGGACTGGAGCGCTGGCCCGCCTGCTACAGATGCCGTTTTCAAGATCAAAGAGATTGACATGTACTACAACACTTCGTAATGAAGGGCTGAAGTTCGGGGATGGGAATTTGCCAGGGTGGCTTTGATGATTTACGAGACACGTCAACATATAAAAGTACATGTAAGGGCGCTTAATAGTAATAATTATATTCAATTAGTATGAATTCGAGCAGATTTTGCTACTTGACCAGTTCATTTCTTATCTCATCCTGGCACGGGAATTAGAGTCGAGGTCCAAATTCAAGTTCGATGGGCCGGTTGCTACAATAGACAGCGGGCTAGCTTTCTGTAGTTGAACGTCGTATTGCAAGCGATTCGATGAGATCAGAGTTTGCATATTCACACGAAAGACTCACATAGTCTATCCCAATTTGAGGAAGGGCAATCACTGTACCATGGTCATCTGAGCACACCGATACGGATCGTAACTCATGTGTATGTGCTGTTCTAGATATGGACAACTTCCACTTCCTCAACTCTAAGATTACAATTCCCTCACAACGTCGTGGTCGTATTCCGGGTTCACCCAGTTGGGCTCTCCGCACTTCTGCCTGATCGAGCCGCCAAACCAGTGGAGCGCCGCTAGCGCCGGGATGCAGAAGAATATCGTGATGATACCATGTCCGGCGAACGTCCAGGTGTACCCAACGCTGGTAACCCACGGTGCGATGAAGAACGGGTCGACGAAAGCGCTGAAGTTGAGAAGCACGGCGTAGAAGGTGATTACGGCCATGCTCTGCAGCGGATACGCGTCGACGATGTACGAGCAGATGGCGGTGTTGCCCATCTGGATACCGGCGCCGACTGCAACTTGTATTAGCACGATGCATGGGGGCCTTTACGAAAACCTTTCGACTTACACAAGGCGAAAGCAACCTGTCCAACCATCCAATGGTACGCCTTGTCGATACTGACGCCCCAGATGATGAGGCCGATGGCAGTAAGCAGAGCAGCGGGGTAGGCGAGCCAGAGACGCATCTCGGCGGTCTTGACACCGCCGTTGCGCTTCGCGAGCTTGATGACAAGCCAGTCGCTTAGCTTGCCGGAGAAGAAGATCTCTGAGATCAGGGTGCCGACGATCAGTCCGATGAAAAAGAGTCTGTCGATGCATTAGTCCATGATACCAGATCACGTCGACTCTGAAAGCATTACTTACCCCTGAACCTGCGGCGTGTAGTCCACATACGCCACAGGAATCATCGTGATCACCGACAACACCCACCAGTACCAGCCGAAGCAGTACACCCCCGTTGAGATGGGTACGACGGGGAACTTGAACAACTTCCCGAACCTGATGATTGAGTCCCAAGCCTTTGGATGCTTCATAGCCGGGACCGGCTTCATGTTCATGAACCCCAGCTTCTTCGTCCGTGGCACGTCCACATGTTCCGTGCTCGTCGTCCCCGTTGCCAATGTCTTCTCGTCCACCATACCGGTGGCAGGCACGACACCCTTCGTCTTGGAAAGCATAAAGTCGCGCGGGTACAGCGTCTCGGGCAGGAAAGCCAACTCGGCGGCCAGGATGGCGGCGAAGAAGATGGCCGTCAACCACTGGATCCAGTAATGATCAACCAGATCCACGAAGCCTCCGATGAGGGGACCGGTCAGGAGGCCGAGATCGATGGCCAGAACCCACAGCCCGACCTTTTGCCCGCGCTCGTGCTCGAAGAACATGTCGTTGATGATGGCCAGGCCGACCGTGGCGGCCGGACTGACGCCCAGGCCCTGGAACAGGCGTGCGGCCATGTACCCTCCGTACGTGCTGGCCTTGGCGGCGCCGATGGTCGCGGCGAAGGCGACGAGGGTGCCCATGATGAAGATAGGCCGTCGGCCGATGATGTCTGCCGGCGAAGACCAGATGAGAGGGCCGATGGCCAGGCCTAGAGCCGGGATGGCGACGGTCCAGTTCACCATTTCGAGGGTGAGCGAGTATTGTTCTTGCAGTTCGGGGAAGGATGGCACGGTTGTCGTCGTGATGTAAGTGAACATGAAGTATCTGGTATCCGAAATCAGTCAGTTGGCCTCATTCATGTTACCAATGGGTTGGTGAGGCGGAGGCCGACGTACAGTGCCATCACGATGGCGAGGATGGTGTTCTTCTGGAACGCGGACCAGTTCAAAGGATCCATAGGGTCATCTTGGACCGGTTGCGGATGGACACTGAAGCCATCTTTCGTCAGGGTGACTTCTTGGGTTGTCTTTCCTATCCCTTGCTCTGCGGACGGTGATGCTGGTGGAGGCAGATGCTTCTCCTTGTCGGTGATCGAGTCCGCCATATCAATGACCTAATTTTTCATCAAAGAAACTCTCGATGTTCGAATTCCGGTCCAACCAACAAAAAGATACAAATTTGAATGAGTGAATAAAGGTTATCTCGAAAAACAGAATTCACTACACAACCGATGAAGCAGACAAAGAAAGCTGGGCCACAACTGGCATATATGAATCCAGCTACGTTTTTCTTATCTCTAAAACTCAATCGATAACCGTCATTGAACAATTAGCAAGGACACCACCGTTACACTCTCCCCAGCCCATCCCGTCCTCCCACGCATCATCGAGGCAACGACCTGCAAAGACAAGCTTTTCCACGCGGCATCAGAACCACCAACAGACCCCCTTGCAGCAGCCTGCAGAACTCCTCGAGATTCCTTAGGCAATCCGTTTGAATAAGCCCGTTCTGCACATTCACTGGCCGGATTCTCGCTGCCCGTCAGCAGTCGTGCCTGGTGAGTGGTCGCAGACGTCGAGAGATAAGGCCGGGGGAGAGACGGAAGAGGGGGTGTCCCGTCCGGGGGGGACCCGCCAAGAGATAAGGACCGTCGCATCTGGGTGCGAGACAGCCCATCAGATTCTTATCTCTCCCTCCTCATCCCATCTCCTGCGTGCCTCGCAGCCGGGACCATCGTTGGAATGACGGCCTGGTCTGCGAGCTGATAAGATACCGGCTGTTAGTGAATGTTGCGGATGTTCTTCGTTGCCTTGAAGGAGAAAGGTCGCTACATGTCGTGCATGTCTATTGCGGGGCGTCTGGAATGCATCTCGAAAATGCCCTCGCCCTCGCCCTGTCGAAGATGATCTAGACGGGCATTTACATCAAAAATAGACACAGAATCGGACAGAGGATCAGAGGTTCTTGACGATTGATTTTACAAATTCGACGATAGCTCGTTTGAGGGCTTATCGTGGCGCGGGCAATCATGGAGATGATTGCCGGATCGTAGGTTTTGAGCGGGCAGATCATCCATGGCCGAACGGATTTTCGACTTCTACGTCGAATCTGTCGATTCTTGAAAACCAAGCAGCAGAAAAAAGCCTCGAGGACAAGTAAATTGATGATCAGGTTAGCTGCGACCTCGATTTCATGACGAGGGATGGTGACACAACATCCTGATCCCAGGGTGCTGTGCCGCACCTCGCTTGCGCCCGCCAACATCTTGAGACAGTCACGATCTGCCACATCCTTTGACAGTTCCTTCTCCGAGCACCAGAGACTCGGTTGCCCCACGATCAGGCGGCCGACAATCGAGGCATTGATCAATACCAATGTCTAAAAGACATGCAAGTTCTTCATGCCGGGCGATAAGCGAGGATCGCGCGGGAGAGCCAATAGAGGCTGCAGAAGGCCCATTGGACGCACCATCTGCCAACAGCCGCAACATCAAGGATCGCCGTGGCTGAAGATGTGGCTAATAGTTCGCAAAGCTGTGTGTGGCTGTGTCATTCACAAGATTCGAATAATACCGCTTGGTCGTGTTCACCGTGACGTGACATCCATGCCAACTTTATCCAGGAGACCGTGGGGTCGGTTCATGATTGAGATGGACGTTGTTAAGACACGGGTCGAAATTGTTAAGAACATGGGGCCTGATTCCGGCGCTCGGCCAGGCCGGACGGACCACATCACCGAGTCATGGGATTCGGCCGGCGGAAGACGGCCGGCGTTGCTTACGGGGCTCCGCAGGAAAGAGACGGGGCGGAATAGGGGCAACGGCGTTCAAAGTCGGCGGCGAGCATTATCCCGAAAGGTCGACAGATGATCGGGCAGGTTTCCTGGCTCTCATAGCCTTGATTTGTGCTCAAGACAGCGCGGCAAACATCTCCTTTGGGCAGGACTAGCAGAATACACACGTTATAATGGGAATTGAAAAAGAACAAAGCTCCCCAGGCATCGAATCAATGTCGAACAACGCTACCATCAGAACACATACCCCTCACGGGAATCTTTCTTCACCTGCGCCGCATCAAGCCAACATCATCTCCCTGACGAGTACAGGGGAGGAAACAGGAACAGGGAGCGCTTGGTCGCCTTGTGGAGCTCTCGCAGATCAACATCAACTCATCTCGTCAAGTCAAAGCGGGACGATCGCGAAGTTCTAGAAAGTCTCCGAATCAGATCCAGTGCCGATCACCATGTATCACTCGACAACATTCACGAGATCACCAGAGATTGAAGCAAGAGGCTTTTTGAAGTAATGTCAGGACGACCGATCATGCAGTCCGCCCCTTTCCATTCGTTGGATTGTAGTCCTGCGCCGGCACCGCCGTTGCAAGAAACTCGAAGCTATCCTTTTTTCCCACGGTTTGTACACGAAACCAACAACTGTTGTATGTATATATACATTGAAAACCAACAAAGCACTTTTTCTTCCTCATCATGACATGCCTTGCGTGACCGAGCTAGATCCCCAAGAGGGGATGCAACTCAGAACTGACGCGCATACTCGCAGCTGCCGGGGCAAGCTTAGTTGCGGACGACGGCGTGCTCGCGGGCCATGCGGCGAGCGAGACGGCGGCGGCGCTTCTCGGCGCAGGAGGGCTTAGTGGGCTGGGCAGCGGCCGCGGAGGTAGCAGCCGGGGCAGAAGAAGCAGCGGCGGAGGTGGTGACGGCCTCGGCAGCAGCGGTGGTGGTAGCGGCGGCGGGGGCGGAGGTGGCGGCCGGGGCAGAAGAAGCGGCGGCAGCGGAGGTGGCGGCGGGGGCGGAGGCAGCGGCGGAGGAAGCAGAGCCGGAGCCGGAGTCGGAGGAGCCGGAGTTGCCGAAGACAGAGGGGAACGCGGGGCCGGGGATGGTGTAGCTCTTCAGGTTGTTGTAGATGGAGATGAGAATGCCGGCCTCGCTGGCGGTGTAGAGCTTCTCGCCGAGGGTGCCGGCGGGGGCAGCGGTGCCGGAACCGGTGACCTCGATGTTGAAGCACTGGGGGTAGTTCTGGGCACCGTTCTCCTGGCCGGCGGAGTGGAGGGCGATGATCTCGTGACGGAGGACGTACAGACCGGCCTTGGTGTTCTCGGGGATCTTCATGGTCCAGGTGTTGTTGTCTGCGATGAGGGTGTCGGAGGCCCAGGTGGTGCCGTTCAGGCCAGTCTCGTGGATCTTGAAGAACTCGAGGGTGGCCTTGTCAACGGTGGAGCAGTCGCTGCCGCAAGGAGCGAGGTAGTCAATAATGGGACCCTTGTGGGACTCGGGCCAGGTGTTCCAGAAGAACTTGACCGTGGAGCCGGCGGCGGCCTTAGCAGTCAGGGCAGCGTTCTTGGCTCCCTTGTGGCAGATGATGTCGCCGCTTCCGTAGCTGGCGGGGTCGACGAAACCGTTGTCGGTGTTGGTAGCAGACCTGTTGAAGGGTTAGAGGAGGCGGGCACAATTTCGGCGGCGCGGTTCACTTACCAGCCGTAGGTCTTGGGGGGGTCGGCCTTGTAGGGGTAGGAGGTGACATCGTAACCATCGAACTTGGTGCCGTCAATGGTGATGTAGTTGACGTGACCGTGTCCGAGGACGGAGACGGCGCCGACGAGGGCGGAAGCAATGGCGGTGGTCTTGAAGGAAGGCATTTTTGCGGATTGTTTTGAGTTGGCTTTTCCAAAAGTTGGTGGTTGTTGTTGTGTGTGGAAAGAGTGTTGAGACTTCAAGTCGAAATGATAGCAACTTCAGTCAATGAAGTGAGTGAATGTGTCAAATGAAAGTAATGTGCTGAAGAGCAAAAAGAGTGTGGGAATGGAAAGCTGCGGATGAACCTGATGGGTGAGGAGAGAAAGAGGAGAAGTGAGAGAGTCAAGACGAAGAGACGGAGCCTTATTATATCTCGAGATGGTAGGAACCATTTCCTATCGTATCCAGCGTAGCGTACCCGTCGTCGTCCGTGGGACCTGCGTGAGCGTGGTTGCATGGCAATTTCGACCGGGCCATCAGGAGACGGCGCCCACGCTTCTCATCCCATATTGGCAGGCAGGCCAGGACCACTTGCGACCCCCATCTCCGTCTATCGAGGAGTGGACAAGGGGGTGAGTTCAAGGAGTCCCTGTGCAAATCCACGTCCATCAATGTAAGGCGGTGGACAGAATGACAAGGGCGTTGTCAAAAGCCGTGATGAAAATTGGGTGGTGGAAGAAAGTCTCGGGCGAGGAGGGGTTCGACGTTGATGCAGGAGGCGGGCTCCCTGCATCGAGGAGGACCAGGAGGTGGACCTATGGAGTGGGCCACGGGGCCGGCGTCTGCCCCGTCTTCGTCCCGGGATCTAGGTCGTAACATCGCGGATGGAAAGATGCCCATAGGTCCAAGGCTGGGAAACGAGCGGGGAACGGTGGCCATGCCTGGCAGCCATTGCGAAATCAAGCCGTTTCAGCGTAAATGAAGGTGGTGACTTGGTCGCAT
Source organism: Colletotrichum karsti (assembly GCF_011947395.1). NCBI lineage: Eukaryota > Fungi > Ascomycota > Sordariomycetes > Glomerellales > Glomerellaceae > Colletotrichum > Colletotrichum karsti. The sequence continues at coordinate 1,114,534 of NW_024065904.1, forward strand.
CCCGCCTTGCAGAGGAGGTCACAGTGCATGCAGGCTGGCCAGGCCTTCAGAATGAGAATGAGATGACCCAGAGATAGGGCGCAGAGAATGGCGAGATGCTACCCGACGAGCGGCTCGCTTGGACGGGAGACGGCGTGGTGGTGGCCATGGGCAAGATGCGAGGCGTGGGAGATCATAGTTGCTATGTTTATGATCCGCGATGACCGGACTCAAGACCGGTGAACGGCAAGTCGAGACGGACTGAGAAGTGGCGCACCGCGGGCGCCTAGGGCCAAGGAATAAACATTGGCAAGCCACCAAGGAAGCAAATATTATACGTACATTGTAAGCGTAAGCGACAGCAAGCAGAAGAAATGAAGTGACGGGATAGGACAGCATGAACTGGGATGAAAAGGCGAGAAGAGGACAGCAGTCGGGCGGTTCGTCTGAACGCAGGAGCCGGATGGCCAATGCTTCGCTCTCTTTTCTTCTGTTTGATGCTTGATGCTGCATTGCCAGAGGGACCGAGCAGGGGCAATGCCAGGTTGACACTGACAACTCTGACTGCCTGGATGATGGATGACAGCCTGAAAAGATCCGTCAACTCCTGAATCCTTGATGGCAAACAGTGTCTGGACACTTCCAGTCGAAGCCGAGAACCGATTGACTGGAGAACTTGGAGATTGACGACTGGGAGGGGATGACGAGTCGAGGCGGGTACGGATGATACGGTGCAGAAAAGAAAGCAGTCCGAAGAAGCAAATCCCGGTGGGAGGCGCCACGTCTGTGGTTCATGAGATGAGTTGAGGAGCTCGAATGAGGATGTGATGTGTCTTTCATTTGCTTAGGGCTCTCTACCTTGGAAGTTGCCGCCGTGCTGGCGCCTGGTGGAGGATCCGTGATCGCGGCAGCGCTTGGCGGTCATCTCGAGAGTGTCTTTTCTCGAAGCAGCGGATCTGGCCAAGATGCTCGATTAGGAACCGTTGGTCTTGGAATGGAGCTCTTGAGAGGTCGTTCGCCTTTCTACCCTGTTTTGTCATGGGCGGGTAATCAGAGACAGAAATCTTGGCTTCTGGACTGAATCCACGGCGAAGGCATCAAGTTGGACTATCCGGGCTCAATTCATCATTTACTCCTGTTACGGCCTTTGACATGCAGGTACGGGCGGTCCGTACGAAAGCCTGGTCGAAGTCTGGATTTCGGATTCCGGGGGTACATGGACGCCCTGGAAGGTGCATATTGCTTAGCCTCCGAGGAGGTGAAGGGTAATCTATCCGCAACTTTGTGTAGCGGTCTTGCCCTCGACTTCTCTCATTGGGCGAGGTTCAGGGATGGTGCAGAATTTGTGCGTTGTTTGTGCCGCTTTGCCATGTGGTGGTGTCGCCGAGGGGCTTGGAAGTTCTCGTGGTGATGTGAAATCAGGGGTAAAGCTGGCTGAGCTGAACCCGATTTTTAGAGGAATTTTTTGGGGATCGCCCACAGCCGCAACTCTGTGCCTGGACCATCACCTTCTTTTCTTTGGCTCAATTCATTTCCTCTAAGCTGAACTAATCGGAATATGTATCGGACCGTGATCTCATGTCCGAAGTGTGGGTGGCTTCAGGGGGCTTTTGCAGGGAACCCTCATGGAGAATGCCATTTCTAACAATTCTTGCCATTGTGACCGTTCGGACGACCCAACCATATCGCGTCTAACCCGATCCCGTCATGCAAACTGCGAAGAGACTCCTCCTTGCGGCCCTTTCCACGGCCTGAAACCCTCCACTCCTTCGGGACCCTCCATCATCAAAATCTTGGCATCGGGTCCCCTTTTTTTCTGGTCTTTTCACCTTCTTCCATTGCCCGTTTAATTTATTCTGCCTGCATGGCATCGCCGTCTTTTCCAGAGCAGCAAGATAGCCCAGGGTTGGCCTTCCAGGTCTTCTGATTTCCTCCCACATGTCCCGAGCTTCTTACCCGTTCAAGACTTTTCTGGCGTTTTCCATTTGAGTGTCCCTTGCAACAGACTGACGGAACCTTGACAACTTGCAAGGGATTGTAAAGGGGGCGCGTCTTCTTGGTGTTTACGATGACGTGAAGGCCCATCAAATCGATTTCAGTAGCCGGGGGCCACATACCGTTTTCAATACCCCTCGACGCGTCTCCGCCCGAATCAGCTGTGCTCAACCGCATTTTCGTACCGCTTTCCGGTAGGCTTGCCATGGTATCCCTCTTCTCGTGAACGTAGACACAGTCAGAAACAGCATTGTCCTTCCAACCGCAAACACCCAACCAATATTCGTTGCCACATTATCGGAGCCGAGCCGTCTAGGTCATCGCGGTCGGACTGTTGCCGTCTTACACCCAATTATCTCCGTTCCAAGTTTCATAACGTCCAGAAATGCCTCCAAAGAGGGCCGCTGCCGCCCCTCCCACGCCGCTTGGTGAGGTCGACGCGAATCGCGTCACGGCTCCAGCCGCTGGCACTGCGAAGGTACGCAAGTGTGGCCTCCCATCTGTCTCATTTTGCTTCATTCTATCAGATGCAGTCAGCGGCCAATTGCGCATTTCTTATGTAGTCATCATGCACCTAGCCGCCCGGATTATCGTCCATCGCCCACGCGTCTGAGGACATGAGACCCTTCAAATCATGTCGTGAACCACAGCTGACCACCGTGACAACCCTCAAGCCGGCCCCTAAGTCCCGCAAGCGCAAGTCCGACGCGGTCGAAGGAGACTCTGCCGCGGCATCCGCCCCGGCACCCAAGAAAGCCGCGACAAAGAAGAAGGAGGACCCCATGCCGGACCTCTCCGGCATCCACCTCCCCGGAGACGAGTCCATGAGCGTGCCCGTCTACGACACCTGCAGCACCGTCCGGACCAAGATCAACGCGCTCCTGAAGAAGGACGGCGTCACCAAGGCGGGTTTCCTGCGCGCCTGCGTCAAGGCCGCCTACGGCGCCGAGTCCACGCACAAGACCGCGCCCAGCCTGCTCGCCAACTTCCTCGCGAAAAAGGGCCCCACGGGCGGCAACACGAGCAGTGTGTTCTACGCCGCCTACGTCTTCTTCGAGAAGCTGCGCATCCGCGACGGGAAGGCGAAGACCAAGACCCGCGAGGAGATGGAGGCGACGTGGGGCGCCGAGGGCTTCGATAGGGAGCATGACGCGAGCCGCGGTGTGTGGTGCCACGCGAGTGAGGCCGCGACGGTCGACAAGCACGGTAAGCTGCACATCGTTCCGCGGGGTGGCGGTCGACCCCGCGGCGGCTGGTTCTGATGACTGGCTTTGGGAGTTTTGATTTTCGTTTGGCTATATTGGTTTAGTCACTGTTTTTCCAACGTTGTGTTACTACATAGGGTCTACGGTCAGGTCTGGGCCATTCGGTACAATCAATTTTTGATCAGGTCGTAGAGGATGAGTAGAGAATCATATCATCATGCGCAGGTACGCTTCAAGAACCAAGCGCCCCAATATCTCATCATCCGAACTGTGCAAATCCCAAAAGCGGCCCACCGCCCCGGCGGAACCATGTAGCGATATGACTCGATACGGGTTCATCGATCTGGTCTTCCCGGGGTGGAGGAACAATCGGCTCCTGGCCTCTATATCTGCGACGGGGCGGGGCAGGGAAACACCGGGCCATCGGCACCGGCAAGTTGGTCGGGTTCCCTCCGGTGAGGGTTCTTTTGTCGGCCCCTCTGGTTACGTCGTCTGCCCGCTACATGACACAAAGCTTGGCCTCCGCATGCGCCCCTGACCCGCATCCGTTTGGTGATCGGGCAACTGTCCCGGGAATCACTTCGCGTGGTTTATACGAATATGGCTAGAGTACTGCAGATGTCTTTCGTCGGAGGCGTTTTTCACGGCATGAAATAGCCGAGTCCTGCGAGGATGTCAATTATCTACAGGCGATGCCCGCTTCAGGTGGTTCGTTTTGTTTCCATGTTAATGAATCCGATTCATTCGTACATGCGACCGCTCATGATGATGAACTGACTACACATACATCAACACACATCCAAATCGTCGACACGTCAACGCTGCACCTCAGATAGATTACAAAATCACGATGACCCGAATGGATTGATTGTAGAAACGGGCCGCAGGTGTGTACGCGGAATCTCAGCAATGATGTGCCCATCACGATCACATTTATGTTATATACACCAACCAGTCGATGACCACAAGAAAGACTAGTTGAACCTCAAAACACTGGGATCATTTGCCTCGACTTCTTACCTTCCCGCCTCAACTTCTGTTGCAATCATCGTTGGCTTTTCTTCATTGAAAACCGTCCCCTTATCAGCTAATGCAATATTCTGTGCAATACAATGCAGCCACCAACCCTTGTTTTTCTAGCTCGCCATACTCAAAGAGTACACATTTAACATTCAATATTCTTAAAGAATAAAACTCTATCCTGATAAGCTTCCTGGAGGACTTGTCCTCCCCTTATCAGGGCAGCCAACTATCACAGCATATGTCAGTCAATAGACACAATGCCAAACAGGTACGTTTTGAGTACATCTGCACATATCGCACTGCAAATCAACGCCCCGGGGCTGAATCGTGGCTTTGATTGTGAACCGCACCTTCTCCACGGCTTTCTTGCCTAGCACGCACGAGAACCACATATTGATCGTGCGTTGCCACCACATTCTGCGGCAACACGATTCTCCTCCGAAGCTGATGTCTTGCCTTCGAACAACTGATATCACAAGACTCAAAATCTATGATCAAGGGAAAAGTTAAAAGAGACATTTACCCACCTTCCTGAGTAGGAGGTATGAGCAGAGAGGATTCATCCACAGACGAGCGGATGATGATAAGTGTGAACCTCTAATTTTTCCGAGGAATGTCTTGGTCAAACACCATGCTCAGCTTGCACCTGATGACTGTATCTGAATCCTGGGTTATGTGTAAATTTGCCTTGAAAGGAGGAGAGAGTAATCTCATTAAGAAACCAGTTGACATACTTGACTTCATTCATACCCAACCCCATCTCTTTGTCTTGTTTTCTCGGCTTGCGCAATTCCTTCGTGTACAAATGCCACTTAGGACTTTAGTAAGGAAACATGAAATTTCCTATATGGAGCTTTCCAATCTTGCTGCACGTGATCGCAGCCACGAAGCCATGATGCCATCCGGGTCATCTATGAATCAAACCGGGCCGGCCTTTCCCCGACCCAAGGTAACTAGGTGACAACATATCTGGCACCTCACTGTCCACACATCAGGTCTGCGGAACTGCCAGAGAGTCAATTTCATCCATCTTCCTTACTATCAATCAAGGTCCGTCTTTTTAACCCTTTTCCCCAGAGTCTTAATCGCATTAAGGGCAACATATTTCATCATCGGGACCCCATCATGGATATGGGACGCACCAACAACTGTTACTTTGACGATTCAGTTCTAGACGCAGACGGCCCTCCTACTTCGGGGGCTCGAAGCTCAAGGGAGCTGTCACGGACGGCAACGGTAGGGGCCCAGATGCCTTCGACGGAGATGGAACCTCCCCCGTACAGCAGTTTTCAAGACAAGAGGCAAGGCAAGAACCGCTTATTCGAAGGAGACCAAAAGCTTACCTCTGTCGAGCATAGCCCTCTTCTTCCCCTAAGCGCTCCACAACATTCTGATAGCGCCAAGGCAAAACAACATGTCAAATCAAAACTCTATCAGATGGCTCTCATCCTAGCAGCTTTCCTCTGCTTTAGCTTCACTCTTGCCTTTCCTTTCACCGGGCTTTCTCTCACGTTCGCTCTGTTTATAGGAGACAGCCAAGCCTTCACCAGCTCCCTTGGTACATTCGCTGCCAAATGGGCCATCCACTACCTGATCCTCGTAGTAGTCGGTATGATGGCAGAACTAGGCTTGCTGGTCGTGCGTCTCCAAATCAAAATGGGAGTGCCGATAGACGAGTGTGAAAAGGGGCTTGTCGTTGACATCTATCTACGTGCGACACTCGCTGTCTACGAGATGCACTATCTCTGGAGACTGCTGAGTCCTCTTTGGCTTCTGCGGAAAGGGGTGTTGTGGCTGGTTGGGACGGGCCAAAAGAATTAGAAAACAAAGAAATGTAAGTCGACATACATTTTGCCTTGGGCAGACCCTTCAACTGATCTGTGTCAGCTTGAACTCGTTACTCGGTTACTCGATGCTAACGAACCAGCTTAGTCTTAGCGCAAAATCTAGGTTGGTTTCACCAAGTCTGGCGTTGAGATCTCTGCTAACTGTCGCTAAGATACGATTAACCCGGACTTATGTGCTTTGCTGATGTGCTGGCCATTGCTTCATCTATGGAACTAAATTGTCTACTAGAAATCCAGATTCCAGCCACACAAATTTGCCGCCTTAAGTTATCTCAACTTTCACTGAAGTCCCCAGCCACGACGTGATTCTGAATGGATTTTAACTGTCAATATTTTGCCAGAGAAGACCAAAACAACTACAAGTATCTTCTGCACGTCCCTCTGACATTGTCAAATCCAAGTCCAATACCAACCACTACATCGACCCGTGGTGGCCAGTGCAGCTACCCGTCAATACCACTATCACCGTCCAAGTTACCACAACGGCGTGGACGACGATAACAACGATCCATTCTTTTGAGATGTCCTCCAACCCAGGGCTTCAGCTTGGGGCGGCAATCGGCCTTGGAATAGGCTGCGTAGCTCTTGGTGCTCTCCTAGCTGCGGCGGTCTTTTTCGTTCTCTACAACAGACGTCGCCAACAAACCAGAAAACCAATAAGAAGCTTGGTGGCACCGGGTACCATGAAATTGGACGACATGAAGACAAACGACGACATAAAGGCTCAACAAGACGTCATTGACAAGCTCGACCTTCCGCAGCCACTTCCTCGGAGCCAGATTGCCCGCGACCTTCGCGGAATAGAGACCTCGATTCAGAACTTTGTAGAGGATTTCCTTTCGGACGCAGAACCTGGCCCCAACGATCACGATTCCGCGCTCCTCGTCTCAGGACACGCGGCATTCAAACAAGCAGGCCATCGCGATGATGAACGACTTTGGGCTCAGTTCTTGCCACCAGCAACCAGCCCGATACTGCGCCTCAGGTTCTTGCTAGCAGTAATCTTGGTCCAAGGAATAAGTTCCTTCTCAAACCCACCGGGTTCATTGCTCCGAATAGAGATTGAGCTGTACGATGCCATTGTCAGAAGCAGCGAGCAATGTCGTAGTAAGATTCCCCCCAGAGTCCAAAAGAAAGATGCCGTCAGCTAATGCAAAAAATCAAGACTCCTTGCAAACAAGACAGACCTGGCGCAGGATGCTTGCATTCATGCATCTTACTGCTGCGGAACCGGGACAACTCAGTTCTCACTCCATCTTTCCAAACCATTATCGTAACGAATTCTTGGAAAGTCTCATGAGAGACTTGAGGCCATGGAGACGACAAGAAGATGACGAGAGGTGCTTGGAAGCTCTGTTCAGTATCGCGGATGATATGCGGATCTTGGGATACAAGCTTCTTGCACAGCCCGAGAGTTGGGAACAGTTCTGGTCATCCGACGGAAAAGGCGTCCCGGTTTTCCCAGGACTGAGATGGATGGCGAAGGGGTCTCATTCTTCTAAGCTGGATGTTATCATAGCTCCAATTACTGCGGAGTAGACTTGTGTGCTGTCGCAAATACAAGGCATTTGTGCGCGAAACTTATCCAGAGCTTACCAGCCCACATTATGGTGATTCATTAAAGCAAGATGGTCACATGCTACGTAACTAGTAGTTCTTTCAGAAAAAGCTCCGTCTCAACCTAACAAAAGCTGGAACGCCCACTAAGACTTACACGCACGTGGTCGAGGCCGCACCAGCCGGCTACATGCCACTAGATCTCAGCTCTATATGAATGCATAAATACAATGCGATCAAAAGATTCATGTGATTAGTGGGAGTTTGGGCTCTTAAGCCAAAAGTATTATAACAATAAAGTATGCATCCACGCCGGGTTTTAAAACTTAAGGGTCGTTCTCAAGCACCGAATTCAACATTGAATGTTTGAACCACGGCAGTGCAAACAAGCACCGTTTCCCTTAACGCTGACGTGCTTCTAGTGCCAAGAAACGAAGTTCTGTCGACAACCAAACTGAATAAGAGGCTCCCATGTGAAAGATCGTGAACATTGAAGGGACGAACGAGGACTTCTTCCAGGCCAATGATCCAGTGGAGAGCGTGCAGGTCAACGCTGTTCTGAGTTTTGCAACTCGACCAGGTTTTGGGTCGCGGTTTGCGTCTTATGAAATCGCCACGGCTTAACCTTTCTCTCAAACAACTCATCCAACTCAGCAGCAGAGCGCCTATATAAGAATAACATGATTAGTCTCATTCGTATCGTAGGCAAATTGCAAACCAGAAAAGATTCTTACCTAGCAGTGTCCGGAATGAGCAGCCACATCCCAATCGTGAATGGGAGGCCAACGCCGGCATAGAACCAGCCGGTCTTCAGACCCCAGTTCCACTTATTCGCATTCACCATATATGGAACCAGGACATTCATCACAATGCCGATGACACAGGTACAGGCGGCGCCGAATCCAGCAGTGTAAGGCCGCAGGCGCTGAGAGGAGATCTCGCCGATGAAACCCCAGCCGGCCGCACCGCTGGCTGTCATGCCGATGTCTAAGAATGGTCAGCTATGAAACAGAACATTGACGAGATCATTCGAGGAGGGAACTTACTCCAAAAGCAGGCAAAGAGCACAAAAACATATGTTGTCGCGTTGGTCTGCTTGATGACGCCCATGATGCCGATGATGACGCATGAAATCCAGCAAAGGCTAATGCCTCCGCATCCTATCCACCGTCTTCCCAAACGATCAGCACAGAAGACAGTAACGATGATGGTCGCGATGTTGATCGAAGATGTGATGGCTTTGATCAGGAAAGGATCTTGGAGGCCAGCCTGTTGAAAGAAATACGTCCCGAAAGTCGCGAATAGTGTGAGGCCGATAAATTGCTGAGACATATTCGTCCATAACGAGACGAGAGTTCGTAAGCCATCAGTTCCTTGGAATATGGCGTGCCACTTCTCCCTCTTTTGCTCAGCCGCAACAGATCTCTCGTGCTCAATGGTCATCAGAAGCGCTTGGTATTGCTGGTCGAGGTTGAACCCTTCAACGCCGCGATTCAACCATGCCATCCACTTCTTCGCCTTGGTTTCTTCCCCGTGCGTGACACACCACGCAGGTGACTCAGGTAGGAAGACGAAAATGATGAGCATAATTCCGATCTGAGCCCACTGGGTATAAATAGGGTTGAGGTAGTTGTATGCGTCGGTCTTGTTCATCCTCTGCAACGCAATATGAGCGCAAAAGGTGCCGATGGTCCACCACAACGAGTAGCACATCAATAATCCTCCACGGATGCGCACAGGTGCCACTTCTGCGATATAGATGGGCAAAGTTGACTGAAGACAACCAACGCCAACACCAGCCAGGAGCTTGCCCACAAGCCAGATGGGCCAGGTGCGGGCCAAGCTTTCGACCATGACGCTGAGAGCGAGGACGAGCCAAAGGGTGTACATGGCGATCTTGCGACCAAATCGAGATGATATAAATGGGATGGTGGTCATTCCGATAACTTGGCCGACGGACATGATGGAGCTCCAGCCTGATAGAATCGGAGAATCAAGATATGGCGCTCCGGTCTTGTCGGTGAGAGTTGCGAATTGACGAACAAAGCCCTTGTTTGCGACAATACCGGCGTTCATCCTGCGTTGCGATAAGTTAGTCATAATGACAGAAACAGGAAAGGGTGTTCTCGAGACTCAGATGAATTAGCTTACCCAATTTGATATCCGTCGGTCGCTGCCGCAAAGGCCGCCGCAAAGCAAGAAGAAGTTGCGATCTTGAAGAGCTTCGCGGTCTCCCAGACGGTCAGGGACTCATAGCCGGTAACAGCTTGGCCTCTGAGAGCCGCATTGACAGCAGCTTCGCCCTTCTCAAAGCCATGTTCGTTTGGATCTTCGACATGGCCCATCGAGTCCGACGGTTTGTCGGTCTTTGAACGAGAGGAAACCATGGCCAAGAGAAACAAGAGCACAAAACTTGCGAGGTCGGTTGCAAACATGTTCTAGAAGATGACAATTGCAGCCTTTTTCACTTGGAAGTCGTCAGTGAGTAATGGCACGAGAGCACCGAAGATCGCCGAAGAGGCGCTGGTCGAGACCGTACGACTCTTGTCCTGAGACCTGCCATCTCCGGCCTGCTGGTACCAGTAGACTGAGGTTCGTGGCCAAAAGTTCTTTATGGAACCAACCATGTACCCCAGAGATATCAAACATGACATGACGCCTTCTCATGAACGCCCCCGGATGCTTCAAAGACCCCGAGCCTAAGAGGGTTGTCTGGGGGCGGGGACCCCGCATACGACGCCTCGAAAGAGCTTAGCTCGCTTGTCTGATATAGGAGGAGACCATTCCACTGGATATTTGATTCCTGGTAACTATCTGGGGATGCAGATGTGAATGTCAACAATGAGACGATGGCTTGTTGACAAGCACCTCGGTATCCCTGTTGTATTTGCTTGCAAGTCTCCACAATGGCGGAGGGAAGATACGCGTCTTGCGTATTCCGTACTGATGCAATTCTTATTGGTTGGGCGATTGGGACTTTATGACCAGGCAACACCGCGGGCAGTTGGGACTGTTCTTGAGACTTTCCTAATAACACAAGTTTAGGAAACTCTCGTTCAGTCTGGATAATTCAGCCCGAGATTGAACTGGCTTGCATGCACCTTCATGGCTTGACCATCGTTTCCTAGACTGAGAGAAAAGTCATGGTCACATTCTAACCTCGGTTTTTTGTACTAGCCTACGAATCAAGCTCGAAGTTCCCCTGGCAAGCGTGTCTCTCAAGATCGCAAGCTTTAACAATGTGCATTGGGTTCTTGGGCTGCGGGTGACCCCTTTTCGACCACTACTCTCATTGAAACACACACTTTTTTGGTCCTGGGGTTTGGACATATTGTTCATCAATCGGATGACCATTTGATGAGCTGAAATGGGAATTCTCAAAGCTGTCAGAGACAATAAGTAGGAGAAACATGGAAACCGATATCGAACGGCACTCAAAGTCTTGAAAGATTGAGCCGTCCTATAAAAGGGCGGACTTTTGGATTATAACCTAGGTGCCATTGGCAGGCTGCTTGTACTCTACTCCATCAATCGTCGTCGTCAATGACCCATTAGCGTTGAAAATATTGACCTCCGCATCGATCACCAGATGAAATCCCCCAGGGCTCGTCTTCTTGGTTGCGTTGACGAGTCCAGACTGAACAATGTCAGAAACCCAATCAACCTGATTGGTCCAGAAATTCGGAAGCAAGACCTTCACGGCAACATCCTCATGCCCGTTGAGGATGTGTTCACCGTCGTCGGAAAAGCTAGTGTAATTCACAGACACTCTGCCCAAGCCACTCACACTGCTAGCGTCGGCCGTGATGCTGACATCGGCGAGCCCGGAGAACTTGCCGTGCAGGGTGTAGTTACCAGGGTCGATCGAGAACTGATCTGGAACAGAAGCACCGGGAGGAAAGGGGGTTGCCCATGGAATCTGGTCGGGGACGTCGTACACCGGCGCGGGACTTGTGGCCTCACGGCCAGTTCGATGAGCCAGCATTATCCGGTACTCTCGCCCTCCCTGAGCAGTCGATTCGGGGCAAGGGAGGGGGTTGTCTCCGCCACATGAGGGGGAAACGACAAGAGCCTGCCAGTACACAATTTTGGTGCTGTCCAGGGAAAATGCTGGGTCTGCTCTGCCGTTCCAGTTCGGATCATTGACTGCACCGTTGGTACCATCACCCGCAGCATTGACCTGTTGTCCAAAGTAATCACCGCGATCACCATAACGGTCGATCAAGATTGGCTGGAAGAAACGACGAGGTCCGTTGTTACGAGTGGAGGATGCGACGGTGACCGCCACCAAGTCAACTAAAGGGGGTATCCCGCGCATACCGGACATCCACATCTGGCGGTCGGTACCGCGGGTGTCCATGGCAATGAACCAATCGCTGTCAGCTGAGAAGGCCATGGGATCAGCGTACTCGGGGTGGCTGGTCAGTCTGCGGACGGCACCGGTCTCGAGATGTACGGCGAAAAGGTCGATGTTGTTAGACTCTCTGGGGTTGCCGATGTAGGTGATCTCGTCTCCGTTCCCGCTGAATCCACGCAGCTCGCCGACGTTGATGGTGTCTTCATGGATCGTTAAATCGCTTCCGTTGACGGTGTATGGCTCATAGCGAGTTGGATCAACGAGGAGGCTGACATCAACTAGATCATAACGAGGCGCCAACGGTTCGCCAACCGTGGGCTCAGCATTGAACTCCAGACGGCCAAAATAGGCGAATTGTCCTCCAGTATTGGTGAAAGAGCTCCAACCCATGTGGGTATCATCCGGATGAAGACGAAGCTCGCGGGGACTCCCGCCCTTTCCGGAGCCGTCAACAGCGGTATTCCAGTGAATCGGGTATATGTGAGTCTGGTTTGCAGTGCAGGCATCGCTTTCCAGGAGCTCCCCCGCGCAGTCGAGAATGTTGTGTCCCCACAAAGCCTTGGTACCATCCCGGAAAACGTGAGGATAGTCTCGTTGAGCATCCAAGGACACGGCGTTTGCCGCAGGAACACCGCAGCTCAGGCATTTCCAGGGGTCTCCGTTGGTGAAGTTGGTTCCATCAGCTTTGATGAGAATGAGCTGCTCGCCGGTGTAAATGCCGCCCTGAGGAGCTCCGATAAACTCGACGTTGGCGATGACATTGTTGCCATCGGTCGTGAAGTCTCCCGCTTGAAACTCGCCTACGGCCTTGGCAATGCAGCCGGTGCCACGAGGGTTGATGGTAGTCGTGCAAGCGCCCTCATCGGTGCTGGGAGCGACTGGCGGTAGAGGCAGCTCAATTATGTGAAAAGCTTCAGGCTCTGGAGGAAGTGGTGTAGACTGCGCAGCGGCGAGGCTCGAGCCTATGGCCAGTATTAGTGCGATCGACACCATGTCAAAGAGTAACAAGTCCAAGTTGAAAGAGAATGGGTCGAAGCAGCCTGAGTAAAGTGATTCCAAAAACAGGCCCAAATGGCTTGATTTTATACTGATTATCGTAATTGACGATGATTAGGTGTAATGCTGTTCTCCTTTCTCGGGTTCGTCATCGGATTCCATTTGAGGGCCGAACTTGTATGCAAAAACTGGGGTTACGGATATGTACGATATACGAGAATACGCTAGATGAGCCAAGATGCGGTGACATGAAATGCGGGGTTGAAAGCTACCTTCCGTGACTGTTCATAGCATCGATAATGTTGCATTTCATGGGCCCTCCTTGACGACAGGCTGCAATACAGCCATTGACTGTCACTCGGATTAGCAAGCCCAATGCACAAAGATCTTATTGTTTTCGCCCAAGGGGCCAAAACTGGTCCGGAGAGAATCAAATGGCGGGGGTGACGAACACTACACAGCTCAGCATCGGCGTGAAACCTTGTGGTCGATAGCGCGGTTCGGGTAACGTGGAAGAGATGAGAGAATCACGCGGTACTGAGCTTTCTTGTACATCACATGGTTTCGAAGAGCGTGATGCCTGAGCAAACTTAGTATTCAATACAAGAGCGGTAGTCGGTAATGAACGTGGCGATACTTCGGAGGCACTTTGACCGAGAACGATCGTGACTTGACAGCCAAAGTTATACAAGAAGAAGATGAGCAAGGCTGTCCTGCGTTGACTGGTTTATTGAATTAGTATCTCTCAAGATCAAGACTACTTCATAAACTTTGACTTAGATTCACTAAAGGCGCCAGATTGAATGGTTAAACTTACTACTCTAATGCGCTGATTGCTATCAATATTCATATCTACGACTCCGTTCCAGACTTCTCTTTGCCACTTGCCTTTTCTGGCAATTTTGCGTCGCTCTCTTCTTCCGTCTTGCTGACTTCATCAGACTTTTGTGCCGCCTTCTCTGACCTTGTGGTCTGAAACCAATCTTCTGCACCAGATACGGCCATCTCGGGCTTTCGTTTGTATCTGATCAAGTACCCCTGAATTTCTGCCGGGCTAAATTCACCCGAAGGGATTCTGGCAGCGAATTGTTCCGAGAGCGCCTTGATCTCAGACGAGACAACCCTTGGTCTTTGATCTACCGGTGTATTCTTTTCCGGCTTGTCTTGTGTTGAAGTTGATGCAAAGACAGTTTGGAAAATGTTACTGAGCATGTGGCTGTCTGCCAACGTGAATTGAATGATCATGTCCACGCGACCAGGGCGAATGAGAGCCTTGTCCAAGTTCTCAGCGTGATTTGTCGACATGATCAGGATGCGACCCTCTTGAATGGCAACACCATCCAGAAGATTGAGTAATCCAGACAGTGAAAGCCTGTCGTTATCAGAAGCCGAGCTGAACTTTCTCTTCTCGTCGGGACCAGCGGCCGCTCTTGTGGAAGTCAGACCAGCGGCGTCGATATCCTCGAAGAGAACGATGCATTCTTGAGGCAGCTCTGAAAAGAGATATGACAAATTGTCTTCAGTTGCTCCTGTCGAGCTCAGGCTGATTGTGTAGACCCGCAGTTTGAAATGGCTGGCAAGCGCAAGGGAAAAGGACGACTTCCCGGTTCCTGGCGGCCCGACGAACAGATACCCCCGTCTCCATGGAATCCCACAGTCGGTATACCACCTACGGGTTTCCGCGGACAGATAGTCGGTGATATCGTCAATGATGGATTCCTTGAGACCCGGACGCGTGATGATTGTCGAAAAGTGTCTGGGCTCCAACGCCATGCAGCAATTCCATTCCGCCCCGAAGCGCCTTTGTTCGGCGCTGTAGACCATTGTCTTGTTTTCATGGATCTTCATATATTCTTCATGGGCGTCTTTCAGAAGATCCTTGAGAAGAGAGGGACTGTATCCAAAGCAACGAAGAGTGATCTCTTCAGCCTTGATTCGGGGACCGAGGTCCTTGTGAATCTTTGTTCGACGGAAGAATATTGGCCTGTTCTTGTACCAAAACAAGTGGGTTCCAAAGCTTGGGGTGTACTTCAGACTTTGGCTTCGAGGCTTCGAATGATCTTGGCCGCTCGGTTGGAACAGAGACGATTCCTGGACACGATTCAAATTGGCAATGAAGTGGCGGGATTTCGATGCGAAGGATTGATTAGCGACCCACGACATGAGAATATTCTGTCAATGCATGTGTTGTTAGTGTAAGGCACACAGATGTCGGGTGGAAACGGGAGACTGACATATATCTCATCGTCTGGGAAGACTCCCGCCTCAGCCATGAGATAAGTATTGAAGAGATACTTGATCTCGTCGATAAGGTACCGTCCCACTCCGGTAAGTCCGAGAACAAGAAAGAGCGGAATGTAGAGGTTAAGGTCAAACCCCAAGTATTGGCTTATGGTTCCCATGATGATTCCATATCCGGGAAACAACAGATCCAAGGACGCTGCATGACTGCCGCTACTGAGAAGTCCATCTTGACTGCCATGAATCGTTTCGTTTGCCATGATTGCGATTGCCGTGCGTGAAGTTGTGAGGACAAGTTCAGTCAAGTTGGGCGATGGTTGTGAGGTTTCGGAAGAGGCTTAAAGCTGAGTTGTATCCATCTATTTTATATAGGTGAGACACAGGCAAATTCTTGAAAGATATTGGACGTTGAACTGCATTCACTTCAGACTGCGGCTATGTGAGTCACAGAGGAGGATCGGATGAGTTATCCCTCCATTGCACCAAGATGAGATGTACGCAGACAGCGAAATGGACACCAAATTCACCGTACTATGACGGTTTTCGGTGACTTCCAACATATATTCTACTTCTGGCGGATCTCAAGAAGCTGATAACGCGTGGAAGTTCAACTCTTTGTAAGACACGTATGGAAATGAGTGCTTTATCGTCGGTTTGGGCGAGCTACAGCGAAAGTAAAAATCAAAAGACAGCATTAAAAGTAGGGAGATTTCAGGTTGCCTATGATAAGACATAAATACGAAGGTGTTGATATTATCATGATGACAGTTGAAAGCCCTGGGTCTGCAAGCAGACATCTTCTCCGCCGGGCATCGATGACAAAGGGAACGCAACCCACAATTCTACTTCGCGTTTTTGAATTTACTTATCTTAATTCACTGGCCGGACAACACACGCAGTGCCCAGCTTGTTATGCCGGCAATGCCGATAAGGTGAATAGCCAAGCCAGTTCTCCAGTCGATTACCGCCGCATTAAGATCGGATGAAAGGTCGAGGGCGGGATTCTCGGGCTCCGAATTCACCATTTAAGATATCCTTAACCGGATTCGGCCAGGTAAAAGCTTAAGATATCATAGGCGGCTGGTGTGGGAACTATTTTAGAAAATAATCGACAGCAAGGGGAGGCTGCGGATCCCGCGCATATGCTCACGCGTAGACCTATTCTTAAACCTTGCAAGACAGTACGGAGACCCATCGGTTGGGCTAGAGAATGGGTCTTTGGACACTATCCCACCGGCTGGTAATTTTATGATTAATGATAATGGCCGAGTCGTCTGCAGTAGAGAGTCTTGACGATTGAATGTCTTTCTGAATTAGGCTTGCACATAAGATTTTGCATTGTTTCATTGGCCGTTTGTCTCCATACCCGTCTGTGCAGTAGGCATTCTCTACATGTAGCAAGAGACATACCACTGTGCACTTAAAGTCAGGGGAAAGCCATTCGGTAAGAGTAAATCGCTTCAGCTTGTCCAAGCCGGGAAGTCATTGCCGTGTCACGCCAGGCGGGAAATTTTGACTCTCCACTATGAGCGACAGACTTTTCAAGTCCATATTCGATATCAGTTGATCTGGCATGCAATCTCTGAAGACTCTGATGAAAAGTCTTGAAGTCTAGGCATGCATATTTATATGTAGTGCACTCTTCATATTTCAGTCTAGTTCGCGGTTCTAAAAGTACAACCGACGGAGGCTTATTTGCCTAGATACAATCAACAGCAATGGTGGACACAAACGAAATCACCAAGTCAACCCAAGTCGGCGGAGGTGCCAGCGAGGCCCATCGATATGTCGACAACCTCAGCGAATCTGTACGCGATCATCTAAGCAGAGTATTTGGCGTGGTGGGTGCTTGGAACAGCGAACAAATCACGAAGTTCTTGAAAGAGGTCCAGAACGATGACGACAGCTCCCCGATTGCTTTTCGAGAGAGCCTCGACTACGACGGCTTTCTTACCTACATGCTGTCTCCGGCATCCGCCGTCACTGCAACGCCCAAGGAGGAAGACCTTTCATGGCCTCTGCACAGCTACTTCATCAGCTCCAGCCACAACACATATCTGACGGGCGATCAGCTCACCAGCGATTCCAGCACAGATGCCTACAAGAACGTCTTGCTGCGCGGGTGTCGCTGCATCGAGATTGATGTTTGGGACGGTGAAGATTTGGAGCAGTCTAGCGATGGCGAGAACGAGCCGTCCAAGGACCAGTTCAAAGCGCTGATGAGCAAATTGCCGAAACTATTTTCTAGTCGCACCAAGAAGAAGGCCTCTTCACATGGGTCGATCGAAGAGGAACGACATGCCAACATCCCCGAGGCTGATTCAAGCTCAGTCACGACCATGCAAACTACAGGAACAGTTGTTGAACCTCGCGTGCTGCATGGCTACACCCTCACCAAGCCGATCCTGTTTCGGGATGTTTGCAACACGGTCCGTGAGCACGCTTTCGTCGTAATCGATCTGCCTCTCATCGTCAGTCTGGAGGTTCACTGCTCTCCCGAGCAACAAGCTATCATGGTGCAAATCATGGAGGAGATCTGGCAGGATCATCTTGTCGTGACACCCGACGAAGAACCAACAAAGCTGCCGAGTCCGTCCGATCTCCGACATAAGATTCTTATCAAAGTCAAATATGTCCCGCCAACTCACAACCTGGATGACGAAGCTTTGGTGGTTACTGACGACCACGATGACGGGCGACTTCCTCCAAGTGCACCTGTATCAAAGCCATCTAAGATCACGCACGCGCTCAGCAGGCTTGGTGTGTATACCAGAGGCGTCACATTCACGGACTGGACGCAGCCCGAGGCGATCATGCCGACGCATGTTTTCTCCCTGGCAGAGACAGCATTCGAGACGGCTGCCACAGCGCCCGAATCCGTATTCAATCACAACAAACAATTCTTTACAAGGACCTACCCCGGCGGCTTCCGTATCAACTCTTCCAACTTTGACCCCGCTCCCCACTGGGCCTTGGGAGTTCAATTGGCCGCGTTGAATTGGCAGAATTGGGATGTCGGAATGATGCTCAACGAGGCCATGTTCGCCGGCACAAGGGGTTACGTCCTCAAGCCGGAAGGTAAGAAACAAACTTCGATCCTAATCCGCACTCTCGAAGAGCTTGATGAAAACGTTAAAATCTAACACATACGCTGGCGACTAGGCTTTAGAGGCGAAGACGTTACTCTATGGGATATCGGAACCAGGGCGCTTGATCTTAGCATTGAAGTCCTCGCCGCCCAGAATCTCCCCCTTCCACCCAAGTATACGGACCCAAAAAAGTTCAAGCCTTTCATCTCCGTGGATGCTCACTTTGGGGCGCCTTGGCCGGTCAGCCTCCACGAAAATGGCGATGAGGTAGATCCAAGCCGTCGGACGAGCATCAAGCGCGGCTGTGATCCCGATTTCCACGGCGAAAAGCTTGAATTTGCTGGCGTTCAAGGCTTCTTGTTGGAAAGACTATGCTTTCTACGCTTCACCGTCTATGGCGACGAATTTAGAAATCCGGCGATGTCTTCCTGGGCATGTGTGAGGCTGGATCGGTTGAGGAGCGGCTATAGGTTCGTGCATTTGATTGACACGACTGGTCACATTACAGATGGTGCTATTCTAGTGAGAGTGAACAAAGTGTTGCGGTCAACGCAGAATACATGAGGTCAGAAACTTGGTTTCTGAAAAGACAATTTCAGGCAGAGGGCTGCTTTACACGATTGACATGCACGCAAGTTGCCAAATTCTGCACAAAACTCCAGCCCAGATGCTGTATGTCCAACGTCTAGAATTCCATCACATTTTGATCACAAACTCTTCCCTCTGCGTCTCTTGAATGAGTCTCTTAAGTATAATGCCGATCCCTTTGGGGTTCTCTTCAATGTTTGGAAATCAGTATGCACAATACCGAAACGTGGCCCGAACCCGGCGGACCATTCTACAATGATTCTGTTAGTGTGAAAACCGAAAGATTTTGTCGGATGACTTGCCAAAGTTATCCATTAGAGTCCAGGCATAGTAACCCTGTACCTGCACTCCGTCCTGGTAGATGGCACGAGAAATGGCGTCCAGATACAAGCCGAAGTATCTTTGACGAAACTGGTCATCAACAGCAACCGCAACATCGTCTTCCCCGGGGCATGGACATCCGTTCTCGGTGACGATGATTGGGAGATGATAACGATCCCATGTCCAGTTGAGAAGCTTTCTGAAGCCTTCTGGTGCAAGCCGCAACCACTGCACCCCGGACATCGGGCCGATCTCGATTCCTTGGGAGTTCACCGATGACTCTTCAATGTTCCCAGTCCAGTCGTCGTCTGCTGGTGGAGTTGATAAAGCGCGGGCGTACTTCGTCGAGTAGTGATTCATGCCATAAAACGCATTAATGTGAGCTGTTTCGCGAAGCAAACTCCTCTCCTCTGCGCTGAACTCGGGCAGACGAGATCCAAGATATTCCCGCATTGACGACGGATAGTCTTGCCCCAAGAACACCGGGTCTCCGAACCACCCGATGTAGAACTCCATTCTTCGTTGTGCGGCATCCTTGTGAGCGTGGACCTCTGTATCGACAGGCTCATAGAAGTGCCCGTTGAGCACTATAGAGATGACTCCTTCATGAGCCGGCTGGAATTCCTTCGCATAGATCTGAACGACCGAGGCGTGAGACAGAATGATCGTATGCCCGACACGCCACGGCTCTGTCTTGGTATCGGCGCCCATCGCGGCGCATCGACCCGGGGCAAGAACACCATTGTGATGGGCGAAGATGGAGATGATGTATGGTTCGTTGAATGTCACCCACTTCTTGACTCGGTCGCCAAAGCGAGCGAAGCAAACGCGAGCGTAGTTCTCAAAGTCCGCCTTAAACTCTGCCGTATCCAGAAAGCCTCCGTAGCGGTCGTAAAGCTTCTGAGGAAGATCCCAGTGGTATAGCGTCACAACAGGCTCGATGTTGTGAGCCAGAAGCGTGTCAATGAGATTGCTATAGAATGCAATCCCCTTCTCATTGACAGGATCTTGTCGCCCGCCAAGGGGGATGATCCGTGTCCAGGCTAGCGAGAATCGGTACACATCTACGCCGAGCGATGACATGAGAGCCACGTCTTCCTCCACACGGTTGTAGTGATCGCAGGCTATGTCTGCATTCTGACCATTGGTGCGTGATGGATGGAGGTGCGAGTAGGTGTCCCATATCGATTTGCCTTTTCCATCCTGGGACACGGCACCCTCGACCTGGAAAGCTGCGGTTGCAGTTCCCCAGGTAAAGTCAGCAGGCAGGCGTAGTTCTTCAACGGGGAGGTCGTGACCGGTCGACGGGCTGTATTCAACCATGTCGCCGGCCAGAAACATGGCAGCTTCCGTTGACATGATGCAATGAGTAGAAAGTGATCTGGAGGATTGAACTAAAAGCTTGAGTGTAATCAGTTAGGAGACCAGAAATGCTACTAGATCACAAAGTAAGTGAGATACATGTACGGCTATCACCCCTCCAGCGTCAACCTCAAATGATGTGAGTTGATGTTCGTGGCTACTCGGTGCCGACTTTGCACCGAACTTCGCTTTGCACGTATTCATCCCAATGTCCGTACTAAGCATGCCCCTGAGGGTTCGTCTGAGTGTCTAACTTCATCTCTTGAAGCTTGGAATGGTAGGCGAAGACTTCCTTAAGTAGAACGATGCACTAGTTTGGTCCAAGTGCATTTAGGGATTTGAGCCATGAGCAGTTACTCCGCATCAATACGATATACGTACGAATACGAGTGGATACCTCAGTCCGAACAACCACCCGTCCCCGGGTTCAGATATGCAAGAGGCTGCTTGAATCCTACATCAAGATTGCAAATTCTCGGTACAGATCGCTCATAAATATCCCGAGCCTCACAGTGGGTACATGTACGAGGCACAGGGGGTACAAGGTCTGCTCTCACTTTGGGTATTTCGTCTATCCCCGTGAGAAAAGCGCGGGGGAATTAGGAGCTCTTCTTCTCAAGCAGAATTATTCATCAGAAGTGCGAAATCAGTCTCAACGACTATCATTCTACCCTATACTACATGTTCGCGACCTTATGGCCGTGCAAGATGGCCACAGTCACCGACGTCCAGTTCGAGCACTACCGCAGACCGAATGCTATTGGCATACACGAGACGAGGCCAAGAATATCTTGGAAGTTCACGAATGCGTCGACTGAGTATCAACAGCAGGCACACGAAGTTGAATTATCGCACTGGACAACCGGCAAGACTGGTCTGCAAGTAACGGCAGTGAAATCGATCTCAAGAACACACATCCTCGTCCCTTGGCCGTTCGAGAAACCACTACAGTCTCGACAGAGATTGTCCATCCGTGTCAGAGTTTGGGACGATGAGGGACAGTTGACGGCGTGGAGCGAGCCGTCGTACCTGGAAGTCGGCCTTCTCGACCGTCAAGACTGGCAATGCGAACGCATCGCCGCACCTTGGGGACCGGGCACCTCTGCCCCTGAGCCAGAGCAGCTATTCCGCAAAGAGTTCGCCCTTCACGGCTCAGTGATACAGGCTCGTTTGTACATCACGTCGCAAGGTGTTTACGAAGCTGAGGTCAATGGTCATCGCGTCGGCGATCATTTTCTGGCGCCAGGTTGGACTTCATATGACGGGAGACTCCAGTACCAGACATACGATGTCAAAGATCTTCTCAACGGAGACAATCCAGACAACTGCATCGGGGTTCGGGTTGCAGAAGGCTGGTTTTCTGGCAGGATAGGATTTGAGGGCGGCCATCGCAACATCTGGGGCACTCACACATCCCTCATCGCCCAGTTAGAGCTCGTGTACTCTGATGGTCGAAAACAGGTCGTTGGGTCTGATAGCTCTTGGTCTGTTACCAAAGGACCTATCAGGCTCGCAGAGATCTATGACGGAGAGAAGTATGACGCAACACTGGAGATTCCCGACTGGTCATCTCCTCTGGAAGCCCCGACTGATTCCGACGTTTGCTGGGATTCTGTCATTATCCTTCCATTCCTGTCAAAGTCTACACAGCTTATGGCTGGGTATGGCGAGCCGGTCCGAAGAATTGAAGTCATCAAGCCTCTCACCAAGATTATCACTCCCTCGGGAAAGACCATCATCGATTTCGGTCAGAATCTGGTTGGATATCTCCGATTGTCGAACATCAAGGGCCCCCGCGGCCACAAAATCACACTTTCACACGCGGAGGTGCTAGAGAATGGAGAGCTGGGAACACGACCATTGAGAATCTGCAAAGCTATCGATGAGTACACTCTCAAAGGAGCTGCTGAAGGTGAAGTCTATGAGCCGAGGTTCACATTTCACGGATTCAGATATGCACAGATAGACGGATGGGTCAGCAACTACGATGTCACGTCTTCAGTTGAGGCAGTCGTCTGCCACACCGATATGAGTCCAGTAGGGTCATTCTCATGCTCCGATGGCCTTCTCAACAAGCTATATCAGAATGTTACCTGGGGTATGCGTGGAAACTTCCTCTCGGTACCCACAGACTGCCCTCAACGAGACGAGAGATTGGGTTGGTCAGGAGACTTGGCCCTGTTTGCGCCCACAGCCTCTCTCATATACGACTGTTACGGGATGCTGAAAAACTGGCTCAATGACGTTGAGTATGATCAGGGTGTCCTGGGTGGCGTTCCGCCCATGGTCAGTCCGAACGCGACCCTACCGGATCCTGTTTGGTGTAGGAGAATTCCGTGCGCCATCTGGCATGATGTTACCATTCTTGGACCTTGGGTTCTTTATCTGGACACCGGCGATGAGAGCATTCTTGCTCAGCAGTACAACAGCATGTTGACTTGGATGAAGGTATTGCCCCGGAACAAAACCGGTGCCACACATCTATGGGATACGTCTGTATTCCAGCTTGGGGTATATCATATCACCTCTGACCCCGTTTTATCAAATGATAGACTGACCGCTCGACTAGGATTGGCTCGATCCCGCTGCACCTCCTGACGCTCCGTGGAAGTCCCCAACTGATGCCAAAATGGTTGCCAACATGTTCCTCATCCAAAGTCTAAGACTTATGGACCGCATATCAGGAATTCTTGGGCAAGAAGATAAGAGAGCAAAGTTTGAAAAGGAGGCGAAAGCAGCCTTGTCGCAGTTCCACGAAGAGTATGTAACTCAAACCGGGCGCATGGTATCGGATACGCAGGCCGCATATGCTCTTGCCATTTGTCTAGACATCCTCACTCCGACGCAGAAGGTCAGGGCTGGCAAGAGACTTGTAGAGCTTGTGCGAAAGAACAACTTCAAGATTGCAACTGGCTTCGCCGGAACCCCATTCCTCTGTGAGGCGTTGTTCGTCACCGGCAACGTTCAGGTCGCATACAGCATGCTTCTGGAGAAGGGGTGCCCATCTTGGCTGTATCCCATCACCATGGGCGCGACGACGGTGTGGGAAAGGTGGGATTCAATGCTGCCGAATGGAAGCATCAATCCGGGCGAGATGACTTCGTTCAACCACTACACGTTTGGAGCCATTGCCAAGTTCCTCTTCGAAAGAGTCGCGGGACTTCAACGGCTTGAACCGGGGTGGGCGAGATGCCGGGTGGCACCGACGGTAGGAGCCGAATTCTCGCACGCGTCCGCGTCGCATCTGAGTAGATATGGCACAGTTTCATGCTCCTGGCGAATTTCAAAGAGTCAGTACGGAGCAGAGACGATGCAGGTAAATGTCTCAGTGCCCTACGGAGTGATCGCCGAAGTTGTTTTACCAGACAGGGCGGGAGAGAAGCTGGAGGTGGTAGGGGTCGGAGAATGGGAATTTCAGGCCGAGGTTATCAGAGACTACGAATGGCCTGTTTTACCGTTGAAACCAAAGTCTTAGTTGCGAAAATTTCGAGTAGTTTCAAAAATAACAGAAACATTGCCAAGCTGCTGGGGACTGAACCCATTTAGCGCTTACTCGAACAACTCCGGAATCGGCGACGTGTTCTGGCACGGTAAGTTTGGCCGTCGGGAACTTCGGCTTGGCGGGAGTTTCTACTGGGTTTACATGTAAAAGGGGAAGCTTCATGTCATGAAACAACCTTTTACTCTACCTTGGCCATGTAATCTGGGAATAAGAAACAAATCCAAGACTTGCATTCTTCATAAAGCTACTTCATGCGCCTCTTCTCGGGGAAGATCCGGGGCAAAAGTCAGCGTCAACTCAGACCAGAAGGCGGCCTGTGTCCGCGCAGAGTTGATGTGTTTGTGAAATTCGAGCTTTGGAAAATAGTCCCCAACCACGTTTCAGCAGAACAGTGACCAGTTTGGACAGAGTTTCGTTGCTTGCGTTCATGCTTACAGCTGTTCGTGACAACGGATGTCAACTCAAAGCTACAAGTCGTTCGTGTAAACTTACCAAGCCATCGGCTGAATTTTCAGGCGACGATGCATATTCCGTGCTGCATTACAACGTATTATTGTCGATAAAAACGCGTGGGTGTAGACGGCAAACTTTCTTACCTTGATCCCGCGCAAGCTGGGTACACAGTCAGAATATTGGAGTGTCATAGCTTCCTTTTAATACTTCTCAATTTTTGTGAGAGCTCTTCTCTCGGGGAATCAACAGCTGTCATCGAAGACCCTACCCAACATTGCACTTGTGTGGTATCGTATACGCGTAAAGAGACAAGACCTAAGCTTACTCTTATCGCGCGCAAGTTTTGAAGCAGTCGACCAAAACCACAGAAAATTCAAAATACGCCGCCTCATCAACTCGTTCAAGAAACTTGCCCATGTCAATTCCCGTGGTCCGGGTCATCTGGCCTGCCGTTCTCATGTTTTACCTTGCGATAACGCCATTTACTGATTGCTCTCTTTGGACTCATCGCCTTCTTGAACTTGGTCCAGCCGCCCTCCCGTTTCGGTCCAGGAGGCAACTCATATTCACAATCCTCAAACGGATTCTCGTCGTGGTCATGATCTTGCTCGGCGAGCCCGTTTTGTTCTCTGAAGTCTTCTCCGAATGGGTTGCTTTCGGAGTACGCGTAATCATCATCGTCAAAGGGGCTCGGTGTGCGCCGGCGAAATGTGGGGCTGCGCAACGAGGGTGTTGTCGACCGTGGAAGCCAGGAGAATCTTCGCTGGGCATCTGGAGCCGGAGGTGTTGGTTCTGGTATGATGGTGGTTGTCATCATGGTGTTGATGGTGTGCCTCCTAGTGTTAGGCGGCTAAGTCGAGGAAAAGAAACATTGTCAGCCGCAGCTCTCAGGTTGCTGGTGCAGTGGTGATCGTTGAATTATGGTATACTCACGGATGCAGAAATTTGTGCCTCTGAAAAGGCGGTGCTTTTCTCGTCGATATCCATGGGTGCGCCTCTGGTCTTTTCCTCAGGATCGCATAAGTAACCGTCCAGCATGTCTCTTTCGTGGCTGTTCAGGAAAAGATAGATGTTGCTGCTCGTCCAGCGAACCGGTGTTTAAGCAACAAGTGGGATTCTTTTTTTTCTTTCTGTGCACCAGGCACTTTTTTGATCTTCTTTTGCCTCCTTATGTCAGTGGCTCGACATGGGTGGAACGAAAGCTGGGGGCGGGGGAAAGGGGTGCGAGCGGGTACGGCCAGCCACATATATGTATGCACGGCAACGATTGTTTCACGGCTCGGCGAGTCATTGAGATCATCATTTGGGTTTCGTTTGGCATTCTCATTCGATGTTGGATGCTTGGAGCACCATATCCGATGGGTCTGCTTGGTTATCTTCCATTCCAAGGGAGAAAGAGAGGGGTAGAACCTGGCCTAGCCGCTCGTTTCCCCTCACACCACAGACATGAGACGCAGAAAGGACGATTGATGCGCCGTAGAACGGGACTGGTCCCATCTGGGCCGTGAGCTCGCGACCCCTTTCCCCATGCACTGTGAGACTGATTGGTAGGCGATGGTTCTCGAACAAGTTCCGATCGGAAGGGTTCCTTGGGGAGAGTCATGTTGGTGACGGGCGGTGGACGCGGAGTAGGGTCCACTTTAGCCGTTGCATCCGGGATGGCCCCTCCGTATCGGCGGCGATCAATCGTCAATGCGGGGCCGCCCACACCGGCAGGCATGGAGAACCCATCCAAAAAGCTTGGTGGCGGCCACTTGTCGATCCGATATGCGCTGGCAGTTGCGGTTCCCGCGTTTGCATGCGTCTTCCGCACGTCGGAGAACTAGGAACATCGTGGCATTGACTTCTCGTTCTTCCCGTGCCCTTCAGCTTTTGTCCCAACCTCCTCCGTGTTCGCATGAACAACTCTAAAACCAGTCTGCATGTTGTCGAAGCTGCACAGCCACGTTTTGCCGAAGACCAAGTTCGGATTCCGTCCATCCATCAGAACTTCTGTCTCTTGTCATGTCGGTCCCCAGGAGTGTCTCAGAAAGGTCAGTAGCAGCGACACATGGAAGATAACGTCCGTCAACTCGACGCATAACGATAAGCTGGTTATCCACCCGATCCAACCCTAAGACTATTATGGGAATTGACTATGGGATTCTGAGCATACCCCGGCTCTTCCGACCTTAGTCTGTGCGCTGAATTATCCCAGATGCAGATGCTGTGGCGACGATCACGGACCCTGATTTTGCATGCCACTTGACCTTATGAAAATCACCAGACTCATCATAGGTAGTCATCAGCCCACTAGTGTTCGACGACTATCACTTGACAGGCCGATTAATTTTGCTCACCGAATCCACTAACCAACTTCACCATTTTCTTACCAACAGCTTTCACACGCTCGATATTCATCCAGGCCAATTGAGCCTTGACGGAGTATCAACATAAAGACTGGAAGCAGCATAAACATCCAGGACTCCGGTCATGCCAGGGGAAAAAGTTGCTTTTACAAGTTGTCTTTTGGTTTAGCTCTTTGACCAACCTGAATGGCTGGGCATGAGTTTGCTCTATTCCTCGCTTTAAATCCGGCACCTTTCTATCCAACCCGGGTGACCAAGCGCAAGCAGGGCGAAAATTCGACGATGAACCCCGGTCGTTCCGGAAATTAGCGGCGATCATGAATCAGCCTCAGCATGGTCCCCCTTTTAAAGAAAAATATTGCCGGACCCCAGTACATACTTTATTTTGCGCCCCTTTCTGTTTTCAGAAGCAGCATCTTGCATACCAGATCGCGATACGAGAAAGCATGTTTTGCTGAGGCGTGTCTAGTCCGACAATTTTTTCAAGATATTTTCTCTACCATTGTGTTCATAGGTGTGAAGCGTTACCACAGGCTCAAACCTCAGAAAAGATGCCATTGCGGAAACAAGCACCAGTAGAGGAGAAAATCCCGGAAGTCCAAGAATCATCGAGAGATGCCACCAGCAGCAGCTCCGATCGCGGCTTCAGTGATGTTGAAGCTGGCCTTCCGAACTTAGCAGCCGGTCTTCATGGGACATCGAAACAACCAACAGAAAGAGCCACTCCTCATCAGCTTTTCTACGTCTTGGGACTCCATGGTATTGGTGCTGGTATTCTGTCCGGTGGCATCAATTTTGCGATAGCCTACGGTAAGTTGAAGATTTTTTCTTGTTGAGGGCATCTTGAAACCCATCGACTAACGCAACTCTGACAGGCATGTATACAACCCAGAACCTGGCAACAAACCCCATTCGTCTCTTCCAGCTACCCAACACCCTCGCTGGAGACGCGGTAGTCACCACCATCATCCAAACCCTGATTACGTGGTTCGTCGAGCTTATTGTTGTCGATCACGACCTGAAGAAGGGCGCCGTCCGTTCTATTGGCTTTTTCAGAGAGCCCGTCCGCCCTCTGCTGCGATCGCTCATGCTTCTCGACCGGATCGAGGACGGAGGGCAGGTTGTCGCGACGCGGTCCAAGCGTTGGGGGCCGTTCATCGCCGATCAGGTCATCCGCGTCGGCTTCATCTTTGTGTTCGCCTTCTTCCTTCTATGGCTACCTGCGATCGGTATTTTGACTGCCGTTGGTGAGCGGAGGGCGAGCGGCGACTGGGACTGGTACTTCCAGCGCCAGTGGGCTCCCGAAATTTTCAAAGGCGTTTACGGCGCTGTACTTGCTCTTCTCACGACGCCAGTTATGGCTTCATTCTGGCTTGTCAGAGAGGGATGGAGAGTGAAAAAAGAAAGGGCGCAGCTGATATAATGAGTCGACGTGATACGCTCAGCGGTTCATGCCACACGACGATAACAAATCGCGAGAACAACATCTTTCCCATTTTTTTACACTTACACCAACAAATCTGTTGTTATACCCGTCATTCATGTCGATAAACATCTGGGCAGAAACGTCGTTCGTGTCATTGATGGTGTCGCTTTCGCAGGGCGAATGCGGAGTTACCGTTGTTCATTTGGATTTTGCAAGGAGTTTTGGAAGTTCCAACTGATGGATTTGTCGGCTCGGATCGGAAAACGGATAGATGACGATGGATTTCGTGCGAAGCGTGTTCAGAGCGAGATACCCGCAACATACAATCATTTGCACGCCAATCTGCAATTACGACTTACAACAACTGGAAGTTATCACCATCACTAGGCTAGATGCGGTAGAATACTAGCGATACCTGATAGAATAATTGAAAACATGTTAACAAACATTCCCTATCATGTTTGTGTACCGGGACGGCTGGCAGGTTCCCTTGCAGGCGGCAAAGTCTGATGCGCTTGCTGCAAGTAGTGACGACGGACTGATCAAGTTACGACACAAACTTACCGTATTATTTCCACGGGCCGTCGCACCTTCTTCAGTACAGCGTGCCACGATGGCTGTTCCAGGGTCTTCACTATTACTGTACCTCAGGCTTTGCATACATGTAATGCTTGAATCACCACATGCAGGGTGCCCATGAAGACCACCGCAATTCATAAATAACTTCGACATAAATACAAGTGAAGCTACTTTCTGTCACCCCGGAGTCTCAGTGAAAGTGTGCTACCAACACGCTAACGTGGGCAATAATGGCATGGATCGTTCAATCCACCAAGGGCGTGCTAAGGTATGTACTTGCGCTTCCGGCTCGTGCATGAAGTGAACTCCCAATGGGCGACTTCAAGTTGTACAACACTGAATCATTGTTAATCGTTTTTGCGGGATAAATGTCGGAGTCAGCCATAGTAAACTGACCGATACGCTTGACTGTTTGTTGCTCACGGCTCGGAAATTTGCGGCCTACGCTCTCCGTGGCCCTAAACCAAATCAGGCCAGGGAGCCGATTTCTTCACGATCCTATTCAAGTATCACAAGGGAAGCGTAAACTAAACCATTTCAGTACTTCCTCACGACAATGGTTGATCTAACGCAGACTCTGTCAGTGGACCGGTCCAACCGAGTGAGATATTGGTAATGTGGTCAGCGTCTAAGACTTGCTGATTTGGATTTAAAGACCATCGCTCTCGCTTCATAGTGGCTATGGCAACCTCTACTTCCGAAAACTCAAGAACAACTCAAGTGAAGCCTTTCGGAATTTTGTTCTTGTCTTTCACTTCTCAGTCATCAAAATGCCCTCGATACACGAAGTCCGACGCAGCAACGCTCTCTTGAAGAGTGGGTCACCAGGTATGGTGGCTGTCATGGGTAAGCAAGCCCACATCTGTTTATCACATTGAAACAAGTCTGACTATTCTCCTGGATGGTAGCGGGAGCCACTAGTGGAATAGGACAGGCTACTTGCAAGGCCTTGGTTGAGCACTGCGAGGAGCCAACGGTCTACATCGTTGGCAGGAACATAGCATCGGCTACGGCTACGATGGAACACCTGAAGACGTTAAACCCTTCGGCCAAGATCCACTTCATCCAGAGCGACCTCAGCCTACTGAATAATGTTGACGCCGTCTGTCGGGAGATCATGGAGAAGGAGACGAAGATCAATCTTGTTTTCCTGAGTGCAGGGTTTCTCAGCATGAACGGTCGCGATGGTGGGTGTACTTTTGCAGACCCAGACGAAGACATGCGGCTAACGGCTTCAAGAAACTAAGGAAGGACTGGATAAGATGTTCAGCCTGCAGTATTACTCCAGAATCAGATTCATCCTGAATCTTCTTCCCGGCCTCGAGCGGGCTGGTCGGTACGACGAACTGGCTCGGGTGGTTTCCGTTCTGGGCGCGGGCAAAGAGGGGAACATCTTCTCCGATGACCTCTCGCTGACACAGAAGGCCAACTATAGCCTTCCCAACTGCGCTCGTCAGTCTATTACAATGACATCTTTGTCGTTCGAGCACCTCGCCAAGGCCCACCCCACCGTCTCGTTTCTTCATGTCTCGCCTGGAACTGTTAGAGGCACCAACATAATGACCGGCATGGGCAGTATCACGAGCTCCATTATCAACGCTCTGATGGTCATTGCTGCCCCTTTCAACGTCTCAGTGAAGGAGTCTGGTCAGAGGCACCTTTACGCAGCCACAAGCGCTTCTCTCACGAAGAAAACCAAAGAACACGCCGCTTATCGACTGGCATGGGACGGAGAGGCTTGTAGATCCAATGAAGTCTTCGAGCAGTACATGAAAGATGGAACGTGTGAAAAGGTCTGGACTCATACTGAGGCCGAGTTCAAGAATATTTGCAAGCATTGAGAGTCTTGCATTCTTGAATTTCACAAGGCTATGCCAATGCTAGCCGACTTGGATATTAGAACTTGGAATACCTTGTCCGCCAAAGACCTCATGCTGTTTCCATGTCATGTTCAAGGTCGAAGTAACACTTCTTGCAAATATAGCTACATGGAAAACAAACAGATCGAGCCGCTCTCATACGTCGCCAGCGCCGGGAAAACCATCGGTACCATCACCACGATGATACTTCATATCAACCAGAAGCTCCAGATGAGCAGGTCACACCAGTAACGCTACCAGAGTTTGCGCAAGCAACAGTAGCCGTTCCACTTCCAGCCTTGACCTTCCAGTTAGTGAACGCAATCTCGCAAGAACCCTTGACAGGGCAGTTCACGTTTGCCGTGACCCCCTTGTACTTAGTCGAAGTGGTGCCAGAGAAGTTCTTCACGAAGATGTCGGTGATCTGAGATGTCGGAGGGTTTGAGGCGCAGAACTCTGCCGTCTCGCCGTAGCACGTCTGGACCTGGAACGCGTAGTCGCTGTTGTCGACAACTACTCCATCCCAGGTGACATTGCTCACGGTCGCGATCCCATGAGTGCTTCCGCCCGGGTAGACCTTGATTCCCGCAGCCTTCGTAGACGTCTTCATGATGGCGTTGCCCACAAACACGTTCTTGACAAAGTCCGTGCTGCCGGCCGTCTTGCCCAGGCTTCCGATGCTGAGTCCATGGCTGCCGGAACAAGTGATGTCGCGTATCTCAACGTAGTCTGCTCCAGCCTTAAGTGCGACGCAATCGTCATTGTTGACTACCGTTACGTTCTGGACAGTGACGTGGGAGGCCGGGCCGATATCGAAGCCGTCCGTGTTCTTGGGAAGGTTGGACGACGAAGACACTGCGGAAAGAGAGATGTCTCGGAAAGCGACGTTCGTCGAGTCGCCGGCGGTGGAGAGACCGAAGGATGGCGGGTTCTTGACGGTGATTCCGGAGACCTGGACGTTGGATGAGCCGGTGATGTAGAGAAGCGTAGGTCGGTCGTAAGTCTTGTCGGCTGCAAATTTGTCCCACGAGCCCTGGCCATTGCCATCGATGACACCTGAGCCTGTGAGACTTCGGATCTTGGCGCCCGTGATCTTTTTGACGTTGATGATGGTCTGCTTTCCGTTCCAGTAGCTGAAGTTCTCGAGGACTTTGAGAGTGCCTTCGAGCTGGAAGTCGCAGTTGTTGCAGCCGGTGAAATCAAGAACCGAGCCGATCATGTACGTGGTTCCTTTTGGAATGACAATGGTACCGCCATTTCCGCACTTCTTTATCGCATCGATGATTGAAGGAGCGTCGTCCTTCGAGGCGGAACCGGCGCTTGTGGGCTTTGGACTGTTAGTTTCTGCGTGATACGCTGATGACGAGTACTCACAGTGCAAAATGCCCGCTGTGCTAAGACTCCTGTGTCACGGCCATGGAAAGATGGAGAAGCGTTGATGGCTACTGCGCCAGCCGCGCAGCTCAAGATGAATGATAGAAGGCAAACCATTGTCAAGGGTTTTCGATGCGCGAGACAAAATCTCCAGTTTCAGCGTTCAACCATGAGCAGCCATTGTTCTTTATGTCTCCTCTGATATGGTACCTTGACCCAGGACCTTCCCCGGGTCTCGGAAAACGGTGCCGAAGGGGGTCATTTAATCTAGAAAGCTTCTCCATCAGATAGAAGTTCCGATAGCCTAAAAGCAGATGCGTTCGTAAGGGGGAAGACCAGACCGCACACGGACACGAGTTGCTCACTCGAAGCGGAAAATGGACGCTGTTCAGGGCATGACCCTGTCATCTTGTCATTTGACAGGACGGGGACTCCAAACTTCCTCCAATCACCACCATGTTAGACGTCCAACGGGGAAACTTGACCGGCACACAGATGGTGTGTTAATTAAGACCAGTGGATATCAGCCCCTGGCAATTATCCCACCGTATCCCACCGGCCCGGGCGACGGTTGAGTTAAGCTTCGCCCAGCTAATGGTTGAAAGATCCAATATGCGCACAATAAAACTGGCAGTGCGGCTAGTCCCGACCGTTTGCCAAGCCGTAGAACTGCAAATCCTCTTGAGAAGTTGGGAGGCGGCAGCAGCATGCTTTGATTGATTCGTTTTCTCAGGCCTCCGGTCCTAGAATGCTTCCAAGGGCTTTAAATACTGAACTGTGCATTGAATCGGTGCTGCCTAGTGTAGTTGCGAACTACAACGCAGGATCGTATCTTGACTATCGTTAAGTAAACCGCGGGCTAAGTGGGAAAAGAACATTCAATGTGAAGACATCGTAGTGATTGATCAACGAGTGAGGGCTATGCATAGACGAGCAACTCATTTGCTCAAACTTGAATCTCCCACATGTTCAGAATCCCAGAATCAGATCTTCCATGGTGACCATTCACACATCTTCCCATCACCAAGTACTTAGCATCAGCTGAAAATGCTGCCGAGGACACGAACCCAGACTCTAGTCTTGCGGAGTACATCACCTTGCCCGTAGCAAGGTCGGTGACATCAGCCCCGTCATCTGTGCGACTAGCAACCCATCTGAGATCGGGCGAGATAGATAGAGGCCATGCCTCGCTGCCCCGAGCCGTCTCAAAGTTGTAGCTATTCATCACCCCCGTTTCGTAATCCCAGATAGTGACAGTGCGTCCCCATATAGATGCAACAACACCAGAAGTGGACACAGCCAGCTGCAACGGATTCCTCCAGTTATCCATCTCCAGCTTGGCAACGCTCCTCATAGTTCGCACATCGGTGACCCTCAATGTGCCGTCTTTTGACATTGTGACCAATTTGTCACCGCCCCCCGTAAACTCTGCGTGGGTGACTTCGTCGGTGTGACTTCGTACCACGCCATAACCGAGACCCCTCATGCTGTTGATGATCTCGACGCGGTTCTTGATTCCCTTGATTGCCAGCATAGAGCCATCGGGACTGAAAGAGAAGGCGCGAATGCCGTGCCACTGCAACATAAATCGTCTCGTTGTCGGATTAGGGCTTCGAGATGTGTCAAGAACGTAAAGCGCCGGCTTATGAAAGTGAACAAAATCATGGGTGATGGAACTGAGCTTCAGCTTATGGGGTAGCTCGTCGTTGTGTTCCACTGTCAGAGCCATCACCTCATCTACCGGGGAGAATACCATGTGGACTCCCTTAGCCTTGATCTCCTTCAGTCGCTCGCAGGTTGCAGCGTTGAAAACGACAATGTCTCTGTGGAAGCTGGATGTTGCGAACGTTGGAGGGCTTCCTGGCATGAACTTGATGTCTTGCGGCTCCTTTTCCAGATTCATGACAACTTTTCCGATATGTTTGAAGTTAACGCTGGAGGGCGCCGGCAAAAGCAAATTAGGGGCAAGGAACCCAAGGTCCGCATCTGGAGTCAGACTTATGCTCGGGGGTGGGATCGAGACTGCGCTGCTTGCGATTAACCTCCTGGCCACTTCTAAAGTCGACGTCGGCCCAGATTGCTGCTCGACAAAGGCTTTGAGGAAATCGAGAAAGTCGCCGACGGCTATGTTGTATAGTTGGCGAATACCGGTACAGACTTCGGGTTGGTTCGACTGGAGCGACCCCGTTTGTTCTTGCGAAGCGAAGTTTTCATCTAGGATGGTTTGAATAGCTGAAATTTCCTGCAAAATGGAGCTGGTTGCATATGGCGGCGAGTCACCATTCTGCTCAGCTCGTTGGAGGTTTTGAGCTCTATTCGTACTATCAGTTCCCCGAATAATGTGTGGCGAGGGTTGCTAGAGAATGCCTCGAGCTTGTAGAATTACTCACAAGTCCAATGCGTCTGCGGCGAGATTCAAGGCCCTTCGACCTGTACCAAGATATGAAGTCAAGGTCTTCAACTCCGCCAACAGAGTCGAGAGAACGGGACGTTCATCAATGCTGGTCCCGGAGAGGAGTGATTCGACTACTCTTATGTTTTCGACACATGCGCTGGGGATGCCGCGAATTTTGGCGGTTAAAGACCCTTCTCGGTCGCCTTCACTAACATTTCGCTCGAGTCGCGCAGCGACAGTCGGTAGACTCAACAATTCTTCCAGCAGTGGGGAAAGTTGGGCTTGCGCTTGCGGATAAGATGCAATGAATTGGCGAACAGTGTTAGCTGCTGGAGCAAGCGTCGACTGCAATATCTGAGACTCGGTCGCCATTGTTTCCGTTGCAGATGATATGCTAGTATGCCTCTGATCGCTGCCGGGAATGTGGCGATTGCGGCTTTCAGAGACGCTCAGTGACGGGCTGTGGCGGAGCTTCGAGAACGTCTGTCGCTTGCGGCGGACGGCGACAGTCTCGGCGCTTATAAGTAGGTTATGGAGGTAAGCATTTCTTGATACAGACCCCAGGCACCAGGCAGCCGAATTCCCAGCTGCGGCTATGCCCGCCGATGTTTCCAGCTGAACGATTCAAATGATGTCAGACTGGTAGCCCAAAAATGTGCTGTCACTTTGAGGCACAGTCAGCGAATGTAAGCCACTAACTGTTCACAAGTCAAGAACATTGGATGACGAGATCCTTGGGCCCAGAACGGGATTCAGCAAGGTAAACGAATAATAAGACCAGTGCATCAACAAAACCGTAATGTAGCACAAATTCAAAATGAGCGAGAAAATGATAATTGGGATGAATCTGGCCGTGAATACCTCCAGGGAGAGGGTAGAACTTCAAGCGTGAAGTAGTGGGGCCTCAGGTTGAGGGTCATAGGTATGATTAATTCTGACCCTGACATCAGCCACATCCTCGATAGTCTAGTGGTGAGGATATCTGCTTGTCACGCAGGGGACCGGGGTTCAATTCCCCGTCGAGGAGTTCTTTTTGGCTTTTTCTCAAAAAGGACGCGCTCGAATTGGTGTCATCTTCTGTTTTTGTTTCCGCAGATGGAAGAATCATGATCATGGGCTAGAGTTGCCCGTAGAACTCGTATATGTGTGTGTGAAGAGAAGGTTGTCTGCATTCCGTTCCTAAGCCATGAACAGCGAGTGCATGTCAAGGTCACCACCCTTCATTCAACCAGCAACTCTGCCCAAACCTGGAAGAATAAATCTGAAGTCATGACTCATCGTTCAACCATGCTGAAGCTTCAACATAGCCTGGACTTCGTATTTCTTTAAAGGTTCAGCGTTGTAGTTATTAACTGTCAGGAAAACACTCTCCATCGCCAATACTTACCAAAGTCTTACAAAACAGGCTATGTCTCGGCTCAAAGCTGCATGAACTGATTGAACTGTTAGGCTGGCATGGTGTCGTTTTGTCTATGTTTCGGTATTCTTGACTGGTCTTATTTGTAGATACGTACTTGATCTCAGTCTTCTGAGCTTTCCTTACTTCATGCCAACATAGATATGCGAATACTGCCCTTAAATGCGGACTGAAAATGAGCCATATGTGAGTTTCTGTTTGAAGAGTTTATACCTAATTTGAAGCTGAACGAGCGTAGTGGGCCTACGGGCCCTGATGTCCGAAGACAAGAAGTAATGATGATGCATAACATGAAAACACTAATGAGCACTTATTGCCGCCCCTCTGTATCTCCTGAGATAGCCTTCGCGTGTATACAGACTACCCAGCCCAACACCTGTACTCCGACAAATGAACGTTACCGACATATCTGGCCTGGCTACTTTTCGTTCCCATAGTAGTTCTTTGTCGCATCTCAATCATCCGGATCTGAGACTCCCCGTGTAATTCGGCCCTTGAGTCGACTTGCACACCGTGGACATGAAGGAGTTCCAATAGCCTGTTATATGTCAACGTTAGACTTGGAGCAACGAACTCCAACGCAAGAATCTAACTCACTGACGGCGGTAAACATCTCTTAAAACTGCGGATGGAGGGCCTTATTTGGCGGGCTTCGGTAGCTGACACTTGGTGCAGTTTGGGGTCGAGGCGTCTTGAGCAGCCAAAGTGGCCGCATCGCAACCGCACACCTTCGCAAGAGAGGTGACAGAAGAGACGGGGAAGATGGGGGCAGGCATTGTCGTGATTATTGTTTTTGAACGGGACTTGAAAGATGGAAGAGAACGTCTAAATAGTCGGTGAGTTATTGTTGCTGTTATGAACTGCGTTGGATGAATGTAAGATATGGCTGGAGAGTATTAGACTATGGGATGATGTTCCTACAGACTTATATAGCGAGAAAACTGCAGGATCAAGTCGTCAGTGATACGGTTTGTTGTAACGCTCACCGGTTGCTGTCGTTGGCACACGATGTCCCCAGAGGCAGGGGCCAAGGTGCAAGTGGTAGACTAGTACGATGATAGGCCAAAGCATCAACTGCGGCTATGGCAGGGGAGTTCGCATACCAAAGTCCTAGACACGACATGCAAATGCGCGATTTGGGAATAAGGCAACATGAAAAGAGCCGCTTCAGCCCTACGAGACCTGTGGCAGGAAGCCAAGGGGGACCTTCCCGATGTGACGGCCGTTTCCCCGTATAGGGAAGCCAATGGGAGCACCGATGCTTCTCAGTACGGTAGAGACATTGTCACACTGTCGATGCCATCGTGGCATGTCTGCATGTTAGGGGGCCGCCACGAACTTGGCAGCCGGGGGGTGTGAACATGGGCACTGCCTGTTGTGTCTCGTGCGGAGTCTTGGGCGCTAAATCACTATCCGATGGCAGACTAAAGACGTTGACGGCGTGTTATTTGTTACGAATTCTGTATAGATCTGGCCAAGGTTTGTTTGGGCGATCCGTATACGCCCTCTCTTCTCGGTCCGAATATCGGATTGCAGTCCTTACTTGAAGAATCCCGTCAAGAAGGATCCGCTTGCGACCAGTAGGAACGGCTTTTAGCTGATATTTTAGCAGCGGATAAGGCGGACACGCGTCTTATGTGCCCCTTTTCCGGGATTCTGGAATTGTTCGGGGGGAAGAGATAATATGATACACTCCATATGCCTGATGATTTCAACCTCAATTTCTGAAATGGGCAATGGTACGTTGAGACGTCGTGTCCCCACAGCCGACGCCGAGAGAACACTAAGAGACCAATTGCCGGAATAGGAAATTCTACGTTCATGGGGAGGTGGCCAAGACACGACTCGGCTTTCTCATTCGTCAGATCTGCAATGGTGTAAGCCGGTAGTCTCGAACGGTCTTACTCATTCTCTGTCAACACCAATCACCATACCGTTGGGTCCAGTTAGGGGGCCGAATCTTGGTCTTTACGATGGATCAATGGCCAGGCACGGGCGAGGATCACTAGGCTTAGTTCAATCCTACGTATAGTCTAATTGGGGCCGTGCCGGACGCCGTACTGGACAATAAGCTCAAGATGTGCACGTAGATCTGCCCGAAACAAATAATGTTTGTTCTATAGATTCCAAAAGGAGAATATGCTGCCCCTGTCTTTCTCCACAGCTTCGAAAAGGCTGGGCTTTGTAAGGCGGACTTTCGGGTGATGTCCATACGAGGAGCCTCGGCCGATAAGCTGACCTAGGAGCGTCTAAGCACGTTTGCCACAGCAACTCATTCTCCGAGGTGCAATCTTCCCCCGAACCTGAAACATCACCGAGGGTCAAGTTGATGTTGTCGGTGTCGGACGAGCCTCATGAAGCAGGGAGGCCAAAAGTCGGACCCGGCGAGATCATCGAGACGACCATGCAGATGCATGTCTTACTGATCAAGAGAATGCCTCGTACTTGAGCCTCATGAAGGTAATCAAAGAGACCTCCTCGTCTACTCTGGTTACATCTCCACCTGCACGGTCATCCGCGGCGTACCGCCAAAATGCAGGCCTAGACTCCCCTCAAGCTACGTAACATGAGGCTTACTTTCGAAGGATAGGACTCTAGGCAGCAGTTTTCAACAAAGTTGGTCTAAAATTACTTCAAGAATAGCATAAATTGTTGAAAGCCTCTCTCTCGAGACACCCCTCAATCCCATCGCGGGTGTACGGATTGCAGAATTCCTGGCAGGATGTAGCTGCCTTGAGAGTGAGCACAACTTCAATCGGGATATTCTTTTTGTGGCAGAAATTAGTTTTGCGGGCGTTCTTTACGGCCGGCTTCACAGCATGCACCGTACTTTTTGTTTCATGCTCGTAGAAGATGTGTCTACTTGCGGCAGGAAGTTGTCAACTTGACGATGATGGTGTGAGCGATGCACAAGCCGAATTCTTTACACTCGGGATCAAGGCCATGAGACTTGCCTTCAGACCTGCTTTAATACGCCTTTGGAGAGTCTGTGAAGTTGAAACCTTGATGTGAGTACCCCATGATTTGATTCATACTTTTTGATCCAAACAGTTCTGGCAGTGGTGGCTCGAATAGATGCACACCAAACTCCCAAACACCAATAGATTCTCAGCAGCTATTAAACCTCGGAGTAATCAACTGTCTAGAAAGATGGGAACCCTCTGTGGTAGCCTCACAGCCACCTTAAAAGATCACATGTCTCAGTATTGAGGCCAAAGTTCTTAATAATGACTGCCAAGATGGCCTGGCACCTCAGTATCAAGATAACCCTGTTGAATGACCAAAAGTGAATCAGCTGAATATATGTAGCATTGTTATTTTGTTCGATTGTAATGCCTCTGAGCGAACCCATTTTTACGAAGTAGATAGACATGAAAAAGCCAATGCACCAACTGATGCCAACAAATTTACCAAATTTACTAATACTGACACTCTTTTCGCCTGTCATTCAAAAAGTAATCGACGTCCAAATCCCGGTTGATTCTAAGATTCACACTCTAGACCCGTATCATACCACTTCACCGAGGATCAATCTCTAGCATAGAAGTCGCCCAATGACCGGTCACGAGTAAACATATCACGAATGCATCGGTTTACCTATTAGTACATGGAGGGTTTCCAATTTTACGAAAGCTCAGAAAACTGGGATGAAGCAAGCCACAATGACAATTGGGAAAGTACTGATGTTTTCATTCAAAAACAAGACGTACTTGAAGCCAATGGCAACACTTCTTATCATCGCTAATATCCAATGATTTGAACTAATGAACGACAAGATACTAGATATATTCAAGCTCGTCAGGTTCCTTTTTCTCTTAGAGGACAACTGATAGTATTTATCAAGCCTTCATGTTCAGTGAACGCCAATTGCGACAGGATCCGACG
Source organism: Colletotrichum karsti (assembly GCF_011947395.1). Taxonomy (NCBI): domain Eukaryota; kingdom Fungi; phylum Ascomycota; class Sordariomycetes; order Glomerellales; family Glomerellaceae; genus Colletotrichum; species Colletotrichum karsti. Next base: position 1,154,332 of record NW_024065904.1, read on the forward strand.
AGATGTCCGGATTATGTCGGCGCTTCGATGCCGGCTCTCGTTTTGTAAGCAGTCAACGCATTTTCACATAAGCACACAAGGCCATTATGTATGGATCGTCTGATGTCAGCACGTAAATTGAATTCCGTGGCCTCGCTAACTTACCCAAGCGGACTAGCCACATGCTCGGAACTGGGTCCGGGATTAGTTGGGATCAAAGCCTCGGCCATTTTCAGCATGATAGTTCCCATAATTGATCTTTTGTCACCTGTGGAGGGGTCAAGCGATGACAACCCGGTAGAGACACGAATACTATTCGCACTTGTGCTTTGAAATTAAATCTGAACGTTTTATTTCGCATTTGAGGATTCGCCGGGGTGGATGTTATAAGTATCATGCACGCCACGCTGTAGTTGGAATAACATGCGCCCAGTAAGCCTCTATCATTTCGAGACATCTCACGATGACGTCCACAACTTTGCCAATCATTGAGCGTCTCCCGCATGTCTCGGGCACCCCGGCATTCGAAGCCGCGCGCAAGACAATCTTAGAAGAATTCGCCGCAAAAGTCCCTCTCGAACTGCACATCTCAAGAGCCATCATCGACAACCCGCCAAAGAACGTCACAGCCTTGCCTCGAGACTCCGGGCTTCTTTCACCCGAGGAACTCGAAATCACCGAAACTTACGATGTTGTCGCTCTCGCCGAAGCTATCGCAGCCAGAAAGTACACCGCCGTGGCTGTTGTGACGGCTTTCTCGAAAAGGGCAATCATCGCGCATCAGCTCACATGCTGCCTGTCAGAATGGTTCATGGACGAAGCCATAGAACATGCCAAGGCGCTTGACGAGCATCTGGAAAGGACCGGGAAGACCGTTGGACCGTTGCACGGTATCCCCATTGCCGTGAAAGAGATGGTGCCCTTGGCTGGTCACTATACGTCATTAGGCTTCCTCATCACACGTCAGCAAGCTGAGAAGGATTGCCAGATGGTTGCGATTCTGCGCAAGGCTGGGGCCGTCTTTCACTGCAAGACTCTGCAGCCTCAGGGGATCATGCACTTGGAAACGGTTTCCATCCAAGGTCGCACGCTGAACCCTTACAACATCGATCTATCCGCAGGCGGGTCAACCGGAGGAGGGGCTGCTGTGGTTGCTCTTCGCGGAAGTCTTCTTGCCATAGCCACGGACATCGGTGGCAGCATTCGAGGACCGGCTGCTTTCTGCGGTCTTTATGGCTTCAAGAGTACCTCTTACTATCTCCCGATGAGAGGGTTCACTGGCGATTCCGGGTACATCGGCGAGCTGAACGTTCTCGCATCGTCTGGTCCGCTGAGTGTATCTCTCCGGGATATGGATCTCTTCGTGTCTGTTCTGAAGAATGCTCAGCCTCACCTGGAAGATCCGAGACTTATTCCCATACCGTGGACTGGGCTTGAGACTCAACGCAAGTCGGTTCCGCTGAAAGTCGGGTTCATGATGAATGACGGCATCGTCATGCCCCAACCCCCTGTTATCCGTGCCCTCGAATGGGCCCGCGAGAAGCTGAGCAAGTCACCTGCCTTCGAGGTCAAAGACTTTACAGCTTTTAAGACCGCTGAAGCCATCACGAACATCAATCGTATCATCCTGCCCGATGGAGGAAAGATGGCCAAGGGTGCGATGGCAGCAACGGGCGAGCCGCCGATGTTGTTGACGAAAATGGCTCTCCAGAATCCGGATGTGATTAACCAGGACCTGGACGCTGCTGGTGTTCTTCAGCAACGCGTGGCGCGGGACAAGTTCCGGTGCGAATTTGCCGAGCACTGGACAGCGCAGGATGTCGACGTTCTCATCAGCCCAGCGTATGTTGGCCCGGCATGTGCCCATGACACCGCTATCTTCTCCAACTACTTGTCGTTCTGGAATTACGTCGACTATCCCAGCGCTGTTCTGCCTACCCGTATCAAGGCGTCGAGCAAGGGTGCGGAGACCTACTCGTCTCAGCATATGAACCCGCTAAGTGAGGACTGCAAACGCGTGCGACAGTTCTGGGAGGACGGCGATTTTGAGGGTGCCCCAATTGGTATCCAGGTCACTGCTCGGAAGTACTTCGACAACGATTTATTTGTAGCGCTGAAGGAGTTGCAGAAGGTTCTAGACATTTGATAGCATGCCTTAAATGTATTCAGTCCAAGGAGAGGCCGCCTACCTACTCGGCCCACGAGCTTGAGGATTAGTCTAAATAACATTCATGAAACAGAGTGCATACTGTCAAGAAATCACAAAATCAGTTGTTCTGAGAAGAGTATATTCGTTCTTGGTCGATGCTACTGATCGACATGTGCATGCATGTTGCGAAACAGCATGGCATGGTCTAAGGTGGGAGTTCTAACTCAAAGCCAGTCGTGTCGCGCTTCTTCTCTAACGCTTGATAAATAAGTGATGTCAATAAAACCAAAAGCCCGAAATGGGCTACTGCAGAGACAATTCCAACTCCAAAATATGCACATGTCGGGTATCACGCGTGCCGTTCTGCCAATATTACATCCACCGATTGAGTGTTCCCATGCACTCTACTGTCCCTTTTGCCAAACAGACAGGGACTTCTCACTTCTCATTCCTGATCTGCTCCTCATCAGATCGCAGGGTTAGCTCTGTGCTGGCCGAACGTGGAGGCATGGGTACCCCGTCATCCTGAGTTCTGGCAGCGGCAGCAGCAGCAATCTTGCCAGCGTCGGCACATCGCTTCCGGATGGAGAAGACGACCAGTACATGGCCAGCCACCAGCCAGGCGAAGAGAACTGGTAGCGCGACGCGGGTCTGATCGGCACAACCAGACCAGGCTAACACCATCATCGAGTATGCCTCGTGAGCTGGCAGCGCGTATCCGATCTTGTAGAATCCCGGCATGAGCTCGAACGGGGCGACGGTGCTGGAAATGTTGGTGATGATCCATGTGAGCACGAAGAATGGCATGAACTGCATTGGCACGAAGGATCCGACGAAGCCCTCGAGGACTTGCCACTGGACATCCATGTAGAGCCAGAAGACGAGAAGAGTCTTGCCAAACTCGAAGCTGTGGACATCCCACGTCTCACGGAAGGCCCAGAGGTAGCCCGTGACAGTCAGCGCCGTGAGGAAGCCGTAGATCTTGCCGATGCCGAAGCGGAGGAGCCATACGTCGCGGACGCGAGCCTTGGCGAGGAAGCCGGAGTTGAGACCGATGCCGTTGAGCGCGAGGATGTAGAAGAACTGGGCCAGGGTTGGGATGATGATGTTGACAGTATTGAAGAAGACTCGAGGTCCTTGCGTAGTAGGCTGGATCAAGTCTGGCGTGGACTGAATGGGATTCAGGTAGGCGGCGATGGCGGCCGGGTTGCTCGCGTTGAGAGAGGCAAAGGCGGCGGTTCCATTGGGAGTCTGGTAGTAGAATCCACGCGCAGCTCCGACAACCTTTTGGATGTTCGACATAATGATCGAGTCTGCTTGCGCGGGATATCTGGCCTGGTTGTATGTGTAGGTGATCGACTCGGCTGCGTTGTATCCAGTAGATGTACCATTGATGGCGCTGGCTAGTTTTGCAGATGCGCCCGAGGAGACATATATCGCGCCCCAATAGTCACCCTTGCAAACTGCATTTCTGACCGACGACGGTGTTGAATACTCTGAGACGGAGCCGAACTCGATCGTGGGGAAAGTGGCGGCTTGGAGACTTTGGGATGCTCGTGAGACGGCGGCACCGATGGCGCCTTGGTCGTAATCGACGGCGAGGATCTTGATGTTGTGGGAGCGTTTTGCTTGGTCGAAACTCGATCCGAAGAGATACGACATGTTTGCAAGAACTAGAAGGAGGAGCATGATAGCAGACATGACCATGGGAATCAAAGTTCCCTTTTTCTGAGCGGCAGGCCATGAGGACAGGGGCGTCCTCGCCAGTGTTGGCTGTGTCGACATGACAGCGTGTGTTCGCTTGTGTCTTACGGCCTAGAATCACAGGTACCTTAACTCAAAACTAGGCAGGAAACCGGTTGATGTGAAGAAGGCTCAGTTGGTGCTGCCTGCTTTAGACGTCGTGGTAGGATGGAAGGTAGATGTTGGTGCACGGAGATCTGATAGATGGGGCGGCTCAAGCTTTTAAAACGGGATCTCACGATAATGAAGGTCCCACGTTGTCCCCATTTCCCTGAGGTGGTCCCGAGATAGAGTACCGACTAATCTGATAGGGAGATCGCGGAGGCCGGCCGCGCTGACAATCAATCCACGGGGACGGGCCCGTCCAACGGACTCGGGACCTTTTCAGGGTCACCATTCGTCATCATCCGCCTTGTTGCCGGTCTTGTTCCATGAATGCAGTAGAATATTCTTCGGCGCAAGCCTCGGAAATAAGTCCGAGCAGCGAACCCGAAGCCGTCGTGGCCCCCTTTTGCGACTTTTGCAAGGAAGATTCCGCGGCGAGAAGTGGGCAGGTGTGGTCGAAAAGTCTTTCGATGAGTCGGCAAATCGACTAGGGGTCCCCCCTAATCCTGGTTTGTTGTCGATGACCCGGCGCCACACGGCGGATCGGTGCTTGTGCTCGCCGATGGCCGGACTTTTTTCATTAGCTACTCGCCGGTCCCCCCGTCTCGACCGTCTGTTGGCTTCTCTGGCGTTCATCCGTCCTTGGGTCTTGACACCGGCATCCCACTATAATTAATCAGCCGCTGCTTCTCTGTCACCGATGATAGCTGATTGGATCCGCTTCTTCGTAATGCTTGAGGTGCTCCTCGTGTCATCTGAAGATCCGGCCAACCTTAACCTCAACGTTGGTTACACTCCATCTTGACTTTCATGGCTTATCAAACTACACTAGCAAGAAGATTCGACTCTCTTCAGGTAACTGTTTTCCCAGGCATCATCTACCATCCGGAACACAGAGCCACAAGTGGTTGAATACTGCGTGCATCCATAACTTACGCAGCCAAGTTACGCAAGACACCAACCACGACCAGACACCGGTGTTGCCCGACAGTGGGACGGGTTCTTTCTTCGAGTCTCATGGCCGTCTTCATGTCGGACATCGACAAAATTCGGTTTCGGGTTGTTTCTAATGTCTTCATCATACTCGGGTAGCTGAGTTGCTCTTCGGTCCCGACATGAATTTTCACCCTCCCTGGAGCGGTGGGTGGGCCACTAAGAAAATCTTCGGCCTTACAATACACGCCGACCGACCGCATGAATCAGGAAGTCGTTAGGCCGCCCGGCGTTAAGCACTAGAGCTCCGGGCTCAAGATTGCTCAACAACGATCCGGGGAAAAGCACAAGAACAGGGAGTTTCATGATAACAAGATTGTTGCTTACCGTTGAGAGCATCGTCATATTGAACACTCTCAACAGTTGACAGCTGTTTGAACTGTATCAACGGCCATATTCCGGATCCTCAAGCCGGCGTGGCCACGGACATGACTTGGAGTTCGAGCCCGTGCGAAACTCCACGGCGCTGTTGGGATCTCCGTGTCCCGCCGGCGCCATCCCCGGCAAAGCGGATGACACCGGGCCGTCATCGCCGCGGATCTTGCCTCTGCAGTTCCAGCGTGTATCGTTCTAATGACTCGCACGGAAATATTCGATGAACATCCTTCACTTGATTAGGAATCCACATCAGCTAGGTTCTGATCTATCATTGTATCCTACATTTACATCTCTACTTAAGAACCGCGACGTTTCAAAACAAAACAACCAGAAGCCACAACACAGCAGTACAACAGCACAGTTGGTCAAAACAATCATCGAAATCGCCAAGGGCCTTCGTGCCCCATCAAGTCTACTATTCCCTCAATAGCCTCCTCAGTAGTCCTTCCGTTCACTGCCGTAGGCCGTACTGTGGTTTGGCTGAATATGCACTCTGGCTTGTGGCCGTACGGTCCATTGATGACGATTTGGTGCCAATCAGCACTGCACAACCAGCAGTACTCAGCTCTACATTTCCGACACGTCATGTGAAAACAGCCGGATCCTTTCTCGACCGGGGCATTGCAGCTTGGGCATGGCTTGGTATGGTCGGCTACCCACTGGACTGTCGCTTGATCTTGGTCTCTCTCTTTGTTGTACTGTTCGCAGCTTCGATTGGCATGCCATGGCATCTGATGATGATAACACATTTGGAAACCGCAAGAGTGGCAATCAACGAAGTTGCGTGCCGGATCCAGCGCCCAGCAGCGACTTAAGTCATGAAACTGACCTGCCTCGCAATTCTCGGCCAAACACCAACGGAAGTCATCCATGGCAGATAGGCATCTGACGAGCTGCAGCCTCTCGTACCTTTCGAATGCTTCGTCGCTTGCAAGTTGCTTGATCTGCTCATGGGTAAAAACATTGCCGCAACCGTCGTGCGGACAGGAAATGTCGTCGGAGATGCCGAGGTCTTCCACTTTCGCTGTGATGTAGGCACTCAGACACGACCAGCAAGTGTCGAGAGCATGTCGGCGCCAACAGTCGGGAAGGGAAGAACGGGATGGGAAAGACCAGAGATCACTAGTCCAACTGCCTCCAAGGAAATCAAATCCCTCGGTGAGAATCCTTTGCACAGCTTCCTCAGACGCATTGCATTCGACGTAATCTTCGCAGCAAACCGCGCAGGTCTTGGCAGTTTTCCTAAGCAAGTGCGTGAAAAGAGGCAGTTTCAGCAATGGTCGTCCTGGTTCCTCGATTGAGATGATTGCGATTTTGATCTCCCCATAGCTCGCATTTCCATCCAAGGGCCACATGGCACCAACTCCGGCAAGAAGTAAGTGCAGCTGTTTGGTCAAGTAAACTTGTGTCTCTGTCATGTTCGGGTAAGATGTGTTGAGCTGCGCCTGATGCTGGAATGCGCGTCGAAGTTGCCATTCTTCATCCCAGGCGTGATCTCTCTTGATGCCGAGGGAGCCAAGAAACAAGAAGAGGCCGTCTAGGTCTGGGCAGAACACTCGCTGATCGCAAAAGGTCACAGGGCACTTGACTTTGATGCCGAACCCATCGTTGAAAGGTGAACCAGGAGTTGAGCAGGGACGCCACAAATCCTTCCATATGTTGACACAAACAGCTTTGAATACGCAGTTGGGACACATGAGCCTGTCGCAACAACTTGTCCGCCGAAACCAAGTGCCTTGGAGCACATCGTCTTCGGCTCCGCAGCTATAGCACCACGTATCCTGAGTGTGTGTGATTCCAGAGTTCGTCCGTGCCATGTTGTCTTCGTTGTGAAATTGAGGTCGAGGCAGCCTAATTGAGGTGGCTCTGGTGAATGTTTAGAACTGACTGACGCGAAAATTAAGAATATGTTGTGTTATCTTCAAAGGATTTAAGTATTTCGCAACTACAGAGGATTTCGAAGTTCTTACTTTCTCGCCCAGCCGAATAAACGATTTATGATATTTGCAACATCATCGAATGCACTGGGCTCCTCTAGACAATGCATTATCTTGTAGTTGGACAATGATGAAACTCTGGATGGCTTTATTCTTTATTGTTCCATTGCTTTGTTAAAACCTCATAATCGTGGATATCTCCAAGGCCTCGAGTTTCAAAGACACCATCAAAAACAGGTTTGAGATACTTTATCCTCGTTTTCTGAGCAGAATTATAGGTCAGAAATCAGGAGAAACCATCATGTCGTAGCTTCGTCTGTTTATTATAACAGAGAACGGATTAAATAGCTACATGTAGGACTAGTGATGTTTCGAGGCCGCAATCACGGATCGGCCAAAGACTATGAGTCTACCAACAAAGAAATCGGTTCCTTCACCGGGTTATACTGAAAGTTCAATCTTTACCCTCTTGCCCGCCGTCCAGATGGACTAAGAAAGTGATAGCAAGATTAAAGTTTGAAATGAGATCATTATATGCTGAATGATATTCGCGAGGCTCAACATTCGATCGACAAAGCTACTTGTAAGATCTTGGCGTACGGCTGCTGCCGTAGCTGATCGCCAAGCACATGTGCTCGGCATACAAGCTGAACCCATAGCTTGGCATCTGGGACTCAAAAGTCGACAATACCTTGAACACCATGCGGTCTGGGCCTTGGCTGGCCGTAGCTTGGTTCTGCGTGTACTTGAAACTAAGCCTCATTTTCGGAAGTTTCACCACGGGCCACGACCAACAGGGGCAAACCAGGGACCGGCTTCAACGTGTGAGCACAATCTCGAATCCCTGAGAAATAGTCTGAAGCGCAAGCATATTAAAGTTCTGTTTCTCATCTCGTGTTTGTAGCGACGCTTCTAGCGGTATCAGGTCATTATCGCAAATCCCCCGCTTTGTGATAGTTTTCACGCGCGTCGAGACATGTATTGGGAATCCGGGGTAGCTGATGACCACATGCCAAGTTTGGAAAAAGAAATACGGTGTTTTGAAGTTGCAAGAAGCAAGCATGCTGTATATTCGGTGTGAAAATATGTGCGGAGAAAATAAGGCCTTGCCCAGCCCCTTGGTGACCACTGACAGGCCAGCAACCCAATTCTGGGCCGAGTGAGCCCGTCCCTTTACATGTAGGCAGCATCGTAGTATCCGGCACTGGTGTGGCTGGAGCCCAGAATGCTGCTGATGGCCACAGCAGAGCTGAGCTTCTTGGAAAAGCTGGCGCGAGTGCCTTGAGAGCCGATTCCCGTGTTCGAATACTCGCCGAAGAGAACGTTGCTGGTGCGCGGGTCGCCGTCGTTCCAGATACGCCAGCCAGCGGAGTTGATGACTCCAGTCATGCTTGTCTTTTGGAAGACGACCTGAGCGTAGGCTCCCCAGGGACGGCCGAGGTAGAAGGCTCCGTCGGGGACAGAGGCACCGGAAGCAGCGGCGATAGTGCAGCTGTTGAAGACGTATTCGGACTTGTCAGAAGAGCTGGCACGGCCATTGGCTATGTAATGATGCATGTTAGCTTGTTGCTGCACGACGAGTAAATCTTGCGCGGTCTCCTCACCAGTGATGTATCCGAGAGAAGCGGTGACCACGCGAAGGTCACACTTCTCAAACCAAGCCATAGCCTTCTGGCCGAAGATGAAGTCGGTAGCACCTGAAATCAAGCACTTAGAGTAAAGCTGGTTTCCCTGCTGGCTGAGAAGCGTGTCCTGGAAGCCCGTGAACTGGCTTCCGTAGAAACCGCTGTCGGAGTACGCACTCAGGGCAACAGCCTGGCTACCCTTGCCGTAGGTGTTGGCGACGTTGACGTTGTACAGCTTGAAGTCCTTGGCCTTGACGCGGAGGGTGGCACTACCGTCGTTGTTGAGGCCGTCGGCCTGGCTCTTCTTGGCCGTGATGGTGACCTTGTTGCCCGCGTAGCCGGACGTGTCGGCCGTGTAGCCGTAGATGGTCAGCTGGGCCGTTCGGGCCGGGACAAGAACCTGTTCGCTGTAGGTGCCCTGGTCGATGAAGATGCACTGCTTGCCCGAGGCCGAGGTCGATAGGGAGTCCACGGCCTTCTGAATGGTGCCGAACTCGCCGCTGCCGGGCGACTTCTTGACGGTTATACAGCCGGAGGGGGCGGAGGTGCGGCTGGCGGCCAGCGCCGCCGTAACGAAAGTAAGGGCAGTGAAGAAAGACTTCATGATGAAAGAATGAGACTGCTTGTTGGTTCGTCTGAAGTCTGGTCCGAACTGGGGAACCAAGAACCGGTTCCTCTGGATGCGACTTGGCTTTCCTTATGTAGTTCCATTAAGGGCCGTCAGACTCCCAAAAGATGGGGAGCGAGAGCGGGAGCGACGGCATCATGGTTAGTTTGTCTTCGTGTTCAGTTGAAGCCGGAGTCCCGGGACCGCTTACTGATGATTGGTGGAGACGGCCATCGGCACGTAAGAGGGTCTTCGTAGATTAATTCCAATTAAACAGCCAATCCGGAGCTCAGGAAGTTTACCTTAAACAAAGCTTCAGCTGGGGTAGATCCTGGAACGGCAATCCGCGGCACAGGGGGTTCATCATTCTGGAACCGTGGCGTTGCTGAGAGGCCGATTCCTCGTTGGCGGATTAAATTGCCCGATGGTGCCAGTGAGTTGGTGTTGCGCGAGAGTGAGTACGTTGTGGACCGCGCAGGAGATTGCGGGGTTTCCAGCCCGGCAGTATATGAAGAAGCGTATTATTTGCTGCTTGCCGTCGTGCCGCTTCTAGAAAACCTCGCCTCCTGCACTTAGACGGTCGAAAAGCAGGGGACCGACGAGTCAGACTGGACAAAGCGTCGTAGCATTCTCATATCGAACAGGCGGCAAGGGGCGTGTGGATCGTCTGATCCGAGTGTCGAGGAAACGAAAGGCACTATTAAACATAGACAAGGGGATGCTTGGCTACGGCTCGCCTGTTTTGACTTGAGACCAAAAGTTTCTTTTCCATTGAGAACGTCACGTTTTCACTCTATCGGCGCCGAATCGAGACCGCTTCGGTTCGGAGAAGCCCTCCGTGTGTTGAATTGGCTCAACATATCAGCACCATAACAACAATTACCCTACCTTTCTAATGTCAGACTTGGTGCCACCCTCCAGTTCTTCTGAGTGATTACTCTTCCACGAATGGAATTTAACAGTGTCACCGCCTAAAAGTCATGTGGCTGGAACATGAGGCCTCCAGTAAAGGATGGCAATGGTCGAATGGCAAACTTCTTTCTCCTGGTCGATTAAGATATCTCAATTCTCCCGAGAGTGAGGTTTAATGTATTTAATCTACCATGCTACCTCTTTTACAGTAACTCTCAACTTTGTCGGTACATGTACTATTGGAGTGTGGTTGACTCTTACAACATAAACTATTTGGAACTTAGCTTTCGATAAGTGGTCAACATATTTACTGAATCTTTCACTTCAAGTAATGAAAATGGCTTATAACAACCTGAAATTGCAAAGCTTCCTCGATATTGTCAGTTTCATGGTAGCCTCCCACCCTCCCTGCTCATGTGGCGGTATGAAGTGCATGAGAGCTGACATATGGAAACTGGCAAAAATCGCTTTGTGTACGATAAATAATGGAATTCAGTATATTCTGGGAACAATTTGGCAGATGAAGTTCAAGATGCTAGCAATGCCAATGTCTTGGCGTAAGTCATTTCAACGAGATCAAGCGTTTGATCTCTTGGCATCGTATGCTAGCTTTTGTCCAGCACGTGTTTGTGTACACAGATGAACTTGGCAAAGGGAAATTCGTCTCATCTTATTTATAAGCTCAAAGTCCCGAGGAGGGTCACACCATGAGTCTTACCGGTGTACAAGATGAGAGAAAGCTCGTTTGGATGCCATATTTTAACATCATTCATAGCCCTCCCCGAGTGAATTGACAGTGTTTCAATGAAGACTATGATCTTAACATGAAAGTATCTTGTGAGATATGACGTAATGATTTTGTATTTCAATGCGCGCTGGTCTGCTTGCTCCTTCAAATGTTCTGACTGCTTCCCGCTGAATAATGCTGTCCCAAAGCCTGACTCCTATGCGTATGATGTATAATCCGACTTCTCATTGCCGGGCGCAATCTCCAACTCCCCCTCAATACTTCCCGGACTGCTTGAATATGACTCATGAGCTCCATCAAGAGTTGACAGGTCTGAGTAATATTCACATCCAAGAACCTCTTGATGAACGTACAGGGTATCCTCGGCCGTTCTCAAGAAGTAGCCCACCTTGAAGCTACCGCTCGACTCATCCCCATGGGTCGCGAACTGCCACGGCCTGCGGTTTTCCGGGACGAAATGTCGCACCCTCACTTCGTCGAGCGGAAGCCCAAGACAAGAGTCCGGCCCCGTAAACTGCAACTGACCGTAGACATCCAAGCCTACATTATGTTCCAGTTCGATCAACCGACGCGCGATGCAAAACAGCTCGCCCTTGTCCCACATCGCTTCGCGGGGTGATCCGAGAACAGTCAGGAGCCGCAGGGCCTCGAGTCGCACGTCTAGGGCTCGGCATTTGGTCGCGATGAAGAACAGAGATGGTGTGAATCCCGCTTCGAAAAGGAAATGCGACGGGTTGTTGCCGAGTTGAGACTCCGCGAACTTGGAGGCTTGCTCTATGATTTGTCTAAATCTTTCAAGATGTCGATCGTGGCTGATCTCGTCGGCGGTGAAAGCCATATCAGTCCATATGTAGGACAGTTCGTATTTCAGCAGCACGTTGATCCTGGGACCCCCCTTTATTCTAGTGCTTGGTAGGTTCGATCTTTCATCTAGGTTTCGCCACGAAGTATACCACTGATCTAGTGATTGCTGGAGGCTGCGTTGCTTCTCGAGCAAGTCGGGTGGAGGTGTATGGTGCCGCAAAGGTCCTATTCGATAGTCGTCTCCGAGTCGAACGAGGCGCATCATTCGGTTGAAGACGTCGTCGATCGTGGACTGTGCTTGCGCGAAGCTTGTGAAAGATATCGGGACCGGGCATTTACAAATATCAGGATAGGAGAAGTCGTGATTATGAGTCCCGGAGAAGAATGAGAGCATGCTTAGTCTCCGAAATATGGGCAGCAAGTGCTCTCGGGCCACGGGCTGTGAACATGAGCTTTCCAGTATCGCCAAGCCGTGATTGCAGTGTCCTACAGCTGCCTCGCTGTTTGACTGCAGAAGCTCAATGCAGACGAAAAGAATACAGACCACCAGTATTAGCTCTTGATTGTTGTTTTTGGTCGGTTTCAACTCGTAAATGGCAGCGTTGTAGTGGCTCAAAGCCACACCATCTAGATGTGGGTTGATGCCGGCCTGGATGTTTCCGTATAACAGGGAAATGGCAATAACTGAATGTTTGACAGCCGGCTCGTCATTGATGTATTGTACGACAAGATGAGTCCAAAAGTAGGGATCCGTCGGGCCGGAGATGAACGGTGCTACATGGTCGCAATAGTACTGGAGAGCTCTAGCCTCTTCGTCGTTCGTAGCCGAGTCGAGTTGAAGCGTTTGAGGCCGTTGCCATCGAAGGACGGAGGAAGGTTCTACGGAGTATCCATCGCATTTCCGGCCAGTGCTGATACACCTATTGCAGAACGGTTTGCCTTCATCGCATTTGATCTTGCGAATCCTTGTTCGTCAGGTTAGTGCCAAGTTTCCGATCTCAGACTGGCTACCAAGTACTCACTTGCACGTCAAGCATCCAGTTCGGACTTTTCGACTGCCTTTCCGTGCCATTGGCTCAGCAAAATTTGAGTATTACCCAGGCGAGCTAGAAGTCCGAGCTAGTTCGTGAAGCTGTTTGGGAGTCTCGCAAAGTTCTTGTCCTGTGCGTCTTTGGATATGCTTGAAGAGTGAGTTGAAGCTGCGTCATCCATCCGGTCCTCAACCTTGCGATGGCTAGATATAAAAATGAAGTTCAGTCGACGGCGGAACCCTCCAGCGTTTGAGGTCCATCAAAAGCATCATCAACGCCGAAGTGCACCGCTCCAGCCAATGAGGTTGATATTTAATTATCTGCCTGGAAACATCAGCACAGCCCTGTGGTTCACCCGGACGGTAGTTTGCTTCAGATCACCACTCGCGAGCTCAGAATCCGCGTCTTAGTGACGGAGGGATTCCACATGAGCTACGGGACCTTTGCAGGGATGAGTGCGAGCGGCCCAATCATGAAGCCTGCTGGCGGCGGGGTCAGTTGCATTTCGACATGCTCAAAGGTGCCAACACGCCATTCAAGAGCAAGAGCAGGTTAGAACCACCTTCAGAGTAGCATTCGATCATGCAAGGCTCGATTAGAGTTAGCGGCTCGTCGCAAACGAGATCCTGTGAATGGTTGACCAGATCAATGTGTTGTTACACAGCATATCTTGGACCATACGTACCCACTCCGCGCCATGTATCTCGAGGAAAACTGCTCCGATGGACATTCGCACGGGATTCCGTTCCAAGCTTCACCCGCGCGCGCCGTTTCTGCCCTACAAGGCGGCAGGGCTTAAATCCTTCGTGGTGCGACCCTTTTCTGCGGTCATCACCCTACCGAACAAGTATCACCCAACAAAGATAAGCCACATGGTGCACAAGATATGACCAGGGAGATGCGTTGGAGAAGGTACACTGCCTGCCATTGTGCACTCTTGTCCCTGGATTCCCTCGTCTCCGGCTTGCCGTGACAGGCTCGCATTCTTATTAGGGGTCCCACTGTCAGCCGTGAGCACACACAGCACAGAATTTCTTCATTGACAGCCACTGGATCTCACCCAAGTAGGCTCTTAACTGGCGACAATTGGTTGAATTAAACGCTACGTGCAGTAGTTTCCGCAAACCGGGCTATTCAGCAGTGCGTAGGCGACGGAAATGGAATCAGGCATCTGGAATATAGCTGGGCCTGCATTTTTAAAGCTCGAGCTGTCTGTCATCCATACTTAGACAGCAGTGCAACATATTTTCATCAGTCATCATTTCTAAATTAATCTTGCATATGACTAAGTTGCCACAACAATCTTTGGGGAAGTCATTCCGTTGAGCATGATTCTTGACTGGCCATGATCATTGATGCTGCGGATTATTCGGAACTGGAGACACAAAATTTGAGTCACAAATAATACTGACTTCCAGCATCCTATCATGGGGACATAATTGATAAAGCAGTTACGGAAGTTACTATCCGACGAGATTGCTCCTTGAGTTAAGGGTGATCATCAACTCCGCTTCGCGTCTTGAGTTCTTCACACAGGTTGCTTACTGTTTCTCACAACCCGCGTAAAGCAGTCCAATCAGAGCCTAGGCTAAATCCAGGTTCCTGATTTACTAAGATACGACAACAGGCGGACAACCTCCCGCGCGTTACATGCGACCTGTCATCATCACCTGTGCGCCGTATTTAGCCGATGGGGACCTGATGATGAAGTGGTCACTCACCAAGACGTTACACGGTAAGTCTTTCTAAGACTCTTTCCGTGAACTATCGCGAGACTGAGAAGTTCAGATTTTCTGGTCCATTTTGCCATCACGAACCGTACCAAGGCGGATTTCAAGGTCAATTCTTAGACATTTAAAAAAGGATATGTGCGTTGATATCATCAGAAGATCCTTAAGCCTTACAAAATGTTGATTTTGTCTCAACTTAACAACAAGAAGCTGTGTTCGATAAGCAAGCTCAAGCCGTCAAATGTTCAGACGTGGTAGATCGCGGGCGAAGGTGTGATCAACCCCGCCTGCCCAACATGAAGGTTTAAGGATTCATATTTCGCGAACTACTATCTTATTGGCGCTGAGGGGCCTAATCCTGAGCAGCTGAGCTGGAATGTGCAATTCCGCGACCCGAAGTGACATTCACCCATTAGTATGTACAGGGGTGCCAGGTGATGAGGCTGTTCAAGATTCTACACCCTTAGGATTTCGTTACACTGCACAGGGTTACTTTGATGCCTGATTACAGAATTCAGGGCGAACTTGGCCGGGAGCCGAAGGATTGCATGTGTCTGCCCAGCTCCCACGAAGACTGATGAGTAGGATGTAAGCCGTATAGTACAATGCTAGCCGCCCCAGAGCACAACGGTTATGTCCAGTCTTACGCCCCCAAGCTGACGGGTTGACTATGCACCTACACTCAGGTCCAAAAAGGGAGACGCTCATAGTGCGTACCACACATATCCCGCAGGCCTGCATGCTGGGGAAACATCGCGCAGCCCTGTGGCCGAACTAAACCCTTTCACACTGGAGATACCTTCTTTCCGGTTTGAGCATAAACGTCAGAGGCTCTCCCGCACCTTGCGAAGCACCTAGCAAGCAGTCAAAATAGACCAGCATGCATATTGACGAGTCCGAGCCAGGCAAGGTGAACGCGATTGGACAAGACAGTTATGAGAGACTGCCAAGCTAGTACTTGGACCGCATTAGCACTAGACTCGGAGCCGGATTTCGCTTAACGGCCGCCTAAGCCGATATGTTGCATGCCTGCAAGATTCTGATATCCAGGGGAATATTCAGTCTTCTCATCAGAGTATGTAAACTTCTGTGAAGAAGGTGTTGCCTCTCTGTATGGTAGGATACTGGGCAGAGAACACACATCAGCTAAAAATTGTGCTGTCTTTCTGTATTTATGGATTGCCCCCAAAGACTAAGTTATTCGTCAGGGTATCACGTTTTAATGATCTGGGTAGGATTGCTGAGAGTACTGATGAAGATCGAAAAGAAATGTCGAGATACCCGCAATATGTAACAAGTCACTAGGTTACAAATATTCACATCATTGCTTCCGTCTAAGCCGATTCCACCCCTCGTTAATGCTCGGGCTTTTAGATAACATCACACAACTGGCCGGGAGATTAGGCAACGATTTGCAGATTTGTGGGCTTCTCTGTCGGGAACGGCCCGCCTGGGCCTGGGACTCGGTTTCCGGCCCCCTTGCATCGCATCAGACAGCACACGGCGATATACTGTCACAATGGGTACTACCCTGTAGGCAGGAGCAGCGAGTTTCGTGAGGTGAAATGGTTGAGTGAATCTCGGCTACGCCCCAATGGATGTCCTGGCATCGTGTGACATTGATTTGTGTATTTGTTAAGGTCACCGCCGGAGCATTCCCGAATGACATCATGGGTGCCTTCAATGCGACGATGTCTGATTGGGCGACGATCTGTGAGATGACTAAGATCGTTTTTGCTGCGCGGATCTCAAAGCTCCATCAAAATTGGATCATGACACAGTTTCGTTATGTCACGGAACTTGGTTGGGCTATCAATTGATCGAGGTTTCACAAGTCTTTCCTCAACCACCGACCGTCGACCAGCCAATCATCAATTGGACTCTTTCTCATTTCATCATTCCATGTCGTCACATGATCGATAAGATGGCACCTGGCAGTAATCTCAGGCTGGAGATGGTGACGATGGAAGACATTCCTACTCTCACTGAAGTCTGGTTTGCTGCTTTCACAGACCCTGAGCTGCGGCGCCTATGGCCTGACACCCCGGGGGTCCGCAAGTGGTGGGATGACGCCAACCGTCACGATCTTCTCGACAAGCCTTTCCAGCGATACATCAAAGTCGTTGATCCGGACACGTTAGACACCAATGGCCGGTCGCGCATAGCGGCGTACGCGAAGTGGGATCTATCTATGCCGGAGGACCGAGGACGACGCTACCCACCTTGGCATGAGGATATGCCCGGGGAGGTTTGCGATGTCTTCTTCGCGAGAGAAGAGAACGAAAGGCGAAGGGTCATGGGAAATGAGAAACACTACTGTGCGACCTTCCAATCACTCGAAGTACGCAAATCGCTGACTATGATGACACCAGACCTAGACACAGTCGCAACTCATCCGGACTACCAAAGACGAGGGGCCGGCTCCATGCTTGTGAGATGGGGATGCGAACTGGCAGACCAGAATGGCGTAGGAGCGTATGTAGACGCAAGCAAAGACGGCGCCCCATTGTATCAACGATGTGGTTTCATCGATGAGAGCGAGCCTGGCGCAGGAGATATTGCTTCGATGGCCCGACGGCAGCATGCTGATTCCAAGGGAACCCCGCTCACGGGTGTCGGTGAAAAGCACCCATCTCGGTGAACCATTGATAGGTCGGTGTAGTAGCTGACTAATACCAAGATAACGAATTCTCGAGTGCGTCTTTGCAGGGATCAAGCACGAACATTTCTTCATCTTTATCTCTCTCTTCCGCAACTATCCTCTACCAGTTCACAATCCCATCATCCAATAACACCAAGACCACCTTCCGCCATCTCACTCCGCGATGGTGTGCTCTCCCATCTTGGGCCTCCAAGTCCTACAATTCGTGAAATGGCACTGCCAGTGGGTGGCCCTTGTAACAAACTGGCTTAGGATGACCCCGCATTCCGAGCACGTCAGTTCGCTCCGGTGGAGAACTGGGGACACCGGGTCATATTATCCTCGGTCTGTTCCGGGCTCCGCGTCCCGCGCGGCCGTCCTCGTCTGTGAATGAGATGCGGTCCCCGCGCGTTCGAGATGCCCGCCCGACTTTCTTCAACCCACACAGAGTGAGGAGTCAGGCCCGAAGAGAGACATGATGCCGGGCCCGGACTCGGTTTCCGAAGAGACGTGGCCGCCCAGGCCGCGGTGCCTGACTTGCAAGCGCCGAAAGGTACAAGTGACCCTCTACCCTCTTTGATCTGATTGTCATTCATACTGACCTACGCTAAGGTAAAATGCACAGGAGGCCCCGTGCCGTGCCAGAACTGTCACCGTTTAAGACTCGAGTGCACATTCAACTACCCGGAGTCTGCCGTCTCCTCGGAGCCCGGCGATCCACACAATCTCCTCGCACCCACGGAGACCCTCACCGAGGCCGGGACCAAGCGCCGGCGCATCGCCGCAGCCTGCACCGAGTGCCGGGCCCAGAAGGCCAAGTGCTCCGGTCACCGTCCGCAATGCTTCCACTGCAACCGCCGCAACCTCACTTGCTCCTATCCCACGCTGCCATCGAGACGCAAGAGCCGTCAGGCCGGCCAGCCGCAGCAGTCGGCATCCCCGGAGTCCTCGAGCACATGCACGCTCAGCCAGAGCGCTTCATACGAGGCCGAGTCGACCCTTCAGCACTACGCCAGGCCTCCTTCGCTGAATACGTCTCTTGAACAGTCGTTGCTCAGTACGGATGTCATCCGGCAACACCTCGAAGTCTTTTTCGATCATGTGTATCCTCTAGGTTACGACTTCTTCCACCGGCCGTCGATGATGGAGGACTTCTACGCCGGCAAGCTTCCGCCCATTTTATGCACATCCATATGCGCCGCGGCGGCCATATTCGTCTCGCGATCGCGGGAGTCACGCATAATGTCGATTCAGTGGGCCAAGGAGGTCGACGGGTACATCTTCGCCAACCTCAACGTCTTCAAGGTGCTCAACATCCAGCTCATGGCGCTCTCAAAGTTTCAGAACTTCGCCTACAGGCAGTTCGGAAAGGTGTGGCTGTTGATAAGCACCGCGGCTAGATTATGCGTGTCGTTCCAGCTCAACGACGACAGGCCCTTGCCGCCGGATGCGGACACGGCGACTGTCATCCGGAGGGAGTGTGATAGACGTCTAGTCTGGCACGTCTGGTGGATGGATAAGGGATTTTCAGCAGGTTTCGATGAGTTCACGTGTCTTCCCTCGCGCTGGATGAGAATCGGCTTGCCAAATCCTGAACACACCTTCCGACATGGCCTCTTGAAGCCTACCAGCAAGTTAAGTGATGGAGTCGAGGCACTGGCATCTCACGACGCCGGAGCAAGGGCCTATTTGATGATTCTCTACAGTCTTCGCTGTGACATTCTGAGGTATGTTGATTTTCTTCTCATGTCTTTCTGATACATGTGAGACTAACTTCCACACAGGTCGACAAAAGAAATCGTTCTTGAAAGCCGACGCGATTCATCTCCTGCTGTCGTCGCAAAAGCAGTAGCGACATTGAAAGAGCTAAGAGACAAGCTCACCCGGTTTCTCGACCACATGCCCTCGCACATCAGACCGATCGAGCGCAGCATGTTCTCCCACTCGACCACACCCGAGTTCTCCGCCTATATCACCCTGAACTCGTGGTTCTTGCAATCCTCCTGCGATCTTTACCGGACGTGCCTCCCAGGGCATGCGAGAGAAAGCGCCGCCGCGAGCTTCATAGCCAAAGCACCCCCGGACTTTGTATCCTCCTGGCGTGCCCTGGCCGTCTCTCACGCATTGAGACTGGCAAGGATGTGGGAACATCTCCAAGCCCTGCGGTCCAAGGGAGCATTGCACTCCAAGCAGACACGCATACCCATCGGCCTCGGATACGGCAACATGGTCCACCAGTGCACCAAGACGCTTCTCACCGCCCGTCGGTACGGGCTATACAAGAACCTGACCGACCCCATCACCGGCTCGCCAGTCGAGCTCGACGACGAGACGGTGGACGCCCTCTGCCAGAGCAACGTCGCGCTGCTAGACGACATGTCCAACATCGTGCCCATCATAGCGGTGCTGCAACAGGACGTCAAGAAGATGATCGAGACCGAAAACCACAACAGACACCTCACCGTCGAGAGCCCCGAGGAGGCGGCCCCGGTCAGCAGCGAAGTCCAGCGCAACACCCTCCTCAGCAGATACCACCCCCTCGCCCAGAGCTTCGACGCCGACGCCAAAACGGTCGACGAGATCGCCATCCAGCACTCCGACTCGCCACAGCTATCCGCGCGCTCCCTGGCCCCGAGCCAGGGCGGCGACGTCTCGATGGCCGACGACTCGTCTCACTATCAGATGCAGGCGCCCAGCGACATCTACCAACCGACGACGGCACACTCCATCGGCCTGGGTCAGATCGACCCGGGCTTCGACGGGCCCATGACGTGGTCCGGCTTCGCGGAGAACCAGCTCGCGCAGGATTACTACGTCGCGCCGTCCCAGTTCGACATGAGCGGCGAGCTGAGCTGGTTCCTGTCCAGCTACCTCGACTCGGATCCCGCAACCTCGGGGGTCCAGACGTCTTCTTGACTCGACTTCGGCGCTGCGGAGCAAGCCGGCAGAAGAGGTGGAAGAAGACATCGGAGAAACCCCAATCCCATTTACCCGGGCCAGGGTTGCAAGGTGTAAATCATCTCTCTCCAAGCACGCAAGACGGGGCCAAGATGGTGTACGACCCCAGAGGTGGACCCCCACCGGGTCTCGCCGGATCTCGCTCGAACCAATCGCCATCACCTCGTCCTCATCCGCCGAGATCCGTCGCGTTGCTCTCCCTGCAACCCCAGCCATTCCCCGTCTCTCTTCTCCACCGCCTTACGCTTTACGCATTAGCAAGCAAGTCTCGGTGCCTGTTGTCTGGTTCATCGTCACGACATGGCGATGTGTAAGTCATGGGGGAGGAAGGGCAAAGTCTCCGTGTACTAGTCGTTTGCAGGCAGTCCCCTTTCTCGACAATGCAACGACATATAACCTCGTAGACTCCTCTCCTCGCCGTACGGTGACACCCTAGTGAGGTCTTGATTCCGCAGGCTGCACTTGTCATTGTCGATACAAGACCGGCCGAAGAACGAACCGACATCATGGGGCTCAAGTCAATAACGCAGCACTTCAACAAGCGCCTCTTCGCCTCCGTCCTCCTCATCGCCTTGTCACAATTCAACTATGGCTTTGACAACCAGGCCTTCACCTCGACGCAGGCCATGGACGCCTTCGAGCGGCAGTTCGGCGAGTACAACCCGGCCAAGAAGACGTGGGAGATCCCGACCTACTTCCTCTCGCTGCTGAACAGTCTCAACTACATCGGCTTCGCCGCAGGTTCGTGTTCTCGCCCTCCCTTGGCAGAAGGCACCGGAGAAAGGACTCGGCTGATTTCAGTGACCTGACAGGTCTCGTCATCGGAAGCTTGACGAGCGCCCGCTTCGGCCGCCGGACGACAATGTTCGTCATGAGCGTGTACGCCTTGATCAGCGCGACGGTCGTGGTCACTTCGACGAGGAAGGAGCAGATCCTGGTGGGCCGTATTCTCAACTGTACGCGAGACGCGACGTCCAGCGGTCTGGTGTCGAAGTACTGACTTCTTATAGATGTCTACGTCGGCTTTGAGCTTTCCGTCGTGCCCGTCTTCCAATCGGAGATCGTCCCGGCACCGGTCCGCGGCATGGTAGTAGGAACCTACCAACTCGCCATCGGCCTCGGCGGTCTGGTCATCAACTCAATCTGCCGCGGGACCTCGCAGTTCCAGGATAGCCGCGCCTACAGAATCCCCTTCGGCCTCTTCTACGTCATCCCCACCATCGTGATCTGTCTGATCTGGTTCATTCCCGAGGTAAGCCTCCGCCGCCGCCCTCCCCCTTTCCAGACTCACGCTGAGACGCAAAATCCATAGTCTCCCCGCTGGCTCCTCCTCCGCGACCGCGTCGAAGAATCCAAGAAGGCCCACCACGCCCTCCGCGCCGGCACCATGTCCGACGACGCCATCGCCCTCGAGTTCGCCAGGATCCAGCAGTCGCTCCTCGACGAGCCGGAGCAGGGCCGCACGCGCGAGCTCTTCCAGGGCGTCAACCTCAAGCGCACCGCCATCGCCGTCGGCATGTCTTTCTTCCAGCAGGCGACGGGCCAGGCCTTCGCGAGCCAGTACGGCGCCGTCTGGGTCAAGTCGCTGGGCACCCTGAACCCGTTCGACGTGACGCTGGGGTCCTCGGCGCTGACGAGCGGGTTGATCATCACGTGTCTGTTCCTGACGGATCGCGTCGGACGACGGTGAGTTTCCGTTGCAAACCCGCGTACACAAAGTTGAAGATCTAACGCGCCCGCAGGAAAATCCTCCTCCTCGGCTCCTTCATCCAGGCATCGGCCCTCTTCACGATGGCAGGCCTCGGCGTGCGCACCCCGGTCCCGGACTCGTACAAGTCCGGCATGGTCGGCATGCTCCTCCTCTTCGGCGCCGGCTTCGGTCTGGGATGGGGCCCGCTCACCTACGTCGTGGTCACGGAGATACCCGCCCTGCGCCTGCGCGACAGGTCGCAGCGCGCGTCGTCGCTGGTGAACATCTTCATGAACTTCCTGGTCAACTTCACGCTGCCGTACCTCCTCAACGCGCCGTACGCCGCGCTGCAGAGCAAGGTCGGCTTCATCTTCGGCAGCATCGCCGTGTGTTCGGCGCTGTTCGTCTTCTTCTGCGTGCCCGAGTGCAAGGGGCGTAGTCTGGAGGAGATCGACCGCATGTTCCACGAGGGCGTGCCCGTGAGGCACTTTGGGGATCACCCGAGGTTTCAGGCGGGTGTTGGTGCGGGCAAGGAGACGGATGAGGAGGATGGTGCGGAGAGGCACACTCTTGCGGCGAAGTCGAGCGAGGTGGCTTAATTGTGAATACTTTGTCTTGCTCATGAGGGGTTCAGGCATAAGCCCTTTTGCTATGTATTGTGTAGAAGCAACATTGAACTGAATAAGCATACAATATCCATGTATAATACGCCCTTTTTTGATAGGATGTGAAACTGAGCCCGTCTTCCAAGTCCGAAGTTGTTTCTTTGGTTTCTCACTGATGGGTTACGCCGGAAGAACAACAACCTCATCTTTCACATGACTGGATTTGCGCCGCTGACACGCTTGCACCGAATGCCGACTGATCCAACTCGACTGATCCAGAAGCTGCCGAGCCAAGACGCCTTGGTGGCTCCTCCAGCCCACATCTGGACACTCTCCGCTCCAAGTGGATATGCGGGGTTCCGGAATGCGGGGTGCTGCGCTTCCCTCCGTCCTACCTACTGATCGAGAAGCCGGCGGTGACAGCTCCTTGCTGGAGCTTTTGGGGGTCATCTACTCCGACTTCCGATGGGTGTTCCGACAACGAAACCGAGGTAGGATTGCCTGCCTGCCTAGGCGTGCGAGCACTCGTTCCCGTCTTAAGATCCAGAATGGCACTAACCGACGGGGCTTGACGCTGGTCTCCGGGCATGCATGTATGCTCACTTTTCAGGCAATAGCGGTGAGACTTTTGCACGGAATCCTTCATCATGCCCAGTTCTCCGGGCTGATTCCGATGTTGCCCACGCTCCACCGATCCAGGTCCATGTTCCCGTCCTCGTCGCGCTCCTTCTCGTCGATCGGGCGCGCGAACTCCGTCAGGAACCTCAGCATCCAGCGGTCCATGCGGTAGCTCGTGTTCATGCTCTTGCGGCAGAGCTCGTGGAACGTCTTCAGCCGGACGAAACACACCTCGAGGCCGGGCCAGTACACCCGCAGGGCGACGAGGGTGTTGAAGTGGCGCTCGAGGGTGGCGCGGGCGTTTGCGATCTCGGCCTCGTCGGTCTCGAAGAGCAGGGTGTGGATGAAGATGGACGAGGTGATGACGATGATGTGGCCGAGCATGTTGAACTTCGCGTCGCAGCCGGGGGTCGTGTTGGCGAGGTCGATGATGCGCGACATGCCTATCGCGTTCTCCTTGCACTTGCGCGCGAAGATTTGTGCCGTCTGCGAGGCGGGGAAGCGCTGCACCTCGTCGAGGTATTGGTAGAAAAGGAGCTGGCTGTAGTGGTAGTGGCCCGTGTGGACCGCGATGAAGATGCGGCCGAGGCCCTGCGCGGCGAAAGAGTGGAGGTTGCTTGGGGTGTCACGGAGGTTCTGGGGGAGCTCGAGTTCCCAGGCCTCTAGTTCTTGTGCGAGGGTGGATACGGTTTCGTCGATGTTGGTTACTGCCGAGTCTGACGTCAGAGACTTGATGGCGTCGTTGACCTTGAGGAGAATGCTGTTTAGTTTGATCATCTGGGCGATGAGGGAGTCTTCTCGGTTGGGCGAGAGTATGAAATCGAAGTGATTGTTATTCGCGCGGGTCATGTTGAGGAATGTCGACTCGTTCATGGGTAGCGGGACATCCATACGACGGTCCATAAGACGGGGGAGGTTGACGCCGGTTGATGACCAGACGTCAATCATGCAGAGCGACCAGTAGACTGTAAATCTTAGCCAGTGCCCATGAAAGTAGACTGAAACATGTTCAGATACCTCTGATGTGGATTTCCCTCTGTAATGGATCAGGGGTAGGGAGGTTTGGGAGGTCGAGATAGTTGGCTATCCTGCAAGCTGCAGAATACAGTACGCTCTCGGCCCCTGCTTCACCCTCTACAATTGAGTAGGCACCAAGAAGCACGCATGCCTGGATGCTTGTGAGAGACACGTCTCGCAAGTTGAGAAGCAGATTACACTCGTTGGCGAAGAGCTCTCCCCTGGACATCGGAGCGACTCCGTTGAAAATTGGATTCGACGAGAATCTTGCTTCAGTCAGCCACCAACGCTGCATCAAGCACAGGTTTTCAACAGCCGAATAGCACTTACCTTGCTGACAGCGCCATCATTCCATAGACCAGCACTAACGGGGCGTTCCCCTCGTGAAGATCCAGCATGAAGCTCGGCCGGTGGAAGAGCGAGTGGAGTTGGTCATGGATATACCTAAAGTACAGTTCTACCAACTCGAAGCAGAGCGCCTTGTCGGCGACAGCGGCTGCTGGTGTGATTCCGGGAGGACTGGCGACGATGATCTCGGTGACACTTGGCGTCTTCGGCGTCGCCATGGACACGGGGCTCACGGGGACGGCTTTGGGCTGGATGATTGAGCCTGCGCGGGAACAGGCGATGTTCTGTGCTGCGCAGTATGTACACTGGCCGCCGCCGACGGGCACCTCGCACTTGCGCCGCCGAGCGCTATCATGATGTTGGTGAGCTAGATGATCTTCTTTGACGGCGGAGAGACAGAGAGATAGAACGAGGATTGGAATAGGACTCCAAGGGGTTCGGCTGATGACTTACCGACACGCCGAGCATGCTGTGGAGTACCTCATGATTGGTAGGTGAGTGCGAGGGAGGATGAGATGGACCAAGGTCGTGAGGGAGATTCAAATCGCGAATCGATGGCGGCGCCTCGTTCTCTTTCCTTCATATGTCTTTTTCTGATATCAAAAAAGGACGTCGTTGATGTTCGGAATGAGGCGATTTCAAAAACAGCAAGTCACACGCTTCTTTCCTGCTCCTTCCTCTTTCCCTCCTTCCCCCAAAAAGCGCAGCATGACTGGTCCGGGACGCCCTCATTCCCCCGCTTTTCAAGGACGATTGGAGCGGCCCCGTTGGCTCGGCTAACGACCACCGCCCCTCATATGTGGATCTTCTCCGCATCACTGGGCCGGCCGGAGGTCCGGTCTAACCGGGTCGGGCTAGACCGAGTGTGGGTCCCTGGTGGGTTTGCGGAGCGACGAGCCGAAGAGCACTCAGAATGAGATGGATTTTCCTGGCCGCCGCTCCTTGAAGCTCCTGATCCTGATGGAGGAATCCTATGGTCCAATGTCACGCTCCCCGTACCTGCAATACCGCACCTGCATAACTCTCCGGGTCGAGGGCCCGTGAAATGTTGGTTCAGGTTGATGAGCTCCGGTATGAGTCGAATGCAACACTTCTAAACTTGGATGCATCTTTCAAGACTTCCATCCAATCAAGACACCGGCATCCCTCCGTCGCACCATGGACAGCTGGAAATGAGGGGTCCTGGGAGCCAGTTTCGTCCTTGGGAGGGTTACGCCGCGCAATATTCATCCTTGTCTGTCCGAAATGTCCGCCGATCGTTCCTGTCATCCAAGGTCCTTCCGATTGTCTTCGCTGTGCAGAGCACATGTAAATCTTGTTGACGTCGACTAGATGGTCGGATCTGATAGAGCGACTTGCGTGCTGCATGTCTTGAACCATGCTTCTCCGTCGTCTCCGAAGGGCCGTGTTCCTGTCAAGCCATCACCCCAGACGGGTGCTCCCGCAACCTAAGTTCCTAACCTTACCTCCCTCCTTTTGCCACGCGGAACCATGCTGCGCTGAAGTTTGGTCTGATGCAACTTCGAAGCATACACATTTCGATGCGGCCGCAGTATGCAGGCCTATTCGAGAACGTATTTGAAGCCACCGGGTTTCCTTGCAGAAATATTGGCCACGGTGTTCAGCTTCTGTGTCCCTAACGGGCTCTAGTTGCGAGACTGACATCATCGACGACAACAAGAGCTCGTATTCCAGGCTTCAGCTTGCATTTGATATCGTCCCACGCATTTTCAGCGGGCTTTTCAAGGATCCTGGAGGTCTCCGATTTCTCACATACTCGATCCTTCCAGCATGGTTTCGGACACCGCTGATGGCACATGCAGGCTACTGCTAATTTCCACAAAGACGGTGAGTTGCCTCTTGTTTCTAGCCTGCTGGAAGATAATCGGTTATCGAAATCGTCGTTCCAAGGCAGCAGTCGAGTAGCTTCGAGATGATTGTCAGCAATCTGCCCTGATACATGGGTTCATATTAGTAACGAGACTGGGCACAAGACTGACCTGTAAGTTAAACATCTTTCATGGCTCCAACGCTCTTTTCTTTCTCAAGTCAGCTTCGGCCTGTCGAAGACTTTGAGGTCTCCACTAGCTCGGGATCTCAACACAGGCTACAGCCTGGTCCTGATCACAAGAGCTGGGTCGCAGCTCTCAGATCGCTTTCAAGGTGTGATGTGGGCAACGATGGTGTACACCTGGACCGGCTACGCCACAGAATCCGTCGCAGAATTGCTCGTATTCCCCGTTGCTCCCGCAGACGGAGCTAATGGAGCCCCTTCTCGTCTCATGCAAGAGGTATCCAGGGAGTTTCTGCGGAATTCCGAGAGTTTCTTGCTGAACCGGAGGTAGCGAAGCTGAAAGACCCTGTGGCCGACCAGCCGGTACTAGTCATAAGTCATGATCTAGTAGAAAACCCGAGGTGAAAGCGCTCGTCAGGATTCACCGCATGGTCGGTTCCGTGTACGTGGTAAAAGCTCCTTAAAAGAAGAGTCATTGCCCATATCGGGAGAATGTGAAGGCATCTAGAAAATCAACTCAATGTCGAAAACATCATAAACCAAAACCATAATCCCGAGAGGCTGGCCTTCATACTGCTATTATGTACTCTGAGCTCAATCCCGAATTCCGCCAGCGTGGAGACGGCCGTGCCATAATATCCGCCAGTCCCGTCGAGGCAAACCCGCTAGTGGCGGGAAACCGACGGCACACCGACGTGGAGAATGCGGGGAGATCTGCGGGAACGGCACGGCGGTTCCCATCTTTGTGGTTTTGTTGGTCGACTTGGCGCACGATGGATGCAGGGGATAACACGCGGCTGGGACGAAGACGTACGTGAGAGGTCGACCATCACCAACACAATGCATCTTATTTGCTGAAAAGACATCATATCGGATATCAATGTGGCAGGTGGGTGGCCCAGACTTGACGCTGGCGGCCCGGGGTGATTATGTATTGGCCGGCGACGCTGCAGCGTTCTATGCTTTTACGAGGTATCGGTATTTGATAACGGCAATGAATTCCACTCCGCGGATCGTTACGTCTGTCGTTCTAAGTCAAAGTCAGACTGTAATTGGGTCGAAAATATCAGAAGTATCATAGGGCGACGACAAAATGCGGCGATGCCGGATAAGTCAAGCTGCCTCAGACTGGACAGGTGGAGTCGCAGGGCTTGAATCCCTGAAGACCAGCGATATGTAGTTCAAAGCCTATCTGAATTCTGAAATCCTTCGTTGTTTTCATCTGGGTTTCTAGACTAGTACTGTTTGTGTGAGACGCGTACTGACCATGTTCTAGTAGCAGGAAAGTCCAGGCCTTAGGGCTCGTATATCCGTCATGATACGATACCTGAGCTTCGGCAATTCTGACATAAACAACGCCCAGGTCAGTAATTAAAAAACATCAGCAAGCTTCACCAAATTTATCGATTCCATGCTTAGCATCATTCTTCTAGCATACAAGCTCATATAGACAAAGTCCTAACCTCCTACACAGGTCAAGGGCTCAAGGCCTCATTCCCTTCGTCTTCAACTGTTCCCACAACTTCTCATCCTCCACCAAAATATTCTTCCCGCTAAAATCCCCGTCCATGTCGATATCCGGCATCAAGCTCTGGTACGGCACGACCCTCACCCTCACCTCCGACTTCTCCTTACTCCCAAACTGCATCGCCTCCACAACAGTCCCATCCCCAAACTCGGCCTCCGACACCACGCGAAGCATGACCTCGGCACACTCCGTCGCCGTCATGTTCATATCGATCTCGCGGACCTTGCCCACGCAGTAGTCCCGCATGACGGCCGGCGTGAAGGTCGTCGCGGGGCACATCGAGGCGACCCGGATGTTCAGGCGCGCCCTCATCTGCCCTAGGCTCTGCGCGAAGGAGTTCAGCGCCCCCTTGGTCGCGTTGTAGAGCGGCGTGCTGACGATGGGCAGGTACGCGCTCAGGGAGGACACGAGGAGCAGGTTTCCCGCGATCTTGTTGTGCAGCCAGTAGTCGAGCGCGATCTGGGCGAAGCGGATGGGGCCCATCGCGTTCACGGCGAAGATGTTGTAGACTCCGGGAGCGCCGTTGGGGTCGTCTTTGGATGAGGGCGAGATGCCGGGGGCGTGCCAGAAGGCACTGCTTGGCGGTTCCCTGCAGGGATCTACGTCAGTACGAGTCTTTTAGATACAAATCCGAGCTTTTGTTTTAGGTCCGACTTTTTCGGAACTCGCGATGATCACACTTTTTCTGGAAGAATAGGACGAGCATGTAAGCAAACAAACGTACCAGACGCCGGCTCCAGGGCATAGCAGGTCTACTCTGCCAAACGTCTTCAGGGCGAACTCCCAAGTAGCCGAAATGTCAGCCCAGTTGGACTGGTCCATTCTGTAGAAGACGGCAGATGGCGCTCCATCCGCAGGCGGGTGCGGGAACTTGGCGATCAATTCCTCTGCTTCGGGAAGCAGCGCGATATCGGCGAAGATGACGGAGCAACCCGCTTCCAACAGCTGCTGAGCAAAAGCAAGGTTGATACCTAGGTGTATGTATGAGACGAAGAGGTTATACGTCGCTGCGTGACCGAAGCTTACCGCTACCGGCGCCGGTGACAAGCGCAAACTTGTTCTTGACGTCCCACGATGCCATGCTGAGTTCTAGTAAAAATCTCAAAGATTCCAAGACTACCAGTTCGTGGCGAAAAGGAAGATGAGAGGAACATCTGCAGAGACACGAGAGGGGTTAATGATGCAAAGGTCAACCTCCTCAGACCCTCAATTTACTATGGAACCGACCGGTTTCGTTGCCGTTGTAAGCGGCCGGTTAAATGGACTCATGCCCCATGCGTTTATTCGGGATGATACCCGGGTCTTCATGGCCTCCTACGTGGTATATCCTGAGACATTCTGGCCTATGGCTTTCGGTCCTGCTATGGGCCCTGGATCGTATCCAACCATACAACGAAAGAGCACTTGACGTGACGTCTCAACTTGTTCCAAAGTCCCTTCCATCAATAACTTCAACATCCGCATTGCCTGAATACACCCGCGGAAAGGGGTTACGGAACGGGGTTGTGGACCTCAACGGCCAACAACAGCCAACACACCCTGGAACCAACGTGACCTTGAGTATACATGTCAGCAAATCTTATTGCATTCGTCCACTTCAGCTGCATAATCCCTGGCAAGGGAGTCTTCAATGAGGAGCCTGGTGTCCAGACATCGAACGATATCTTGTGACACACACTCTGTCGACCCTTCTGACAACTCCACTTCTCAAACACATGGCAATGTGATATCTGACGTGGAAGCACCGCACACACCGGACCGCCATAGATGAAAGCAGCATATGTAAACCAAACAATGCCAGCAAATTGTCACTTGAGACTCGTCACTCTCGCTGAGATTCTTGTTATGTTCGTCAACATCTGAAACTACATGTAGGCCTGCACAACGAGCTGGGTTAAGTGATGTTGATAACATTGTTGGTTTCACGGGCTTGGACAGCTCTCCCTCATTAGCACGTCTACAGCTATGTTGGGATATCCTACGCCTCTGGTTGTATAGGCTTCTGTCCCCACACAGCCCTCTGGCGGTAGTACCCATGCAACTTTCCAGAACGAATCTCGCGACGGAGTTGTGCGGCGTAGATGTGAATCTCCTCTCTGGTCCAAGTAGACATAACGTTGGCCATGAAAAGAACGTAACCTTCGATGTCGGAGAGAAGCGTCAGCTGCGCCCACTCGCCGATCTCCCTTTTCGCGGGATCCTTAGGCCAATTGCCAATAGGTGCCTGGATGGGCTCACTGTTAGCCTCGCGTGCCTCATTATTCTCATCTCATCTCTGGTGCCAGGTTGAATGCAAACCCAAGTCTCGTACCTTGTTGTTCCATTCGGTGATGTTCCGGAAGCCAGCCTTCTCCATCGAAATCCGCTGCAGATTCTCGTCGAGGACTCTGAAAGTCCGGCCCATCTTCCGCCCCCCTTCCTCGAAGAACTTGCCCCACTGACCCAGCGCGCTCGTCTCCGGGACGGTGTCGTCGTCGCTCATGATGGCGGGGGAAACCTCGAAGCTCTCGAGATAGCCACCGGGCTTCAGGGCGTCGTAGGCATTCTTGAACAATGCCGGCCAGTCCTCGATACTGCCGACGAGGAAGCGGATGTGGATATAGTCAAAGCTATTTGGGGCGAAAGTCCAATCGCGGGTGCAGTCCTCGATCTCGCTATCATATCGTTAGACATGTACTAGGAAAGACCGATATGGCAGAGACATATTCTGGCACTTACAACTTGCAGTTGGGAGGTACCCAGCTGGGCTGGATGGGTGAGATATCCGTCCCGATTACCTCGCATTCTGGGTTTTCATCGGCGAAGTCGCTGCACGCAGTTCAGTCATCGATGTCTCAACATCTTCTGTGGTTCATATCGTCTCAAGCATGATGTGTACTCACATGGCCCAAATGCCTGCGTGCAAAAGTTTTGTCAGCTTGATAATTAGTGTTTTCTTGACATTGCTTACCTGTTCCAGTTCCGATGTCAAGTGCCTTGCTGAGCTATATTGACCGTTTCAGCCCGGCTTCATAACTGGCAGTTGGAATGACATGAGATCCCTACCTTGCTCTTGTCGATAGGTGCCAGATGCAACTTATCTCCGCAGGAAAGAGTCAACAGATGATGGCTGCTACTTGTTAGTTCCATGCGTCTCTGAACCGAATTTCTGATCTCACTTAATATCCCAGCACTCGTTCTGCTGCTCGTCATTGCTTCCCCTTCACCAAGTGTTAGTAGACTGTTAAGGCACGTGGTACGAATCGGCTCCTCTAACCAGTACTGGGCGTTGCCAACCTCTCCGTGGAACGTACGGCCGTGAATTTTCCTGTATTCGAGAATAGTCGATGTGATAGACGCAGTCGAGCTGGCGTTGCCGCCGCCAAACGCAGAATCGTTGTCGTCGTCGTTAGCAGCATCCTAGCACGACCGTCAATCATCCATCTCCGGTAACCCATTTTCTGGGAATGCGGTCGGACCGCCAGTGTCAACTGACTCGCGCTGCCTGCACCCAGTGCTCGGCGGGTAAGATACCGGCGGCCGCCGCCGCGTCCTGCTGCTGTTGGGCCGCTGCGCTCGCCTGTTCCTCGTCCTGCTCGGGGCACATTGTGAAGATGCGCCGTCGTCGGTTTTCCGGTACGCTTCGAGTTCGTCTGTCGTCGTCGGATCCTCGGCGGTGAGATTAGGAGAAATTCAGACCTCGACGAAACGGAGAGCCGGTGGAAACGAATTCCTCAAGTCACGAGAATAGGCCCTGGTCCTTGTCATCCTATATGAAGGAACCACAGACGTCCATACATCCCCGCAGCGGATAACGCGCCGCCGTCGTGTGCTCGATTCCCACCTCGCTTCCGTCTCTCACCGCGTCCGCCAGCCCGGACTGGGGATCCTAAGCACCGTGTTCTGGCGGTGGGTGGCCATCTGCCGATGGTGTTGATGGAGTTTTGCAGGTTTTCTACGTGGCAAGGGGCGCGTTGAGGTCGTTGCGTTGACCAAAGAGGAAAATGCTGCTGCATCTTCGGCTTTCATCACCAAAATCGAGGTGGTAAGCGTCGGAGATCAACACGAGGTCAGCCAACCACATGGGCATCATGGCATTCTTCAGCGGGACACGACATGCACGAGCAGGCATGGGGATGACCTTATTCTGGGCTTGTTCTCCACGAGACGCGACTTTGACATTGAAAACCGCCAACCAGAGCATTGTCTTTGCATTGCCTGATGGGACGGTGGGGTTGTCTCTCGGGCCTAGACTCCATAGTTTCCCCTCAAGAAAAACGGATGGAAGAAATACACGTGGGAAATTCCCGCCTTTTCCTTTCTTTTCAATACGTCGCATTCAGGCGCATTTCGATGTACTCCCGGCTGTTGATCGGGTCATACTTCTTCGGTCTGTCTGGCCCGAAACATCCAGGGATGCAGTCAACTGTCTGCTCCTGATCGGCACCGATGAAGTACGGGATCGAGTACCGCGCCTTGGTCACGCGGTCACCGCTGGCATTCGTCTCCAACGGCGGCGCGCGCACGCGATGCATCGTCGAGCGCAGCGTGTCGTTGCTCCACCGCTGCATGAAGTCGCCAATGTTCACCACGATCGTCCCAGGGATAAAGGGGACAGGCACGAAGCGTCCTCGCTCGTTGGGGTCTTCCACCTCCAGCCCTCCGACCTCGTCCTGGAAGAGCAGCGTCATCGAGCCAAAATCGGTGTGCGCGCCCAGTCGCTCGACCTTTCCCGCGCGAAGCAGCTTTTCCTCGGCGGGTGGGTAATGGAGGAGGCGGATTTGGTTGTCCTTCTTCACGTGGTAACTCTGAAAGAAGGCCTCGTCCAAACCCATGCCGAGGGCCATACCGCGGAGCAGGTGGAGCTCGAGCTGATAACAGACCTCGTAGAATCCGTTGAAGAATTGACGAAAACCGGGTAGCGAATCTTCGGGGATCCAGATGTTTGGGAGATGATCGTCGTCCTCGCGGCCGATCTCGTACGATTCTTTGAAGTCGGGGATCTTGCGACGTTCGCTGATTTCGTCGGCGTCGAACAACATCTGCGTCACCTTTTCTCGGCCGATGCCCGAATAGCCACGATGCCACCATCCTTCAGGGGGGTGCGGTGCCTTTTCCTTCTCGGACTGCGGCAATGAGAAGAATTTGGCGCTCTAAAGCCAACGTGAGATTCTACACTATGATGAGGTGCGGGGTGCACGAACCCATTGAAATGCCGCATCTACGGTTTGCTGCGGGATGTCGTGATTCTTAACATATGTGAACCCGGCGGTTTTGAAGGCCTCGACGAGGTCTTTGCCTGCCTGCAACGCTGCCTGGGACTCGGCGTGATCCTTGAGGCCTTCCAGGTCGACAATAGGGATTCGCGACCGGCTGATTGCCGAATTGGCACTATCGGCTGAGAATGATTCAGCCATCAGGGATTCACGATGTGGTGATGATGAGATGAATTATATGATTAATAGAAGTGAATTACTTCGTCGTCGTCTAGATTGGGTTGTGTAAAAAGGGTCAGACCCCCGCCCCCTGCAGGATGACGGGATGACGTCGATCGGCCCGCGAGGTTATTCGCATCACATGCAAAAACGTAAGCCCGGATTAGAGAGCAAGTACGTAACTTAAAGAACCACTTCCCCCAAGAGGAAAAAAGTGAGACAATTCTTTATCTGAATGGAACATGCCATTTCGCAAGAGACTGTGTGGGTATTCGCGCCTTCTAGGTGCTGAATGTGTACGTGAGATATCTGGTCGTTTAAACTCCATGAGGCGCTGAGCAACGACGGATATCAGCAATCATGGCGATACTCCTCGCATACTGGCACCTCAAAAAAGCCAAAATTTCATTAAAAAATGCGACCTTATTTGCTGATGGTGACATCATCTTTTCAAGCATCATACGCATGTGGTTTTTTCGGTCCAAGTACCATCTTTGATACCAGCCATTATCCTCTCCTATTTTATGTCGCTATCATAGTTCATTCAGTCAGGCAACAGGCGGCTTCATACCTGCTGTCTGTATTAAACGTCCATGGAGCCAGCTTGGGATGGACCCAGTACTCTTCTTCTCCTTCACCTACTAGTGCCTCGATAACCTTCAGATATCTCTTCAGAAAAGGTGTGGTCATCACGTGGCACAAACAAAAGTCGTATTAAGCAACACCTTGAAGAAAAACTTTCCACATAACGAGGACACGCTATAAGTGCACATACCTAGCACTCAACACTATGAGGGTTTATAAGCCCATAGATATGTGCAAACCATCCTCAAATATTTCTTCTCAGCACGCAGTGACTTCATGTTTTTATTCTCGGACTGACTGAGATAACAAAAAGGATTTGAGAAGCTAAGCTTCATAATAAGCATAACGCATCTTCATAGATGGCTCGTAGCTAGCTAGATCTACATTGTCTAACCACCAAGCTATCCAGACTTGTTAGAGAAAGCCTTGGTCGCACCACGACTGCCGGCGGAGTGTTCAAGTGTGACCCACGCGGCTCGGGCGCTGCTGGCATAGCCATCCAGCTCTTCGATGAACCTCTCCATTGGAGCCATGCCTTGTCTAACGGGGGTAATCTTGTGTGCAAGATCATCACCCAGGTCCACTCCAAGTTGGCGCAGCTCTCGAAGAACAACCGCAGGCCCTTCCTGGGCCCTCTTGACATCGTTTGCATCTTTTTTCGGTTTCTCGTTATGGCGACGAAGGGCGTCCTCAGTCAGTCGAGGCTGCGTGACAGGCTTTGATCGATCTGATGAGGATCTGGTGGGGTTCCATCGCTGGTCGGCGCAGCCGGCAGACGGATCTTGGGTAGTATCCATGGATCTTCTATGACAGCAGGGAAAGTACCAGACGTTAGCTTGAGAAACTGGGCAAAAAGAGCTGCCGAGAAAACAATGACGTGTTGACAGAATGAAAGCCAGCGTATGTCGGGTAATGATGTGACATTTGCTGAACGCACCCTTTAACAATTATCGCTTGACTGGGTCCGCAAGGCGCCGAGACGGGATGCTCGATTCTAAACGGAGCAGAAAGTTTGCAGTACTGGTTGTAAAGTCCGCAGACCAAAATAATAAGATCATCCGAGACGTAAGTTCGGAGAGTACTGAGGGATGAAAGCAGCCTCCATCTTTGCTGGGAGGACCAAGGCATTTAATACTCAATACTCAAGGTCAAAGTTGGGAAGTAAAGTACGATGTGTGAGCAGCAAGTGAGAAGTTTTGAGCAGGCAACATCTAAACGCTCTGAAATCATCATCTTCACATTGGAATGACCTGCAAAAAGCACATTTTGAGGTAGTGAGTACTGACTCTAAATGGGACTAACGGAGCAGCACGGTGTTGGTTCAATAGTACATTTTGCAGTTTCGCTAAAGAAAATAATATGCAAAGTGCAGAATCTCGACTATGTGAGTCAAACGAACGGTTTTGATAAGTGTCTACAAGCCATAGATGAAATTGCAGTTTGCATGTGGCTTTTTGTCAAATCTGCAAAATGCAGCTACGCGGGCAATTGAGGAATACAACCGAATTTACTCGCTGGAGGATAACATCAGCCTGCAGACCTTAGTTTTGCAGAAGGAAAAAGTGCAGATCTGCAACGAATATGCAAAAGGCAAGATTTTGGTTGCAGTGAATAAACGATCGGGAAACTTAAGTGATCTGTACTGCACTACGAAAAATTGCATATTGCATAGGTACCGCACGCAGGTGCTGTCGAGATTGGACAGGTAAGATGTGGCAATCTCAGTTGGTTGCCTTACAACCCGCAGCGTGCTCTCTTTGCTTCCCCTCTCTCTCCTTCACAGCCTGACATTTCACCCCCGACATTTCATCCCCATCCCTTTTACATCACACGATCTGTATAGACTTCAGGTCTACTCGCTTCAACTTACGTGGTTTCCATCCTCTTGGCGAGGCTCTCAAAAGCACCGCGTCACCTTTTCCCAGGCCATCCCCCTTCAACCATCCCACTACGGACATCACAAGGCTTTGCCGGCGTTTTCCGACTACATCTTCCAATTGGTCGACTGCTTCGGATTATCGCAACATTGCTGAAGATGACGAAGGATTGGGATCCCCTGCGTGATGAGATCCAGCAACTTTATCACGTGGAGAATCGGAAGCTTCTTGAGGTGATGCGGATCATCCAAGGCCGGCATGACTTCAAAGCTTCGTCAGTTATAGACACTTACCATAGTAGTTTCTCGCCAACTTGCTGACATCTGAATGTAGTGAAAGGTCGTACCGCACGCAGATGCGCAAATGGGGCTACATGAAGTATAGCACTCAAGACTTCCCAAAACCAAATCGACGCTCTCAGCCTTCAAAAAGGCCTTTAAAATCATCAAATGGTGAAAAGAGAACTATTGCTGCTTCTGGTCTAACTTTTGCGCAGGCTTTCAACGCAAGGTAAATATTTTTCTTTCGTGCCGCATCCACTCGAGCTGGATACTAACTTCAAGTTTCACGAAGGTCCATTGTTCCAGCGCTGACCCGTCGTATGTGCATAGCAATCATGCCTTCGCCGTCGGCAATACTACGTCCCAATCCTTGTCGCATGGAGGACAATTCCATACAACATGGGCTACCAGTGCTGCTCCACAAAATGGCAGTGGCGACGGCGATAGAAGAAGTCATCTTCACCTCGCTGTTTTGAGACAAGACGAACAAGAAGTACGGCGATTGCTGTATGACGGATTTTCCGTCGACGATGAAGATATCGCCGGCAACCAACCTCTCCACTACGCCGCAAAGGGGACATCAGAAACCATTGTCAACCATTTGATAAGATTCGGCGCCAATGTCAACGCCAAGGGTGAATTAGGGCAGTCCCCACTTCATCTCGCAGCCTCCAACCTGACGTTCACCCGTTATCTTCTGACCGCTGGCGCAAACACTGAAGTTCAAGACGAAAATGGGGATACCCCTGTCCACCTTGCCGTGATCAATCTTGCTCAGGCAAGTAGGACCACAGATTTGCACTCCTCCGCGCTCTACGCCATGATAAGCAAGAAATGCCACCTCAACATAGCGAACCTAAGCGGAATGACACCCTTCCATGGACTCATTACAGAAGATTCACATCAAGAAGTCATCTCAGCCGCTCAAATTCATTGCCTTCAAAACGGAGCCAGTCCCACATTGCCTCACCCTGATGGCAGAACACCTTTGGAAGTGGTTTTGTCGCACTACCTACGAGATAGCCCCTCAGTATGGAGTAAAAGCGTCGTTATCAAGACCCTGATCGACAAAGGAGCTGATCCGCAAACAAGGTTTCTTCCAGAAAGTACCTTGCTATCAGCATATCTCAAAGCAGTCGATAGAAGAGACTTCGGATTCGACTTCGAAAACACAATTTTGGACCTGGGCAAGACCTTGTGCACCCATGCTAATCTCATACAACGTCCAAACTCTGAGAAAGGTTTTGGTGTGTCGTTGCTACATATGCTGGCGCGGTGTTGTGTAAGATATTATTATCTCGACATAATTCCTCTATTCACTATCGTATTGAAAAGAGGGGCAGATCCCAACCTGCAAGATGAGGAAGGGAAAACGCCTTTTCTTACGCTTTTCCAGACGACAAGGAACAATCCAGAGACTGTACTCAAAGCGATGGAGCTCATGATCGAACATGGAGGGAAAGCCTTGATACCAGATTTCTCTGGCGATAACTCCGTTTTTGCAGCTGCAGAGTTCTTCCGGGGTTCCCAATCTGTACAACGATCAAAATGTGTACGTCGTCTGTTGAAGTCCACACTTGAATGTCCAACAGAGGGTTCGCCTGCAATTGAACCCGATGGAGACGGTTTGCAAGGAAAATGTGGATGGGAAGATTGGAATTTGGCAGCTGGCGCAACTGATTGGAACCAAGCTTCCAAAATCATGCGAGACTCTCAAGTTCCCGGTTCAACGGGATCGGTCAAAATTCTGAAAGAAGGAGCGTTAAGTGCCCTTGCCGAGTGGCATATGAAGGCCTGGGACGGAACCCTGGAGGATCCGGACAAAGTGCAGCGACGACGGAAACATATCGCGCAAATTATACACGATTGTCAATCACTGGGCATAACGGTTGAGATGCGGTATTATCACGAGCTGGTAGAGCTTTCCCTCTAAGACCTTCACAGTGCGCTTGGGAGTAGCCCGATAATTCGGTACATATTTTTGTCACATTCTGCGTGGAGCGTGTACCACGTATTGTTTCATGAAAAGACGCAATCATATAGTTTTCAGAAAGATTGAGGAACATATGCTGCGAGCTTCAAAGCCTTTTACCAAGAGGTTACTGGTAGGTCTGTGTCATGTATTGTATGCATTATAACGTATGACTCCTGACATTCGCAAGCGGTGATCTCCAACAGACCAACATTGCTTAGGCGAATCGCTTCAATCTATCTCAAGTCTAACCTCTTCATGAATGCGTTTGCCCAACTCTTTCCTCGGCATTTTCCCAAAAGAAGGTTCCATATCCCGCTCTAAATCCGGTAGAATTCCCACCTTATCACCAAAAAGCTCGGCCGTATCCAAGTCTCCAATGTCCCGATTCGTTCATCCACCTTTCCACTTCGCCCCGTCGCCCTTCAAACGATAACGCGCCTAAGTGCGGAATCCATAAGATCCTCTGCATATTCGTCCATTGACATCCAATGTTCAGCGGTCATCTCGATTTCATTGTCCCTTGTCACATAAATTCGAGATCTGCTCGATCGCCTTCGCGGAGGTGCAGAGCGTGTGCCAGTTCCGATCACCTAGGATAGTTCCCCCTTCCTCGACGCTCTTGCGGCCAGCCCAAAAGTTGTAGAGACCCAAATCTGACTCTTCTGCGGCTTTGATCTTTCTCAGGCATTGAAACAGATCTTCACGAATATTGCAGTCTGTATCAGATATCCATAGAACCAGTTTGTGATGAGCCTACGACCATTCTTCTTCGCCTACCAGTAGGTCCATAGCCTTCATGTACTGCCAGTCTTCTTCTGTTCTTTAGTGGGCTTGTTCATTATATGAATTTTGACGTATTTGGCATCGAAATCATTGTCATTGATGGTATCCCTGAGCTGTTTGTGATTCTCTTCTGCCAGCATACTGGTGGTTGAGGAGGATTGATATCTTCTGGTAGTTTTCCTGGGTTTCTCCAGGGTCTTTACCACATCCCTCCCTAGATTAATCTTATCTCTGACAATTACATAAGTCTTCTCCGATGTATCATACACTTTCACCCCGGACTTTCTTGCCTCAGCGTCTCTCGTCGCCCAGTTCAAATGCGCGCGAGCTATGCTCAAGCTCCACCGGTCTAGCGGTTGCATTCCCCAGCTCGACAGGTTCCAATGGTCTAACATTTTTCCATTCTCCTGTATACGGCTGGTGAGAATCGTCATTGGTTTCAAAAACACCGCCGGCTTTGTCACCGCCAGTTCTGCTGCGAGAGCGTCGCCTCCATAGGAAATATCCCAACCCAGAAAGAATTAATATCGCTCCCAACGTAGCTCCAATAGCGATTCCCGCTGCGGTTCCTCCACTCATTCCGCTATCTGCCTGTTCGCTCGAGCTGCTAGTCTGGACAGCATTCGTGGGTGTGGAGGTTTGGCTCGAGAGAGTCGCGACTGCTGAGGTCGCGCTTGGAATCGTCCCTGTCAAAGATGATGTTGTCGCACCTGATGTTATGTTGAAATAGTGTGAAGTAACAGCCACAGTCTCATTTCCTGACTGGTAGAGTTGAAGAAAGTAAACGGGCAAAGAAAGGTCGGCGTCCGCAGTGAAGGCATTGTAGCTGACTTCCCACGTGAACTGTTTAGAGGTCCATCCTTCTAGGATGAAGGTCAGCTGGGCTTGAAAGGGGCGTATCTCGCGCGGTAACAGAATGTTGACTTACGGAGTATCCTGGTGTAAGGGTGATATCCAGTCTTGGTGTCTACCTTATCGTTCCAAAGAAGGATGTCGAATATTGTATAATCGGACTCCCACACAAATGTAATCTTCTGCCCGATTGTATATATTGGGTTGTCGGTGTAGTCGCTTGTGGGCCCAGCGCCAGGTGGTCGACGAAAAACATCTGCCGCAGAGGCAGCATGGGCGAAAACCACGCCAAGGAGGATGAAGACCGCGTGGTACATCGCAACAGTGATTGAGACGGCAAGTTTGATGGAATTCGGCGCGTGGGACAGGGAAATAAGCAGTATTAGTATTAGTGGCGATGTTTGCTTTTTGGCCCCCTGAGTCCGTCTCACTCTGCCTACCTCAAGCCACCAATGCAGCTCAGCTGACGGCAGGACCTCTGCACAACCGATTCAGCCGCAGCTGACCGTTTCAGATAATCACAACCAGTAAAAGAAGGCTTCGAGGGCGCTTCTAGTCTTTCATTGGGCTGCAGTCCTCCCTCAGCGTTTCTGGTGGCAGCACCCCCAGATTCACGGTGTGCCTGGTATTGGTGAGGAACTCAATATATTCATTGGCTGGTTCGGTATTCTATTTCTGGAAGCCAAGGCGTATTACACTGGTAAATTAAAGGGAGCCTTGCTTAGTTCTAGCGGCCCTTCTCAACGCTACGCATCGACATGGTCAGTATGGGCACCGTACATAATCCAGCCGTCCCCCCTCCCCTCCCCCCCTCAACACCAAGAAGAATCGTCTGGGATAGTGAAATAATGAATCGCATGCTCATCATCTAAATCATCAGGTACAGCGAGCACAAAAACGTTCACATGCCGCATCGACGTTACGCTGCGGAATGCCATGGTTCGTGACATACGTACGCGTAGCCGGCACTTTGGAAGGCGTCAACGAGGTGCCTGCTGCCTGCGATGCTACTTGAGACTCGGCATACTTCAGACCTTAGATCAATGACCGGATAAGGAATCATTCCCTCTCCAAGATCGTAACTCATAGCCAATTACAACTTATTCAATTGTTTCTTCCTATAACTTGTTTTCGGACATGATGCAAGTAGCAGCTTTGATCGTCGTGCCTCCAATCTCTTCTTTCTCGCATTTCATACCCACATCCTCTTGTCCTCGGTCAGTACCAAACACGCTCACGAGGAAAAGATTTAGGACCCTTACAATGTGAGCCGCCATCAAGCCGAGCACTTGCCGTTCCCGTAGTACCCGCAACGAATCGAGAATCCATATCTGTCGTAGTCCTTGGTCGATCCCCTGGCTCCTCGACAAACGCTGCAACGGTTCAGGTATTTGCTGTCGCTACCGACAGGAAGGTCCTGCTCCGCCACGCTAATATCTCCGCCGATTCCAGCTTCACACATGCTTCTGGCGTGGGCGATGCGCTGGTCGATGGCGCTTGAGCTCCTGTCGGCAGGGTATGACCAGAACCAGGCGCAATCTTTGGCTGCTGACATCGAAGCCATAGCAGTAAGTATGAGGCTGATTGATACTCGCATGTTGACCCTTCTGCTGCACGTTGTTGTTGATGGGTCTACGAATGTCGTCGAGTTGGATGAGTTTAGGAGATGAAATGTACAGGCCACCAAACACGCACC
Source organism: Colletotrichum karsti (assembly GCF_011947395.1). Taxonomy (NCBI): domain Eukaryota; kingdom Fungi; phylum Ascomycota; class Sordariomycetes; order Glomerellales; family Glomerellaceae; genus Colletotrichum; species Colletotrichum karsti. Next base: position 1,195,955 of record NW_024065904.1, read on the forward strand.
CTTTCGCTACATGTATTGAGTGAAGTCGGTTGCAATCCAGAGAATCCCCCAATTCTTATTGAAATGGAAGATATCACTCTTAAATATTCAAAGAGAAACAGAGATTGATGTTGCTCACTTGAAATTATGCCCACGCGTTCCGCGGAGCGTAAGTTGACATTGTGATGATGCCGAGTCACGTCACGATGATCTTCAACTCTCCATGGTAGACATATTAATTAAAGCTCATTTGGCATGACTCTTACGCTCAGAATGTTTGGAAAACATGTGCCACCTAGCTAGTAATTAAAATCTTCTCATGTGGTAGTGTTAAGCTGATGAGAGCCCAAGGGAGCACTAGACTCACCACCTGTGACGCTGCCGGCAAGACATTAATTCACCCATCTCAAGAAAGTAGCACTTGAAGTTGGCCGCAAACTAGGTGATTAAATGAACAGTTGATCACCTACGGCTCAAGTGGTTGGGGTAAATCAAGCAGGCGACGTTATTTCATCCTGGGGTCGTCAAAACTTATCCATATTAGCCCCCTGTAGTTCTGATGTCGGCACTGGTGCCAAATATCGTCAAGTTAACCCTGTTACGCTCTAGAGCCCGGTGTTCACATTCAGGCATATGGTTCTCGAATCGTAATTTCATATCTATTCTTCAACTACCCACCATCACGTCAAACTCCCTGATCATGATGACGACTTATCAGGAGCCCAATCCCTCAGCCGTTCCAGATCATCGTGACTGGCTGAATCAATCCGTGAATCTCTTGTGATGTAAACATCCTTCGACGCTGTACTGCTACTAAAGGGCCTTGGGCCCATCGGCTTCCGAGGAGAGGGCTCTGATGAAAGGGCAATGGAGTGACGAGAAGCTTCTGATTTGACAGCCCCTGATGGATTCTGCGATCTCCTCCCGTGTCGGTACCCGCTTTGTGCTGTTTCCTTGACGGTGCTGATGAACCCGGGGATCTTCTTGAACAGAGGCCTGAGTGCGGGAAGACTGCCACACATGACTGTCAAGTTGATCTCGATGGAGGACCAAATAACGACGTCGACATTGTCCCCTGCAGTGCATGGTTAGAGCAGTTCACCTGAGGTTGATTGATACGGGCAACTCACATGTAGCGTCGTAAGTGTTGGCGTAGGAAACCATGTACTTCAGTCGAATCATGCTCGCGATGCAAGCACTGTCATTGAGTCAGCACGCTTGACTAGACCACTGGGAGCAATCGCCAGGGTTCACTTACAACGACGCCACGCTGAACATGAAGACCAGCGCAAGCTTCTTCCTCATGCTGAGTTGCAGCTTCATGAGCTCGGGAATAGGCATGATGAAGAGTATCACATCTTCAAGGATGTTGCAGGCAGACCCTGTGAAGCCTATGGCGTTGATGCTGAGACAGCGTCCTTCGATGGATCGATCCCATATCGCCGGGACGGGCAAGCACTGAAATGCAACGAGGAAGGTAAACATGAGACCATGGCTGAGAAGGAAGAGCATAAAGCTCCTCGTAGCTAGACGGAACCGTTTGTTGTTGGTCGTGAACACACGTGTGTAAAAGCAACAGATGGAGGCTTTGGCGGAGACGCTGGCAGACGGTGAGCTACGGTGAAGAATGCGCAGAGGGATTCGAGAGGGTACTGACAGAATGAAGATATAAAACATCTGCATGACGTAGAAGATCTATCGACGTTGGTTAGCAGGAGTAGCCAGCGCGATACGGGGTGTGCTGTCTGACCTGTAGAATTGTCTTTCCACTGCCTGGCTCGATATCCCAATAATGTAGACCAAAACCCAACTGAGCATCTAGAAAAGTCCTGGGTCAACGACTGATTCCGTCACAGAAAGGAGAGAATCGAAGGCATACTTGCAAATCCCAAACCGGATGACAGCAAGAGAAAAAACTACCACCGTTAGCACATGTCAGTGACAACCTTTGAATATCCCAACATACCAATGATATCAAAGCCGTCCAATCATCCCACCACAGCTGATTCGTAACTTGCAATCTCGCGACGCATCGAAGGGCGACGATGGCAGTGGCGATTGTCGGTAACACGACGGAAAATATTCGTGAGGTTCGTCGGCGTTCTGGATATGGGTAGCCCTGACATAGCTCTTGTGATACCCTAGCAGTGACTGCATTTGATACGAGGTGCAACAACGGTCAGTCTGTGATGTGGATGCAAGGGCGAGCTCAATGAAATGACATACCGACTTGGAGTTCGAACTTGCAAGACTGCTGTACACAAGCTGATACTTGGGCTTGCAATGGTATATTGGTGCAAACGCAATCTGTCAGACCGGCGACGGTGCAATTGCCATTCTTGAACCCATCGGCGAAACATGACATCTACATCGCAAGGGGTTGTTAGTAGATGATAGGATCAAGAGGCGATGATTGATTGATGATGATGATGAATTCGATGAATCTGACATTCATAGTGATAGATCCAGGCATGGGGCAGTAATGAGAATCATGAGAACTCACAGCACAACTTGGAGTTTTGGCCAAGATTTTGGTGATGGCTGTCGAGTTCAATCTCGGATTGGCCTGCGCGATAGCTTGGGTGGCAAACAGCAGCACGACGCCCGCAGCGACCCGAAGCGTCGGCTTCATGTTGACGAAATGCACCCTCGACGGACTCAAACGTGTCCGGCCGCAACGATAAGACCAAACCAGGGACCAAGAGGGAAAAAGGAAAAGGGAAAAAAGTCCAACTGAAAGGCACCGGCGGGCACAGCGGCATGCAATACATAAGAACTCATCGTAGGAGAAGGTTTGGGGCTATGAAGGCACTAACAAGGCCGACGGACTTGGTGATGCATTTTGTTCGACGGAAACGGAAGAGGGAGGACGATGCCGACTTCCATATGGTTTACAGCTTAGCAGTCGGCACGCTGTCCCGGGCTTAGTCTCGACCATTCATAGAAATCATTGTGATAAGTGTGGCGGCTGATGTCTCATTGCCATGTGGTTGATGAAGGATTCTTTCGATACGTCCGTGAGAATTGGGATTAGAATCGCCGCTGGGCTATCTCGTTTGAAGGCCAATCAACATTACTTTGACCGGCAATTTGAACCCGTGAAAACGCCCAAAGTCGCTAGCAACGGCATGAGTGGGAACGAAGCAGGCAGATTGAAACCCAAGAGCTCAACGAGACAAGTCTTTGCGGAAGACAGGTCTTTGCAGATAATTAGGCGCTTCATAACCATACGACACCAAAATTGATCCTTACATTGTGAGAAATGTGGTGCCGCAAAGGGTTGGGACGAACTCAATGGCGTTCCTAGCTTTTCATCGGCAGTTCAGAGAGTCCTAACCGGATTCAGCGACAGGCCGGGGAACGGCGTTCTCTGGAATGAAAGGCTCGAATTTTCAGTCAGCTGGATGTTAGGGTGGGCAGCTGAGTGTGCCAAAGAGAGGATCATCTCAGGGGTTATGAATCGCGACACATTGTGTTCCTGGCTTGACAGATGGCATCCCCTTTTTTGGGCAGATTTACCAACATCTTTTGACCCTCGAACACCACCCTGATATCAAGTTCCAAAGGCAGATCCGATGAACTCGTCTTAAGGTTATCAGCAAGGAGCTTGGACACAACGCATGATGCCACTCTCGGTTGCTTCCCCTTCGTGACCACTCGTGCAGCGCCCGATGTCTCCCTCCAAGGCTGAGCTATTCCCTGTCAAAACTTGGAAGCCCGCCTGCCATCGTGCTCGGCGGTCCGAGATGCATCGGCCAGCTTTCCCGATTCACCACATTCCACAGGCCAATTTCATTTGAAGCGTCTCCGCCGCAGCAGTGCCAAGTTCGCGTTTGCCGGACCGCGTCGTCTTTCTGGCAACGTTCATGGTTTCCCCTGAATTGCGCCCGATGCCAAATCGGCCTCCCGCTCGTGTTCCCACTAAATCCAGCATCGTCATCCCCGTTTGCGCCCGGGGTCTTTTCCAACTTCCTTCCCCAATCGTTCCCTCGACCGACGATGGAGGACTGGGTTGTTCCTGAATGGGTGACCATGTTACCATACATAGCATCGGCCAAATTATATGCATATGGCAATGAAGCAGGTCGCATCAGAGATGGGGAAGGTATCACGAGTTTAATCAAAGTCGAGGGGATTGTGGTTTTTGCGATCCAGCTCATCGCGGCCGAGAGGGGTCTCTCGTGAAGATGTTAAAGACGGGCTCGCGCCGCTTCGGACAAGCTTTCGTGATAGTCTTCTTTTGAGTTGCTCGGTACTGCGACCATCGAAAAGACCGGCTCGAAGCTTCACGGCAAAGATGCGCTGGGGCCTCCATGTCACGAACGCGCTGCTCGGCTACATCGTAGCCACAGCTTCTGCTGTGTAAGTTCGATCCGCCAAACGTCCGTGTTGCTATGTCGCTAACGAATATGCCATCAACAGTCCGAGCCAACAGCTTTATGCGCGTCAGTCTACCGACACCTCGTACGACTACGTGATCGTCGGCTCCGGGCCGGGAGGTGGACCCCTCGCCGCCCGGCTCGCCATCGCCGGCAAGAAGGTCCTACTCATCGACGCCGGTGACGACCAGGGCGACTCTGTCCCGTACAAGGTGCCTGCGCTCAACCTGCAATCGACAGAATACGACCCGATGAGATGGGACTACTATGTCAACCATTTCAGCGACCTCGAGGCCCAGAAGAAGGATTCCAAGATGACGTACCGTACGTCGTCCGGGGAGCTCTACGTGGGCTTGAACCCGCCCGCCGGCGCCGAGCCGCTCGGTATCCTCTACCCTCGAGCCGGTACGCTGGGAGGCTGCGGGTCTCACAACGCTCTGATTTCGGTGTACCCGCACAAGTCTGACTGGGATGGTATCGCGACCTTGACGGGCGACAGCTCGTGGAGCGCTTCCAACATGCGCCAGTACTTCAAGCGCCTCGAGAACGCCGAGTACTTGCCCAACGGCATCATCGGACATGGATTCAGCGGCTGGCTCACGACCAGCGTGACTGATTTGGGTCTTGTCATCAAGGACGTGAAGCTGCTCACCGTCATTCTATCCGCCGCCTCAGCCATGGGCAAGTCCCTCCTCGGACTCATCTTCTCCACCATCCAGGGTCTCGGCGAGGTGCTCCTCCGAGATCTCAACGTCGACTCGTCCAGCCGCGACTCCTCCGAAGGCCTCTATCAAGTCCCCATCTCCGTAAAAGACGGAAGACGTGTCGGACCACGTGAATTCATCCTCGACACCGCCAATGCAAAGAACGCGGACGGCTCCAGGAAGTATCACCTCGACCTCAAGCTCAACACCCTCGTCACAAAAGTGCGATTTGATCAGAGCGGAAGCAAGCCGCGGGCCGTGGGCGTGGATTTCGTCACTGGTCAGAGCCTGTACCGCGCAGACCCTCGATCCGGAAGCGCCGCTGGCCAGACCGCCGGATCCGTCAACGCCACCGCCGAGGTCATCGTCGCCGCCGGCGCCTTCAACACCCCGCAGCTCCTCAAGCTCAGCGGCGTCGGTCCCAAGGATGAGCTTTCCTCGTTTGATATCCCCGTTGTTGTCGACCTACCTGGTGTCGGCACCAACCTGCAAGACCGCTACGAGACAACAGTCATCGGCGAAACGCCCACCGACTTCCAGATCACTGGCGATTGCACCTTCATCCGTCCTGGCACCGATGATCCCTGCCTCAAGAAGTGGGAGGAGGGCACCGCTAGCGGGAGCTCACCGGGCATCTACGGCTCCAATGGTATTTCGCTGGGCATCGTGAAGAAGTCGTCCGTGTCAGAGGGAGACCCTGACCTTTTTATCGCCGGCGCGCCCGTTGCTTTCCCTGGGTACTACCCCGGGTACTCGGCCGCCGGCACCGCGGATGCGCGCCACTGGTCTTGGATCACGCTGAAAGCGGCGTCTCGAAACCGCGCCGGAACCGTCAAGCTGCGCTCCTCCGACCCCAAAGACATGCCCCAGATCGACTTCAACTCCTTCCAGAACGAGGCGGACGGTGCCAAGGACATCCAGGCCGTCGTGGAGGGCATGCAGCTGTCGCGCAAGATGTTCGAGAACGTGGTGCCCCTGACGGGAGGGTTCACCGAGGTCTGGCCCGGGCCGAACGTCACGGACGCGGACCTGCCGGGCTTCGTGAGAAACGAGGCATGGGGCCACCACGCGAGCTGTACGTGCCCGATCGGAAAGGACGGTGACTCGATGGCTGTGCTGGACGCGCAGTTCAGGGTGAGGGGGACGGACGGCTTGCGGGTGGTGGACGCCTCGGTGTTTCCCAAGATCCCTGGTTTCTATATTGCGGTTCCTGTGTATATGGTGAGCGAGAAGGCGGCGGACGTGATCCTTGGCGTGTAACGAGGTCTGAGGCGCCCGGTGCGGTGTTACGATGGCATGGCGAATGAGACACGAGGTCGCGAACCTCTTCCTTTTGTATGTAATATTGACGAAAACCCGGTAACAGTAGGGACAAAAAGAATTGATTCGAACGAAAACTCTGAGAGATTCATAACATGCAGCGTTCATCTAACGGTCTGCTTTCATTTGTCAGTAATACACCCGATAATGCGACGCTGGACTCCTTCGTCGATATTCGCATCCTTCATGTGAGACTGGGCCGTGGCTCTCATAATTTGATGTACGACCGCTTACCGGCATCAAACGTTTCTGTGACCTGAATGATTGATCTCCCCAACTTCGTGTCATACACTGGCGTTGCGACGTTGGCGAAGACGGTGCGCATGAAAAGATGAGGCAGCGAATGCGGCGAAAGTCAAGCCGCAAAACACCGAACCCGAGAGGGATCAGTAGGCGACGGTCAGTGTGCAAAAGGGTCTCAAGACGGCGAGGTGTGCGCCGCGGCGTCTGTCTCACTTCTTTATATGATGCCGATCAGTGGATCCTTCGAGATCGATCACTTCCCGCTGAACCGCTGTTTGAGGGAAGCGGTGCGAGACGGGGAACGGGAGACGGGGGCGTTGTCTGAGACTGACAAAGACCTCGTTTCCCTTCTTTTTGGGGAATGGACAGAGATCATGAGATTAGGTTGGGCCAAAAGCTTGGAGCGAATCCTCCGCGGCGGGACGTGACTAGCAGCATTCGTTTCTCGGGATCGGACCCAAGATCCAAGTCTTGAATGCGCTTCTGGAGAGGCGGCGAGTTCAAGACCAGCAACGCATGTGTCTACGAGGACCCCAATTTCGTGAGCTGCGTCAAAATGACCATTATCCATACCCGTTAACGAAGAAAAGGGACGGAAAAGGGGGTAAGGACCATTCCACGTGGCAATCGATAGCAATCCAGGATCAGCAAGCCCTGCGAGATTGCATTTCTCAGCTCGTCCCCCAGAATCCCACCCGAACACACATCTCGCGACACCACAAACCTGGATACGAGGAACGATGCCGGGGGCGACCGATGAACCGGCAGTGGTGACTTAGAGCAAACGCCATCAGGCTTGAACTTGGGGGGCTGTAAATTTGCACGCCTACTGGTCCCCGGGAAGGCAAGCAGAAACAGTAGCTCTCAGACGAGGACAAACAGCTGCAGGCAATTTGGCAATCAGACAGGCCGGAATCATACAAGCGGCGCGCCTCGGTTCTCGTCCTCTTCTCAAGCAGTGGATGTAAACTCCCGAGGTGATGGTACTGATTGACGCGTGGACCCGGCGCGGCCGAAGTCTAATATCGACGCTATTTGCTCTGGCGGAGTGGCAGTTCTGCTACTTCTCTCCAACCCAGTGGGCTACGGAGATAAAATACAGAAATCAGACCAGACGACAGTGGCACGGTCGGTAGTAGTTGGGATGGCGTTGCGTTGGCGCAGGATCCGTTGGTGTGTCTCCCTCCTCCATCTCGGAGACATGTACACACACACACAGAGAGAGAGGCGTTGGAAGAGACCCTCTTACGTCGCGGTCGCGGGCCAAACGATTTGAGGCTTTTGGTGGCTTCTATGCCCCCGCGCTTTGTCTTTCGAAGAGGTCTTTGAGCAAGGCACCATCCGTCGAGGCATTCCGGCGGCTCATCTAGACATGTCTGTTCCCTTCCTTCGAGGTTTGTTGGTGGGAATTGCAAATATCGCGAGGCCAGGGCCGCAACATCTGCGGCCGCTACGGCCACCAACAGCGCCCAGCTCCAGCTCGACTAAGCCAAGCGGCGTAATGATAACTTGGTGACCTGGTCCAGCCAAGCTCCATGGCAAAGTTGGATTACCCATGGTCGACCAGATTCCGGCATCGCGAATGAGAATGCTGGAAACAGGTCGCGCGGCAGGGAATGCCGGTGTCTTGAATAGGTCGGTATGTTACTCTCTCTCTCTCCCTCCATCCCGGTTGGAAATCGGCAGCAAGCCGTCACTCGTCTTCATGTTCTTCAGCGAGAGACACCAGATATAGATACAGGTCTCCGAGAAGAAGTCAATAGGCGTGCGCCACTGATTTTGCGCCGCGTCGATCAGGGCACATGCACTTCTCAAGAGTCAAGACTTTTCCCCATGCCTATTGGAACGGGGCATGTCATGGCTATTCCCCGCGGTCCAGGGTCGAAAGCGCGATGGCTAGCTGCTAGTTTTTTCCCTCGCGTCGTCGAATGCTTGCTCGACCCCTGGACGGTACCCAGGTACGACCAACATTGGCAGCTTCAGCTCTCGTCCAGACCAGTCTAATGCATGGATGATGGACAACGCTGTGTCATCGGGTCACACGAGTGATTCGATAGCTAATATTTACCATGCAGCTAATGTAGACTGCATTAGCTGTCGTGAGGCTAGAGCTGCCGTCAGGAACGTTCAGACCCGCAGTTCGTTGCTGAATTTTCTCATAATTCTCCAACGAACCGCGCTCGAGTCAATCTGGACCGACCGCAACTGACTAGGTACGAAGCTGATTTGATATCGACAGTCCAGATAACACAAGATCACGCCAGAAAGTTTGTACCGAGGATGAACAGACCTCTTATCAACCGATACTTAGAGCGTCTGTGCATTGAGAGTTTGCCATCTCAGCATTCATCCAATACCGGTACTCGTGCATTCAACGTCGCAGTTGAGACCACAAGATGCGCACCCGCGAAAGCCTCGCATATCACCGCGCTGCCGCAAATCAGAATTCAGGAATGTGATAAAATGATGTGCTTAATCCTGACTGCCGAACAGTTGTCGCCCGCGCCCTTGAATCAGAACAAAGAACAATGACCGACATGGCCGATGAGGCTTGATCGGCATCCGCCGGCCGTAGCTCATATTCCTTCCGGGAAGATATGCGAAGTTGGATCGGTCAGATCTCACAATCAATTGACAGCCGAGACGATGAACCAGCAAAAAAGCAAGAAGGGCCTCATCCCAATCCCCTTCTCTAGACCCACGGGGGTCCCAGGAAGACTGCCAAACATGTCTAAGAACTCAGAGATGCGACAGAGGACATGAGCAACCCTGAATATGAGCCACAAGACTCTCCTTCACGTGGGCTCGGCCGTTCCTCTCAGCTCCCCACGCCACCGGCGTCAATGAGACACGGATAGGTAACAAACGCTGCAGCCATTGGGCGCACAGAACGCTCTCTGGTTTTCTTCGGAATGAGTTTGTCATACTTGCTTTTCTATCTGCTTCACTCATTTCGTGTCCCGCCCTTAACTTCCCCTCCAAGCAGAAGTCTTCCTTCTCCCCTGAAGAGTTCGAGCCCTCCCACCCTCCACGTCAAGGCACAAACGCTGGGACCCGACGCCAGCTAGTGGGTGGCAGATGTCAGTCTACCCGTCTTTGAGCTTTCCGCCGCTGCCTCTTGTCTCGTCTCGACTTAGTCGGATTGCCTGGTTTGCCTCTCTGATTTCCAAGTCCTTTGTGTCAAAGCGGCCGGCCTAGCGCACGTCGTCTCTGGGGTTAACTGCCTAGCGTAGACTTGGTTCCTCGAAAACTTCCTTGTACCTGGCACCACGGCTTTTGCCTTCCCTTCCAGCGTAGGCGTGGTGTTTGTCACTCTTTTTCCTGTGCAATCGCGATTCAGGTCCTCGAACTGGCACAATGCCTGCTTCTCCCCATGAGCCCCAGTTAGCGCGGGTGGTGGCTTGGGGCTTGAGTCTTGTCTATGTCGGCCGACGCCAACTAGACCTCGACCTGTCCGAGGGTTCTTTCCGAGAGTCTTGGATTTGCCCGCCGAGAACTTGGGGGTTTGTTCGATCTTTTAGCATGTAACCGCAGCGGCGGGTTGAACATAAACAGCCCCCGATTCCCACGTTGCCCTTGAATCCCGGGGATCACGCATTCCAGCTCTACACTCCTTCGCGTTCTTACATCCTTAACACCGCGTTCAGTCGTTGGGCGTTGCGCGGACTCGCGGATATCCCGTCTCTGGTTCGACAGTCTAACGGCCTACCCACTCAGTCACTACCTCTCTCATCACTACCTTATTTGATCACGCATCCTATGTCCACCCAGCCAAGGGCTGCCAACACTCTCGTAAGGAAGGGCACCATGACCGCTGCCATGTACGGCAAGCCGAAGGCCAAGGAGTCCGTCCTGGATCTCTGCACCAGGGCAACCCTTCTTGGTAACAACATCTCGGTTCGCATGCTCGAGTTTCTCACCAACGTCAAACACCAACCCCACGGATTCAAGGACCTCGCCAATGACTTCCTCGACATCTGCCGCATACTATGGTCCATCGAGGCCGGCCTCTCGGAGGCGGCCCGCACCCACCAGGAGTTCCCGGCCGACATGATCAAGGAGCTCGATACCAAGTTCCGCCAGACCAACTCGGACTTCCAGGTGCTCGACCACATGATGTTCGAGTTCCTCGAGTATGAGAAGAAGGGCGCCATGGGCAAGATCCAGCGCGGCTGGCGCATGATGTTTGCGGATAAGGAGATCTTCAGGATGAGGGAGTCGATACGCAAGGCCAGAGACGCTCTGAGAATGAGTGCTCTCGTCTTCCAATGGTCTCTCGGAAACTCCAAGACTGACGAGGCTGTCGGCAACGGCTATGCTGGCCTTGCTGCTGCCCTTGATCGCATCAGCCAGTCTCACTCGACGGTGCGGATAGCCAAGTCCAAGTCGTTCGAGGTCCAACACACCCCTCCTGACCATTCCGACGAGACTTCTCCTCCACTACCCCCTCTGCCTGCTCTCCCCTCTCAAGCTCCTCATCTTCCTCCTCCTTCTCTTGTTGACAAGATGTCTGCAGACTTTGTCATGCAGGATACGAGGTTATCGCCCGACCCGCGGCGCCGCACATCCATCTCCAACAGGAGTCATCACAGCTCCTCTGACCACGGCGCACATTCTGCTAGGATTCCCGACCGTAGGATCGGTCGGGATGATATCACTATTTCAGAGCATGGGCACTACGACATCCAACATGCGCCCATGCCCACAAGAATCAACACTGACAGGAGGTCAGCACGAGATGATTTGACCATCTCAGACACCTATGATGCTCCCAGCCGCATTTCTGACAGGAGGAATCTCCGTGACTCAGACAACACCATCTCTCCATCCTCTTCGGGCACAGAGACGCTTATTGGCGAGCTTCAAAATATTGCAGACAGCATCCCCGTCAAGGTAGTCCGTTTGAAGGCGGATCCCATGACCATGCCCCGCTGGACGCCACGTCATAACGCCAACGGCAACCCTGCCCTCACAGCTTCCCTGATCTCAGCCGTGCAAGGAAAGAACCACAAGCTGATCGAGCAACTACTGGACCGTGGAGTCTCCCCTGACACCGGCGCGGACAACCATGTACTTGTTGACTCGGTCCTGTGCCAAGACAACGAAAGCATCCGTCTGCTGTTACTCTTCGGTGCCGACCCCAACTCCCCCGACAGGGACGGCATCACTCCTCTCTTCGCGGCCGTCGAGATGAACGCGCTTGAAATCGCCAAGATGCTTCTCAAGTATGGTGCGGACCCCAACATGTCTGCCGGATCCTCGCAAGAATCACCCTTGGCCATCTCCGTCGTTGATGGCAAGATCGACTTTGTCCACATTCTCCTCACATACGGCGGTGACCCGAACCACATCATGGCCAACGGCAACACGGTCCTCATCGCCTCGATGAACAAGTCGACGCCCAAGAAGCTTGTCGACCTGATGCTTGACTACGGCTCAGACCCGAATGTCAAGAACAGGGAAGGCAAGACTGCCTTGTTCGAGTCTATCCAGTCTGCGAGAGTCGACCTTCTCACTACTCTTCTGGACCACGGAGCCAACCCCAATTTGCCTGGTCCCAAGCACATGCTGTGGCCTGCTACCTACCAGGCACCTTGCCTCAAGGTCCTTTTGGCCCGTGGTGGCGATAACTCGAAGGCACCAGGCAATATGGAGCTCGCTGTCAGCATCAACAACATCGAGTCCGTTCGCGTCCTCCTTTCAGCTGGTGTCTCTCCCAACATCAAGAAAGATGGCATCTGGACTCCTCTCTGCACGTCCATCCGTGACAACCGCGCAGATATCTTCGAGCTCCTGCTCGACAGCGGCGCAGACCCCAACCTCAACTCTGCCGAGTACCCCGCCTTCAAGTGTGTCACTCACTTCCGCACACATTTCCTCCCCCGTCTCGTCGCCGCCGGCAACGACCTTCACAACCCCAAGGGTATCATCGAGATGGCTGTCAAGGTCAACAACATGGAGGCTCTTATGTGGCTTCTCGACCAGGGTGTCAGCCCCAACGACAAGGGCGAGGACGGCAACACGCCACTCACCACAGCTATCAGGGAGAACCGCATGGAGATGCTCGACGAACTCATCGCTCACGGCGCCGACCCTAACATCCGCGGTTCGGACTGGCCTATCGTCATGGCCGTCCAGAACCCCGAGGTACTCAGGAAGCTTCTCCCGGCTGTACCCGACCCTCGCACTTTCAAGGGCTTGATGGAGCGTGCCGTCGTTGCCAACCAACTTGAATGTGTCAAGTTGCTGCTGAAGGGCGGTGTGTCTGTGGAGGACAAGAACGGCGGCGTCTTTTCTCCGTTGACCACCGCCATTCGCGAGGATAACAAGGAGATCACCCGCTTCCTCATCGAGGAGGGTGGTGCCGACATCAACGCCCCTGGCGAGCATCTGCCTATCGTCAAGGCCGTCCGTCGCTGCCGCGGGGACGATACCGATATCATCGAGATGCTGCTCCGCAAGGGTGCTGATGCCAACAAGATCTACCGTGGCTGGAATGCCATCATGCAGGCCGTCGAGAACGGCGACGCCAAGATTCTCAAGCTCCTCGTCTCGGCCGGCGGCGTTGACCTCGACGCAAGGGACGATGCTGGCCGCACGGTCATGGAGATTGCCGCCAGTCGTGGCTGGGAGGAGTCTGTCGGCATCATCCTCTGGGATGGCAAGACCAAGGCATGATTTCTTAGCCGCTCTGGTTATGCTCGATGTTTGAACTCATTTTGTCACGGTTGACGGTTATACCACTTGCTTTCCTTTGTCATGATTTTTGTACGAAATACGGGGAACGGTCGAATAACTGAATTCTTTTGTGTACATGAAAAGGTTGATGATACCTGTCGAACCGTTCAGCCACTTTGTCAGATTTTGCCGCATCCCTGCTTCTTCACGAGACCTCAAGGCGCTGGCCGAATAGCCAGCCGGAGACCCGTAGCAACAGTCACAACAGATTTCGTTAGAGTTTATGAACCTTAATTTTTATTATTAAAAGATGGAGTATCGAGCGCCGAAGCGATTGTTACTTCTGAGTGGCTCCCTTCACTGATAAATCATTAATATTGACGTGATTATTTCTTCCGGTCAAAGTCTTGCCAGGGCTGATGTCCGTTCTCGAGCGAAGCAGCATCCCCCGATTCCTTCGTAGTAATGCTAACGCTCTGGGTCTTGAGTATGTGCTGGCGCCCGCTGTCATCAGAAGTGCGGTCGCCCAACACCGTGGGTTCGAGGATGCTGTCCCCTTGAACATGTCTACTTCTTTTGGTCCCGCTGCGCTCGGAAGAGTTCCAGGGTTTGTTGTCGCAGTTGTCGAGTTGATAAGATGGCGAGAATTGATTGTTGTTGTAGGCTGAGCTACCTTTGCTGGATGCCAGCGTACTGATGACTTTGGCGACCAGAGGCCGCAGTCCCGGTAATGACGCGGCCACCAGGCCGAGGTTGTACTCGATAGCCATCCAATACAAGGATGCCGCACCCGCGTCTGCAGACCAAAATCGTCAGCCACTCGTCTCCAAGCCTAGCGAAAGTCAAGCGTCTTCGAACTTACAGGTTGTGTCTGAGGATCCAGACTTGTAGAACTGTATGCTTTCGAACCTGATGGCGGGCGCAATGCAGGCTACCAAGCCGCTGCCAAAGACCAACAGAAGCGCCGTCTTCTTGGTAGAGTTGATGTGGAGTTTCAACAACGCAGGGAATGGAAGGAGGAAGATGATGATGTCACAGGCGAAAAGCGTGGCGGCCTGGTACATGAAGATTCCATAGGTAACATCCGTGGAGAAGCAGTGATTCGCCCTGTCGGGCGACATGAGGAACTCCAGTTGAAACGCATACTTGGGTGGAGTGCACTGGAACGCCGCAACGAGTGAGCCTGATATCGTAAAGAGCACCAAGAATATGATCAGGCCGAGCGTCGTGTGTTGGATGTACGCTAGAAGAGAGGAAAAGATCAGCTGGAGGTAGGAAGAGAGATGTCACCGAAGTATAAAACCTACGTGTTGGAAACACTCGTCGCAGTAACAGAAGAATGCTAGACTTGACGGCCAGGGAGACGAACAAATACATGCATATGCAGATGTAGTATAACTAATAATTGTCGTGTTAGAAGCAGTCCCAGTTGACCAGCCAGGAGGGGGAATGTGTACCAAGAACCAGATCGCCAGATCCTCTTGCGAAACATGTTGAATATGTTTCCCAACACCGTAGTGTACGACAGCCAGCCCAATGCCATTGAATATGGTTACAGTGACCTAGCTTCTGCATTAGTTATCGTGCTCTTGGGGAAAAGTAGACTTGACAAGATGACACACCAAACCAACGAGACAAGCCCAATCATCAAGTCCAAAGGCTTTGATCATGAATTTGCGAACGTAAAGCTACCAGGACACCAAAGGTCAGCAGTTTTCGACTTTTCACAGGTTCCCACACTCTCCAAGACAAACCCGTGTGCCGCAAACCAAAATTGCCAAAACACCTGTAGATATGATGGTTCCGTACGAGACAGCTATCTCATACTTCTCATCATCGCCAAGCTCCGAAGTCCCAGTACTCGCCATCTCTGGGATATGAGAGTCGATGCTCGAGAAGACCGGGTGGGGGCGGTGTGTGTTCAGGGACAGAGAAATGAGTGCCCGAATAAGGTTGAAAACACGGAGAATACATAACTCCAGCTGACTCCGACTCCGTTTATATGAGAGTTTGCGAAGATGCTTACTTACCAGGACTCACGAGTCCTTCAGGGGTTCCACCGTGGTAGCGGAATCAAGCAAGAGACGGGGTTCCTGAACGCTGTCGAGAGGAGATTTGCGCATCTGTTGGTCTTTTCCCATTCCTGTACCTTGCTGTGTGTTGTACCCCGGCCATCTCATGGACACAACCCATGTGCCGAAAGTACTGAGTCAGCAATCGAAAGCGGTTCTGTAGGAACCCACGATCATACGACGCTGGCCAGAAACTCTCACCGCCAGCATGGGCCACAGGTACCGGGTGACGGGTATTCCAACGATCTCTACCTAGCACCCGAATGCGCTCCGAAGACATTGCGGATAGCTTGAGATTTGGAGAGATTTGGAAACGTACCTGATTCATGTTGGTTCGTAATTGATTCCTTGAGAAGCTGTGAAGGTGCTTGGCGTTTCCCGTTCCAGAGTTGAAGCTTCAAATTTCTGATACCATGTCTGCGAAGGATCCGTCTTGGGAATGAATTCAAATTCAAGGGTGTTCAAACTGGCCAATCTACGTATGAACTCAACAAAAATTGGATGCCGATCAAAAGTCAACCCCCTCAAGCATGGTCTTCCACCAGAAACCGGGTGCCCTGATGACACTGACTCGAGCTCACTTCCAATTTCGTTAGGGAAATCAGAAAGCTTACATTTCGCTCATCCTTCGGGACTCTCCTTGGTCCCCACAAGCCGTGCCCTTGCAGAATGCAGAATCGACCGGTTCCAAGATTTGAAGAACTTCAACGTGGGGAGATGTGTCTATCAGGCGGATAGCATCCGCCGTACGCATTTCAAAGGCCCCCTTCCCCAGATCCCGGTTGCTCATCTGGGTTGGGCAGGAAATTCAACCATGGCCCCTCGTTGATGTACCGAGCAAACCCACTCGCCTTCATGCTGTCACTGACCCAAGGGGAGACACGGCGGAGGGCGTTGAGCCACCATGTGTCCATGGCCTCGTAGCGCGTGATGTAGCCAGAGGCATTCACGATGAGGTCGGCATGCGGCCGCTGTTTCTTCTCGTACTCGTCGAACGTGGCTGCCAGCTCGGCGGTGGTCGGTTTTCGCATGCCGTCCGCCTCGCATCTGCGCAGGAGGGGCACGAGCTCGTTCATGAGGTGCACGACGCCCTCCACGGCGAGATTGCCCCCCAGTCCCGGGTTGACTGTTGCCTTGTGCACCGCATCCCCCAGCAGGGCAACCCTGCCGCCGGAATTCCATTTCGTCTGGAGCACTCCCTCTTCGAGCGCCACCATGTTCGCTTTGACCCGGGTGTCCCACAGGTCCTTGAAGGTGTATCCGGGGCCTAGGTTGCGGTCTCCGTATCGCTTGATTGTGGCCAGTGTCTGCTCCTCGGTGAAGCGCGGTGTGTTCGGTGTCTTGGTGACTTGGTCGCTTTTGACGAATAGAAACCAGAACACGAGATCGCGAACACCGGCAGCAGCAACGCCAGAGAAGCCGGGGTAGTAGACGTTGTGCACCATACGCTCCGGAAGAAACAGGCCTCCCTTCGCGGTGACATTCCTCGAGGTGGCAAAGATGGCGTGATAGGTGCTGACATAGCACTCCCGCATCTTCTGCGCGGCAGCGGCATCAGTGCCGCCGACCTTTTCTGCTAGGAGACTTCGGACATGGCTATGGACGCCGTCAGCGCCCAGGAGGATGTCTCCTCTGAGTGTCTCGCCGCTCTCCGTCGTCACTTCTACGCCTTCAGCGGACTCGACGAATGAGGCCACTCCGGAGTTGGCGCGAATGCGAGACTTGTCCTTGATGGTGTTATAGATACAGCCGATCCAGAACTTACGTTCCATGAATGCTGTACACCGGTTGTGACACCTGGGATTGATCTGCTTCAGCCACTTGACCACTAGTGCTACTGCGTTTGACTTACAGCCTAGATATCTCCTGCAATATCGAAGAATCCTCAAACATGACGCCGTTCTCGTCATAGTGTTGCCTGTCCTGAAGAGGCAGTACGCCTGCCTCGATTTCAGGCCACACCCCCAGCTGCTCCATCACCCGCTGGGTATGCGGGTGAATGGAGATGGACGCTCCCAAATGCGGAGCGATTTCACGCTTCTCCAACAGGACGTACGAGATCCCAGCCTTTTCCAAAGCCAGTGCTGTGGTCAGGCCTACCAGGCTACCGCCAGCAATGATAACTTGGAACCTTTGTGTCGAGTCTGCCATGTTGTTTCGATCGGTTATGTTCACGGTGTTGTTTCGAGATATCCCAACCACTTGGCTACAAGACCTTTCCCACTTATATGTACCGTTGCATGCAGTAAGCCCTATGTAGTGATGAGGTACGTACTGAGCCGGTACACGCCGCTTGAACAGCAGTTGGGGATCTTCTTATCTACTTTGGGTCGTGGGTCTACCCAGGCACGGAAGTGAGGGTGGAATTAGGTGAGGGTGGAGCGCGTTAAGACAGGGAAGAGATTTGATATCAAGACGACACGTGCGCTGTAAGGGGCCAGAACGTACGGAGTAGTCCAGAACGGAGTTTAAGATGTCAGCGTGTCCGTAGAATTCGCAATGGCGCCATCCTAAACGATTCCAAAAAACATCGATGCAGCGCTGAATGAGCCCCCACTAGGCCCGTCACGCACTTCGGCGCGGCCGTTAAACCGTTACGGGATTGATCGTTGCGGTAAGGTCTCTGCTATCAAGGGAGGCCATGCCGGAAGGCGTTTCCGGCAGCATGATCTTCTCGTACTCGAAGCCAAGAAAGTGTATTCGCAGAGAGAAGTATGGAAATCTTCTGGCGCGTGTTGGTGGTAAAGCGAATCCGACCGGATGCTTCTGGGGCTGGGCCGAAAAGGCGAGTCATGTCGTTCGCCCCGTCAGTTCCTACGCTCCTGGACTGTATCAACGAACCCATCTCCAGTTCGCCGATCACTCTCTTGAAGCAGCGACAAAGGTCCATTCTCCATGTTCGGCATTTGCAGACAGCGGAGGATCCAGGTTACGAGAAATGAGACAGAACGAAGTCGTGCCAAAACGCGTTGGCTGCTAGACGAATTGAGTGTAGTTCAGGACGGCCCGCGACGTAAGAAACCTTGTCTGACAGCCTGGGGGACCCCAGCTTGTGCTGAACCGAAATTCTGTACGGCCCGTTGGGACAGGTCCAGACTCCATAATAGACGACATCAGAAACATCGAGTTCCGACAACGGGGAATCGAGTCAGCTTTCAACCACAAGAAATTCCCCGGGCCACGTGCCAACTGGACTAATTTGTAGCTGCCAATGTAGAGTTTCGAACGTGCTCCGTATGCACATCTCAATTATCAAGAAGAAAAGGAAAAGAATGGGAAAAAGGGGGCTGAACTGTGTTTTGCCAGGGCGAACTTTTTACTGCCCACAACAGATGCCAGGCCCTTGGCGGGACCTTGTGTGTTTATATACTTCTCATAGTATCCCGTTGTAAGTGAAAGGCACCACCAATTTGCAAGATTTTAAATCGTCAGTCCTTATCGCCTTATCCGCTATCTTAATCGTCACTCATTTTCCACTTGATATTCTGTCACAATGAAGACTTCAACTTTCGCTAGCCTTCTCCTCGGCTCTTCAACTCTCGCCAGCGCAAGCCAGGGACATAACCGGCCTAGGCGGGAGAAAGGACTGGAGGAATATGCCGCTGTCTCCTTGCTCGACACCGCCTGCGAGACTGAGTTCCACCCTGACCACCTCGATGTCGCCTGGGTCGAACTCATTGCCTCCAACACGATCCTGAGGGTGAACCTGACGAGCGGCGAGCAAACACGATTTCCGCTGAACAACCCCGTGGGTCTCCCCAGCGGCATGGAGTTCCTGGCGGACGGCAACCTATGGTTTTCCGAAGTAGTCGGCAACAGCATGGTGAAGTTGGACCCCAAGGATGGCAGCATGACCGAATACCCCTTCCCGTGGACCAACATCTCGGTCCTCGACAATCTTCCCGCCGGAATCCGCGTCACCATCGACGTCGCCGGCGGCCGCGACCGCGGAGCGTGGTTCACGTCCGTCGGCCTCAACGCCATCGGCCGGTTTGACATTGACACCCACGAGTACGATATCTACACGCTGCCAAACCCGCTATCGGCCCCTCTCATCATCCAAGCCGGCCCGGGCAACACCATGGTCTTCTCGGAGATTCTGGGGAACAGGGTCGGCACCATCGATGTGATCACCAAGGAGATCAAGGAGTACGAGATCCCGACACCGTTGTCGCTGGTTCAGGGTGTCGCTACGGACAAGGACGGTCTCATCTGGTGGACCGGAACGGGCGGTGGAAACTTTGGAACCATCAACGCCACAACGGGCGAGGTGACGGAGATGTTCATCGCCGACATCCGCGCTGCAGGCAACTCCACTGTCATTGAGAACGGTCTTAGCATTGGTTCCTCCGGGGCACTGGCTCTGCCTGGTCCGATCCGTGTCGGTAACGATGGCAAGGTCTACTTTGTCGAGGGAAACCTGGTCTTCCTTGGAAACCGCGTTGCGCAGTACGACCCCAAGACCCAGCAGCTCGTGGAGTACGTCACTCCTACTAGCCTCAGTGCCCCGTGTGATCTCAACAACCAGCAGCCGGACGCCATTTACTTTGCCGAGTTTACAGGCGCCCATCTGGGTCGGGTGAACTACTAAGAGTGGTAGCTGAACGAGCCAGATAAGGCGTCACTGGCTGAGGCTGACAGGATTTAAGAGCTAGGATCTAGTTTGACTTGGGACTATGGTCACTTTATATTTCTCTTCATCGATGTATATATTTTACTGTTTACAAATTTATTTCTTCCCACAGTTCGAAGAGGGAGTGGGTAGTAACTGTGCAAACACACTAAAAACTGCAATGATGTTGACGTCTCGAGGCAAATCTCCTCACTCTGCTGGCTTGACTGATTGAAGATCCCTGAATAGATCATTCGGGTCATAGTCCTCCTTGATCCATTCCAACCTGTTCAGACTGCTCCCATAGTACAGCTTGGGCGCATCAGTGCTACTCAGCTGGGAATCAGGATAATTTGCATACATCCCCCAGTCGCTGCTTGCCAAATTTTTCGTGATGCTCTGCTTAAGACCTTGAAGAAAAGAATACCCATCCTTAGGATATGTTCCAGATAGGAGGGCACTATCCTTGAACTGGAACATGAGCATCTTGTTTCGGTGCGCGTAAGCCGCATCAATAGGTTTAGAGATGGCGGACTTTTCACCCCCGTGAAGGTTCATATGGACGAACCAAGTGCGGCTCAGTGAGAAACCCGTCTTGGCGATGGCGTCAACGAGGGACTGCAAGTTGGCCTTCGTCAAGGCGGGCGTGGTGAGACTTGACGCATAGGAGTTGTCGTGCTGTGTTTGTCAGACTTGGTCTCCCAAATGCTCCGAGAATGGGACTGTCATACCTCGCTGTAGTTGGGAGTAGTGATGTCAATCTCATCAGAGTCTCCGTAGTGTTTGATGAAGTCAATCCAACCGACTGTCTTTGAACTTGAAACTTTAACGCTCAATTTGGTCAGAAGTGGCTGAATAGCCGTTCGAAAAGCTGCGTCGTCGCCGACATAAGCGCCATGCAGATAATAACCGTCGTTGTTGAAGGTAAACGCCATAGTCAACTCTGCCGGCATTCCTTTCGCGAATTCCTGCGTATCAAAGAGAACCTGGGCTACCTTTTGGGTGTTCCAAGTCAGATCGATGTCAAAATACGTCAACCTCTCAGGCGCCGCAAACGTGTTGAACTCGAGTTCCGCAACGACGACCATCGATGAGCCTGCGCCCCGGATGCCCCAGAAGAGGTTGGGTCGCTCGGTTGCTGAGCATCGTGTGATGGTGCCGTTGGCAAGGACCACAGTCGCGCCTTTGACCCAGTCCATGGCAAACCCGTGCTTTCGAGAGACCATGCCGTGGCCTCCGTGAAGGGCATGGCCGCCAATCCCGACACTATTCTTGACTTAGCATTTGTTTCCCGACATCACGTTTTAGAAGACAGATCCGGTCAAGACCGTCGAAACTTGCCCTAAGCATGTCCCATGCGATATCGCTCTGCCCTTCTTGAAGAACTCGGACGCGACATGTCCCAATCTCGCACCAGCTTGGACTTTGGCGGTGCCGTCGCTTGCAACTGTGACAGCGTACATGCGATCTAGATTGATGACCAAATGCCCATCTTCACCACCGAGACCAGAAGAGACGTAGCTATGGCCTCCGCTCTTGGCATTGACGTTGACGCCATATTTTGCGCCGCAGGACACCGCTGAAGAAATGTGTTGGACCGTGGTAGGGGCAGCAACGAGGATGGGTTTGACGGGAACGCGACGGTTGTACGATGTAAGGGAAGAACCAATAGGAACAGATGCAGAGCGGAGACAAGCTGTCAGATCCTCGAGCGTTGTCGCAGTGACGAGGAGTGATGCTTGGAGGAAGAGAGCGATGCTGAGACGCATCTTATCTGTAGTCTCGTCGTTGATGTCTGGTAGTAGAAGATAAGATGTATATCAACTACTCATTAGAAAAGCTTAATCCAATTAGCTATTTATGTTGTACGGTAAGTAGGCCATTCCCCGGACGTGTTCGCTTATGCCCCGAAGGACGCAAAAGGTCGATCCATCATCACGCCTGTCGGGCAAACGACGTGCCTAGCTTCAGGTAAACGGGAATCCCTCACCCGATGGCTGCAGGCCTTTCATACGATTCGCAGGGGAGACATTTTCTCTTATTCATCTTCCCCGTGTGGCGACAATGTTTTCCGCCCCTACAACATAAACGCAACACTGCTTGCCCCTGCATGTCAGCTCGTATATGCGTGTCTCACCCGCCAAACCTATCCTAGAGAATGGATTCTTAGTGCTATTTGTCTTGGCTGCAGCACTACCTACAAACCGCAGAGCCGGGCAAGATTCGTCTCAGCCTCACTGGAATTTCGTTCACAGAAATCACTGAATGTAAGACCACCACCTTCATGGCGTTTTCAACGAATCATATGATCTGGCAATACGTCTGCTCTGCTGTAGACAACGGGACCAAGAGGTAGAATAGTACTCGTGGACCCCAAACGAGAACAATCTTCTCAATTATCATACCTATGCATCTGCAGTTAGGCGAGTGGCAACTACTGACCAGTGCTAGTAGGCGAGACGAGAAGCGAGAACTAAGGGAAGAGTTAATTGTGTTCAAAAGATGAAGATAGAAAATACCGGGCAGGAAAATACCGGGCAGGAACACTTCCACTGCCTTGGTACTTGGGAACTATGAGAACTACTAAGCGCATTGAGATGCTCCTTTTCCCAAGGGAGTGTCTTCTCACGGCGTTTTCTTGACTATTCTGTGGTAACAATCGTGCTTTGGCTCAGGTGAAGGGTGAATTTATTATTTTAATCTTTCATGCTAGCTTAATCTTGTCCATCGGTCTTGCCTTGCAGTCCTCCTCGCCAACTTCTCCTAAAAGCTCCGCGGCTCCGCGAGGAACGGGAGGGTGGGGCGCGTAATTCTCCACATCGGCGCCGTGCAAGTACTCCACTCCCGGCGGACACTGCGCCGACATCGCCCGGACTACGCTGCTGCGTTCATCCGTCCGTCTCATGGCTCAGCCGCGACTGGCGGTCGCTTTGAGGACATTCAAGCCTTTGTGGACATACTGCAATGGTCGTTGCAATGACGTGAACGAGATGTATCTGCCCGCAACCAACATCAAGGTATCAAACGTCGATCCGCGCTTCTCCAGCGACACGGTATAAGTTTGGCGAATATAGTTGCAGCCTTCAAGCCCTTAAGATGAAATCCACACCATTATAGACGTGATTAAGGTACTTGTACTTCCGGATCTTGTCTTCAAGTCCACGGTCTGAAGACCTGAGAATGCGGTTCGGGTCCTGAACACCAGCATCATCAACCTTGGCTCTCGTTTTGTACCCGTCTTCACGCTGCGTTGCTGGATGTTCCCGGGCTCCAGTCAAGCACTCCCCCTTCACCAAAAGCAAAATCCTTCTCAATCTGGGAGAATAAAAACTGGTTTGCCTCCTCTGTAGACCAAGACCAAGGGGTATCTGATACGAGGAGGGTGTCGAGTCCATCCGCATTCAGGGGTTGCGGTAGCCGCTGTGATGAGCGGCACATGTCGTCGACCGAATCTGGTCTTGAATCCGAGACAGCTGCGGCTGGATGTCTCTGGGTATCTGAGAGTTCATTGGAGTCGTCTTGCATTCGCAACCGTGCTGCCGTAGAGCGATCCAAGTACTGGAAGAAGAGTTGGAGCACCCAGTTCCTCCCTTCCCATGTCTTCTGCAACTCCTGGAGCCCTAGCAGACACAGTTTGGCTCTGTGCTCGAGAATCGCGCGGCCTGTTCCTACTGATGCTCGAAGACTAACCGTGTGTATACAAAGGGTATTGAAGAGGTTGGTGATGACGTGTATCTGCCCATGTCGCAGATTGCCTTCAAGAAGCATGTCCTCCATGATACTAGAGTTACGGGCTGCAGCTTGCAAAGCGATCTTGCCGTCTACCTCTCGACTCTCCTCTGCACTTCCAATGCATCCTGATCTGTAAAGAAGGATGAGAAGATTGTTGTACGCAAGATGTAGCATGTTCGCGTAGAACCCCGGTGGACCGTCGAGGTCATCAACACCACGTTGCATTATCGCAGGAAGGTTCTGCCTCCAACGGGTGAGATCGTCCTTCATCTGCGAGCGGCCGCTGGAAGTAAGGGACTTGCTTGGGAGATATCCGCTGTGGACGATCATTCCCAAGACTCGAGAGAGCTGCGCCATACCGACAGCATAGGCGATATACTCCTGGACTTTAGCCGAAGCCGTATCAGGACTGAAAGCGTGCTCAAAGTCTCGTTCATCCAAGGGCGCGATATCGCAATCCTCATCCCTAATCCTGTTTGGAAGTCCCAAAGCGGCTGCGCATTGTCGCTCTCTGGTATATATAGACCACCACAGCCGGCGTCGGAGCTTATTCGTCTTTTTCTCGGTTGTCGTCGAACGTGCTGATCGATGCAGAGCCTTGGTTTGGGCTAGGCTGATGGCAGCACCTAACCAATGGCGGGCATCCTTTTCGAGAAGTGCCCCTGCTCTCCAAAAGCTCATCAAGAACAGAGCCTGAGTGACGGTGAACTTCTTTGCTTCGTAATCCACATCGTAAATGTCTTTGGCTCTGTTGTAGAACACGTACTTTGCCATGTGGCGGCTTCCATGATTGAGAGCCGGCAAGACATCTTCATCGCAGTGCATCACAGCGATGAAAAGAATGGCCTGAAGTAGTAACGGAGACAAGACACCATTCCTATACTGAGTCCATATATCCAGCTCATCCACGATGGGAAAACAGGGGTGGAACCATTGGAAGTACGTCCTGAGGAGAGCCTCGACGGCCTCCTGAGGCGGGAATGAAAAGACGCCCTCTGCTCGAAGTGATCTTATCCTGGCTTGCCTCCGTTCTACCTCCCACTGAGGTATCAGGTTCTCCGCCCTCACGGCGTTTGGCAC
This sequence comes from Colletotrichum karsti, assembly GCF_011947395.1. NCBI lineage: Eukaryota > Fungi > Ascomycota > Sordariomycetes > Glomerellales > Glomerellaceae > Colletotrichum > Colletotrichum karsti. The sequence goes on from NW_024065904.1 coordinate 1,220,754, forward strand.
TAGATGCAGGAACTTCAGGTTTTCGGGAGTCGAGGCACCGGCATCGGATGGAGTTGGGAATCCATGGGTGACATATCGAATTGATGTCGACTCACCCAAGAAAACGGAGCTTTCTTCCTCTTGTCTAGTGTCGGGTATCGCGAAGGTGTCAAGTTGTGACAGCGGCTGGACGCTGATGGTGCTGTCAGGCTCACGAGGGTCAAGCGAGGATGACTGAACTCGGTCTTGAGCCAGCTCAGCCAAGACTTGCGACGCTGCCAAATGATCGTCGGATTCAACCGTTATTGAGTCAGCCTCCAAAGAGTTATTTGTAAGGTCAGGTGATGATCTCTCCTCGAAGGTAGGGACCGAGCTCGCCGACCCGCGAAGTCGACGAGAAGGCCGCACGTGCTTGCCGCGTCGCGACTCGCGAAGATGGCAGGGGACGTCGGCTGCGGCGCAGTTACGACATGGCATTCTCTCGGTTACATCGCACTTGACACGCCTGCTATTGCAGGCAAGACATGCCTGGCGGGCCCGCTTGCGTAAGGAGTTTGTCATTGCCGAGAACCTTAGCTTGCCGATTGAAAGGTTCGATTGACAGTGGGCTTTTAAAACGCTGCCGGCTGGAAAGCCAGGTGAGGTCGCAGAGTCGATGATCGCAGAGCACAAGCTTCAGATGGTACCAGTCAGCGTTGAGGGGTGTGATCAGTTGCGCGTATATTCACTAGATCATGATGGCCAACACCATTCTGTTCGGCAAGCGCTGGATTATTGCCGAGGCGGGGTTGAAGTCATGAGTCGGCGCCGGGATGACATCACGAGAAGCACTGGAGTTCGGCTATATGCGCATATAGCCGAGACACCTTTCCATCCTCCAGTGCACGTCAAATGTCAACGTCTCATGCGAATTATCCCTGTCCAAACATCTTTGTCAAGAGTTGTTTTACAGAATCTGGTAATAATATTTTGTCTCTAGAAGAAAAGAAAGCTTTGCTACTGCTACTTGTAATTTCGCCGCCCCTCCCTACCGATTTGAAGCTATCAGCATGCATCAAAACCTCAGGTTCATCCATCTTGCCAAGTACTTACGACCCATCGATGCGGCAAAAAGACAGTTTTCATCGACTGCCAGAAGGCGCAACTCATACGAGCAAGATACCATCGCGAATTTGAGGATAGACAAAAGCACTAGAGTGATCTACCAAGGTGAGACTGCATGAAGACTCTGTTCGGTGGCACAACTAATCCGTATCAAAGGTTTTACAGGGAGGGCCGTAAGATAAAAAAGCAAAGCTCCAGTGTTCTCTAGTGTTTCTAACAACTGAAGGCCACTGTCAACGCGAAAGATACCATTGAGTATGGCACCAACATCGTTGGAGGTGTGTCCCCTGGAAAGGGCGGTCAAGAACATCTAGGCTTGCCTGTGTTCAACACCGTGAACGAGGTTGGCCTCAAGAATCTCCAATGTTCTGCACAGAGTCTGAACAGCTAACATATTGCTGTAGGCAATGGAGAAGGTTAAACCTCACGCAAGCGCTGTCTTCGTCCCCGCTCAGTTTGCAGCCGGTGCTATAATTGAGGCCATTGAAGCAGAAGTGCCTCTTGTGGTGTCAGTCGCAGAGCATGTCCCGGTTCTCGACATTGCGAGAGTTCAAGAGATCCTGAGGACGCAGTCAAAAACCCGTCTGGTAGGTCCCAACTGTCCGGGTATCATTGCTCCGGATCAGTGCCGCATTGGCATCATGCCCTACAAACAGTACTCTAGAGGAGTAGTCGGCATCGTGTCGAAGAGCGGAACACTCAGTTACGAAGCTGTTGGTGCAACGACGAAGGCCGGGCTAGGGCAAAGCATAGTGGTCGGGATGGGAGGGGACATGATGCCTGGCACGACGCTCCTTGATGGCCTGAAGCTGTTTTTCGAGCATGAGGAAACCAAGGGTATCATTGTTATTGGCGAAATCGGTGGCGAAGCGGAACTACGTGCTGCCGAGGCGATCGAAGAGTACAACAAGACGACGCGGAATCCGAAGCCGATAATCGCTATGGTTGCCGGAAGAACAGCACCGAAGGGAAAGACGATGGGACATGCAGGTGCTCTATTGACGCCAAGAGATGTCTCAGCTGACGCAAAGGCGGCAGCTCTGGAGAAAGCGGGAGCTATTGTGGTCCCACATCCAGGGGTGATGGGGGATGAGATGAGGAAGCTACTTGGGCTATGAGAGGTTTCAAACAACGTTACTATTAAATGTAATATTCTAAGTCTATAAAAAGCCTTATTTAGCTTTGGTGTAGTATATCAAGATAGCAAACCAACTTGAAACAGAGTACTAGACCGGCCTTCATAGTTTTCGGTATTTTCCCGTTCAAAAGCTGTGACATAACTTAAAGCATGAAACTTCACAATTAGAGCTTTACGAAATGAGTAAACAACTATCGCTTAATGACCAATTGCTGCTTCGAAACCTCGCTGCTTCAAAGTCTCGCTGCAGCTTTCCCTTTACTCATGAGCATTTCAATCTCCCTACTCGCAAGTGCACCTCTCTCTATAGCTCCGTCTATGAACCCTCGCCATCCATCGGCCCAGTCAGCACTTGCAAAAAGAACTCTTCCGTGAGGTTTTTGGAGTTCTCGCAAGGATGTAGTCATAGCATTGGGTCCCCAACAGCTCCATGTCCCTTTGGCAAACTCGTCACTGACCCAGTCGTGAGTCAGATAAGCCTTGACTTCAGCTCCTGGCTTCATATGCTTCGCGAAAGTCGAGATAATGTGTTCGCTGGACTTCGGGTCCGTCAACTGAGAACCATAGCCGAACCCGATGCAGAATGTTCCATCCTTTTGTACGGTGCCATTATGATCAGAGAAGGCAAAACACCATGGAGAATTCCCATACCCATTCGCCATGGAGAACCAGCCTGGATCGGTCTGTGCAAGGTGGAAGTGTATCTTGGCCCCTTTGTTTATATGACCAGCCTTGATGGCGTCTTGACGGAGGGCCGACAACGGCGGCGAGAAAGACACGTCAGACATGCAGTTGCTATCGAATAGTCAGCATCTTGATTGGATCATATTGACATCAAGGTTAATTTGCTTACAGCGGAATCGTAGAAATTAGGTAGTCGGCGTGGATGTGCCGCCCATCTTTCGTGGAAACATGAACAGATGCACCATGCTGCTCAATTTTGTCGACAGCCGCGTTGAGCAACAGGTGTCCACGATAGTCCGATAAGACTGACCGCGCCAATGAAGTCATTCCACCGTTTCCGAGCTTGAACGTTCCCGCAAGCTCGAACACACCCGCCATAGAATGCCCACCAAGAGCATACCATCGCAATACTTCAGTGAACGCGCACTGACTCCCTGGGACGGCCCCAAAAGAGCTGATCATAGAGTCGAAGAGGGCTTTCTCGATTTGGGGTATGTCAAGCTGATCCAACCGGTCCTTGGCTGACAAGTGATCGTATTTCAGCCACAGGGCCGGCTGGTGGAAGGGATCGTGTGGATAAGGCATCAGCTGCCGGCTTGAAAGACCATCAATGGAGGAAAAAGCATCTGCAGCTCTTTGGACAGCCGCGTTCATCTCAGATCCATCGATCTGTGAGGTCGAAGAATATGCAGCTGTGTACAGGGTGTTCTTCACTTCGGCTGTCCCAGAAGACGTCTTCAGGTTCTTCTGGAGGCCATATCGATGGATCTCTGTGAACACGTGCGGTTGGTTCCTGGTAGTCAGTGAGCATTGGTTCGAGTTCTGACAAGTGCTGCTCTCACCAGTGTATCCAGGTCCCTCCCATTTCGAAATCTTCACCTAGGGCTTTCGCAGTCCAGGTCCTCCCCCCAATGCGATCTCGACCTTCTAAAAGCAGCACTCTCAGGTTTGATTCTCTGCTGAGGTTACGAGCTGCAATAAGCCCAGCAAAGCCGGCGCCGACAACGATAACATCGTACTTCTCGAGAATCAAAGAGTTTGATGTGGATTTGACAACAGCCTCGGTCACAAGCCCATCAGTATGTCCCGCAGGCGTCCAAAGATAACCTTCACGTGTAGAAGGCATAGCGGGCGGGATGATTTGTTTGAAAAGAAATCATATCCTATACAGAGAAGAGAGATCGAACTGAACTGATTAAATACAATTGTTAGTACAGACCGCGAATCATACAGGAACCGTTTGTCCTTTCTCTGAAGGAGTACTAAGCTATCGCGAGCGGACCATGTCCGGTCCATATTTCCTCATTGGGAGAAAAAGTGCGAGGTCAGTCATTTTCTATCCCAACCCGAAAGAAACAAGTCGGATAGGTGAGTGACAGGGGCCGAGATGAGTCGGAAATGCGGAATCTGGTATTAGTGTGGCTAGATTTTAAGTACCCCTTCGCAATCCTTTCATTTTTAGAAAAAACTTCTCAATTCCACAAGATCTTTTATGACTTCAAATCCCGAGTCTTTAACCATGCCCTTGACTCACAAACCTCGGGCTGCAGCCATGAAGCTGGCCCCAATGAATGATTCGGGAAACGCCTTTGGAAGCGGTATGCCACCCTACTTTCAAGTATCCAATCTCTACTGACCTGAGTTGCTTGGACTAATAGATGTGGTTTCCACAACCGACGTTGGGGCGAGCACTCCGATATCAGCAGGTTTCTTCCGAATCGAGAGAGGAAAGCCATGCGTCTTCACGTATGAGTTTGATGAAGCAAAATACTTCGCTGAGGGACAGTGCCAGGTGGAAGATGAGACTGGCGTGAAGGTAACAGCCAAAGCGGGCGACGTTATGCTCTTCACCAAAGGGTCTACCATCTCATTTTCGACGGACTCATACGCTCTGGCGTTTTTCTGCGACCAAAGAGCCAAACTATGAGTGATTGAGTATTGAGAGTACATGTACAAAAGAACATCAATGAGATAGGGCTCGTTTGCCATTTCCAAGTTCATGTTAGCCCAAGATGGTCTCCAGCTTCATGTCAGACATAATGTCAATCCAATGGACCCTCGCATGGAAGTTTCTACTTCGGTGTTCCAACTTATCCGCACATGACCAAACCTCTTTGAGGATCTGGGCGGCATTTCTGATAGGTCGTAGGCCAATGGAAGAATGTAGAAAGAGAATCCGTGTCCGTACGAAGGCTCTCCATCGTTCCACTTCTCGGAATAACGTTTGGGATTCCATGGTTTGTTTCCGGCTTTCTTCTGGGGGGACATGTCGTAAAGCACTCCCCGCAATAAGCAAAGGCAATAACTGCGTCGAGATGGTACCCGAATCCGTGGGTATAGTTTCCAGCGTCCGGAGGATGTCAACAGCGAAACCTAGCCCCACATGCGCTGGCATTGGCTCCGCTGCTTCCTTCACTGGGACCGTCTTCGTCAATGTTCGTGAGTGATTGAGTTCTGGAAACGCTTGATAAAGCTCGAGTAACGAGGCGAGTCGGTAGCAGTGTGCCATTGCGAAGAGCTGATCCAGAGGTGTGCGTGGATCTGCGGTATCTTCGACCAAATTCAACGGCGGAAGACGGTAATTGCGAATGCTCTGCTCCACCGTCGCTGCTTTAGCGACAAGATCGGAATACAGGGCTTGCCGATGAATATCTCCATGCTTGAAGAGCTCCAGGCTAGGCAAAGCCATCTTATTCCTGATCAGAGTTCCGACTTGCGCTAGATAAAAGAATAAGGGTGTCGCAACTCCAGTCCAAGGACATGGAAGGTTCTTCCATGTCGAGTGATCTTCCGCGAAAATACTCAGGTATGAAAGCGCCTCGACGTTTTGATCGTGGATGAATGAACAAATACCTTCCCAGTACATCATGGAGGAAATTATGAAGCACTGGGTTTGCGCCGAGGAAGATCGATGGCCGAGCCTGTTGATCGCGTTCGCGGCCAGCCATCTCTTGAATAATTGTCTCGCGCCATAAATGTGAGTTAATCCAGTGGAAGACGCATCGTGCCAGGCCTACAATGTTGTGTGAGTGAGGATGAGGTACGAAACAGTTCATATTGAGTTCTACCAACCGATGTCATTCCCAGCAGAATGGTACTTAGTAAGACATCTGCCGTATCCATGATGCTTTTGGAAGTGCTCAAGCGATTTGGTCGAAGGCTCATTTCATTAGACTCCTGGATTCCAATAGCGCCCATGGTTGAAATTTCTTTGGACAGGTGCGATATAGCCTCTGTCTGATATTGTAGGGACTTATCATTCTGACCCTCGACAGTCTGGTACAAATGCGCAGCGGACAAGCTCAAGACGCAGCGAAAGATGAGAGGTGAGATATTGATTAACCTTGAGATTTCGTACCGGAAAGGATTGCTGGACGAATCGAAAGCTGAAATGAGACGACATATGACGGAATAGTAGTGTGTCATCAGGATCGACGACGTTTCCGAAGGGGTGTACCATGATGAAGGCGAGATATCATCAGAAGACCGCCCTGATATAAGAAATGTGCCGTCGCTTTCCTGCACATACTGGGCTTGGGACTCAGAGAGTTCCTCTGAATAACATGTTGCAGAGTCAGTATTGGAGATCGTGGCATCAGGATCAGTTTTGTCGCGCTCTCGAAGAGGAATAGCGAGGTCTGCTGGGTCCTCCAGAAACGCCAGAGGTGAACAGCCATGCCTTGAGGATTCTGCCTCTTTTCTCTCCTCATGTGATTCTCCATGGCGAGAGTTTGCGACTCTCGGGGACTCTGAGGCCCTGTGATGTGACTGGGTGACGGCTTCGCTTCGAGGTTCATCGTGAATGGACAACGACATGAGATTCTTCTCGTATTTGGTCGACCATTTAATGCGCTGAGTGTATCCGGGACATTTCACACCAGACTTGATGCAACGGCGGCAGCTTGGTTGCTGTTCATCGCACTTCACGCGCTGCCACGAAACCAAGGTAGGTCAGCCACGAAATACCTGGGTAACAGGGGGTCCTGAGGCGCCCATACACGTCGCTTGCATACTAAACATCCGCCTTAGTCCAGATGTCAGTGTCTTTTCTCCACATCGAAAGCTCTTGGGGCGTTTACTTCGGGACTTAATGGCATTCGTCTTCTTGGTTTGGTTGGCTTCGTTCATGGCGTTCTGCGAAGAGGTCAATCGACAGTGTGCTGGAAGCCGGTCGCTCCATGGATGTCAAGCCAGCTACTGCCGCAGTACTTTCAGTGGGGTAACCCCAGGAAACCCGGTGTTTCGGAACGCTTCCGATACTGGTGAGGTATCCGTCTTCTTTTCCGACAACATCATGTTCCGAACAATGTTGGGATGGAAGACAGTCAAAAACCAACCAATCACTCTCAATATGCCGCTCGAAATAACGGGGCGCCGTATCTAAAGCTTGGGAACGATGCTTGATGCTAAGGGAATCGCATTTGCTACGGTACGCTGACATCCAACGGCTGTGAAACCCGTACTGTACCTTCACACAAGCAGGAAAGCCGCTAAACCCTAAAGAGATAAAAAGTGCGAGGTTTCCTCGTCACCGAATCATTCTGATAGGAAGCCCAAATCGCGAGCGGAACAAGCTCTTCGCGAAAGGAAAAGTAGGATTGTCCATACATTGTAGATATCCGTCCCATCCCAACCGAGGGGCGCCTTGGACGGTGTAGAACTGTGAATGATGGAAATGACATTTTACTTTCGCGGTCTGCCCGTGGCCTACAACCTGGTTTGAAACCATCGAGCGGATTTTCACTTATTGCAATCACCTATCCAAGAATTCTCTAACCTCAGTGTGATTAGAATGCGCCTTCGTTTTATATTGCTGAGAATTGCAAATGATAGAATTACAGTAGGGAAAATGCCTGATCTGATCTCATGTCAAGTTGGAAATACAACGGGTTCGATTCTCAGGCGCACTCACAGCTCCATCGTGTTGTCTCGCTGGACAGGCACTCTAGGATCCCATGGACCAGATTCTGGCGTGCGCAAATTAGGCGTTACAGCGCTGGCAGATGCATCCTTTCAAGTTGGCTCCCTTATTCAGTGCTTTAAGTCAATTCGATAAGACTCTATTATCCTTATCAGTTAGAATGCTAGATGTTTAGTTCAACAGCGAGAAATTCTAAGCTTGAAGACCGGAGATCAGAGTTCAAAGTAGCAATCTGCTGCCGTTCTTGATCTAGTATATATCAGCTCATTCGCAGAGATTGGAACTTACCTACAGGCTGATGTCGCAAAATCTCGCAGGTTAACAGCAAAGATACTGTGCCAAACTGATTGCCCCTACGAATGTGGCATCGTGGAACCACCGAGCATCGAATCTCCCTCATATTGCGACAATCTTGCTCACATGGTTGCTGAGGTTTGACATTGCGGGCGCCTGAAACAGAACAACTTGACTGTCACCCAATAATGTGAGATCAAGTGTGTGAGACGCCCGCACAAATGTCCCCTTTGCACAATCAAGGTTGGACGAGCTCACAATCTTGGTCCACGGCAGTCGTTTTCTTCTCGTTAATTGGCTCCTGGCACCTCAAATTTGCTCATGCGACATCTCTCAGCGCCCGCTGATATGCAGCTTGAAACGCGATATCAGAAGTAAATAATGCTTGAAGGTACGACTGAGCTGATGACTGTTATATAGATGTAGTCAGATGGGAAAAAATGAAAGCAGTATTTTCGTTTTTCACTTCTAAACTCGACCTGAGAATCATCATATTCCAATGACGGTATTGCCGTGTAAGTAGCACGGAAAGTGAGTAGTTGCTTCGAATAATGCACTGAGCGTTCGACTAACGAAGAAACAGGCAGTTCAATGCATGAGCTATTGCCCATCAGAACTGGCCAAAGCCCATGTTCTTTCCCTTCCTGAACTCGTCTTCACGACCTGGACCTTCCTACCGCATATCACCAATCTCTGGGGAAGGAACTCCAGGGACTGGACTCGGTCAAAATATAAAGACGCAGTCAATGACAACGGCGTAGTCCTGAGGCTCGCGACAAGATGTTGTTTCCGCAGTCAAGAAAGACCTAACCTCACTGGATTCGGACTGAGTCCGATTGACGCCGACCTCGGACTCCAAACCTGCGGACTTCAGATCCTAGGAATGGCCTATCTAACTGCCAAACAAGGACAAGCGTCGATGTCGTCAATTCCGTTCTTTCCTCGAGGGATAGGATGCCCCGTGAACGCCCATCCTCCGCGTAGACGCCAATCAGTCAACTTCACGGAAACGCCAGACCGCTGAACGCGGGGGTCCTCCACGAGCAATGAGAGGACCGGGGTAGGCCTAAGATAGGCCAACTTTTCACCTACCGAAGAACCATTTTCTAAACGCTCCGCGTTTTCATAGCAGCCCTACTCCTCTTGTTTGCCTATCAGCAACAGCAACATAAGTATGCGAGCTTATCAGCGACCCACAGCCGGGACCCGGGCCGGGAAGTGGGAAGTGGGGCTGTTACCGCGATGGCCCCCGATGTCAACGGCAGTTCATCGGCAACCGCAGCAATCACTCAAGTTCATCCGGTGAGTTCTGAGTCAATTCTTGCAAAATTCAAAGTGAACTAAACTCATTGACAGGTGGATCCGCGGTAGTTATCGAAACTTTCTATTCGTTCTCTCCGCCCGATAGTCCATCGCCGGTTACGTTGCTGCATACAACTTGCCTGCCGGTTGATAGTCCGAGATAAGAACAACCTGAAGATAAGGTCGACGCAACGCCAACAAAGTCTCCCATGAGTTGCATATGCGGAGATTTGTCAACGAAATGGTCATGCTATCATGGGCAACGCAACGTTTGTTGGACTTGTCCCAGGCCTATTGTCAGCCAAAACGACATCGTCTAGATGACAATGTTTTAGTGGTTTCGACCTAGCTATGACTTGGAGCACTACTCGGGAATGCCCAGAATCTCCCCGCATCGGGTTCAGAAGCTTGATCTTGAACACCGGATGGGCCCCGCATACCCAGCCTCTCCACATGGTTCTCAATCCTGGCAACTTCCCATCAACCACCTGGCGAGCCAGGGCCTACCCCGAAGGCGAACCCGCCGTGATGGGCCTGACGATAACGATCACGCATCATAGCTTGGGTATTTTGGATTCAATATGCGAAACAGAAGCGATCGATTGGCTGGATGTTTCGCCTTCGGATCTATCAGCCTGGTTTAGCTCTGGTCTTATCACACAGGAAATGCAGCTTGCAGCAATACCACCTTGGACTTGTTTCCCCACGACTTGTCCAACCAACGGCCAAGACTGGTCGAATATGTCTCTTCGGAGGCATCCAATACTATCGCTCGCAGTCTTCTTGGGACTGCATACAGGCCGAACAGTTCGCAAGCCGCGGGCCGCGATATCAGTAGTGTCCCGACTCGCCAGGCTGGACGGGTATCCGAATCCAGCAACTCTGTGCGATCATCCCGCCTTCCAGCGGGGCAACGACAGAAGGACTTGCATACGACATCAAGCCAGATCCATAGTCGCCAAGCCAACGCCTCTCGGAACGCATCTGCGCACAACCGAGTATTGCAGATGAGGCTCACTTTCGATGGCGGCTCGGCCTTCCAGTACGGGTTAGCTTACTACAGAGCAGGAGATGTCGGTCGACCCGAGTTGAGACAGCATTGTCTCTCAGTAGCCATACCTGGATATTCGAGGTTGTCATCCGTACTACCATCACCGGTGTCGGGGGATGCTGGTGCGGCACCTTGACGGCTCCTCTTGTGATACATTGAAAATATAAAACAACCCACGATCCTCTCGAAGTCAAAGTTCCCCCCTACTCTTGAGCTTCAAGCGCCTCTCTGAGTCTTCTTATTTGCCTGACAATACGAACGACTGCCAGACAACATGGGTCTCCCTTCGCTCGCCCGCACTCTTGGTCTGGGGGCCTTGCTTCTGCTTGGCTCTGACCTGATTCCCCAGGTCAATGGTCTTCCTAAAACCCCATGGGCGAAGCAACGTGCCAAGGGACATGGTAGAAAGGCACTGAGCCAGGCCATCGGTAAAAGACAACTCGGAAATGGCTCGGAGCCCGTCGACTGCATCCCTCACGACCCCATGGATGTTGACGCCCCCAAGGAGAATATCTGGGGGGGTTTGACCACAGTCGAAGCCGCTGGAGTCACTCAGTGGCTATTCGCTCAGCCCGAGCTGAACCTCACTGTTAGTGAAAACGCGACGTCCTGGGACAACTCGGTGTAAGTGATCCCGAAGACTTTCAATCGAGGTCTATACAGATGCACTAACATCCACAGCGTCCTTGTGGAGCTCATGCCTCCCAACAAGACGGATGCTCTGGCTTACATTGATGGGTCCGCTCCGGCTCCAGCCCGATACGCCCATGTTCTCATCGGCTTCCGCGCCTCAGAAGAACCAGAATACCAAGACATCCTTGTCGGTCCTCTTCCCGTCGCAAACGGTACTACCAAATGGGAACGCCTCGACTACCCCTACACGCGCAAGACCGGTGGTCGCGTTCGCAATCTCGATGCCGATGACGACGCTATGCAAGACTGGCTGTACGATGTCAGCAAGACCGTTGCAGACATCACCAAGGACCTCTGGAACGCCACGGGTCTCGGTCTCGAGAACGACACGCTCTCCATCTGGGGTATTGACCCTTACTACCAGGATGATGGCCGTGTTCAGCGCTGGGACACCTTCTGGAGCATTCCCGACTCCATCTTCGACGTTGGCTCCATGATGCCCATGGGCCTGTTCTTCATGTCCGACGTCACTGGCCGCGATCCGTCTAAGTGGACCGTTGAGGGTTGGTACTACAACGGCATCTTCTACGAGACCACCGAGGAGTTCCGCAACGCCTACTGGAGCGGCCAGGTTGAGAAGCTCGGCGGCAACTGGTCTGGAGACTGGTCTGCCACGGACCAACAGGGAGAGATCCTCCCCTTGGACACCAATGCGCCTCCTACCGCGGTCGCACCTCAAGGCGCCAGATACTCTGTTGATCCTGAGCGCAAGTATGTTGAGTGGATGGGCTGGAGCTTCTATGTTGGCTTCACCCGTGATACCGGCATGGCCCTCTACGACATCCGCTACAAGGGTCAGAGAATCCTCTACGAGCTCGGTCTTCAGGAGGCGCTCGCTCACTATGCTGGTATGTACACAATCCCGACCAAGATGGAATATCTTGTCTAACAATCAGCAGGAAGCGATCCCACTCAGTCTCATGTGGCTTACCTGGACACATACTACGGCTTTGGTCCTTTCGCCTTCGAGCTGCTCAAGGGTTATGACTGCCCCTCCTACGCCACCTATCTCAATTCATCCTTCTACGTCTCTGAGACCACCCACACGCATCTGAACAGCATATGTCTCTTTGAGTTCGATGCCGACTACCCTATTGCCCGTCACAGCTCCCAGGACTACGTCACTGCCACTAAGAACGTCTACTTCACCGTCCGCTCCGTTTCCACCGTCGGTAACTACGACTACATGTTCAGCTACTCCTTTTTCCTCGACGGATCTGTGGCCGTTGAAGTCCGCGCATCTGGCTACATCCAGGCCGCCTTCTACGCCAAGAACGATGGTTACGGCTTCAAGATCCACGACAACCTGTCTGGCTCAATGCACGACCACGTCGTCAACTTCAAAGCCGACTTCGACATCTTCGGCACCGAGAACACCGTTCAAAGGATGCACCAGGTGCCGACCACTCAGGTCTACCCGTGGTCCAAGGGCAAGGCGCTCAACACGATGAAGGTCGAGCGCGAGTTCATCGAGAACGAGGACGATGGCCGCTTCGACTGGAGCTACAACAACCAGGACCAGCTCTTCGTCCTCAACCAGGATGTCAAGAACAAGCACGGCGAGTACCGCGCCTACCGCATCTTGCCGTACACCGGCGCCGCGCACTTAACAGTCAAGGACTCGAGCGTGATCAAGAACTCGGCCAAGTGGGCTGGCAACGACATCATGGTCTCGAAGCGCAAGGACACCGAACCCCGCAGCAGCCACCCGTACAACAACCAGGACGTCGAGAACCCTCCGGTCAACTTTGACGCGTTCTTTGACGGCGAGAGCCTGAACCAGACGGACCTGGTGCTTTGGCTCAACCTTGGAATGCACCACGTCCCTCACACTGTAAGCTTCCCTTCCGCTGGTCGCATTGAATCAGACTAATGTGAAATAGGGTGACCTTCCCACTACGGTCTTCACGACCGCCCACTCTGGTATCCAGTTCATGCCGGCCAACTACTTCGACGTCGGTCCCAACGTTGAGACGGTGAACATGGTCCGCATCAACTACTCCAAGGGCAACACCACTGATGTTTTCACCTTCGGTGCTGAGACGGAAACATGCGGTCTCGACTATGAGCCCACTCAAGTGGACCTCTGGTCATACAAGGGCGATGTTGTTGTTCGCAAGTTCCCTTACTTGCCAGATGACCCCTACTACCAGACGGACAGCATCTAAGGGGTTCAATTAAAGCACGAACTCGAACATAATTCTAATTTTCTGAGATGATTACATGAGCATATGAAAACTTTACCGGGGGAGATTAGGGGAGGGTTGATGGATGAGACGGGGTTCCGTCGTGGAGACTCGTAGAAATAATACGATCATTTCACAGAATCTACCGTCGCTCACCATTCCAGCTTGGTGAACTTCATTTCCAACTCTTCGATGTTTTCTAAGATGCTCGGAAACTTTCAAGAATGATGCCGCATCAATGTCGTTTCAGGATGGCCGACTGGCTCGTCATCAACGATGAATGATTCATGTTGTTTAGAGCAGCATATCGGCCGCGATCTCGCTAAGAGAATAGCGCCAGGGTCTCGGACTTTGAGCAGTAAGGCGACTAGCACTGCAGCCCACAGCATGCAATCCAGTCATGTCTTCGACTAAATGACGCAGTCGTAGCAGGGGTTTCCGCTGAAATTAGTTATAATTTTCTCCTCCCCCCTTCCTTCATACTCCTGCCTCGTCTTCGTCCTCCCTCGCAACGGTCAACCTCCAAGGGGCACCGCCGATCGGCAGATCAGCGTCAGGGACGGGCGGAGGACACGTTCTCCAAGAGTAAACAAACTCGCGCGTGGTCCAATGCGCATTCTCGACGTCAAGACCTCATTACCCGATCGTCAGGTCATAGATCATCAATGATCGCCCGGGGCAGGCTTCCCCGGGCGAGCCCAGCGTTCCTCGGTTCCCCTCCAATATTGATCCGGCCAAGCAGTATCACTTCTTCGCCCCTACAGATGGCAGGCCCCATTTCCCATATTGCCGGACGCCAGCCAGGACGGCCATCGCGCAGCAGACCCCGAACCATTCACGATGTTCGATAATGTCGCCGGTATGTCTTACAAATGCCCGGGGCGGCCTACCGCGTCGTTCGTGCTCCCTCGACGCCAAGAGACTGGTTCGCCCCGTCGGCAATCCCTTAAGACCTGGCATTTTTGTCTGGTTCCGGGCACATTTTTTTTGACAGCTCCCCATCTGTCTCTCTCTCTCTCTCTCTCTATCTAGAGTCCCTCTGTCTATGGCTCTGTCTCTGTCTCTCCGTCGTGGGCGCTAGCACCGTTAGCCTTGGTCTTAGATCAAGCACTCAATTGGTTGTCAAGCAAGATGGCGCCGTGCTGGCGCCGTCAAGCATCCGTCCCAGACAAAGTCCTTTAGGGTTTGCCGAACGATGTCACGTAACTCGTCGGTAGCTTGAAGGCGCCGCCACATGGAGAGAAACCTTTCCTAAAGAAGCCGAGCTTCTCCTGGCGCTCGACGCCAATTCCCTGCCTCTGTTGGTTTCTCAGCCCTTCACCGGCTCTCTTCATCTAGCCTGCCTGACCAATCACTCCAGAGCTGGAGCTCGCTCCGATCCCGATTCTCGCAGATCCTTGAACGTATCTCGCTGAATTTCTTCTTCTGCCAGGATTCAGAGATAGACGAGGGTCGCCGATGCCTTAGCGGATGGATCGCAGTTCTTCTTGGGGCTGGAGGTTTCAAGTCCTCAGCTCCAGGCACCGGATTCGACCACCGGTGTGACGTTGGAGGGTTTGGGAATTCCAACGATGCTTGATATCATATATCACTTCACCGGTCTGGTCGTAGTACCATCATCACACCATCCACGCCCCCCATCGATATCGAAGGGGCCAGCATGCCAGTCCACGCCAAGGCACGCGCATGCCACCATCCAGCCACATCTTCGAGAAGAGAACTAGCGTAGATTTCATTGTGCTTTAAAACTGTTTTCCGGCGTCTTCCGCGGGCCCACGTTCAGCATGTCAAGGGCGGGAGATCAACAGGGCCAGCAAATCGGGCTACCACGGTGACATTGGGGCGGAGAGACACGAGTTCACCTTGTCAAGCCCATTTCTCGGGTATTGAGCCTCTTGAGCCAACATAGTTGATGTGTCAATTCACTCTAGTTGGAAGCAGATTTTGCGATGTCTCCGAAGGCCCGGATCCGATAACGGTGTCTTACGGTCGCCGACTCTATTCATGCCCAGTCTTGGCCGGTGTTCAGGTGCGGCGCTCAACATCCTCGGTGACCCGACAACCATGCCGGCCAAGCGTCAACAAAACGCGAGGCCAAGCGTTCACGTTTCTTTTGCGAAGCAAAACTTTTCTTCGTCCAGCACCACCTACGGTCCTTCACAAGCCAGGGCTGTCCGGCGTGTTTACTTCTCACACATGCTCCGGAAAACACCGTTTCCAGCGAGATGGATAGGGTCAAAAAAAGAGAGAGACGGACTGACGCCAAAGCCCAGGCCGCGCGTGGTTCTTTCAACTGTCAAGCCACGCAAGCCATGGTCCTTGATCGACTTCTTCATCCACGCTACGACTACGATGGCACGCTGTCCTCCAGGCGCCACGATCTCAGGCCACGCTCGTCGGCCTGGGGGGGGGGCAGCGCATACTGCAACGGGTGAGACAGTGGTCTCGGGAACAAATCCCTTTACACACCGCACACGCACGCCCTTGCTACCAAGCAAGAATCTCTGAAATCTCTCCCGCGCTAGACAAACCAACCTCTATTTTCGAGAGACAGCCGGCTTGGCCGCCTCCATGCCGACGGGAAACCTCCAGCCCTCGACGCCATCACTCGCATCGTCTCGTCCGTCTCTTCTTACCCCACGCCACGTGACTGCAGAAACGCATCTGGCTGAACGAACTACCCCATGCTGGCGGTCGATGGCTCCAAGGCCGGGGTCGTTCGAGTCTGGACTTCAACGTCGCCGGATTCTATTTTGGCTGTGGTCACCATCTGGTCCATCTTCAGCCGTGGCGTTCGCGAACGGGACTGCAGGCATGTGATGGTTTGTGAAGGCATTCGCCCTTCAGCATCATGAGGGAGTATATATCAGGCCATCAGGGCCCTCTCCCTTGGTGATCTTTTTTTTCCTCATCACACAGAATCAAGCAATCAAGAACACCATTTCCTAGTCTTTTTTCCTATCTCTTTTCTTTTTTTTCCTTATTTCCTTATTCCCTTTGTCATCTCTATCTCTCTTGTTTTATTTCCTTATTTTCCTATCTCTCTACCGTTCTTCTCTATCCCGACTCCCTATCATACTTTATCTCCGCCCTGGTACTCTCCATTTTTTGTAAGTTTGACCAGCAAGATGAAACGAACCGAACAGACACTGACAGATGCTAGCCTTTTCCTTAACCCAACTTCAACATGTCTTCCCCTTCCGCCATGGCCTCCTCGGTCACCCTTCCCGTCGAAGATGTCCAGGTCGTCGTTCCCGAGCTTTCTCTTACTCCTCCCGCCAGAGCCTTCTTCCCTCTGAGCAGCGCCAACTCCTCAACTCACACTCTCGTGGTTCCCGAGGCCGTACAACAGACTCAGATTCCTGCCGCTCCCGCTCACGACGATGACGACGAGGAGGACGACATCGTCGTCCCGGACAAGAAGGGCAACCGAGCCTACCGCTACCTCCGCTGGAACTTCGGCTCGGTGTATCGCCGCATCTTCACCCTCGCCTTCCTCGCCAATATCGGTGCCCTCGTCTTCGTCATCGCCTACTCTCTGGTCAGCCGCTCCTCTTACATTCTGACCCCCCAGACATGCGCCACGGCCGTTTCCGCCAACATCCTCATGGCCCTCTTCATCCGCAACGAGCACACCGTCAATGCCATGTTCAAGGTCTTCGTCCTCTTCCCCGCCAAGGCACCTCTCTCCGTCCGCCGCGCCTTCGCAAAGGTGTACTCGTACGGCGGCATCCACTCCGGCTGCGGCGTCGCCTCCTTCTTCTGGTTCGTCCTCTTCCTGATCGTCCTCACGGTCCAGATGGACCACCCGGACTCCGCCCTCCGCGCCTACATCCTCCTCTGCAGTTACCTCATCTGCGTCCTCCTCGGTCTCATCATCGGCTTCGCGCACCCCAAGGCCCGCGTCCTGCTGCACAACTGGTTCGAGGGCACTCACCGCTTCCTCGGCTGGTCCGTCGTCCTCCTCTTCTGGGCTCTCGTCATGATGCTCGCCGAGGACTACAGCATCACCGCCAACATCCCGTACGCCGCCTCCATCGCCATGACCCCCTCCTTCTGGATGCTCATCGTCATCACCCTCCTGGTCGCGTACCCCTGGACCCGTCTCCGCCTCCGCGACGTCGAGGCCGAGGCCATGTCCTCCCACGTCGTCAAGCTCAACTTCAACTACGCCGACGTCCACTACGGCCAGGCCATCCGCCTCACCGACGCGCCCCTCCGCGAGACCCACGCCTTCGCCGTCATCCCCAACCCCGCCGCCCCCGCCGAGGGCGAGCTCGAGAAGGGCCAGCAGGGCCTCAGCAACGCCGGGAAGAAGGGTTTCTCCGTCCTCGTCTCCAACGCCGGCGACTGGACCGACAAGATCATCAAGAACCCGCCCAAGAAGATCTGGACCCGCGGCGTCCCGCAGTACGGCGTGCTCCGCGTCGCCGGCCTCTTCGAGCCCTGCATCGTCATCGCCACCGGCTCCGGCATCGGCCCCTGCCTGAGCTTGTTTGTCCAGAAGCCCGACCACCCCGTCCGCATCATCTGGTCCACCCAACGTCCCGCTGAGACCTACGGACAAGCCGTGATCGACACCATCTACAAGGCCGACCCCAACGCCGTCATCATCGACACGAAGAAGACCGGGCGCCCCGACCTCGTGGCCATCACCTACCGCATCTGGGAAAGCAGTCGCCGCCAGGCCGGTATCGCCAAGATCGAGAACAGCGGCGGCAAGAAGATGGGTCCCTGCGAGGCTGTCGTCATCATCTCCAACCAGAAGGTGACGAGGAAGGTTGTCTACGGCCTTGAGAGCAGAGGCATCCCTGCTTACGGCGCCATCTTCGACTCTTAGATGAGTTCGAATCCAAAAAGGAGTGAGAGAAAAGCGGTTTCAGTCATGAGACCTCATGCATTATCGGGGAGTTCGGCTTGGATACATCTGCATAGCGGGCATTGCTGGCGTTAGCGACATATAGACTTGGGTTTTGTTTTGACAGCTTCGTACACTCGCTCAGCGTACTTTATATAGAATAGTCATAGTAAATTAAGTATATATACCCTTCAACTACATCCAGAATCCAAAGCATCAGCTCTAACTGTGAAAACTATAGACAAATGATGGGTTCATTGTAGTTGATGGCCTGCAATGAGAATGGAACCTGACTCACCTGTTGTGCTGAGGCTATGGGCTCAATCAATGGCGAGTCCAGCATCAGCCAATCAAGGCACGCCATCGGGTCGGTTAGCTCAGTTGGTTAGAGCGTGGTACTAATATTTCACCAGAAATGTTGTGTAATGCCAAGGCCGGGAGTTCAAGCCTCCCACTGATCACATTTTTGGCAAATTCTTTTGGAATGCTCTTTTGAAAATCAGATGTTCCATCTTGGACGCATTTGAATGTGAGTTTTGTAGGTTTGCACACGTACAAGGCAAGGCCCGGCTACCGTCGGAACATCTTGTCCTTCCTTCCCCTTTTTAGCAGGGTTATGTGGTCTGATTGGCCTGAAGCAAACTGCAAATGCAGACATCTGCTGACAGGTGACACGCGCCCTGCTGGCGGAAAGCCACAGCAATCTGTCGGTCGCAGTTTTCACCTATTCACATAATATCTGCTTGCTTGCTTCATCACCACCATCCAGCTCGGATGTCGGCTTCGTCAATAATTGCTCAGAGGCACCTAGCAATATGAAGGTCTTTCTCAATGGCATCCTGGATCTCCCCTCGACAGCCATGGATACCACAACCCAAGAGATTGAATCCAACGACGCCCACCAGAAGGCCAAGTAACGTTCATAACCATGTCCACTACTGTTGGCTTCGTCTCCTGGGCCAGTTTGGTCCAACAACAAAAGATCCTCGTTAACGACGCATCCGTCCTCGGAGCTCCCTCCCGCTTGCTTATTGCGGCTCACCAATAAACACCCGCGCCTTCGTCGCGTGTCATCAGTTTGTCATCCTCCCTCAGGGCAATCAGGCACAAGGCAATTTACGAAATTGGGCGTGTGTCACCTCCAACGGCCCCTCGAACTTTGGTCTCTCCAATCGGCGCCGGCTTCGACTCCTGCTCTCGCCCTTGGCTTCGGTCGACGCAATACCGTACCGTCGCATCGCTGCAAGCCGAGATGAAGACACCCGGCGCCCAGAACATGCCATTCTGCAATGGAAGACTCTTCGTCTCCTGTTCCGATCATTTCAACACACCATTTCAGCCGTCGTTTTTACCCAGCAATGGCCGTTACGATCTGTGCATGTTCCTTCGAAAACAAGACAACATCAAGGTGAACAACGCTTCACTATTAAATCGCCCGTGCCATTTGCCGCACGCATCCGGGATGGACTGGGCCGAGACTCAACAGATCCCACGAGACCGAGACACTGGAAGAAGCATGTCTTCCATCTCCCCAAAAGCCCGGAATTTGAGGGACGTATCGTTTCTTATTCGCCATGGTCGGCGCAATCTATCAGAGATATCGTGGCGTCTGTCTCGAGCCTTGGACTCTTGGTACGGCACAAACTTTCATGTCCTGCAGGGGGCCAACAGACAAACAGACTTGTCGGAGACCTCCCATCCATGAAATCCGTTGGAGGGTTGCAATCTTCTCCTGAGAAGGAGGCCAAGGGAACCCCAACTGACGACCCGAAGCCGAGTCCAGCCAAAGAACCCCCGTTCGATTGGGAAGCTCGGATCGAATTGCCGCACCGCAACGTGGGGTAGCGCCTTCGTCTGCCTCCGCATTCCCGTTCCTGGCCATGCGCTGCACCTCTCTTTCAACCTCACTCCATGGTTCAAGACATTGCATCTCGAATCCAGAAGTCTGGATATCTTGACGTCTTTTGAGACTTCCAGCTCCCAAAAACACTTCGAACCGCGGCTGAAAGGTTTCTCCTTGCGTGCGCTATTTCTTATTCCCAACTCTAGTTCGTCTCACGTGCAAACACCCGTCCCCGCGTCTGATGCCATTCCCCTTCATCTGGTTTTTGGTTTCTCCCCGTGCCTCTGGTAAATTAAGTATCCTGGATGGCCCCCCGGTCGCGCGGCTTGACCAACAAAGGCAATCAGCACTGGACTGTTACGTTCCGTGGGAAGCGTGGGAAGAGACTCCCTGCCACCCGCCCACCCCACCAACGTTTCTTCCATACCTTACTTGCCCCCGAGCAAACATTTCCTCCTATCGGCGGATTTGCATACCACGCGTGCCATCCACAATCACAGTGGCCATGACTGGACGAGCCGAATTGCGGGATCCTTTGGTCATGTGGCAGCGGCACCAAGTTTGGTCCTGTCTGTCTGAAAGAAGAAAGTGCGATATCCCAGTAGCTAGTCGCGGGTGATGTGATGGGACAGGGGAACGCTTCGGCAGACGCCGGCTTCTCGCCGTCCCTTTAAATACTGCTTACTCTCTGCTGTCACCAGAGGCTCGTCGATGTGGTTTTGGTTGCTAGACCTTTGTTGACGTTGACGTCCGGCATCATGAAGTTTTTCAGTCGCGCTGGTGCTCTGGCAGCTCTCCTGGCGGCGTCGCCACGTAGGTGCTCGAGTCCTCTCGTGTCCGAGACCGACTAACATAGAATTCCAGTTCTCGATGGAGCTGCAGCTCAGTCCTCGTCTCCGACGACCATCACGGACTCCAAGACCGGCATCATCTTCAACTCCTGGTCAGCCACCAATGCCCAGACAGCCGGCGGTATAACATACGGCTTTGCTCTGCCTCAAAATGGCTTGACGACGGACGTGAATGAGTACATCGGTTACCTCGTATGAGCTTCTGCTTCCCTTGGCCTCGTGCCCGCACTAACATTGTCGTCCCACAGCAATGTGCCTCCAAGAACGGCCAGGGAACCGGCTGGTGCGGCATCTCCCTCGGCGGCACGATGACCAACAAGCTCCTGCTGATGGCCTGGCCCAACGGCGCCGACATCCTCACCTCTTTCCGCTGGACGTCGGGCTACGACATGCCCGCGGTCTACGCCGGTGACGCCAAGTTGACGCAGATCTCGTCCACCATCAACGCGACTCACTACACCCTCATCTACCGTTGCCAGAACTGCTTTCAATGGAACCACAACGGTGCAACAGGCGGCGTCAGCACCAGCGCAAAGTCCCTCGTTCTCGGCTGGGCCCAGGCCTTCACAAGCCCGACCAACCCGTCCTGCCCGGCCAACATCAACCTCATCCAGCACGAGAACCAGAACATCCACGGCACCAGCATCGACGCCAACATCGCTAACCCGTCTTACTCCGCTTGGGCGGCATTGGCGACGAAGACCGCCACGGGTAACTGCGGCGGCAGCGGAACGGCAACCACTTCGGTGCCTACTGCGACCGCGACTGCTGGCCCGACAGGTGTCCCCGTCCCGTCCCAGACATATGACTACATCGTCGTCGGCGCCGGTGCCGGTGGTATTCCTCTGGCTGACAAGCTGAGCGAGGCCGGTAAGAGTGTTCTCCTGATCGAGAAGGGCCCTCCATCTTCCGGCCGCTGGGGTGGTACCATGAAGCCTGCTTGGCTGGAGGGCACCAACTTGACTCGCTTCGATGTACCGGGCCTTTGCAACGAGATTTGGGAGAACTCCGCCGGCGTTGCTTGCCAAGACACGGATCAGATGGCCGGTTGTCTTCTCGGAGGCGGCACCGCTATCAACGCTGCGCTGTGGTGGAAGGTAAGTCAGATGTCCCCTACTCATGTCTTCTAGCCCACCGTCTTACATCGTTCAGCCTTACAACCTGGATTGGGACTACAACTTCCCTTCGGGCTGGAAGTCGTCCGACGTCGCCGCCGCCACGTCGCGCGTCTTCTCTCGCATCCCCGGGACCACGACCCCTTCGCAAGACGGCAAGGTCTACCTCACCGCGGGCCGAGACGTCATCACCGGCGGCTTGAAGGCAGGAGGCTGGAACGAGATCGACCTCAACGCGAACCCCAACTCCAAGAACCGCACCGTCGGCAAGACGCCCTACATGTACTCGGGCGGCGAGCGTGGCGGGCCGATGGCGACGTATCTGGTATCCGCCAGCAAGCGCTCGAACTTCAAGCTGTGGATGAACACCGCGGTCAAGCGCGTCGTCCGGTCGGGTGGACACATCACGGGTATCGAGGTCGAGCCGTACCTGAACGGCGGGTACAAGGGCACCGTCAACGTCACGCCCATCTCCGGCCGCGTCATTCTGGCCGCTGGTACCTTCGGAAGTGCCAAGGTTCTCATGCGCAGTGGTATCGGACCGAAGGACCAGCTTGATGTGGTCAAGAGCTCCACGGACGGGCCGACTATGATCGCTGACAGTTCGTGGATTACTCTGCCCGTCGGTTACAACCTGGAAGACCACACGAACGTAAGTTGCATCGGACCAAACCTATCTCCGGACAGAAACTGATTCAAAATAGACCGATACAGTTGTGTCGCACCCCAGTGTCGAGTTCTACGACTTCTACGAGGCGTACGACGCCCCGAACGTCACCGATAAGAACGCTTACCTCCAGAAGAGGAGTGGTATCTTGGCGCAGTCTGCCCCCAACATCGGTCCTCTGTAAGTTCAATCAAGTCGTGGCCCTAGACGTCATGCTAACCGCGTGAAAGCTTCTTCGAGGAGCTCAAGGGCGCCGACGGAATCACTCGTCAGCTCCAGTACACCGCCCGCATGGAAGGCAGCCTCGGTGCTCCTAACGGAAGTAAGTCCCCATTCCCACGACACGATTCCCCATTCAGTGACTCACAAACATACAGAGTCAATCACCATCAGCCAGTACCTCGGCCGCGGTGCCACCTCTCGCGGCAGGATGACGATCCAGGCCAATCTCGGCACCGTGGTCTCGACCGTGCCGTACCTCCGCGACAAGAACGACGTCGAGGCCGTGATCAAGGGTATCGAGAACCTCCAGGCCTCGCTCAAGAACGTGCCCAACCTCACCTGGCTGTTCCCGGAGCCGGGCACCACCGTCCGAGACTTCGTCAACAACATGCTGGTCTCGTACTCCAACCGCCGCGCGAACCACTGGATCGGTGAGTTCTATCCTGTCCCACCCCTTCATGCTTGATCTACAACCGGCTTCTCCGACTTCGAAGCCACGTTCTCGGGCTCGCTAACACGAACGACGCAGGCACCAACAAACTCGGCACCGCGGACGGCCGCAACGGCGGCGACGCCGTCGTCGACCTGAACACGAAGGTCTACGGCACCGACAACCTCTTCGTCGTCGACGCGAGCATCTTCCCGGGCATGGTCACCACCAACCCGTCGTCCTACATCGTCGTCGCCTCGGAGCACGCCGCGGCCAAGATCCTCGCACTCGCCACCTCCAAGGCCGGCGCGCTGTACGACCAGTGCGGCGGCTCGACGTGGAACGGTAGCTTCCAGTGCGCCGCGAATCTGAAGTGCACGGTCAAGGACTCGTACTATTCTCAGGTATGTCGACTTATTCTCCTCTTTCCGGTCTCGCGATGGGGCCAATTGATGCGTTCATGAGGAGGTTGTTTGCTAACTCCAATCGAACAGTGCTTGTAACAAGCCCTGGGTGACCACGAGTCGCGGGAGAAGTCCACGTGGGCCATTTTTCGTCTCTTTTTTCACATGTACATATTCTCTACAATTTTGCCCCCGGTACATATTCGACAATCAGAACATTCTTCGTATATATATCTATATCCACCTGCCTTGTCCCGACTCGTCCGTCATTTCGACCATCCCAATGTGTGTATGCAGCGTAATTGTATCCTCGGCCCAGCTGTCATCAAACATGCGCACCAATGACCACCGAGCACCCAAAGCTCGTAAACCCCACACACACAGACACACACATCTTCACCGCACGCGCGAGACCTGACGTCGTATCTGAGAGATCTCCCGGCACCTGGGAGTTCCCCAGTTGCCCCTCTTCATAAGGTTGGAGTTAGTCTGCGCTTCCCTGTTCTCTCGAAGCCGCCTGACTCTCCCGTTCCTGGTAATCATGTACTCCGTACCGAGCGGAGGGGGCCGAACACGGCACATTTTCCCTGTTTCTCGCTCCGTGACGATGTTTCCCCCCGGTGAAATTTCCTGCGTGTCTGCGTTATTAGTACGGCACCATTCGCCGACCATGGTCAGAATGCCCTCGTGACTGACTAGCTGAACGATATTGCACGCGTCCCACGGTGTAACCCTCCGAACTGTCAACATCCCGGCTCCGAAGCCCCCGTCGCGCCGCCCCAATCCCCGGCAGGGCAAGATCAGCGGGCAGTTCTTCCATCACGGAAAATTCGCACGTAGTGTCTGGGCGCACTATATGGATGAATGAAATGACCGAACATTTTAGCCTCGGCGGGTTCCTAGACGTCCATCCGTCCCAATCCGTGCTCTCCCCAGGCTCCACGATGCTACTCGCGCTGCAATGTCGCGATACCCGCCCGCCATCACGCTTGGCTTCTCGGGCGGAGTCGTCGTCGTCGTCTCTATGACGGCGATGGAAGCCCAAGGTCGTGTCTACCCCGGATTGCGGGGTTCGTCAGAACTGAGCTCATAAACCGACCGTCTTCGCACACCCCATTGCAGACCAGTGGTCGACCTCTTCAGTGTTTCTCGTGATACCCTCTCGTCCTTTCCTGAGAGACCACGCTGCCCACGTCGAGACAATGCCGTCCTTCAAAGCCCTCCTGGGCGCCGGTCTGGCCGCGACCGCGGTCTTCGCCTCTCCCATCCAGTCCCTCGACTTCACCGGGAATCTCGCTCCCCGCGCGGATCCGAGCCTGACGGGATACCTCGGTGCCTTCTTCCTCGGCGCCGACCCCTACGTCTACCTCTACCTCAGCAACGGCAACAACCCGACCTCCTACCGCGCCCTCAACTCGGGCTCTCCCGTGATCAAGCCCACCAAGGGCACCGGCGGCGTGCGCGACCCGGCCATCATCGAGGGCGGCGGCGCCGAGAAGGGGAAGAAGTGGTACATTGTCGGAACGGACTTGGACATTGGCAAGGTTTGTGATCTCCGTCCCTTCGTTTTCAGTCCGAAGTTTGAGATGAGATGAACGAAAGTTTGTGCTGACCAGTGCCAATGATCAGACGACGTGGGACGCCGCCCAGAGACAGGGAAGCAAGGGCATCTTCGTCTGGGAGAGCACCGACCTGGTGAACTGGAGCGGCGAGAGGCTCGTGGTCGTCGAGAACTCCAGCGCCGGCATGGTCTGGGCCCCCGAGGCCATCTGGGATCCGTCCAAGGGACAGTATCTCGTCCACTGGGCGTCCAAATTCGTGAGTTCCTGCAATGACGAAACCACCCGTCGTTCTTATCCTCTCGAAGACTAACCTCGCGATATCAGTACCCCTCCTCGGACCCGAACCACACCGGCGCGCCCGGCCCCATCGTGATCCGCTACGCCTACACCTCCGACTTCCGCACCTTCTCCGCGCCGCAGACGTACATCGACAAGTCGCCCACCAACATCATCGACCTCAACATCCTGCCGACGTCCTCGGACGGCAAGTCGTTCGTGCGCTTCCTGAAGGACGAGAGCCTCAAGACGGTCTTCGTCGAGGTCTCGACCACGGGCTTGTTCGGCACCTGGACGCGGCCTGGCGGCAGCTCCGCGATTATTCAGTCCAGCGTGGAGGGGCCTGCGAGTTTCTGGGATAACCAGGTCGCTGGCCGCGCGCATGTCTTGCTGGATTTCTACGGCGCTGATGGGTACAGGCCGTATGAGACGGGTAATGTGGCGAGTAACTCCGGATGGACTGCTAGCTCGCGGACTGGTTTCCCTAGTGGACTGAGGCATGGAAGCGTGTTGCCTATTAACCAGACGTTGTATGACGCATTGGGCAGACGATGGGGCTAAACATTAGGATGTAGTTTTCGTGATCTGAGGGAAACAAATGAATCATACTTGGAAATGATGTACTACTGTGTTTCATCGTCAACCCTTTCGCATCCTGGTGAGCTCTCAGTCCGGATCCGACTTTACGCCGGCAACTCAGACGCGTTGTTTCCGATGCCGGGAGGATTGATGGCCGGCATCTCAGTCACGGGGCGCATAACATAGTCGTCCGGCGTCATCGGCATTGGTGCGGGACTATGAGATGGCGCGCGGCTGTGCTGCTGATGCAGGCTTGGTGAAGCCGACGGAGTGGGCGCAGAATAGTATGGATGCTCGGAACCTGCCATCTCATTGACACTCATATTTGTCTGGTAGTACCCCTTGTACGCATCGGACGAAGAACCTGGGGCTGGCGCTTGTGGGTGAGTTTGACCTCCCATACCTCCCATTTCATATGCATACGGCTGGCTCATGCTGGCTGCGCCGCCACTGCCTCCGTTATGATCGGGATTTCTGCTGCGTTTTCTGACCAGTAGCCACACGACAGCTGCGGTGCTCATACCAAGAACAGCAAGACCGCCGATGACTCCTCCCACAATTGCGCCAACGGGCGCGGAGGACGTGGGAGGCGAGGGCGTTTCTGTTGCCGTTTCTGAACTTGCGTCCGATGATGAAGTTGCGGGAATAGAGTCGATGCTTGATGTGGGAGGGGCAGATTCGGACGTCTGGATGGATAAAGGACGACTTGTCGTTCGGGTGCTAATACTCGACCGAATGCCAGACGAACTAGCGATCGTCGAACTACCTTTCAACTCGAGAAGAATCTTAGTGCCTCTGGCTCTACTGTTTCCGCAACGAACTCCAGTGATGGTGGTTACGGTGCCTTTCGTTATCGGTTTCAAAGCCGTGACGCAGAACGGGAAGTCGGTGGCGTAGTTGCTGCAGTAGAATGCCGTCAGTGGCATATCCCACCCGGTTACGCGCAAGAATGAGACTCACCAGCAGAGCGTCCCCGCACCCGCGATGCTTTTGGAACAGATGGTGTTTGTACGTTCAAGACAGGCTGTGTACGGCGCCGCAGAGCTGGAAGCACAGCCGAAGTGGGTGCCGCTAGTCGCGCACTGGTTGGTATAACAGTCAAAGGCCTCGCTATCTGATGATTCTCATGTCAATATATCGAGTATGAAGTGTTGGGAGATGTAGATTTGCTTACTGTACTGATAATAACCGCATGTTGGGCCGCCTACTTGTCTCTTCAGAGCTATAGCCGCGAATCGGGGGTTGGGAGGCGGTGTAGGTGCTGCAGACCATGCTCCAAACTCGTCTTCGAAATGCGGAAGTGTTTTCGCAGGTGATGAAATCTTGGAGTCACCCAATCTGATGGCCAAAGCTGGTAGGAGAAGGCCTAGGAGAGGGACGAGGCCTATTCTGGTGAACATCGTGATATGCCGGTGCAAGGAGCTCCGGGCCAGCTTATCGACGAAGAATTTTGATCGTGGGAAACTACAAATATTCAATGTGTCCTCAAAATAGAACGAAAATGAAAAGGAAAGATGAAAATGAGATGCACCAGAAGTTTTCGGGAACCAGCAGTAGACAGTCAACAACCTTCGGCCGTCAAGCACGCGGCTTGGGACGAGCGGTCGTGCGCTGACATGGAAACGGAGGCTGCATGGAACTAGTACTCCACGCAGAATCCAATTTGGATCTACAGAGAAGGAATGAGGCCATGATACGCAATGAAGGCTTTTGTTCACGGTAGTATGAGACGCGTGCAAGGTAACAACCCCTGAAATGGTGGCGCTTTTCGCACAGACGAAGCGCTTGCCCAGACTCAGTCAACGATCACAACAGGTCAACATAGGACTCAATTACATAATCGTTCAGTCTCACACTTCTTGTGTTCTCTTATGATCATGTGGTAGCCTAGGATATGTGGCGTTGGGCACGGTCAAGTTGCGGGCACTATCCATTCAGGGGGATCTTGTCGTAGAGAACAGGACCGTCGGCGGATCGTCAGCGCCTTGGCAAGTGACACTAGCCTACCTCAGATTTCTACGACTGCCTGGGGGTGGCTTAGTGATGAAATTTGATCGCATAGCTGTTGAAAACTGAAGCGGAGTGGGTTTCTTGGGATGTCGTGGTTGGCATCTGGGCTTGCATCTATGTAGGATTGCTCGAAATGACGGAGGTTCTCAGCTCTCAGCTGCACAGTAGAGAAGGGCTTACAAAAGTGACCTTACTATTGCCTAAAGGCTAGAATATCTCAAAAGAATTTCACATAAACCATACTATTGACTGATCAAACAGACAGCTGAGAGAAGTAGATATGTCAAATACGCAGAAATTCAAGCAACACCACCTTCGGCAGTCTCAGTCGCAAAGTCCAGAGAGTCAATATCGAGCTCCTCCTCCCGCCTCTTGAACATGATGACGGTCTTCGGGTTGATCTGTCTCCCGACTCCTGCCACAAAGGGGTCCGCCGTGTTTCCAGGCGCAAGCTTCCAGTCATACTTCAAGAGCAGATGGCAGAGCGCAACCTTGACCTCATTAGAAGCAAAGAATCTGCCAGGACAAGCGTGCTGGCCGTGGCCGAAGGCGAGGTGGTCGGGGCTCGTCGTCACCAGCTGCGCCTTATGCACGTTGCCCGGCTCTTCGCGCATGCGTTTGAAGCGGTAGATGTCGTACTTGTCCACGTCTTGGTGGATCTTGGGGTCTTTCATTGCAGATGCATCGACGACGACTCGCTCTCCGTGTCGGATCGTGATGCCATCTTCAAGTTTGATATCCTTGGTGGCGATGCGGCGCATTTGAACTGAGGACTATTAATAACAGAATATTCACCCCTTAGGAACAACATGCGGTGACTTACACATTGAGTTCGGCTTCATGCGTTGCGTCTCTTTGAAAGCGCTGTCCATGAGTTTCATGTTGTATAGTGCGCTTTTCTTCCACCCTTCAGCCTTCAGAACCTGGATAATCTCCTCGCGGAGGGGCTCGATGAGGTCCGGCTCGTTCGCGAGAAACAACATGGTCTGGGCCAGCAGGTCCGTCGTGGTGTGGATGGCGGCGAAGGAGAGTGTCAACTGGAACACAGCCGCATCGTAATACTGCCCTTTGCATTCGAGTTCAGCCCATTCAATGGCGTCGTTGTAGTCGGGAATATCGACGCCTTCTTCCACAGCTCTCTTTTTCAACAGACGCCGGCTTTCGATTACGGCGCTGATGAGTGTCCGGGCTTTGGCCAGGTGTTGGCGAACAAGCTTGCAGCCGGGCAGAAACCAGTGCAAAAGGGGCCTCAGGGAGTGAGGGACGAATGTCAGCTTCATAGCAGCCATGAAGGAGACGACCGTGTAGTCCTTGGTGACACGCAGCCACTCCTCGTTGCGGCACAATTCCTCGCCCAAGAATACACGGGAGGAGAGGCGGGCAACGAGGTCAAGGATGGCGTCTTTCGCAGGGACTTCCTGCCAGTCTAGATGAGAGTGAGTATGAGATGAAAAGCATGAGGATCATAGCGGGAGCTGTGAGTCCATACCAGCAGACTCCCCGAATATGCGGCGCGCGGCGAACTCAGTTTCCAACGAGAGCGGTTTAGTCACGGTGTCTAGAGTTCCAAAAGTTAGCTCTGACAATTTTGAGTTTGTGGTGTACTTGTACTCACTGAAGTATTTCGTCAGCTGTTTCCTTGCAACGCTTTGTAAAATCTGCGAGTCGTGGTCCACGAAGCCAAAAGGTTCGAAGCCAGGGATTCGGTAGTGGAAGTCCTAAGGCAGTCTAATCAGTTTCCAGTGGAATGGCGTATGAGAGCTTACTGTAAAGTAAATCAATAGGTAGTTATCATTGTCTGCTTACCGCTTTGATAAACTCGCCAAAGCTTAGGTTGTCTTCGTTGCGAATGCTGTGAGCGAAACGGGGAGGTAGAACCGTGAGGTCACCATTCTCTGACAACACTCTGAAGGGCGTCTCAGAGTTTCTGGACCTTGCCTTGTCAATGACTTTCATCCCCGTTCGGAGAAAGTCCATTCGTGCCAGAGGTCGGGGGCGGAACCATTTCGGAGGGTTGATAAAGGGTATGTCGTCTTTCCTGTTGAGTCTGAGAGCAACAGACACGACGACGAGGAGGGCTGTGATAATATAGCCATGCGGCCGCATCTCAAGCCCTGAGGGAAGCATAGTATCCGCCCATGAGTTCGGATGGGCTATCGGCAATGAGGATGCCATGTTGGATTTTGGCATCAATGTACGTGTTTTGTGTTGAACAAGATACAGAAAGTGATGATGGGAAGACGCCATTTTCAACTATGCACGAGACCTTATTTAAATACGTCCACGTCTCAAACGTCGGGAAGCCATTGATGTGATCTAATTAACGAGCATAACAGCAGTGAGCTTCATCTCCACGGGAGTCTTCATTCCGGGGTACTATGCCAGTGTATAACCAAGAGGCGGACTTCGGACAACATAAAAAGGAAGATCCCTTCCGCTGGGTAGCGACAGACGCAGCGCGGCTATGCTGGTGATGGGCCACTCGCTGTTTCCTCTGTAGGCTGTCTGCTACTAGGTAGCCATCGGGATTTCCGCCACCATTTCCCTCGATAACCAAAGCTTACGCTCAGATGACAGGTACTGAATATTGGATTATTCAATGGTCTTCACAATATTGTGTTTTCTATCTTCACTCGGCGCAGACCGTAGATGCCCTGAGATCGCGTAATTAGAGTCTAGACTTTAACAAGACTTAACCATACCGTCGTCCCCAGCTGTGTGCAGCGGGTTGCTCTGGGCAGACCAGCGTTGATGAAATAAGCCCCTGTCTCTCATGTTCAATCGGTTTGTTCATACAGAAGTGAATTCCGACGGAGTTCGGCTGATCAAAGCATTGGGTTGTCGCAAATGAGACATCGGGTTTTCGTTTTCAAGTAGTCGGATTTTCAACCTCGTAACATCGGGTTTTCAGTCCTGAACCTCGGATTTTCAACTCCATCCGTCGGATTCTGACTTATTGCAAGATCGGGGTTCCGAATAACGCTGACGCACTCAATTGGTCTAGGCGACGAGGATTATGGTGCAACAAAAGGTAGATTTGACTTTTCAGGCCGCGCATCCCCAGCGGGGCAAAGCATCTGCACTTGTCGGGTTCGTATGAGATATACGACGGCAAATCGCACCGCCAGATTAACGAAACTCTCTATTCAATGTTATTGAGTCTGTGGCTTTCAAGCTCAGCCCAGTGGAGAATATGGAACTGCCCGCTTTCACGGTGAAGCGTCTAATGGCTGTACACAATCCCCGGGAACTCAACAGAGGATATTGATCGACGAACACAGCCCCATCAACCGTGCTGTCGAAATTCGGAGCCCGGGAAGAAGCCGTCCCGTCGTATGTATTGATGCCGTACACAAAATGTCAGGTAAGTTTGGAAGCGTCGTGAAAAACTACGTCCCCTACTCGAAATCTTTCCCAACATCTGCTCAACTATCAGCAGAGCTTACGGCACCTTCAATCAACGATTACAACAAGACCTTCTTGATTTGGAGAAGCTCACAACAACAAGAGAACATCTTGAATTGAGGAGCGAGTCCCGCTGGCGGTCGGTTTACGATGGCGAAGTGCGAAGACCATCCGTTGGATGTACCCAGTAAGTTCCAGCCCCTAACAGACTTGCAGTACAGCTACTTGGAGTCATGCCGCTGACGGGATCTCCCACTTAGTCGTAGAGCAAAGACTCACAGGCGGTATTCGGGTTCATGGGCTTCTGCTATCTCTCTCAGCTTCCGCAACAATCGTAGCCTGCTGCTTAACCGCATGGCAAGTTTTCCAGCACGCGAGGCACTACACAAAGCCAAGCGAGCAGAAGCAGTGAGTCTTCACGAACGCCGTCTTGGGTCTTACAGTTTGACGATGGGTTATCCAGAATAATTCGAATCCTGCTGATGGTTCCGATTTACACCATCTGCTGCACCCTCAGCATCGAGTTCTACAAACAGCACGTTTATCTCGGTAGCATCTACGAGTTTTACGAGTCCCTAGTCATTGCCGCTTTCTTCTTGCTACTATGTCAGCTATTACACCCCGATGCTATCACGCTTCGACGGGCATTCTCTCTGGTAGAGCCGAAGCCCTGGATACATCCGATACGCTTCCTAGTGGTGCACGTCGGGCGCAGGAAAGACAGAAGCGTGGACGGTCTGAAGTGGTTCAACGTAAGTCTTGGGAGTTACCCATAGGAAGGCATAGCTAATGGATGAATCCGCCAAGACCATGTGGTTTTGTGTCTTCCAATTTTGCATCGTCAAGTTCCTCGGCGCCCTGGTCAAATGCATAACAGAAGCTGCTGATGTTTACTGCAAAGAGTCAAACAGCACAAATCATGCGAAGATATGGGTAAGTCGACCTAAGCCTTTGCAAAGTATCACGATACCTGTATGCTCATTGTGGTCATAGGTCATGGTCATAGAGATCCTGTCGCTGGTTACTGCCATGATGTGCTTGCTCCAATTCTACTCGCAAACGAAAAAGGAGTTAGAGGCGAACCAACCTTTGCTAAAGTTTCTTGCCATCAAATTAGTGGTTTTTCTATTTTACGTACAAGGGGTGAGTTAATTGACATGATCTTTCTGGGAGAGAACTTGCTGGAGGGCTTTTGTTATTAACAACTCTGACAGTTCATCTTCAATCTTCTAACGAAAGAGGGTGGACCGATTAAACCGTCTGCTAAAATATCTCATCCTTCATGGGCTGTCGGGATTCCGACCACGATTCTTTGTTTTGAGATGATGGCTGTTTCGATCTTACACATTTACGCCTACCCACACCAACCATATCGAGCTTTACCCGAGGCGAAGAACCATTCTGCCAGTGATGGCAGTGCGACGAGGGATTGCGACCAGCATCCGCTTAATCGCGTTCTGACAACGCGAGGCCATGAGCGTTGGACACAGCAGCAAGACAGCGCAACTGAGGAATACACCCGGTACCAAACGGAGACGCTGTTTCAAGAGACGGAACCTGCCCGACATGCTGTCGGGTTCAAGTGGGAGGCGTTGTTGGACGCAGTAAACTTCATTGACATCGTGTTAGCCGTCGCAGCTGCTTCTCGGTGGCTGGCAACACAGCGAAAGAAGGAGGCAGGTCGGGTCCCGGGAAGAAAGACATCCGATCTTTCGGAAGCACTGGACCTAGCCCAAGCCCAAACTTTTTCTTTTCCATTCAGGCAGTAGTAGTCTCACGCCATTAACTCATGAATATTTCTCGAGATTCTTATGAATAGGGTCAAGCGGAGTCCGTCACAAACTGCTTGTAATCTTTCCATAGGAGGATGAGGAAAGGGGCTTCGAACAGAAAACAAGATGTTTGTATTTCCAGAGAATGAATCACACGACAGCTCTGATTACTTATTACATGACTGTTTGAAAGCTCTGTTACATGACAACGCAATCTGGTTCGCGACCCAGCCACTACCACATTACCAGCTCTTTCCAACACCTCAACGTCTAAGTGGACCCGTCTTGACACGCACTTCCGACAACCATCGTCCCTAGCCATCCTGGCAATCTGGCCAAAGAGAATGTCATACTGTGTAGCTGAGGACTCAAGCGCTATTGCAGAATTCCGGCAGCAAACTTGCTTCATCAGGATTCGAGCATGCCTGAGCAATCGACAGAAGATACTGAAGCCTAGTCAACTCAAGGGACTCTTTTGAGACCTCCAATGACTCTTTGGCGTAGACAACAGCAATAAGCCCGAAGATAAAGCTAATCACAGCAAGAATAGCGACAAATGCTGCGATCCAGAAGTTTGCCGACTCCAGCAGATTAGGTCGATCTGATCTGGGGAGAAATTGCCGAAACCCTACGGGCGGCCCATCCAAGATAGCAATGAGATCCTCGATTTGTCTGCGCCAGTGATGATAGTTGTTCAAGTCGGACTTGCGGCCTCTCCCGCCAAGAAGCAGATCGTTGAACCTCTGCCCGTGCCTTTCGAGGAAAGCTTTCGTCTGCTCGTCATTGTATGGAAACAGGAAGTTCAATGTGTCCAATGCTTCTGCCAGAACTGATGGCGGTAAGAAGCTGTCGTCTCCCGACTCTACATGAGCTGACAACCATATCTTGTGCTGGAAGACGGATATAACCTTCCGCTTGCGGTCAATTTCGAGATGTTGTTGTAGGCAACTCGTCCAGTTGATACCATACTTATAATTAACAGCGATGTGGTTTATTGTAAGCTCTGGGGGGATGATGCCGGTCGCGAGCGTTTGGCTCTGTTCCGTTGGAAATCTCGACATCAGGGTTTCCTTGAGTGACGCGTCTCTATCCCAGAATGGCATATTCTCGTCTCCTGGTCTAGACGCCGGCGTTGTTCGTATTTGAGTCATCGAAACCATCGAACCCGCAAATCGAAGTACCTCAAAGGCACTATCATCTTGCTTTTGGTCTCCTGTGAGTTCCAATGAAAGACTATGGGCGACGTCAGACATTGGTTGGCCAGCTTTTGATCGGACAGAGGCCAGCAGGCCAGCAACTGGGTGGCTCTGCCCTAAAGTATAATGGGTCGTATCCAGCGCTTTTTTGCTGCGTGACAATTCATATCTGACGTGTGATGCCAGCATGAAGTAAAAGTCTTCATCATAAACCTCAACTGACATACTCGGCCAGAATAGCTGGCAGAGATCAGCGTCGTTTAGCTGTCGCTTGCGCCGGGAATGATGCGCGACAACGTGATTCATTCTCTAAATTGAGGCCTGTATGATATTCTGGCCGTTTCACCTAGTCGTCTCACACGCTAATGATAGTGGTTTGGGTGTTGGAATGACGAGGAAACCCTCCAGAATGAGAGACTGATCGGGAACTCGCGGAAATTGAGTGGGAAATCAGGCCTGGCTGTCCTCGGATCAGGCTGCATTGTGGCGCGCATCACGGGATCGAAATACCACGAATTAGAAGAATTTTTGGAATCGCCGGGTTTCATTGGTTCTACTCCGCCTCGTATTACATCGCCCTGCATGAGTGAGCCAAAGAGGCCTCCGCCCTTCGCTGGTATTCTTCCCTTCCTCAACTCTTTTTTCATCACGCATCATGTTTAGCTCTGCGTATTCCTTCCTCACCACGGGTCAGGCATCGCAAACACAGACCCAAACATGTCCCCCTAAAGCCAATCACGAAATTTTGGTCAAGTTGGGAAGCAATGACATTTACAAATTCCCAAAAGCCCCAGTCTGGGTTGGACTGGAGACCAAATTCCCACTTCCGCTTCTTCATAGGCTCAGATGGAATCTCACCAAAGAAAGGCTCTTGGAAAGGCTACGAGATGTAGAACAAGACATGGTTGCAGAACAGGCACAGGAGACACACTTCAAGAAACGCAATCCCGGAAGGAGAAGGTACAACCTCGAACTCCGCATGTCCGGTCGCCGGGGAAAGCTATCCCCAGACGATGTCACTATTTCCCCTTGCGTGTGGATCTTATGCGGAAGCAAATGGTGTTGCAAGAAGATTCGGAAGGCAACACAAGATCTGCAGTTGCCCAAAAACCTCTTCAGTCAATCTATAGAGGTTCATGAAGGAGGTCCTACTTTCAACACGTCTCGGTCGCTTATTCCACGGTCACAACTTCAGCAGGATATTGAGCTCAAGTCAGGGCTTGGCCACAAGGGGGGAACCATTCTCCATCATATCGAGGTGTCTTCGGACAAGGTGTGCAGCTCAGTGTGTGGCCTCTTATGTTGCACAACCTTCCTGAGAGGCGAAGAAGTGGTGAACCAGCACGTTTCGCGCATTGGGGGTGTCTTAACCGAAACATTCTTCGGTTGCAATTTCAAAATCTCACCTCTCGCTTTGACGACCGCTCATGGCCTATTCGATTTACTTCTTTCACAGGCCAACGTCCCAAGCGGCCGAGATCAACTGCAAATATCGCCGAATGGTTGTGACAACGACTCTTCCTCAGACTCAGACTCAGAACTCAACTCCGAAGACAGTGAGGACGACGTTAGTTCGAAAAGCAATGCGATCCAACTACTAGGCAGTAGGGAACCTTTGGAAGTGCATGAATGGGCTCGTTTGGGAGAAGTTGTTGGCATCAACTTCATGGGAGATCGTTTCTCGTCCGACGAGGCCCAAGACGACGATGGCCAGCGAGGCGATTACACGCTACTGAGATCAGACGTTTTGGAAAGCGGGAGAAACATCATCTCTTCGTCCCCCGAAACCGAGATTAGATCTTTCATTACCAATGAAAGGTTAGACTCTGGCCCAATTTCTTTGGTCCTAAGTCTCGACAATGTGGTGGAAGCATTCCTGTTGCCAGAAATTGGGGCCATGCCATCGATGCGGGGGCCATTGCGTGTCAGAAAGATACAGATGAAAGCCCCGCTAGGTGCGTAGCCTCTTCATTGTTCGTAACACGATGGATCATGTTCACTGACAGGTCTTATGGGTAGCCGCTGGAACCTCAGGAACGTGGCTTTGCCGGGACGCTTTGTTCTGTGGTATGGTTATAGCCATCTATCCTGGAGAGCCTCTGGCACTGTTCATGTCGGCAGAAGACCTTCTCAGCGATATGAAACACTTCTTTCCGGGGATATGGCACCCTTTAGACTCAAATCTTCTCACTTTCGGGACCGAACAGACAGACTGCGCAAGTTCTTCAAAAGGCCAAAACGAAGACAACTTAGATCAAAAAGGTAAGTTAGAAACTATCTCAAGGTTTGCTTCATATTTCTTAATAATAACGCTTATTTCACCACTATAAGGCGGAAATCCCGTTGATGTGTGGTCCGACAACGTCGCAAAGCCAGGTGCAGTTGATGGTCCGACATTACCGACAGCTAAGGCAGCAAGTTCTATCTCCGAAGGGGGTCCTGAACCTGCTGGATTGAGAAGAAATCGAGAAGGTAAACCTACAATGACATACATGTGGATCTGGTATTGTGTACGTGCTGCCCTTCTACTCTACCTGAACCGACAGCTCATTATTATGCCACAGTCAAACTGTAACACCGGGCCACTCAACATTGCAACTGATGCTCGGTGTCCATACTGCCACCATTGGCGATGTGATTCTTGTTCAGCGGCGCAAATTGCGACACCTGCTGGTCGCTAGAGGCTTTTAAGTATTTAGAGGTACATTGCATAATCTACTACCCCAAGGGGCTTTCAACCATGAATAAAATGTACCTATGCTTTGGCTGAATACAACATGAATGCATGATGTGTCATCGGTGTGAGGCTGTCGCGGCGTGTTTCTAGTGCAAGCCTTTTGTCGCCATGCCTATGTACGTTTCCAATCGGAATCTTCGATCTTAGTGAGGCTCATATGCTACAGACAGGAAAAGTCACAAAGATAAAAAGGCCGCTTGGTCGTTTCAGTGAAATAGTATGAACTGCCAAACGGCTGGAAGCTATATACGTATACAACGAATATATATGAGAAAAGAATATTGGTTGACGGTGCGCTTGAAACCTGGGCTAAAACCCAACGATGACTACCTCGGCTCTTAGATCTTACCAATACCAGCCTTACTAGAAACGGTCGACTTGACGTTGCTAGCCTGGATAGGGGCAACCAGGTTGGCCTTGCTCTTGCCCAGGGTGCTGAGCGCCGTGGTGCTCTTGAGGCTAGGCCAGGCACCGCTGCCAGAGAGCGAGTTGGCGACGCAGTTGCGGCCGAGCGAGGAGCTGCAGGTGGAGATGGATCCGGAGTCGGGGACATTGAAGATCTGAGCGCCGCTCTTGCTCGAGTCGGCCGTGATCGGGGTGTTGACCTTCTCGAAGACGTTGCCCTCCAGGAGAACGTTGGTGCCGGAGGTGATGTCGAAGTCGTGGCCGAGGTTGTTGGAGAAGTAGTTGTTGACGGCCTGAGCGGTGGTGCCGGAACCGCTGATCTTGGGAGCGCGGCCAGACATGTCGTGGTACCAGTTGCGGTCGAGGGTAAACTTGTCTCCATCGGCAACGAACATAGTTCCCCAGTATTGGTTCTTGTTGCAGGAGTTGGAGTAGGAGGTGACGCCGTCGAACTCGGTGTTGGAGATGGTGAAGCGACTAGGGTTGAAGCTGTGGCCAAGTGGTTAGCTCAAAGGTCACATCATATTTAGCCAGACGAATGTGGACTTACTGGGAAACAATGAACATGCGGCCAGCCTTGCTGAACTGTTGGAGCAACGTGTCAGTCTTCATACTCATTGGTTATGCCTTGCTCTCTTTTCAACCATACCTTGCAGTGATCAATCCAGAGACCGTCAACACCCTCGATGCTCATGCCATCTCCACCCCAAACGTACTGGGGGTTCAGGTCCGTGATGTGGATCTAGTGATGTTTCAATACATGTAAGGCAACCTGAAGAAGTAGTGTTTGAACTCACGTTCTGGATGATGACGTTCTTGGTGCCCTCGGGGATCTTGAGGCCCTTGCCCTGAATGACACCCTTGCTGCCGACACCGACGATGGACTTGTTGCTGCCGACGGTCAACTGCGTCTTCGCAGCCTTATCGTACTTGACGTCGACGACGTTCTCGTTCGCATCGCAGGATGCCTTGCCGATGGTGTCCTGTCCACCGTTGCTGGCGTTGCATCCAGACTTGGCGCGGCAACCCTTCTCGGAAACGGTTCCCTCGGTACCCTTGAAGTTGAAAGTCTTGTCGATCAGGATGACGCGCGCAGTGCTGTCGGAGAGCCAGGTCTTGAGCCTTTACACAACGTGTTAGAAGCCTGCAGGGTCTAGATTACTTCAAGTCCGGTCTCTGGTCACTTACTGCGCAATATCAGAGGGCGCGGCAGCCTTTGCAGAACCGCCACCAGTCACGCCGGTCGCGAATCCATAGGCCTTGCCGACGACCTGCGCGGCGGCCAAGGAGGGAGAAAGTGCCAGAACGGCAGCGAGAACGGTAGAGGGATACATAATGAACGAGTGAAAGTCGGAACTAGAAACGAGAGAATAAGAATGGCGTGATTGACAACTACAGCGAGTCTGTAAGTGTACGACTGGTTTTTAATCTTACTATAAAGTCTACTACCGTCTAGTGGAAGGCCACCAAGGGGCCTCCGCTCTCCGTATTCCTAATCTAAATCTAGATGATAGGTGGATTCTACATCTCATGTAAATGAACGAGTAACCCCAGAAGAGCGTGGTGGTTGTTTTGTTTGTTACATTGTCGTCCCAATATGGAGAGTACGGTGAGTACGGCCGGTATGCCGGGTACGGGGTGTCAGACTTATTTGGCTCGACTAACCTAGTTTACTTTTCCTCCTGGTCCTTTTGAGAAGTTTCCTCCTCGGGCCCTCAGCCGCAAAACCCGCCTAACAACCTCCAGAAAGCGGCATCGACTCCGCCATTCCGCCCTAGGGCGAAAATTCAAACGGCACGCCAACTTTTTCGGGACATGATGGAAAAGTGCCCACCTTGACAACCCGGTCAGGAGGAGAGATTAGATTAAAGGGGGCAGCAACTACTCCATGGAGCTAAAGGCCATGCAGCGAACCTTGCTAAGCGGTTAGAATACCCGATACGACTAGGTCAGTCTTCTCCGCCTTCTCCGGATCCGATCCAATAAGCCCCGGGACCAAGTTGGGCTGGATCTTGGTAAAGGCTTGAACCCTGCTCTGGTCCTTTCCCCGGGCTTTGAGTAGACGTGAAATCAGCGATTGGTGTCTGAGATACGACCAGCAGTGCAAAGGGGTGAAGCTGTTGGTAGTCTTTTGTCATAGGTTTTATCGTTTTCCGATGGGATCGACGACTAAGTGTGGCAGTAAGCATTCATATGTTGCAGATTGAAAACTGTGCTAGACTTGGGAAAGTTCTTCTGTGTACGTGCGTCCTGTTGTTCGGAACGCTATGGAGCACAACAGACTTAGGGGCTTTTCGGTGTTTAGATCGTGAGAACGAGCCATGCGAAAACGAGTTTTCCACGCCATATCCCCAAAGAAATCTAGAATTCGCGAAAATTTATTGATGTAGCTAGGTAGATGAGTAGTTATTCGTGCGTTATATATATCCGTGACTGGTGGTAGATTCGTCGACAAGAACCACAAGCACAACCGCTCAGCTAGATGCAGGTTTTGGCCCATCCCCCTGGACAACCATGATGTCTACTGTCTACTCCCTTCGTAGCACTAGCCGATGAGATTGGCGCGAAATTTCAGGGAATTGCAGATTCGACACCTTCGCAAATTAGCTCAGGAGGCTGGGCACATCCAGGTCTGCTGTCGGAATTCGTAATGGGGAATCCAGCCGCCGGTGGTCAAATTCGATGACAACAGATCACTCGTACTCAATAAATGGCGCAAACTCAGGAGAGATTCGTGTCGGCGAGATTGAGGTCTTGAGGTATTATGGCGTGTCATGCTGACCGCACTTCGGGGTAGCTATTGAAGAAGAGGGTGTTTGACGGGGTTGTTCTCTATGCCGAACGCTGCAAAGCCCGCATCACCGACACAGACTCAGCTTGGTAAACACAAAAACATGAGCTACAGAGCAGTTCCAGAACTCATTCACATATCTTGAAAATGTATTGAGCACTCATTCATTGAGCAGCGAGCGGATGGCGACAAACGGAAAATGTACACTAGGACGCCTCCAGGCGATACTACTCGCAGCTCACTACTAGAGCGTTTTCGCTTTCACCACATACCTACAGTACCTATGAAATAACGACATTAGGCTATAGGAGTGCTCTATCTAGCAGCTGCTTTTGGTCACCTTATTCATTCCAAATATTGCAGTAAACCCCTGCCTTCGTGAATCTGATTTTGGACCCAATACACATCACTCAGGCTTTAGAGCTCATCTTCCTACCAATAGCAAGAACACATCTCAGCGTACTGGACATGCCATATCCTTAATGGCTCAACATGCCACACGATTAATTCCTCGAGCCTATGCGGAGGACTTACGTCCGCTAGATGCTGTCTATATGATTGAGACAGCGCTCCTCCCCAATTAAACCCAATAGCTTTTACTCAAACAAACCAGGGATTTCCCGAGACTTAATTTACAGAAAGGTCCGCTGGTCGTTCGATTCATTCACGCTAGGACTCTCTGCTCGGAACAGCCCCGCCTGGGTCGGAACCATGACAAGTGCAAATCATCAACATGATCGGAATGGAATGGCTCCCAAGGTGTGGGGCGTCGGCGCCGAAGTACCGGCCGAGTGGACTGACCTTGTGCCCCTGAAAATCCGCGTCTCCTAATAAATCAGTCACGCATAAATACTCCTAGACATGGATCAATCCCTCACCACACACATCATCATACTCCATCTGTCAAAAATCGATTGGAGGGAACTGCACAACATTCAAATCGACCTCACAGACCTACTGGAAGTTATCGTCTATGCAACTGCGAACGAGACCGGAATGGACGCCGTGAAGCCAGAAAGCGCCAAAGTGCCTGATGTCCCGATAGCTGCGGGGTATCAAAGTTAATTGAACCGATGAACGATGCCGTGTCTTGGCCGTCAAGTCTCCCGGGAGCAGCATTTGGAGCATGCTTCTCCCCGCGAAAGTCATCCAAAGGGGTGTCACGGATGACGCCGAGGTAAGACATTGTGGTGACTATCAGCAATGCAGGGTGCCGATAAGATGGTCTCACGTCATTTCGCTGCCATATCACATTACCCCTCCTCCCCTCCCTTCCAGAGGAGATGCATCTTCACAGCAACAATCACCAATTCCATCCTCCTGCCGGTCCAATTCGCTAAGGGGAGCCCTGTCCATCTATCTGCGCGGTTGAAAGGCTGTCAGCAAAACTCTACGACTCCTTTCCGCTGACATCTAGTCTGGTGGTCTTTCTCCGCGAAGATGGATCCCGCAAAGCTGACTGGTCAGGCTCTCCTTAGCCACACCATCAAGACGACACCCATCATCGACAACCATGCTCATCCCCTTTTGGATCTGGAGGCCATTGGCCGGTATCCCCTTTTGTCCATCACTACCGAAGCTCATGGAGACGCCATCCATGCTTCATTGACCAGTCTGGCTCACTTGCGCGCCGTCAAACAGCTGGCGAAGGTGCTCCGGTGTGAGCCCAGCTGGGAGGCTGTGGTCAACGCAATTGAAGCTAAGCGAATCGAGGACTACGATGCATGGGTTGAGGAATGTCTCAGCGGGATTGAAGCTGTTCTTGTGGATGACGGTTTGGATGGAGAGGCCGAAGTCTACCCTTACTCATACTTCAGTAGTCTCACCCGCAGTCCAGCTAAGAGAATCGTACGTATCGAAAAGATTGCGGCCGATATCTTCAACGAGCACCTTCCGACTGATGCGTCTACCGTACGAACCGCTGAAGATGCCGATGCTGTCTTTGACAAAGCATTGAAAGCATTCGACAGCAGCATCAACGAGGCCATTGCTGATCCTGAGGTTGTTGGCTTCAAGTCCGTCATCTGCTACCGCACAGGTCTCGCCATACCAAGGCGGCCCGATGCTGTCTTTGCACGCAAGGCCTTTGAGGGTATCTATTCAACTCACACTCAAGGGACTGACAATGCATTCACCCGAATCAATCATCCCGGTCTCAACGAGTATCTGGTTCACCGGCTCGCATGCCTCATCCGGAATGCCGAAGGCCTCAACAAAAAGCCGATCCAGTTCCACACGGGCCTCGGCGACAACGACATCAATCTGACGTCGGCATCTCCTGCTCATCTTCAGGAGTTCATCCGACAATATCCTACCGTTCCAATCGTTCTGCTTCACGCAAGCTACCCTTACATGAGAGAAGCAGGGTATCTAGCCTGTGTCTACGCAAACGTGTATGCCGACATTGGAGAGATTTTTCCGTTCCTCAGTCGAGACGGCCAGGAAACTGCCGTCCGCCAAATCCTTGAACTATGCCCATGGTCGAAGGTTCTCTGGAGCACAGATGGTCATTGGTTCCCCGAGACCTATCTTCTTGCAGTGCTACAAGTTAGAGAAGTCCTCGAAAAAGTCAGTGGCCCGCCTCTCATGCTTTCTTGTTGCACGGCTCATGACAGTTAGGTGCTTTGTGAGTATGCTCGAAAAGGTCATATGACCTGGCGAGAAGCTACTCAGCTCGTCAAGGACATTCTCTTCAACAACTCGAACCGCGTTTACCGGCTGCAACTCTCTTTCAGCCCAGAGGAAGACTCTATGAACCCTAGAAGACTGTCCGGCCGCAGCGATCTCGACATCCTCGAAGCTTTCTTGGATGGGAAGAAGTCCCCGCAGTACTTGCGCATCTACTGGAACGACATGACAGCTACACAAAGAGTACGCGCCGTGCCCATGAGAAAGGTCCTGTCTGTCATGAACGAGGACGGAGACTTCTCGCTCAGCATCACGAAGGCCAGTCTAGGCTTATTGCAGAACGACCATGTCGTTCCTGGAGCATCCGGGACTGGAGAGTACCGCCTTCACCCAGACTTCACTTCCCTGCAAGAAGGCCCGCGGGACGGTCATATCAGTGTGTTCGGCGACTTCCGGGAGCAAGACGGTTCCCACGTGTCCCTCTGCCCGCGATCTCTTCTTCAGCGTGTGGTAGAAAATGCCGCCCGCCGAGGATTGAGCTTCAGCATCGGGTTCGAGATCGAACTCCTTCTCCTTGAACGAGTCGACGGCAGTCCCGAGAAGTACCGCACACTCAGCAACGACGGACATGCATGGTCTACTTCCCGCATGATGGATCACCCCGTCTTCATCAACGTCATCGAAAGGGCGGTCGCCGAGTTAGACTCGCGTGGTATTCACATTGAGCAGATCCATCCCGAAAGCGCCGCTGGCCAGTTTGAGGTTGTTCTCCCCCAGGCACCACCGCTAGAGGCCGTCGACACACTGCTATACGTTCGAGAAG
Organism: Colletotrichum karsti; assembly: GCF_011947395.1. Taxonomy (NCBI): domain Eukaryota; kingdom Fungi; phylum Ascomycota; class Sordariomycetes; order Glomerellales; family Glomerellaceae; genus Colletotrichum; species Colletotrichum karsti. Next base: position 1,264,680 of record NW_024065904.1, read on the forward strand.
TGATCTCTAGCATCGCGCAATCACAGGGCTATCGAATGTCCCTTCACCCCAAGCCCTTCCCGACATCATGCGGAACTGCCGCGCACATGCACATGTCCATCAGCTCGCCCAACGGTTCCAAGCCGGAGACGTACTCGCCATTCTATGCTGGTATCCTGAAGCACCTCCGCGCTATTGCCGCGCTCACATACAGCAACCCCGTCAGCTACGAGCGCGTGCAAGACGGGGCCTGGGCCGGCGGACGATGGGTCACTTGGGGTACACAGAACAGGGAGACACCGCTTCGCAAGATAGAAGACAGCCACTGGGAGATCAAGTGTATGGACGGACTTGCAAACCCCTATCTTGCCCTCGCGGGTATACTAGGCGCTGGCGCATATGGTGTGATGAAGAGTGAGAAGCTGGTATGGGGAGATTGCGAGGTTGATCCTGCATCCCTGACGAAGAATGACCGCAAGGAACTGGGCGTAGAGAAGATGCTACCGGCTGATCTACCCGAGGCTCTCAAGGATTTACGCGGGGACGAGGTCATGAACGAACTCCTGGGAGAAGAACTTATTGAGAGATATGCAACTGTGAAGGAAGAGGAGATGAAAGTTCTCGAAAAACTGAACAAGGATGAGAAGCGGCAGTGGATCCTGGAAAGATACTAAGAGCGTTGAAGGCACCGTGGCTACAATGGAGACGGCATTCAGGAGACAGTTTGACAATCATCCATTACCAGTCACTCATTCCAGCTATTGCCACCGTTACCATCTAAGCTGCTTATTTGCTCTCTTTGATGATGGATTGCAAAGTCTTTACATACTCCCCAACTTCCTTGGCCCCGATAAGTGTGAGATCCCGTCTCCGGCCTTCGAACATGATGTGGGGCACTGCGTCCACGCCGTCCATAGATGACATGCGTATCATGTTTTTCACTTCGATCTTACCCTCCGTCTCGTCCTCAATAACTTCCCTGGCTTCGGCCTCCGGGATTCCAGCCTCAACGCAAGCCTCTAGCAGGACACCCTTTGCACCTTGATCCTGCTCTTTCTCGAAGTAGCGGCTGTACAGCGCTTCCACAAGCCGATTCGCTGTCTCGGCGCCTTTCGCCTCTTGAAAGTGTTGAATCACGCGGTGTGCGTTGAAGGTGTTCGACATGGTGCCGCCCCAGGAGAAGTTGATCCCGACGGCTGCACCTAGCTCGGACATGGTCGCCTCATATACCGATTGCTTGACGTCAGAGGCATCGTGTTTCTCTGTCACGTACCAGTGACGTTTATCCTGAGGTTCAGATGAAAATGCCGGGTAGAGCTGGTATGGTTTGAAGACCAGGGTGAAGGAGACGTCCTTGCCAGCCGGAGAGGCAGCGATTTCGTCGAGCGCCTTGCCCAATCTGCGCGGAGGACATGGCTTAGCAACGGTAAAGAACCAAGGATAAAGCCTGGATGTCATTGAGAATTCGTGGATCAATACCTTTTCTTCGCAATGTACGTCCTGGGTAATCACGATGAGTACATGTACGTGCGGAGTATGTTGAGTGCTGTACGTGACGGACTTACCAGGGACATATTGTGTCAAACGTGAACGTGATCTGTGAGTGGTACATGGTGACCTCGGGGATTAATGGCTCCAACAAAGGTTATCTGCTTCGTTGGTTGTGTCTCGATGAGTTCGGCTGGTGAGTGCTAGCTAGTGGAATCTCCATGACCATGACCCCGCACCTTCCAGAGCACTCACGTGGCTGGTCGATCATCGTGTCATCGCCTCACACCGAAGACTTTGGCTGAGTCCTCGAATCAATTTCAACTGGGTTAAACCACCAAACATGGATATTCAATCAGTCAATCAGTTTCATTTTTCAGTGACGTTCACTTCGCCGCCACAAGCCAAAATCTTCCCATTGCCCGACCATATGACGGCAGGGCAAGGGTCGTGTGGGTGTTGTCATGCTTTCATCCAATTCCAACTTCTTCCCAGGAACAATTAAGTCAAGTTTATTCAGACTTTTCAACTTTTAATTCGACAACATCGTAAAATTTCAACGATAACTTATCCAATCCGTTCACCCAAAGCCGACCTCGGGGACCACCAAACCCTTGACCAAAACTTCATCTAGTCTAGGTAACGAGCTAAGCAGACTGGGAAGGAAAGTCGAAGAGAGTTTGCCCCATTAATTGCCTCCATAGGCAGTTATATCCCAGAATGTGGATCTCCTCGTCCCTGGGAAGTAAGGTCGAGCCGAAGCACTGTGAAATCGCCAAATTCAATGACACAAGACCGAGCCATCGATAAGAGCGTTCATGAGAAATCATGAGACAATGATACAAAAGCCATAGTTCGCCATTGATGTTTGAGATATTTCTCAAAGTTTGGTCGGATCCTCAGACTGTACGGACAAGAAAAGAAGCCCAAGTGAGCCATTGAAATGATAACAGTCTCGTGAGAATGTAAACTCATGAGCGCTAACCAACTTACAGCACGCTTGAGAGAGTCCACCATGGGTTCTGCCACATTCTTCACAAATGGCCGAATCTTGGCTAAAGCCGGGACCGGACTCCATGCCGAACCTACCTTCGCAGACAGCATGCTGGTTCAAGATGGAAAAGTCAGAGCCATCGGCTCACGCGACGAAGTCTTGCCGAAGGACATGACCGGCCTTCAGATTCGCGATCTTCATCAGCGCACAGTACTGCCGGGGTTTATCGACGGACACATGCACCTCCTTCTCCTAGGTCAATCGCTCCGCAAACTCGACCTGGTACACTGCAAAACTATCGACGACATCCGATCGACCATCAAAGCCTACGCCGCAGCCAACCCAGATGTGCCAACAATTCTCTGCAAGAATTGGATGCATACCATGACCCCGGATGGGGTCAGCGCCGCGTTACTCGACGACATCGATGCCCGCCCTATTTTCATCGACGCGAGTTCCCAGCACTCGTGTTGGTGCAACTCGGCAGCATTAGACAAACTGGGAGCTGCTGATATGGCAGATCCTCCTGGTGGAAGCATCCATCGCGATGCCGATGGCAAGCCGACGGGAGTCTTGGACGAAGGCGCGATGATGTCCGTCATCTGGCCATTTCAAGCTGCGTCAGCCCCTAAAGAAGAACGTATCCAAGCCATCAAAGCCGCAATTTTGGAGTACAATGCAGCAGGATATACCGGTGTCGTCGAAATGGCCATGGACGAAGAAGCATGGGACTCTTTGGTGACTTTGAAGGACAACGAGCCAGAACTTTCGATCCGAGTTTCTGCTTACTGGCTAATCAAGCCAACAGCGGACTTCACCGCGAACTCCAAGCAGGTTCAACGTGCCATTGAGCTGAGCAAACTCTACAACAGCAGCACGAGTCCGGATCTCCGCATAGTCGGTGTGAAGGTCATCTGCGATGGTATCATAGACGCCTGCACGGCGTTTCTTTCTCAACCATATGCACCTGCTGGTCTGCCTCCGCCAATCTGGGAGCGGGAGCATTTGGAAGCTGTGGTGAAAGAGGCAGATGCCGGAGGCGTCCAAGTAGCCCTGCATGCCATCGGAGATGCTGCGATTCGCATGGCAATCGATGCTGTCGAGAAGAACGGCACAAAAGGTCGGCGGCATCGCATTGAGCATCTGGAGCTGGCGTCCCCGGAAGACGCCCAGCGTCTCGGAAGGCTGGGACTTACGGCTTCCATCCACCCAGTGCACGCCGATCCCTCAATACTCACGGAATGGCCGAGGCTGCTCGGTGAGGGCCGCTGCAAACGAGCTTTTGCCTATCGAGAATTTGCCGACGCAGGCGCCCTCATGGCAATCGGCAGTGACAGCCCTACATCGCCGTGGGCGCCGATGCATAACCTCTATGTTGCCTCGACCAGACATTCGTCGCGGGACCCCTCTTACACCAAGACGGTCAACGAGCACTTCAAGTTGGGACTGTGTGAGTCAGTCGTGGCTGCAACCTGGGGTGCTGCGTGTAGCGTGTTCTCAGAAGACAGGACTGGAAGTTTGGCCGCAGGCAAATTGGCAGACTTCATCGTGGTCGACATGGAATGGGATGCAAGCCGTTTGTTGAAAGCTGCGGTGAAAGAGACATGGTTTGGAGGGAGAAAGGTATGGGGCAATGAAGATAGCAATTGAGGCAATTTCAATAAGATCAAACGTTCAAAGATTGAAAAGACGCTGACAGTGCTTCTACTCGGAAGCTATCGTCAATTTTCGGCACAAATTCCCATTGGTTGCGTCACACGATGACGCGATGTAAGGACCAAGCAATCTAATCCGATCCTTATTAATTAAGGCCGACCACCCCGCAAACTCTCTCGGAATCCCTCACCTTACGTAAATGTCTCATCGGTCTCCGAGCTGAATCTCATTCGCAGGCAATCTCCGTCTTACCATCTCAATCGACTTCAAACTAAATCTGGCTGACTCACAAGTTCGAAGGGAGAGTTCGAACCTTGCCGTCTTGGGGAACTCCGATAATTCTCAAAAGCGTACCACGCATGATGATAAGAAGTCGCAACATCGTCATCTCAATCCTCTCCAAAAGACCCACCATCGCGGCCTCAGCTCCATCGTCTTGCGTCAGGAGCTTCAGCCAAAGCCCAGGCATCATGTCGCAGACCAGCAATGGCGTCGGTGGCAGTAAGTGCTGCTGAAAGCCTGTCCACCCAACGTCAAGTTCTCATCATTCTACAGAAAAGCCGGTCAACTTCGGCATCGTCGTGTTCCCGGCCTTCCAGGCCCTCGATGTCTTCGGTCCACTGGACGCGCTCAACCTCCTGTCGCGAAACTACGAGATGAACCTGTCCGTCATCGCCGAGACTCGGAATCCCGTCTCGACGAAGCAGGTCCCCGGCGCTCAGCAGCAGCCCGGCGCCATCCCCGCCGCGGCCCCCGCGGTGCCGCAGGCCAACTCCGATTTCGGCCAGACCATCTTACCCACGCACACCTTCCAGACGGCCCCGCCTCTCGACGTGCTCATCGTTCCCGGAGGTCAGGGAACACGGTACGCCGGCATCCGAACCAGCATCGACTTTGTGAAGGAGCGGTTCCCCGAGCTGCAGTACCTCATCACGGTGTGTACCGGCGCGGGCGTGGCGGCGCGCGCTGGGGTGTTGGACGGCAAGAGGGCCACGACGAATAAGCTGTCGTGGGACCAGACGATCGCGCTTCGTCCGGAAGTGAACTGGGTGCACAAGGCGCGCTGGGTCGAGGATGGAAATGTCTGGACTTCCTCCGGAATCAGCGCTGGTATTGATGTGACTTTTGCATGGATCAGAGCCGTGTACGGGAATGACGTTGGTAAGAATGTCGCGGATAGGATGGAGTACACTCCGGTTGAGGACTCAAGTTGGGACCCTTTCGCAGACCTATGGGGTAAGAAGAAGACGGCATGAAAGCCCTCGGCATTTGAATTTGCAGGATTAGCAATCATTGGTAGAGCGACTTGAATTCGCGAGGGGTCTGAGATGTGAATGTGTTAGAATAAGCGGTGGGCAGCAGTGGTCTCATTGCTCTACGACGAACTTGAACAACCCCCTACTACTTCTACAATTTGTTGCCCATGTTGACGTGGACCGCTTTGATCTGTGAGTACGCCTCGAGACCAGCCTCTCCAAGCTCCCGCCCAATACCACTCTGCTTCACGCCACCAAAGGGCACCCTAGGATCGCAGTCCTGGCTGCTGTTCACCCAGACCATACCCGACTCGATCTCAGCGGCAATCCTATGCGCCTTCTCAAGGTTCGTCGTGAACACGGCAGCGCCGAGACCATAGACGCTGTCATTCGCAGTAGCTATCGCCTCCGCCTCGTCCGTAAACTTCTGAATCACAACCACCGGGCCGAAGATCTCCTCGCGCCAGATCCTCATGTCACTCTTCACGTCCGTGAAGACGGTCGGGGAGACGTAGTACCCCTTCGGCAGATGCGACGGTCTTTCGCCACCGGTCTTGATCGTGGCGCCCTCGTCGCGACCGATCTGGATGTACGAGAGGATGCGCTCGTACTGCTGTTTCGAGACCTGCGGGCCCTGGTACGTCTCGGCATCCCACTGGTGGCCGACTTTGCTGGTCTTCTGCACTTCTTCGACGAATTTGGCGACGAAGGTGTCGTAGATGTCCTGTTGAACTAGGATGCGCGAGGTCGCCGTGCAGATTTGTCCCTGGTTGGACATGATCCCCATATGGGACCACCTTACGGCTTGCTCCATGTCGGCGTCGTTGAACACGAGAAGGGGCGACTTTCCGCCGGTTTCCAGCGTGATGTTCTTCAAGGTTGCCGACGCCATCTTCATGATGTTGGTGGCCGTGCCTGTTGACCCCGTAAAAGCAACCTTATCAACAAGAGGATGCTGAACCAAAGCAGCACCGGCATCTTTCCCGAGTCCGTTGATGAAGTTTACTACTCCCGGGGGAAATCCAGCCTCCTTTACCAGACGACCGAGCACGAGGATACTCAAAGGTGTCTGTTCAGCTGCTTTCAACACCACGGTGTTGCCACACGCCAGCGCGGGACCTAGCTTCCAGCTTTAAGGCGTCAGTATCGAGATGGAAACGACTTGTCATGAGCGTGGCAGACTCACGTTGCCATTGACAGCGGGTAGTTCCAAGGAATGATCTGGCCCACGACACCAACAGGCTGTCGAACAGTATAGGCGAACTTATTCGGGAGACTGATGGTTTGGCCGAAGATTTTATCGCACCAGCCGCTGTAGTACCGGATGACGCCGACAGCTTCAACGAGGTCGTTCGTCAGGGCTTCTGTGTACGACTTGCCTGCGACACATGACGTGATTAGAAACTAGCCACTGAAAGCGAATTGGAAAGAATCTAGAAAGCTGTTGCGACTTACCGTTATCCCAGGCATCAATCGTCGCGAACAGCTCCTTGTTTGACTCAATCAGATCCGCAAGGCGGGCCATGAGGATGCCTCTGTCTGAAGCAGCCAGCTCCTTCCATGCCGGGTTCTTCAGAGCTGCCGCAGCGGCCTTTACAGCTTTATCGACATCGTCTGCGCTTGCGGCATGAACTGATGTGATCTCTTCTTCTGTTCTGAATATGAAATCGTCAGCATGTCTGTCAGTGCTCATCTAACTTCCAAGCTGTCCTCACGCTGGATCAATGGCGGGAATGGTCTGCCCTGTCGATGAAGCCACATATTCATTGTTGATGAAAAGACCGGTTGGCTGAGACCACTTCTGGCCGTTGGGGGCCGTGAGGTTGACAGCGAGATCGCTCATGATGTCGTTCTTGTAGCTTGCGTCCTTTACGGGATTGGCGTGTATTGAAGGTGTCAAGAAAAGTTTGAAAATGAATTGAAGGCACAGTTTGATACAAGATTCAATTGTATTGACAGATTTCCTGGCAGTGATGTATCATGAGCTGATACTTGTCATACCTCTGCTCTTATCAATCAAATGAGCGAACTCGGCCTCGATACGAGCCGTGACGCACTAACAGCTCTCAATATCGGCATGGCCTGCCAGGGTGTCACAGCAGAGCAGTGCTGCCCCTCCCCCGCAACGGGGACCAGAGATGGAACACAGATCTTGCTGGGGAATTCCTGACTCTCATGGATGATGGTTGATTTCCATTGAACAAGTGAGATTCACTTGCCTTACGCAGAAAGGGATGTGTACTTTTCGTGATCCGAATGTGTTGAAGGGCTTGAAAACTTCCCGTCGCGGACACCTTCCTGAGCAATTAACCCCGCTATGAAGAATGATGAGGGGCAGATGTTGTGAGAGCTAATGGAAGTTGGAGAGAGGGGTAGATACCCCGCCTCAGTGAGATAACAAGGTCCACGACGGCGTTTGTTGTCCCTGAAATGCCCCTCATTCAGGGATGGTCCAGCTGGCTTCAGGGTCTGCAATCATCATGAGAATGGAAGCAGAGGCTTGCCGCAATTGATGTGTAACATGGGTGATCTCAAGAGATGAACATTGAGGATGGCTTCAGATGTTTTACTAAGTATGTTCAATACTGTGTATGTATGTCTAGGCAGGTCAAAGGTTGCTTTGCAGTGCCTCGACTTCTCGGTCGACAGCTTTAGGGATCTCATCCTGCAAGCTCTCGCCGGTCGGCGCCCAACTGAGCAATTCCTTGCCTCGTACCGCCTCACTGCGAGCATTTGTTCCAAAAAGTACTGTTCCGTGAGCCAGAACGGCGTTCGCATCCTCCGGACCGAGTACCTCCACATCGTCGGATGGAATGAGTCCCTTCTTCGCCGCGGCGGTAGCAACAAGCTTAGAGATCTCACCAAAGGGCTGTAAAATAACGTTAGCAGACATCAGTAATCGCAAGACATGACATGAACTTACAAGTTCTGCGACACCCGTCAGGTACAAGCCGTTCTCATTCCAAACCTGAGCATCTCCCTTGCCCTCAACGGCCTTCTCAACCAGCTTAACGAAGAGTTGGCTCACGTCTTGGACATGCACGTTGCCCCAGCGGCTCAGGCCCTTGCCGACCTGGACGCCGCGCTTGCGCTGCAGCGTCGCCTTAGCCAGCGCAGGGACCTGAACGCTGCGGGTATTACCTGGGCCAAGGCCCTTGCCGTAGATAATAGGCGGGAACACCAGCGCCGCGTTGATCTTGGGTTCGTCGGCGGCGACTTTGAGGACGTAGTTGTCGACAGCGCGGCTGGGGTGACGCTGGATGACGGAGCGGATATCTGCGATGCCGGTGAGGTCGTTGAATACAATGTCGCTTCCGTCGCCCGGGGCGCGGTTCTTGTCGGCGAGCTCTGCGGCGGCTAGGGCGCTGGCGCCGGAGATTTGAATCCAGTGTGCTGCATCACACGATGGTTAGAATTGGACAGAGTTCGAAGGTGGAGTGGGCGACTTACATGGCTTCTGGCCTGTTTTAGATGAAAGTGCTTTATGAATGGTCTCAACGCTCTTCAGGTGGCTGGTCGAAGCCAAATCTAGTATCTCAGTCAGTTATGTGGTCAACCACACCATCTTGCTAGCAAGAACTTACGGATAACAACATCAGCGGAAGTCACTTCCTTAGTCAAAATATCGGCGCTGTCAAGATCTCCCTCGACAACTTTGACATCCTTAAAGGCATCCGTGATGAGTCTGCTCTTGGTGCTATCGCGTACCAGAGCTCTAATGGCATATTCTGGGTGCGATTTGGTGAGTAGGGACAGAACACTGCCGCCAACGTAGCCTGTGGCTCCAGTCCTGGCGTCGCTATTAGCACTAACACGGAGCTTCGGCGAGTCACTCTCGCGATGAGCAACTTACAAGAAGATCTTTGCCATTGTGTCGTCCTCTTGCTGGCAACAGAGCGGGTTAAAAACTTGGCTTGCGAGAATGAATTGCGGATTCAAACGCATGAGGAGTGAGGTCAGCGCTTCTTGTATAGAAACTCTGCCCAAGTTCTTGAATGTGCAGATGAATACCTATATATTGCGTCAACAAGCAGCTCGGGCTCGCCTTCCAAACACCTTCCACACAGGGGTAAGGGAAGATGCTAACCAATCCCGATTACCAATCTTGCACAGGGGAAGGATAGCTGCCATCGCCTAATGACAGGAATTGCACAATTCACCACTTCATGGCGACACAGTCACGATATCATCTTCACGCCAATAGACATCACGTACGCCGAGAGACCTGTTACAATTTTGCATTTCGAGAACTGTCTATTTTGTTCTTGATTACAGATAACTCGCAGCATCCAAACCCTTGACGCAATTCACTTCAATCCCAACTCTTGACTCTCCACTATGATAGACGCTTGAACACGCTCTCCAATACCTCGAGGAAAATATCGGCTATTTCGAATGTCAGCTCAATCATCAAGATTTGCGCTTGTCGGATAACGGCGAACATACCATGATGCTTTTGGAAGACCAGCATAGGCCTCAAGCGAATTGCAGCATCGCCGCTACCGCCCATGTTTACGCCCTCGGTCTTCGCTAGCGACAAGACTTCGTCCCGTCTCGGAGCGTCCCAAGCGATGAAGGTTCCACGATCCTTGCCTCGAAGGTTCTGAACGTGTTGCGGGTATATACCAGCCAGCTTCTCCAGCTCCCCAAACAAGTATCCTCCCACCTTGGCAGTATGGTCAACAAGGTCATTCTTTTCGATTTCTCTGTAGATAGACTTGAACAGAAGCGCTCGAACAGGGTCGCCCATCCATGTGTTAAACTGACGGTAAGGCTTATCCGGCCTCAACCCAGCATCGCCGAAATAGAAGCCCGCAGCTTGCGCTTTCTTCGAGAAAGTCACCATGTCCGGCGGCGAGGGAAGATCCCAATGCTCGTGCGCCCAGAACTTCCCAGTAGCTCCAACACCAGTCTGGACCTCGTCGACAATCATCAAGACACCCTTACGCTTCGTGAGTTCCCTCAATCCCCGAAAGAACGCAGGCGAGGCGTGGTTGTCACCACCTTCGGATTGAATTGGCTCAATCACCACGGCGGCAACTGCCTGCTTTTGCTCGTCCAAGATGCGTTCGGTTTCATCTAGACAACGTTGCTCTTCGGCCGCGTTCTCAGCAGCGAACTGGTCGAGAGGGTATTTCAGCTGAGGGAAGGGGGCGACGGGCCAATCGAACGCCGGTACGTCGAGCTTGTGGATGGGTTTGCTCCGAGTTGTCGATAGACTCCCAAACAAACGGCCGTGAAAGCCCTTCTGGAACGACAAGATGGAATACTTCTTTGCTCCGGGAGCCTGGTTCAGCATAACGGACTCCAGCTCTGCGGCGCTGAAGTCCGCACCGCCTCGCTCCTGAGTGCCCTTCCAAATACATGCCGCCTTGTATGCCGTCTCGTTCGCATCGGAACCGGTCGTCGCGGTGAAAACCTGATTCAGGCCTTTGGGTGCGGCTTTGAGGATGCCGGTTTTGAGAAGGTCGGCATAGTCTGTTGACGGAAAACTTCCCAACGCCGGACGACTGGCGATCGCTCGAATCATGGCAGGGCTACTCGATGCCCGGTTGAGTTCGGGGTTATTGTATCCGAGGGGGATCGATGCAATTTGGGCGAATCTGTTAGAAGTTTTGTTAGTGTCTTGTCTTGTCTTTTCATGTCAGAATCAGAAAGACTTACACATCCAGAAACCGGTTGCCATCTGCATCGACAAGACTTCACTTCGGTCAGAACTCCGTAATGACAACTACTTTCCTGTCAACTCACTAGTTTCCGATAGACTTCTCGTAGTCCACAAGAGTGTTTGCGCTGCGAGTATCAAAGACTTGTTCCAATTCCGCGATTCCTTGTTTCACCTTGGGCCCGGGGACCGAAGAAGTCACCACCTTTGGCTCCGAAGGTTCGCCCTGGAAAGCTGCAGCAGCACGATGGCATGACATCGACAAAAGTCTGCGAGTACGGGCGGTTTTCTTAGGACAGCGTCTAGCAGCTATCGTAAGTCCCAATGACTGGGAGTGTCGGAGGCAGACCATGGTGCCAAGACTTGTACTTTACGGATGGTAGAAAACAGACAAGGACCGAAGAAAGTCGTAGCCAGAAACGAAGCTCAGCGACATGCCAGCTGTTGACCTCCGGGTCCAAACGGCTTTTGAGCCATAGCTTCACCAAGACGTCCGCGTCTGCAATTAAGCCGTCGCGATCGCATGCCCATCATTCACTGATCGCGCGATCAAAGGAATTCAGTTAGTACTCTGAATATGCCATCAAGCGAATCCATGACTAAGACTTGAGACTCTCACTCTTCGGACATCGACCCGGCATCATCCTAGACCGAGACAGACCGGGCCGGCCCCATCGGCCTGCTTCCCCACACCGTTAGCGCCGATAAGTTCGTCGCGGAAACCTTCCTTGTCTGAAAAAGCAGGGGAACGAAGGCCAAATCTGGTATCTCGACTCTTTCACACCTACCATTACATCCCGTGATCACTGCAAGTCGCTCTTGGCCTTGTCTCGGAAGATTCTTCCGATATCGAGACCCCGCGATTCGACGACGTTTTGCCTCCGCTATTTCCCCGCTGACTTTCCTTTAAGTGACGAGAAGGGCCTTGGAATCAGGCCAGTCGGGGACACAAGCCTGGAATGTTCGTCGCCGCAACCTCCTGAGCCACCGATTTCCAAACGCGCATGCGCTCAACCCGCCTGCTTCCTCGCTGTCCCTTGCCTTGCCTCGCCGACAATGCCTGCTACCACCAGAAGCAGAGGGGGACCCATCGGCTCCAGCTCCGCCAGTCAGAAGAATCAGAAAGCCCCCTCGCGAGGAAAGCAACAAACATCAACTGGCAACAGCGCCAAGAGGGTACCGCGATCCAGGACCTTCACAGGCTGCCGCACCTGCAGGAGTCGACATCTCAAGTGTGACGAGGCCCGCCCGAAGTGTTCGTCCTGTCGCCGACTCAACCTGGTGTGCGAGGGCTACGATGGGCAGCTCCTGTGGGTGCCGGATCCGCTATGCCCGACAACGGGCGAGCAGAAGCATGCCTCCTCTTCTCACCGCGGCACCTCGTACCGGTACCCGCTCTTCACCGAGGATGAGCGTAGCTCGATGGCCGTTGAGATCGTCGATAGTATGGGCGACCGCTCTGCCGGTGATATTGTCATCGACCTTGACGAGAAGAGCGTCCACGGCGAGGGAGAAGTGTGTCTTATCGGCCCCTTTGGCGTCTTCAGGGCGTTCGAGAGCGATTCTACCACGGAATCGGAAGAGGCTTCCTCCCCTCTTCATCAGTCTCAGAGTTCGCCAACATCATCACCGGCCGACGTCTTGCCTGATCTTGTCGGCGGTGACTGCCTAGATGAGGATGTCGAGGAGGTCATGATAGAGCCATGGTCCATTCATGACGAATCTCTAGCGATGGAGCCGTCGTTTCTCCCTGGTGTCTTTGACACCTTTGATGCAGACGCATTGATGAATCTCGGCCAGCCTTGGATGCATGGTGAGGGCACGGGAAGTCTTTCCCATATGATGTCCATGGACGGCTCCATGTCTGCTCTAGACCTTCTCTTCTCTTCTACCTCTCCGCGGCCTCCCGTCACGGGTCGCATAGACCACCTAGCAACTGATATCCCAGACCAACAACAAGAAGAAACAAATCAACTACAACTGCAAGACGCAAGTCTTCCGCAAGACCAACCAACCACTGAAACAACATCATCAGCTGAGCTCGATATGAACTTACCTCTTCCGCGCAAAGTTTCTGCACCCTTCACCAATAACCTACCCGGCGTCGCACCATGTCTTCCTACACATGCCGCCTCTCTCTTACGATACTACAAGACCATCGATTCATCATCGACTGTTAAGGGCATGAGGATATCGCCTTGGCAGCTCTGGCTTCTGCCCTGCGCACTAGAGACATTTGCCGAGCTGTCTCTTTGGAACACCACCTCCCATACGAGACATAGTATTCTATGCACATTGTTAGCTAGGAGCGCTTTCCACTTGCACAGGTCGCTGAAAGAAGATCAAAAGGCTTCATCTGAATGGCTTGGGGTCGGACTCGACTATCAGAAAAGTGCGCAGTCACACCTAAAGCTGGCACTACAAAGCGAGTCTGACGAACCGAGCCAAGCCAAATATAATGAAATCCTCATGGCCATCCTTGCTACGGCCATGGTATCTGTGAGTTGATATCTCCTGGACTGCTGGCATAGTCGCATGTTCCTGACCTTTGCATAGGTACTCTACAACGGATCTCGCGCAGTAAAGATCTTCCTCCTCGATGCTGAACGCCTCATCCGCCTCCGTGGTCTCTCGATGCCCAAATCCTTCCATCTTCGCGTCCTACACCATGTCTACACCCACCTCCGTGTAATAGCAGAGAGCACAGATATATCCATCGACAACTCTTCATCCAAGATAGGTCAAGCTCTCTCAGCGAATGCACAAGCACAGGCAGCAACAGAGATGGCCGTCTCACTCCGCAAGTTCCGCATCGCCGAGGACTCACTCGGCGCCGACCTCGACATCTCCAGAGAGAAACCCGCCGAGGTTGGCTACGCGGACATCCACCTCGATATCTCTGGCCACTGGCCAGTCACGATGTACCCCGATATTTACGGCGTCCCGGAGTCTCTGATGACTCTGCTATCTCAGACAATCAGCTTTGCTAATGAGAAGGCCAAGCTGGAAGCCATTGCGTCGTACGATCCCCGCGTCTCCGCAGCTCTTTCTCGTCATGTTAAGATGCTCGAAAAACACATTTGGTCCTGGTCGATTGAGTCTACCGATGTACACAGCGGACCGAGTAGGCCGCAGGAACTCACGGATAGAGACACAAAACTAGTTGACCACCCCGTCATTCGATCCCTCACGTTGGCGATGCACCAAGCTCTGATCATTTACTTCTACCGGCGAGTGTATAACATGAGCGCGATGGTCATCCAGGATGCCGTTCGCAAAACTCTTGACTACATACAACCCTGTCTTGAGGAGACTGCGGATGACCATGACTTTGCTACTAGCATTGGCTGGGCCGGGTTCATCGCAGCTTGTGAGGCTGTTACGCCGGATCTCCAAGAGCGAGGACGGCTTATTCTTGAATCTATCGACACACAAGGGGTTATCTTTGGTGCTGATAAGCCCAGCGTCCTGGCGCAAGGGGTGTGGGATAAGAGAAGAGAGACGGGGGACTGGACGTTGAGCTGGCCAGACTTGATGCAAAATATCTCGAGGTGACCTCGGAGAGATCACTAAAAATCAAACATGGCATATTTCTCAACCCACGTATTCCGCCTGTGTGATTCTATTCTTGGGGACATCACATGCGAGTGTTATCGAGCCCTCAATCGTTTCCACCGGGTATTCATTCGGCCTCCGCGGAGGGCCGTGTCGACGCGTCCTCCGAGACTCCGGAGCCGGATCCACCCTCAACGCAGGTTTCGTATGCCATAAATACCGTGAAACTGACTTCTAACAACGCCTTCTGTGGCACGTATCTTGCCCAAAGTTTGATATCATTTTTCTTCTGCTCATCTTGTCTGCAACCCGATTTCAGTATAGCTGAAAGAAGCGAGCTTCTTCGCAACCCGCCCCCGGTCTCCTCCATGGCATCTATCCCAGTTGCATCACGTTTGATCGAACTTGCCGAGACTGATGTTCGATATGCCATACCGAAATCTGAGCTTGATTCCATTCTCTCAGCCTCGCCGTTCGTCCATGTATCCGGCACATTTAACACTCGAGACATCGGACAGCTTCCGGGCAGCCCCATCAGACCCGGCTACATATTTCGCTCTGGCTCCCTCGAGAGCTTAGACGAGACAGGCAAGCGACAACTTACGAACCAACTCGGCATCAAGAAGATTTTCGACTTGAGGGCAGACCATGAGCGGGAGAGGTACCCTGAGCCTAACATCCCCGGGGTTGAAAACGTATGGCTGCCCAACTCATACAGCAACACCATTAATATCGGCGATTTCGTGAGCGGCGGCGGAGAGGAAGGCTACTGCAAGATGTACATGGACATCATGGAGGTATATGCCTCGACTTTCAAATCTGTTCTTGAACATGTCAGAGCCCAGCCTGGCAAGCCGTTCTTGTTCCACTGCGCCCGTGAGTTAATCACCTACTAATTCGATGAGGATGGCCGCAGTGCTAATCTCTTTTGGCCATTAAAGTCGGACGCGACAGAACAGGTATCTTAGCAGGCTTGTTGTTACATCTCGCTGGGGCTGATGCCGACACCATTGCTCTGGACTATGTGTTGACGCGTATTGGGTCGGAACCTGTTCGTGAACTTCTGCTGAAGCGGGCCATACGAGACAATGACTGTGAATCCGGGCTCGAAGAGCCTGCCTTTTATAATCTCTGCAGTCTACGGGTCACAGCATGGGAGCTGTTCTTCAAGAATATTGATCAACGATACGGCGGCTTTCAAGGATACGTCACTGATAGACTTGGCATTCCCGACGATGACTTACAGCAGATTCGAGCACATTTGAGAGGTTAGGGAGACATCAATATCAAATAAGATTAAGAACGCTGTCTGTTATAGTTGAATATTATCTTAGGCCATTTGACATTGACAGTTTATCAACCAAGGTTAAGGACACCAAGCTCAGTCACGTCACGATACAATGACGGTGCGGAACTCATCCGTAACACATCGTCTGAGATTTAGTTGGGTTCTCATGGTTCTTCCAATCAAGCTACAACTTCAACACCGGCATCCTTCAATAACGTCGCAAGCTCCTTTCTTGCCTCGCCGTCCAGCAGAGCAAAAGGCTTGCGAAGTCCACCCGTCTTCCATCCACGAAGCTCCATACCGGTCTTGACGGCTGAAGCATAGTTATGCGACTCCAAGAACTTGCAGATAGGGAAGATCTTGGTCCACAACTCCCTTCCCTTCTTCAGATCAGCCTCCTCAGCCACCGTCTTCCACAACTCGCTCGACAGCTCAGGGATGATGTTGGTTGCGCCCCACACGGAGCCCTTAGCGCCGGCAGCGAGACCGTAGAAGGTGAGGGTGTCCCATCCGTTGAAAGCCGTGATACGCGAAGTGCTGGCGGCGCTGAAGAGCAGCTCCGTGAGAGCGGGTGCATTTCCGGAAGTATCCTTCAAGTGCGTAACGCCAACTTCGGAGAGTCCGGCGATCTCGGCGGGCGACAGGCTGACACCGCTAGCGGAAGGAATATTGTAGTAGACGATGGGCAGCTTGGAAGCTTCGTGGATCTCTTTGAGAAGCTCGCGCAGTTGAGTCAAGTTAGGCGCGTCGTAAAAGGGGGGAACGACCATCAGGGCGCTGGCTCCAACTGAGGCGGCATGGACAGCGTGCTCGACGGCGCGGACAGTGGAAAGGTCGCCAATACCAGCGACGACGGGCACACGGCCTGCAGCGGACTTGACGGACTGTTCGACGAGAATTTTGCGCTCCTCGGCGCTGAGGGCGGTGAATTCACCTGTGCTACCGCCTGGTACGAGACCATGGATACCTGCTGCAATGAGGCGCTGGATGTGTGCGTCGAGGGCGGCCGTGTCGATGGACTTCTGGTCCGGGGTGAAAGGGGTGATGAGAGCGACGAGGACACCCTTAAGCTCTGATGGCGCCATGACGAGTGTATTGGAGATGTACTAGCGAGCTAGGTAGGTGAAGTTGAAGTTGGTGGTTTCGGAAAGGATGTGAGATGAGGACGAAGGTGATGGTGTCACTGATAACTCAACCTGAGAAATGGAATGCTTAGATTGATCCGCTAGATTGTACACAAAGAAGAAGCCCCAGCATCATATATCAAACTTATCTCAAGTTTATCTAATCCATTCCACGTTTCCAGTGCCCCGGGATGTCTTGCTCTTTGCAGCTAAGAAAGCTTTACGAATAGGCCTCCGGCATCGCAAGACACTCCCACTCGAGCAGGCCTGCCTATTCCATCGCATATCTTACACCATCAACTGAGAAGGGGAGAAGAGATGACGATAGAGGAGGGGTAGCTAGGAGCTTGAAGAACGGCAACGCGGGGCAAGTGGGTCCCGGGATCGGAGGCACCTCCGCGATCTCTATCTTTGCGGGGAAGGGTCGGCGATGTGGGTCCCGTCGCGGAGACCTTCCTCATACCTAGCCGCATCAAGATCACTCCTATCCCGAAACGCCATGGTGTTGGGGCGATGAAACCTCCATCAGTGGCTGCATCGCGCCTGACAGGTGAATCGATGTAGCATGGGATGGCGACACACCAGGTCTTGCTTGGCTCGGGAGCTGATCCGGTCCATCGCTAGCACTCACGCGGTGCGGTTGAAACCAGCCTAGTCCAAGATGAATGTTCAACTGGATTTCTCTCTTCACTAAGTCTAACGATTTTTTCCAAGCATGCCGGATTGGACAATGGTCTCATTGCGGAAGTGTGGTGCTCTTGCTGCGTAACTTCGTGCGCCTGAACTCATTGGCCACATCTGTTCGCCGTAGTGGACATATTCAACCAGGTTGTTTCGCCGGCCTGCCGCACGAATACTTCGCCAAATCTTCATTAATAGCTTTTAATTCCTTCCAGATCAATGCATATGTACCTTCGAATGAAATTGTGCGTAAATTTGAGTGTTAAGATGTAATGATTATGTACATTGAATGTTACGCAACGCCTTAGTCCGATGTATCAAGTAATTTCAGAAACACTGCTACAGCTTTGCAAGAACTCCGTTCGCATTGAGGTACGCCACATGCCCCCTTGATATTTCGTCCACCGTCCGGGTTCTGTGATGTGGCCACGTTAGTTGAGTGCTCGGTGTCAGTGTGACCTTGGACAACTTACCCCGCGAGTGCCATAGCAATCTTCAGCTCGTACATGAGAATCTTGAGTGCTAGTTCACAGCCTTCCTGTCCGTTGTACTACAAGACATGTCAGCATCTTCGAGTCTCTTGTCTGCGAACAAATGCCAGCCTACCGCCAGGCCCCAAATGGGGATTCGTCCCACAAAACAGTGAGACGCTCCGAGAGCGAGCGCCTTGAAGATATCGGTGCCGCGTCGAATTCCGCCGTCAACGGCAATGGGAATCTTGCCGGCTGCCACAGGCGCACAGATTCTCAAAGCATCAAGCGTGGCGGGGACTCCGTCCAGTTGTCGACCACCGTGGTTCGAAATGACGATACCATCGATTCCGAATCGGATCGCCATCGCAACATCGTCCGGGTTATATACTGATAATGGGCACATCAGCGCTGAGTAGCGGTCTTCGGTCAGAGCTCGGGTACTCACCCCCCTTGAGCCAAATCTGGAGCTTGGTATGCTGCTTCAGCCACGGGATCGCACTGTCCCAGTCAAGTGAAGGGTCTAGCTTCGTCAGAGTAGTCCCTTTGAAGACCGGATATTATATCTTACCGAAGTCATGCTTGCTCACAGCCTTTCCATCTCTAATTTCACCGCTAAGCTCGCTCTTTCCATCAGATAGCAAATTCGGCCACTCCACACCGTCTGGCAAGGTGAAGTTATTCCTGTACTCGTTCAAGCGGCGACCTAGCAATGGCGTATCAACAGACAGAAAGATGGCCTTGTATCCAGCGGCTGTTAGAGAGAATCAGCAATCAACTCCACAGCCTATTGAGACCATATCATACCTTCGGCTCTCTGAAGCATCTGGATAGTTGTCTGGCGATCTCTGAGCACACACAGCTGCATGACATAGGGGTTCCCCAGCCCTTGCGCGGCCACATTCTCGAGAGATTCGGTCGCATATGAGGAAAGGGCCATGCAGATGTTCATTTTCGCAGCGGCACGGGATGTCGCGATCTCGCCGTCGGGGTGTGCCAGCTTGTGCATGGCCGCGGGGCTGAAGCCAAGGGGAAAAGAGACCTGTCAAGACGGCTTCTGTAAGCCTTTTTGTTCTGTATGGATTCGAATAGATTTGTTTACCTTGGCGCCGAAGATCGTGGTAGAGAGATCGATGTTGTCAACATTGACAAGAATTCGTGGCAGGATCTTGTAGCGGTTATAGGCTTCCTCGTTATCTTGCAAACTGTTCATCGCCAGGTCAGCTTAGGAATTGACATGATACAATTGACTGTGAACCATACGTTACAAGATCCATCGCTCCCTCGTTGTAGTAGTCTCTGTACATCTTTGGAAGCTTCTTGCTTCCCAGTTCCATCAGGTCGCGGATGGTATGAACCTTGGGGTCCCATGTCGCACCACGGTTTGCCATCTTTCCTTGGTGTTTTTTGCTGATGCTATGGCTACCAATTGGTAAAGGAGGAAAGATCAAGGTAGTAGTAAGGCGTTGGAAAGTATGGAGTTGTTGGAAAGCAATGGCTAAGTGAGGCAACATGAAGATTGAAGGACAGCGCAGCTGAGATTGAAGCTTCAATAAATTGATTCGACCCCATGCTCACCATTCCCACCCTCGTCATTGATTTCCTGCCTCGGCCAGCCTGCTCCTAGCAAACAATCCCGAAATCGGGGTCCTTCTTTCGATTCCCGCTTAGTGCGGAGATTCCATTGATGGAGTGGTCTTTCTCGATCAATCATGAGTCGAGCTGCATCCTTGACCGATACGGTCTCATTCCGACAAGCTAGAGCTGATCGTTTTGGGAAAGTAGCTCTCATGAAACTAATCTCAAAGGTCCATATGGACTGCATTGCTTATCTTGGAGAACTTGGGGTTGGCTGGGGTTGCTTTGGGGTAGCTCGCGGAGGCCTGCCCAAAGTGTTGTTGACACACACTCATCGACGCTTCGGCATGTGAGCCAGAACTTACTTCGATCACTCAACTTAGAACGAAATCCGCAGTCATGCGTGTTCTCTCATCTATGGATGCTTTCCAGGCCTTGAACCCTAGTTTTCACCGGCAAGGGGTAAGCTGCAGTCTCCGAGTAGCGTCTGCAGGGACGCTGTCGTCGTGCAGGGGCCTTAGGATCTTCAATTGCCAAAATTCCAATGACAGCAGAAATCATCTCAAATGATATGATGAGTGGTCCAACAAGACTTTACAACTACGTTGAAGTGCTTTTTGGGTTTAGTCGTAGCACACTGTCTGTGTTTGGGTTCGGCTTACCGAATTGCCTCACTTGCGGAAGAGCCTTCAGGCTCTCTGTATCGTGGTCATGTCATGACGTTTTCCTGACGATGTCCAGTTTGTTGAAGAGCTTCAATATCTAGCACCAGTCGCCGACTCCGACGTATACCTCATCTGTTGTCATACCTTTCTTTGCGTCCAGACTATTTCTTTTATCACTGTTGTCACCTTTCTTCCTGGACCTGAAATTACCCACCGTGCGTTTCTCAGAATATCGCCGGCCAGTCTTTCAGCTGTACCATACCAAGCCAAGATAGCTCTAATGCTCTTTGCTCACTTTCTCGTCAACCAGTATCAATAACGTCGTTTCTACTAACCCATGGCCCAATACCCACATCACGCAAAGATGGCCAGCCCCTCGACTTCAAACTTCATCGAATACGTTTTACAGTATTATACTCAAGCAAATAGATCTATGTTATAATCCCACGAATAATGGGTCCGTGGTTTGTGTCCCTGAGACATGCCGCTGTAGAGATCGCGGAATTCGCATGTCTCTAATGGAAGGCAACCAGTGCATGTATATTGCACCGTCAACAGGTTATTTCATTTCTGTGAACATCATCTGCAGATACGGAAACTTTCTCGGTGAATCCATTTTCCTTGAGCAGAGCAACACATTCGCTGATGCGTATAGTGATTTTCCTCGACTCACAGGTCGTCGAGAATGCTTGCGGTATTACATCTTAGACTACCTTACGGGCAATGTTCTCGAAGGTTCGAAGAACGTATAGACACAGACTTATCGTAAGTTCCTCAATCCTTTGCTGCTGTTTATTGCCCTTGCGGTAAGTTTTGTTTCATCTCCAGGTCCCAGTCTTTCCAACATGAAGATACCCACGCGAAATTAGACTGGAAAGATTGATTCAGAAATTTATATTCAAGATTACCCGAAGCGCAATGAAAATTTCTGAGAAATGTGAGAACATGTGGTTCATATTAACAAACAAGCGTCAATAGTACTAGCCTGTCTCTTGACAAACAAAAGTCGGAATCCGAATGCTGCAATATTAAGTTAAGAACTCTATCACCAAAAAGTGATTTTCGCGCTATTTAGATCTGATAGAGTTACTAGGTACCTCCCATCCATCGTTGAGGTCACTGGGCCACACAGCGCAGCAGGTTAACAGAGGCTCGACCACTCCATCGTACACCGCCTCCCTAAACCTGATATCCGTAAGTTGAGGCCGTGGACCAAACGAACAATCCAATAGCCTTCTCACCGCATCTGCAACTTCGGGTCCACAATCACCCTCAACTTCTCCTGCCCACTTTGATGCTGTGCTGAAATCAGTCTGGTCGTTGGGCATTCCTCCCGGTCCAAGATACTGGTCATAGTATTCGCATGTTTCGACGTTCTTCCCGAAAATGAGCTCCAGTACTATGATTCCTACTATCTTCAGACGAGAGCGAACATACTCTTCTGACGATGAGCAAAGACTGGTGGCGCATTCGTTGGATTGCTGGAACTTCCGAGAAACAAAGGGATACCAGTATACTAGGCTTCCTGAGCGAGTGTCTACAAGGACGGAAAAGTCTTTCTTGGACCATTTGTCCCCAAGCCATGGTGATGCATGGACCTGCAGTAAAGAGCGAGCGATCTCAGCCGCCATCTTGAGTCGATATTTCCTGGGCAGTCGGAGTGTCTTCTGCCTGTGGCCATCTAGGGCATTTGGTAGAGACATCAGAGTTAGGTTCTGCCATCCGATATGGTGAACATCTCGTTCTGCTTTGGAAAATTCGAAATAATCTCCCGAATCTTCTTCCACATTCAATGTCTCGGGTGATGATGCGGCAAGATAGGCGCACAAATCCACGGTTCTGGTGTCCGGTCCACGCGCCAAGGTTGCGTGCGAGGAAGACTGATTTATCGTGTCTTTGTCGTAAGTCGTCACAGAAATCAGAGGTACGTTTTGCTGAAACCTCACCGTCTTTGCTGGAGATGATTTCTGGCCCCGAGGTGAGTTTTCTTCTCCAGTCGACGGCTTCCCACGCAACTTCGACAGCCCTTTAGAAAGGATTCCTTTGCTCTGTTGCTGTAGGTCTGCTTGTTTCTGCTTCTTAGATTGCACTGTCCCGGATTTGGAGTAGTTAATAATACCTCCTTTCAGCGGTCTAGACTTCGTCAGATTGCCGGGTCCTATCTTCGTCTTCTGCCGCGAGGCGGGATTGTGCCGAATCAGGATCTCGTGCGCTTTTAACGAAAGGGTATTTTCATATTCGTCAAGGCTCTTTCCGATGACAAATACTAATTCCAAGTTGCCCACAGCCGGACCAGGACTTCTAGGGCGTAAACGTAGGTGCGCATCATGCTCTATACATGTACCAGGGCATTGCCACTGCTGCTGTAGCTCGTCGTAAAGTCGACAAATCTGTTGGCGGGCTTTATCCAGCTGCTGAATTGCAGGCGACGCCTTCTTCTTGTCGGAAACCGAGACGACCCGTTCTCCGTGTTTGACAAGGTTTCCCAGCTGCTCGTTATAGATCTTGAGATCTCCTAGTCGTTTGTGTTTGCTCTTGTTGACACTTATGATAAGCCGACGATAGTGCCATTGAAGGTCCTTCTCCGGCATCCAGTCTACCTATAAATCAATGTCAGCCATTGATTCACTCAAGTTACAGTCACAAATTTGGCACTTACATGCAAGTTCTCGATGAACAGCAATGACATCAGCTTTTCAATCACCCTGCGGATATTGTCCATTACTCGAATGAACCTCTCGGTATGACTGGCAAGTCTCTCTCGCAACCTCTCATGAAGGACAGGATCGCTCCAAACCCCCTTTTCCTTGCTGTGAACAAGTTTATGACGTTCCGCATCGTCTGCCACAATCGGAATGAGAAGTTGGTCGATATTGAGGCAATACAGTAGATGTTGATCTCGAATAGCGTCAACGAATTCTCTGTAGCTTCGGTCGAACTCCCACCAATCCACGATAGGCTCCAAAGCCGTCTGGTAAGAGTCAAGACATTTGAGAACAATTGGAAAGGCTCCCAAGACTATACCGGCGATTTCGAAGCCAGACATATGGGTAGATGTTTGAATGATGAAGGCGGAACGGAAAGACGCTGGACAACGGGGGGGAGCCTCTCTGACAGAAACACCTGGATTACGGGTTAAAATGAGGGGATTTGATGAGAAGTACTCTGCATATAAGATGCATGATTGCCTGAGGACGCATCAGCAGTTTACCCCGCCCTCGACTTCATTATTGTTTGTTGGGCGTTTTTGAACTGGCCAGGCTAGCGTGCCGCCATGTTCCAATAGGCGGCTTCCTTCGCTGCTACTTTCCGAGGCAGCCAAAGCTCTTCGTTGTTTCTCTCTTGCATCTTAAGAGCAGCAATGACTGAGGCTCCTTCGATTCCCCAGCTTGCTAGCGGATGTCGGGATACCCTGTTGAATCTGTCGGGTGTCGTGCAGCGAGCCAACGACGATATTCGGCGATGTGTGAATGTCAACGAACTTGAAGACGTTCAAGACCGATTTCGACAATGGGCCGGGAACCTTGGCGCCTTTCAGGGTGCAAATCGTGCCGTATCGCTGGAGTATCGTCTTCGAGAAAATCCGCTGGTTAGGGACGCTATATTGAGACTTCTTTCTGACCTCAAGCGGTCCATTCGGGCAGGTAAGCAGATCATTCTGTTGCGTGGCTTGGTTCATACTTACACCGTAAACCTGGTCAGCAACTGAGATCGCGAAGTCTAAGCGGGTGAATCGCAAAGATCGGCGTCAAATCAACAACATCGACGCTTCCGAATTCGGCTTTCCTTCTGATTCCGACTCAGATACATCATCGGTCATGAGTCCAACCATGACCCGGGCTTCTGCTGACACATCGGAGATTGAAGAGGTCATTTTGTCCATCAAGGATAGACTTGACAGTCTTTTCAGAGCTGCTGCTTTCATACGCAAGCAAAATCCTGAGTCTCGACGTCACAGAGCACAACAGACCGAAGCTTTTAACAATTTTCCGGATAAAATATACATTCTCGATCGGTTTTCGAAATTGCGCACAGATAACTCCGCAAACAACTTAGAAATGAATGCCAACGCGGACAAAGCATCTCTAGTGGCCCGACTCGCTGAGGCCAACGCCCGTCGCAGGCAATACTTCAGATATTGCCGAGACCACAGTGACCGCCTGGCGGAGGTTCGAAATGAGGAGCAGGGTCAAATGCGCATGAGCGAGAAGGTCCCCAAAACGAAGGATACTACAGCCCATCATATCGCGGGTCCAAAGTCAGAAGTTTCGCCGACGATTCAAGCTGAAACGGAAGCTACTTCGCTTGCTCGTGATGTGGATCCTGGAGGCCGTTTCCTCGGTTCGTCAACCTACGAGACTGCTCCATCAGAAGTTTCATTCGCCACAACGATCGCTGAGACCGTTGGAGGGGAGTTGTACTTTCCACCCTTGCCGCCAGACTCTTCCAATAACGAAAGCTTTGTCTGCCCCTATTGTAGCAAGATTATAACTCTCCGAAAACGCAACAAAGAACTTTCATGGAGGTAAGGCTTGGATTTCTATCTTAATGAACCCTGAAGTAACAAGCCTGAGCTTACAACATTCATGTTCATAGAAAACACATCTTTGAGGACCTTCAGCCGTACATCTGTACCTTCCCGGGCTGTGGCGTCAATACGTATGTATCAAAGTCAGCTTGGTTTGAGCATGAACTCTCAGTTCATCGTATCAACTGGCCATGTCCCAACTGTTCTCAAGTGTATACATCGGACGTCGGACTGGAGTCCCATTTGATCCTCAGCCATCAAGACGCGATATCCGAAATCCAGCGCCCATCGGCGGTTGCTCAGGCGAAGCGACCTCAAGAGGCCCTTACACCTGAAGAATGTCCTTTTTGTGACGAAGAATGGGCGACCATTCAAAGCGGCAGCATAGGCGCAGGTGAAACCGTTGTTGTGAGCATACAACAATTTCGCAAGCATGTCGGCCTTCATCTTGAACAAATAGCTCTTTTCACTATTCCACGTCTTCCTATTGACACTGATGTTGACTTTGATGACAAAGCAGCTCTCTTTAGCGATTCAAGGGCGGATATCAAAGATTTAGACGGCTATATCAACAGTTCTGACTCGATTTCCATCAGCGCAAGAGAGATTCCACCAGACCTGTCGAGTATCTCTTCTGGGGGAGAAGAGTCACAAGCAGAAGGAGAAGGAGAAGGAGACAGGGGAGGATGGGAGGGAGGGGGTCACGACCTCGACACGGAGTTGAAAGAGGTACGTCTCGACATTTCATTAATTTATGACTTTCTTACGATTCCTTATAATATCTATAAGCCTAATCTGACATAGAGCGGCCAACTTGACCCTTTTTGGGGAGCATGATTCCAGACAGGCAAGCTTTTCGAGACTGAAGAAACAAAACTGGACCTGACGTCCCATGAGTTGGGGGGGGGTGAAATTACTTGTCAAGAGGAAGAAGTCGCTGAATGTGGCGGCTTGATTACGCATGAATAAGTTGAACTCAAGACGGGAAATTTGCGCCGAGAAGAAGTTGCTGCAGATCTTTCCCAACCTACCAAGAGAGCCTCATGACAAGCGGGCCAAAAGAATTTGGGGAAAGAGACAAATAGTATGCATGATGCTCTTGGCTATCTTAATGAAGTTAAGCTCTGCGAGGGCAAGGGTGAGATGGCGCGTATGGAAGAAGCAAGGGAAAGAAAGCATACTTAGGGAAATTGTGAATATCTAGGGTTACTGACCTGCTAGAATAGGGGTAGTCTACTAAAGCGCTGGTTACTATCGACATCATGATAAGTTAGACTGGCCTGCAATATATAATACATTCTTTTAAGTCCATACCAATATTAACTCTTGTAATTTTTGTGGTTTTTATCTTTGATTGGCCGAAAGATTCAGAAGCCGTCATGTAATGAACACATCTAAAAAACTGAGAACCCTGACGCATTCGTTCAATATTGCGCGCACTCACTCGCAGTACTAGAAAGTTCCTGCCACAACTGCACTTCAATTTCAGGTGCGAAAAAAATCCGTCAGTTGTCAAATGACGCTCTTTGTGAGTCATTGCTCTCGCATCATGTTAGTTGCAAGGCTGCATGATATTCCAGCTGAGAAGAGGAGTCTGGAAGACTGGTCATAGGGTAGAAAAGCACATCTATAAGTCCTTAAACCTCGATCTGCTGCCTATTATGCTCTCTATTCAAGCCAAAGAGCCGATTGAGGTCACCATGGATGAGGTAGATTGAAGCTTAACTTCATCAAGACAGTGACAATTCTTCCAACTCGTTATGAGGACATGTCATGAACAACGGTGCTTCTGACTTGGGTAATCTACCCAGCTGCTTTCCTCTTCTTTGCTGCACTGTTCTTACCTGCTTGAAACCGAGCATGGCATCATTACACGTCGGCATGAGTACTCTATCCGGGACTTCTATGTGGATAATGTTGGGAGGTATCATAGATACCAAGGTGAACGTGAATGACTCTGTGCTAATGAGTCATGGGGGTTTCTAACCTATAGCCCTATGTTATCTTGCTCCTGATGATGAACTGGACAGATAAGAACGCACTGGGTTTGGGCTCCAGCAGAACAAATCTCACAGACCTTCAACGATACCTCGCACTTCTAACACTGAACAACCGTCTGGAGCTCGCATCAACCACGATTCTTAGTCACAGGTCAATTAAGTGCTTAATGTGGGCACAGGCACAGGCATCTGCGCCGTTTATTTTGGGAAGGAACATCCGGACGCGGAGCTATCCGTCCCAGACGATGCTCTCTTCTATCCAACCAGGAATAACATCGCCACATGGATCATTGGCTTCGACTTATGGCCGTCGATGCCCGATTTGTAAGTACTACCCTTTGGCAGGATTATCCACGAAGCTCACTTGTTGAAGTGTTCCTCCGAATGTGAAGCTTGAAACCGACGATGTCAACGAGGAATGGAACCGGTCTCAGTCGTCCAGCTAAATCCTTTGCCACTCCGTGAATGCGTCTATTGCGGACTGGCACGCTCACGCCACAAAAGCCCTCAAGGAAGTCTCATTCGGTTCAGGTCGAGCAAAATGGAAGCGTGTCTCTACTTATGCTTATGATGCATGATCTTACTCTTGAACAGCCCCGGCGGATATCTAGAATTGGTTGAAATGGACCTTTTCGCAAAGTCAGATGACGAGACCCTGACACCAGATCCCGTCACCTCAGGGTTCTGCAACTTACTTAGCGAAGCTGCCGTTATGTTCAAACGACCTTGTCAGGAGGTCTCCAGCCCGCTCAAAGCTCTCCAAGATGTTGGATTCACTCTTACTAGTCCATAGGGGGTTCGAGTCGTTTACAATAGCTCCTTTGATCAAGAATCACGGCGTGACTATGGAGGAAGTTCAGGCCTTTCTCATGCAAGTCAGGCAGTATCTGAAAAAGCAGAGCTGTACATGCTGTGCGTACTAGCCTGCGCGACTCCGTAAGCAGATCCCCGCACACAGATCTCATGGAGTAACAGCTGCGAATGTTCTGTTCATGGGCTTAAGGCGCCGCATAAGGAACGACCTCAGGAGTCTGATGAGTAGTGTTAGCTTTGGATCACTGTACTGCCAGGCTAACCCGTGAGTGCTCCGGTAGGAGTTAGGATGGGCATCTTCAACCGCCATACACTAAGCAGCATGAAGGTACTTCTGCAGTGCCGAATTGACTGACTCTTTCCAATCACATGTTTGTAAAAGCTCGGCGTTATCAATGACGTAATCAAGAGAACTTTGCAGCACCTGCATGTTGAATTGGAAAACAAGAAGCGGGAGCTTGAATGTACGATTAAACTATACCGTGCTACTTTCGCTTCAGAATCTCTCAACTAGAGACATCCTTTCCGTAATATGCCCTAATATCGTGTGAATAGGCTAATGCAAGTCGCCTCCTGCCATGTAACACCTTTAGAATGGCCCCTGAAACCGACGCCGACGCTTCTCAAACTCCTCCCGCTCCCACTGCTCCTGCGCCTCTTGTCGCTCCCGCGCCCACTCCCGCTCTCTCTGTCTCCAGTCGTCCTCTTCCTGCTGCCGGCTGCGTCTATACGCCTCTTCCTTCTGCAGATAATCGTCATACTCCTTGCGCCGCTTCTCGCGCCATTCAGCCTCCTTCTTCTCGTACTTGTCCTGCTCCGCGATTCGGCCCTGTCTCCACCTGAGCTCGGCCTCCTCGCGGTCTCGGGCTTCTTGCTGGCGGAGCTTGGCCAAGTCCCGTTCTTGCTGTTCGCGCCGAAGCTGGGCTTCGCGCTGGCGCTGGGTGTGGTCTTGGTCTCGGTTCTTGGGGTGGACTGTTAGTTGATGGTTGCTTGTGATCGAGATGGGACTGTAACGGTGATGATGATAGACTTACCATAATGATTGATGTTCCAGAATTGTGGATAGTTGGTGGTTTTGTTTCGTAGTTTCAAATGGAATGTGACTGCTGGATCTGTAGAAATCAATTCAAACATAGCCTCCTGTTTAGGTAGTTTTATACCTGACAAAATGCCACTGCAGCCAGTGAATCGCGTCCAACTGCTGGGGCATGTTGGCCGTGAATGGCGGCGTTGCGGTCGTTGAATCAGCCTGCATGGAACCGCCAACTGATATGTTTGAATCCCTAAATTCAGTGAGTCACCAGTATCTTCGACCAAATGAGAACAGTTTATTCACCAGAAGTTGAAATTTTCATACTGAATATCCACATCACCAAGACGCTTCCCGACCCAGCCCCGGTGCCTACCCAGTCACTGCGAAAGATACTTTGGTGACAGGCCCGCCGCCGTTCATGCTATAAAAGGAGTAAGTAGAAGCCGTCTCTCCTCACTTATCATCACAAAACCTCAGCCTCAGAATATTCCTCAATCTTTGCATACTACTAAGACTGGTACTGCTAAGCAATCCCACAACCTACGCAATGAGTGCAAGATCCTACCAGGAGCGCATCCCCCGCGATGAGCGAGAGAAGCGGGCTCAACGCGCCGTAGAGCAGCAAAGAGAAGACCAGGGGATCATAGTACGTGAGAAACAGGAGAAAGAACGCAAGGAACGCGAGCAGAGGGAGCAGCGGGAGCGGGAGCGTTTATTGGCTGCGAAGAAGTGAATTGAGAGACCTTAACTAGTCACTGATCGAAGCTATCTTAATAAACGTATACTGGGAACTTGCGTGGTAGGCTTTTGCCCGATTTTGAGTATATAGGGCATGGGTTAATTGAAGTAAGGCCTCAATCAGTCGGCTGTGCGACAATCTTGGGCCGAAAAATGATGCATTCGTCTCATACGTATGTTCTCAACTGTTTCGATTTGTCCATCGCCTGCTGTGATAAGAGTGAGGATAGACCTGATATACCAGTTATAACCTTAGCCTGTTTCCCTATCACACCTACTAGATAAGATAAGTAAAGACATAGAAAGATTGTGTAAAGTTGCTATTACCGCTGTTGCTACCTCTGCTTTTGTTGTTCTTACTATTGTTGTTACTCTTGCTGCTGCTGGTACCCGTTGTAGTTGGTGCATTCTTGCTGGATACCTGAAAGGTCCCTAATGAAACCTATGGCGAACTGTTCAAGCAGTAGCAGATCATATACTTAGATCCTGCTTGCCAGCTTTAGAGGCCAGATAGACTTCTTAGATGCGTGTAAAGGGTATAGTTTCTAGCATATCTAATTGAAGTATTTGTTAATGACGTCTATAACAATAATGATTTTGTTTGCAGCCTAGTGAAAAGGAAGCTCAAACATCTTCTAGATAATCAAACAAGAGGGATTTGCTGCATAGTAGTATGCAGCAAATCGCCGTTGCTACTACCTTATTTCTGGATAATTTATGAACCCTTGAGACTCCTAAACAAAAGGTCACACAGCTTGACAAAACACGTACA
Organism: Colletotrichum karsti; assembly: GCF_011947395.1. NCBI lineage: Eukaryota > Fungi > Ascomycota > Sordariomycetes > Glomerellales > Glomerellaceae > Colletotrichum > Colletotrichum karsti. Next base: position 1,294,963 of record NW_024065904.1, read on the forward strand.
CGGCCAAGCCACCTAGGCTCCAGCTGAACTCTCCCACAAAACACCGTTGATGAGCATGGAAGGTCCCGCCATGAGGACCTTTTCAAGTATGACTCTTATCTCTTTTCCATTCAACCTGAGAAGGTTTTACGCCTCTTCCCGATTGAAATACTTGCTTTTACCGCCCTCCTGCTGTCGAATAAAGTTTTCATCATCACGCAGAACTCCACTCATCCACACGCGCCTTCGCCGAGTCTGAGTCTTCGGCCACAAGGGTAACTTACTTGGTCACTGCTCGCCCGCCTACAGCAAGACAAAACCGTCCAACCATCCAGCTTCACAGAGAAGGCGTGCCGGCAGCTGCCTTCGTGAACAGCGGAACCGTAAACTCTTACAACATGGACACTGCGAGCGGCAAGCCTTCGGGCGCCCAAGGGCAGACCTCTCAGGTACCCGCTACCGACAAGAAGGGGAAGAACGCAGTTCGGGATGACGAGGCGGGGAAAACACAGGGGAAAGCTGTGAATCACAGTCACAAAACGATCGGAAGAACGGCCTCTCTGGACAACGCCGCCCTTTGGGCGGAGTTCTCCCAGTATCAGCCAGGAGGCGAACTGGTCATCACTGAATACGAGCCTCCTGACCCGTACAACTACCCAGATTACCCGGATCCCGAGCAATCAAACAGCAACGACAAGGTCCTGTCCGAGGAAGAGCGGGAAATGCCGCTCATGGACCTCGTCTTCAAGTATGCACCTCTGGAGCGGATCGAAAAAGGCAACGCCCAGCCTCCAGACGGCGCCAGCAATACGCACCACGGCGATGCCCAGGGCTCGGCAGAACACAAGAGGCGACAACTCAGAGTCGAGATTGTCCGACTTATCAAGGGCGGCGCCGATCAAGGCTGCCAAGTGCTCTTGTGCAAGATCAAAACGGTCTCTCACGAAATACCGAAGTACACGATACGACAATTGAAGAGAGCGCTCTCGATATCGCTCTCCAAACTGTTCTCGAAGTGGTCATTGAGAAACAGACAGGAGACCACAGAGCCTCTGCTGCTCCCGCTAGTCGAGCAGCGTCTTCCGGCCGGAGAGCCCGTCGCCGTGGGTGACCTCGTCGTGCTCAAGGTGTTCGACCCGCTGCACTACGGCCACATCGACCCCAGCAGAGGCCCACGCAAAGTCACCACCATGGCCGACGGAGACATGAGTCGCGAGGACGGCGCCTACCGTCACCTCTGGCGCAACAAGGCGACCGGATACCCCCACATCGCCCCTCAGTACCACGGTGCGTGGAAGGTGAACCTGGGCAGCCGGCACCCGGCCTTTGAGGGCCAGCGTCGTCAGGTCGGCGCGGTCATGATGGAGTACATCCGAGGAACAACGATCGAAGACCTCTGCGGTCGCAGCAGCGAAAATAACAACCTCGTGGTCCCGCCTGGCGTGAGCACTCTCGACTTCGAGGGGACGAAACAGGTCAGAATGGAACCGCACTTCATGATGGCAATCTTCAAAGAGTACCTCCGGGGCAGCGTCTGTCAACTACACGCCGGGGTGGAACACTGGTTCCCCGAGCCCGAGAACGTCATGGTCACCACCACTGACGAGGGAAAGCCACGGGCCGTCCTGATCGACTATGTGGCCGCGGGGATCGATTCGAAGCGCAGGGTACCGATGAATTACTTTCCTGGCCGGAGCCCCCCTCACCCATGGACGCATTTTTCTCTGGGAAAGCTGCAGTTCTTTCGTGGCTGGTTCCCCCCTCTTTGGAATGATGGTCGGTGGGAGCAATGGGTGGCCGTCACATTCGGAACGTTGGATAATTCGGCGTATGGCCATGTGCAATAGTCGGTTGTAACAGGGACAGGGACTGGGATTTTCGCTGATTCGGACGGTGAGACTAAGATGTTTATGCGGTAGAGGTTGATGTCTTAATCTGTAGAGGATACTTCTCAGAGAAGGCTGGCCGAAGTAAAAGGCTATTTAGGTGCGGGTCGTCACACAAACTGGAACGTATCTCTAGGTCTAACTGGTAGTGAATCCCTGAAAGATATCCCTGATATCAATAACTCTGATACTTCTGTACTTGCATCCCCAGCATAGCAATGGAATCTAATCGTTCACCCTAAGTAATAACACTCTTGAATCCTCAAAGGGCTAGGAGCCAAGAAACAAGCACGTTTGACGAGACATGGTGGTCTGTGAGGCAAGCATCCTTCTCGATTTCAAATTGCGCAAATTCCTGTGGTTTGATATAGTGACATCAGGATAGGTCTCTTTTCTGCGTTGTCTTTGCTGTTCGTGTTCCTCCGCCTATCCCGCTGCCAAAAGAAAATACCCGTTCGTCTACTTGCCCAGGCTCTCGAAAGACTTGTCGTCGTGCGTGTACATCTTGGGGCCCGCGTTCTTTCCGAGATACGGCAGCTCGGCAGTGTTGAAGACGGGGCGCGAGAAACGGTTGTACGCGATGAAGGTGTCGCGGTCGCAGACCATGGCGTTGTTGGGCGTCGGGACGTGCATGGAAATGCGACGGAGCTCGACGGCATCCTCCTGAATCGGCTTGACGCCGGCGAACTTGTAGATCAGGTTCAGGGCGGGGATCGACAGACCGTGGAAGACGATGGAGAACAACACCAGCCAGTACACGACCGGAATCATGACCCGCACGAGGTTCGTCTCCTCCTCGTCACCCTGGCCGAGTTCCGGGAAGAGGTGGCGAGTGTGCTCGACCTAGAAGACGGCCCCGGCACCGATGGGTCCGAAGTAGCCCATGAAGAGCGCCTCCTTCCAGCTCTTGCACACCTTGGGCATCAGCTTGTAGGAGATCATGATGGCGGGGATGCGGCGGAAAGCCATGACGAGGAATCCGAGCGCGAAGAGGCGGGGGTAGGTGAGTCCGGTGACATCGGGCTGGTTGAACTGGTCCCACGGCATAATGGTGCCAATGTACATGAAGCCGCCAAAGTTGAGGAGGACGTCGACGCACGAGTTCACCTCGTCGTGGCGCTTCTCGGTCTCGGCGAGGTAGTCCCCGTCCCAGTTCATAGCGTTGCCGGCGACGAAGCAGGCGAGGAGGTCGTCGGTGCCGAGCATTCCGCAGATTCCAACAAGCCACAACTGTTGCGATTTTCCATCAGTTACATGTTGGGAGAGGTTCCTTGACCAGAGAACTTACTCCGATGGCGGTCGGGTAGAGGAGGTAACTCTCAGAGTCGACCCACTGCTTGCGCAGCGCGAACTTCAAGGCTTTGCCGGAAGCAAAGCCAACGACAACGCCAATGGCAACAGACATCAAGACAATGTAGAGCCAGGTTTCCACGAACCAGTTGGTAAGAGCGACGCCAACACCACCGCCGAGACGGCCAACGCCGTGCTCTTCGCGCAGGACGAGACGGACCGCCCTCTCTGCGATAGAGGCAGTGCCCTCGTTGCTTTCACCCGCACCGGGAATGTCAGCATGGCGGATGAGATACACCTGTGCGCCCGTTAATCACAAGCCATATGAAATTTCACTTTGAGGGTCATGCTCACGGCTAGCATCAGAAATGGGAATCCGAAACCGTCGTTCGCGCCTGAGAAAACGAGTTAGTCGGGCGCGGACAAGGATAAAGCCAACTATCGTACCAGCTTCTGAAGAGATGATCTCACGAAGATCGCGAGCCACAAACTTGTCGGCGAAGGGACCCTTGGCGATGGCCTGCGAGAGGATCGGGTCGGTGCAGGTCACGCAGGAACCGATGACGAGCGCGGCCAACAGGGTGATCTTGGGTACCGTGGCAAGCATACAGACCGTGGTGCTGAGCCACATGATGGTCATGATGGGGAGCAGACACAGGGCCATCTCCTTCCATCGCAGTTGTTGATACTTGGCAGGCAGCTGGTAACCCGCGATGACCAGTTGCACACCGATCATGACGCGAGCGAGGCCCTACGGGGATGAGACAGGTCAGATATTAAAATCGGATATCGGAGGGCAGCCAGGGGGTGCCACGAACCAGGGTGATGGCGCTGGTCTGGCCTTCGGTTGCAGAGCCCCATCGCTCACTGTCGATGAATTTGGCTGCTAGGGGCCCGAGAAGAATTCCGATGAGGACGGCAGGCACTAAGGAGGGTCAGTCAACATGATCTTACGTAGGGCTATTAACCAAGGGCAAGGGGGGACGCACATGCTTCGCCCAAGTACCACTTGCACTTGATCTTCACTGAGATGATGCCATAGAGCCAAGGTGAAAAGGCCTGGCAGTGGTTAGAGAACGCAGGAAAGTCGTACGATGTTTCCATGCAGGCTCTTACCAAGCACGCCGAGGACAATGTTCAGCTCGCTAACGTCGAGGGTCGGCATCTTGATGGTGTTTGAGGGAGGGAGGCTATTCTTGACCAGCAAGAGTTGAACGCGTGTAATGAGAGTGTATCTATCGCCTTGCAAGAAAAACCACCAACGGTGACAAAACAAAAGTGCAGTAACAAAAGAGAAGAAAGGAAGACAGATAAGGGAATGGACGGATGCAGTTTTGACAGAGTAGGTTTACGGTAGGTCTCTTGACGTTATTTAACTTGGTCCACAATGATTAGGATGTTCTTCAATAGTGGAAAACGTCCGCACTGAGACATGCTCTCTGATGCAGGGTGGGTGTCATCGGGCGTGGATCGACCACCCTGTCGAACCCGTTGGCCGTAGATGCACCTGCAGTCCGTTCCAGGGGCCAATATCAACGACGGCCGCCCAGATATCCATCCATATGCCTGGTTCAGTACCACACAGACTGACGGGGACTGTCTCGAGCGTCGGTAGATCAAGCATAGCGTAGACCAGAGGGAATACCGAACACAACGCCCAGCCTCTTATGAGACGGCAGATGAGCGAGCAGGCGACGCCACGGAATCGCCATTGGCGGCTCCGGTCGTCCCCAAACCCCATTCTGACCCAGCGAGGCCAGTAACTGTGCCGCATCGATGTCCCGGGGGCGTCCACACCGGCCTCGAGTGAGACTCAACAAGCATCACAATGTCTTTGTGTTATCTCTAGCCATGATGCTGTCTGTATGCCCACGTCCAAGTCGACGACACGTCATGGAGATTTGCCTCAAGTTCCAACTTCTGGTTATACTCCGCAAAACGCCTCGATGGCGGGTACGCCGAGTTCTGATTCAGTGACTATTTTCTGCCTGTCCTGAGAATTGCATGAACGGTGAAAAGACAGAGGCAACGTCAATCTATCCTCCTTGGAAGAAGATCCAGTCGCCCAGAGGCTATTAAAAGAAATCTTCATCGCCGTCGCCGGCGAGGGCGAGACGTGGACGACCACCGGAACATAAGGGGCGAGGACGGAGGAAAACCAGGGCGGGATGCCGACAACGGATTCAAGGTCTCAGTTTTACCATCGGGGAGGTAAAACGGCCAAGACCTCCGCCAAGTCGTTGGAGTGGCGATCGTCAGCGAGTGGACGCGTCCGCTGAAATTCCGCCAAGTCACCGAAAGCCGCAGTCCCGCTGTTTTCTCCCCGCCAAGGCGAATCGATCACAACACGAACCGCCGAGACTTGTACGGGTAGGTGCGAATGGTATTCTAAAAATGAACAAGAGAAGATTGTCGACATGGTGCCGTTCCGCCAAACAGGAAAGTCCCGGGCGGATCTTTCCGCGGGCCTTCACCACCACTGCCAGCAATCGTCATCGTTCATCGATGAATGTGCTACCCCGGACAACAAGGCGCAGCGGCTTTCCTCGCGCGGCCTCCTTGCCAAGCGGAGAGTGGATTAAAACTTGCCCAAAAGGGGACGGTGCCAAGAGTCTGACAGCCAGCACCACATTTTAGCCCGATATCAAATATTAAGGTGGATGGAGTGCGGTTTCTACAATACGGGGACTGTTGAATCTAGATTGATGTAATCTGTTGACTCGCAAAGATGAGGCTGTAGTTTGGGGCTATCCGGAGTTGTCGTTGCTGGAAGGAGAAACGGACGATTGCATTCAAGAATGTTACCAACCCCAATCATAGTCGGGCCAGGTGACCCTGCGTGGCCGGCATCAAACACCGCATGTACGTGGGATGGGAAGACAAGTATTAGCATAAATCCTGACTCTCGAGATACACAGATGATCGACAGCCGATATGTCTCTTTGTCAGGTAGCATCCACGGCCGGCATTCTCAGCAAACGTGGAGCGCCGGTGGGCCCATAATTGCCGGACATCGGGGCGGGACGGAGTGGAAATGGGGCCGGACCCCACTCGTTCCTCCCGAGGCAGCTTCCCATGTCTTCGCCGTGACCGAGAACTGCGTGGAGGAAGCTGGGATCAGCCTAAGTTGAGGCAGGCGCGACAGAACCCAAGGGTTCAAAGCCCTTCAAAATGCTGGGATGAGTGAGAGGCTGAAGACGCTTCAGCTTCAGTTGGGTCCGCTTGGTCGGCACTCCCAAGGCTGTTCCGGCATCCCAAGGCACGCGGCACTTCCTCCGGCCGTAAAGCTTCTGCAGGCAAATCTGGATGCGAGGCGCGAGTCCTACGTCTGAGAGGCCTTCGTCGTGGGTACGAGGACCTACGCACAGCGTGACGTCTTGTATTACGCCTAGCATAAGCTTGTGCAGATATGAGGGCATCCACGCAGACAAGCTTTTGCTGGCATCACCCTATGAGGCTCTCTGCGCGGCCCTCACATGGCGCTTGTATCCTCGTGTTGATGTAGAAGGCCTGGTCGCAGCAGATCTCACACTCGAAGAACTCACACTCGAAGAACTCACACTGAAAGCGCATGACGAGGTGCTCCTTTCTGTGAAAAAAACACGTCTTGAACGATCAATTAAATTTTCTTCGCTACCTTAATCAAACGTGATCTTAGTACCCGTGTGCTTTGCAGCCGCGCCCGTCAATCTCGCAACCATCAGGTCGTCTTGTGCTTTGAGCTCCGACGCAGGCTTAGCATCCGCACGAGGCTTCCTCTCCTTCCGAGCCGCACCCTCCGCGGCACCGCTTTCCTCACCCTCCTGTTGATTCCTCTTCGGCGCGTCCTTGCCGAAGCGCTTCTTATACCGGGTCTGGTCGTCCTCGGCCAGCTCGATCTTGAGCGGGCGGCCGAGCAGCTTGTTCACCCACCACTTCCTCGTCTTCACCTTTTGCTCCTCCACCTGCTTCTTCTTCTCCTTCTTCTTTTTCTTGTCATCGTCGTCCTCGTCCTCCGACCCCTCATCTTCTCCGTCCTTCATCTCCTCGTCGCCCTCCTCATCCTTCTTCTTGTCGACGAAGTCGTCCTCGGTCTCGATCTCCTCCTTGATCTTGACGAAACCCTTGACAGCCCAGCCCGCGGACTCGGGCTCCCTGAACTTGACCCATCCGTATCCCTTGCACTTGCCCGAGTCCTCGAACGTCGCGACCTTGACCCAGTCGATCTGGCCGCACTTCTCAAAGTGCTGCTGCACGTCGTCGTCGGTCGTCTTGAAGCTGAGGTTGCCCACGAAGATCTTGCTGCTCTTCGGCACCTCCTCCTTGGCCTCGGCCGCCTTTCCGCCCTTCTCGCCCTCGGCCTCGGCCTCCTTCTTCGGCCGTCCCTCGTACGACGTCGCGTCCTTGATCAGCAACTTGCGGTGTCCCAGCTCGGCCTCGGTCAGCGCGATGGCGGCGACCTTTGGCGCGACGTCGTCGAAGTCGACGTACGCGAAACCCTTGTTGTTCGGCTTGTCCTTGCCCGGGACCTTGGTCGTGGGCATGTGTAACCTGGTGATGGAGGCCTCGGTGATCATCTCGCCCGAGTTGGCGACCAGCCACTTGCGCAGCTCGTCGGCGGTGACGAAGAAGGGCAGGTTGCCGATCCAGACGCCGTGCTCGGAGCGCTTGGAGGCCTGCTCCTTGTCCTCCTTTTCCTTCTTCTTCTTGGCTTCCCTCTCGTCGTCGCTGTCGAGCTTGGGCGGGAGCTTCTTGCCCTTCTTCAAGGCACGCTTGGCGCGCTTGGAGGGGGGTTCGGGGGCCTCGAGGTCGACTTCGATTTCGTCGACGTTGGCCGACTTGCGCTTCTTGGAGTCGGGCGACTTTTGGGGGCTCGCCTCATTGTCGGAGGAGGGGTCCGCGACGGCGGCGGCGGCGGTCTCGGGGACCTCGTCCTTGACGTCCTTAGACGACTTGGACTTGGACTTGGACTTCTTCTTGGATTCGGAGGTTGCCATTTTGAATATAGTCTCTGGGCAATAACTTGGGATGCCCAAAGTTTGCGCGAGGTCGCTGTAGAAACGTCAATGGCGATCGGTTGGTTGCTGGAAGCGACAGAGGATCTCGAACGGGGGACCCTTTGCCGTTGGATTGCCCCGAAATTTTTTTGTTTCTGCGATTGGGATTTGGCAATCGATAAGACCGATAAGAGGTGACAGCGGTAGAGACCCACTCTGTCTGTTCACCGAGGCTGACCTTGAAGGACCCAGTCGGGTGGATGCATGTAGCGGTACGCCGGCGAGGTATAAGTACAGGTACTGCTGCACATAGTGGCTGCAGACAACTGACTCTGTCTGGCGCCAAGGAGACGCAGGATGGCTGGTATTTTCGCCCGAATCACGCCCTGCATTTTTGGTGGTCTTGAGTAAGCTCCAAGGGGAGAGACAGGAGGAGACTGGTCATTACCGTCGAACATTGGAAGGGAAAAGGAAGCGCGATGAGTGAGACCAGCCGGTTGAAGCTTAAGGCCTCCCTTGCTGGCTCGGCATGTTTACAATGGTCTTGTTTTGATTCAGGAAGCAACAAGACCAGGGGCGAAAGAGGAGGAGGAGGCTTGCAAAGAGACGTCCCGAGGCAACAAAGCGCAATGTAACGTGAAAAGAGATGAATCATATAGCTTGTGAGGATTAAGCACTTGGCCTTGAAGGTCGGTGAGGGGCATCCACTTGCCAGCCAGGGAGTTCCAGGTTCTTTTCAGGGACGGTTCCGAAGGACATGACTTATTGGAGCTTGAGTCTCGAAGGGTTGGCGATGGATGACGGGGCACGGTGAGGTCTTGAGCCACCCGCGACATGGGGCGTCTTGAGGCTTTTCGAGACATCCAGCCACTAGAGAGGAAAAGTAGAAAGATGCCATGGCGGAAAGAAAGAAGGTAGAGTGTAGCAGCTGAGAATGAAGGCGGAAAGAAGCCGACGGTGAGAAGTGACAGTCGAATTAAAAAGGCGAGGAAAATGCCTTCAGCTGTCGCAGAGACAGAGACACATCGACATGGAAGACCCCCACCACGAGGACCACCACTAAAGAGGTGCCAGCGCCGTCGCCTTGGTGCCCTCCGTCATCCACTCACGTGCGGATAATTTGTGACGAATGGGATCCGCCAGTCGCTTAGCAAAACGTCCAATGGCAGCCAGCCCTTCCCCAGTCATAACAACCAATTGGCAGGGGGCAGACACACCTTGCCTTTTCAGTGTCTGCCGAGAGTACCGCTAAGGCGATCAAAGTAGCGGTACAATGCAACATGTTCAGTCTACCATCTCCATCTCCCTCTCTCAACTCGCAACTCTGCAGCGCTGCACCCGTCCCGACCTTGCTGTTTCGGCATAAGGCACCCATCGGGTTGAACTCCCCTTGACCGCTTCCATCCTGTTTACCCTGCTGGATGGACATTACAGGCGGCCTGCAGCATTCTCTATCCACTGGGACCGCGGTCTCAGTTCTCCATTGGATCGCTGCAGCCGCATTGCAGATTCTGAGTGGACAACCCGGCGGGAATCCAGCCAACGCACGTTGCTTGAGGCGACTTTGAGGTGGGTAAGGTACGGTACGGGTACCTAAGGGTTGAAGTGAAGGGTAAGGTGTGTGTCTCTCTCTCTCTCTGCCTCTGAGGCGTGAGAGTTCTGGCCGCAATCCGCGCAACCACAACCATTTTCGCTGCACTGCAACGAGTGATCCTGATCCTGGTCTTGGTTCCAGCACACCAGCAGCGAGCTGCATCGGTACCCAGCAGGGCAGAGCAGGTCCAAGTGGCACTTGTAAACCAACCTGGCGAAAAAGGGAAAAGGCCTTTTTTTCCCACCTTCACTCCTCCACATCTCTCACGGTCTCCCTCTCGCTTCGCTTCGCTCCGTCTCCATCGCCCTCTTCCTCCTTTGCCCCCCAAACAAGCCTTCCTTCTTTCCCCTCACCATTCACAACAACCACGACTTCATTCAATCAACCACACGATATTCCCTCGTCTTCTTAGCACTACCATTTCATCGGCACTTGTCAAAGAATCGTCAATTTCTGGATTCTCGTGGATTGTCGTCGTCGCCGCCTGCGGTCGCAACCGTCGTCGTCACCTGGACTTAAAAACCCCAGACACTTCTCCCACCGACACCCGGCCGATCGATCCTTCGCACTCATTCTAAACATGAATGTGTTGCTCTCGCCACAGCCGCCTCATTTCCAACATCCTCACGAAGCCAACCGCATTTCTCCCTCTCGATCTCGTGAGTACTTCTCCCTCCGTTTGAGCCCTTTTCTTGCGCTCGAGAAATGGGCCAAGGCTTCGCCGTGCATCCCGACGCTAACCCGAAAACAGTGAGCCCATTTCACAACATGGCCACCAGCCGCAAGCGCAAGGCCGACGAGGACGGCGACGAGATGTCCCTCTCCCCGCGAAGCTCCCCCTCCGCCTCGTCGAGACAACTCTCCCGACCCTCGAAAAAAGTCCGCTCCAATGAACTCGTCGGCCGCCCGCTCACCCTGCCCCGACTCCTCGAGACCCTGGATCCTACTCAGCTGCGAACCGTCCTAGAGCGAATCTGCGAGCGCCACCCAGAAATCGGCCACGAGGTCGTCAGCAGCGCCCCCCGACCGACCGTCGAAGCCGCTCACGGCGTTTTGCGGGAGTATCAGGAGAAGATGAAGGTGGCCATTCCGTACGGCGAGACGAGCCCAGATTACACCTATTACCGGGTCAAGGCACCCCTGACGGCTCTCATCGACGCCCTCCTCGACTTTACGCCGCAGTACTTGCCCCCTAACGAAAGCCAAACCACCATTTCTCTGCAATATCTCGACGGCGCCACCAAGATCATTCACCAACTCCCCGACTGGGAGCCTCAGCAATACCGCCACCACAAGGAAAACGCATACGACGAGATCTCCAAGGCCTGGGCCCTGGTCATCAACGAGGCGGCCAAGCGCGGAGGAGGACTCAGCCTGCACACGGGCGGATGGGACCAGACCCTGGCGAAGCACCATGAGATTTCCGGCGGACGCATGGGCACTGCGATGAACGCAATGGCGGCGGGAGTGAGTTGGATGGCCAACAACTCGTCAAACGGACAACCCACAAACCCAGCTTCGGACCCGAACTCGATTCTCAACCAGCTCATGTCGGGAACGTATGGGGCACCTGTGCGGGTCGGACCCTGGTAAAGCATGAGGAGAAGGAACAAGGAATAATCTCAGCGGTGCATAACCACGGAACGCAACGACATCGGCCACTGTCGATCGCTTCACTGAACATATCACGACGACTATAACGACGGCTTCATCATTTTTCGCTTTTCCTCACTTCACTCAGCATGGGGCGGCAAAGGGCATAGACTTTTGGTTTTCCGCGGACAAATTCATGTCACAAAGGCCTGGTTGGGGTTGGTCGGCGTTTTGTCTTTTTTTTTTCTCTTATCAACTGATGATATCCCTTTCCTGTCGCATGTCGCGGAGTCTTCCCACGCAAGGGATGGCGGCTTGTACAAAACGTACAGCCTCCGTCTCCCTGCTGACACATTGGGTTTGACGAGGAAATCGAGTCACACATTCCACGTGTAGGTAGTTCTGGTTTTTCAAAGGGTCCAAGGGGAGAGGAGGAAGCATTTTGGGACAGCAAGCAATCACAAAACCCACCCGCTTGGGAGAGTTGAAGTCAAACACACACACACACACACATACATAATTATCGTCCCTCGTTGGGTCATTCGCAAACGGTCAACCTCGTCGAGCGACAGAGTACGCCATGTATCATGTAAACGGCATGGTTTTCGAGTCGTGCAGTACGGAGGGTTGTTTCATAGCAGTAGGACCGTAACGTCACCTTAGCATTTATCCAGGCATGTCAAAGGCAGCATGGGAAACTTGGAGTATTGAGCACGTTGTATCCATGCAAGCAGCCGTACGCGTCCCTGCCGCCGGTGTGATCGCCCCTCGTTTGCCGTTTGTCGCGGACAAAAAGGCGCACCTGTTTCAACTGCCCACACAGTCGGGTGACACGAATCGACGACGACGGCAATCCAACCCATCATCGGTGACTTTTTGGCAAACTGCGTCCGACTTTATCTTACCTGCGAACATGCAACATCCTTCCAAAGCCTTTTTTTGCGTCCGATGATGGTTCTTTCTTAAAACTTGGCTTTTCCGGGGTTCGACGGCCCGTTTTTTTCTTTCTTCGGTCTGATGCAACACCCTCCCTCCGTGCGTGCCTGATCATCGTCGATCCGTAACCCAGAGCCAGGTCAGCCGGATAGGATTTGAGGTTCCTGAGATGAAGTTTGTTGGGTCCTCTCGATTTCCCGAAGATGAGAGAGAGAGAGCGTGGCAGCCCGAAGATGGAATGAAATAAAGACTTGGGTTTTCTGGCTGCACCCCGTGGTTCGTGCACTCGGCGTGGATGGTCTGAAACTCGTGAGAATGCGAGCAAACAGCCTCTCGCTCGCCGTGGTGAGATTGGATGGGATTGGGGGGTGGGTGGCCTCTGGCCGATTACGAGATGACCCTCAGCCGCTTTTGCCAAGGGTGCTCCAGGCAAGCTTTTGGCGGGGTAAACCGTAAAGGTGAAGTAAAGTTTGTGGAGGTCGACGGGTTTTACGGGTGCCCTCCCTTCTCCAACGGTTACCTAGGTTCACTGTTCGGACGACAGCCGCCAGGCGCCAGGCGAACTCTCAGGTACCGTTCAGCGGGGAGAATACCTCCCGCTTCAGGCCAAAGGAGCCTCAACACCCGCCCGGCGACCCGGAGAGGGACCTGGAGGGGTCCAGGCACCAGCGCCTTACCTTACCTTATTCCCCAAGTGGGGAAGAGGGTTTATTATACTTATATAAGAAGAGGGTAAATATTCTTATTATAGTTATATTTAATAAATATCTATATTGATTAGAGCCTAAAATAGTTATATTTATACCTCTATAAATAACTAGTAGAACTAAATTTCTATTAATATTATCTCTTATTAAAGTAGTATTTTAACCTCTAATATTATTAATATTATTAAATTAGGATAGTACTTATTATTAAGTTAGTGCTAAAGGTATTAAAGTTCTTTTAAAGTATACCTAATTAGAATTAAAAGTACTTTAGGGTTATTAAGAAGTATTCTATAGTTAATTTTAAATATATCTAGCTATTATTATTTATTATATAGTATTATTACTATTTATTACTTACTATCTAGAGGTTTAAAGTTAATCTCTTTTATAATTTTAATATATTAAGTAGCTTAATACTAAATATAGTAATTAAGGTTATAGTTAATAATAGCTTAGCTTATAGTAGTATATATATTAGGACTTAGTTATATAGTAAGGTATATATTATTATTTTAAGATATCTATTTAAATTAGTATATCTTCATTAATAAAGCTTAAAAGGGTTATACTTTAATAATATAAATAAAAAGTCTTCTTTTTTAGTTAGTAATATAAAGAAGAAGAAAAAGAGAATAGGGGTTTATCTATTAATAGTAATTTTATATAGCTTATTAGCTATACCTTAAGAGTATTACTATAAGAGTATTACTATAAGGGTATTACTATAAAGGTATTACTATAAAAACTTAGCTATTTAGACTTTACTTACTTAGTATTTAGAGAGGTTTCTATATATAATTCTATATATAATAAGGGGGTATATACTTAGATATAATTAGTTAGATAAAATATAGGTAAAAGGGGGTAAAGATATATATAATTACCTTACCTTATCTTATTAATTTAAGGTCACGTGGACGCCCGTCACATCGCTCTCTAACGCGTGAAGACGGTGGCCAACAAAACGCGCCTTGAATTGACGCCCATAGATGCCAGGCAGCCAGCACCTTGTCGGCTCACCATCTTTTTATTTTTCAGTTCCGAAGCTCTCAAATTTTTGATGCTGAACGACACACATTCAATTGTCATTCCGCTCCCATAATCCCACAAGAAAGAACGCGTTCGACAAGATGCCCGCGTATGTTGTTGACATCCCCGACCGCGTCCTCTCTGCCCAACTAACATTCGTGATACCGCAGCCCGGGCGACCAACACAGCAACTGGGAGAATCCCTTCGAGGAGCCCCAGAAGCGAATGAGCGAATACACGGCCCAAGAAATCGCCACGCTCCAGAGCCGTCTCGAGAAGCAGCTCGGCCCCGAGTACATCTCCGCGCGCGCCGGCCCCTCGGGACAGAAGGTCCACTACATCGCCGCCGAGAAATGCATCGCCCTCGCGAACGAGGTCTTCGGCTTCAACGGCTGGTCCTCGTCAATCCAGAACATCCAGGTCGACTTCGTCGACGAGCACCCCCAGACGATGAAGATCAGCCTGGGGCTGTCCGTCATCATGCGCGTCACCCTCCGCGACGGCACCTTCCACGAGGACATCGGCTACGGACACATCGAGAACTGCAAGGGCAAGGCTGCCGCTTTCGAGAAGGCGAAGAAGGAGGGCACCACCGACGCGTTGAAGAGGGCGCTGAGGAACTTTGGCAATGTGCTCGGCAACTGCATTTACGACAAGGACTACCTCGCCAAGGTGACCAAGATGAAGGTCGCCCCGACAAAGTTCAACGAGGTTGAGCTGCACAGGCATTCCGACTTTGCTGTGAAAAAGGAGGAGAAGGCGCCGCCGCCGCCTCCGCCTATTAAGCACGAGACGACGGTTGACTCGCTTGAGGACCTTCTTGAAGGTGAGACATCACTGAACGTGGCAAGAGATTGTAGCGACTAACACCTGGAAGATTTTGACGAGGCAGACTTCGCCGTGGTTGAGGGTGATCACCCGGACGAGGTATCGCTTCCAACGGCCGCAAATGGCTCTTCAAACGAACGAGCCGCCAGTATCGCCCCAGCACCAGCACCAGCACAACCGGTTCCTCCACACATGCAGACCTCCAACCGATCCCTAGGCAGAAGCACATCAGCAGAAAATCTAGGACGGGCCCCTCAGACGCCAAATCAAGCACATTCACGCCATCAACCCCAAGCCTACGGAAACCGCCCTCAACCACCAAACCAACCTCGCGCCCCTACAAACCCTACAGCGCCGTCCGCGCCTTCGGCCCCGCCGGCCAACGGCAACATGACAACCCCGGGCGGCCCCAACTCGGCCGAGCCGATGGCCTTCTTCTCCGCACGTGCCGTACAGCAAATCCCCGATTCTGCTTTGCAGGGGAACAACGCTGACGCTCCTCTGATGATGCCAGCCGGGCAACAAGCCTTCAATCCCAAGGCAGAGAGCCCATCCATACGAAAGACCCCCGGCATAGACCACAACTCCTCCAAGCCCCTGACGCGCAGCGGCATGCATGTCCCTCCCACCTCGACACAGTCCGACGCGGCGCCGTCCAAGGGCTCGGGGTTCACGCCCGTCAGGCCCGCCGGTGCCGGTCCGGCGCCCAACCCCCAGTTCAGCCAGGCCAGACGTATCGGCGCTCCGGGCGGTCCAGGTAGTCCCTTGGCCAACCGGGGCTCGTACCGTCCGCCGACGATGAAGCGTCCCCTTCAGCAGGACGCCGGGGCTGGCAGACCTGCCCTGGCGGATGTATCGAATAACGGGGCCGTGGGCAATGCCCCTGGCGGAGGCGGATTCGATCCTAAGCGACAGAAAATGTCATGAGGGTTGGCTTGAGTAAAGTCCAGTTAGTTGAAGTTCGTGAAGTCTGGGAGCATTTGACTTGAGGCGGCTTGGAGCTTTGGAGTCTTGTTTTAGTCGGGCAGGGGGCATATTGTACGGAGTTTTGGTGTCTCAGGCGGACTGTAGCTATAAGGTCACTAAGAGCATAGATCACTCACACAATGAGACGAAAATTCCCTTGGTCACCTCGATGAGTTACGCTCAGGCTGCCTGCAATGTCTCACGATGAACCGGTCTAAACATCACCATTGTTGCAAACATTGTCCCAACGGTATTTCCCCTCGCTCTCAATAACACACCATTCCGAGTCAATCTAATCAGTCTTCAGATATCATCCCCAACCTACCTAAACCTCCGGCGCGAACGGACTATCCGCCAACGCAGCCTCGATCTCCCCCGCCCCGACCTCCCGCCCAAACAACCTCGCCAACCCCTCCAACACGTCAAAATGAAATTTCTGAAAGGCCTCCATCCGGAAGAAATCCGGAAACAGGTGCGGCACCCCCGCGTACGCCACGACCCGCGCGTCCACCCCGCGCTCCCGCAGCGCACGCGCGTAGATCAGCCCGTCGTCCCGCAGCGGGTCCGCCCCGCACACCTGCACGAACGTCGGCGGCATGCCCGCGTGCGCCGTCGCGGAGTTGAACGGCGAGAAGTCGGCGGAGGTCAGCTCGGGCGCGTAGGCCTCGTTGAAGAGGTCCATGGCCTTGCGGTCGAGCCCCGGCGCCGAGGCCGCTTGTTCCCGCGAGAAGAAGACGTCGCGGAACGGCGGGGGCACGATGGGCGGTTCGAGGAGCCAGGGGATGCTGAGCCAGACGCCCGTGAGGGGCGGGCTGAGGTTGTGGTCGAGGGTCTTTTGGGCCGTCACGGCGGCGAGGTTGCCGCCGGCCGAGATGCCGCCGATGACGAAGCCGGAGGGGAGGTCGACGTCGAGCGTGGTGTCGGCGTGGCGCGTGATCCACTGGACGGCGTCCCAGACGTCGTGCGGCGCGGTTGGGAAGGGGTGTTCGGGGGCGCGGCGGTAGGAGAGGTTGAGGACCGTGATGTCGAGGAGGGAGGAGGCGAGGCGGGCGTAGGGGGTGAGTTGGTCGCAGTCGCCGAACATGAAGCCGCCGCCGAAGAGGAGGACGAGGAGGGGTGTTTTGGTCCCGGGGGAGGAGGAGGGGGGCTTGTGGACGCGGGCTTCGGAGAGGTGGCCGTCGCGCATGGGGATCTTGATGGAGTATTCTGTCGGTGTCGCGGGGGGTTGGGATGCGATGCGCGCGGCGTCCATGAGGGCGCGGTCGGAGGGGGAGGGGGCTGTTATGGGAGGGAAGGGGTGCTTTTTCATGTGCTGTTTGAGGTTGTGATGTTAGTTACATGATGGTTGAGAAGAGGGTTGATTGGTGCTGACTTCTTTGAACTCCTCGCTGTTGTTGAGGTTAATCTTTGTCAGGAGGTGAGGTTGAGGATGGACTTACGTGAGGATGCCTAGCGGCGCGATCTTCTCTTTGGTGTCGTATTCCATCTTGAAATGGAGTGAAGTTGGCGTGTAAGTTCTTGTGGCGTTGCGGCTTTGAGCTAGAATAAAGTTTCACGATAAGTGCAGATGGTGTCTGAGTAGAATGACCTTCAATTCAAATACTTCCAATTTCAAAACCTGCAAGATGGCATTTATATATATCTATAGTCATCTCCATCGCAGAAGTCGGACACGGAGTTTCGAACCTCACGATCCCATCCGTCCAAAACGCATGATTCCCGTCCCTCACCGACTCGTACAAGCTCCGCATCGTCGGCTCCCACACGCCCCGCCGCCGCCGGGACTTTGTAAATCGCAGCTCCCCGTCCAGGGTCGGAAGCGGCGCATCCTTGACGTTCCTCTTTTCCCCACGCGGTCTTTCGGGGAAAGGTTCAAGTCCGTCCAACGCTCAATCTGTCAGCGGGAGTTGACGTGCGGAGTAAGAGTTTGTTCAAGGCAAGTGATGGACAGACACACACAGACCGAGCCTTTGGTCCTAGTTCCGGGTACGCGGAGACGGGAAATGCGGTTGAGGTCTTTCCCATATCGGGATTCGATGCCGAGGGGTGGAGGTGTTAGGTTGTGGTTGTATTCAACCCACCGGCCGCTAGAATATTGAAGTGTTCCAGCTTGGATACATCATGAGCTGGAATGGATGTTTTTGGGGCATTGAAAATCTAAGATGTGTACAATGCAGTGTCAGATATTTGATGTTTACAATCTGTATTCGTTTTCCTAACAACGCCGACTAGTACAGGTTCTGAACTACCACCCAACTCGCGCATATCCAAGTCTGGCCTGGCTCGTATCTAAGCCAGCTCGTCAGGTATCTTGATATTAACCCCCTTGCAAAACTCCCTCCATTCCGTAGTGATGTTGCTTGTCTTGCACCGTTCGTCGTCAAGAATGGTTCCCAGGTTCTGGGCATAAGGCGAGTTGAAGCCAGACAAACTCATGTTTCCCAAATCACATGTAAGTTCCGTGTGGAATCCGCGAGCGGCCCTTGCAAGAAGCCCCCGTTTGACAATTGTGTCGAGGCCGTGGAAGTCGAAGAACATGATTGCAACATTGTCCCGGATCACCTTCTCCAACTGAGTGAGGTGCTTTGAGCACGACACACCACCCGCCATTGACTTCTGATCTGCCTCCTCGAGCTTTGTACGGGCCTCGCGTGCATTTGAATGAGGCATAGGGAGCCTGTTTCTCGTATGGTCGTAAAGCGATGGTATGTATAGCTCGCGTTTCCTGCCCGGCGTATTTCGCTTTGCACGGTATTCTTCCACTGCTTCATTTGCTTTTTTCTCGTTATGGGCGGATTTTGGGCCGGAACGTAGTGCCTTGATCTTCAGCCTCAAAACTTCGTAAGCGGATTTCCGGTTGCCGACTTTTTTGATGAGCTTGGCCTCGTCGGGTTCGCAGGTGATCTCGTGCAACTTCAACCCGAAGGAGAGATACATGCGGACACAGCACTGGCGATCAGTCATCGGCAGATCGGAGGAAGAAAACAGCTGGACCCTTTGCAAGTATATCGCTGCGTCCATGTCAGGCCAGCTGAAGCCTTTATCTGGTCGAATGACGCGAGACCTGTGGTACCAGTGAGCCGCGTAGGTCAGATCACCGCCTTCGCTCATCCAATCCATTTCTTGCATGTTGCTGATCTCCGTAAACGCGTGAAGAACGGCCCCCAGAAGTATGGGGTTGAAAACGAATGATCTGGAGGCCGACAGACGCGATTCCAAAACAGGAAAGCAGGACCCCAAGTGAGGGTTGACAGAACAATCCTCTTCAGACTTATTGAGATCCTTGTTCTTCTCGGCCACGCTGGATTCATGATCCCTCTTCATGTATGAGACTCTGCTATGACTCATGTATCTCTTTATATCGGCGTCGATGTATTCCTGTAGTCCTTCCGTGTCAAGGACGTCGAGTACCACACGGATCATGAAGACTTCGTATGTGGACCATACTTTGCCTTCTGAAGAGCGCATACACTTGAACTTGGCTGTCAGATAATCCATGTCAGCTGTTTCGTCTGGATATTCATCTGCTTCAGCCCAAAGGTCGAGCAGGCGACGAAGATCCGCAACAGGGGTATTGATATCGCAATGACCGTCGTGATCTTCGAACAATGACCCGAGCCATTCGTCTGTCGCTGACTCTTTAGGCTTTCCCATCGCCTTGAAAAGCGATTTCATGAGGCGGTCCTCGTGGTCCATCGTCCAGTCTCTCAATTCCTTGTGGGGCTGCCAGCCCGTCTCCTTCAGACGTTTGTTCAAGTCCTCGTGGCTCTCTTTGCAAAACTCCTCAAAGACAGAACCCCCCAAGCAAGCCTGGTAGTAGATGAAGAGAATCTTGCTGCGGTGGCTTCTCAATGAATGATGTTTCTGGTTGAAGTTCTCTTGCAAGATGTCCAGGTGTCGAAAGGCGTACTGGGTGACGAAGGCAGCGGTCACGAGATCCGTTTCGGCTTGGCAGTATCGGCTCCAGAGTTGTTTGAAATGTGTCCTGATCTCACTAGCATCGTCCAGTAGACAGAAAAGCTCCATGAGAGGGTCGTCAGCAATAGGGTTTGCTTTGGCCGGCGAAGAATTCGTTGTTGAGCCGGCCGCTTCAGATGAGTGCTCGGTGACGATTTGCTTGGAGCAATCGCCATCGGTGTCATTGTCGACGTTTTCTCCGGGTGTGTGTTTTTCCCCCAGTACGAAGAAATAATTCCGCGCAGCTTGTGAATCAGACGTCCCGGGTTCCTGCTGGGGCTGAATGGAGCCAGGAACCCCAACAGCATTGGATGGGTTGAAGTGATCCAAGATCGACTGCAGTTTCTCGTTGAAAAACGCGTGCGTGGAGTTGGACTCCTTACACCCGTGTTCTCGAAACCGCTCCGAGACACGGCGACGCAAGCTGATCGCTTCCTTTAGCCATCTCCTTTGCTTTTTGGGCATTGGGCGTCCGGCCAGAGCACAGGATTTTGCGAGGTAAACCATTTCTTGTACGCCGTAACTCGCCTGGGTACCGCTCGCAATGCCCAGCTCAGTCGCCGCTGTAATGAGCCATCCTAGCGCCTGAGATGTTTTGTACTTGTATTGCTGGTAGGTGGAGGGAAATTCGGTTGCCATTGTGACGAAGAGGAGATGGCGTTAAAAGGTGTGACTGTATGTTCTTTCGATCCGAGGCAGATTGGGGAAAGAAGAAGTGGCATACTGGGGTTTTATAGATAGAAAAGATGTCTAGAACCTAATGATGTAGCAGAAAACACTACCGTTGAAAAAAACAACTTAACAGTTTCCATCCAGGTTCATGGCCATTTTGATTGATTTGACTTTTTACTGAAGACTCATTCAGCGGGGCCGCATGTGAGCCACAGCATAAGGATACTCTATCAAGTATTAGATCTCCATACTCAAATTAGAGTTCATGGCCATAGGATTCACAGAGGCGGAGAAAATGGTTCAAAATGAGTCAACTGTTCTCATTATACAGCTCATATCGAGATTGGCGACCCTTCAAAATCAAGTAAAATATGCCGCACTGCTAATGAGTGTGATCCCTCCGTGACGCATTTTGGCTATCAAAGTCAAATCCATCTCCGTTAAGATTAGGCTTTCCCTCGTTTATGTATGTGCCGTTAGGTATGTCATGAGCTAGTGGACTATGGTCAACTGGCAGCGTGTAACCGTTCCCGTGTATTTCAGCTTCACTGTTGTTTGATTTTCTTTTCCAATCAAGGCCCGTCACTTCAGCTATGTGTCTATGTCTGCGTGATGGAGCAGGCCACCCAATCAGGATGCCACCAACCAACGTCGTAGCAAATCACCGCGGAGAACCAACTCGGCGTTATCGCCTAAATAATCAGCCTGCATACTGATGCATGGGTCCTTTTTTGGCCATGGAGCCTGATGTTGGAATCTCACATTACCCCGCAAAGCTCATCCTAACATCGACTCATTCTTGGATGCGTTCGGCAGAGGACCGTGAGAACCATGGGCCTACGCAAACGGTTGAGGTTGGCCGTCGGCCGCTCCCGGGACCCGCCCGATGAACGCAACGTCCCGACATCGTCAAGCACTCCCCGAGCGTCTCCAAGTCCCCGCCCGCCGTCCGAATCCCGCGATGAACCCCAACCTCCGGCCGCTGGACCGACCAGCTCGCCGGACGCTATTCCTGCAACAGAGCCAAAGGCACGCCTTGATGCATGGAACAAGGCATACGATGACCTCAAAAGTACCGATGCCAAGCTTGTCAGCGAGTATGAGAGGCTCTTACACCAGGAAGCTGGGGCGGAAGATGCGCCGGCCCAGGATACATCGAGCCCTCAGACCGAGATCGATCATGCAGGCCACAAGCGTCGTAGGCAGCAGATGGAGAACATCGCACAGACTGCACTCGACCGAACAGAAAAAGAAGCCAGAGGAACGAAGCGTGCTGAAGAGGTCATGGGGGTCGTCGATCTTGCCCGGGAGCTCGGGGCCCCCGTGATCCAGACCTTCCCACAAGCAGCTCTTCCTTGGGCTGGGGTGTGCGCTGCACTGCAAGTACGTTGAGAACCCATCACTGTGTGAACGACATGTACAGATTCTGACTGAGTGATCACCCACAGCTGTTCAAGAATCCCATCACCGAGAGCAAAGCTCAACGCGACGGAATGGTCCACGTCATCACTCGCATGAAATGGTACTGCGAGTTGGAGAATCAACTTTCACGCAAGATTGACAACGGCAAAGAATCGGATTCTGGGCTCCTCAATCTTCTTGAAGACAAGATCGTCACCCTGTATACGGCGCTTCTGACTTTCCTCATGAGGAGCGTCTGTTCATACTTCAAGAACAGGATCCTGGCTGGCCTTCGGAACGCCCTCAAATTGGATCAGTGGGAAGACAGCCTGAAGGCGATCAAGAAGTCCGAAGAAGACATTTATCGGGACGTCGAATACCAAAACTTGACAGAAGTCAACTCGAACCTGAAAGAAATCCTCGCGTTCGCGAAAGAGAAGGAGTCGGAGTTTTTCGAGAACGTCCTCAGTGTCATGCAAGCGCAGTTGACGTTGCAACTCAGCCAACTCGACCAGCAATGCCTCAAGGACGTGCTTCTTCAAGATCCAAGAATCGCGAAAGAAGAGATCGAAGACGTCAAAGGTGGCTTGTTCGAGGAGTCGTGTGAGTGGGTTTTCGAGAACGACGATTTTCGGAAATGGCACGAAGAAGACGAAAGCCGTGCCCTATGGATCCATGGCGATCCCGGCAAGGGAAAGACCATGCTTCTGTGTGGTATCATCAACTCGATCCAGCACCGGCTTCCGCAGACCGACACTCTGTCGTATTTCTTCTGTCAGGCCGATCAGCCGAATTCAAACACGTTCACCGCGGTTCTACGTGGGATCGTGTATGACCTTGCAAGGAAGCGTCCTGACCTTATCAAGCATGTTCGCGAGGTTTACGATGTGAAAGGAACAAAACTTTTCACCGACAACGGGTCATGGGCGGATCTATCCAAGATCTTGACCCAAATGGTCAGTTCCCTAGATCAAGGGACGACTTATCTGCTGATCGACGCTTTGGACGAGTGTCAGGAAGATCGCGACCGACTCATGAAGTTCATCATCAATAAAGCTTCGGAACAACCAAATCTCAGATGGATCGTCACAAGTCGAAACTGGAGTAGCATTGGATCATTCTTTGAGAAGAAAGAAACTGTCCGATCCTTGTCCCTCGAAAACAACGCGGATCTCATTTCACTGGCTGTTCGCGGCTATATCAGCTACCAGGTCAACAGCCTTGCCCACGAGAAAGGCTACGATGATGGGTTCCGTGCTCAAGTTGAAACTCAATTGCTTTCCAAGGCTGAAGAGACGTATCTTTGGGTAGCCTTGGTTTGCAAAGCGCTACGCGACACCGAAGGTGATCCTTTCTGGGCCGAAGAGGTTCTGAATGAGTTCCCAGCTGGACTAGATGACCTCTACAGCAAGATGATGAACCAAGTCACTCAAGGAAAACAGGCAGACTTATGCAGACAAGTCTTATCTTGTCTTGCTCTTGTCCATCGGCCCATCACCTTTCTGGAAATGGTGGCTTGCATCGACTTAACCCCGGCTCTGAGATCTAAAGCGCTTTCTGAGGAGCGTTTAGCCAGTATACTCAAACCAATCGTCAACTTGTGCGGCTCGTTTCTCAAAATTCGAAACGAAACCGTCTACTTCGTCCACCAATCAGCCAAAGAATATCTTAATGGTCCACAAGCTGAGGCTGTTTTCCCAAAGGGCGCTTCTCATGCTTATTATGGAATCTTCCACAGGTCTATCATGAGCCTGATGACAGGACTTCATCGAGATATGTATCGTCTTGAAACCCCTGGATCTCTAGACTCATTCGGCATCCATATCAATGATGTCAAAAATCCCCTCAACAATGCTCTATCTGCCCTCAGCTACTCTTGCGTGTACTGGGTAGACCATCTTGAGGCTTGTGTAGCAGGCAACGATGATCAACTGAATATCCTCGTCGACGGTGGAGGACTAGAGACCTTTCTCAAGACGCATTTCCTTTACTGGTTAGAGGCGCTGAGTCTTCTAAGGGCAATGGGTGAAGGAATCACATCTTCGGGGAGGCTTCTGCAAATTGTCAGGGTAAGTCCCTCCAAGTTGCACGCGAACTACTACATTCATCTCCGCTAACAAACCAAAAAGAGCAGACAAGAGGCAGATGGCACCAAGGCTCATGGTCTTCTCAACTATGTCCAGGATGCGCGCCATTTCCTTCTTTTCCATGCTTCCACAATACGACGGTTCCCATTGCAAACGGACGCCTCAGCACTCATCTTCAGCCCTACACGAAGCTTGGTGAGGAAAAGCTTCGAGAAGGAGATGCCAGCTTGGGTCAGTTACGCCTGTGGAGTGAAAGAAGACTGGGATGCAGCTTACCATACTTTCCAACAAGATGAATTCAGACACCTAGGCGCAGTAGCACTCTCTTCCGACGAAAGCCGTATTGCGATGGTTTCTGAGTTTCCCAAAGACAACAGAATCGTAATCTACGAACGTGCAACCAGCCGGCGCCTCCAGACTATGGGGATTGATATGGAAGAAGACAGGATAAGACGTTTGGCCTTTTCTCACGATGGCAAAGTCATAGCATACACAACACCCACTCGAGCAAGCATCATGGACCTAAACACAGGACAGTGTCTACAAACTGTTCACTTCAACTGTTACGCCGATAAGATCTGGTTCTCAAGAGACAACACACAGGTTGTCATTTTTGGCCTAACGCGCCATGCAGGAAAGACCTCCAGATTGTTATGTGTCTGGGACATGCATTCAAATAAGTTCATCGAGAGAACCGACCTGGGCTTCGTCATAGCTTACAGCGCAGAACGACATATCTGTCTCACGGACGAAGCGCCGTTTTACATAGTCCGAAATGTCGGCTCTGGAGACATAATTGCAAGATTTCATCTCGCATCACAACCAAGTCAGTCGGTAGCGGCAAACTTTTCACCAGATGGCGAAATCCTCGCAGCCTTGGCGGGGTCTATCCAAATCTTCAAGTCTGTCAGTGGGGAGTTGGTACAATCAATCCCCCCACAAGACACCGGAGACTACTCAAAGGCGCTACTCTGTATTTCAAACGACAACCGCCTTTTAGCTCACACATTGAGCGATGCAATAGTGGTCACAGATATCACTACCGGAACATGTTTGCGGGTGTTGCAAGCTAAGAATATCGGGATGTTGTTTTTTATCAACAACTCCCAGCAGCTCTTCGAGTTTCCAGATTTTCTCATTGATGTAGCGATCCGAATCTGGGATATTACCGACTCTACTTCAAAAGCCCAGAAGCCATTCGGCTTGGATGTCCCATATCTGGTATCCTTTTCGCCCAACGCAGACTACGTAGTCGGGCGTACTGAAACAAGACTTGAAGTGTTCGACATACGCAGAAGCTCACCACACATGGTATTTACTAGTGATCGGTTGGATGATGCTACACTTTCAGCCGATGGCAAAGTTTTGTTCGTTGGGGACTTCAAGCAGATTTGTGTCTTTGACATTATGACCAGCAAATGTGTTCAAACGATTAAGATGCAACGTTACCCCCGTCGATTCTTGGCATCATCTACTGGAGATTTCCTTATAACAACCTTTGAGGATGGCTACACAGTCACTGGATCTCCAGTCTCAATCACCTTATGGTGTGTCCTTTCTGGGGAGCGCGTCCATGAATTCAAAGTCTTTCACGATCACAAGGACCTTGATCCCATGATCTTGCTCAGTCCTGATAATGATCATATTTTCTGTCTATCTTCGGGAGTTCTACAGGGCTGGGACGTGTTGACTGGTGAATGTAAGGTTCTGATTGATGAGCCTGGAGAAAAAGTTGAACATTTCGCCTTTTTCAACCAACGAAAGTCAATCTTGGTTTATCTGGGCTCATCAGCCAGAATTTATTCTCTGATAACTGGTCAACTCGAATCGGTCATTGTCCATCAACATACACTTTCAGTACGAAGCATCATCTCTCAAGATGATAAACTGGTGGTATTGCTAGAGTGTTTCCACGTTTGGATATGGGACATGGAAAGAGACACCTTTCTGGAATTCCGGTTAAAATTCTACTTAGATTGCTTCTCTCCCATTTCTCTTCATGGCAGGATCCTGCGCACAAATGCCGGAGACATAGTTTTGGAGGAGGACAAAGCGTCATGGTTTCAACCCATTACGTACGTGGGACTTGGCTATGAAGAATCAGAAGGTATTCGCGATCAGTGGATAACTTGGAAAGGCGAAAAGCTGCTGGCGCTACCCAAAAGCTACCGCGCTCTAGTTCCGAAGTTAGCAATGTTGAGGAAGCAGGTTTTTGCGATTGGATGCGAAGCAGGGGTCGTGGTTTTAAGATTCAACATAGTATGACGTAGCCTGTGGTAGTCAACCTCCTTCTCACTAGGTAGACTCACGGAGTATAATCACCCCTGCTGGCATTGCTCTTACAACAACTCGAGAATACTTCAAGTTACACGTTCTCGCAACACTGCTTAACAAGCCAGTATCAGTCAAACCAAACTCATCGTCAAGCCTCCCTGAGATACCAACAAAGATACCAAGGCCCGGAGTTTCTCGTTGCCAGTTGCTACTACTGATATTCTACATAGCTGTCCGCTCCATTAAAGAGGTTACAGCCATTTCACATATCATACTGATATTCTCGTCGCCAACAGCATTTGTAACGGTCCCAGTACGCCCTTCCTTATGGCTATTGTTTGAGCGTTTCTAGCATCTACTCAGTGCAAACAAGACGTGTCAACCAACTCACTTAGAGGTCTGCCATATTAATTAGCACGCTTCACACATGTCTGAATAACGAATATACCATCGACGATGTAGTTTCATAGAGAAGATCAAGAGAAGACCGTCAACAAACAATCTGCCCATCCAGGACAAACACAGTTGATTATAGACGAGAACGACTCTCACCTTACTCACGAATACAACCTAGACACAACCCAAGCCAGACGCATTTCCAGATCAACGTGATAGACGTAAGAATCATTGCATCACAATCAAACCCAAAAGACACCTACATCACGCCACTACACACCCAGCCCCCCATTTTCCCAACCCCTAAAGCTCACGAAAACTTAGCAAGAATGCCATCAACAAATGCAATATGCCGCGCAATACAATGCAGCCACCCTTATAATCTGGTCATTGATATCTCGCCATACCCAACGAGTACACATTTAAGCAAGAATGCCATCTACATCTACATCACCTTGCTACTCTCCAGCAGTACATCATGAATGTTGCCCAAGGAGACAATAGACATACGCCCTTTCACCAAGAGCAGGTTTTCATGCTCCTCCTCACGAATCAGCTATGATGATAACTGCTTTGACCCTAAAGAACCCGCTGACGACGATGACGAAGAAGAAAACCGTGACGGAGGCCACGACGACAGCGATCACAGCAATACCCTCAAACAACAAGCGCGATGCCATAGTCCACCTGGAGCAAGGAATTATACACCTACACCTCTAAAAGCGAGAAAATAACCCAAGCGACGTCCGTTCGAAAACAGTAACCCAGGATACCTGCGTGACAACATCGCGTCAAGCATCACCCACGATGCACAAGTTAGCGCACCGAGGAGGAGCAACTTCTCACCACAGCGAAGTCTTCAGAGAAGTTCAAGTGAAAAAGATGGAATTCGGCTTTCTACAGAACGATCCACTCAACAAATTCCGCCCCAAGAATTTCCTCCGTAGCCCAAAGCCGTCATTTTCCCATTTCAGTTCCACCGAAGGAAAAAAAAGTATTCCAATCCCAAAGAACCCCACCCCCGTAACCATTATGTAGTACAATTACAAAACAAGTTTCGTCGTCAAAGTCGCGCCGTAACTCATGAAACCCGTCGCTCGCAATGCTGGTTGATGATGATGATGATGATGACTAGTAATGCCTGTGGCGTCTAGAACGTCCCGCGCCGATGTCGATGCGGCTCATTTCCTCCATGAGAGCCCACTCGCCCTGGTCGCCGCCGCCGCCGCCCATGGCACCGCTCATGACGGGCAACGGAATCTTGGCCGGGATAGGGGGCCCTCCGCGCATCCCGCCAGGAGAGCTGCCGTACTGAGGCGCGTGGTTCTCACTGGGGTAGTCCCACGTGCTTGCTCGTGGCAGGCGCGGCGGAGTGAAGTCGCTACCACTGTCTTGGTAGTTGTGGGAAGAGATGGGGGCCAGCGGACTGTGACCTCCTGGGGACGTGGATGGAAGAGCGCGTTGCGTTCTCTTCTGCAGCCGGTTTCGTCCTCCACTGCCCGGTCCTGGCGGGGTATTGTACGGGTCGGAATGGTAGGTGACAGGCGACGCTTGCGACTGCGGCCGACCCGCGATACGAAGCTGCCGGCGACCGCTGGTAGGCATTGGCTGGGCCCCAGCCGGAGACGCCCTCGAACGGACGGACGCCGTAGCTGGTGTCTTCGGGCCCTTTGGCTCAGGTTCCGGCGCCCATGTGTCCATGGGCAGATGATCCGAAGGGTCGATTTCACGGCCGTCGTGGGTAATGATCTTTTCGTCGGGGTCGGGCCTCGAAACATCGCTGATACTGGATGCCGTCGGGTTCAGCGCATCGTAGGAGTCTGGTCCGAACGGAATTCCAGACAACCTGCGATGCTCGGACGGAGGGGGCACAGGGCTGACAGATTTTCGCTTGATCGTGTGGTGAGGACTGGGAGAAATTCCCCTTCTCGACTGTTGGGGCGGAACTGGCGAAAGACCTCGGGCTCTTTGTTGAGGATGAGGACTCACGGAGATGCCACGAGCGTGATGCGGGTTGGGCGAGACGCCACGTCCTCTCATGTCATGCGCATACGGCTGGGGAGAGACGCCTCTTCCTCTCATGTCGTTAGCATATGGCTGCGGCGACACTCCTCTTCCTCTCACTTCGTTGGCGTATGGTTGCGGCGAAACGCCTCGTCCTCTCATATCATTGGCGTACGGCTGCGGCGATACACCTCTTCCTCTCATGTCGTTGGCATACGGCTGCGGCGAAACGCCTCGCCCTCTCATATGCTGAGGCGGAGGTTGAGGCGATGCACCACGCGCTCTGGTCATCTGGCCTCCATAAGCCATGGACGACCGATGATCATGGCCAGGCGGGACGTAAGTCTGGTCGTTGTACCCCACAGGTTGACTGTGCTGTCTTCCGCGAGTCGGTGTCGTGACGCTCTCGGTCGTGTACCGCCTTGTCTGGCGTCGGTCCTCGTAGATGCGATCGGAAACATCCTGAGCAAGGGAAGGGTCCACTCCCGGTACCAGAGATGCTGGAACAGAAGGAACCCCCGTCGCCTGGATCTCAGTGCCTGAAAGCTCGGATCGCTGGGAGACGTATGAGTTCTGGCTTCGTGAGTTGTACGGTGCCATGTCTCCCGGGCTGGGCGCGAAATCCCGCGAGGCTATAGGCGAGACCTGCTGATGGCGAACCATTTCGTCGCCTCTGAGATCCCTCGTAGCGATGGGGGAGACTTGCTGGTGACGAGCCATCTCGTCGCCTCTCGGATCTCGCATAGACATGGGAGACACCTGCTGATGACGGACCATCTCATCGCCCCGAGCGTACGGCTGCGGTGAGGTGCTGTAATGAGCCGGGGAAACGTTTCCCCTCCCAGCAAGCACCAACTCATCGCCTCTCGGCTGATATTCCGGTTGCTGCTGGTAGTCTTGCTGATACTCTGGCTGAGGTGACGTGCTGAAGTGGCCTGGGGATGCGGAGCCACGTCCCGCGAAAACAAGTTCGTCACCCCTAGGCTGGTATTCCGGTCGCGGCGACGTGCTGTAGCGGCCAGCTTGTCCCATCTCTTCACCTCTGCCATAGACAGGGTTCGGGGACTGACCACGCTGCCGAGACCCCGTGTTGCTTCTGCTGCCGATGTTCAGGGGTGCCGTTGCAGGCACTTGATCGTAGCCGCGGTCATATCCCGCGTCTTGGTACTGAGAAGTGCGCGCAGGTTGACGATGAGCAACTTCCATGGACTGGGCCGGCGGCGTTGGGTTTTGTTCCTTCCCGAAACCCAGCTCGTCGTACTGAGGCACTCTCGACGTCCTTCGTGCATTGCTATTGGTAGATGGAGTGGGGGATTCCGGCACATCCTCGACGGTCGGCTGCATAGATCTGTACTCGGCATGGCCATCGTAGGAGTGGTGTCTCGGTGATGACTCGTGATAACTGTCATTAGGAGCAGGGAGCGCGTTCGTGATTGCCGGTGCAGAATCGAAGCCACGATACTGTGGTCGACCAGGGTATGCTGCTGACGAGAACGATAAACGATGAGCCTCGTTTCTGAGGACATCCTGTCTCATCGCCGCATTGGCTGACTTGGGCGGGGTATCGAATGAGCCCCTCACCACCATATCCTGCGAGTTTCCACTGTTGTGGCGGCTGCGGTGAGCAGGAGGTGGCGGCGGTCTCTCATCCTCGATAGCAGGCGCATGTCGCTGGTCCTCGAGAAGATAGGCATCGCGGGGCGGCGGTTCTGAGCCTTGACGGTAGTGAGCACGATCAACAATGTCCTGAGACGAGAACCTGGGGCTGTAGTCTCTCTCATCACGGTGCGAAGGCGGGCTGTCATAGCGCTCCTGCCTCGTGGGGGTATGCTGCGGCGTAGCCTCTGGAGGTTGAGGCAGGGCAGCTGGTGATGCCGGCGCAGATAAATCCAGCTGGCTGCTCCGAGGGTTTGGCGGAGGCACAGCTGCCGGGGCCGGGTTGGTATTATACTCTACGGCTTGTAGAGGCGACTGCGTGGGGATCTGCGCCGCCGCCGGCTTCTTCGAAGGCATGGGTCTGGAGCCAGAAAGACTCTGTTCTCTCGGCTCCGGGGCAGGTGATGTCGAAGCGCTCATTTCCTTGGGCCCTCGCGGACCACCAGTGCGTGGCGGAGTCGGCGCTTGGTCCGAGGACGGGGTGGCAGGTGCCTCGCCTGTGAAGGGGTCGGACGGCAACGGGCGCCTCTTGATCTGCTTGCGGGGGATCGTTCCCTGCGATGAGTAGGTATCGGACAGGTCGCTATCGACAGGTTTCGGCTTCGCAACGGGTTTCTCAGGCTTCGGGCGGATGTCGTAATATGTGATCTCCATGCGCACCTCGCCAGCGTACTTGCCCTTGAAGGTCAAGTTGCGCCACAGGTCGTTTTGTCCTCCGCCGGGGACGATGATGTCCCTCAGGTCGATCCATGTCTCTCCGATGAGGTCTGTCTTCTTGTCGTCGTGAAATACGGAAACCTTGAGCTGATAGTAGTCTGGGGAGTCGTGAACGGCGAAACGGAGCTCTTGGTCCCTGGAGGATCTGTGTTAGTCGACGTCGCTGAATCGCGGAGAGGTTTCGAAGGGTTTCGAGGGTGGGGAGGAAGCGGTACCATTTTGGAGTTTGACCTCCTCGAACATCTGTCGTCGTCCTCTTCGCTTCCTTGCCGAGGCGCGCAGCGCAGTAGGGGTCCTGCTTCCCGATAGTCTTGCGGTTGGGCAAGTTCTTCGCGCGGTCGACGATAGCGACCAGCGTGCCGATCAAGGGCCCATCGACACTGGGGTCGGCGAAAATACCGGCCGTGTGCATCCCATTGAGGGGATGCGTTTTCGACTTGGCCGCTGCCAACATGGTGTGTGGTTGCTGTGACCGTGGTTCAATATGTTGTTTGAGAGGTCAATTCGGCTGTACTTGTTGACAAGGAAAAGAGGCCAAGTGACTGCTGGTATGCCACGCAAGAACAGGAACTCGAGATAGAAAATGCTGGTGCTTGAGAAAGCTCGTTCTTTACATTGGTCGCGAAGCTTTTGGGATGAGGGTATCAAAACAATCGAGGGCTCCTGGCTCGAAGATGACGGCAGAGCAGCAAAGACACACAAACAACAGAATTGGCGACGATGTAGCCGACGATGAGAAAGAAGGAACGGAGTCGACACCCGGGTCTATGCTGAAGCCGTGGAATGAATGAAAATTGGCCGCGGTCAGTGGGTGAAAAAAGAGCAGATGAGGTGAAGTGAGGGTGAAGGAGAGAGAGTGAGAGGTATGCAAGGGTGGAAAAGACACCAGAAAGCAGAAGCACCGAGAGAGAGCAAAGCGCAAGCCGCAGCGCAGCACAGCAGGATGATGAATGATGATTGTTTTGGGCCGGACACTGGAGGGCGGCATGCAGGTTACCTTACCAATTGGAGTGGAGTGTGCAGTCTGCAGTGCGGTTAAGGTACCTTGTAATACCTTTGCAGGCAAGAGCTTGGTACCTGAAGCTACGGGTTTCCAGCCACTACGAGACAGGTATATTCCTAGCTCTGTTGCAACGGACGACAGGTCGCGGCTAAACCACACTGGGGAATCGGGGAAAGATGTCGATGCTTGCTCGGGCAAGCTGCGAGGCAGAGGCAGGCGAAGGCAGCCCGCCCGAGGAAGCTAAGCCAGGAAAAGAAGACAGCGCCAGGGTCCCCTAACCGTAAACGCCAAACCGCACTGTGGGCGACAGGGCGCTGCAGGGTTGGTCCCCAGGCCGCGCGTGTGGTGGCTGGGCGAATGAGGGGCGGTAGAACCCCACCTGTATCCAACTGTCTCCACCAGGGACCTGGATTGGGGAATATGTTGTGGCTGGTCGGGCTGGGAGCGAGACATCGGCTGTCACCTACCTTACCTTTACCTCACCTTTTGATTTTTTTTTCTTGTCACTCCAGGCACCGAGCAAATGCCAGAAACAGGTTAAGTGATCAGAGTCCTGATATGACCGAAGCTGACTGTGCTACTGTGACAGACACAAACAGGAACGAGAATGGCTCAATGTGGCCGCATTCAGAGCTCCACCACTCCGTCACGAATTCACGTCACCTAAATCGACACACACGAGCATCGTTCATACATAATTCAAGAGGCTGGGCCTGGACCTCTCGATTTTCACCTCCTCCCACTTCAGGTTCCAATGCCAAACTAACGATCATGGATCTTTCTTGCAGAACCCTCCGGGACCCAGCACAAATCAAGAGGTTGATGTCCCTCCCGAATACAGGGGTCTCGCCCTCTGAGTTGCGCCTTGCAGGGGTTCTCGAAGCCACCCCTTCCAAACCTTTTTTCACCTCCCGCCGACAATCTCCCTCGCTTGCGAAGGTGAGGCCATGTCGAGATGTCCTTCCCGTCCCTTCGACATCTCCACAGCCCGGGGAGCCCTACAAGCGCACTGCCGGGTCTTCCTTCACCGTGCCACCATTCGGCTACTCTACCTGCCACTGGACGTGTCGTGTCGAAATGCTGTTCGCCGACGCGACTCGTTTCTCTCGGGTGTAACCAAACATTCAATCAATATCTTGACCGTAACTCGAAAAAAAACACGTTGTCGAAACGGGACACCGACAAAACGAGAGATCAAAGCCGTTGAGCAGGTCCGACTGTCACTTTTGACTTCTGCTCAGGCACTACATAAATCAGACGATTACCCCTCAAGCTGGAGGTTGGCGCCTATTAGCTGCCATCTCGTCCGTCTTCTCGAACAAAACGATCCGGGCATCCGACGTGCTATGTTCCCTGTCAAGCTGACAAGGCGCGACATAACCTTTTTTTAGTCGCGGCGCGGCATCAAATAAAGCACGAATGAACGAACCGTGAAACTCGCCCTCTCGTTCACCAAAACGGCCAAGACCGCAAACAAATCCACCCGCCATCTCCAACGGATTGAACTGGCACCACTGGTTGGGCATTTGGTCTTGCCGCAGCTGCAAGGCATTCGAAGGCCGCCGCGCGCAGGGGATATGCACATCATCCCGAACTGTAGCTGAGCCTCAATGGGTGACGCGCCGCCCGCCGCCCCAACGGGATCGTCGAAACAAGATGGGATCCGGCCGTCGTCGACCAATCACGACTCGTGGAAACGTCTTCCGTTGTCATTAATTGTGAGGCCCTGCCAATCAATCTGCAGCGACCGATCGCGAGGCTTCCAGACTCCAGTCCTGCCAGTGGTGTTTTCTCCACCACAGGCCGCCAAGATCTCGTTCACAAACAAGCTGACGACTCTCCTCAAGTCCCACAACCAAAATAGAAGCAACACAATCAAAAGAAACCCAGGCTCCTCTTTTTGAATTTTTTTTAAGCTTCAATGAACCCCGTCACGATAGAGTAAGGTAGATCGTCACTGTGGATTTGTCCCATCAGCTCACGCACAGAAACGAGAAGAAACAAGATTGACAGGGCATGGCCGCTGTCGGACCGGCACGGCGGGACATTTCGTGATCCATTCGCTGAACCAACATTCTCACCCGAGCGCGCGGGGTTACGTATGCGCCCTACGTCTTGCCGCATTCCTGTCCTCACGGCCTCCCCGGATATGTACTCCGGGGCATATTTCCTGGCGATTCAAGATTGAGCCTGTTTCTTAGTCCCGCGACGCATACCAAGCCGGACTATTCAATCCGGTCCTCACACACAGTGAACACTCGAAGGTCCCGTCACCACTTCGAATATCTGACCCGACTACTCGTTCATAGGTATCGCTGAGACACTAACACCTCCAAATCTCCATGTCTCAGCCCAAACCAAAGAAGCAACTCAACCGCAATCCCCTCCTTCTAGCGCCACGCACACACAAAATATCCTCGGTCCTCAGGCCAACCGTCACCCCTCCTAGCGCCAGAACAAACTTTACTTCCTGTCACAGCACGAGATGGCACACACAGTACCCGTCGCCAACGACGCCAACGCCCCGACGCCCCGGCGCGCCCTCGTAGTTCGTCCCGTCCTGTCTTCCAGCAAGCCGCATGTTTCTCGCCGTGGCAACCAACCCCCTGACAACGGTTTTTCTTCCTTTCCTAGAGGAGTGTCGTCGTCCCGGACAATAAGTACCACCACCACCGCCGCCGCCGCCGCCGCCAGTCTTCTTGGCTATTGAGTGACAGAGGAGATGAACCCGACGACTTCGCCGGCGGTTCATCCCACTTTCGCGCAAGACCAGTTACGAGTCCAAAAAGTACCTTACAAGCCTGCCAAGCGGGGCCAAGACCACCCCGGGACGCGAGTCCCATCAATCGTCCCGCTTCCGACGGCCGGGTCCGAGTCGGCGTGGGATGCCGTGTTTCTTGGCCCTACCGATGACGTTTTTTGCAACCCCGCGGAGCTTCCTATCGTTTCCGATCCTGCAGCATTCGTGATTATTGCGTATGTGACCGCCTTCAGAACAGAATAGTGACTCGGCAATGGCTATTCTCTAAGCCCTCGAAGAGTAGTTACCGCTCCCCCTCAGGCAGCAGCAGCAGTACAGTCTGGAGAACAATCGCGTAGTTGGACAAATTCCCGGGCCATTGTAAGAGGTGACTGTTTGTCCCTGATCTCATCCTCCAGAGCAATTACCCTCGAGAAACGTACCGAAATGGGGTCTTCAGGCATCCTCTCACAACCCAAGAGCAGAACCAAACTTGGGGAATAGACTTCCAAGTTCCACAAGCTTCCCCTCCAACCCCCCTCCATCAGCCTTACAGGATCAAGCGACCACCAAATTAAAAACCATCGCAGGATTTAAGAAAAGCACGAGGCAAAAAAAACCAGAAAGTTCAGCAACCCAACGGAATCCAGCCTGTGAACGTTGGAGCCTGAATCTGATATCGCGAGGTTGTCCTGGAGGGATGTTGCCTGGACGGAAAGATGGAGTATCGGGAACCACCGCAGAGCTTGGGCAGCAATTCGATGGCTGGATGGGCTTGGGTTGACAGATGAGAACTAGAATGAATCATCGGATTAGCATGTGTCAGACGATGATGACAGGTTTCTTGATGCCTGGTGTTTGCAAGATATCGCGTTCTCGGCACTGTGGCATTGCTCGTCGTCGTATCCTGTAGGCCACACATCTTAAGACCAGTACCCAACGTTTTCCCAAGTCGTCCAGGCCGTTGACGAAGGTGTTCATCGAGTGTCAGTAATGATCACGAGTCCCCTCATCACCATTCTTCCTCGTCTTTCCAACCTTATATCATGCCTCACGCCTTCGTCCAAGCCCAGTTCTCTGCAGTGGAGTTGCGACAGCCTCGCAAAGCGCGGCCGTGTTCATTCATCGGACTCAATGCCGGTCCTGCCCTGTCCCAAAATCTATAGACACATCGTCTCGGGCTCAAAGGCCAAACGAATCAAAATCTCATGTACCGGAAATTAGTCAAACCCGCATTGCGTTGCCTCCCCACGGCAGCAAACATCTCGGGATCCCCAGATCTTTCCTTTTCCTTTCCGTTTCCGAACTCAAAGGCCAGTCGCCCGGCAAAAACCCCGTCTTCAATCCTTCCATTCCAAGAGCTTCCCGACTTCCAAAACACCGACAATGTCCCCTTGATCCAGCACTGCGAGGATCGAGTCCGGACTGCACACGTACTCCCCGTCGTCCGCCGCCATCTGCATGTTCCTCACGAAGTCCACGGCCCGACGTATCGTCAACGTCGAACACAGAGACAACATCTCGGCTCGCGGCACCATCAGCCCTGAAATGCCTTTCAGAGGTCGTGTGAAGTCTTCCGTGGCTAGTTTCCTGATCCGGGCTGGGGATGCCACGTCGTTCCCTGCGCGTACCCATCCCGAAGGAGAATCATAAGCAGCCCGGAATAAGTCGGCGCCGACGCTATCCGGGCAAAGCATGTCCGAGTCGGGGATATCGGTCCACGGGACGGCCAGCTCTAGAATCGTCTGCGGTTTCCTGAAGGCGGCGCCGATTGCCCCTCCAGGGTGATTTCGTGAGAAGACATTCGACACGCTGGGATGCAGCTCCTGCGCCGCCGCAATAGCGAGCGCATCACCCACAGCCAGCGCGACTGTTGTGGACGTTGTCGGCGCGGACACCCCGAACGACGCCGTTTCACTCTCGTGAATGGGCGCGGGCAGCAAGATAGTGTCTGGCCGCAGCTTGATCAGTTCGCACGTATCCGGCCGCGTGTGGCCCGTGAGAATGATCAGCGAAGAAGGTTTGTCGAGGTGGGGTAGCAAACTGAAAAGTTCTGAAGTTTTGCCGGAGAAGGTGATGAACATGAGAATGTCGTGTTTTTGAATGATACCCAGATCTCCGTGCAGCGCATCAATGGGGTTCAGAAACACGGAGGTAATAGAAAGGCTGTTGAAGGTTGCGACAAGCTTGTTGGCGATGTGTCCGGACTTGCCCACGCCCGTAATAATGAGCTTGCCTTTCTCGCCCTTGTGCCGTGTGATTGCCGAGACTGTGCGATTGAAGCCATCGCGGGCAACGGGATCCGTCTCATAAAGTGCTGCCACGGAGCGCAGTGCTGCTGCTTCTGTCTTGAGCACATGTGTTGCGGCATGCAAGCGGTCTTGCACCATTACGCAGCTCTCATCGGTCTCGGGGATGTCATCGGGGGAACCAAGGCTGAGTTCTTCTAATTCTTCGAGAAAATCGTCTTCTGGTGGTGATACGGGTGGTGATGGCGGCGAAGGCGGTGGCATTGAGTCGCAATGAGGTGCGCCGAGGACGTAGACGGCGCTGGTCTGCACCGGGCGGTGCTCCATGTGACGGTGGTCCCCCATGATTATGATATTCGGTGTGAAATGGACAGAGATAAACGCCGAGTTGATCGCAATGTCGTTGTTCGGTAAACAAATCGTCAACTTCGTTATCGTTATCACTCAGACGGGGTCAGAGTGTTGCCGTGAGCTGCAATTCGCAGTGCTGCTTCTTCCTTCGAAAGTTTGCTGGTGGGAGCAACACGGCTGAGGGCTGAGAGCTGAGATGACTGCGGGAACCAGAAATAAAGACCAATTCACCTGAGATTGAGTCGCGGGGAGCAGCTGGATTGAAGAACAGGGCTGTACCAAAACTCCATGACGTTGAGAAATCTCGCGACGGCCGGGGTTTAGTGAGAATTTGTCCGAAGCGCGCGCGGTTGAGTTAAAGAGAGCAGGAAAAGAAAGGATCGAATACGTAAGTTATGTAGAGATACCGAGGACCCTGCGCGAGGGAAGCGCGACCTTCCCAAACTCACCTTAATTGCTGTCCCCTCCATTCGGGGCTACCCTTGACTTAGCTTCGAGCATGGTGGATAGCTGCCCCGATCCGGGCGCAATGACTGGCCGATAAACCCATCTCTTTGGCTCTTGGTCCCGGCATGTCGCGCGTTGGAGGGATTGCTCTGCATGCCCTGCCTCTGGCGTGATCGAATAAGGCGCCCTGACT
This sequence comes from Colletotrichum karsti, assembly GCF_011947395.1. Classification (NCBI taxonomy): domain Eukaryota; kingdom Fungi; phylum Ascomycota; class Sordariomycetes; order Glomerellales; family Glomerellaceae; genus Colletotrichum; species Colletotrichum karsti. The sequence goes on from NW_024065904.1 coordinate 1,332,897, forward strand.
GGGTCCTCATGGAGGTCATGGAGGGACGGTTGGTAATCAGATCCGAGACTGACAATCTAGAGTTCGCTGAGATAGCATGGAATCTTGGGAATGAGACAAGCCTCTCTGCGCTTTGTGGACGTAGATGGCGCTTCCACCGGTTCCGGGCGACCGAGTGTACCATGCTATAGTCGAGTCAGGCAAGGGGACCAACAGATTGACGAGCCAGACCGAACAAAGATACGGGCGCAATAGACAGCGTGCGGCTTGTGTGTTCCTCCCAAAGATAGGAGGTCGGGATCACAAGCAACCCGAACCCTGCCAATCCGGTGGGGTTCCGCGAGTCTATGATCCATCGATGTTTTCCGAGCATGCGATTTGGATATCGATGCGGCCAAACCAGGCGATGATGCGTGCGTCTGGCAGATGCCAAAATCGACCGACCAGACTACCCTGGCCAAGTCAGGTACTAAACTGACAAAAATTTCCTTGACCGCCAGGTGTTTGCTGAGGCTGGCATCTCTCCTTGTGAGAGGCGTTGATGTTGTGAAGATCGGATCGGATTTCAGCGGAGATTTCGGTTGAAAATTCACGGGTGACAGATCGCCAAAGACCCTAACGACCCTGGCAGTATGCGTTGACAAGACCGCAAAAGGCCCGGCCTCCGCTTGAAGATCCGCTTCGAACGTCGCTGAAAATTAAATGGTGTCTTGTTGTTGTTACCCCATTGAGGGGATTCGATTGGGAGTTGTTTCCATTCCATGAGTCGTGTTGATTAGATTCAATTTCCAACTTTCCGACAGACTCAACACGTCTCGTTTGTTCGCTGTCGGCACTTATGCTTTCTAAACCGCGAGTATGGCCCTGCAACAATTGCTCATGTTCCTGTTCTGAAGTTGTCTTCAAGAATACTCTGACCAGCGGCAGTGGTATCAATGACGTCCCAGAATACTTGCAATTCGAGCCGCTATTTGCTGATGGGAGATTGTGAAGGAGACGCCATCGAACCAATCACATGAGCCATTGGCAACACGACTTCTGGATCTGGATGCCGCATTGTCATGCGCAGCAGTTGAAGACAACAGCGAGAATGAGGATCGCTGTGGTCACTCGACATGAGCCAACCGTTTCGCAGTACCACGGTTGCGCAAGGCAAATCTGTCACTGTCGCAGCCGACAGAGCCAAACATTTCGGTGGCTTGAGTCCTGAAGTAAGACGAGAAAGTGTTTGAAAAGGGGACTGTAGTCAACCTCCAGAGGACGGCGAAGACAAGAAAATCCAAGTCGTCCTCTTCAATTCATCCGTTCCCTGTGTACCTGAGTTTCTCTTGTCCTGCAAAAAATGCATCTCGGCTTAGCCATCATCGCGGCCTTGAGCCTCACCATCGACGCCTACCCGCAACAGCGACATGGCTTTCTCCGAATCCTGCCACGGGCCAATGAGACGGGGATTTTGTGCGGCCAGACCGAGTACTCCCTCACCGAGGTGCAGTCGGCGGCGGATGCGGCTTGCCAGCACGTGGAGGACGGCACGACGGCGGGCAGCTCGAGCTACCCGCACACGTATCGAAACCAGGAAGGCTTCGATTTCAACGGAGTCGAAGGGCCCTTTGTCGAGTTCCCGATGAAGACAACTGGTGTCTACAAAGGCGGTAAGCAATTTAATCAAATACGGTTTTCTGGCCAGATCGGCGATCTGGCTCGGGTGGTTGTCCAGGCTAGCAGTCACAGCCTGCCAAGACGCGTTAGCGGCAGGGCTGCGTCCTCTCGTAGTCCAGCGCGATGCAGTAGAGCGACCGAGTATTTGAGGCTTGAGCTGACTGAAACGTTGATGGTAGGCAAGCCTGGAGCTGATAGAGTCATCATCACTGAGAAGTGCGTTCTGGCTGGCCAGATCACGCATACCGGGGCGAAGGGCAACGCGTTTGTGGGATGCGAGGGAACCAGCTAAACATCAATTGGATGCCTGTTGCTGACGATGCTGATAACGGTTTTGGTGTTTACCCCCACGACGGGTGGTGTCGATGGCGGTTAGCACGGTCAGGTAGTCGAATAAAAGAACACCGTCGCCAGTATCACAGGCGTCTTCCTCGCATCTCGCTTCGGTGCTTGTTTCCTTCTTCGAATTATGCTCTTCTTGGCCAGCTGGAATTTTCGAAGTCTGGTAGTCGACGTTGTGAATTGTAAGCCCAAGTTCGAGCTGCAACGAGATGGGATGAATGCGAATCGTCCATCTCGGAGTACGGTCCGCGCGAGTGTGAGCGGTGAAGATCAAGGTGAAGACCAATGGTTCTAATTCCGAGTCAACGCTAGGTGATCTTGTCGTTGCAGCAGCAGCAGTGCGCGAGTTGTGAGGAGATGCGGGTTGTAAAGGTGAGACGGAAGGTGGAAATGGTTGGTTCAGTTGCTGCAAAGCTCGTAGCTTGCTGCCTGCCACCCGTTCCAAGGAAAGGTACTTCCATCCACGGCAACACTGGCCTTGGTCACAATGTATCTTTCCTCCCAACCACATTGCCTGCAAATGCACCTGCACCACACGCGTACGGACGGCAACAGGCCACGACCACCCACTGGTCGGCTTACCGAAACGGGGAGGCAGGTAGCGTCATAACTGAAGCCGGTCTGCCCACCACCAGCTATTGATAGGCGCCCCCGAAACTTGCAGGATTCCCGTTCGAGTCGCTTGCTGCCTCTCTACCGTGTTTTCCCCAAGGTCACTTGGCAACTTCTTTTCACTTGCCTCAAACCCGTGTTCCCCAGGCAGACAGGAGGGGAAAGAGGCGACTTTACTCGAAAAAAAAGTCAGCGACCAGTCTCAACAGCAATCATGACACGAGTCTCCGTCTACAGCGCAGCCCTTGTGGCTTTCGTCGCCGGTAAGTACCTGACTCTCACACCTGAGGTCCTGCTCCACGGCGAGAATGGGAGGTATCCACCTCCGTCGTCATCGTCCGTTTCCGAAGCTCGAAGCTGGACGGACGACGATAGTAGCAGAGCTGTCTACCTGCCTGGCAGCAGCAATGGATGAGATGCGATGCGACGATGCTGACGGTCCTCCCCAACAGCGACGGCGATGATTATCACGTCCATCACCCTCCCGCAGTGGGTGAGCTACTCGGCCACGGCCGCCGATGGGGTCGAGTTCTCGAGGAACATCGGCCTGCACAAGGAGTGCGACAACGTCGGGTCAAGCCCGCCGTGCCACGTCTTCCCGACCGAGGACCTGTGTAGTAAGGACGGCGAGAGATATTTCTGCTCCATGTGGCGCTCCGTCGGTTTCCTGGCCTCTTTCTCGACAATTCTGCACCTGGCGTCCATCGTCACTTTCCTCCTCCTCATGTCCGGGGGCAAGTACAAGCGCGAGACGGGCTGGAAGATTCTTAGCGGGCTCTTGATCCTCGTCGCGGTCGTCGAGTTCATTCTCATGGGCATTGTGGTAAGTCGCGTGGACAACTCCACCATTGAAGATAGGCATCTGACGGCTCGCAGGCATACCTTTTTGACAATGACGAGTTCTTCCGCGTCCCGGGCTGGGGCCTCGACACCTCCTGGATCCTGTGCACCGTCAGCGCGTCGTTGTCGGTCCTCTGCGCTCTTGGACTGGCTATCTCCGCATTCGTCCTTCCACCGGAGGAGGGCTACGAATTCCTCAATGACCCTCTGCCGTGAGGAGCTCTGCGCCTACTGAATCGGGAAAACATAGATTCTCTCTTCGCTTTTCGCTTCTTGGTGCTTTCTTTTATATGCACCCTCAGGAACACGGCGTTTATTGTTGCATATTTGTTATACGGGGAGTTTTTGAATAATGAAAGCGTTTTTGATGGAGTGATGGGCGGCTCGCATCTGGTTTATGCGCCAAATAATCTACGTAGCCAATACACGAACTTTTCAGCGTCCCGAAGAGACTCTATTCTATCTCTTCAAGAGACAAGTGACGACATTGAGGCGATAGAGATAAGCGCTCGGGTGCAGGTGCGGGGCGGGCCAGCCATCCCCGCATTCAGAATGGCCGTTTGTCAAACATCCAACGGCGCGCTATCAGCCAATTTTCATCTTTCGAATTTCTAAAATTCATACCCAATAGACGATCCGCTGGAGGTTTCATAGTTGCCTTTCGTCGTTCATTCCTCCATTCCCCATTTCATCACCCGTCAACTCACCAACCATGACCGTCCCCGCGCAGGATGAGGGCCTCACCCCGGACCAGCTCGCCTCCTTCCACCGCGACGGCTACCTCATCATCCCCGGCGCCCTCTCCCCGGAGACCGTCTCGGCCCTCCTCTCCGAGACCCACTCCCTGCTCGACAACTTCTCCCTCGCCGACCACCCCATGACGCGCTTCTCCACCGGCGAAAAGGCGGACCACGTCGGCGACGACTACTTCCTCACCTCGGGCGACAAGATTCGCTTCTTCTTCGAGGAGGACGCCTTCGACCCCGAGGGAAACCTCGCCAAACCGAAGGCCCGCGCCATCAACAAGATCGGCCACTACCTGCACGTGCTCTCCCCGCCCTTCGCCGCCGTCTCGGACCCCGAGTCCGGGGCGTCCGGGGCGCCCGTGAGGGGCCGGCCGTCCGCCGTGGCCCGCAGCCTGGGCTTCCGCGACCCGCGCTGCCTCCAGAGTATGGTCATCTGCAAGCAGCCCGAGATCGGGGGCGCCGTGCCGCCGCACCAGGACTCGACCTTCCTGTACACGGACCCGCCGTCCGCCGTGGGCTTCTGGTACGCCCTCGAGGACGCCACGCTGGAGAACGGGTGTCTCAGCTTCCTGCCCGGGTCGCACCGCTGGGCGCCCGTGGCGAACCGCCTGGTGCGCAAGGCCGGGGACGCGGGCACGGAGATGGTGCCGAACGAGGGCCCGCGGTTCCCGCCCGGCGACGAGTACGGCGGCGACGCGCGGGGCGAGAAGGACGGCGAGGACGCGTACGTGCCCGGCGAGGTCAAGGCCGGTGACCTGGTGCTGATTCATGGTAACTTGCTGCATAAGAGCGAGAAGAACTTGAGTCAGAAGGGACGGATTATTTACACGTTTCACGTCATCGAGGGAGAAGGCACGCAGTACGATAAGAGGAACTGGTTGCAACCGCCCGAGGCTGGGTTCACCAGGTTATATGCTTCCTAAGGCAGCTCGTGGGTATCAATTGATAGCGTCAGTCTGCCCTAACAAATTACAAAAGATCCTCTATTCAAGTTTCCAACCATGCCAGTGAAACGGAGAGGTTGTACAGGTATCTCACAATTTAACCACATCCATAGCGGGGCCCCTTTTACTTCCTCTTGCCGGCGGGCTTCTTCGCCGTTTCCTCTTCCGAGCTGTCATCGTCGTCGCTGTCATCTTCGTCCTCTGAAGATGAGGAGGAGCTGCTGGATGTCTCGGCGTCTCTCTGGGCAGCCTGGCGCTGGATCTCAGACTGGTTATCAGACTCGTCGTCCGACGAGTCGCTGTCACTGCTCGTGTCGTCGTCGTCGTCATCGTCGGAAGACTCGTCCGAGCTGGTATCGTCCATGTTCGCCGTACGCTGCTTGCGACGACGAGGGGCATTCTGCTTCGTCCCGTCGTTGAGCTTCACCCTCTTGTCAACAGCCTCCTCCTGAGAGGCTGCTTGCGCCACTACGGCAGGCGTCTCCTCGGTGTCAATGGTCATTGCGTCGCTGTCATCGCTCTCCGCCAGCTCCTCCAATATCGTCTCGGCGCGCATGCGCTTGATCACCCGCTGCGTGATCGCAACATCGGTGGACTGGGTCACGAAGCCGCCCTCGTCGAACCTCTTTCTCTTGCCATTGCTCTCCGAGCCGAGCTGCATCAGGCCAGCGAGAACCTTCTCGTACTCGGACTGCTTGACATCCATGTCCGGCGTGCCTTCAGGGAAGGCAGCCTTGCCCTTCGAGGCGTCCTCCTTTTGGACCTCTGCCGCCGTCTCTCTCAACCTCTTCCTTGTGAAGCCCTTGAGGTCCTGGATGTAGTCGTAGAAGGTGTTGATATCACTCGACGGGATCTGGTCGGGTTGGAAGACTCGCTTCATCAGGATGGTCTGGCAGTTCTTGTTGAACTTCCACGAGTCGCGGGCGTGCTTCCAGGTCCTGAGATACTCGAGGGAGGGCTTGATGTCGGCCTGTGGCTGCTGTTTCGCGGGCTTGCTGCTCTTCTTCTTCTTCTTGGCGGCGTCGTTCCTCGTCGACTCGGGGTTCTTTGTGTCGTCGGTGAAGGTGACGGACTTCTGCTTCCTCAGGGTCGGGGGTGTGGAAGCATGGTCGTCGGTGCGGGTCCTTTTGAGGGGGGAGCTGAACGCAGGGGGAGTCGAGAAGTGCTCGGGACGTTTCCTTTTGGCGGCGGCGGCGGAGGCGCTGGCGGCGTTCGCCGCATTGACGCCGTTCCGGCCGTCGTGGTGTTGTAGACCGTTGGGCTTCGATCCCTCGGCGTTGCCAGCAGCAGGGCCGCCAATCTCTGAGCCGGATGCGGGCTGCTTGAGCTTGAGGCCCAATCGTTTCCAGGCCGGGATATTTGCAGACATGACGGGCAGCAGCGGGCACACCCTCTTTTTTTTTCTGTCCTTCGTCTTTTCGGGCGCGGAACGGAGGGATGGACCGGGAATTTGCAGTCTGCGCGTCTCGCCTGACGAAGAGAGAAATGCAGAATTGGGCCGCTTCAGTGCTTTCCACGTGTGCTCGACCTATTAGATTGGAACGCAATCGCTTCTTGTCCAGCAGTCCGATTGGGCGCGGCGTGTGGTGCTCGACACTGGAGAGGGAGTATCGGGAATGGTGCTTCCAATATTTTTTTCTTCCCTTCGATACCGCCTGCCAAATTTCTGGCAGCAAGATGCGTTGTCGTTCCCGCAATGAGCAGGGGTGCCCCGCTGGATCCTTGCTGACGGCGGTACGTACCGGGAGCATGCCGAGGAGAGCTGAATTATGTCAGCTTTCCATCTTCTGACTGCTGCCTCAGGCTAAGAGCCAATTGCTTTGGCGAATCCAAGGCATCCACTCAGCCTTTCCAGCTGGAGCTTCCCGGCAAGGTACCTTCCTTACGTCGCCTCGCCTGCTCTAGGCAAGCTCCTGCAAACGCGTCGATACTCCAAGAGCTCCGTCAGAGCTCAGCCCCAACACCAAACAACCGCCATCTTCGTCCTGAGAACATCGCCAATTTCATCCGGCTCAATCCCACCGATTTCGACTTTTCTAGACGTAATTCGACCCTCGTCGAGTTCAGAACACCGCCAAGATGTCGGGTGCGTACTACGACGGCCGCTACCCCAGCAACCTCCAATTCGAAGTCGTTCATCACAACTGACATGACTTCCTCAACCAGGTGGCTCAGCTTATGACCGACACATTACGATCTTCTCCGAGCAGGGAAGATTGTACCAAGTCGGTATGTACTCACCCTTCGCCCGCCAGCCCGACCGATTGCCCCTCCCTGCGGTGATGCCATCGAGCGGGGCCCCCGACACCACGGCCTGAACCGAACAAGCTGACCAGACATCCCCGACTAGAATATGCCTTCAAGGCCATCACAGCTGCCAACATCATGTCGATAGGCGTCAGGGGCAAGGACTGCGCCGTTGTCCTGTCCCAGAAGAAGGTTCCCGTACGTTGAAATCGTCAACGGAAGTGCACAGGCTGGACGAGAGACTGACCCAGTGATTAGGATAAGCTCATCGACCCCGCATCCGTCTCCCACATCTTCCAGATCTCTCCGTCCGTCGGCTGCGTGATGACGGGATCCATTGCCGATGCCCGTGCCTTCTCCCAGCGTGCCCAGGGCGAGGCGGCCGAGTTCCGGTACAAGTACGGCTACGAGATGCCCGCTGATGCGTTGGCCAAGAGACTGGCCAACATTAGCCAGGTCTACACACAAAGAGTGAGCTCGGTGGATATCTGTACCATGTTGGGTTGCAACTGACATGATGCCTAGGCTTACATGCGCCCGTACGGTGTCGCGACGACGCTGATCTCCTTGGACTCTGAGTTTGGACCCCAGCTGTTCAAGTGCGACCCTGCCGGATACTACATCGGCTACAAGGGCACTGCTGCCGGCCCGAAGCAGCAGGAGGCGCTGAACCATCTGGAGAAGAAGCTCCGCAACAAGGACCACGCCCCTGGTGACTGGACAGAGGTCGTCGAGCTCGCCATCACGACCCTCAGCACCGTCCTCAGCATGGACTTCAAGAAGGGCGAGATCGAAATCGGCATCGTTGGAGGACCCCGTCCTGATGGCCAGGAGGGTACATACCCCGGATTCCGTACGCTGACCGAGGACGAGATCGATGACCGGTTACAAGCGATTGCGGAGAAGGACTAAGTGGAAGAGACGAAGCCCGGCTGCTGTAAGCTGAATATGGTCGGTGCGTCCGATGACGAGCCCACTGGCGATATTGATACGCCAACAGGCCAGATCACGCATGGCCGTCGCGGGGTATGCAGACGAGAATCGAGCCGATAGTCTCACGAACCCAAATGCCCGCACACGATTGTACTACTAGCAGGCCTATTAGGTGATATAGATCAAGACATTCAGAAGACGTTCTCATGATCAGCCCAATGACACTGGAGCATCGAGCGGCCTTATAGCCCTATCCGGCGTGGCTAGATACGTTTGGACGGACAGGCACGGACGAAGTCTCGTCTGTGGCTTTGCAAGGGCCAGCGGGAGTTTTCGACGTTGGCTGTCTTGAATTCCACGTACTTCAGGGAGTGCCTGACGCCAGACAGACACATACGGTGTCCTTCTGTTTGACAAATTCATACAGATTGACGGACATTGTTCGGTCTGCGGGCGTCGATTTTGACCGACATAACCGTCTGAGATATTTCCACAGGGCGACACTCAGCATTGCGGAGGCTGATTTGGAAGGAAAAGCAAGCAACGCAAAAAGGCTATGAGGAATCCAAGCCACCCAGGCCACAAGAAGGCTGAAGTGACACTACTTTCACGGCGACTCCTAACACGAGAAATCTGAGAAGCGAAATCTGAGACGGACCTACTGCAGAAGTAAGGTACCCTTTCCTCGCTGCCGGCCCCCACATACGGTGTAGGTACGTTGACAACCAGCAGCATGAAGTCTCGCACGACCAGAATTGAAGGAACGAATGACAAGCGGGAATGGCGCCCCGGATAGCTGGGTGGATCAGCTCAGAGTCGGTTTCGGCCAGTCTTTCTTCACAGCAATCATGTCCCACAAGCAAAATTCCTCGAGTCTGCCTTCTGCTAACACTCAACAGGCAGTGGTGACGAGGGAGTGGTATGGCTCTAATGCGGGTGACGGTTCGACCATGGCAGTTCAGCTGGAACAAAACGTGCCAAACGTGACCAAACGTTGAGATTGGAAAAGCTCATTGGTCAGAGCCTCAATGAAGCCACAGATGAGTGGATTCTTACTGCATCCAAATCCTCCAGCCCATTTCCCAATCCGGCCGCCAAGCATGCGTGGACGCAGCTGAAGATCCACCGACTTTACCTTATTCTTCATCCCTGTCGCTGGCCGGCGAGAAAACGACGTGGGACCATCACCATCCGTACCAGACGCTAGGCCGAACCTGCCGTACGGAAAGCCTTTCTGGTAATTTTCGTCGTCATTCCCATCTTTTCTCCCACCCTCCGGTCCCTTGGAAACAGAGACTCTTTTTTCCGTTTTGCTGTCAGCTTCACGAACCAGCCTTACCACGCACACTGGCTGTACCACCCCTCTGGGCTTGGTCTCACATCCCACGCAGCCTCATCAGGGTCTGTCGAGTGACTGAAGCCCAATCCAGCCCTACCCTGCCCTGCACTCGACATGATCCCTACAGCACATCGATACGATGATTTTGTAGATGAGGTCTAGACCATCGAGCCCTGCAGATATTGTGCATGCGAGTTGCACCATTGCATCATTGCCAGGCCTCCCGAGAAGACTCTCAGGACAAGTGTCTCTGCTATCTCTGTGTCTCTGACTACCAGGACACGACACACCATCTTTTTTCGCGCCGGGAACCAGGGCCCGCCGCGCGCGCCACCAGCTCGGCTAGGGTCAGTCTAGCTTTGAGCTTGCAAAGCCATCTCAACTGCCAGACCCAAAATCCCGGGCTTCTTTTCCCCGATTCGTCCGTCGAGCTACCCACGAACTGGGGGCCAAGGTGTCTTCATATGAACGGCGGGCTCAATCATTGGCCAAACATGTCGAATGAGCTCATGCATGCCCTATGGGGCTCGTTCTCCGTTCGTGAGTCTCTCCTCGAACTAACGGCACGAGATTGCTGTTCGTGACGGAGCATGCCTGCTTGGTGGTCCCTGGTTCCATTGACTCGGACTATGATCTTAATTTTCGTGATTCATTCTTCTCTTTGCATCTTCCTATCTTTGGAGGCCGTCGAGAATGTACAAAAAGAGAACGGCATAGCGTGGACTTCGACGTGGATGATATGGCATCAACAACACAGTTCACCGATAACAACCTCTCGTTCGCTTTCCTGGCACTCTTTAATACCATAATCTCCTTCTTTTCTGCCGCCTTTCTGTCTCCTTAATCCACTTCTAATCACTAAAACCGACAACTCAAATCAACTCATTGAAGCAATGGACGGATGTAAGTTTCTAGTCAAAGACGTCCGAGACAATCTCCCAGCAAAGACCTCCGTATCAGTAGATCTGACCTGTTCTAGTGAACGAATACCGGACTACAAGGGTCGCAGAAGTCCTCTCCGACTTCCGGACTCTGCAGTACTACATCGCAGCGGTGCCAACTGAGCCCGCGAACATGGAAGACTACTACACTGAGGGCTGGGCAGCCTTGCGCCAGTGTTCTCTCGACGGACAGCACATTCTTAACTGTGCAGCCGACACCAGTGTTCCGCAGGCAAGCGGCGGGCCGCTTGAGCAGGAGAAGGCCGAGCTGAAGCAGTCAGTCACTTGCCTCACTATTCGCGGCCGCGCAAACAAGCTGACTGGTGGCGCAGATGTCTTCTGGATGCTTTCGCCAGACGACATGAATGCCAGAAGATCTATCTGCGACAGGCTGCGGCACAGCGGTGGATGAGCAACCGCGACAGCATTCTGCAGGGTGCGAGGCCGAACGGGAGAAACCAAGCCCACTTGAGTGCCTGTGACCAGCAGTTGAGAATTGTACGTTGGGACAGGGGTGTCTTCAATGTTTCTGAGACGGAATGCGACTAACACGAGTCCCCAGGAACTCACCGCCATCGCGGATGAAAGTATCTACAATGAGTTGCAGGCCTCGGACTATTCGATGGGCCGCTGGACGGCCGAGGATCCCAACCTGCGAAGTGTGCAGCGCTGGCTTCGCGCACGACGACAGTAGGCGCGGATTCTCGCATAACCCAGACGGATGCATGACGAGATCATGAAAGGGATCACGATATCGCCAGCATCCAGGCGTAAACTTTGTATAAACGGCGCATGAGGGATACCACATATGCAAGAAGCGATTTTGTTTTGGAATCTCAGATTTTCTTCACTTCAAAAGACCACTAGACCAACGGCAGACGACCGGATGCGCTTGCGACAGAGACAGTGGCAGAGACAAGATGCAGGACGAAGCATTTGGAGGACATTTGCTGCCAGGCGCAGACAACGTCGTCGGCTTTCAATCTGTAAAACAATCTTATACATCGTCGTCTTTTCTAAAATACGGCCCCCAAAACGCTCTAAACATTCCCCGCGCAGATGCCCGAGACAAGAGGCACGCGGCAAAGATCCAGGCAGAGACAACGTACGTGCGTGCACGCCTGGGCCATGTGCTCAAAACCAACGCCCTACCAACCAAACCAACGAACCACCACCACGGTCAATACTTGGTCTTGCTGTGAACACACAACGCTATCCCGGAAAGAGACAGCACCATTCCAAGCATGGTATCTGATACAGGGTTTCAGCGATCTCCTCAAACCACGTACCGCGTCACACGTTTTTGTCGCAAGAAACTCACCTCGACTGATGACCTTCTTCTCAACCCACCACTCGCCAATCACGGTGAAGAGGAAGGCCAGCGTGTTGACGATCGGGACCGTCAGGCTCAGTTCTGCCGGATGGTGCGTCAACGAAATGACCCACGCATTACCCATGTTTTCGGCACGAGACATGAGAGAGAGACAGGGAAGATACATACCAGCCTGTCCGATGAGGAGGAAGAACCACACGCTCCCCGTCAGGTTGATCAGCAGCGGCACGGCGTAGCGCGGGTTGCGCAGCAGGTCGACGACGCCGAAGAAGGCGCCGTACAGCCGGCTCTTCACCCAACTCGCCCTGACGGCCTCGCTCTCGAGGACCGGGTGCGGGGAGGGGTTGTGGTCCTTGGCGGCGCGTCGGATGAAGGGCGTCGTGAAGCCCCACGCGAGCCCGACCAGGAGGAATCCCGCGACGTAGTTGATGGCCGCCGGCCTCGCGTCCGCGTCGTCCGGTGATGTCATCTTTCTTTTTTGGTTTTTGTTGCCTAGGTTTCAGCTCGACCGGCCCTGTGGTGATCTTGTGGGGTTGCACGAGCTGAAAAAGCTTGCGAGGCTGTGGGGGGGGGATTGTGAGATTTGACGGGGGAGGTTTTCCCTTTCACTTTGACGAAGATTCCGTGGTTCCCGGGATGCCGGATTGATGGAGTGAAGTCGGATCGGAGGGTGTGGGACAGGGGGGGTCTCCGGACCTGGGAGGGAGGCCTACCCCACCAGCCGCGTGGCTGTGCTGGGGCTTTGGTGTCCTTGACAGGCGCCGGGAGGGTTGTGATTGGGTGAGGGCTCCCGCTTGTGGGGTTGCCGCGGCGGACGTAGCCGAGCGGCTGACTTCACCGCTTCCACACCGACATCATCTTAGCGCGCGGAGTTCTGGGGGGGTTTTGCGCCTATCTTTCCATGTTCCCGGTTCACCTGAATGATGCATTCTCGAAATAGGTTCGGCGATTGGGAATGGCCTGCGATGAGAGGCCTCTCATGATGGAGTTACCACCACTCCATGACTTGTGCGACGATGGTCGACGTGGCTGAAGTGTGTGGACAATGAAAGACTGTACGGCCTGCGTTACCAACGCATTTGTTTGTCCAGCCGAGATGAAAAGGGCGATGAGGCAGGATAGGCTCCATTACCTGTTTACGACAACTGACAGCTTCACATGACCACGCCTGTCCGACGAGTCAACGTGCTACCTTGATCTCGAGGGAAGTCAAACGTTTTCATGCGATCCGCACCAAGTTATCCATTGCTTTAGTAAAGGATGACATCAGAAGATTCCATTCTCAGTTGCTCTGCTGATACTCTGATCTCGAGCAACGGCAATTGCCAGGTCCTAACATCTGTCGATCTTCCCCAAAGAAGGCGCTATATCCAACTATTGGCAGGAGACTCATATGGTATGGCTGAATCACAGACGACGACAGCAACAACACCAACGGATTGGTACCGGAGCAGTCCGCGGAGGGCGTATCCGCCTGATGCTGGCAGGTGGCTAGCTGCAAACGCTAGTGCATCACGGCGGATGCGTTCTCATTGGAGTTCAAGTAGGCAATCCCTGAGTTGTAAGCTGTCAAGTGACGGCAAAATGAATAAGCGCAAAGTAGCTATCAGAATTGTGCGGAAACTCTGGATATGTATCTTTCAGCATCCCCCTCAATTCTCCTCCCCGACACTCACGTTCTTACCCCTGATGATCACTTTGCATTCCCCGGAGCCAATGTTCCAGCAAGAACGTCTGTGCTTTTCCCTTTTTCCCACCCGGAAAATGCACATCATGTCTCAAGCTGTCATTGACATCATGACTTCCCACCGCGGTTCGATGAATCATCATTCGCTGCGAGCTAGTGGGGCATAGAGCGCCTAGCCATCAGCCGCATCAACGACAAGCGTCCGCCCCCCGTCACCAATGATGGGATATCCGATCTCTCGAAACCTTACGCACGGCGCGTACCGCTTCTTTTTCTCTTCCCCCGCAGATCTGAGAGGCGGGCAACGAGTTCGAAGTGGGTAGGTTGCTTTGATCGTTCGTCGGGTCGCGTTTGGTGGGGAACTTAGGCCCCGGCTTGACGGAGGGATGAAAGATTCCCATCTGAGATTTCGATCTGAGATTCTAGCATACTATCCTGCCCCGCGCAAGGGGGCTGAATTGGCGTTTGAGGATGGGTTGTGCCTGCAGGTCAGCTGCTGTTGCAGGGACGAGTCGTCCTATGGTGTGTTCTATCCATGGATAAAGTTGTCCATGTTGTGTTTCCCATTATTCACTATCGACAATTGGCACAATACCACAAGTTATCCAATTGTCCAGTAGAATACCTCAACACATTTGTGCTTGTACCTCAAGCACATTCAAAAACTGCACAAACGCCATCCGTTGGTGACGTTGGGCTAGGTGCCTAGCCAGGAGCAAAAGCTCCAGGAACGCTACGTCAGGCACTTGGGTTGTTTCTTTTCTTATTCCGTGCAACCGACCACGCTGATCGACGCCAAACATGACGGCAACGAATCGTCAAATCGGCATTGAACACAGACAAACAACACGCCGGGGGAAAAGCTCGACCTGACGCCCCCGCCCTTCTAGGCCCTCTCCGGAAACACCATCTCGCATGATACTTCGATCCGGTGCAGGACAGGCAGCAGAGCAGCTTTTCGAACCAAACTCCAAACTGCACAAGCCTGCCTGCTCGTCGCCAAGCGCCAGAGCTTGGCCTCTTCTCGCCGACTTCATCGGTCGATCTCACACACACCTTCGTCCCGCCTTACCGCCTCATCGATCGGAGGGGGAGGGGGCTCATGTCACGGACGGGCCTGACCCGTCTGGTTCCCGAGTTTCCCCTGCCTCAGACTAGCGCCGTGAGCTCGCTCCAATGCTCCGCCCGCCCAGTTAACGTCCGTTAATGTGACAGACGTCACGTCCTAAGCACCATAGGGCTGGGTTGGTGCTGTCCCCTAACTGAGACCTCCAACACCTTTAACCACGCGGCACGGCACCGAACACCAGCTTTTTGAGCCTCCGGTTCCCAACCCAGTTCCCCCCCGCAAACTTTTCCCTTAAACCCCTTACGGCGATGTCACCGACTCAGGCACGCTTGGAGCATTCTTCTTCTCAGGGGAGGCGTATCGACGGATCGGAAGAATAAGAAACGCTAGAGTAGAGGCGGGGGGAAGAAGACAAGGCACGCACCGACCGAGTCGAAGGAGACCACCTGCCATCTCGATCCCGGAGCTCAGACGTTTGGGGGAAGCGGCCCTTCACGTCATGACTTTCGACCTGTTCTAGGCGATGATCGAAGAGGGAAAAAGAAAAGACGAAGAATAGGCAGGCAGCACCGCGATCCGACGCGCTTGGTCGTTGGCCCGGTGAGCGCGGTGCGAGTACTGCCGCCGGCTACGTGCTTGACATGTACCCCGCCGTTTGGAGGGGGAAGCATCTCATGCGAGACACAAACGAGCAGGAAAACGCCATGTGCCCGGGGAAGGGGGAGTCGATGATGGCATGATCTCATCGAAATGGCTTCTCCCTCTTCTCCCCACGTGTCACTGACGTTTGTTTTGTGAATGCGGCTTGGTTGGAGGGGTAGCTCGGTGCAGAGCTGTGCTTTGTCTCTTACCAAGCTTTCACGGTGTTTCGACGTATGGTATGTTGCTCTCAGCAAGCTCTGTAAGTTGTATAAGAAGGAGGTAATCCTCCAGCTCTACCTGTCTATCTCTCTCATCATTACAACATCCACTCAAGCATCTACATCTTCCACAGCTCAAAAGCTTCCAATAATTACTCTCCAAATAATCTCACCAACCAAACATCAACATGCCTACCGAAGCTCAGATCGCCGGCGGCCACAAGGCCAACATCAACAACCCCAACACCTCCGAGGAGTCCAAGCAGAACTCCAAGAAGGTTCTCGAGAACGAGTTCAACGGCGGCGATGTCCCCAAGGCTGGTGACAATGAGCAGAAGAACCCCGGCAACGTTGCCGGTGGTCTCAAGGCGTGAGTGCTTCCATCACTTTGCGCTGTCGATCCATAGCTAACTGGCTTGCTTATAGTACCCTGAAGAACCCCAACGTCTCCGACGAGGCCAAGGAGTCTGCGAAGGAGCGTCTTGACAACATGTAAAGCGTCAGCGTGTAATTGGGAATCAAATACCACTGTATCTGTACGCGGAGTTTATTGATGAGTAAATCATCTTAGCAATTACCCATAGCTTGGCGCATGCAAGCCTTCAATAAGATTATTGTAAAACTCAAAAGCTACACTTATTTTTTTGCGATATGACGGACGGATATGTACAAAATCTGATACATCATAACTCTTACATAATTTGTGACAATGGCATAGTGTAGTCGCATGATGTGATTTTATTATGCTAGGTAGTGAGCATGGTTGGTAGTCACGTTAGGTCAACGGCGTAATGAGGGATGGGATCGCACATTACATCAAGGCCTTTTCAACAATCTTAACTCAGGAGTTGATATGCACTCGGTAGGGGCAATCTTGTTCATCAACACAACATGAATTACAAGTCTATATGTCTATATCCAGGTATCAAAAGCATCACATGCCAGGAGCCGAAAATCCCGCGCTCTTGAGTCCAAAAACCCTCTTCATGCTAAGCCACAGCTCAAAAGCGCCGAGCTTAAACTCAACCCTCAGAAACCCGATCCAGGCCGAAACCAGGCGGAAAGCGTTGGGCGGCCACAGCAGCGAGCCGCGCTGCCTCAGATCTTCCAACTGCTCTTCGAACACCGTGCGCGTGCAATAGCGAGCGAGGATCATGAAGGAGAGTATGGGGCCTTGGCGGGTGTGCAGGTTCTCGTCGAGACTGCGGGTGAGGTCGTTAGTCTTGAGGATGAGCAGGATGATGCGGGGCACCTGGCCGAGCAGCTGGACGAGGTCGGCGAGCAGGCCCTCCTGGAGAGCGTCGCCCATCTCCTTCTTCTCGTCGTCAGTGCGCGTCTGCAGGACGGAGCCCTCGCTGTTCAGGACGCTCCAGTCGCGGCCGGTGATGGCCGAGGCGAAGAGGGGGAATTGGTCGTCGTTGATGTTGGCGACCTCCTTGGCGTACTTGCGCATGCGCTTCATGTCGCCGTCGATGACGGCGAGCCACATCTTAGCGTAGGAACGTTGGAGGTCTCGGGGGATGTCGCGGTACAGGCCGTGGTCGTAGAGGATGATGTCGAAGTTGTGACCACCGCGCAGGCCGCGGCGGGATTCGTTCTTCCGGATCGCGAGGTTACCGCCGTGGGGGTCGCAGTGGAGGGGTGCGTCGTGACCAAAGATCATTTCGTTGAAGATGCGCGCCAGACAAGCAGAGACCTCGTCTCGGTCGATGCCGTTGGCGTCGAGGTAATCGAGATCATCCAGGCGAGCACCGGACTCTTGTTCCATGACCAGGATGCGCTGCTTAGCCCAGAGAACCTCGGGAACCACCAGAGGATGTTCCGGAAGCTTGGCGAAGTGTTCCTTTGTGCGGTTGGCGTTGTAAGCCTCCTCCCTGAAATCCAGTTCCTTAGGCAGAGACACATCCATCTCGGAAGACAGCCATTCGAGGTCGTATTCGGGGAAGAAGCGCTTCAGGGTAGAGAACGTGAATCGTGTCAAAGCCAGATCTAGAGGAGCCCATTGGCCAAGACTTGGGTGTTGTACTTTGACGGCGACCTTCATGCCCGTTTCCTTGACAGTTGCGATGTGCACTTGAGCTAGGGAGGCGGCGCCAATAGGTTCGGTTGAGAATTCGGAGAAGTAGTCCCACAACTCCTTGCCAGTATCCGCTCGAAACATTTCCTCGATAGACTCGAATGAGGACACGGGGCACTTGTCCTGTAGTGGGATGAAGGTATTCGTCCATTCAGAGGGGAGAAGATAGTTCATCGCACTCTGTATCGGTGTCAGCTATGAGGTCTGACATCTCGCATGGGAAGGGGCCCGTACCAGGTGCTGGCCCAGCTTGATGAAGATACCACCGTTCTTCTCCAGAACCTTGAGTGTACGATCGGCGCATCGCTGGTGGCAATCCTTGAGTATCCTCGACTGAACCTCGGGGTCTTCGATCTTCTCCTGTTGATTCAGGGTCGTGCGGTAGCTGTAATAGCATTAGCCGGGGCAACACTTCAACCGCAGCCCTCGCCCAGTGATTCCATACTCATTGATGCAGACCGCAAGAGCAGCAGCAACCCGACCAGCACGCTCCGCCGCACCATAACCATGCTTCACATCGTCCGTAAAGGCGAGCACTCCTGCCGCCGCCGCTCCACCACCGGAGGCAAGAAGCAACACACGACCAACCTTCCGACCACCTCTAGGTGGTGTTCTACCGGCCGAGGCCCTGGACGACGTCGACGAGAAGCCTCGGGGGCTGCTGTTGGTGAATCTCTGCTGCGTCGCCCTGCTGCTAGGCTGTGCCAAAGGGCCGGCTCGACAGCTGGAGCAGGTCCATGGTTGTCGAGTGGCGAGCCGGCGCAACGAGGGCGAGAAGACGGAGAAGGCTTTCATCTGGGCGCTGGCCAGCTGCTGCCAATGGTCTGACAATCGCAAGAACAGTCCTCTGCGACTATCATTCTACGGGTCGCGTGTGTTGTGTTTTTAATCGAAGAAGCGGTCTCGAGGGGCCGTAGCCGGTGTTCGTTGCAGATAGTGGAGTCTTCTAGTCCAAGGGAATGTGTGAATTGCTCGGCGGAAGGACCCAGAACTAGACGGGAATCATGTCGTCAATCAATTTTCCCAGAGACTTTTTTTTTTTCTCGCTCTATCCCAGTTGTCATTGCGCCTGCAGCAGCATCGTTGGGGAACGGTGGCGTCTTTCCCCCATGCGGCGCCGTTTCTATTCGTTCGGCTTGGCCATCCCTGCCTCGGGGTCCGTTCGGGAACCGCCGGGACGAGAGGCCTGGCCCGCCGTGGTGGATTTCACGTGTCATCGCTCAAGCCACACACATGTGGCGCTGACCGTCCAGGGTGTAGGTATCTGACCGCGTCGGAGTCGCGTCCAACTCCAACAATCAATTAAGCAAATAGCATTAACCAGCGCGAAATACCCCGTCGAGTCCGTCGCACAACACACCTCCATCCCACCACCAATATCCCACGTATTGCTCGCGACCATCTCCATGCAACACAACAGCTCGCCGGACAGGAATAGGAACAGCAACATGTTTTCCGTCGCCGGTCCCGTCGCCGTATTCAACGAGCGGACGTCCTGGGACTTCCGACCCGCCGTCCCGTCGCCTCTGTCTTCGTCCCCGATTCGCGCGACATCGCCGCTCTCCCCAATCAACGACAACGCCGTCCGCCAAACACAATCTTCGCCCATCCCCGCGCCCAAGTTCAAGTTTGCGTCACGTTCGGCGAGGCCGAACCCGGTAGTCCGGAGACGCGAGGACGTGCAGGAGAACCGGCGGAAGGCCTTTCTCCAGAACGTGAGGCAGCGCCAGGATGACAAGACGTATCAGAGGCGGGATATGGAAGGCACTGTAGGTTCATTACCTCGTTTCTGTTATGCATGGGTCATGCGCATCGTACTAATCGACGGACAGCTCCTGAAGTCTGATTGGGATCGCGACGTGCGGCGACGCTTCCAGGCCAAGCAGCTCGAGGGAGACGCGATTTACTCCGAGGCCGACATCGAGGACGCTGCGGCTCTTCCCCAGAACCAAGTGCAACAATTTCCCAACGACGTTGACGACATGATGGTCGATGCGATCGCACAGGAAGAACAGCAAGAGCTCGACGCACTTCTTTCGTCATACAGCCAATCGTCAAGCGCGCAGCCATCGTCACAAACAGACCCGTACAATCTCTCAGATGACGAAGACTACGATGAGCTTTTCATGAGCCTAGTGTCGGCCGGAAGCAGTCAACCAGATGCATCGTCTCAGGACATGGACATGTCTTGAACGGATTTGGGTTGCCCACTTAATGATCAGGCCGGAGTACCCATGGGCAGGTTTGCATTGCGGAGTTTGGGAAAAGAATGGAATTGGGATCACGAATCGCTTTGGGCGTTGGACGGACTATGTATGGGTGAACGGCGCATGGCATTCGAGTGGGCTCTTGTAGGGAAATACAGAGTCACACATGAGCTTATGAGCTTCGTGGGAATACATCTGATATCTCCGCAGTGATTTTCTAATTATTGCGGATTGCAGCTTTCGTCGGCGTTGAAGGCTTCCTGTGCTGACGGCATATCTCCAACCAAGTCCGAAGGTGGCGACCCGGCGGCTTGCATCTAAGTGGTGTCAGTGGCGCGGACTTCACATTGCGAAGGTGGGATTACCTTTTGCATCCTATCCACGATGTACTCTCTATCCGCCGGGTTCGAGTCTGCATATTTCTTATCCTCGAACTTGGCAACGATCTCCTTGACCAAAGCCTGCTGCTCCTCGTATCGCTTGAGGTCTTCTGCCGGAGTCTTTTCTCGGTTCTTCTCCAGCCATTCGGGGAATTTGTCGTTCAGCTCCTTCATAGGTTCGTACAGAATCTCCTTATTGGTGAGCTGATCCATCATGCCCATCAGCATTTTGGAGAACTCTTCTTCGCTGCCTGCACCATCCATATTTCCGTCGCCAAGTTGCTTCATCATTTCAGCAAGGAAGTCTTCCGTGGACGACTCCGCAGCCGCGGCCGTTGCCTGTTCGCCAGATGCTTGCATTCGCTCCATTGTCTTTCTAATCGTCTCCTGGAACGAACCGTCCGCAATAGGGTCCGACGTCGCTGCCTTGCTAGAAGAGGATGTTGGCCGAGGTGGTGCTGCTGATGCTGATGCTGATGCTTGTGGTTGAGGGGACGGTTCGGCTTCCTGTGCAGCCGCGTTGATCTGCTTAAACATGGTATCGAACTGTGCCTGCATCTCCGGCTAGGTGACTGTTAGTTGATGCGGTCTGACTGATTTCACGGAAACCTGGCGCTGTTACGTTTTTCTCCAACTCTCCGATTAGATCCGCCATGCCCGCTTGGAGCTGCTTGGCAAAGTCGTCGGAGGATAGCATGTCTTCCAGATTCTTGTCCTCCAAGTTACTGTTATCGGCCTCGTTTTCAACCGTCGCGGGCCTCCCAGGACCAGTAGCAGCGGGCGCGGCTGGCTGTTCCGGCTTCTTCGTGTCCACCTTCACCGCCGAAAACTCGTCGAGCATGTCTGGCATGGTCAGCACAACTCTGGTCATCCGAAAGCTCGTAGCTGTAAAGCGCACCATCGAGATCGTCCAAATCATCCTCGTCAGGATCCGGAACATCCTCCATCACTTCATCCGGCTTCTTCTCCTCGACTGCAGGCGCAGGCGCAGGCGCAGCGCTCTTCGTCTCGTCGGGTTTGGCTGCGCCGGCGGAGCCAGCGTCTTTCTCCATCGTAGCTACGCGATCTTGGAATCTTTTCAAAACAGAATGTGGAATGCGATAGCGAAGTGTAAAAGAGGATGAGGTGTAGGACGCTCGACCCGACGGATCAGAACTCCAGATGCAGACAGGACAAAGAGTCGGACTGGGCGTAGCTGATCTGCGACGATGATAGCCCAGAACCAAGGGGCGCTGCAGACAGTCCGGACAAGCGCACAAGGGCTGGGAGAAAGATGCAAAGTCGCACGGGGCTGGGATGATCGCTTTGTACGTGCAGAAAGGCGGACTGTCAGATGAAAGCCGAGGAATCGGGCCTGAAGCTCCTTGTCTTGCATCTGGGCAGGTCCATTTGCCCCACGTCAGATTCCCAGCACCCCGCGCTGCCGACCGCCGTCCACGGGCGGTTCAACTGCTGGAGCGGGGTCCTTCCTATTCGTCACCCCTCTTCAGGCGCCCCGAGCTTCTGAAGCAGGTACGTACCTGCTGTCGAACCCGAAAAAATTCCACCGCCTTCCGACCAAGGCGGCCCGGTCTGGCGCATCAGTGAGGCAAGTGCGAAGCGAGGCGGCCAAACATCAGCTGCAGTTGGATGGTGGACGACTTTTTGCAGTCTTGACAACCACCTCTCTCAACTCCGTCAGCCTTGCCGCAAAGTTACAACCCGCGGCGGTCCCATATCGACATCAACGTCCGAAGTTTCTCGTCCGTCGGCGAAGACTTCATCCGCACGCGACCAGAGCGCCCGCCCGGCCGAAGTACACTCACGGACATCGCACTTGCGACGAAGCAAGCAACTTAAGCCGCCGACAACGACAACCACCCGACGACGAGGAAACTACATCCATCACGATGTCGCTCTGCCAAAACAGACTTCAGGAGGAGCGGTAAGGCTCTACGTCGTACGACTACCGATACTCCCCGCTAACTTGTCACAGCAAGCAGTGGCGGAAGGACCACCCGTTTGGCTTCTTCGCGAAGCCTCAGCGCACCGCCCAGGGAACTCTTGACCTGAAGGTCTGGGAGTGTGGTGTCCCGGGCAAGGAGAAGACCATTTGGGAAGGCGGGCTGTTCAAGCTTACCATCACATTTCCCGAGGGTAAGTAGACTGGCATTGGAGATACACAGATGACCTCGGACAACCTGTACTGACCTTGTTTGGCAAACAGAGTATCCTACTAAGCCTCCCAAGTGTAAGTTGTCTCTAACTTCCGGATCGGTTCCTCAAGCTGACCGAAACTACGCAGGCAAGTTCACACCCGCCCTGTTCCACCCGAACGTATACCCTTCCGGCACCGTCTGCCTATCGATCCTGAATGAAGAGGAGGCTTGGAAGCCCGCCATTACGGTCAAGCAAATCCTGCTCGGAATCCAAAACCTTCTCGACGAGCCCAACCCCGAGTCGCCTGCGCAGGCTGAGGCCTACAGTCTTTTCAAGAAGGACAAGACGGAGTACGAGAAGCGTATCAAGCGCGTTGTGAGAGACAACCCAGCTCCCTAGAAGGGATAGAGTCACGAGATCTCAACGTCGTATTGGGGGCATGACTTCGGCGTTTAGGGAATACCATATGGTTTGCTTGTCTGCTTTTGGGCGAGTCGATGACGCTACACAATGGATTCGAGGGTAGGCAAGATCAGAGGACCAATACAGAAATAGCCTAGACTTAGTCTGCTTTAGAAGAAAAAGGGATCATCGCGAATTGTACGACGTTCAGGTATTTACCGCGTACGTAACGTCTTTGAAAGGGCGTCCGACGTGCGTGGGTACCAAAATGTAAGGCGCGCTCTACAGCTGTGACTCTTCAGGCGGTGGATCTCATCCGTCGGCCCGCGGTGAGAGGCACATCATATAACCGCCGCCAGCCGTCGTGGTGGAGATATATGAGCGGAACTAACAAACCCGGACACTGAGGTGGGCAAGGGAGGCTGAGATTCGGAGGAGCATGCCTCCACCATAGCTTGCTTGGCACCAAATACCTGGAACCCTGACCGTATTGTAGCGGCGAGTAAGTCGGTCGGAGTCAATGGGAGCGGGCGCATTACCAAACAGCAAAGACACACTTTCGACACGCGTTCTCTGCTGCTGAGAACACATGTCCCTACGATAACACTGTAACCAGCCTGCGGCGAGTCTCCATCCGTTGTCGCTCTCGCGGCTGCATGCTATAAGCCATTGCCGTCGCCGTGGCACCATCAGGTGGCTTTATAGAAATCAAGGGCACCACATCAGCTCGCGATTCCGTTGGTCGACAAGGAGGGTTCGAGTTTCTTATCAGTCGGGCAGGTTAGGTAATTGGCAGACTGTTGAATTTTAAGTGGCCAGGACGCAAACTGTCGCAGAAGCCGAGATCGGCCCAGGGGAAAGCTGCGTCACACTAGCGCAACGTCTGAGATTAGCGCATCGTGTGCGGCCAGTGGCTACAGACACTTTTTTCTTCGAACCGCGCCGAAATGGCACAGGCGAATGTTAAGTACCTCATCTTATCGCCCCGGCCACCGTCAGGGCTCGTCGGGGTGCTTGCCGGTGACCTGGGAAATGCTAGGGGCAAGGGATGTCATTGTTGTATCAGAGAAGCTTGGGGTCGTTGCGGTAAATCGAGCCATAAAATAAAAAATAAAAAAAACTGGGTGAAGCGCAAGAAGAGTCATAATTCTTCCCGCTCCCACCCTCCGCCGCCTCCCACCTCTTTGCTCCGTATTTATTCTTCCGGGACTCTTCTTTAAGCTTCCAACCCTCGAGCTTGTGCTTTTTCCTCTCGACACAAACCTATACCCAACCGCAGCTCGAGACCGCAAACATGTGTGGCATCTTCGCCTGTCATCGGTACGTCGAGATCGTTCCTGCATCGGCGGGATGGAGGGGCAAATGAGCTCCCCTCCAAAAAAATTCCCAACCCCGCCATGATTTTCTGTACGGACGACGCGACTGACTATTTGCGCGCAGTCACCCCGACGTCCAAAAATTCAAGCCGACAGCCCTGAAGCTGGCCAAGGCGTAAGTAGAACGTTTTCGGAACCTCTGGTGCATCAATTGACTTTCTATCGTGCAGCATCCGTCACCGTGGTCCCGATTGGAGTGAGTCCTGAGTCACCGCGATACCAATTCCAAGAGTAGAGGACTGACCATCGTTCCATCCAGGTGGTAACATTATTTCCAACCACACGAGTATGTCGAGTTTGATCGCCAATGCGAGTTGCAAGCCAATTGACCATTCTTCATAGTCCTGTGCCATGAGCGTCTCAGCATCGTCGGCGTCGGTAAGTCACACTTGGTCAGGCATTGACACTCAGTCGCTAATCATGGCACCACAGAGTCCGGCGCCCAGCCCCTTACCAACGAGGACGAGAGCATCATTCTCGCCGTCAACGGAGAGATCTACAACCACCGTCTGATCCGCAAGGCCCTGAAGCACAAGTACAACTTCAAGACCGGCTCCGACTGCGAAGTCGTCATTCCCTTGGTGAGTCACCACGCTCGCGACGCCGTCTGTGCTTGGGAAGCAGCATCGTCTAATAGCGATATAGTACGAGGAATACGGACTCGACGCCCCTAAGCACCTCGACGGCATGTTCTCGTGGGTTCTGTACGACAAGAAGAAGGACCGCACCATCGCCGCCCGCGACCCTATCGGAATCACCACCCTCTACCAGGGCTGGTCCTCAAAAGAGCCCGATGCTGTTTACTTCGCTTCCGAGCTGAAGTGCCTGCACTCAGTTTGCGACAAGATTGAGGCCTTCCCTCCCGGCCACGTTTACGACTCTGCCACCGGCAAGACCACAAGATATTTCGAGCCCTCGTGGTGGGATCCTGCCAAGGTCCCCGACACCCCTGTCGACCTGAAGGCTATCCGCGAGACTTTGGAGAAGTCGGTCAGAAAGAGACTGATGGCTGAGGTTCCCTACGGTGTGCTGCTCTCTGGTGGTCTGGACTCCAGTCTGGTTGCCTCCATCGCCCAAAGAGAGACCCTGCGTCTGAAGAAGGCGGCCCTTGAGGCCAACGGCGGCACACTACCCACGGAGAACCCCGAGACGGGCGATGGCATGGTCGGTATTGACGATGAGAACAAGCTCTCGACGGTCACCTACCTGCCCCAGCTCAACTCCTTCTCCATCGGTCTGCCTGGTTCTCCCGACAACAAGGCTGCCATGGAGGTTGCCAAGTTCCTCGGCACCAAGCACCACGTCATGACCTTCACGATTGAGGATGGTCTCAACGCCCTGTCCGATGTCATCTACCACCTCGAGACATACGATGTCACCACCATCCGCGCCTCTACCCCGATGTACCTCCTTTCCCGTAAGATCAAGGCTATGGGCATCAAGATGGTGCTCAGTGGCGAGGGCAGTGACGAGATCTTCGGTGGTTACCTCTACTTCCACGCCGCTCCGGACAGGAAGGCGTTCCACGAGGAGACGGTCCGCCGTGTCAAGAACCTGCACCTTGCAGACTGCCTGCGTGCCAACAAGTCGACGTCCGCCTGGGGTCTTGAGGCTCGTGTGCCCTTCTTGGACAAGGAGGTGAGTGAAGCGGATGAACCCAACTCTAGAATGAGTGCTAACTTTGTGTGTAGTTCCTCGAGACGTGCATGAACATCGACCCCTCGGACAAGATGATTACCAAGGAGAAGATCGAGAAGTACATCCTGCGTAAGGCATTCGACACCTCCGACGACCCGTCGGCGCAGCCGTACCTCCCGGAGAAGATCCTGTGGAGACAGAAGGAGCAGTTCTCGGACGGTGTCGGATACGGGTGGATCGACGCGCTTAAGGACAACGCCGAGATCCAGGTGACGGACGAGATGATGAAGAACCCCAAGCCCGAGTGGGGCGACGACATTCCCGACACCAAGGAGGCGTACGTACCACCGATTTTCCCACATCGATGTTGGGAGCTTGCGCTGACATTTTTTGACTCGACAGCTACTGGTACCGTCTTATGTTCGACGAGCACTTCCCGCCGCATTGCGCTTCCACGGTCATGCGCTGGACCCCCACTTGGTCCAAGCAGACGGACCCCAGTGGCAGGTGAGTCACAGAATACCCGTTCCTGAGAGGAGGGCCTTGGCAGTTGCTGACCCGTTGCATGACAGAGCCATTTCCATTCACGAACAAAAGTACGAGGAGGCATAAAGGGGCAATTAAGGTAGTAGGGAGACACCTGTATCCTAACAATTTACGTCAATGCGGGCGGGTTAAGGTAGAGGCGTCCTGGGTTGGGTTAGGCAGACCTCAACAAAGATTTAGAGTCTCATATGGTTCCAATTGATGCAGTTGGTTTGTGGTCATATTTGTTCTTCTTCCCGTGACTGCTCAAAATCCAATACTGTCGTCGCCTTTTCGATAGAAAGCCGGGGTCGGATCGAAACCCCTGGAAAACCCCTCCGCCAGCAGAGGAGGACCTTGCTCATGACGGGCTTTTTTTCTGGGGCCACATATGAAGAATCCTTGAGCCTTCCCCAACCTCAGGTCCCGTCAGGAACCGCTTGTCCTGGCTTCGTGTGCGACAATGATTGATTGCCCGGAACGGGACCTTCGACTTCAAGGAGGTGGTGATTGGCTCATGGTTGGCAGCAGCGACTTGGCCCAGTAATTCCATGTAGTGGTGTGTGAAACCAAAAGAAACGAAAAGAAGGCAAACGGGTAATTAGGCGGCAGGAGCAAACGGAATGTAAGGTATGAAATTTTAAGAGAAGAAGGCAGCGAGTATTGCCAATTTCTCCTTTGTCTCTTTCGTTTAGAGAGACTTCAAATCTCTGTGCCCTCCCTCATAAACCTCACAAACCTCTCTTCATCACACAATCACCTCACGCAGCACCATCACAACCAATCAAGCAACACAGTTGGTCGCATTAAGCATCCTCCACCACCAGCATCCACCCCACGAAGTGCCCATCTGAGGCCGTTGTAATCCCAACAAACCAATAACACATCCCCCACGTGTCGACAAAAGCGGCCTAGTGCGACCCCGTCACCACCAAGCTGCTCCGGTCCGAATTGTGCCGGGAATCCCCGTCAACCAATTGATGCAACCAAAACATTTTCTCGAACAGCTCCGCCCCCAGTCGCAGAACATCTCCTGAAAGGACACCTGCATCCCGCCATTTCGCTCGTCGCAACTCGTCAACTTTTCGCGCTTTCCCAATTGTCAACTCGATTTTCCCTCTTCAGAGTCCTCTTCTCAAATCATCCAAAATGGCTGTTCCTAACTTCGGAGATATCGCCAAGTCGGCCAACGACGTATGCGCCTTTCCCTCCCCCTCCCTCTGACCCTTGATCGGGTATTCGCGGACCCTCGGCGGGAAAAAAACAGAGCTCCATGCGGCTGTTACTCACCGAGGCAAGCCTCGATGAGAAGCCATCTAGCTGACATTGGACCTCGATAGCTTCTTAACAAGGACTTCTACCACCTCTCTGCCACCACCTTCGAGCTCAAGAGCAACACCCCCAACAACGTTGCCTTCAAGGTCACAGGCAAGACCTCCCACGAGAAGAGCACTAACGGAGCTGTAAGTCGCGCCATTCCCGTCTCCGGACACGACACCTCGGTCCTGCTCGGTGTCGCAGTCTGACTCTAAACAACACCCGGCTAATCATACTTCTGAATCCAGATCGAGGGCAAATACTCCGACAAGGCTACCGGTACAGCAACCACCCGCACTCGTTTAAAACGCTTGAGCCTCAGTTTGAGTCGAATATACGGGAAGCCCTACGGCAGCCCGTTATCATTCGGCGCACTCGTTCAGCCCGGTTTCGCACAGTTACTAATGTTCTACCATCGCGCAGGCCTGACCCTCACCCAGACATGGAACACCGCCGCCGCCCTCGACACCAAGGTCGAGCTCGCCGACAGCCTTGCCAAGGGCCTCAAGGCCGAGGGTGTCTTCTCCTTCCTGCCCTCCGCCGCCGCTGAGAAGCCCGCCAACAAGGGTGCCAAGTTCAACCTCACCTTCAAGCAGTCCAACTTCCACAGCCGTGCCTTCTTCGACCTCCTGAAGGGCCCCACCGCCAACATCGACGCTGTCGTCGGCCACGAGGGCTTCCTCGCTGGTGCCTCCGCCGGCTACGACGTCAACAAGGCCTCCGTTACCGGCTACGCCGCCGCCGTCGGCTACCAGGCCCCCAGCTACTCCGCTGCCATCACCGCCAGCGACAACCTGAGCGTCTTCGCCGCTTCCTACTACCACAAGGTCAACAGCCAGGTCGAGGCTGGTGCCAAGGCCACCTGGAACTCCAAGGCCGGTAACAACGTCGGCCTCGAGGTCGCCAGCAAGTACCGCATCGACCCCGTCTCCTTCGCCAAGGTTCGTCGTACCCCACCATGCACAGACTTGGGGTAGCAGATTTCTGACAAAATTCGCCGCGTACAGTTCAAGGTCAACAACAACGGTGTTGCCGCTCTCGCCTACAACGTCCTCCTCCGCGAGGGTGTTACCCTGGGTCTTGGTGCCTCCTTTGATACCCAGAAGCTCGACCAGGCTACCCACAAGCTTGGCGCCAGCTTCACCTTCGAGGGCTAAGCCGTGTTCGCTGACGTGTATTCTTGACGAGGAAAAGTTTTTAAAGTCACATCTCGGCCGCATATTCGGGAGGCTCCTTCTGTCTAGTGTAGATTAGTTCGGGGAGTAATTGAGTCTGATCGACCGGGACACAATGTGTTTACGAAGTGAACGAGTGAGCAGCACTGTTGTTGATGAAATCTGTGTCTACCTACAGCTTCTACTTTTCGTACGCCTCGGGTGACCCTCTTGTATTTGGCTGAGCCGAAGTAATGGATGTCGCTAGAAACTATTGAGATATTCCTGTTGCTAATAGTCTGATTAGCCAAGATCACGTTCAATGAAGCCAAACCGTGCAATTTGGTTTCAACGAGATCTTGGCATAAGAAGCTATCAATAAAACATAAGACCTCCATAGTTACTGGGAACGTCCTCTACTTCAGCTCAGCCAAATACAAGAGAGTCACCCGAAGGGTACTCGCCTCTCAGGCCGACGGCATGGTGACCAAAACCGTCATGGCCCACGACAAAACCGCCGTCCTCAAGCGACTGAACATCCGCCTCCAGAAACCCACCATCTACCATCGTCTATACGTATTCGCTCGTGCTCGCCTCACAACGCCGCCGTCTATCTATTCCTTCTTATCCTTCTTTTTAGGCCCGACGAAAATCATGTAGGGAATGAAGAACGAAAAGAACAGGATCCCCGTCACGACCAGAAACGCACCCACAGACGTCTCCTGCGCCTCGATCGTGACCTCCTGCCCCATGATCCTGTGCGCGCGCCTCGAGTCCTGCCGCGCCTGCGTCTGCCTGTGCCCCTGCTGGTCGAAGTGCCGCACGTTCGCGCTCCGCGTGTGCGCGTAGGGGTCCTGGCCGAAGCCCATCCCGGGCCGCTCCTGCTCGGCCCCCGTCGCGCCGGGGCCCGCGTTCCCCTCGTGCGCGGCCCGCCGCTTGGCCGAGTGCTCGCCCCATCCGCCCGACCGGTAGAAGCTCGGCGGGGGCCCGCGGAAGGTCGTGCGCCGCCGCGAGAGGCCCGAGGCCGGGCGCCCGCCGGCCGGGCCTGTGCTGTGGTAGGAGCCGCGCCTGTGGGCGGCGGAAGAGGAGGAGGAGGAGGGGAGGGTGCGGTCGTAGGCGGAGCGCTTGGCCGGGGTGCCGAGGACGGAGTAGGCCTCTGCTATCTCGTGGAACTTTTTCGGGGCGTTGGGGTCGTCGGGGTTGTGGTCTGGGTGGTGGGTTTTGGAGAGGGCGTAGAAGGATCTGGGAGGTGATGGTCAGCATTTTGGGTGGTTTTTGTCGATGGCGTGGCACTCGGGGTGAGTGAGGACTGACTTCTTGATCTCGGCGGGCGACGCATCGTGTGATACTTTCAGGGTATCGTAGTGGTTCGCGGTGGCGGCGTCATCTCGGAGGGTGCGCGTGGTGGTGAAGGCGCGGGCTCGGAGCTGGAGTCGAAGCTGTAGCGCTTGGGGTGATATCGCGCCGGAGCGGAGGGGACGGGCCGCTGCGGGTGTGAGCCGGCGGAGGAGCATGCCTCATGCTCTCTATCTGGTCCTCCGGCTGATGGACAATTGAGATAACTTAGGTGAAGGAAGAGAATGGTATCATTTGAAGCGCAGCTACATGGGTGGGAAAAGAGGATCAAAAGGTTGGAGGGAAGTGGGAGGGAATGGATGGGAGGCGTCAAGGGTCTCGCTCGCGTGCGCCCCAGACGGATCAGTGACGAAATCGATGGCCCGGTCGGTCGGGATCGGAGCTATGGGTGTGTGGGTGGAAAGACTTATGCAATGACATGGTTGAGAATTATGCAGCATGGGGGATTTATGCATCTCTCACTTCACCTCATCATACGCACCAACTTCTCTCTTCACACATCAGAGTTGATTGAACATGACTTCAGATTTTATTAACAGAAGGAAGGTGGTTTTGAAGATTCCAGAAAATTCCTGAAGTCCCCATCTCGCTCAAACAGTTCAGTCCCTAACCTTGAGCTGAACCCAAAAGTTCTCATTATACGCAATACCTCCAACCACCACCAATCGCCCCTCTCGTCTCATGTCAAAGTCGAATCGACGAACAACCTAAACACGATCCAGATTAGCACACCACAACTCTTCAACTACAATATGTCAAACTCACCTCTGGAAGCAACTTGTACAGCTCCATAATCGCAACATCCTTCCCCAAACATACTCTCGGCCCGATCCCGAAAGCAAAGATGCAAGCGTCCATCTCACTAACAACATCCTTCGCATTTCCCCCAGCTTCCCCCTCCAACCACCTCTCCGGTCGAAAGGCCTCCGGATCCGGGCCGTAGAGCCGCGGGTCCCGCTGCACGACATAGGCGTTGGCCGTTATCTCCGCCTCGGCCGGCACCCACGTCCCGTCCACGACTTTACCTCCAGAGGGCGCCACTCTGGCGAAGAGGTTCATCGCGGCGGGGTGTAGCCGGATCGACTCCTTGATGCACGCCACAAAGAAGGGCAGATGCGTGCGTGTTTCTTCATACTGCACCGTCGCGCTGAGATGGCCCGCAGCATCGGCCGCATCGATCTCGGCGCGAGCACGAGCGAGGGCGGCGGGGTGCGTGAGCAGGAAGCGGAGAGTGCTTCCGAGCGTGGTACCAGTCGTGTCGGCTCCGGCCTGGATCAGGAGTGTAACGTGCGCGCGCTTCTGAGAAGGGGTGAGTGGCTTTCCGTCCATACGGGCTTCGATACATCTGTCCTTAGTGTCAGCCTCGGGTTGTTCTACACGGTAAGCGCAGGACTAACAGCTGCATGAAGTCGGGCTTCTCCTGCGAGAACCCCTCCTCCTCCATCCGCCGCTCCCTCTCGGAGACCTGCCTGTCGGCCTGGGCCATCAGGTATCCCATACCGACATCGTCGCTCGAGCTAGGGAGGAAGTAGTGCCCCCACCAGACCCTCGTGACCCTGTCGCGCAGCCAACGGAAGCGGTTGACGAAGCCGAAGGATACGAGGCCGCGGCGCCAGCTGTGTAGTAGATTGCGCTCATCGCGGCTGTTATTTACGAAGCCCCATGGTTCGGTGAAGGAGACCATGGTCATGATGTCGGCTGCGAATTCGCTGTTGTGGAAGATCGCGTGTCAGTGGATTAAGCTGGCGGTGGTGATATTCGAGATAGAAAGGACAGACGTACGCTACTTTGTCGGAGAGGACGACCGGCTCATTCCTCTCGGCGAATTCGGACATGCGCCGGACGAAGAGCTGGATGTGGGAGTCGAAGCGCGCTTCCCAGTTGTTTTTGAGGCCGCCCATGGACCACTGGTTCAATGTCAGCCAAAGGAAATCAGCTTAGGTGGATGGAGAGGTATGTTACTTGAGGGCCGCCGAGGGCTTTCCGCAGGGACTTGTGGGCGTTCCCGTCGAGGGTCGTGAAGAGATGCGGCGGACCCAGGGAGCCCGTGCCGTAGAAGCGGGATTTGGTATTGCACTTTGGATCCCAGTATATGTCTTTCAAAGCGGCGGTTTGGGGGAAGAGGAGGAGCGTGGGCGCAACTCGGATTGGTTTGTCGGCTTGTGCTTGTCAGTGAAGGTGTATTTCAGGGGTTGACGCAAACGTACTTCCGTATTGTTTGGCTAGCGAGAGCATCCATTGCGGCTCATAATTCAAGACTGATATGAGCGCGTGGACTATCGAGAACGATGCGGCGTACCACGGGCCATGATACTTGGCAAGAGGGTGGAAGCAGAGGTTGTAGACTATGCGGAGGATGAGGGATAAGCAAATTGCAAAGATGCCGAGGCCTGCGATTGTGCTTGGGGGTGGCAGAGGAATGCTTGCTAAAGCCATTCTAAGTATTTCAAAGGTTGGGATGAATTCTTTGTTTACAAGTTGAGTATTCTTTCATAAGATTGCAATACGACAAGTACTGTGACGACGACAAGGACAACAATGA
The DNA here is from genome assembly GCF_011947395.1 of Colletotrichum karsti. NCBI lineage: Eukaryota > Fungi > Ascomycota > Sordariomycetes > Glomerellales > Glomerellaceae > Colletotrichum > Colletotrichum karsti. The sequence continues at coordinate 1,365,541 of NW_024065904.1, forward strand.
TACCGAGAATAGCAACGACAGCAGAATTGAACAATTTTCCCCATCTTATACTTCACGATAGCCGCCCCTTCAAACCTGATGATTCTCCAGACCTCTTCTCCCACATGTGTTGTGACGTTACGTAGAGATGCCCAGGAGATCCCACTCAATCGCTCCCAATGACATGTGTCTTCCAAAGACATTCTGTCAGCCCAGGGTCTCATTGCCATACCGTGTTCGCCGCTCATTGCACGATATAGTAGCAACCGGAGAGCTGCATGCTGTGATGCTACATCTAGTGAACATGTGCGAGACACACGATATGCGGGGTTGGCCAACACCGCAAAGTGTGATCGATCGGCGTACGGCTATCAAGCCTGCTACCGTACGACAAATTCCAGGTTGATAAATATGAATAACCTAGTGATGGTTGGTGAGCTCGTACGGGAAGCTGTACCCGATGTTGACGGATGATTCAAGCTGGTGGAGGAAGACTTGGGGTGGTAAGAGGATCTGGCAGCAGGGTGCGAAGTTTCCCAGTCTCTTCGAAGTCCTCCTTTTCTGAGCATTAACCTCTATGTGCTTATTAGAAGAAGTCTCAATTCAGCTTTCAATGTCTCTCCCAGTTTTCCTGGCCATCGCAGCTTGGTACACTCTCCGTACTGGGGCAAACAGCCACCAAAGTAAATTCCATTCAGGCGGAAATTCCCAGTTTCTTTCTTCAACCATTGTTCTCAGAATGTACCGTCCACGTCCAACATAAGAAAAGCCACCCGTCTTGGCATGTCCGAACCAGCCAGGTCTTCCGAAGAAGCCAGGCCAGATCTTTACTAAGGGTTCCAGAATCGTAAATGTTATGACAAGGCGCACTGATATGGCGCAGGCTTGCAAGACTGGTAAAATGCAGTATTTCAAGACTGGTAAGACGAAATTGTCGAGGAGGGTTCCCAGAGTTCCCATCGCAAGAATCGTCCACTTGCTCGAGAATCCAGTCCATGACTTATAAAAACTGGACCGATGCCAATGCTTGAGGGCTGGGGGCATAATCGATGGCAAAACCGCAGAAGCGAAATATGTGAACAGGGGGACTAGAATCAGCGACAGCATGAAAGCTTGCGAATCTTGAACTCTTTGATCACTAGTGGATTCGTTCAAGAAAGGAAGTGCCCAGAAAGTCTGTGGGAAGATTCGTCAGAAGATTTACTTTTGGCTTAGAGTAGTTAACTAACCGCTAAGAAGCTCAGAGGAGTGTAAACAATTGTGACAATAGTGAAGACATAGATAGCTTGGTTTAAAGACCTAGCATCATTGGTTTCTCGCAAAGATGTCGCACTGAAGATCTGTAGTCATTACTAGTTAGCCAGCATAACGAAGTGAATAATAATGTCTTGGCTGTTCAATTCTCACCCCGTCCCGAAGTCGTGTTATCTCTTCTGTCTTCCGATCAATCCGATCCAAAGTTCTCTGAGAAATGTGATCAACAAATTTGGCTGCTGTGTTCAGATTATGAAACATAGCGTCCCTGGTACTGGATTCCCATTCTCTTGAGTCGTATGTTGCAAATACAGCCTCAATTTCTCGTCGCAGGTCATTGAAACCAGACTTTGCCTCCAAAACGCGATCTGCTGCCACCCTGAGAAACTGTAGCAGTGCGAAACATTGCCGAGACCGATCAAATGAGTCGTCAAACATCTTATTCTCACCATCTACTTCCCACATTTGGTCAAGTTCGCTTGTCTGTCGGGTTCAAACATGTAGCATTAGTCTAAGAGCCATAGTAACCAAATATCGAACGAGCAGTTCTTCAACCTTAATATCATAGCTGCTCTCAGAAGTAAACGAGGGATACTAACCTTCATAAAGATCATTATGTCAATACCCTCAAGCGTTGATGCCCCTGCCTCCTCGGATGTTTTGAACATCATCATAATTCTGGACAGAAAATGGGTGACTCCAATAGGTTGTGCTTCAGGAAGCAAGCCCTGTCGCCGTGGAAACGACTCGTCGAGCATTTCTTCAGGTCTTTGACTTAGTCCCCAGGTGCCAAGGAAATGGACCAGTGCGTACTCTGAATTTGCGGACAGAGTTGACAGGTTCATTGCCAATATAGATCTGTTTTCGCGGGGTGTGTGTTCAAATCCGCAGACCCGCACATACTTTCGTTGTACGCGAATTCCCGTCGCTGTAAGGTCGTTTTCCTCGAAGATGATGTTCTCGTTGGAATGCTCTCCCAAACGATACACGGGATTAACCCAGTATCGCAAGGAAAACTCAATCGTAATACCCCCACCGATCTTTGGAGTCAATCTGCGTAACACGATTGCCTGTGTCTCGGGGGAGAAGTGACCTGCGTCTGTTGGGGGGGTAGCATGGGCATGCACAAGACGAGCAACTTGTTCTGGGTCCCGTAGCAATTCAGAGAGCACAATCAGATCAGCAAAACTAACGATCGAAGTGCCGTGAGCAAATTTCTCCGAAATGACCTTCACCCTACGGCTGGAATTATCAGTATGCAACAAATTTTGGTTTTCTGTCTGTTCCTTACCATGATCTTTCTGGTACTGTATTTTCCGCGGGCTTTTCGTGGTTCTACAATTGTCGTTAGGAAGAAATCCATGGGTTACTTGCACGACAAAATGACAAGACCTTAGGCTTACATTTGAAGCTACAAGAGTGTGCTGCGTAGAGATATGACCGGCTAGCTGTTCTTTCGTAGGAAGCCATCGCTTGACTTCGTTGGGAACGCCTGATCGCCAGTCCTCATGCTTGAATGCCTCATACAGAAGCTCGCCATCAGCAAACCAACTATAACGAAACATCAGCACACAGATCAAAAGCATGGTGAGGGAATTGTCATACTGTCTTCGTCGCAGGCGAACAATGACCAGGGGGTGTTTATTTCCAAACAACTCAGACCGCTTTCTCTGAAGCCGCCTGATAAGATCGTCGAAAACAGCTTGGCCACTGAGCTGTTCAGTTGCTGACGACGGCTTATCGTCTATATCTTCCGTGGAGCTTTTGATATCGCTGGACGGGATTGAATCCTTTGACTGGAATTTAGGGTTCGAACCGGCTTCGTCAGTCGCTGATTTCTGCTCCAGGATTTTATTCAGCTGGGCTAGGTTCTCGCTCAACTTTCCCAGTACATCCTGTAGCTGAGTGCTTTGGCTGGATTCCATTATGAATGGTAATTGACAGGCGCCGCTTTAGGAATTGCTGTCTCAACTGATTCAGAACGGAGTTCGGAACCCTCTTCAAACGACTGGATATATGTACCAGTGTGTTTTCCTGTCGCGATGCAGGGCCTCAAGAAGACAAGAGAGACAAGGCTCGAGGAGGTTTCTTGTCCATCTTTTAATAATGAGTCTGCAGCCTGATGTCCGATGCCAGTAAATGAGAGTGATGTGGTGGATCTATAGTCGCCCAACCGATAACGAAAATGACGGCCTCTAACTGGGCCAGGCCGCAACGCATTCTGCAAGTCAGGTAACACAGCATGAAGCTGCAGATTTCTTGATCCCACAGTATACCGTGATACGCGCGAATGACCTCATCGATATGTGCGGCGTTCTGAAATTGGAAAGCCTGATCCCGTTGATAATCAGCTTACGCCGTCGGAGCAGGGTTCTTGCATAAATTCTCTGGGCATGACCCCATCGATTGATGAGCGAAGACATTAAGTGCACATACGAGGGATAGACCAGTGCACTTCAACGGCCATCTTTTTGATCAAAATGAAAGATCTTATAATCAGTAAAACTAGGATAAGAGAGAGTACTATTTTGGAGAGACTTTTCCGGTGTCGCTCAGCACTCGATGGGACATCACAGACTTGTGGAGAGTATCGCTTCTCTACCTAACTACTTGATTTGAGCGTTTTGCTATAGTCTATAGACCCGCTCGTACGGCGGGTGATAGCCACAAATAAGCCACAACATAAGGGTACTCTAGTTCTAGATCTCAAAAAACTATATCAAATGGAAACATGGCTGTGAGGCTTCATTAAGCTTTGCTGAACCACTTCTCTACCTCACCTTAAGTATCATGATAACCGTGAGGGCATGACCAAATCCGCTCACTATCTTGCCTAATCCAAGCGTCATTTCAAAGCAAACTCATTAATATTAATTGATTCCATCATTCGGGCTCAATTGCTCAGTTGGTAGGCCGTAACGTGTAAGATATCGCACTAGACTGACATCCATCTTAGTAAGCCTCGGAAACATTTCGTAGACTTTCAAAGGGATGACAGCCCATAAGCCTAAGCTTTCTCAAAAAGCTGTGAAATCGCTCTTTCTGATCATCTTATTTCCTTCGTTGCTGCCAAACTCGCCTGAAATACTTCCGATAACTTACGCATCAAAAGAACTGCCACCCGAAGCAGCACTATCACCATGGATTCCATCCCTTCCAAAACCCTCCAGATCTCATCCACCATAACATACAAATATTACGTCTCAAAGCCTTCGCAACCCAACGCCCCAACCGTTCTCTTCCTCCACGGCTTCCCCTCCAGCGCCTCCGACTTCGCGCCGCAGGCCCGCCACCTCGTCTCCCTCGGCCACGGCGTAATCGTCCCCGACCTCCTCGGCTACGGCGGCACGTCCAAGCCGCGCGACCCGCGCGAGTACGTCTGGCGCGCCATGAGCTCGCACGTGGCCGCGATCCTGGACAGCGAGGGCGCGGACGCGGTCGTCGGCGTCGGGCACGACCTCGGGTCCTGGTTCCTGAGCAGGCTGTACCACCTCCACCCGGACCGCTTCCGCGGCCTCGTGTTCCTGGACGTCGGGTACGCCGCGCCCGGGCAGAGGTTTGACGTGGAGATGATTAATCGTATGACGAGGGAGATGACGGGCGAGGAGCGGTTCCGGTACTGGGATCTGTTTACGGATGACGAGGGGGTCGCGCTAATGGATGGGAATGTCGAGAGTGTGGTCTCGCTCATGCATGCTGCGCCGGAGGTCATGGCTCGGAATCTTGGGCCGAAGGATAAGGCGAGGGAGTGGGTTTCTGCTGGTCGTGTTGCGCAGACGCATCTCTCTGGCGACGAGGGCGGGAAGTATCTCCGGGAGAAGGTCGCCATGTTCGAGGAGGGAGGATGGACGGGGCCGACGAACTGGTACAGGGCGCTGAGGGAGAACATGTCGTGGGACGACGAGAAGGATATGAGTAAAGAGCTTGAGGTCCCGGTTCTGGTGGTAGGGTGTGGACGTGATGAGATGACGTTGCCGGGGATGCAGGATCAGATGACGAGACTGTGGGCGAGGGCTGCGTACAGATTCGAGGTGCTCGATACTGGTCATTGGGTTATGCTTGAGGATCCGGAGGGGACGAATAGGTTGCTGGAAGAGTTTCTTGGTCTCGTAGCAGAAGCATGAACGGCCATGCAGATTTCTCTGGCAGGCGAGAGTAAGCGCAAACATTAGAACCAGGTCGCGAAGACTTTAGCTTAGGCGGTTAGGTAAATACTTTTTTGTTTGTTAATGCAACGAAATCAACTGCGTCAAAGCAACTGTCTAACAAATAAATGCTCAGATCACAGTTACCTAGATTAGCTTGATCACGTTGACTTCATCTTCCATCTCTTCATTGCTTTGGCATTCTCTGCCACTGATACTGGTGTCAGTGGTACTGAAACTTGCAGAATGCTCTTGGACTTGGTGTTCCACCATCCTCCACTTCACATCAGAGAGCCCAGTTGTCTTCGCCCGACTTCTCGATATCTCAGTCATTTCCTGATCTCGAGGACAGAATACACGAGATGTATACATAATATCGATTCTACTTTACTATGAAAAACAGTGGCATTCTCTGCTACATCCTGGAATAATCAACCACATTCCCCAAGGTCGAAATGATGGAGGAATTTGAGCTCTGGTCGACAAGGTCTAGTCAGGGAAAGTCTTCGAGGCCGAACTGCTTCCGAGGCCAAGGTGCTCCCACATACCGAAAGAGTCAATATTGACGACACCATTCTTGTCCGTGAATCATGGTAACCACCAGCCAAGAAGCGCTGCAGAGACCTGTTTGTCCCCTACCACACTAAGCCGTCCTGGAACGACCAGTCATGAGCGGACCATGGTCATACCTAATTGCCCCAGGGATAACCAGGTTCAAATCCAGCACCTTGCGGATACCAGGAGCAGTTGGCACTAACAATTACTAAGAAGCCTTTACGATTCGAGCGGACATCTCACTCAATATTGCTCTGGTAAAATATGTCACGCAGCTGGAGGCAAGCTATTCTAAGACGCTGGCTGTGGCTTGAGTTAGCCTGCACCGGTCGAACACTCGGCGCCGGAGGTGAATGATGATAACCACAACAACGTCCCTCCAATGTAAATGTCCTTGTGGGATGAGGCCGAACGATGATGCAATAGAAGATGGCTGTGTCCCTCCCGAGAAACCCCCTCACGAAGGAGAAAAACAACGCACCAGAATCAATCGTTCCAGACCGGATCGTCCGAGGGCGCAGCGACACCCCCGGTCTCCCTTCATGCTCTATCCCCAGACTCCCCGAGCGGCGGCAGAAGACGGGTTCCTCGATTAGAGTGTGGCTTCTTTCCCCGCAGGGCTGATGGCTTCGGACAACCTGCTGGACGTCGGTCTCGCGCGGTCTAGACGAATCTCCCACGATGCTAAGCGTGATGGTGGCGGTCGCATGACGTTGTGGACCAGCCCGCCGCTCCGTTTCCACAAACAGGTTTAGAGTACGTGACGGGATGACTGGAGAGGATGACATGACGGTGTGTTTTGAGGCGGTGCTGGTCCCGTTGCACCATGAGCTTGGCCATCGCCATGGACCCTGTATGCCGCCGCCGCTAATGCCAGTGCCGTCAGGGTACTTGCAAGTTCGGATGAAGCAGAGTTTGTCTGAAGGTCCAGCGTAGTTCGTCCAAGCTGTGTGGCATTTCCGTGTTCTTTGCAAAGGGAACCCGAGCTTGGCGCTGGCGAGCGTGGCGTTGCTTGCCCGCGGCAATGTCCAGATGTCACTCAAGACTGGGTGGCAGCTGTCCGTTCAACCTTTTTTTCCCTTTGGTACCCGAGACATGCATACTTGGCCTATGGATAAGTCTAAGGCCAATAACCATACATGGAACGCAACAGCCGTTGAGAATACCCGTGGAATCCTCGTCATGCAGGCACTCTGGCAAGTCGATGAGCTGACGAGTCGCCGCCTGGTAGCCTTCCGGATCGGGACTGACCAAGGGAGAGAACCGCTCCACGTTATGGGTACCGCCGGCCAGGGATCGATAGAGGTCGTATTCACGAAAAAGAAAGATCCAGCCTTCCATCATGGAGTTGGCATGATGGAGCGCGCCAAGGAGGAGGATTCGTAGTCCAAAGCTCGCGGAGGCCGAGAAGGTGCTATACCGTTGGTGAGCTACATACCGTTTCTGGGATGATGCTACAAGAGCAGTCTCACACAAATGCTCGAAGCCCCCTTCCGTAATCTTAAACAATCAATTGTTTAGACAAGGGAAGACCGTCGAAACCGAGGGGTGGAGCTCTGGTTCTGCGATCTCCCGCATGGGTCGCACAAGCCAGACCTTATTCACTGACGTGTCGCGGTGTCGCGGATCATAGGAATATCACGGTGATCATAAGACGGGCTGCCGGCGGGAGGGCGGTTTGGCGAGCCTCCGCTCGAGGCGATGGACCTTGCCTCAGAGTGAGGGGTTGATGAAAGGTTGCAGTGAATAATCTCCGCGAAGATATGCCGCAAGCAACCATGTTCTTAAGATGTCAGAGGCCCGAGAGCAAGTCGTCGACTGCGACTCTCCCCTCAAGTTCTAAGATGAGTGCGCCGGCATATGACTATGCTATGTGGCAGGATCGGTGTTATGACATCGGAGAAATCGCGAATGAAAAAGGGAAGAGGTGGCGGCGTCGAGCCCACAATCGTCCCAAGTGTGCACGAAAGACGCCTCCTGTAATTAGCCTTCGTGAAACCGGTGCAGGGGTTCAGGGACCAGGGCATCGGACGACATGACATCAGATGGAAGAATCGGGCGTGAGTGGATGGACTCGACCTTCGAGAAGAGAACCCGTCCAGTCATTGACCGGCCGAGAACGTCCGCAGACTGGACTCAGGAGAAGGAGAAGATCATGTGATCTGGGGTTGTCGGTGAAAAAATCGAGGGATGTGGACGGTGGACCTCGAAGTGGACATGGCGACAGGGCGAGAAGAAAGGACAGGGGACCTTGAATTCTTCCATTGGAACGCTGCAGGCGAGAAGCCACAGAAAGAGGAGTTGGGACGAGGCTGAGTTTCCCCTTTGGAAGATCAGCTGAAACAGGAACAGCCAGGTCAAGGGGGCGTACCATGTTCCATGTTTTGGGGATGAGAAAAAAGGGTAAGAAAGTGACCAGGAGCATGTCGCTGGCATCTTCAAGTTCAAACTCACCAAGTGGGGGGCTTTAGCCGCGCATTATATAATCACTTCAGGGATGCTTTCTCCTTTCCCGATTGGCCGTAAATCTCCGATGAACCCAGCGGCGACGTCCGATTGATCCTCCGTCCCCCCCGCGAAAATCATGCGCCGCCCCTGCCGGCAACATCCCGACGTCCATCCCACCACCATCAACGACTACCAAAGAGGGGGACAGCACCGCTTTCATCCATCCCCCTTCTTCTGGGCACTCAAAGTGAACCTCAACTCATCCACACTGCTGCCCCTGAGCCTCCGTCCGACATCTCCTGGTTCTCCAGGCCGATTCCTTGGACTCACTATGCAGCAAACACGCAGAGCTTTTTTTCAAGCTTGATGTTATTGGTTCAGGAATTCAGACGTTCAACCGGCTCCCCTGAGCAAAGAAGTCTTTGCTCGGGTTCTCCTTCCCTGAACCCATCTTGTTTTTTTCCGTCAAGTCCACAACGTCTACCGTTTTTCTCGACTAAGCGGGGAGTTCGCTGGCTTGTTTGGACAGTCAAGATAGACTTGTTCGTGTGGGGGCTTTCAGACACGGCTCGGAGAAAAAAAGGGAGGAGGAAGACGGCAGGACACAGGACGGCAGACGGTCGTCGATCTTGCGGGAGCGCTACGGGCAGATCATTGCAAGTTGCAATGCGTTCCAGGCCGTACGGACGAAGTCGTCGTTATGGCTTAGACATTCGGATCTACAGTTACTGTTGCATTCAGCACGACATCTCATCTCTTCCCATAAACTCAGTTATTGAGCTCCGCTGCAACATCACCGCAAAGACTTAGACGACGCGCATTCTGCTGAGTCTGATATAGGCCGTGCTTTCGGTTTATTCCTCCCGTTTACGCACTCACCTCCGTCCAAGGAGCCCACAGATATTGGAGGCCGTACCCATGTCCTCCTGGATCTCCTCCGTTCATCCCCGTTGTTCTAACAAACGGCGCCTTCAGCCTTCACGCCGCCTGTTCGGGAAACACTCATGGGAGCCAACGGTCAGCCTGCTCCTCCTAGTCACTTGGTGATCCTGCCAGGGAAAAAACTCCGTTCGCGCCCCCGGCCTCCTTCCTCCACTCCCTCCACCACCCCTCTCTTAGGATCGTAAACACCAGACGACGATAAGCTCATCCCCCTACCCTGGACCCGCTGCCAGTCCGCTCTCTGGCCGAACGTCTCACGATGGCTAACCCAAAGCGATGGTCAGCCCGTCCCACCGTCAGGCTAGGAGGCTTGGTTCAGGAGGCGTGTACCCGATCTATCGAAGGATGCGGCCCTTGGCATGAGAGAGCCTCCTGCCTCTGGCGCGAGGCGCGAATGCTTTTAAAGATGGCCGCGTTTCCCGTCTCTCGATGCTTCTTCTCTTGCCTCAGCAGCCTCAGCTCTCCATCCTTGGTGCATTCTTGCCAGTTCTTTCTTTTTTCCGTTCTTTTCGAACTTCGTCATTCTCTTCCAGGTGCTAGTCGCCCATCACAACCCTTGAAGGGCCTTGCTTCTGTCCATTCCTTCCCAACAACCAACCGATCCAACTTTCAAATCACTTAGCAAACCGCTACCTTCGACAACAGTCCTCCACGATCCTTCGCCATGTTGCTCAAATCGGCTGTTCTCGTCTGCCTCCTGGCAGAGCTCGGCCTCGCCCGCCAGCACAAGCGCCAGGCCGAGCCCGAACCCGTCTTGACCAGCATCAGCATCCCGCCTCCCGCCTCCCTCACGGGCACTGGCGGTGCCGGCTCCGCGGCTCCCACGGGCATTTTCCTCAACACCTCGATCCCGGCGGTCCCCAGCGTGACAACTGAGACTGCCACGATCACGACGACCGACAGCAACAACGTCACTGTCACCGATGTCGTCACCTCCGTCAAGACTTTGGAGCCCGTCACTCTGATCCAGCAGCCCAAGATCATCATCATCTCTCAGCAAACCTTCTTCAACTTCTTCTCCGGTCTCGGTGGTGCCCCTCCCGCCGTCCAGCAGGGCGAGCAGGGCGGCTTCAAGGTCGGCGGCATGCAGTTCGGCCAGTTCCAGTCTGCCTGCTCTGCTGCCTGTAACATGCAGTTCACCCAGTGCCAGAGCGTCGCTGGACATGGCTTCGCCGTTACCCAGTGCCAGACGCAACTCATCGCTTGCCAGAACTCGGCCAAGACCGCCACCGTCACCGTTTCGGTTCCCACGACTGCCACCGTGACCGTCGTCGTCCCCGACACTCCCGCCACTGACATCGGCAGCGTTCCCTCCAGCATTGCCGATGGAGGCAGCGTCATCACCACCACCACTCTGCCCCCTGGCGCTGGTGCCACCGTCGGTACTGGCGGCGTCTCTTTTGTGACCGGCGTGCCGACCCCTGGTGCTCCCCCGGCTCAGACCCCGGCCGTCCCCGAGACCGCCGTCGCTACGACTTCTGCTGTCCTTAGCACCATCACGGATGAGACTGGCGGACAGGTCGTTTCCACCGTCTACGTGACCAGGATCCCCACCGCCGGTGCCCCTGAGGCTTCCCAGGTCGTCTCCTCCGCCGACGCCGTCGCCAGCTCTGCGGCTCTCACCACCTCAGCTGCCCTCAGCACCGTGACGGACGAGCAGGGCAACCAGATCGTCTCTACTATCTACGTCACCAGGTCTGCTGACGTCCCTGCTGCTTCTCAGTCTGAGGCTGTTGGCGGCTCTGCTTCTGAGGCCGTTGGCTCCCTCACGACTTCCGCGGTTGTTACCACCGTCCCTGATGCGAACGGAGGCAACGTCGTCTCTACCATCTATGTCACCAGAACCGCCGATGTTCCCGCCGCTTCCCAGTCTGAGGCTGTTGGCGGCTCTGCTTCCGGTGCTGTTGGCTCTGTCTTCACTTCCGCCGTCGAGACCACTCTGGCTCCTTCTTCCCCCGGCGGCTCTGCCATCATTTCCACCGTGTACGTCACCAGGACTGCCGACGTTCCCGCTGCCTCCCAGTCCGAAGCCGTCGGCGGCTCAGCCTCCGAGGCTGTCGGTTCCCTCACGACTTCCGCAGTTGTCACCACAGTCCCTGACGCGAACGGAGGCAACGTCGTCTCTACCATCTACGTCACTCGCTCTGCCGGTGTTCCTCCCCAGGCTTCCCAGGTCGTCAGCTCCGCAGATGCCGTCGCCAGCTCCGTCGTCACCACTTCTGCTCTGGTCACCACCCTCCCTGCCCCCGAAGGCGGCTCGCAAATCGTCTCCACGATTTACATCACCAAGACCATGGAGGGCTCCGAGGGTTCCGCCTCCCAGGCCATCGGCTCTGTCGTCACATCGGCCGTCGAGACCACCCTCCCCGCTGAGTCCGGACTGCCCCCTCGCGTCAGCACCGTCTTCATCACCAAGACCGTCGAGGGCGCCGCCTCCGAGTCCGCCGTCGCCTCCGCCTCCGTCTCCCAGCCCCCCCAGAAGCCCGTCGAGCCCATCACCTCCGTCGTGACCATGAGCGTCCCGGCCTCGAGCGGCGCGCCCCCTCGCGTCTCCGTCGTCACCATCACCATCGAGCCCAGCGCCATCGGCACCGGCACGGCCCCGGCCCCGGCCAAGACCGATGCCGTGACCTCCGCTCTCACCTCCACCCTCCCCGCCGAGACCCCCGGAGGCTCGGGCCGTGTCACCACCATCTACGTGACCGCCCCTCCCCCCGCGCCCACCGCCCAGCCCGAGGGACCCCAGGTCTCCCTCATCACCGTCACCCTCTCTGATCTGACCGGCGTCATCACCATCAGCCCCTCGCAGACCAGCGCCGTCGCCACGACCATCCAGTCTGCCCTTCCCTCCGCCGGTGTTGGTGGCGGAAGCGGTTCTGGCTCCGGTTCTGGCTCCGGCTCCGGCAACGGCGGCAGCGTCGGCGGCGAGGGTGGCCAGGGTGGTAGCGAGGGTGGCTCCGGCAGTGGCTCCGGCTCCGGCAGCGGCTCCGGAAACGGAAGCTGCCCCTCCGCCGTCACCGTCACCGTCACCCAGAGCTCCTGCCCCACGGCCGTGACCTCGGTCCTCACCCAGACCGTCTCCCTCGTCCCCTCCCAGACCCCGGCCCCCTCCGCCGCCGCCGCCAAGCGCGCCGTCGAGGAGGGCCAGCAGCGCCAGGCGGCCCACCACCAGCGCCGCCACGGCCGCGCCTTTGGCTTCTGGTGATTCTAGGTCTATGACACCGATCAAGAGCCAATGCCTCTCGGTCTCTCCATACACCGAAAACAACAGAAACGACATCATGGGATATCTCTGTCAATCACACACACAAAAAAAAAGAGCAGCACCGCCAAGAAAAAAAGTGAAAATATCAAAAACATCTGTATTTGATACGACGACGAAAGAAAGCTTCCAGACCGAAAGAACAGCTGTGCTGGGTTCCTCTGGACAACGATGGACGCAAACTTTGATTTGGATTTGAAGACACAAAAAAGGGACGGATGGATTTTGGAGCATTGTTTCTTCTTGGGTCAATTTTTTCTCTCTCTTCTTCTTGCATTGTACATGTTTTGAGTCCGTTAGAGTAGATAGGGCATGGTCCCAAAAACGGTCGATATCCCACGAATGTCAAAGGATGCCAGTATAAGCTCTTCCCCCTTCCTCGCCTCTGTGCAATGCCATGTTCCTTGAGTGAATGGTGTCTCAAAACTTCCAAAACAACGACCACCAACCCGCCATTACTCGTCTGAGATGGGGTCTTCATCATAGTTTGGTACCGCACGTATGTTCGCCCTCCCGTCTCTGCCCTTTTTCGTCTTCTTCGGCCTGCCCCTGGGCTTGGAGTTGGGCTTCGGTATTTTGGCAGCAGGAGGTGGCTTGGTCTGTCGTGTTGCTGTGTTGGCCGATCTCCCGACGAAGATCTTGGGCTGGGTATATGTGACTCGACGTTCTTTGCCGCATTCTGAACCAGAAGTCTGCGCTATGATGGAAGCAGCATCTGTCGTGAATCCCCCAGTTGAGGCCGAAGCACGAGAAGAGGAACTACTTAGAGATACTACCGATTTTGGAGCTCTCGTATGATGATGGGTCTGCGTAATCTCAGGCATGTTTTTTCTATGCTCAATGTCACTTTGACTTCGATCTGCAGCCTGTACGGGACTTGATGACGGTCTGAGGTCGGAATCGGGCGAAAATGAAGGCGGAAACGGTGTCCAGTCCGCTGGACGACTGAGCTGTGGATCGGGCGAAAATGCCGAAGGGAAAGCATTGCCCGCGATCTGCCGCTGAGGAACGACTGTTCCGCAAGTTGCCACGGTTTCCGTGTCCTGGTCCAGACTTGACGCCTGTGGTGCTGGGTTCGAGACGTCAGAAGCGCTGCTTGACGGTCGCATATCCCGCGCAGCATCATGAACCGCCACTTTGAATGCAGCCTCTCGGGTGTCCTCGATGTCACTGGGGAACAGGAATTCCAACCAGGCGGCGGCTGCTTCTGCATTCTTGTCGGTTGCTGGCTTCGCTTCAAAGGGCTCTTCTTCTGGTTTTGCTTTCTGTGAGAACAGTGGGAAACTTGACTGACTATTTTGCATGAAGAATGGCATGCTCAATGGTTTCCGAATACATTGATCCTCGCCCTGTGTTATGGGATTTTCTGTCTCTTTGGCATCCTCAGAGGGCCCCGAAAAGTCATCGTCGGAAGAATCTGCAAACCTCGAGAGGTGTTCATCAAGTACAAGCTGTTCCTCGCTGTCGTCTGAGTCAGTGTATCTCGAGGCCGGCTGATCAGCTGCGAGCCTTTTCTTGCCGGCTTCTGATTCTGATCCTGATCCTGAGAGGCTCTCGAAAACAGATTCGCTGACGCGTTGCGCAGGAGGCACGAATGGCGTTGTGGATTCAGGAGACTTCGAATCAGAACACCTTTCACTAGTAGTGTCAGTAGAATGATTCGCAGCTCTTGCCGGCGTGTCGTCTGCCGGTAGGACCTGTCTGGCTGCCAAATCTCTCGTCTCTGGAGAGGTACTCATAGGCGGATAGTCGAATCTTGGCCCATAGGCGACCTCACAGCATGGACTTCGTCCCTCCGTGGCCGTGAAATTGCCCTCCAGTGGATGATCCAATGCGAAGGAGTCCGCAATTTCGCTGACTGAAGATGACGAGCTGCTCTCAAGAATCGGTAAGTTACTCAACCCGGGGCTGATATTCGGCCGGCTAGGTAAGTCAACGAGGCCCGGATCCTGGGTGAGCTCGAAGTGGCCTTCCATCTTGGCAAGCATAGCTCGCCAATCATTCTCCTTCTTGGAGACTGCGCCGATGGGCGCCTCATCATACCCAAGCACCCCAGCAGTACTCTCGTTGTTGGGACTTAGAGCCTCAATTTTGTCCTGGAATACTCGTTGTGGTATTGGATGGTGAATAACAGCCGGTGATGTTTCGACGAAAAGACTTTGATCATCTCGGCGGAAATGCCTCGATGCCTCGTATGGTCTTGGTGGGATCATCGTATCAACGGCACCCTCGTACGTTCTTGGGATGCTCCCCTGATTCCCTTGGGACCATCTTTTCCTTGGCGCAACACTGCCGCTCTGAGTGTCGTCACCATAGCGATGCTGCCTCGGGTACTGATGAAGGAGGCGTCGCGAGGGGTCTTTGGAGCTGGATGGCTGGCGGTCGACAAGTTTCTGTTTGACTTTTGATGTCGATCTCTTTGTGGAAACTCGTATGCACGGGCTGCTGCTGGCTTGCTGGCTCGCTACTGTACTGCGAAGACATTCGCTGCCAATCCTTATCTGCACACTGGGACTCCTGTCTTGTGTGCTTCCGTAGTGCGGAAGAAGTCGTCCTCTCGGTGCCCGTCCATGCTTGTCGGCAAACGGAAGCTGGTCTCTCGGACGCTTACTGCTTTGGAAGTTCCATACTTGACCTTTTCGATTCTCATGGGCAGGAAACTCGATAGGAATGGAGTCCTGCATGCGTAGACCCGCCCAGTCTCCCTTCTGGAGTAATTTGCGTCTCTTGGCATCGAACGTGTTGACCGTGTCTGTCACGCGCAGTCGCTTCCCGCTGTGAGCTATCATCGAACGGTCTCGAGAACGGTCTGGGCCACTAGCGAACGGGTCTCCTCCGTGATGCGGCTGACGAGAGGCTCTGCCATGGTCAGATACTCCTTTTTGAGCGCTACGCTGGCTCAGTTGAGGCTTGAAATACGGCGATGACAGCACGTGATGATCTTTGGAGCTTTTGAGGTAGTCTACCGGAGGGTTGAGTGGGATTTGTTGAAAGAATGAGATGGTGCTGATGTCTGGTTTCGAGGCGTCGAGCCTACCGGACCGAACTTTGGCAAAGTAGGCTTTCTGCCGCTCGAGATCCGCCTGCCAGCCTGGGCCTCGTGACAGACGGGCTAACGATCCCTCAGTCCAATTCATGGCCTCGGTGCTGTTTCACTCATCGTGTTAGTGGATGGCCCGCCGGTATGCCATGTCGAGTCTCGTGAGCAGGTGACAAGGTAGCAAAGTCGGGGTTGACACAGAGATTGCAAAAGTTTTCGTCCCACTGGACTCGTTCAGGCAGTTTCACTTTGCGGAAGGTCCAAGGGCGCGCGCAAAATCGTACTTTCCATTTCAGTCTTAATCGCAGCTTCCTTCAATATCCAAAAATGTCATGTGACCCTGTTGGTGTCAGCTCCTACAGGAAGGAACGACCGTCGAGGCGGGGAGGTGCAGTTGCCTCCTCACCCAGCCAACCCCTATTTTGCACAGTGTGCATGTAGAAGACGGCGCACTAGCGACAGTCCACTGTTTTCTCCAAATGTGACACCTTCTCGGAATCACAAGTCAGATCCAAACTATGCAGCCCCAGTCCTTTCAGTGCCTTGCCTCGCAACGCCAGGTACCACAGCCACTGGTTCATGGATCCAATACCTTCACGTTCCAGAACACCCTCTTGAGGAGCCTCACCTTATCGCCCACCGCTCTTCCCGGGACGATAGTCCGAAAATAACCAAGAGCCGCCGCCGGCCGAACACGAGTCCAGTCTGACTCAACCCGGTTCGCGATGTCGACTGCGCCCTGCTGTGGGCTCGTGTCGTTTGCTCAGGCCCGGGCATGAGCCTGAACAATGGCCTGAACCAAGTCCTGTACCGGCGCATGTGCAATACCTTCGGCTTCTCGCCGTCGGTCTCTCCATCAATCCATGTGATGTGGCGCTTGCCGCGCCGAGACGCATCATCCTGAAAGAAGGCTCCCGACTACCCAGTAGCTCCAGCGACACAAGACCCCGAGTTCTGTGGTTTTTTTGTCTCCACGTCGAGTCGAGGCCCCCTCCGACACTTGCCGTGGGCCGTGGCCGACGTCACGGAAGCGGCCTTGTCCTCCGGCCGAGACACCCCGAATGGCCTCTCGCAGCCGTTTTGGGTCTTGAGCGAGGTCACACCCGTCGCCATGATGGTATCGCCGCCATTTTTTGATCGTCGAGAACCCAATCGACCTTCCCAAAGACGTCATTCTGATCTCGTGAGAGACTCGATCGGGGCCCTGGCATGTCCTCGCCCAGGTGCCCCGGCAGTGTTCAGCCAAGTCCCGATCGTGGCGGGTGGCAGCCGACCAATCAGACAATAACTGTGTGTCAACGCCAACCACTCAGCGATGAGACCGGCGAATTCTCGTCGTTCAGAGAGTTCGGACGATGGGAAATGACGACTTTTCGCATGCGTTCGAGAAAAAGGACAAGAGGAAATGACGGAAGGAGACACGTTCGTCGTCGTGCGGTCAAAGAAGTCCTGCCTCAGACGAGGTCGCGTCGCAAGCGCAGGAAAGAATCGGTCGGTATGGGGCTTTTGTCGATGGGATTGCCGATGTGGGATACGGACATCGCGGCCTTGTCCGGTCGGCACAGCCGTCAAGCCGTCCGCAAAAGCGCCTGCCGTTGCCGTGTTCCATGCCCGGTCTCGGCGACCCTTGGGAAAGTGGCAGATTCTGCAGAGTCCTTGTCAATCAACCGACCGCAACATCCCATCCACGATTCCACCCTCACCCCTCCCCGCCGGGCCGGCGCCCAACCCAACATGGCTGCTCAATCCACATTTCCGAGAATCCAACATTGCGGCACTAGCCCGTGGACAATCGTTTTCTCTGCGCCGGACGGAGTGGTACCTTTGCCTGCACGTCTGGTTCGCAGCGACCCCATGTCACTGCTGCCGCTCTCTCCACCGAGTAAGCTTCTCAGTCACACACTTCACCGAGGCCAACGACACCCCGTGAAGTTGCGCATCGTGGCAGGTCACCTGGAGTTGCGAATGACGAGGGAGGGAAATCTGCTTAGCTGTCGACGGCGTAACAGACATTCGGGAGCTCCTGAGCGATTAATGTCTGTCTTTAAGGAGACCGCGGAACCGAAACAGCTCTTGAGAGAATTCAATTATTCTGCACTTGGACGCCAACCAATCAGCGCCCGACGATAAGCCAGCAATGCAAATGCGCCGTCCGCCCACTAGCGTCCCACACTTGATGGTTTGGGGACACCCGAGATGGAGGTCTCCTGCAGGTCACATCTGGAGAACAAGTTCCATAATGGAATCATCAAAGTTTTACTTGAACTTCCGTCTGCGAGCGGCAACGGCAAGCGACATCCCAGGATACACGATGCCCGACAAATTCCCACGGACTACGCGCCGCCTGTTGGGACGACAGTGTTGTGTTGGGGGGTAATTGTCTATCCGTACGGATACCGCCTGCGAGTACACCTACCGCCGCGTATGGGTCTCACTACGTCGCGTGCTGATTTGCGGGGGAGTGGGAGCAATCTTGATACGCCACAATCGGAGGGGCATGTGTGTTTGATATGACTGACTGGAGACTCGACCGACCCAACGACAGGACAGCATCTCGATCTTGTCGAGGAACCTCAAGAAGCATGAGGTGATTTCGGTGACGAAGGCTTTTTCAAGGTCAGCCGCGTCAAATCAGCAACTTTCCTCCTGGCTGGGCGGCTCCAGCGTTGTACATGCTGCAGTCTCTTGGACGTTTGGGGCTGCATATCAGCCAGATACTCACCACTTAAGGCTTGCAGAAACGGGCCACGGCAGGGCAACAGGGCCATACCCATGCGGGTTGGCTGTCCCTCCGGAGATAGCTTCGACATGGTCATTTCGTGGAGCCAGAGTTTGGGGGTTCGCTGACGAAAAGAAGCTCGAATATTGGCCGGAAGGCCTATCTGCTGCTAGCGATTCCCGAAGGTTTGGGGAAGATATCCGTCCCGCTGTCGGAGTGAAAGCGATATGGGGTTCCCTTGAATCCCCCAAATGACTCGATACGTGTTGTAAACTCGACGTCGCTCACAGGATACCGACAAACGAAGCCATCGCACTGACCAAGCTCCCAGATCACACCTCTTGGGTTCCGGAGTACCTACGTCCAGACCGAAGCAACGATAACCCCACATTTGCCCCTCGCCGCCGCATCACACATGGGTCGAATTGTGTCGATGGCTGAGAGTGGAAAATGTGACGGACGGCTTTGTATGGTTCTAATTGGGACGTCAAGAGACGGTATAGATACCTTCAAGAGGTATCGAAGTTGCAGGATAAACCCCACCGAGGGGTTACAGGCGCACAAAAGGAGACGCACAAACGCGAGACAGTCCGACGTTGAATTGAGTTGAGGGTGGTCAGGACATCACTGCCGGGACACGGCAAATTTTTCGTGGAACGACAGAGCTCTCCCGTCAGCCGTTGGCAGATATCGGAGCTTCCAGTCTGGCCAACAAGACAGATAGGACGAAGGAAGCAACTCCTTACCTGTGCCGCCCGCAGGCATAGCCATGGCAAGGGTGGGAGATTGATGAGGATGGAGAATTAGCGCATGTGCGTGTGTCGTCGCGACGAGTTGCGCTGGGCGGGATGAAAGGATTTTGTGCGATGGATTGCCGTTTCGATATCGGGGCTGATGAGATGAGACCTCAGATGATGAGTGGCTGGGCCACCACGATGTCTCGTCTTCCAGGGTCCTCTAGCGGGGGGGTCGCCAAAGTCAAGGTCAAAGACGAAGTCAAGGTCTCGGTACCTCACGATACCCCCAAGAGCCAAGTGAGAGCGCACAAAGCTCCGAGAAATCAGCGCCAGGAATATGCAGGTTGTCGCAATATGGCCAGGCGATCGTCGGCGTGGAACCAGAGTGCAAGCGACGGTCTCTGCCTCTCTCGGGGTATTCACAACCGCCAGACGAGGGTTCAGGCCTGTCTAGTCTTTTTTTGGTCTTCCGTGAACGCGGGGGAATGACCGAGTTGACGGAGCCGGTTGTGAGAATCGTGTCTCTTTCACGGCAGGTTCTGACTAGAGAACTGTCTGGAATGCTGAGATGAGTTCTGGAGACGGGCATGGGACGAAACTCTGGCACGCAGGAACGAGCCAAGCGGATGCAAGTAAGTGGTGGAAAAGGTGATATTCTTACTCATGAGCGGCCGTTTCTGGGAGCTAGAGTTACAGGAGCTGCCGCTCGCAGGCGGTCTGGAACAAGAGTTGAACTGACACCAGGAATATCACATTCATTCACTTCACATCAGCTGTCTAAATCGTCGCTAGACGGCGGGAGCCACAGCCACCACCACACGTTGGCCTGAGCAGCTACGCTACTAATACAGCGCGCGCAGTGAGAGCACTACAGCGACAGCGGCGGCGAAGGCGACGGCGATGGCGACTGGCCGGGTACGGGACGACGGGCGAGCGGGCAAGTCGCGACACACACACACACGAGCAGATCCAAGGATAGTAACAGTGGACCGAGTCGAGGCACAATGTACCGATACGTACCCCGCGTTGAGAGATGGCGAATTTGGAGGGGCCTCGAGGCGCGGGATCGCATGTACCTGACGTGGGAGCGGTATCGAGTACTCGCAGTACACGACGACATGTCTGTGTCACTCCCGTCTTTTTGCGTTTTCCTTTTCTTCATTGTTGGCTAAGTACCTTCACCTTACGTTCTGGAATGCTGTTAGTTCTCGTACCGCGTACCGCAGTATCAGCCGGGCTGCCTCCGGCGAGAGCTTACTGGCTCCGGCCGGGTCCTGGAGACTGATGCCCTTGTTGCGCATATCGAAATCATCGTCACACGTTGGACAATTTTTTCTCGACCCTTGGCCTTTTGTTTCTGATTTTATTTTCCTATCAGCGGTCTCTGACTCTTGGGGACTAGGGTTGACAGAACAAAACCACCCAGATGGAGGCCAAAGAGGAGCAAATCTGCAAGAAGAGAGGATGAGGTCGACGATACCCTTAGGGGTGAAAGGTCCGCCCGTCGCATTTCCGTTTCCCTTGGAGACATGATGGCCGTTGGTGCAGGAGTGTTGACCGGGTATGTGTTGATGATGACGGTGCGTATGACGAAGGCAGTACGGTGCTGTGCCATGATACAGCGGGAGATGCCCTCCTGACGAGGAATAAAAGTCAGTGTTTTTAGGCTTTCCCGGGACCCTGAGAGCACTGTGAGACTGTGAGAGGCACGTCCGAAATGGCAATGTATCTGTGGACCCCCAAACTCAGCGTTGGCGAGCGAATCAAAGAGCACATGTTTCCGGGTCCACACCCCACCACACCCACCCCTCCTAACCCCACCATAATCGATACCAGAAGGCCAGAGGGCCAGCCGTGCCAGCCACACCCCTGCAGCCATGATGGGCAGGCCTTATCTTGGGCTGAGAGCAGACCAGACTTGAACCAGTCACCAGTGCCATTCGCGGGCGAAGGCGCAAGGTGCACCGCAGTGGAGGGAAGGAGCCCAGTTTCCAGTTCCAGTTACCCATTTCCCAGCCCGGTGAGCCAGCTCCATCAATGGATGGAAGTACGGCAGTACCTACCCTCGCTGTACGATTCTGTACCGCCGCTATCAAAGGACACACGAGGCAACATGCGGTCATCCCAAGTATCTCGACGGTACCTGGCGGGATCAGGTACGCAATATACCTCCCAAGAGATAGCTGGGTAAGGACTCATCGCCGCCAGTCTACAGTCTACACATCCACGGCCGCCCAGCCCACGCCTTCCACCGGACACGGGCAGCGAAACCATAAAACCCTCAACCGCCCCAGCGTCGATTCTCTTATCGTGTCTTCTTTTACTTTTCATTCTCATACTACATCTACATCCTCTCGTCTTCCTATTTACCTAGATCCTCAGATCTATCTACCTGCTTGAACCTTTCTTCTGATTTCGATTGACCCGGCTCAGTTCGATTTTCAACTTCTTCCCTTTTCTACCCATCTTATCACACACAAACCGCAAAAATGGTATGTCTACCTGCAGACGGCTCTAACGTCATGCTCTCCGGTCTGGCACTCTCGAAGCTGGCCGGCCCCTCGAATCAGAGTACGGACATGCGCTAACATGGATTTTCAACAGGCGACAGAAGACGCTTTCACTTCCAAGCCCAATGCCGTGAGAAACCCTCCCCCGAGCTGATCTCAGCATCAGCCCCGAATACCACAAAAGAACAATTATGCTGACTCTCAGTCTAGTTGGCCAAGTACCTGAAGCTCGACCAGAAGGGCCAGATCATGGCCGAGTACATCTGGATCGATGCTGATGGAGAGACCCGCTCCAAGTCAAGGGTATGTTATCCTGATAAGCCGCCTCTCATCCTCTTATTCCGTTTTGGTCATTTCTTTCTGTTGCCGGCCTGGTCTGGTGCCCGCAAAACGCCCGCCTTGCTTCAGCCGGAGAATCCTTTAGACGACAATGGGTCCAGCCTATTCCAGCTTTAGCTCGCGACGCGTCGCAGCATGCATTCCTCAATGCTTCTCTTCATCTGCGGCGACGGGCGCGACAAAGCTGGGGAAGCGGCCCCGTGTTTTTTTAGGAATCGTCCCCTCGGGGTGTCTCCGATCCTGCCCCGGGCTGAAAATAGGCGGGTTGCTGCAGCAGGTGACGGCAACGGGAAAGCACTGGGGGCTTGGCGGGGGTCAAAACACCGCCTGCCCCGCGGGTGTTGGATGGTCGTCGGTGTACGTACCTGCTCAGGTCTTCGCCTGGCAAAGCTGGCTTCTGCTGGCTGCTCGGCGCTGGCTGACAGGATGACACACGACTCGGCTCTGCAAGGAACCCCACCATACCCGACTGGTCCATCGACTTCATGCTTTGTCTTACCTCCAGCTGCAGGGTTGAACGCGGCAGCTCGGGTATTGGAGGTCTAGCAAGTCGAGCAACCTTTTGTCGAGTGCTCGCCGCCGGGCGTGTGCTTTTACCCCGTTGACCAGCCGCCGGCGCAATGCGATTGTGGCCATGTCCCCACAGACAATGGGTCCAAGACCCTTTGGCGACTGGAGCTGGCCCGCCGAGATATCGTCAGTTCGACGACAAGGAGCACCGCATGATGTCAGCCTCGCGGAGCCAAAGTTGGCCACGCCGAGCACTTGCTATTCACTGTTGCATCACAACGCCACATTCACAGATGCTAACCATGTGCGCTCCAGACACTCAAGGAGAAGGACTACACCCCCGAAGATCTTCCTATGTGGAACTTCGACGGCTCCTCAACCGGCCAGGCCCCCGGCGATAACTCTGACGTCTACCTGAAGCCCGTTGCTGTCTTCCCCGACCCTTTCCGCGGATCCCCCAACATCCTCGTTCTCTCCGAATGCTGGAACGCCGACGGCACCCCCAACAAGTACAACTACAGGCATGAGTGCGCCAAGCTAATGGAGGCTCACGCCGCCCACGAGCCCTGGTTCGGTCTCGAGCAGGAGTACACTCTCCTCGACCTCAGCAACCGCCCCTTCGGCTGGCCTTCTAACGGTTTCCCCGCCCCCCAGGGCCCCTACTACTGCGGTGTCGGTGCCGGCAAGGTCGTCCAGCGCGACATCGTCGACGCCCACTACAAGGCCTGCTTGTACTCGGGCATCAAGATCTCCGGCACCAACGCCGAGGTCATGCCCGCTCAGTGGGAGTACCAGATCGGCCCCTGCGTCGGCATCGAGATGGGTGACCACCTGTGGCTCGCTCGCTTCCTCCTTGCCCGCATTGCCGAGGAGTTCGGCGCCAAGGTCTCCGTCGATCCTAAGCCGATCCCCGGTGACTGGAACGGTGCCGGTCTCCACAGCAACTTCTCCACCAAGGAGATGCGTGTTGAGGGTGGCATGAAGCACATCGAGGCCGCCATCAAGAAGCTTGAGGGCCGCCACAAGGAGCACATTGCCGTCTACGGTGTCGGCAACGAGAAGCGTCTCACTGGTCGCCACGAGACGGGCTCCATCGACCAGTTCTCTTACGGAGTTGCCAACCGTGGTGCTTCCATCCGTATCCCCAGAGAGTGCGCTGCCAAGGGCTACGGTTACTTCGAGGACCGTCGCCCCGCCTCAAATGCCGACCCTTACAGGATTACTGGTAAGTCCTTGATGACTACTTCACAAACATTAACGTCGTACTAATTCCATTCTCAGGTATTATGATGGAGACTATTTACGGTTCCGTCGAGCAGTAAAGGGGACGATTAAGAGAGTGGATGGTATACCCCGTTCAAGACTTCGCGTCATTTGAATATGCTTTTAGCGTGTTGCATAGATCAGAATATGGTTATTATGGGTCAATGAGAATTAAAGAAGGTTCAAACATTTTTCAACATTGCCTCTTCGTGCATGAGTGTACAGCCTCGTGAGATATGCACATCGACGTCATTCTCACTGCCAAGCTGGCGAGTGGACGTTTGGCTGCGCGGACATACGACATCTCGCAGTCCTACCGTTTTGACGCGTGACCGTTCGCTGGGCGTTTGCGGTGGCAGTACGGACAGATCGTGACTTTTTGCCAAGACCTTTTTTGGTTTGGGCGTAACAAACGTTTGGAGAAACAGCTGTTTGTCCCGTTTAGAGTTTTATCAAAATTTTCTCTCTTCCTGTTTTTTATAGTTTTGATGCCCAGCCCGACAGGAAACAGAAACATCCGACGGAGCGCCCTCCGAGAATCGGAGAGATGTTCTTATAAGTAGGTCAGTACTTGGTGATCTCACCGTCCGATCCGTTCCATGCGCGTTCCGAGGCAGGGACCTACAACTGGAAGTCAAGGCGTTGCGGGAGGATAGTTGAGGCGGCGGTACGGTGACGGACGGGACGTGACACATGACTTATCTCGAGTTTTGGAATTTTCAAGCGGTGAGCGAGAGCTGTAGCTACCTTACCTTACCTTAGGTAGGTTTCGAGGTTGCGTCTGTTTTTGGCTTTTGGGATGCAGGATGACGGGCGAGGGGGCGTGTGGTTATGCGCGAAATGGTCCATGCCGTTGTGAGACCGGCAGAATGGAGTTTTTGAGGGGGGGATATCGTGGGCCAAGAGTGGCTTGGGGAAGGTAAAAATGTGTATTGTTTGTGCTGAACCGAGTGAGTGTTCGATTGTCGGTTCTTGATGTTTGGTTGGGAATGGATGTGGTTACTTGGCGGTTTGGTCTGCCTTGTGGCAGATTGCATGTTGGAGAGTTGTTCGGTCTGTATACATCTATAGTGAGGATTGAGGATAGTCAAGCAGCCTGGACGAAGATTTAGTAATGATGAACGTAGACGAAGATTTGGGTTTGAAAAGGAGCTTTTTATCATGGATTCCAACAACATGTTTGAATGGGCAGTGGATGTCTTCTGCCAGAACCCGGTGTTTTTGAGCACAGTTGAGGACAGCGGGTTCCATTTCACGAAACACTTCAATTTTTTTGGTATATGTCTAGCGTTATTAAAAGAAAGACAAGAACGCATCTTTATGTCGCGAGTTCATCTTTTGAAATTACCTTCGATCATCTCTCATAAGCTTAACCTATTCCTCTCAGCTCTCTGAAGAAATTCCAGTGACGCCCCAGGCCCCGCGGCTTATCTTATCGCGAACGTGGGGTATCCGCTAGTCCTAAACAAGCTTAGCCTCCAAAGAAATTCTCAATTGACAATCTTTTTTTTCTTTCCTTTGGCAGTAGCTCCAAACCTCCAAAAAAATATTCACGTCCATCACGACGATACCCTCACGTTGCGCGCCGCACCCAACAACTACCACCCCAATTGACCTCCTACCACCCGCGACACACCAAACTCAACAAAAAGAAGCACACCCACAATCTCGGTCAAAATGGCAGCCCCCGTGGGACCCCTCCCGCAGGTGAAGCTGCCCTCGGGACCGACGCCCGTCACGGCCGAGCAGCGCTACTGGAAGTCCTTCAAGAACCAGCTGCAGATCCCCTCGCCGACCTCGTACCCGATCACCCACATCTCGTCGACCTCCTCCGACGGCCTCTTCGCCGTCACCACCGGCACCCGCGTCCAGCTCTACTCGTCGCGCACCCGCAAGCTCGAAAAGACAATCACGCGCTTCGCCGACGTCGCCCGCTCCGGCTCCCTGCGCCGCGACGGCAAGATCCTCGTCGCCGCCGAGGACACCGGCCGCATGCAGGTCTTCGACACCCACTCCCGCAGCATCCTCAAGACCTGGACCACCCACCGCCAGCCCGTCTGGACGACGCGCTTCAGCGACGCCAGTCCCACCACCCTGCTCTCCGCCTCCGACGACAAGACCGTCCGCCTCTGGGACCTCACCGCCAACGACCCCACGCACACCTTCGTCGGCCACCAGGACTACGTCCGCTGCGCCGAGTTCTTCCCCGCCACGGCCGGCGGCGGCGGCAGCAACGGCAACATGATCGTCTCCGGCTCCTACGACTCCACCGTCAAGATCTGGGACCCCAGGATAGGCAACTCCTCCCCCGTCATGACCTTCAAGCACGCCGCCCCCGTCGAGGCCGTCCTCCCCCTCTCCTCCGGCACGACCCTCCTCGCCGCCTCCGGCCCCACCGTCTCCGTCCTCGACCTCGTCGCCGCCCGCCCCGTCCACCAGATCGCCAACCACCAAAAGACCGTCACCTCCCTCAGCCTCGCCTCGGGCGGCACCCGCCTCGTCTCTGGCGGCCTCGACGGCCACGTCAAGGTCTTCGAGACCACCGCCTGGAACGTCGTCTCCAGCACGAAGTACCCCTCCCCCATCCTCTCCCTCCGCGTCCTCTCCGCCTCCGACTCCCCGGACCACGCCGACCGCCACCTCGTCGTCGGCATGCAGTCCGGCGTCCTCTCCGTCCGCACCCGCCTCACGGGGCCCGAGGCCACCCGCCAGAGGGAGCGCGAGCGCGAGATGGCCGCCCTCGTCGCCGGCACCCTCGACCAGCACGACGCCCGCACGCGCGGCAAGAAGCGCAAGGCCGCGGCCCACCGCCGCCTCGAGGCCCTCGGCGAGGGCCAGGCCGAGGTGATCGTCGCGCAGGACCCGCGGGCCGTCCGGGCGCGGGAGAACGCGTGGCAGAAGGCGCTCCGGCACGGGCGGTACGCGAGCGCGCTGGACCGCGTGCTGGACCCGCAGGGCAAGGAGCACTCGCCGCTGGCGGTGCTGACGTGCCTGACGGCGCTGCGGCACCGGTCGGCGGTGCGGGAGGCGCTCGAGGGCCGCAACGAGAGGACGGTGCAGCCCGTCCTGAAGTGGACGTGCAACCACATCATCGACCCGCGCTACGTCAGCGTGTGCGTCGAGGTCGGGCTGCTGCTCGTCGAGCTGTACGCCGAGTACGCGTCCGCCAGCACCGAGCTGCTCGAGGGGTTCAAGATGCTCAGGAGGAGGGTCGTGAACGAGGTCGAGAAGGCGCAGATGGCGTGCGAGACGGGGGGCATGGTTGAGACTTTGATGATGGGGTCTGTTTGAGTCTTGTCGTATATTGGGTGATGTCTTCCACACTGACGAAGACCGATTGGCCGACCAACTCTATTGGAACCAGAGAATGGGGATTGTACATTTGATAGAAAGATTGATGGAACGAGCTGGAATGGATCTCGTATGTCACCACGGAGGAGGAGGGGGAGGGAAAAGGAGGAGGAGATTGTCAGAAACCCGTCGACATTTGATTCTCTTCTTGGTCACTAATGCATTGCGATGGCGTTGGGGCGGATCGAAGGGGAGGGTAGGGAGGGGGGAAGATGGAAAACCAAAAGTAATTTGTGTGAATGCACCATGGCTTCATTTAGCTACGGACGGATAGATTGGAATACCCTCTGGTTCGAGCTGTCATTCTCTGTTTCGTGGGTGTAAGTGAGGTAGAAACGCATTGGCAATGTTCACTCTAACCGTGCTGGTAAGGCCCTGTGGAGGTGATTTTCCAGAGGCTGTCCTTTACACCGGCGGAAATGCTACAAATAGTGAGATTCCACGTCTCATTTAGATTTTCACACCAACGTGACTACAGTCCTCTTTCGGGATTGTGGTGACTGAATAACAAGCCCAAATGAGCGTCGGACAAGAGTATCACTCCTTGCAGGCCGGCGGAGCGATCTAGAATCGTCCTCTAAGCTCACGGTGCTGTTCATCCCGCGTTTCTGTGGTCTGTCGCATATTTGCGGAGAGATAACCAAGCGACGGAGCAATATTCTGAAGTTGTGTGGAACATCGACGTCAACGTGCCGTATCCGGGAAATTTGCCGTTGACGGAAGATGCAAGGTATGAAATGAAGCATGTCGTTTTCTATACCCGATGTGGTGTGGACACAGCGGCGATGTCTGAAGCCACCTTGCGGAGAAAAAGAGTTCTGGGTATCAGTACCGCTGATCTTATACAGCCTGAGGTGTTCCTTGTTCTACACAGAGGTTCGACGGTGATCTGACGGGTATATATACACACTCTTAGGCCTGGCTAAATAAATCTTCCCGGAGTACGGTGAATAGATCGAGCTCTCGGGGCAACCGGGTACGTCCGGTCGAGGCGTCGAGATTGTTGTCGTGCAGTCAGGATGATGAATGCGATAGGGAAGAAGATGGCCAAGGTTGCAAAGCTCCAGACTCTTCTTCGATGGGGATTATTCTGGAATACTTGACAGGGGATGACGAGCGAGGGATCGGTATGAGAGATGGGATTGAGATTCTGGGAGAATTGTGACATGCTCGGTTCTGCGGGTTCTTCTCGGGTGTGGCACGTCTCGTTTTGGAACATCTCAGAAGAGGAGTACACGCTTCTTTGCCTACAGAAACGTTGTCATTGGTCTACGTTGGCTTTTATACCAATTACGGTGTTTTCTTGGCTGCTGGACAGTCGACTTGCCTTACGCCGGGCACTTCTGATGATAACCCGTTTCACGAATGCAAATGTGCTGACATTGGGAACGAGCATGAAGCCGTGCTTATCCAGCAATTCACTCGACATACTTTTCATCTCCCCAACATAATCTAGGTATTCAAGCTAAGTAGAATTAGGACAACTTTCAATAAAGGAGGGGATTTTGTGGTTAGTGAACTGCTCAGCTTGACTGGCACGGAAGCTATGTGTTCTGGTGTCGTGTGGGGTCTGATGGAAGCATGTCCTCTAGTGTACTTCTGTTGTTTGATGGAAGTTAAGTCCGAGGTCACATGTTTAGAACGCTCTATATCCTATTTCGATGACGAGTACTTGAAAGAGGACGACGGGTGAAAGATGGATATATAAGACGAAGAAGCTGAACTAACAAGTCGGCTGCGGCTCGGCTTTAATAGCATATATATTTCTCCCATACACGCATCGCAATCAACCAGGAAGGTGAACAAGTACCCACTTGGTTATTTTAGTCGAAAACTGATCTAAATCGATTTCAGGACAGGTTTTTTCCTATATGTGTAAAGTGGTTATTCTATTTTGATAGTCCTGCTGCTGTTGTTTTCTTGAGGAGATCATTGACTTTTCGTGATCTTCCTCATCCTCATTATCAGTCAGACGCTGTTACCTTATCCTCTTTACTTCCAGGTTGGAACATCTCATCTGCTTGATAGCCCCATCGTCCTCATTGCTTTTAGGGCCAATCGTTCTGAGTCATCATCCTTATCGTCCTTGCTGTCCATGTCGTCCTTGTCGTCATCCCCATGGTTCAGCTGGGGATACAACGATTCCGAAGAGAACGAAATTCCTTCCTCTGCGAAAACGCGTCACAGCTTGCGCAGCTCCCTTTTTAAGCAGGCGTCGAATTTCGGATTGAAGCCATATCTCAAGGATTGTAGTCGCGGACAGTGCTGCTTGACTCGGCGCGCAAATCCCACGAGGCCGTCAATGCTGTGTTCGCGGTCGTACTCGTCGAGATCATCTCCATCCTCCTGGTTGAGTTTGGGCGACTTCCTTCTCTCACGCGTCATTGTGTGTAATGTGCCCCCTTCGACGAACCTATCGTCCTCATCTATCGCGGCGAAGGTGAGTTCCCTCAGCCCGGTCGGGAGGCTTTCAACCAGACAGCCAGCCTTTCCCCAAAGGAGTATCACTGGTATTTCATCACGGGACAAACAAACCGGCCAATAGCACGCTGCGTCAACTTTGAGGACGTCCAAAGCTCGGAGGCTTCTGAATGATAGCGAAACGTTCGTGGGACGTTCGGGAAGGGGGACCCATGGGCGTAATATCATGCCCGAAGGTCTCAGCCGAAGCTCAGTAAGCTGTCCCGCAAGTGACTCGAGTATATCAACCACCCCTTGAGGATCGACGTGTTGTTCTGTTCCTTTGAACCGGGTATACGTTAGGGCGAAGATTCTGAGTTCAGGATAGCTTATCGGTGAAAAGGATCTGGTCAGAGAGCTGTAAGGTTTCGAGGCGCTGGAATTGCTCGTTGGGCGAGGGCACCTCGAACAAGCCATCCAACGTCAGCTCCTGAATGTCGGGAGCCGCGTCGAACGACAGCTGGAGGAGCCAGTCTGCGTCTAGCACGTTCCCGCCAGTCGACCCGATGGCTACTCTCCGCAGGTGTGGACACCCCTCCCGTTGAGTGTCCAGCGCCGCTGCCAGCAGTTCCGCCCAGACGACATAGTCTTCGTCATTCGCTAAACGGTACTGAAAGCTGCGCAGGTAGAGCGTGTTGAAGGCGCGATCATGTGCGCCATGCACTCAATGATTCCGCTCTCGAGTACCTAGAGCCCTTGCTGCCAATATGAATACGACGTGCCGCCTCTGCGAAGGTTTCTCTATAACGAACGGTAGGAAAGGGGATTATAATTTGAGGGGTACGGAAGAAGTTGATCTTCTCGATAAGCGACGCAAGGGCTCTGTTGTTGACCAATGTGTGTAAAATTTTGGCAAGCCTTTCTCCTCGTAGCAAGCGGAGGCCTTCGGTGGTGATGTTTCGGTAAAGGTAGGGAGTCGCGAGAATATATATAAACCTGCTGGACCGGGATAGACAGCTGCAACTGGATGTGTCTTCCAGCGCCAACATTGAGCAGATGTCATGGAGAAACACCGCGGGCAAGATTTACCATGTTGGCTTTGGCTTGTCCATGGCGAGTTGAAGCCGGCGCTGGCGGCTGAGTAGGCGCGGCATATTGTATCGCGAGTGGACGGAACGAAGAGAAACGTGCGTGGGAAGGTGCGGTTGCCGTCTGTCTGACTACTTTCCTCCACGAGGTGCCTCGACCGAAGTAGGAAAAAAGAAGGAACTTGCCTCCCGGTCGAATGGAAGCAGCAACATATGAACGGTGTATTATAATGTGATCAGGGTTCTCAAGTTAGACCGCCTCCACGACGTAATCAGAATTTCATGACATTGGTGTACAGATCAAGACGAATATATGGCAAGCCATTGGCAACTGCATGTATTATTGACTATCAAGGTCATCTCATTATACCGACGCCGCATTCCACCAGACCATACTGACATCAAGTCAAAGACGAAGAGTAGCCACCTGTCTGCCTGTTTGACCTCGTTAGTTGACCAGTTCCAAGAAGACGATGCAACAATTGTGAGGTGTGAAGTTGTCGGTTCAGGATTTTCAGTGTGTGTAACGATAATCATATAAATAGATATCATTTTTATGGAAGATTTAAGATTTTCATCTTTTGGACGGTGATAATGAGGAAGAGATCGAAGCATACCTTTGTGGTTATGGGATCAGACGGGCCTCAGAAGACGAGTCTCGTCAGTCTAAAATAAGACCGACACTCTGGTCATCCAGGCGCATCTGATCACCGAGGGTTGTTGGAAATGATGCCTTGAAGTGTGTTCGGAGGAAGCTGCAGAAATTTTTGCAGCAAATTTATTCGGCAGCCCAAGTGGAGCTTGCTGTTATGTAAGCAAGATCTCGGGCGTGCACGTCCCTTGGTGCACGGCCTCTCTCAGCGCATGGCAATTGTGCATCCTGCAAAGAAGCAGTTTGGTCACTTAGCGGCCGAAGGAGAGAAGAAGCGACATCAGCATCGCCAAACCACGATCTAACGACAAGGACGACTCTGCGCTTGGTAGGAAACACCGCGCCTACTCCCGCTGGGGGTATCGGCTGTCACGCTATGCCGTTCATGGACCAACTTAATCCTGACTAAAGATCTAGGGCAGGTCTGCTCTTCAACCGTCTCTGACTTGTCGGCGCTGGCGCATCCCCTGGATTTCATGGCAAGGATAAGAAATCGCGAAATCCGCGAAGCTCGAGGCATTTTTCGTCATCTGGAAAGATGTCGATGTGTCCGTCACTGCGGCGGCTAACATCGGGACAGAGAACGCTGTCTGGCATGCAGGGAAGTCCTCTGCCGCCCCGATGACATGGAAGACTACAAGAAGTCGTCGCAGGAGTAAAGTGCTGGGCGACACATCTGGAAGGAAATATTGAGCAATACATGCCCGGCAGGATACAGGCGAAGCGTGGAACACCTTCGAGGATCAGAGAACTAAGCCATAGAGCAAGAAAGCCCAGGTCTCAGTGTTCGGTGAGGGTTGTAGGCTTAAAGGCTTTGGAGGGTAAGCGGAGCAAACCGCGCTGCAGGCTGTGGTCAAATGCCGGCTCTTTGCAGGATGACACGGCATTCTGCAGCTTGTCGATTTGGCTTCTCTTGAATGGTAAGCTGACCTTGAAAAGGTCGTCTTAGCGCAGGGTAATAAGAGAGGAATTCCGGGAATCGCAACTCGAAGAACAAGTACGGTTCAAATCACCAAGCAAATATGCATTGGCAGCTGGTACATGCCATGGCATGCAGCAGGGCTCATCCCAACATGCAACGACCGTGATGGAAGTTTTGCGCCTTCTTCCATTTGCATCTCCGACTGCATCTTCGCCATCGTCCACGAGTCCAGGCTCAGCACCCGCAGCTGCAGGAGGAGGTGGAGCGATGTTCTTCGCGCTTCCCGAAGAGTTCCAATGGGAAATCTGGACATGCAGAGAGGCGGTGCAATTGGGTGCATCTGTACTTGCCCCTCTGTGCCATGACGACACTAAGCTGCGTACGGAGCGGGGCGCGTTCTCGCAGCAATGCGATGCATCTCTTGGAGTCTATCGCAGCGGGAGTCGTCTGAACTGCCATGAACTTTTAGCTTGGCTCTATTTCTAGAAACCAGAGATCGTTACCGAGTTAACGGATGAGGCCGGCCATGCAAAGTCGAGGCTTTTGCCGGCTCGTTTTTCCATGTGTACATACCTACTTCTAGTAAGTTGAGAGACGTCTAAGCCTGGCGCGGGGTGGTTCCCAGACACTCTGGCCAGCTGTCATCGACGACAGGGATGGGGGCGGATGACAAGGCCTGTCGGGGTGTCACGGCCTGTCATTGCCCTGAGCAGCCCACCCTCTCGTCTTCGGATGGCGTGCCGCACGAAGTCTGCCTGGTCACAAGGCTGCCTTGGCCATGATGGTCGATGCTAGGAAGCTTTCTCCCATTTTCTGTCGGGGGAGAGTATTCTGACGGATTTTCAGAAGAGGTGTTGTTCGGATGTCTCGCTCGTGGCCAACTTTGGCGATAGCAGTTGGCTGACAATAAGTTAGTGCCGAATGCTGGTTTTTCTCTCGAAGTGGCCTCGCTCGGTGTGGTCGGCGCAAATGACGTAATGCTTCCTGGTTGCTTCGCGAAGCTGTCAGTCAAATCGAGGCCGACGCAAGGGAGGGAGGGAGGGAGGGAGGAGTGAGAATGGATGATGACAGTGAGGCCTACCTTAGGCAGGCTGGTAAGCCATGGTGATATATTGGCTCAGATAAAGAGACGCAATGGTGCAGAAATACGACTTTATTAGCCTTGGTAGGAGCAAGAAAGGCATGGAATTGGGCTAAGAAAAGAGGTCCAGCGTTTGAGTTGGGTGAAGGATGGATGGAAATAGCAGGCAGAGACATGGGTAGAAGCAACAATGAACATGGAACACCCTTCCAGACCTTGGCCGGATCGCGAGGGCACCGCCGCAGGGCACCCGGTCCCGTCCATCTCTGAGGTGGTTTGACGCCCTGGTCCGGGGCCTTCCAAGGGCCCTACCTTACGCAGTAGAGGAGGGGCCGCTTGCCTCCAGAATCCCAGAATCTCAGCCCAACACTGCGACTGAACTCGCTCTCGCCCGTGTGGCCCGCCTGGTCTGCCCCTCCTCCTCTTCGCTTCCTTTCCGTCCCTTCTCTTCCCCTCCCCCCTCCCTCTTCTATTCTCTCTCGAACTGCCCTCCTTCGTTTCTTTCCCATTCTCCCGGGTACTTCCCTCCTTTCTACACACCCAAATGGTGTAGCTTGTTCGTTCAAACAGACTACATTCACCCAACCAGAGACAACGGTGGCCCACCAGCCTCCTAATAAATTGATCGGCAACGTACCTCACCTCACCTTACACCAACTACCAGGGGCTCAGTTGCGGATACATATGTGCTCGTCCTAGCCCATTACCCCTCCGTCATCATCGCACATTCTTTGTTCAACCCCGCCTGCAGTCGCCCATAGCGAGTCTTTTCGCCGTTGACTTTCGTCTGCCGTCTTCCGAAACCAGCGTCGGCGTCGTTAGTCTTCGCTTCCATCGCATTTAGCGATGGCTGGAGTTTACAGAGAGTCGACCCGCGTGTACCGGGACCGAGCCGACTCCCTCTCGTCCGATGAAGGCGGATACAAGCCCCCTACCGTTCGCCGTTACAAAGTCGCGCCCAGCCGTGTCGTTGAGCGCGAGCGCGTCGAGGTAGAGGAGGATGACCGTCGATCACGATACTCGGCCTATCCGCTGCGTACCTCTGGAGAGTTTCCCTACGCAGAGCGCCCGCGCTCCGCTTTCGATTCCCGGAGCCAGGTTTTGGAGACTCGAGTAGTTGAGCGCGAGCGCGAGCGAGAATACGACCCGTACAGAAGCGAAACCCGCAGCGCAATTTACGAAAAGGATTATGAACGAGGACCTGGCCGCTTCGACGAAACCCGCAGCGTCATCGAGGTCGAGCGGGACCGTGACTGGGATCGCCGCTCGAGAGGTCCTTGGGACCACCACCACCACCATCATCATCACGATGACACCGAGGTCG
The DNA here is from genome assembly GCF_011947395.1 of Colletotrichum karsti. Lineage (NCBI taxonomy): Eukaryota > Fungi > Ascomycota > Sordariomycetes > Glomerellales > Glomerellaceae > Colletotrichum > Colletotrichum karsti. The sequence continues at coordinate 1,400,062 of NW_024065904.1, forward strand.
TCGTGGACAAGCGCATAGAGCGCCGTGAGGATGGCGACGTCAAGGTCGAAAAGCGAGTTGAGGAATATCGAGACGACTGCGGAGAACAAGTCGAGAAGTACCGCAAGGAAACCGAGTATTACTCACCCGTCAGCCCCCCGCCCATCCCCCAACCCGTCGTCATCCGGCAAAAGGCACCCGAACCCCAGCAAATCATTGTCCAGGAGGCCCCTCCGCCCGCTCCCATTGTTCTCCCTCGTCAAGAGCCCAACATCGTCGTCCTCAGAGAGCGGGAGCAACCCCGCGAGATGGTTCGCCGAGAGCCTCGGGAGGATGAGTACTATTATCGCCGTGAGACTAAAGCTGTCGGCCGCCACCGGGACGAGCGTGAGTACTACTACGACCGCCACGGACGTGGCCGCGACTACGCCAGTGACGACGAGGACTATCACTACAAGAGGACCATCATCCGACGTGAGAGAAGCAACAGTTCTGATCACCACCACAAGCGCCATCTCGCCGAGGGTGCTCTTGCAGGAGCAGGAATTGCTGCTCTTGCTGCCAGCCGGAGAGACAGAGACGGTGAGCTCCCCGCCAACCGCGGAAGTAAGGTGCTGGCCGGCGCCGCGCTCGGAGGTCTAGGTACCGAGATCATCCGGCGTGCCCGCAGTGCATATGAAGAGAACTACGGGGATGACTACTATGACCGTCGCCACGGATCTCGCTCGAGATCTCGCAGCCGCAGCAACCGGATCAAAACTGGCCTTGGCATTGCCGCTGCCGCTCTTGCAGTAGCGGGGGCTGCCAAGTACATGCAGAGCAATAAGATCGAGAAAGAAGAGATGAACCGTGGACGAAGCAGAGGCAGAGGTCATTCCGTCTCAAGCTATTCCGTCTCCCGCTCTCGCAGCCGTAGCCGCAAGAGTCGCAGTCGATCCGTAGCCAAGGCTGCCGCCGCCACCGCCGCCGCTGCTGGTTTGGTACAACACTTCCGTAACAAGTCCAAGTCCAAGTCCCGCAGCCGCTCCCGTTCCAAGTCGCGCATTAGGACCGGAGCGGAGATCGCAGCGGCCGGACTAGCCGGAGGTGTTGCCAGCAAGATATACAAGAACCGCAAGGATAAGAAGGAGCGCGAGATTGAGCGCGAACTGAGCGATGAGGAGTACGAGGAGGACCTCAGGCGAGAGCGGCGCTCACGTCGTCGGTCGCGCAGCAGGTCCCAGGCCCGCTCTCTATACTCGGAGCCACGCAACGCTGATACTGAGCTAGGCTTAGTTGAGTACGGAACTGCTCCGCTGCCGTCCGAGCCGCCATACCCACCGGATGATGGGTACGAATCTGCAGCGAACGAGAGGCGACGTCGGCGACACCGGGAAGAATACGACGACCCCGAGCCGTCGAAGAAGAGGAGCAAGAGTCGATTGAGAGACATGGCGGCAGCGGCAGTGGGGTCAGGCGCCGCTGCCATCGGAATCAAGCAGTACCAGAAGAAGAAGGAGAAAGAGGAGGACGAGCGGAGATCAAGGGAGAGAAGCGCAAGATCTCGCTCCCGCGACAGATCCATTTCACGTGATAGAGCTCACTCACGAGACCGGGGTTCCAGAGACCGGGGCTACAGCGGGAGTCGGCCAAGAAACAGGGAGCGTGAACGCGACCGCAGACGTAAGGATTGCTGATATGTACGAGATTTGGATATGCCGTGACTGACAACTTTGCAGGCTATGAAGAGGATGCAAGGGCTGATGGCTACTACGACGATTACAGCCGTCCGCCATCGCCCCCACACGCATCGGGCGGTTCGTACTACCCACCTCCGGCAGCCGGCCCCGCGGGCTTCACTCAGCATCCCAACATCTCGACAACGAATCTTCGGGACCAGTACCCGCCGTATCCCCAAGACTACCCGCCGGGACCACCGCCGATGGGACCATCTCCACCCATGGCCACAGGCGGCGCCGGTGGATACCCTCCACCTCCGCCCGCGGGAGGGCCTCCTCCGGGCGGTCCGCCGCCGACAACGAGGTTCGGCCCTGACCATGTGAGTGAAGACAAATCTCGTAGCGCCTCACCGCAAGATGCCCAGCCAGTCTCTCTGGGTCCTGAGGGTGGGTCGATCTGATCGTTATCTCATTTGTATCTTTGCTGTTGTGTGGCTTCGACTAACACATTACAGATGGTGTAAAATGGCGACAGCGTGTCAAGCAGTTCTTGCCGCCTGAGTCACTCTCACGGTCTCGATCGCAATCTCAACCACGCTCACGATCTTTATCACCTTCTTCATCGTCCGTCTCGAGTGCCGATTCTGTCAAACGTCCGGCAACGTCTCACTCCACTACGAAATCCGTTACTTTCATTCCATTGTCTCCCAAGTCGTCGCAGACTTTGCATCGACATCACCGAGAGCAAGAGCAGCATGCAAGCGATGAAGAAAAGGAGGAGGAAAAACCGCCTACCCTGAGTGAAGAGCAATTAGCCACCATTCGACCTGTTCTCAACCGCCGGCGCTCGTCATCAGACCCCATTGCGAACCACCCTCTTGTCCGTCGCAGGCGTGGGATGGAGTTTCCCGTCGATTCTGAAAGCGAAGTGGAGGTTCTTCCTGACCGATTCGACTCTCATGGTCGACCTCTGAACGGCAGCAATGGTGCGATGAAATGGCGACAAGGCAACTTTGAATCCCGACCTCGAGACGGCAACGGTTGGCATACAAGCGGAGCGTGGGCCGTTGGCGGCACAGACGATGTTGCAGTTCAAAAAATTGCAAGTGATATTGAAGGCATGATTAGCGGCCGTGGTAGTTGGAAAAGCCTTTTGAAGGATGTGGTTGGCGTAGTGCAAGAGGCGCAGCACGGGGGTCAGCGTAGGATAGACGATGTTGACGATGATGAGGAACGTTACGGCCGACGACGAAGGAGGAGAAGGAGCGGATGACGACGATTTATGACCATTTCAGCTTTTTCTCATTTTTCCTATACCTCATGTAAGGACATCTTATGTTGCAACCTAGACACGATATCTCATGATCCACGAATCCGCTTCAAAACATTACGAATGAGCTGGTTAGACACGGATATAAAATTACTGGGTATTTTCTGCACATCACACTACAAACGCTATATGAAATCTCACTCTTCAGTGCTCTTTAATTACGGCCGTCTATTTGTCTATCACACACATCATCTGCATCTCATCATAACTCGTCGTGCACCACAGGCTTCTCTGGCCTGCCACTGTCCTTGTGCAGGTCGACCGCCACCTTGCCGCGCCACTTCTGGAACACACTCCAAAACTCCTTCTCCATCCCGCTCTCCAGCTGGTCGGGGAGCACCACCACGTAATCCACAAACAAGTTGCCGTACTCCGTCTTGTGGTACACGCTGTCACCATCTTCGTGGTACTTGGGCATGCCCTCCCCCTTGACGGTCTCCACATGGCTGGGCTGCACGACCTGTCCCCTCTCCCTCCCAAGCCTCACCACATGCCCGTCCAAGTGCGTCAGGTTGCGCGTCCAATCTCCCATCCAAGCCTCGCGCAGCGACAGAACCTCGGTCCAGTACAGGTCATCCCCCTTGCGCCGGAAGAAGGTGCCGTCGACCCTGCTCGGGTTGTCCGTCTCCAGCTCGGGCTCCTTCTCGGCGAGCGTGACGACCAGGTTGCCGGCGACGTAGTCCGGGCTCGCGTCCGCCTCGTTCTCGTACACGATCTGGCTGTCGCGCCCGGCGCCGCGCGCGACGTTGAGCTGCACCGTCGTCGGCTTCCTCACGACCCTCGCGCCGCCGCACGTGTGGCACTTGTGCTTGATCTCCTGGCCGCGGCCGCCGCAGGCGTCGCACTGCATCTGGACCTGCTGGAACATTCCCGGGGCGAGCTGGTGCTTGACGATGCGGACGCCGCGGCCGCCGCAGACGCCGCAGGTGTCGACGGTGCCGTCGGCGCTGCCGGTGCCGTCGCAGTCCTCGCAGATGTGCTGCTTGTCCCACTGGAACTCGGTGTTGATGCCGTTGTAGAAGTCGCGGAGGGAGATGCCGACGCGGACGTTGACGTCCTGGCCGCGGCGCTGGCCGTGGCCGCCGAAGTGGCCGCCGCCGCCGAAGAAGCGCGAGAAGACGTCGAAGGGGTCGTGGCGGTGGCCGCCCCCGCCGCCCTGCTGCTCGAGGCCCTCGTGGCCGTACTTGTCGTAGATCTTGCGCGTCTCGGGGTCGATCAGGGCCTCGTAGGCCTCGGAGACCTCGACGAATTTGTCCTTTGCTCCGTCATCGCCGCTGAAGAGAGTGCGTTAGCCGGGGCGTTGCTGCGGGTTAGAGTGAGGGGCGAAAACGTACGGGTTCTTGTCGGGGTGGTACTTCTTGCTGAGTTTGCGGTAGGCCGATTTAATCTCGCGATCGGAGGCGGACTTGCTGATACCCAGGACGTTGTAGTAGTCCTCGGCACAGAGGACCACCTGCACCAGGCACAGGCACAGGAGCAGCAGCAAAAGCGCTGCCCCTCGGAAGAACATCGTGGGCCCGGGTGTATGTAATTCGATGTAAGTGCGGTTGGTAAAGTAGATAAATCTTTTTTCTTAGAACGCACCGTCGTATGAGCAGATTCGCAGAAAATTCCCAAGTCCTTAAGGAGTGACTCAAAGGAAAGGACTCGTCGTGCGAGGAGGGATTGGTGAAGGATGAGAGGTTTGTAGAGATACTGAAAGAGGGCGCGCAAAGAGCAGCTGTTCAAAATGTAAGTTCCAACGTGTTAAGAAGGGGAGCTGGGAGGTCCGATAAGAATTAGTATCGGAGATGTGTGATTGGCCAAAATGTGTTTGCGACTCGCCCCACTGTCAAAATTGTGGGGCTCTGAGTTCAGACGGCATGGTGCCTGCAGCCATATGCAGAAAGCCACCAGTTCAGGCACGTCAAACTTGAGGCCAAATGCCGGTCTCTTGAGTCTGTTCCCATATCTATCATCGCTGCCAGCCTCTGTGCTCTACTTAGGTGCCCTCGAACCCACGCCTAGTACTATTGTTTGAAGCATACGGATCGTGCTGTTACAAGCCGACCAAATCGACATTCGCCATGGCGTCGAAGAAGTACGCCTTCCTCCCGATGGAGGACGACGAGGTCGGCCCTACGAAGGTGGTCAAGGACAAGAAGAAGCACAAGTCGCGCCACCGCGATCGATCGCGCGAACGGGAACGAGATCGCGACCGTGACCGCGGCGAGAGGACATCCAGACGCCGCTCGCGCTCGCGATCACCGGCCCGTCCGTCAAAACAGTACCGCAAACGAGACACCGACGACAACGACGACCGCTGGGCGGACGAGGAGCCCCGCACGGATGACGAAGTCGAAGCCGACGACGAGCCCGAATTCAAGGAGTCGGCGTCGAAGCGCGTCAAGCTCAGCCACGACGACCGAGATCGCGAACGAGACGGGGATCTGTCGGACGGCGCGCGTGAAGAGCTGGAACGTCAACGCGATATAGAGGAGCGTGAGGCTTTTGCCAAGCGCTTGAAGGACAAGGATGATAAGAGGTCTAAGGGCGGCGACAGCAGGAAGTTGCCGGACTCGGGGGACCGAAAGGCGACGATGGAGGATCTCAGGTTGAAGAGTCGACAGATGTATCTCGGGAAGAGAGAGGCCGAGAAGCTTGCCTTGCTGCGAAAGCAGGTGGCAGAAGAGAATGAGGAGCTTAGGAGCGGCGCGAGGTTATCCGAACGAGAGATTGCCGAGTTTGCCAAGAACCGCGAGATCCTGAGGTTAGCGGAGGAGCGACTCAAGATCGACGACCACAAGGACGGGTACTACATCCCCGAGGACTACATCACGGAGAAGGGCAAGATTGACAGAAAACGAAAGGAGGATGCCATGTACAAGCGATACGTGGAGAAAGACGAGTACGGCCAGGAGAAGTTCGTCACGGAGCATGAAGAGTGGGAAAGGGAGCAGGCGACCAAGGCGAAAGCGCAGATTCAGCGAGCTGAGAGGGAAAACGACGACTATTCCTACGTGATGGACGAGGAGCAGTATATCAAGTGGAACCTGGGGTCGAGTTTGCCAGGGGAGGGCAAGCTTACCAAGGAGCAGCAATTTTTGGCGGCGCAAATCGAGGCGGCGGAGAAGAAGCAGCTTTCGATCCAGGAGACGAGGAAGAGCCTGCCTATCTATGCGTACCGCGACGACTTCCTCGAGGCGATGGAGAAATACCAGATTTTGGTCATCGTTGGTGAAACGGGTTCCGGAAAGACGACGCAGCTGCCGCAGTACTTGCACGAGGCGGGATACACCAAGAACGGCATGAAAGTCGGTTGTACGCAGCCCCGTCGAGTCGCCGCCATGTCTGTTGCCGCGCGTGTGGCGGATGAGGTAGGCGTCAAGGTCGGTCAGGAGGTCGGATACTCGATTCGTTTCGAGGACAACACCAGCGACAAGACCATTCTGAAGTACATGACCGACGGCATGTTGCTGCGAGAATTCATGACGGAACCGGATCTTGCCGGATACTCAGCTATCATGATCGACGAGGCCCACGAGAGAACGGTGCATACGGATATCTTATTGGCGCTGGTCAAGGATTTGGCTAGGGAACGGCCTGATCTGAAACTCCTTATTTCGTCCGCCACCATGAACGCCGAGAAGTTCGCCGCCTACTTCGACGACGCCCCTATCTACAACATCCCGGGTCGAAGATACCCTGTGGATATTTACTACACGCCTGCACCGGAAGCCAACTACCTTGCGGCAGCGATCACCACAGTTTTCCAGATTCACACAACGCAAGGAAAAGGAGATATTCTCGTCTTCCTCACAGGTCAGGACGAGATCGATGCCGCAGAGCAACAAATAGCCGACACGGCCAAAAAGCTCGGAAATCGCGTAAAAGAGCTCGTCATCTGCCCGATTTATGCCAACTTGCCCTCTGAGCTACAGGCCAAGATCTTCGAACCAACCCCAGAAGGCGCACGCAAGGTCGTTCTGGCCACCAATATCGCAGAGACGTCTCTTACAATCGACGGCATCGTATATGTCATCGATCCAGGCTTCGTCAAGGAAAACGTTTACAATCCGGCAACAGGCATGGAGAACCTTGTCGTAACTCCCTGCTCCCGCGCCTCGGCAAACCAGCGAAGTGGTCGTGCAGGTCGTGTCGGTCCCGGAAAATGCTTCCGTCTATATACCAAGTTCGCCTACATGAACGAGATGGATGAGTCGCCGATGCCCGAAATCCAACGCACAAATCTCAACGGCGTTGTTCTGCAGTTGAAGTCTCTTGGCATCAACGAGCTGCTCGACTTCGAGTTCATGGACCCGCCACCAACCGAGGCCCTCATCGGCGCCCTCAACAACCTCTTCGCCCTCCAAGCCCTCAACCACAAGGGCGAACTGACAAAGATGGGCCGTCAAATGGCCGAGTTCCCCACGGATCCCATGCTCGCCAAGGCCGTTCTCGCCGCCGACAAGGAGGGCTGCGTGGAGGAGGTCCTCTCCGTCGTCTCCATGCTCAGCGAAGCTTCAGCGCTCTTCTTCCGGCCCAAGGACAAGAAGATCCACGCCGACAGCGCCCGAGCCCGCTTCACGATCAAGGAGGGCGGCGACCACCTCACGCTGCTGAACATCTGGAACCAGTGGGTCGACAGCGACTACTCGCCCATCTGGTCCCGCGAGAACTTCCTCCAGCAGCGCTCCCTGACCCGCGCGCGCGACGTGCGCGACCAGCTCGCCAAGCTCTGCGAGCGCGTCGAGGTATCCCCGTCGACGTGCGGCTCGTCGAACCTCCCGCCCATCAAGCGCGCGCTGACAGCGGGCTTCTTCCCCAACGCGGCGCGTCTGCAGCGGAGCGGCGACTCGTACCGCACCGTCAAGAAGAACGCCACGGTGTACGTGCATCCCAGCTCCGTGCTCATGGGCATCGACCCGCCCGTCAGGATGTTGGTGTACTTTGAGCTGGTGCAGACGACCAAGGAGTACATGCGTAGCTGTATGCCCATCGAGCCGAAGTGGCTGGCGGAGCTGGCGCCGCATTTCTATAAGAAGGGGGATGTTGAGGCGTTGGAGGAGAAGAAGATGCCTAAGAGTCGCAATTATGATAGGTAATGAAGAGTGGCTACGGCTTGTGGTAAATGAGAAGGATAATTTGAATGAATATCTTGGTTCCAAAAACTCCATGTTCCCGCACGATTCCCATGTTGATTCGAGGCGTTGTTCTCACCGTCAAGCTTCCTCCTGGCTGACAAAATAGTTGACTGGTAGCAGTGCCCCGAAATGCACCTCTTGCCAAAGTCCTTCAGACCAACCAAACGTCAGCTTGTGGTTTCCGTTTCTGGCTGCATCTGCGACTGCCTTGCATAACACCCCTGACCACCTTTCCAGGCTTTGGAATCGCCAGCTTTACCAGCTTCTCCGCTCGGTGCCATCAGGCTCTCAGCCTTCCGTCAGCAATGCCCGACTTCTCTTCCAAACCCACGATCAAGCTGAATATCGAAGGCCGTCCGGAAGCTCCCCAACACCGAGGATGGCAGGCAAACGCTTCAAGGCCCTCCTTCGGGGGACTTTCAAGAGAGATCACGACAAACCTTCGGCGAACTCTTCGCCTGCGTCTTCAAGGTCCAGCACGCCGGTTCAGGCTGCCGCTGATCATGGATCTGCGCAGTCTGTCACGACTGGGCAGGACACTCAGTCGACCACGGTTCAGCAATGCAGTCAACTTGTGTCGATTGACCAAGACACCCAGCCTGGCACAGCTGGTCAAGATGCTCCGTCTCTCAGCCACGCCCCGATGCCTGAGCCAAACGATGCTATGCCGTCGGTCATTGCATCAGATCATGCCCAAGACCTCGTCACCACGACACCTGTCGATGTCACTCCAGAGGACGAAGCCGCAGCGGCCGCTCAATCTCTGGACGACCCGAACAGCCTATGGAAAGCAGCTTACCGACTGCTCCAAGAACGAGAACCGGACCTTGCTGCGGCCTACGCCGATCATCTCCTTCCTGGTTCAACCGCCGACACGCTGACGAGTTCCGATTCCGTCGCTTCAGTTGTCGAGGGGCTACAGGCTGAAAGAGAAGCAAAACAATGGAAGTTCGAAGTGCGGGGAAGAAGCGTCAAAGTTCGAGGGCAGATCGAGAAGCTGGCTAAGTTTCTCGTATGGACGGACGGCGTTGTGAAGACTGCCGTCAGCGCCCAGCCATGCGCAGCTTTGGCTTGGTCCGCGATTTCAATCTTCATACCCGTAAGTTTCAAGTATCAAGCCATGGTTGTTCCAAGAATTCTAACAATTTTAGCTTTTGACCGTTGGGACTGATCTCAATGAGGCTATGCTCGAGGGCCTCGAGTCGGTTACACGAGTCCAGGTGTTCTGGAAGATGTACGAAACTTCAGCATCTACCGAAACAAATTCAAAAGACTTCGTTGATCTTGTCACCAACCTGTATTCCATGATCATCGAGTACCAAGCCCGCGTCGTTTGTCATCTATCACTTCGACAGCGGTCTCGTGCCTGGGTCAATGTCATTGATGGAACCGCATGGGAAGGTAAAGCGGAAAACGTCAACAGAGTTGATCAACAATGCCGTATCTACTTGGATCAGACACAGAAGCAAAACGCCGAAGAAAAATGGGAAACTCAAATCTCCGAAATACTCAAATCACGGGAAATACTTGAGCACATTCATGCAGCTCTTGTCACAACTCGTCAGCAATACGAAGATGAAACAGAACAGAGTATTCTGGAACGACTGTTCGCTGATCATGAAGGATACAAGAACGACTTCAACCCTACGAGAACAAAAGGCACTTGCGAATGGTTCTTCCAAGACCCTCGATTTCTTCGTTGGCGCGATAGCAATCAGTCCAGCCTGCTCTGGGTCTCAGCCGGGCCTGGGTGCGGAAAGTCTGTGCTGTCACGAGCTCTCATCGATGAGCACTGGCTTCCCACCACCGCTTCGACGTCCACCGTCTGCTATTTCTTCTTCAAGGACGGTTACGAGAGACGGACAACTTGCGCCGCCGCACTCTCTGCCATTCTGCATCAAATATTCGTACAAGATGAGTCTGGAGAGCTTATCAAGAAAGCCAAAGCGGCCTACAAGAACGCAGGCCAACACTTCGGGACTGCTCATCAGCCGCTTTGGGATATTCTGCTTGACTGTGTGGGGTCTGAGAATATCGGCGACGTCGTATGCTTGATCGATGCCTTGGATGAGTGTGAGACGCACGAGAGAACAAAGTTTGTTGATCTTCTCAAGCGGTTTTACGGAGACGGGCCACGTTCCTCCATTCTCAACTTGCGTTTCATCGTCACTAGTCGACCTTATGACACTATTGAGTATCTATTCGAGACGCTATCATCAGCTGTTGACAGCCGTTCCGCTTATGTACGATTCGATGGGAGCGACAAGAGTGACGACATCAACCGGGAAATCGACCTAGTCATCGACGAGAAAGTCCGCAACCTACCTCACCGTTTCAAGCCAAAAGACCGCCTAGAGACATCAAATCGACTCAAAAAAATGCAGAACCGTTCCTATCTATGGCTACATCTTGTATTCCGCATAATAGCGGATAGCCCAAGCGACTACAGTCGACCTTTGGACGTTAAAGCCCTATTCGACGAATTACCGACCGAAGTTTCGGACATGTACGAGCACGTCTTGAACAAGAATTCATCGGATCGGCGCAAGACTGATGCGCTCTTCCATGTACTACTCGCCGCGAATCGGCCACTCACACTCCTAGAAGCCAATGAGGCACTCGCGGCGGCTCTCCACACAACGCCGTACAAATCACTCCGCGAATTCAGAGACAGTACATGGCAGAAGGGGTTCGAAAGTGTTGTGGCAAATTTGACCGGGTTTCTTGTTGTCACTTCGTCCAACAAAAAGTTATCCGACGATTCGTCCAGATCTTCGTCCGACGATTCATCTGCATCTTTATCCGACAGTTCATCTGCATCTTCCTCCGACAATTCATCCGCATCTTCCTTCGGAAATTCATCTCGGCGTTCCTTCCAACGTTATCACAAACGTATGTTGCCTAAGAACAGGCAGAATCAGAAGACTCTAGTGTTCACGCATCAAACAGTTCGAGAATTCTTGACTCACAACAAGCCAGAAGGGAATTGGCGTGGTAGATTCCAGTCGCCCGTATCACAAAAAACGATGACCTTTGCATGTCTTCGGGCGCTTTCAGTACCAGGCAGCACAACTCAATCTTATAGATATCCATTCATCCGCAATTATGCCAGGAAACAGTGGCATATGCATTACAATTCACTCGGCGTCGACGAGAAGGAGGCGCTGTACGACGACACTCTGGACTTGCTTCAGGCCGACCTAATCAGACAAGAGTCCTGGCTCGTTGGAGGGCAAAAGAGTAGACTGTCTGGATCAACAAGAATATTCCAAGTGATTGGGATGTGTTGTTTCCTCGACCTTGAGTTTGTGGCTGAGAAGTTTCTATCTCAGGAAAATGTGATCGATATCAATTTCCGGAGTCAAGAAAAAGACGCAAGCGATCCTGGCCGTTCGCTCCAAAACAACAAACTCGGGAGCATTTGGTTCGAGAACGATTATTCCGACAGCGACCTCGAAAGCGATGTATCTCAAAGCGATGGACATGCAATCGGTCATTCCTTTGACTTTGGGTATTCACTTCTCCATCTTGCCACGAGCTGTGGAAGTGCGAAGGTTGTTGAAGTGCTACTCGAGCATGACGCCAATCCCAGCATCCTCAGCGGCCCAACTGGCGAATCAGCTCTTGATGAGGCTGTACGCGGTGGACATCGTGCAATTGCCAAGTTGCTACTGAGCCACAAGAAAGGGATTCCGGTTCGCCGTGAAACTTACGAGTCCCTAATGAGCAGCGGGTCCAGGAAAGCCACGTTTCTGAAACTTCTGATGAAGAACGACCCGGACATGGAAATCACAACAAAGATGCTTGCAAAAGCCGTTAGCCCCAAACGAGAAGGCTTGAACCAATCATTTGATATGCTTTCCTTCCTCGTTGAGAAAGGCAAATCGCTTCCCGTATCTTGGAATACCCTCGAGACGGTAATGTCTGACCCTCAGTTGTACAACACCAACCTCGTCGTGTTACTTTTGGATCAGCTCGAAGTCAATGATATACTTCCCTCTGAGGACCTCTTCGTGTCAGCGGACACCAATCCCGTATGCGGACACGACATTTTGAAGGCGCTGCTCGACAGATTCAGGGATTTCGAGCCATCTGAGAGGGTCTTTGTGCATGCAGCCGGAAATAGCGGTGAACATGGAGACGAGATTCTCAAGCTGCTCTTCGAGCACTGTCCAGAAATCAGGATCACCGAAGCTGTGGCGAGGTCGGCAGTCTACAGTGCAAAATTGGTAAGCGACGTGTTTATCACCGCGGCTGAGAGACGGGATATTCGCACAACTCGAAGGATTTTGGAACTGCTTTTTGAGAAAAGTCCAGCTGCTACAGTCGCAGAATCTGTGATGTGGTACGCCCTCGACAACTGCTCACCGACAATAGACTTTTTTATTGAGAAGCAGGCGGATTTCGAGATCTTGAAGAGGTTCATAGGCAACATTCTCAACACAAGACCGTATTCGGGCCCCAACGAACAATCTGATGCGCTTGAATTGAACTGTAGCGAACAGCTCTTGGCGCTTTTACTTGAGGAACACCGAGATAGCCTTCTAGTCAGAGAGCTGATCGCAGCGCAGCTCGCCAAAATGGCTGTTGGGAACCGCAACCAGGATGTGGACAATTTCGATATACTCTTCGCGCACTTGTATGGGGTACGCGGCGGTCCCAAGATCTCCGTAGAGGCTCTGAGGGAGTGGTTCGGCCTCTTCACCGCGGCAGAATACGTCCCGCTGACGTATCGGGTTCTCAACTGTATGCAGTATTACGCCAACTCGGAACGGGACGTCGAGCACGCGCTCAGCGTCTTCTTCGAGGCACCCACAGTGAGGGTCCTCGCGACGGTTCCCGACGGAGAGGCGCGCCGAGAGATGACGAAGGAGGATGCTCGAGAGCTGATCCGAGAACTACAAGATCGAGACCCTCGCCGAGACCGCCTCGGAAGGAAGACAGACTACTTCACAGAGTCAAGAGGGTTAAGAAAGTTGGAGATGTTTGATCCGCGATTGGGCTCGGCCGAGGCCCTCGAGCTTCCCAATCTTTCTCATATCGGTGAACGCCAGGAGCAGATGTCAGCTGTCCTAAAATCCTTTCACAATTTCCTGGCTACTCAGAGCGCTTTACATACGTCCAGTCAAGGACATTTCTAGATTTACTATGTAGTGATCCAATATACAAAACCCTGATAGATATACATTCGAATTGCGGCACATCTGCACTAGATCTGGACCTTACCATGTCATACCTAAGCTGCACTGAACCTCCCGGCCTGTGTGTGAATCGTTGTGGCTGGTTAGTGAAGGGCAGCAAAACACTCAAGCCGGTGACTGTTGGCAAGCCGGTGGAGTGGAGTGGAGTGGGGTTTTTCCAACCAGAAGCCGCGATGAAGTTGCTTGTCAGGTATGCGTGATGCGCGCCGAGGCGAACGTCTCCGTATCCGTGTCATGAGTTGAAGTTTGTTTTGGTTCATACCCTGGGCGTCTTCATTGGAGCGTTCAACATGGATAACATAGCACCGTGAGACTCTCACGTGGCGAAGCATACGTAGATTCCGGGTTATCAGGATGTCTGCTTTGAAGCTGAGCGCGTAGTGATCGCTGAGTCCCGAGGAGACAGTTCAATTGACGAGATCGTCCTCGGAACCATGCAAATAGTGTGTGTAAAGTTGTGTTGATGGCTCTGGATCTTGTCACACGAGAGCTGTCAATAATAGCGCGTCCTTTCGAGATCAGTCACTTTGGTTTACATCAGCGACAGCAAAAACGTTCAATTCTTTCCTAACCCAACTCCCAAAAACGTAGGATGAACGACGGAAACATGACGCAATCTGACGACATTCCCTCCTTGGGTAACTTATGAGACAGCCTCCCGGGTAATCTGGCTGCTCGCCTTAAAACAGTCTGTTTGAAAAAAAAAAAAAAAGACTCTCTGGAAGTTTAAAAAGAATCGCAATAGAACTTCCACTTTGGTATCAATGGTTTCTCCGTTTGCCTCCGACTCCGTACCGATAAATTTGTACTGTTTTTGCTGCGCTTCATCATCCGTTTTGGTCTAAATCATCTTGACGGTCCCTCAATCGGACTCGTAGGCAAGCTCCGGACCCCACTCAGATCCGAGCTTCCTGTCCGCCTCAGCGCCTGCGACATGGTCTCAATGTTGACGTCGCTGGTCGTGTGATGGGACGAAATTGGGCTGCCGATGGGCTTCCGGACCGGGGACATTTCCAGTCCCTTGATAGAGCCGGGGTTGCTCGTCGGCGGGGAGGTGGCCGGCTGCGATGAGACCGGCGACCGGATGGGGGACGGCGATCGGGCGTTGACTGACGAGAGGGATGTCATGCCGGCGACATGAACCGACTCCCGAGACCCGGCGGCTCCGGCGTGGCCGCCCTGCTCGGCCTGCACGACATCGGCGAAGGAAATGAAGCTCAGCCTGCGTACGTCGGCATTGTCGAGCGAGTTGTAATTCGACGCGTCGTCGCGATCGGCGAATGCGCGCAGCTCCTCAGTCCATGAGGCAGCCATCGAATCGGGCGGGTGCGGGGTGCCGTTGGCGCCAGTGACGGCAGCGGCGGCGGGCTGGTGCTGGGCGTGGGTGACGATCTCGACGCTGTCCGGGTCAAGGTGGTCGTCCGTGATGGCCTCCGAGGATGCGTCCAGGACCGGTGGGATGTGGTTCTCCGTCTGGATGTGCGAGGGGATGGCGGGCGATTGCGGCTTGATTGACATGTTGTCGACGTCTCGCTCAAAAATCTGGGAGCCGGCTGGTGAGGGCACACGGGGTGAGGCCGAAACGCCACGGCCTGGCGACGACGGGTGCGCTGTGGTAGACCTCGCGGACGCTCTGGAGGGGTCCCTTGACAAGGAGGGATTGCTGGTGACAGTTGAAGCTTGAGGCTTGGCGGACGATGACGATTTGCTGGAAGCATTCGAGTCCTCCTTCTTCTTGCCGATTCCAAAAAGTCCTTTCACCTTGCTCTTCACGTCCTTCTTGGTGGTGTTGTCCGTCTCAGTGTCATTGTGGCTCGAAGCGCGTGGTGTCGCATCGCCAGCTATCACGTTCGTGGCGGCTGCAGAGATGGGATTCTGGGGAGACACCGCACTGGCGCCTGTGATGGGCGTTTGCTCTAAGCTCAGACTCATCGTGATGTATGTGTGGTTTTTCTGCGGTGGTGTGTAGTGTTGACGGTCGTTGAATGTCGTATGGCTGGATTTGCTGATTTGGCGTTCAGTCTCTGGCGCTGGTGGAAAGATCCAGAGTTTATGGGGAATGTTCCAAGCCGGGACCCTGACGTTTTGACGTTATTATGTAGGCCGGGGAGAAGAGGGGGAGCAGGAACGAATTCTGGGAAAACAGGTGGTGGGGGGACAATAGATTGGCTTGGTGACCCTGTGACCCTGACGTCGATTCCCGCGATTCGCCCTTTTCGGGTCAAGCAAGGGAAGGGGAAAGTGGAAGGGGTTTTTGGGGGTGTGCGGCGCAAATGCGGTGATTGTCGCAGGAGCATCAGCGGCGGCAGCAAGCAACACAACGCAACAACAGCAAGGCCGGCGAACGAACCCCGGCAGCAGAACCGATGCAGGTCGAGTGCTTAACAGTCAAACGGCAGCTGGGGGGGATGAGGGGCGCGAATGATATTATCGAGATGTACATACCAGAGTACCAGAAAGGCGACGAAGGACGAAGGCAGAAAGGGCCGAGAAGTGAGTGGCCTGCAATGCTCGCAATGGGCGCAGCTCCCCTGCGTGCAGGATAGGAATTGGATGGGGGCTAGCCGATCGAGGAGAATGGGATGATTTACACGGGCGTTCGTTGGTTGCCGACAAGACAGAACGAAGGAATCAAGTCAGGTGTCACAGCTGTAGTGCCGTTTCTGGTGTTTTCCCGCAAGTGTTCTTGTCTGTCTCTGATAGTCGTCGTGTCTCCTCTGAGTTCTTGGTCGCAAAAAGAAGGGTCCACGCCCAGTCGACGGTTTTCAGTGAGGCGAGGAATGAGGGGCCGAACGAAGCTAAGGCTAAGGTATGGATGCCGACGGGAAGAGTGAAAATTCGCGCTCCTCCTTGATGTTTCTTGCAGGTCCCTGACTGACGAAGCTGGGGACGGAGTGACGCAACGGCGGAAACGACTCGCAATCAGATTGGCGGTTGATGCTGCGTGCCCCTGCTTGCAGCGTGCCGTGTGGTTCGGCGAGTCTGGCTGACGGGGTATGCTGATGGACGGGCCAGGCCTAGGCTATTCTCTCATGTGTGGTGCTGTGCCTTGCTGGGTCGACGTGGTGGTCGGCGGTCGGTGTTCTTGGTGGTTGGTTGGTGGAGTGAGTGCCTCTTTTTTGGTTACCCCGGCTATTAGCTGGATGAAAATAGTAGGCGACGAGGTCACAGGCGCTGTCGATCGGCTGTTTGTGCTGAGCAAGGCAGACAGGCACGAGACGGATGCTGTGTGATGTGTTATAGATGGAACAAAATGATAACAAGAGAGAGAAGGTTTAGGAGCAGAGGGAATCAGGTGGACGAGGAAGGAAGGGGGAGGAGATGGACGAGCTATTATTCCTGTCAGGAGCTCCCGTCTGGTCGGGCTTTCCGTCCGTCAGCAGTTTTATCTTTTTTGTAGCCGCGTACCTTCATTTTCTTAGGAAGTACTTGACCTAACGTCGGATTGTTTCTCTGGATGTTCCTACTAAGGTACGGATACCTACCGTCTCACCTCGTTACTGCCCGCCGCTAACAACATCATCTCTTAGCTCGGTCAAGTCACCCGTCACCTCACCTCACCCGTCAAGTCAACGCGCGCCCTGGGCTTCTCTGGCTCTGGCAGGTGCAGCTTGTGAAAGGGGGCCCATCACGCACCCCCGTAATGTGGTTTAGAGTTTGGGCATTGACGTGATGCGCGAAGGGAGTGACTTGGCTGCCATCACAAACCGTCATATCACTTCAAGTATCGACCATCTCATGTCGCCAAGTACAGAGTACACCCTCACGTATCCGTATACTTCCCTCGGTCTTGTCAACCGACACCACAGATACCCGTCCAAAGGTATCCCGAGCCCAAATCTCGTGAGCGCGCGATCCGTCATCCCGTAGCTCAGGCACCCCGTCACGTCGCCCAAGGTTAGCGTTTTGGGTACACCCGAATGCCAGATAATTATTTCCCTCGTTTTAGTCTCCGATGTCTCCGTGTTGGCCCGGAACCTGTCTGCGAAGGCCTTGCTTCTCGCTCTCGGCTTACATCCAAGATATCGATATCTCTTCTTGGCCACGGATACTTTGCGCAAATTCATGAGCCCAAAGCTGGCCATGTCGAACCTGCGCCCCTTTCAAGCCCTCTCATCACCACTTACATACACAGCATGACGGATGGATACGCGGGGAAGCGAACTCAACGCCTTGCACCGCTGGCGTGTGTCGAGTCCAGGCGATGAAGTGGGCTGACCGTCCGTGAGTTTTCGGCCGGCGCAATTTGTTTGGAACGCGACTTGGCCGTTTCTTCTTCATCATCTCGACGCGTCCTCGATCTGTCTGTCTCATTCGTTCCTTTTCGCCATTTCCCATGAAACCTCATTTCCTTTTTCTCTTTCCCGCCGGCATAATCACCTCTCGACCTCATCCGCTGTCTTGCCTCTTTCGGCCGACCGTCGCCAAGTCATCCCTCGCCAGCTGAACGATGTTGGACCCGGAGGACCCCTCTTTTCGATTATGCGAAGGGAACACAGAGATTCAATGTCTCAGACCCGCGCGTTCGTCGGGGTTCTATTGTTATCCTCTGGCCGCTCTATATGGAGCCTGTCTCATGCCGAGCAAACACGCCCACGTTGTGAAATGCGACATCAGAAGGCATGGCAGGAGAAAGTGACTCTTCTCATCCAGGGATGACGGTCCATTGACTCGCGCATCTCTCAAGCAACCAAAACCGCGGCGCTCCAGCTCCCACCGTCCATCTCCACAGGCTCCTTGGACCGGGACCCGGAGATGATGTGGCCAACCCCGTCTGAAGTAAACTCATTCAACCCCGGATCCCTTCAGAGAGTCCGGAGCAAGACTGCAAGGCCCCGTAAAACGAAGCTTCCATCGAATAAACGACGCAGAGGGGCGTTCCCTGTTCAGACGAAAAGAAAGCCGCCAACACAAACAAATCAACGACCGTCTTCCTGACCTACCTTAGCTCAATAATGCCTCCTCAACAGCAACTTGGCTCTGCCAACTCCAACTCTATCTTCCCTGTTTTCGGTTCTTCTTCGACCCCCAAGATCCTTTCCTACTTTGGCTTTACCGCTTCCATCTTTCGTCAGCCTCGGTCCCGTCCTCGCTGTCAAATGTCTCCACGGCGTCATAATTTCTCCATGCGACGGCCTGGAAGGACAGGGCGGGCTACGGATACCCAAGACCCAGAATGCTACGTCAAATGCCGCTCCGACGATGCAATGACGAACCCCCTCCCATACCAGGACCCCTTCGCGATAGCGACAAGAGTGAAAAAAAAAGATGCACTGCGCCCCCCTCCAATCCCTGTGTTAATCGGGCTTCCCGCCCTGCCTGATTGGCGCCCTACGAGGCACGTCACCTGGATTCTGCATGAACAATTCCATGGCATAACGTCGATTTTCGAGGGTCCAACTTCTTCCAATGAGTTCTGTTTTGGAACTTTTGCGAGCATGGTGACTCTCTATTTTCCAAACAATGGCGAAGCCGTGCCGCAGTAACCACCCAGCACAGGGATATGTCACCCAAAGATAGAAACACGGGACGGCAGAATCAACTGCTCCCAGTTCGCCGACCTCGCCGCGCCGCGGTTGCAGGTGCTAAAAAGCCGTTGTTGACCAACTAACAACAAACAAGCTTTGAAACGAGCCGACCGTAAGAGAGTGATGTCTTTTGCGTTTCCGAAATCCCGCTCTTCCCGCGTCGCGCATCGCTTTCTGCATTTTTACCGCAGGTTTTAGCCTTTCGGAAGGGAGTTGTTGGAAAAAACGAGGCAAGACTCCTCACAGTTCCTCCCCGCCGCAACCGCTGATCAGGGGTTGGGGGGCTGGACCGCAGACGTCACCGGCTTCGTGCTGCTGCGCTGGCAGCGCAAGAAAAAGAGAGCCAAGGCAACCTTGGACGAAGGCCCCGCCATCTCGGATCAAGCCGTGCATCGGCAATGCATATCACACGTGCCCTATCATGTGATCAACTGCGCCGTTGGCGACTTACCTAAGCGGCGTGCTGTAAAGTTGGCCTGGCTAATAAGGCGAAACTCGGCACTTAGCTAAGCATCGAGAGCTCCCTTTCGGGACAGCTATCCCCACACCTTACCTAATCCAAATTTCCAACGGTCCGAAAAACTTCAATGTCAACTCACCTCAGGGTCCGGCAGCTCAGCTCACACGGCAGCATCACGACAATCCCTCCGCCGACCCCTCCGCCAACCACCACCGCCGCCTCCCCGCCCTCCCCCGAAGCGACGCCGGCCGTGCCGCCCCTCAGCCAATTGGTCCGTCCCGACCCGACCAGACGAACCCTCTCCCTCCTCCCCAGACACAAACCAAAAGACACGCGACAATGGAGGCGAGGACATTAACCCGTCCCCTGGCCGGCCTCCTCCGCCAACAGATCACCAAAACCCTCGTCCCCAGGAGAGGCCACAAGACGACGACCCGCACAAAGAAGGCCCTCAAGATCGCCCCTCACCCGGACTTCCTGCCCTCCGCCGCGGGCGACACCATCCTCGTCAACCCGCCCTCGGCCGCCCCCTCGG
Organism: Colletotrichum karsti; assembly: GCF_011947395.1. Taxonomy (NCBI): domain Eukaryota; kingdom Fungi; phylum Ascomycota; class Sordariomycetes; order Glomerellales; family Glomerellaceae; genus Colletotrichum; species Colletotrichum karsti. The sequence continues at coordinate 1,419,876 of NW_024065904.1, forward strand.
TCCTGCACACCCCCTTCAAGTTCCTCCCCTCCACCGACCCGCGCCGCCGCGCCAACCTCTCCGCCCTCTTCAAATCCGCCTCCGCCACCGCCTCGAAAACGACAACAGAAACGAAACTGCCCCCGGCCCTCAACGTGCCCTCCCGCGGCTCCAACCCGCGCTACCACCTCACCAAGGACGACGTCGCCGAGATCCGCCGCCTGCGCAACGAGGACCCCGTCACCTGGAGCGTCACCGCCCTCGCGCGCAAGTTCGACTGCTCCGAGATGTTCATCACCATCTGCACCCCCGCGCCCCGCGAGCACAAGGAGCGCCTGGCCAAGAAGCTCGACGCCGTCAAGGAGCGCTGGGGCGCCATCCGCACCAAGGCCCGCGAGGACCGCGCCCGTCGTAAGGAGATGCTTTTCCGGGGCGAGTTGTGAGGAGCGGGAGGACTTGAATATTTGGGGTTCATGGGCAGGACGAGCTTGCACGGTTCCTCTGCCTGAGGAAGCTGCGGTTGCTGGGTTGAAAAAGTTCATGAGGAAGGGAGGGCGGATGGGATTTTGACGTACCGGTTTCGGGACACGAACGGAGACTCTGATGTGTTTTTGACTGCGTCCTTGGCTCTCTGTACCATCACGTCGACGGGAGTTCGATACACACAAAAAACGAGCGGTGGGGAGAATGTATGATAGGGACGACGGACCGATTCGCTCGGGTCGCGATGTGGAGAGCAAAACACCCAACCATCTGTACAATGAGCAAAAAAAAACATATCAAACTCGTGTGTATACATTTTATTCATGCCCACCTATCTCGCTGTTGCTATCTGAGTTGTATATCTGGGGTGGCTTTAATGTATGGGTATGGTCGGAAGAATGAGCTTGCTCGGCGATCCTGGGGAGACTATGAGCAAGGCGGGTTGTATCGATAGGTGTCTATACCACTACGTGTATCATCATTAGGCAAAACGAAGGCATTGACGTGTTTAACGCAATAGTATCAGTCCTTCCTGTCGAAAAGAGAAGTTATCAACATAAACAAGGGTAGAGTTTCAATGTATTAAGTCCTAGTGTATCTCGAAATGATTCAGCCACTGTTTATATTTCGGTCCGGCTCCCCACCTATAGAATGATGTTTGTTTAAACTTCGAAAATCGTCTACTGCCCCAAGGAGAGCGACAATGAACTGCAAGCATATGCCTCCCAGAATTGTCTCCCCTAGAAGTTGAAATAGGATGGAGCATATTGATGCGCACATGATTACAAGGGTAAGAAAAACGGCAGTTGAATTTCGCACCTTGGAGTTGCGAATTCGCCCGACGTAGAATCGAAGATAGAGATGGGTCTGAACAAAGCATAAGAGAGAACCAAGAATTTTTGCAACATCCACCAAATTGGAAGTGGGATCATCAATAGTAATCCCCAATGCGTTCAGAAGTTGCAAAATAGCAAAAACGAATGGACCGCTGAGAATGAAAACCAAGGAGGTTGACCATGCTCTACTATGTGCGTTGGAGCTTTCGAGAACGAGGCGAGCCAGGATCTTTGTCAGAGGCGTTTGATGGATTTCTATGTTACTGAGATGACTCAGCTCATTAGAAATCGATTCTGTGTTTGTCGGTAGTTCTGTATAGGCTATCTCGTAAAGACCACCATATCAGTCAGCGTACTTACGCGAATTGTCAGAGGTTCAGGCAGTTCATCAATCGATCCCGGTACTTACAGGTTCCCACAGAGCCACCGGCACTCGGATGCCACCGGTCAATATGCCTATCTGAAAGAGCTATGTCCAACGCACTAACGGCGTTCGACCTGGACTGATGCGGCAGATGAGCGTGTTCGGCAGCATGATATGAATGGGAGAGCCGGCTTGGGCTTGCATGCATGCCTGGAAGTAACGCAACGATGTGGTTAGAGTATATTTTGAGCCGGGCTTTATGCATCAAAATAGAGATCGGGACTTACTTGACATGTCGGAAACCAGAGACCTATGGGATAACTCAAATATGGGGACCACAGAGCTTAACAGTAGAGCAATCGGAATAACCTGACCAAACGTCCACTCATTATCCTCCTTCGTATCGTTGCGTTCCCTTAACCCCACAATCTTGAGAGTACTCCAGATCGCAGAGAGTACAACAGAGAAGACCTTTGTAGTTTATGTCAGCTATTAGCGTCAGAATATGCTGGTTTGAAAATCATACCTCTGTAAACATAGATGTATATAATTGAATAAACACCCGTACAGTACAGAAGATTGAGGTTTGGAGAGGCAGGCAAAGTGATGCTACTATAATGGCTCCCCTAGCCTTGGTTCGGCTCAGTCTCCGTTGCCACACCCCCATCAGGGCCTCATACCCACGATCTAGCCCATCTTGTATGCGCATAGAGATCATCTTACTAGGGCCTTCAAAAAGCTTTATGGTTCGGATGAGATAACCATATACTAGCAGGAGAAGGGACGAAACCATGGATACAAAGGCATGGCTGGATGTGGCCATGTGACCTTTGAAGAAACACACCGCGGGAGACTCTTTCAGGACTGTGATTGGGCCCGAGGGTAATATGTCTGTAAAAGAACTGTGGTTAAAGGAGGTTCCAATCCGAAAGACTGGGTTTCCGGAGATATTGCAGTCCTTAAGCGTCAATGTGGCAGGCTGCGAGTACGTCGAGTAGTATGACTGACTGAAGTCCCCAAAATTGTCGCAGCTCTCCGGATATATGGCTTGGCCCAAGTCAATAGACCGAGCAGGGAAGCTGCCTTCGTAGTACTCAAGGTACTCAAAGTGACCAGTGGGGATAAACCCCACGAAAAGAAGAACCAGGAGTGAAAACATCATAAAGACCCGCCAGGCACGTCCTGCTGGATGTACCGCGAGATAGCCTCGCAGAAACGTAAGAGCTGAAAGGTGGGTGATGGTCGAAAACCATGCTAAAAACACAAGCAGTTGCCAATGATATGTGGACAGCCCTTCGCCATGTCTCAACGCCCAGTAGCCGCTTATGAGTATGGAGAAGCCTGTAACCAGCTGCGCATCGGCGAGGGAGAGAATACACTTTGAGGGCTAGAGGTAAGCATGCGTTCGAGGAGTTCCCGCAAGACTATACAGGCTAACCTTATGGAACGCGCTCTCAACCAAGCTTCCTTCAAAGGACTTCCGACTCCGCAGACGTTGTGTGAATCTAGCTATCAGAACATCGAGCGGATTCGGCTTGTATGAATAGGTCGCGGACAAGGTTTGTTCACCGGTATCTCGGGAGGGATCCAGGTCCGGGTCGAAAGCGAAAAAGTAGTATGCGATGAGTATGAGAATAGTCAGCCAGGCGCTTAAGACGAATCCAAGCACAACCTAGGGCCGGATGTTAGCTCACTGATCTTGGTTCAAACGGTGTTGACTTACCCCTAGTCCCGATATGTCGCCATACGGCTTGAGAGAAGCCGGTATCTGGCTACACTGATCAAAAGTGAAGCCCATCGCAGAGGCTCAACGATTGCTTTGTCGTAGTTTACCCGGGACGCAAATGTAGATTCTGAGGTCGACGTTGCGAGGACGGTAGTACGGATGAGAGATTCGACATCTTGGTAAGGCTGCGAAAGAAAGAATAATCGAAACCATCCGCTCTTCCTTCACGCGCGTCCGACTCTCCAGCCAAAACGTGTGTACGAGCTTTATGCAGTCAGCATGTGAACTACGTCACGCCAAGGCAGTTGTGTTACCCTAGGTTCAGCTCACACCGCAGGGGCGGGTAATCTCTTCTCTTCACTACAGATCGCACTCTCCCAATAACCTGACAGATAGGCCAACAGACCTTCCCTCGGGCATCACGAATCATGGACTCATACGGGTAAATGGCGTCTGCCATTGGGTTTTCCAGGTACCTTCAGACTACGTTCACAAAACGACTCTGAAGAACCTTCCGAACCCTCGACCCCCTTCTTCGATACCGAACATACGCAAGTAACTTCTGGCGTCTTTTGACATCCAACCCGTCACCGTCATGGGGGGGGGGGGGGGGGGGGGGGGGGGGGGGGGGGGGGGGGGGGGGGGGGGGGGGGGGGGCCGGGGGGGGGGGGGGGGGGGGGGGGG